>NC_044323.1:8410166-9693691 GCF_007399415.2 Gopherus evgoodei | reverse complement strand
TGTCTCATATCCTTGGTCCAAAATGGCCACCACAACACTGCACATTGAAACCAATAGAAGTTAGGAGCCTAACTCCTTCTGAGCATTCGAGTCCAACTGTGCCTGAGCTCCCCATCTGTAAAACAGGGACAATAGCACTCCCTTACCTCCCATTAGAGTTGTGAGGATAAACTACAATAAAGATTGTGAGGTGCTCAGATACTACAGTAGTGAGGGACATATAAATACCTTAGATGGATAGATATTGTCACTGTTCAGGACAATGGCACCTATGTTGCCACTTCCATGGGCTCTTGAGGGCACCCATTCTAGGATCCCAGTTCCTCAGCCATCATCTCATTTCACTTCCTCCTAGAAGTGTACCCTGCCTACACTGTGATAATCCCAGCAAACCAGACTGCCTAACCCAGCCAGTGTCTGTGCTTTCCTTTTCCCCAATGTTATGAACAGCTATAATTGCCAGCCATTACAAGTTACCATACAGCTCTTCCTAAGCAAGCACATTTATTCTTAAGGCAAAAGCATTACAGAGAAAACATTAAAACAATAAAAGAACCTACATGCATGCTAACTAGCTCAGCGGAGATGACCTCCAACTGCAGCAAGGGCTCTGGTAGGAGTCAGTCCTTCAAAACCCATCCAGTGTTCTTCTGTGTTATAAGTTTGCAACAGCCTTAGCTCAGAACTATCATCCACATAGGTTAGTCTTTCCTTTACATAGCTTGGGCCTTTGATATTGAGATTCCACGAACCAGTGATCAGTAGACAAGGGGCCCCAACTCAGGGTATAGCTTCAAAAGGCTGGGGTTCTGCATAACCAGGAGATGGGGAATTTACATTCAATTTGTGCTAGAAGTTCCCCTGGCAAGCCACTTGATACTGTTTGTCCCAAAAGTCCGTTCTTGTCTAGCACACTGTTCAATACAGTCCTCTGAAACTCTTAACATTCCCCAAGGTTCACATCACATCTTCCACCTAGAGAGGTTACAAATAACTCCATATAAACACAATCTTTAGATTTAACACAACAGACTCCAAAGATACTTAAACTGAATTCAGTACAGTTTTTCAAGGATACTGCAAGAAATTGTCGACTCTGTCAGACACAGGGCTGGATTTTTAAATGTATTTTTGAAGGCACTTCATTGAATTGGAGTGCAGGAGTCACACCTCTGAAAAAAATCAGGCCCACAAAAAGCATATGGGTTGACTAATGTGATATATGCCATCATGTGCCAGCTATGCCCCTCTGCCATGTACATTGGCCAAACCAGACAGACTCTACGTAAAAGAATAAATGGACACAAATCAGACATCAGGAACAGTAACATACAAAAGCCAGTAGGAGAACACTTCAATCTCCCTGGACAGTCAATAACAGATTTAAAAGTAGCCTTCCTTCAACAAAAAAAGTCAACAACAGACTTCAAAGAGAAACTGCAGAGCTACAATTCATTTGCAAATTTAACAACATTAATTTGGGCTTGAATAGGGACTGGGAATGGCTGGCTCACTACAAAAGCAATTTTCCCTCTCTTGCTATTGACACCTCCTCATCAATTACTGGGAGTTGACCACATCCACCCTGACTGAATTGGCCTTGTTGACACTGGTTCTCCACTTGTAAGGTAACTCCCTTCTCTTTATGTGCCAGTATAATAATACCTGCATCTGTAATTTTCACTCCATGCATCTGAAGAAGTGGATTTTTACACCCAGGAAAGCTTATGCCCAAATAAATCTGTCTTTAAGGTGCCACCGGACTCCTTGTTGTCTTTGTGGACACAGACTAACATGGCTACCCCTCAGATACTAAGAAAGTCTTGTATTTATGCAGGTAACTTTCCAGTTCCAGCCATCCTAATTTCACTATTTTTAAAAGAAGAAATGAGACACAGTGAGGCTGAGAGAATGGCAACAGCATTCTTGAAAGCAACAATCTTACTAGGTAAACTCCTTTCCTGTCCTTTACCCTTGGGCCCCCTCCTCAATATACTGCACACAATAATAAGACAAATTGTTGGGATGTGTTAACTACTATTATGCAGTGCAGAGGTACAGGCACAGCATTATTATTAATCTAGGCAAGTGGTGCCCCCTCCCCCCAGTGCCATCTTGAGGGGCCTATGAGAAGCAGTTGTCGCTGGCACCAGCCTAAAAGCACCAGCCGAGGTAAATGACAATGTAAAATGTTTGCCTGGCAATGCTGACAATGAGTGGCTTCAGAGAGATGAAAGATCCTGCCCAGAAGCCGCTCCCGCAAATGTCTGCCTAACCTGGGTGTCCGACATAGACAGCTGGTGGGGATCAGATCAAAGAAGAGGAGAAAGTAACTGTCAGGAGTCTGAGAGTGACGTGCTAGGATAAGTAATTGCACTCTCAGGATAAGCCACCACATGACCAGGGCTGCCCAAATACTTCCACTAAGCCAGGACAAGCCCAGTAATTAGAGGGTGGGAATTGGCAGCAATGGCTGTTACATGCCTAAATAACTGGTAGGATCTGGGCCTCAGCTTCCAGCAGGAGGAGACAAGCAGGTGAGTTCAGCTAGCAGGCAGAAATCAAGAGACGTCTCTGCCCTCAGTATGTGGCCACGTCATTCCAAATGGCCACATTGTCAGAAATGCTCACCCCGTGCGAAATGCAGCAGCTCCTGATCAGTCAGATGGGGCCATGGCTATCATCAGTGCAGTGCCACTGGAGAGAATGGCGCTTTGTAGACATGTAAGAAAGCCAAGTTCCCTGCCCCAAAATAGCTGATACCATGCAATTTACCAGAATAGAGTTCCCTTGACAGTCTTTCCTCTGTGGTTATAAATATATAGCAAGTTACAGAGACCTGGGAATCATGATCCACTGAAAGACTGGAGCAGTCTGACACTAATAGTGTTGCAGATAACAGAAAGCCACCATCTCTTTTAGGGGGAGTAAAACCTTTACACTGCATCCTGCATTCACAGCACTAGTGAAGCCAAAAGAATTACACCGAGATGCTCTTTTCTGGCCAATGCACTGGTCTCCAGAATCTCTTGCCATAGCAGAATATTTCCAGTTCCATAAATGGAACCAGCTGCCAGAATGCCCATTTAACCCGCTGGTGGGCGTGTGCCATAGGTCCGCCCTCTGTACCTGATCTACAGAGGATAAGAGGCTAGTACAGCCCCAGGTAGGGCGCCCTAGCTCAAGCAACAGCTACTCTTGCTTTTAGCTTGAGTAGCTGTTGCTTGAGCTAGGGCGACCTATCAAATCTGCACAATGTCATGCTGGTCTGGGACGCAATGCTACACTGAACTATTCAGTTATACAGGTTTATCTTATATATTTCCAAGCTGTTGATATTTGATGTCAGTGGAGGCTGCAACCAAATGCATAGAATGAATGACTCAGGGTGAGGGTGATGTACACCAATCAAATTAGTGGTATATTGGCCACGTGTTGGTCCGAGCGATATAATTTTAAATATATTTGATGTGCATAAACAGACCATAAGCTGGATAATTGTTATTTCGAAGGGGCTGTTGTATCACGTGGACTCTAAGAAAGGACACAAAAGTAAAAGTATACACAAGTTTAAAAAAATCCTGATGAAAGAATAAAGTCCTTTGTGCTGTGGGTGAAAGATTCCCAGCTGGTGAAGGTGACTCCACAAATTAAACTGGCCTGGACGGATATGCAGTAAAGAAAGTCTAGCTATTATTTGGATAGAACTGCAAGTGGCTGGGAATCTCTTAACAATGGAACTAGACACAGGGTCTGCGGTGTCAGTTATCTCCTGGAGGGATTATGAAAGGCTATTTAGAGCCTCCACAGTTGTGCACGGCTACAGTCTGCCTTGGGACATATTCAGAACAAGACACACAGCTAGTGCAAGTCCTATACATTAAGGCTGAATACAAAGGTCTGAAATGCTGGTTACACCTATTTGTTGTAGAGTCACAGGGACATCTGGCTCTACCTTCTTATATTAGACTGGAACTACATCGAAGCAGGGTCGTAAACACACAATGATAGTAATATCCAACTCTTACGTAGTATTTTTCAATCAGCAGATCTCAAAGAGCTCTACAAAGGTCAATATTGTTATGTACATTTTACAAATAGGGAAACTGAGGCACAGAGGGGCAAGTGACTTGTCCCAGCTCACCCAGCAAGTAAGCCAGGAATAGGACCGAGGTCTTCTAACTCCAATGTTCTACCCACTACTCCACATTGCCTCCCCTCAACCCTGGATGTGATGATCTTTTAGTGTAGACTCATGAAGCTACTGTGAAGGGACAGAGGGGAGATCACATATGCCTTCCCTCTCCATTCTATAGTCCATGGAAGGATCTGGCCATTCGCAATGGCCACCAGCTTGTGTTGGAAGACCTGTGCTCCAGGCCATCTAGAACGAAGGAGCTGTTTTTAATAGCAAAACACTGATAAACAAATTGACAAGTTGCCCAAAGGACAGACAGTGTGTCAGCAGCCGCAAAATGCACCAATCTACCCTTGGGAATAGGGAGTGGCCAAAGATTTTGCGGGACCTGTCCAGGCCCGAATGCACCTCATTTTGATCAATGCCCGTGCAGAATAACCAGTGGTATTTTGCATGTCACCTGCAACATGAGCATGTTGAAATGTGATACACTTAGGATGGCCAGGTGGCCAGTTTTTGACCAGGAAGTCTGGTTGAAAACGGGACCCGATTGTGTCCGGTCAGATCTACTGACCGGACACCAAAAGTCCGCGTACTGTGGGCAGGAGAGGCGGATAGTCATCACCCTCGCCAGCCCTACTCAGCCAGGGCCATCCCCTACCTGCATAGGGCGGCTGCAGCTCCCAACTCCAGCTCCACAGGTGAGTCCCTCCCGACCCATGCAGGGAGGGGGAGAGAGGGGAAAAAAAGAAGCGAACGGGGGGTGGGATCTTATGGGGAAGAGGCAGAGCAAGAGTGGGGCCTTGGGGGAAGAGGTGAGGCAGGGGTGAAGCCTGGGGGGAAAGGGTGGGGCAGGTCCTCTGGGGAAGAGGCAGGGAAGGGGCAGTTCTGGCACTCCTGCTGGGGTGTCCGGTTTTTAAATATTACAAAGTTGGCAACCCTAGATCCACTTTGAGTAAACTTCTGTGCTGCACCTCTGACAGGTGCAGCCTACGCCTTGCAGCCCAGAGGAAAGAGGGGCGAATGTGTCTTTAAGTTACCTTTCCAATCTGGGCTGTTCTGAGGTGGAGACACTCCTGAGGTAACTCAGAACAACATGGGTAGGCCCCAGGGGCTGTGCTCACCTCCCAGGGCTACCACAATAGATGCAGCACTGTCCAGAATCTCTGCTGCATTGCATGCTGCCCTGACACATCTCCTCCCACACAGACCTAGACCTGTCATACTGCTCACATGCTGGATTGTGAAGGGCCAAAATCCATGTGCTGTTTATGTAAAAACCTGATACAGACCATGTCAGCTCTTTTTACAGGCCCAAAGTCCAGCATTTGGTCAAGAGGCCAGAGGCCCAGTAAACAGTGAACAATATTAGCTAAGAGAAACAGAGCAAAAAGACAACCTTGCTTTTTACTAAGATAAGCTTGGTCAGCACAATCCCAGATGGGGAGCAATAACTGGCACTTTTATCTGAAGCTGCAAACAGGCCAAAGGAATGGAAGGAGCCCATTAGGTTTGTGTCCACTCCTCTGGCAAAGGAGGTGGCCATACTCTCCCCACACATCAACCTTGAGTTTATGGAAGAGGTTCACGCATGTCAGTATGAGAGATGACATCCTCCCTCCTGCATCTCACAGGTACCAGTGCCTGCCTTTAGAAGCACAAATGAGCAACATGGAAAACAGTTTCTATTGCCATGTACTTTTCGAATGTCTTTTTGTTTTAACCCCCAGGTATGTACCTGTTGGACAATCAGAAGGGCTACCTCATTCCTTTGAACCTCAAATCAGAGTTCAATATATATATTTTATAATAATATACTTTATACATTGTTTAAAGAAAAACACCTTAGTACTAATTGTATGTTACTTGTTAACCTGAAACCATGGGTGGAGACACTATGTAACCTTTGACTACTGGCTACTGTGCTTATCTTGTCTTGCTGCTAGACCTATCCAGGGGCTTGGGACCACCCAACTCGTCACTTTCCTCCGCCTATGAAAAATCCATATAATCCTTTGTAATCAATTGTTTTGCAGTGTCTGAGCCTAATAAGCAAAGTGACACTCCGCCAGCGCTGTGCGTAATAAACCCACATGCTTGATTCTACACTGTGTCCATTTTGTTCCTTCAGATTCCAAGAGGGGCCTCAGGAGACAGCCTTACAGCTGTCTTCTGTAGCAGCTGCAGAAAAGGAATCCTCTCCCTGCCAGAATTGGGGATGGAAGAGCCTCTTACTGCTGCTCCAGATCTTTGTCCTAATGTAAGAGGAGGGAGCACGGGTGAGATCTGCAGGAAGTGATACATCAGAGCAATTCACTAGTGATAACAGTTTACTTCAGCAAAATGTCAGAAATTCATTAAGTTAAATGGAATGACATAGCTAACCACAACCCCATACTATCTGTCCTCCAGTGGGTTGGAAGAACAGTGTATTCAACCACTATACACAGAACAACAGCCAATGAAGTGAAAAAGGCCACTCAGGAAAAAGAAACTGACCACCTCATCTAGACAGAAACACTCCAGGCAGCAGCACTGGCCAGCCACCATCTGTTTTATTTTTTGGATAACTCTGATTTTCAGCGGAGTCTCCTCAAACCAGACCTTTGAGGATTCATTTACAGGTCTAAAGAAGCTGCCAGAAACATGCTATATTGCACAAATTGTACCTAGGCCAAAATGTGCGGGCAAGAGACTTCCATGGAGACCAAAAATGCATCGGAAGTGCTACTTGGCCATTGATGTACACAGTAAAGGCCAAAGATGACAAAATCGGGTGCAAAGACACAGGGTTCGATTTTCAGAGGTGGTTAAGGGAATTGGGTGCCCATATCCCATTGAATTTCAATAGGGTCCGGATGCCTTGCCTCCTATGGGTTCTTTTGAAAATCGGGGTGTGTGTGGCACATACATACTTATAGCCAACGTATTACAGAGACTCCTTGATTACCAGTGCTGGCTACGTCAGCTGAGTTACAACAGAGAAGTCAAGCTACTTTGGCAGTTTCCCCTTTGCATGCAGAAGCAGAGCAAGAACTACATATATCCCACTTTGAGCTGATACAGGCCTGGTCTACACTTAAAATTGATACCGGCCTAAACAGATGGCCGTAGGGACACAGATAAGTCAACCTCAGCACAGACAGCTCTTCCTACAGAAGAATACTTCTGCCAGCATAGCTAGCATCGCTCAGGGAATTAGGTGGTGTTACTACACCAGCAGAAAAATTCCTTCTGTGGGCAAATGCTGTATCCTCACATGGGAGCTATGCGAGCATAGGCTCTATAGTGCAGGCATGGCCACAGTGCAGCAGTGTCAATACATTTCCCCCAAGGAGACAAGGCCAGGTCCCTTAGGGATTTTTTCCAGGAAGAATACCCACTGAGAGGAGTGCCATTTACCCTCCCCTCTTCAAAAGGCTTTGGTCAGGTAAATACATTTTGACTCTACTTACAGCGCCATTTATTCAGCGTAGCGCTGAACTTACACGCAGGTGGCGTTACAAAAAGGCAGTTCGCACCATTGCTTCATTATACGTAGCAAGAAAGTTTTTTGAAAGTGAAGCATAGAGGTGTTGGCAGAGCACCCCCCCCACTGTGCTGCCATGAGAGTGACCCACCTTAATTCCCCCCCCGCTAAGGCAACATTGGGTACAATTTACAGTCCAGGCCAAGGAGAAGCCAACACATGCTAATAAAATAGCACGTCCCCTTTTACCAGGGTTTTGGGACAGGAACAATCACAATACACAGTTTAAAAGGTCCTTACCTCAGAACCCTGGTGGAGGATTCCCAAACTTAAAATTCATCAGAGTAGAGTAGCTGAGTTTAGAAGGACTAATCTCCTGCCACCCAGAAGAGGAAACCCCCACACGTTACACCATGCACAACTTCTACTCCCCTTCAGTTTCATTTTCCTGTTTATATCACCCAGCCCCAGGACAGGGCCTCCTTGAGTACACTCAGGCTGTCATAGAATCATAGAAGATTAGGGTTGGAAGAGACTTCAGGAGGTCATCTAGTCCAACTCCCAAGCTGAAGAATTCAGCTTGTTCTTTAAAGGGGCAGTACAGATTTTCATGTGAAGTTAGCAGTTCTCCGGGGAGGAAACTCAGATATTGGACTGTTACAGAGCTCTCGTGACTGAGCAACAGATAAGGTAGACCAAACAAGGACTTTCATATGGATTGTTCTCCGTGATTCTTAATAAAGTTTGTTGAAGATATTTGTGTGGGGTGTGTCTGAGTCTGAGTGTGAGTGTCTGAGTGTGAGCATGTGTGTGAGTGAGAGAGAAAGCGCACCCCAAGAAAGTTTAAAGAGTACACACTAGGATCGAGGGTGGTGTGTTAGATAAGGGTAGTAAGTTGGATGGCTTCATTACAGATTGAAAGTCTGGTTAGTTCTGAGGCTGGTGTTTTGCTGATACCTTATAATGAGGATCCATGGTCAACTAGTGTCATAACTATAAAGGGAAGGGAACAGCCCTTCTGTGTACAATATTATAAAATCCCTCATGGCCAGAGACACCAAAATCCTTTTACCTGTGAAGGGTTAAAGAGTTCAGGAAACCTGGCTGACACCTGACCCAAAGGACCAATAAGGGGACAAGATACTTTCAAATCTTGCTGGGGGGAAGTCTGTTGTGTGCGCTCTTTGTTTTGGGGGTTGTTCGCTCTTTGGACTAAGAGAGACCAGACATCAGTCCAGGCTCTTCAAATCTTTCTGAACCAGTCTCTCATATTTCAAACTTGTAAGTAACAGCCAGACAAGGTGTGTTAGGTTTATCTTTGTTTTCTCAACTTGTAAATGTTCCTTTTGCTGAGAGGATTTTACCTCTGTTTGCTGTAACTTTGAACCTAAGGCTAGAGGGGGTTCCTCTGGGCTATATGAATCTGATTACCCTGTAAAGTTATTTTCCATCTTGATTTTACAGAGATGATTTTTACCTTTCTTTCTTTAATTAAAAGAGCAAGGGCTAAGCAGGATTTACCAGCCAACCCTAACAATCCTTCTCCAGGTACTGCTTCCCATCCCATAAATGCCCCACCTACAAGGCAGGTGATGATACTGAGGCCTTCTTAGAAAATTTTGAAAGGACCTGCCTTGGGTACAGCATCTCTACAGACCAGTACATGATAGAGCTGAGGCTACAGCTCAGTGGACCCTTAGCAGAGGTAGCAGCTGAAATGCCTAAGGAACACATGAACCATTATAAACTTTTTCAAACCAAGGCCAGAATCAGAATGGGGCTAACACCTGAGCATGCCCGTCGGCGGTTCAGAGCCCTAAGGTGGAAACCAGATGTGTCATTTACCCAACACACCTAGCACATTGGAAAGAATTGGGATGTCTGGATATCAGGAGCCAGTGCTAAATCTCTGGAGGATCTGTCCTTCCTAATGCAAATGGAGCAGTTCTTAGAGGGTGTCCCTGAGGAAACAGAAAACTACATCCTAGATGGGAAGCCCAAAACTGTAACTGAGGCAGGGGAGATTGGAGTCAAATGGGTGGAGCGAATATCAGAGGGGGCAAACCAAAACCAAACCCTATCACCAGGGGCAACCCCAGGCCCCACCTACAACCCAAGGAAAGCCCCAGACACCTTATTGTCCCACCTCACCAGTCTCCAGCAACCCACTTCGGCCCAGTGACCAGTCAGTTGGGCGATGTTTGAAATGTAATGAACTGGGACATATAAAGGCCCACTGCCACAAGAGCCCCAAACGATTACAGTTCATTACACCACAATCACACCAAAGATCCCCAGGCCCAGATGCCTCTCAAATACCCTCGGAGCGAAGGGAAACCTCGAGAGTGGGCGGAAAGAAGGTTACTGCATGGAGGGACACTGGGGCACAAGTGTCAGCTATCCACCAATCCTTAGTGGATTCCCAATTCATCAACCCAGAGGCCCAAGTGACAATTCACCCATTCATGTCAAAATCGTTAAACTTGCCTACAGCTGAGTTGCCTGTCCAATACAAGGGCTGGTCAGGAATGTGGACTTTTGCAGTCTATGACAATTATCCCATCCCCATGCTACTGGGGGAAGACTTGGCCAACCATGTGAAGCTGGCCAAGAGGGTGGGAATTGTCACATGCAGCCAGGCTAAGCAAGCTTTCACATCCATCTCTGTTCCTGAACTTTTCTCCAGGACCCTGTCTGTGTTACCAGAGACCCAGACAGAAGTGGTGGAACCAGATCCCCTGCCAACAACTGCAACAGCTGTAGTGGATCCAATCCCAGAGACCCAGCCAAAGCCCATTGCAGAACCAAAACTGGCAAAGCAACTAGCACCAGAACCATTGCCAGCACTGAGTCCAGCGCTTGCCAGCCCGTCTACAACTCCAACGTCAGAGGGCACCAGCAAGCCTGAACTGACAAAAGCAGCAGATAATCCTATCCAAGAGGCTCAGCCAGAGCCTGAAATACCACATAGTGAACCAGCGGAGAACGGTTCACAATCAATGGAAACAGCCCCGTCACCTACATCGCTTCCAGAGGGACCAAGCCCAAGTTCACAACCCAAGGAGGAACTGATGTCTCCAGCCTCAAGGGAACAGTTCCAGGCTGAGCAGGAAGCAGATGACAGCCTTCAGAAAGCTTGGGTGGCAGCATGGAGCACCCCATCGCCTCTCAGCTCTTCTAACCAATCCCAGTTTGTTGTAGAACAAGGACTTTTATACAAGGAAACTCTTTCTGATGGACACCAGGAAGACTGGCGTCCTCAAAGACAGTTGGTAGTTCCAACAAAGTACCGGGTAAAGCTCTTGATCTTAGCTCATGATCATCCCAGTGGCCATTCTGGGGTGAACAGAACCAAAGACAGGTTGGGAAAGTCCTTCCACTGGGAGGGAATGAGCAAGGACATTGCTAATTATGTCTGGTCTTGTGAGGTGTGCCAAAAAGTTGGAAAGCCCCAAGACTAGGTCAAAGCCCCTCTCCAGCCACTCATAATTGAAGTCTCATTTCAGTGAGTAGCTGTAGATATTCTGGGTCCTTTCCCAAAGAAGACCCCCAGAGGAAAGCAGTACATACTCACTTTCATGGATTTTGCTACCCGATGGCTGGAAGCAGTAGCTCTAAGCAACACCAGGGCTATAAGTGTGTGCCAGGCCTTAGCAGACATTTTTGCCAGGGTAGGTTGGCCCTCCAATATCCTTACAGATTCGGGAACTAATTTCCTGGCAGGGACCATGAAAAACCTGTGGGAAGCTCATGGGGTGAATCACTTGGTTGCCACCCCGTACCACCATCAAAGCAATGGCCAGGTGGAGAGGTTTAAAGGAACTTTGGGGGCATGATACATAAATTCATAAATGAACACTCCAATGATTGAGACCTAGTGTTGCAGCAATTGCTTTTTGCCTACAGGGCTGTACCACATCCCAGTTTAGGGTTTTCACCATTCGAACTTGTGTATGGCCATGAGGTTAAGGGGCCATTACAGTTGGTGAAGCAACAGTAATGGGAGGGGTTTATGCCTTCTCCAGGAACTAGCAATCTAGACTTTGTAAGCAACCTACAAAGCACCCTCCGACACTCTTTAGCTCTTGCTAAAGAAGACCTAAAGGATGCTCAGGAAGAGCAAAAGGCCTGGTATGATAAACATACCAGAGAGCGTTCCTTCAAAGTAGGGGACCAGGTTATGGCCTTAAAGGCACTCCAGGCCCATAATATGGAAGCGTCATGGGAAGGGCCATTCACAGTCCAAGAGCGCCTGGGAGCTGTTAACTCTCTCCTAGCATTCCTCACCTCAAGCCTAAAGCCTAAAGTGTACCATGTTAATTCTCTAAAGCCCTTTTATTCCAGAGAATTAAAGATTTGTCAGTTTACAGCCCAGGGAGGAGATGACGCTGCGTGGCCTGAAGGTGTGTCCTACGAAGGAAAAAGTGACAGTGGCGTGGAAGAGGTGAACCTCTCCATGACCCTGGGACACCTGCAGCGACAGCAGATCAAGGAGCTGTGCACTAGCTTCACGCCAATGTTCTCAGCCACCCCAGGGCGGACCGAACGGGCATACCACTCCATTGACACAGGTAATGCTCACCCAATTAGAACCCCACCCTACCAGGTGTCTCCTCATGCCCAACCTGCTATAGAATGGGAGATCCAGGATATGTTACAGATGGGTATAAACTGCCTCTTTAACAGTGCATGGGCATCTCCAGTGGTTCTAGTTCCCAAACTGGATGGGGAAATATGCTTTTGCGTGGACTACTGTAAGCTAAATGCTGTGACTAACCCAGACAACTATCCAATGCCATGCACAGATGAGTTATTGGAAAAATTGGGACATGCCCAGTTCATCTCTACAATAGACTTAACCAAGAGGTACTGGCAAGTACCGCTAGATGAACCCGCCAAGGAAAGGTCAGCCTTCATCACCCATTCAGGGGTGTATGAATTTAATGTGCTTCCTTTCAGGCTGCAAAATGCACCCACCACCTTCCAAAGACTTGTAGATGGTCTGCTAGCAGGATTGGGAGAATCTGCAGTTGCCTACCTTGATGTGGCCATTTTTTCCGATTCATAGGCAGAACACCTGGAGCACCTGGAAAGAGTCTTTGAATGCATCAGGCAGGCAGAACTAACTGTTAAGGCTAAAAAGTGTCAAATAGGCCTAAACAGAGTGACTTATCTTGGACACCAGGTGGGTCAAGGAACTATCAACCCCTTACAGGCCAAAGTGGATGCTATCCAAAAGTGGTCTATCCCAAAGTCAAAGAAACAGGTCCAATCATTCTTAGGCTTGGCCAGATATTACAGGCGATTTGTACCACACTACAGCCAAATCGCTGCCCCACTGACAGACCTGACCAAAAAAACGCAGCCAAATGCAGTTCAGTGGACTGATGAGTGTCAAAAGGCCTTTAACCAGCTTAAGGCAACACTCACTTCTGACCCTGTGCTAAGGGCCCCAGACTTCGACAAACCATTCCTAGTAACCACAGATGCATCCGAGTGTGGTGTGGGAGCAGTTTTAATGCAGAAAGGACCGGATCAAGAATTCCATCCTGTCGTGTTTCTCAGCAAGAAATTGTCTGAGAGGGAAAGCCACTGGTCAGTCAGCGAAAAGGAATGCTATGCCATTGTGTACGCTCTGGAAAAGCTACGCCCATATATTTGGGGACGGCATTTCCAACTAGAAACCGACCATGCTGCGCTAAAGTGGTTCATATCGCCAAGGGAAATAGCAAAAAACTTCAGTGGAGTTTAGCTCTCCAAGATTTTGATTTTGAAATACAACACATTTCAGGAGCTTCTAACAAAGTGGCTGATGCCCTCTCCCGTGAAAGTTTCCCAGAATCAACTGGTTAAAAATTGTTCTTGGATGTGGAATATATTATTAGTTTTTATATTATCAGTAATATGTCTAAAGGTGCATGTGTTAACTCTGTTTTCTCCTAGAACTCCAGGAAGAAATTACATCCAGTGTGGAACCGGCTGTCCAACACTGTTATTTGGGGGGGCATGTCATAATTATAAAGGGAAGAGAACAGCCCTCCTGTGTACAATATTATAAAATCCCTCATGGCTAGAGACACCAAAATCCTTTTACCTGTGAAGGGTTAAAGAATTCAGGAAACCTGGCTGACCCCTGACCCAAAGGACCAATAAGGGGACAAAATACTTTCAAATCTTGGTGGGAGGAAGTCTGTTGTGTGCGCTCTTTGTTTTGGGGGTTGTTCGCCCTTGGGACTAAGAGGGACCAGACATCAATCCAGGCTCTTCAAATCTTTCTGAACCAGTCTCTCATATTTCAAACTTGTAAGTAACAGCCAGGCAAGGCGTGTTAGGTTTATCTTTGTTTTCTCAACTTGTAAATGTTCCTTTTTGCTGAGAGGATTTTACCTCTGTTTGCTGTAACTTTAAACCTAAGGCTAGAGGGGATTCCTCCGGGTTCTATGAATCTGATTACTCTGTAAAGTTATTTTCCATCTTGATTTTACAGAGATGATTTTTACCTTTCTTTAATTAAAAGCCTTCTTTTTTAAGAACATGACTGATTTTTCATTGTTTTAAGATCCAAGGGGATTGGATCTGGACACACCAGGAATTGGTGGGGGAAAGGAGAAGGGATGGATAAATTCTCCATGTGTTAAGATCCAAGGGGTTGGATCGGTGTTCACCAGGAACTTGGTGAAGAAGTCTCTCAAGGCTACCCAGGGAGGGGAAGGTTTTAGGGAGAAAGAGGGTGTTCCAGACACTGAGAAATCTGGATGGCGGCAGGGAAACCAGATCTAAGCTGGTAGTTAAGCTTAGAGGTGTTTATGCAGGTCCCCACATCTGTACCCTAAAGTTCAGAGGGGAGGAGGAACCTTGACAACTAGGTTTTCCTGTTTTGCCTTCTGGGTCTTCTATTGTTCCCTCTCTTTTTAAAATGCTGTCCCACTAGTGGAAATCTACTTGATAAGTTTTGCTATATTCATGCCTTGCATAAAGAGCCCAGAACTTTATTTATGCCAGCAATTAAGAAGTGACTTGTTAGCCAACATCTCAGACCGGCTGGTGTGAAATTTAATTTGTGCAATTAAATCCATGGATAGGGAAGCATGAAATGCCCATTATGAATTATTGTAATACTTAAAATAATATTGAAAAGGCAAAGGACACCTGAATGAAGTATTCAAAATTATGAAAGATATCAAGAAAATGGATCGGTCTTTCCTTTGTATTTTGCCTCATACTATGGAAGAGTAAGGACATTTCATGAAATATTTTATGACTGATAAATTGACATTAAAAAAGCAGTACACTGCATAAAGCATAGAAGGTAACAGGAAATACAGAATTCAGTGTCACTGCTGGATGCAGGTCATTGCACACATTTATATGCAAACTAAGGTACAGGTAAGGCAATAAGTCGATCCCCCGTTACTGTCAGGAGGATATTGTTGGATGTGCAGGCACATACAGTGAGGCATGGCTGGCTATGTGTATCAGAGGAGATTTTACCTTCCTCTTGAGCATGAGGGGTTGGTCATTTCCTGAGGCATGAGACCTGATCAGGTGCTGGTCCACACTACCACTTCAGTCGCTGTAACTTATGTCACACAGGGATGTGAAGAAGCCACCCCCCTGAGCAACACGAGCTACATCGACCTAAGCGGCAGGAGACTCTCCCCCTCCGAAATAATTTACGCCTCTCATGGAGGTGGAGGAATTATGCCAACAGGCAAGCTGCACCGGTGTAGCGTGGTAAGGAAGACTAGCCCTAAACGGTAACGTATATGTTCCTCCACGTTTTAAAAAAATTCTCATATCATTTCAAATGTCTCCATTATACTCTGTTGGTCCTTTGTCACGCACTGAAAAGCTACTGTTAGAATCTGAGGGCTGAGAACTGGCTCATTTAGGTTCTGAAGTTACAGAAAAGAGAGTCAGCTCCAAGTTCGCACACAGTTTGGTGTCCAAGAGTAAGCGTGGGCATCGTTTACAGCACTTCAGTGTCTCACTGCTTGATTTTGTACAATCAGACTGATAGCTGTGTAAGGGCTATGAAGTCCTCCTGGAGTGATTGGTACCTTCCAAATCATGCCTGCAGTTGTTTCCAGGAATATAAAATCTGAGGGCCTGCTCAAAACCCAAACCCTTATAGACTGTTGCTGCTAAGAGGACCCAGATGACTCAGCTATGTTTATCTCTGTAGGGATATACAATAATGTATTGATGGCAGTGATAGGCAGCAGTGTAAAAACTAACTATTGATAGAAATGAACAGGGTCTATACCTGTGACATTGTAGAGAGCTGACAATGCTTCACAATATCTTTCCAGCAGAACAGACAAGGGCAGGCTCACAGAGGATTCACAGTGCAGAACTAACTGGATGAACAAAAGGAAAAGAAAAAAAAAAACATACACAATAAACATTTATACTTAACAAGCAGCAAGAGAAGGACAGGATTCTGTCTCCTGGGAGCGTGATAATAATACCTGGCACTTTTATAGCAGTTTTAACTTATAGAATCGTAGAATAATATTAGGGTTGGAAGAGACCTCAGGAGGTCATCTAGTCCAATCTCCTGCTCAAAGCAGGACCAACCCCAACTAAATCATCCCAGCCAGAGCTTATCAATTGTGCAATTGTGGGTGAAGGCACTCCTGGGAGTTAGCAAATCAGTACAGGGATCGCTTCCACCCTCAGTAAAATGCAGCCACCTCTGAAGCGAAATGTGGCAGCAGTTTAACAGAGCACAGCAACAACACTACACAACAGTGTAGGACAGGACATGAAGAATATTGTATCCCACTGAACCAACAGGGGGAACTTAATGACTGCAGAATGTAAGTACAACGGTTTTTATCATGGAGTCTTTAATGTCTACATGTCATCAGAACTTCCTCTGAATGAGCGTTCCCTGACAACATCAGCCAGCTGTCCTCCATACAGCTATCCTTCTCTTTGAAAAAAAGAAAAAGACTGCCTATTTCCCCCTTTAGAATGATAAAATTCTCTCCCCGATACTTAAAATCTCCAAGGACAAAGTCAGGAGTCCTGCATGGCTCATTTCTACATCATAACTCAGGCAGTGATACTGTCAGCAGTACTTTCAGGAAAAGTCACAAGTTTGTTATGGGGGTGTAGTGAGGTGGTGTGGCTCCCCTCCCCCTCAGGGAGGGTCGAACCCCGTCAGTCATCCACAGGGGCGGGACCACTGGCCAGAAGTCCCGCCCCTCAAAGGGTCAGGCGGTGACCTGGAAGAATAAAAGCCGGGACCCAGCCTTCAGTTGCTGCTTGGCCACCGGCAGGAGCAGACGTGCCCGCCGCCGCTCGTGACTGGGAGGCTACCCAAGCCAGAGGTAGAGACCAGGAGCCGCCAGAGCTGCCTCGGCCCTACTACGACGAGGAGCCGCCAGAGCTGCCTCGGCCCTACTGCGGCCCCGAGGAGCCCCAAGACCAGGCGTGGCCCGAATTCCCCAAAACCCTACCGGACCTGCCGCCCAGCCCGGATTGGGAGGAACCGATGGTCCTGGACGTCTCCGGAACAGAGGCCCAGGACCAGGTAGGAATAGAGGGGGAATTAGGAAGTAGCCCGGGGGCAGCTGACTCCAGTCAGGCTGCAGAGCTACCGTTGCCCATGTCAGTGTGTTGCGGTCAGGACCCCACTGACCACTGGTAGAGGTGACAACCGCTACCAGGGCCCCGGGCTGGAACGCAGAGGAGTGGGTGGTCCTGCGTTCCCCCTGCCACCCGTAACCGGGTGGCAGATTCCCCCTCTTCCCAGTCAGAGAGGGCTGTTTAAACTGTGTTTGGTGCCCTGCCCGAACCAAGGGCTGGGCCCCCACGGACCTTGCCACTGCTCTGCCCTGCTCCAAAGGGCCAGGGCTGTGTAAACTGTGTTTGGTGCCCTGCCCGAACCAAGGGCTGGGCCCCCACGGACCTTGCCACTGCTCTGCCCTGCTCCAAAGGGCCAGGGCTGTGTAAACTGTGTTTGGTGCCCCGCCCGAACCAAGGGCTGGGCCCCCTTTGATTTTGTCACTGCTCTGACCTGCCAAAAGGCCAGAGCAGACTGTAATTGCAGGGAAGACATCGAGGCCGGTGTGACTCCCCTCCCCCTCAGGGAGGGTCGAGCCCTGGTGGAACCTGTCTACAGGGGGGAAGAATAAAAGTCACAGAATGGTACTGCGAGACCACCAGCCCTCATGGCCATTCATCTGTTTTCACTTGAACAAAATCAGAATACGTTTCAGTTAAGGAAGAGCTTGATGTACCACACAAGCAACCTACACAGCTGAGATCTGGTGTAGGGAGTAATTTCACTGTAAGTCTTCTTGCGGCAAGAGGCACAGGGTTGTAATACATTCCTTCTCCATCTCACTATCCCCATGTAAACTAAAGCTGCACAGCTCTCCTCTAATAATATCAGAAGGGTAGCCGTGTTAGGCTGGATCTGTAAAAGCAGCAAAGAGTCCTGTGGCACCTTACAGACTACCAGAAGTTTTGGAGCATGAGCTTTCGTAGGTGAATACCCACTTCAGATCAGCCACACCATCACCGGTTCATTCAACTGCACATCCACCAATGCAATATACACCATCATATGCCAGCAATGCCCCTCTGCTATGTACATCGGCCAAACTGGACAGTCTCTATGGAAAAGGATAAATGGACACCAATCAGATATTAGGAATGGCAATATACAGAAACCTGTAGGAGAACACTTCAACCTCCCTGGCCACACAATAGCAGATCTTAAGGTGGGCATCCTGCAGCAAAAAAACTTCAGGACCAGACTTCAAAGAGAAACTGCTGGTTTCAGTTCATCTGCAAATTTGACACCATCAGCTCAGGATTAAACAAAGACTGTGAATGGCTTGCCAACTACAAAAGCAGTTTCTCCTCCCTTGGTTTTCACACCTCAGCTGCTACAAGAGGGCCTCATCCTCCCTGATTGAGCTAACCTCATTATCTCTAGCCTGCTTCTTGCTTGCATATATATACTTGCCCAATGAAATTTCCACTACATGTATCCGACGAAGGGGGTATTCACCCACGAAAGCTCATGCTCCAAAATGTCTGTTAGTCTATAAGGTGCCACAGGACTCTTTGCTGCTCTTCTCTAATAGGTCACCTATGACTTAAGCAGCAACTAGAGGGTGTGAAAAGGTAGCAACAAATGGGTCTTTTGCACTAATGAATTTAGCAAGCTGCTTATACTAGTTGGTAGATATTAGCTGAAGTGATTTAACTTCAAATTGTTCAAAGCCATACAACATGGGTGAGAACTTTGCTTAGCCTCCTAACAAGACAGTATTTCTTTAGACATCCGACAAAAACAACCAGGATTTTAAGGAATACACTTAATACTGAGGCCAAAGAATCAAATCTCATTTTCACCCCCAAAAGGAGAAATAAATTACTGCACATTGCAGGCTCAGCAGAGGTAGCTCCCAGAACAATACATGTAAATGATCAGTAGATGGCAGCCAGTTTTTAATACTTCAGGGAATAATAGCATTGCTTACGGAATGCCATAACAAAAGAAAAGGAGAATGAAAATATTCAAAAGTGACAAATTACTGAAAGACACCGCTGGGCCGTGAAATCAAACCATTCTGACTCTTTATGAGGGTATATAATACCTTGAGAATTCACAAAATGCCTTCCATCTTCTATTCAAGTCGAGCGAGAGACACAGCTCTGACCTCGGGGAAAATAACATATCCACTGATGGTTTACATTACATTTAGGAGCTTCATAATGTGTTCAATGATTGTAAAACACCATCTGTATTACTGACTTCCTTGTTGCGTAACAAGGAGAAATGGAATAAATGATGGTGAAAATATGAGCTCCTCAGGAACATTAATACATTAAAAACTTTCATTCCTTTTAAAATAGTTTTGTATTTTTCTTGGTATTTTTCAGAATGAAAATTCTTTAAACACACACAAACCAACCAACCCCTTCCAATATTTTTATTTCCATTGAGTGACAAAAGTATGGTCTGATTCTGACACTACTAAATAACAAAATTACTCTGCATCAACAATAAATAAAAAATAGTTTATATAGTGCTTTCTACCAGTAGATCTCAAAGTGCTTTCCAAAAGAGACCAGTATCATTATTAGGGCCCTACCAAATTCCCCGTCGATTTTGGTCAATTTCACAGTCATAGGATTTTAAAAATGGTAAATTTCAAGATCTCAGCTATTTAAATCTGAAATGTCACAGTATTGTCATTGTAGGGGGTCCGGACCCAGTAAGGAGTTTTGTGTGTGTGGAGAGGGGGTTGCAAGGTTATTATGGAGGAGTTGCGGTACTGCTACCCTTACTTCTGCACTGCTACTGGTGGTGGCGCTGCCTTCAGAGCAGGGCAGCTGCAGGGCAGTGGCTGCTGCCTGAGAGTCCAGCTCTGAGGCAGAGCCACTGACAGCAGCAGCACAGAAATAAGGATGGCCTGGTACGGTATTGCCACTCTTGCTTCTGCACTGCTGCCTGCAGGTGGGGCCCTCAGTCAGCAGCCGCCACTCTCCAACCACCCAGCTCTGAAGCCAGCAGGGCAGAAGTAAGGGTGGAAATATCGCAAACCCCCCCTCATAACCCTGCCCCTTCAACTCCCTTTTGGGTCAGGACCCCCAATTTGAGAAACGTTGGTCTCCCCCGTGAAATCTGTATAGTATATGGTAAAAGCACACAACAGACCAGATTTCACAGCGGGTGGAGGGAAGGGAAGGAGACCATATTTCATGGTCTATGATGCGTTTTTCATGGCCGTGAATTTGGTAAGGCCCTAATTGTTATCTCCATTTTACAGATGGGGAAAGTGAGGCATAGAGCAGTGAAGTGAGTTACCTAATATCATCAGGAGGCCAGTCCGTTTATATTCATTTGTTCTTGTGTCCACATTAGTACTGAGCTTAAATAATTCCTCTTCCTCCCTGATATTTATCCCTCTGATATATTTCTAGAGAGAAATCATCTCTCTTCAGCCTTCTTTTGGTTAGGCTAAACAAGCCAAGCTCTTTCAGTTTCCTTTCATAAGACAGGTTTTCCATTCCTCAGATCATCCTAGGAGCCCTTCTCTGTACCTGTTCCAGTTTGAATTCATCTTTCTTAAACATAGGAGACCAGAACTGCACACAGTATTCCAGATGAGGTCTTACCAGTGCCTTGTATAACAGTTCTAACACCTCCTTACCTCTACTGGAAATACCTCGCCTGATGCATCCCAAGAACGCATTAGCTTTTTTCACGGCCATATCACATTGGCGGCTCATAGTCATCCTGTGATCAACCAATACTCTGAGATCCATCTCCTCCTTTGTTACTTCCAACTGATGTGTCCCCAGCTTATAACAAAAATTCTTGTTATTAATCCCTAAATGCATGACCTTGCACTTTTCACTATCAAATTTCATCCTATTACTATTACTCCAGTTTACAAGATCATCCAGATCTTCCTGTATGATATCCCAGTCCTTCTCTGTATTGGCAATACCTCCCAGCTTTGTGTCATCCGCAAACTTTATTAGCACATTCCCGCTTTTTGTGCCAAGGTCAGTAATAAAAAGATTAAATAAGATTGGTCCCAAAACTGATCTCTGAGGAACTCCACTAGTAACCTTCCTCCAGCCTGACAGTTCACCTTTCAGTAAGGCCCGTTGTAGTCTCCCCTTTAACCAGATCCTTATCCACCTTTCAATTTTTATATTGATCCTCATCTTTTCCAATTTAACTAACAATTCCCCAGGTGGAACCGTGACAAATGCCTTACTGAAATCAAGGTAAATTAGATCCACTGCGTTTCCTTTGTCTAAATAATCTGTTACCTTCTCAAAGAAGGAGATCAGGTTGGTTTGGCACGATTTAACTTTTGTAAAACCATGTTGTACTTTGTCCCAATTACCATTGACCTCAATATCCTTAACTACTTTCTCCTTCAAAACTTTTTCCAAGACCTTGCATACGACAGATGTTAAACTAACAGGCCTGTAGTTACCCGGATCACATTTTTTCCCTTTCTTAAAAATAGGAACCATGTTAGCAATTCTCCAGTCATATGGTACAAAACCTGAGTTTACTGATTCATTAAAAATTCTTGCTAATGAGCTTGAAATTTCATGTGCCAGTTCCTTTAATATTCTTGGATGAAGATTATCTGGGCCCACCAATTTAGTCCCATTAAGCTGTTCGAGTTTGGCTTCTATCTCAGATGTGGTAATACCTACCTCCATTTAGCCTTGAAATTAGATGAAGGTTTCTAACCATCAGAGAAGTGACGTTCTGGAACAGTATTCCAAGGGGAGTAGTGGGGGCAAAAGACATATCTGGATTCAAGACTAAGCTTGATAAATTCATGCAGGGAATGGTAGGATGGGATAGCCTAATTTTGGCAATTAATTGATCTTTGACTATGAGCGGTAAATATGCTCGATGGGATGTTAGATGAGGTGGGATCTGAGATACTACAGAGAATTCTTTCCTGGGTGAGTCTTCCCATATGCTCAAGGTTTAGCTGATCACCATATTTGGGGTCAGGAAGGAATTTTCCTCCAGGGCAGATTGGCAGAGGCCCTGGGGTTTTCACCTTCCTCTGCAGTGTGGGGCACAGGTCACTTGCTGGAGGATTCTCTGCACCTTGAAGTCTTTAAACCATGATTTGAAGACTTCAATAACTCAGACACAGATTAGGGGTTTGTTATAGGAGTGAGTGGGTGGGATTCTGTGGCCTGTGCTGTGTAGGAGGTCAGACTAGATGATCATAATGGTCCCTTCTGACCTTAAAGTCTACGACTCTATGACTCTGAAGGATCCAGGATTAGAACACTGGTCTCCTGAGTCCCCATCAAATAGGCCACACTGCCTCCCTGTAGTGGTACTGGAATGACTGAAGCCGTGCGGCAGAGCTGGGTTTTACTTCAAGGACTTGGTTTAGATAGTATCAAGGGTAGCCATGTTAGTAGATCTCAACACTCAATGGAAAGGGACAAATAAGCAGGCTGGTAGCAGGGTCTGAGTGAGGGAAGATATCAGCGTCTTAAGGGCCTAACTGGCTCCTACTACTTCAGTTGACTGCCTGTTCTCCTCAAGGGGGTTCAGGGAAGCAGCAGGAAACAGGAAGCTCCCTGAGAAGCTGGTGTTAATCAGTCCAGGCTCCTGGGGGTGTTAGCGAGGTACATAAGAGGCTCCTCCTCCTCTCTCCCTGCAGCTCCTGTTGCTTTCTGTTATTCTCTCTCACCTTTTCTCCTGCCTGCCTGTTATGTCTCTTGTGCCCTCCTTCCTCCAGCACAGCACTCCACCATCTCTGTGCATCTGGAGCAGAGAGAATACATCTGCACCAGCCACAGACAAAATTTTCTACACTCCCCCCCACAGTCTGGCATCTGAGGCGGCCACCTCAATTTGCCTCATGATAAGGCGATCCCTGCCCAAACAAATCTATTAGTCTTTAAGGTGCCACCGGACTCCTCATTGGTTTTTTTGCTTTAGATAATGTACTATAAATACTGTGGCAGAGCTCTGACCTTGCTCTTGTGGGTCCTGTGCTTCTAGGTGGTTTATGCTAGCCTCAGTGGCTCACTGTGACCCTCCACGTAGCCCTTCTCTCTCTAGGGCCAGGGTTACAGTCTACTGAGCCCTCTTCATCATAGGCCTGCCAGAAGGTTGATGAGAGAACTCCCACAGTCTCTGTTCAGCCTCCAGTCCCGACAGGGGCCTGACTTCCTCCGCCCCACCCCAGGAGATGTTCCTGTAGTGGTGGGTTGGGGGGAACCCAGGCCGGCCTGCTACTCCAGGTTCTGGCCCAGGGACCCTAATGGCAGCAGTTGCTGGCAGCCAACCTTTCACTGCCAAGGTTGCTATATTTCCCTGGGCCACTTCCCCACAGATCTCCTGCTTCTCCCTTCTTCACCTTTACCTTAGGGCTCCTTTAACGATGGTCTGAGGGTGTCTTCAGTAACAAGTCCTTCAGCCACACTTCCTCTCCCCTGGCTCTTCCCTGTCTGACTGGCGTGAGCCCTTTTTATAGTATCAGCAGGGCCTTAATTAGAGTCAGGTGGTCGCATTAACCGAATGGCCTCACCTGACTCTTTGCAGGTTAATTACAGTCAGCTGTTCTCATTAGCCTGGAGCAGCCCCTGCTCTGGTCAGTCAGGGAACAGAAAACTGTTAATCCAGTGGCCAGTATATCTGCCTTCTGCTATTCTGCTGTACCGAACTGGCCTGGGTCTATCACAATACACTGTATGTGCAGCTGTCCAATTTTTGTGTGACAATAGGAGAGTCCAGACAGCATTAGAGATTTCATAATATGTGTAGGAAGAAAAAGGTTGAACGTCATGTTTGTTTTAGGATCAACTTTTGGTTCACTTGGCTAGCGGGGAAAAAAATCTTGCACAGATGTTGTATTACTTTTGCTTCCATTTCTAGCCCAGTTATCCTAATAAATGGGCTTCTTGTGTGTGACTTTTATTTAGCAAGAAATAAAGGAAAAGTATAAAGTTTGCAAAGGAACACACAGAAAAGTGCAGATGGGAAAACTGGTAAAATAACTCAACTTCAGAGGAAAAAGTCTTCAGTCAGGTAGTATTTTAAAGATACAGAGGGGTGGGAATGATTGTATAAACATCCAAATATGAAATGTTTTCAGTTATTAAAATTTTAATCTGTTCTAGCCCCATTTTAAGAGAGAAAGCAAATACTGAAATTCCTCTCTTCAGAAAAACATTGGTGAAGACTCTCGCCTATCTTCTTCCAATCCATTCACTGAAAGGCTCCTAGACTCAGACCCATTTTCTTTGTATTTTGAAAAACAACCCGACCTTGGATGCTTGGGCAGAGACAGTGTTTTCTGTCCTACAAGACAGGACATTTATGCAGCAAGCCCAAGCAGAGTGTTAGTTTCCAGTGTTCAGACTCTTCCTGGGAGCACAGATTGAGTTTAGTTATTTTTGAAAGAGTGAAACTTGAGCTGACTTGGTCCTACAGCTATAATTGCTCCACTGAGAATATTTGAATGCTATAGGTATCGACAGGAAGGTCTAGTTTAATAGGCTGTAGGGGGAGATTTTGACAGCCCAGCAAAAAGCCTCAGCCACTGCCAGTAACTGGAATATCGACTGTTACACTGATTGCCAAAAGCAGCTAAGCTATAAGGCCTCTGCAGCAACCTTGGCATAATTAGGCAAGCCAGGAGGAGATGGGGGTGACCATAAGGGTGACCTGTGCCATCCTGTCTTGCTTCTTTTAATCTACTGAAGTATGCAGTTTTGAAAAACAGGAAGTCTGTTTATATTTGACTTCTGGTGTGTGTTTGTCAGGGCCCACAAGACTACAGACTCTGCAAAAACATATCTGTTCAACTAATGGCTGGAAACTTCCTGTTTAACTCTTGCTTAACTTTTTTTTTGGGGGGGAGGGTTGTTTTTTGATTGACAACTATGTCACACTAACACGCATAAAAGGGGAGAAAAGTCCAAGTTAGATAGACTTCATGGACCTATCTTAAGATCCCCAGCAGCAGATGGAAGGCTGGCTACCAGAAGCCTGTTGCTGAACCACTCAAACATCACTCCAGACTTTGGGGTAAATATAGGTTTGGGGTGCTTTACTAGCCTGGTGCAGGCACGTGTATGTGCGTGAGACTAAATAAAGTAAAAGCTTTAAGTGAAAGCACTCTTGTTTGCACTGTTTATACCACCCCCTTATCAAATGGATGTACTGTGTCCCCATTGATTTATATCCTGACACTGCCTTGCAGACAGTAAAATTATCAAGAGCTCTGGGTTCAGAAAACCCCAGGTAACAAGGCCAAATTCCTGTTTGGTGCACTGCCACTGCATTTGACTGCTTATGTTTCAAGATATATGGCTGTGCAGCCTCAGCTGGAGGTCCCCATGGGACCAGATCCAGCTCAGCGACATCCTCTGTGTTGCCCACCTTTTACATTTTGAATTTTTTTAGCCTACTGAAATTCCCCTCTCTGAATTCCTCCCTCCTTGAACTGCCACAGGAATATCTTTGTGCATCCCTAGTTCTGGGACCAACAAGGGCTCCCTTTTCCACCCATTTAGGCTTCAGATATTAGCATATAAGATTAGGTGCCAATCCTGATGCTGGATCTATGCAGGCAGGAGCTTCACTGAAGGCAAAGGAGCTGTGCTCAGATCCCGATGCAAGACTGGAGCCTTCAATGATCAAGGTTCCAACAAGCAGTACCCTTCCATTTGTTACAAAGCCATTTATACTACATTATATGCAAAAAATGTAGATCATGATTAGAGCTGGGCAAGTAACTGATTTTTTTGGATCAGCCCAAAACAAAAAAAAATTCAATTTTTTCAACAAACATTAAAAAAAATCAATTTAAGGTTGCACAAACATAAAAATGGCCATACTGGGTCAGACCACTGTTCCATTTAGGCCAGTTTCCTGTCTCTGACACTGGCCAACACCAGAGCTTCACTGGGAGTGTACAGAACAGGGTAGTTGAAGAGATTCACCCTGTTTTCCCCTTCCAGCTTTTGACAATCAGAGGTTTAGGGTCGCCCCAAGCATGGGGTTGTGTCCCTGACCATCTTGGCTAATTGCCACTGATGGATCTATCCTCCATGAGCTTATCTAGTTCATTTTTGAACCCAGTTATACTTTGGCCCTCCCAGCATCCTCTGGCAATGAGTTCCACAGATTGACTGTGCATTGTGTGAAGAAATACTTCCTTTTGTTTGTTTTAAACTTACTGCATATTAATTTCATCAGGTGTCCCCTGGTTTATGTATTGTGGGAAAGAGTAAATAACATGTCTCCATTTACTTTTCCCACACCATTTATAATTTTATAGAATTCTATCCTATCCCCCCTTAGTTGTAAAAACCCTAATCTTTTAGTCTCTCCTCATATGGAAGCTGTTCCATACCCTTTATCAATTCTGTTACCCTTTTCTGAATCTTCCTAGTTCCACTGTATCATTTTTTTGAGATGGGGCAACCAGAACAGGACACAGTATCCAAGCTGTGGGCACACCACGGATCTATAGAGTAGAATTACATTACCTGTCTGGTTTTCTATCCCTTTCCAAATAGTTCCTAACTTACTGTACTCCTAAGGGAGTTCTGCACCAAAATATTAAAAATTCTGCAAATTTTGTCAATAAATAAATGTGGAGGCTCTAGCATGGCAGTGGGGAGCAGATCACTCTGTGGCCCCCTCCCCCGGGACATGGACTTGGTGGTAAGATTGCACTTGACCCTGACAAGCACAACGGCCAGTCCTGCCCCAGAAACACCTCAGGCCCTTCCCCTCCACAGGTGCACCAAGATAGTAAGTGAGAGGGACAGAGTTTCACATGAATGCCCAGCCCAGCACACCAATCCATCTGTGGAGCAGGCAGGCTCAGTCTGACAGGATCCAAGTGTGAAGTGGCTTAGTGTGGAGGGGATCCGGCTGCAGCGTGAGAGGGTTCTGTGTGGGGCAATCTGGGTGCAGATGACTCAGTGGGGGTCTGGGTGTGGGGGGAAATCTGGATGCACAGGGGTTTGTTGCAGAGTTCTGGGTGCAGGGGAAATGGGACTCTGTGGGGTGTTCAGGTGAAGGTGGTTGGAGCTCATGGGGGGGGGTCTGAAGATGGGGGCACTGGGGTTGGCAGGAGGGCCTGGGTGCGGGGCAAGTGGGGTTTGCTGGGTGGAGGTCTAGGTGCAGCTAGTTGGGGCTCAGTGGGGTGGGAGTTCGAGTGCAGGGGGTGGTCTGGGTCCAGGGGGCTCTGGATGCATGGAGGTTGGGCAGATAGGAGAGCAGCTCCCTGTATAATGACCCTTCCCCCTGTAGCTGAGGAGCAACAGGTGCAGGAAACTGTAGGGGAAGAGATTCCTGCAGCTGGGAAAGGTTTCAGGGGGGTGGATCACACCTGGCCCTGGCAGGGAAGCGGAAGTCCTGTCTTCTCCCTCCCCCAGCCCAGCCAGGACTAGCAGATGAGCCCAGCACAGGATAGGAGCCATCTGCCAGGGTGTCCTCAGCCCGGCCCTCTCCCCACACAGTGATTTACCTCTTTGCTGGCTGCTTCAGGTGCCCAAACTGATGTGCTCACACTGCTGGGGAGGGGCACATGACCACTCTTGCGGCTTTCCTTTGCTTCTGTCATTTTCTGCTGAGAAGCAGAGAAATCTGCAGCGGGCATGACTTCTACATGCACGCAGTGGTGCAGAATTCTCCCAGGAGGAATACTGGTAGCCTTTCTGACTTCTGCTGTGCATTAAGCTGAATTTTTCAGAGAACTATCCACTAACAAAACATTTTGTTTGACCCAAAATGAAACGTTTTATTTTCTTTGAGGCTTTTTATTACCTTTAAAAAATGAAATGGAAGTAAAGGTCTAAACAAAAAGACACTGTAAAAGTAAACATTTTGTTTCAAAAATGTCAAAACAAAACATTCAAACTTGTTCAGGATGTTTGTTTTCAACTGAAACCATCTGATGAATTCAACATGAAATCAAAAAATGTTTCAGCATTTTTCACCAAATCTGCATTTTGCAGTGAAAAATGTTTTGTCCAATTTTTTTTTGCTCATCTCTAATCACAACAGTTCTTTGGGACCTCTGCAGTTTATTTTTTTGGCAAAACAAGATCAACTGACCCTCTGTCTAAAGCAATATTTTTGGATGGTTTTAGATCACAAAACATGCAATAATCATAGTCTCCATGGGTCTACTTTCCAGAAGGTCCTTCATTCTCAGAAAGTGAAAAGAGGCTTTGTTACAATCACTTTACATGGTCAGTAGATTGAAAGTTGTTTATCAAGCTCTTGTTCAGCTTTTCAAATCCACTTCCTGACAGCAACACTTGGTGTTCTAATTCAGAGAGCCCCCTCAGCAAGAATGGGATTGGAGATGATTCCACTCAGAAATCTTATCAAAGGGGTGAGCTCTGTGCATCTGTAATGGATTGTGAAAAGGGTCATTTCTTATCTGTCACAAAGTGAAGATTCCTGTTCCTCTTTCCAATTGCTACATTTGGATTCCCTGCTTCCCATTGGAACAGGCCACTGGACAGGCTCTCAAGTATCAGAGGGTAGCCGTGTTAGTCTGGATCTGCAAAAGCCGCAAAGAATCCTGTGGCACCTTATAGACTAACAGACGTTTTGGAGCATGAGCTTTCGTGGGTGAATACCCACTTCCTCAGTTTCATCTGGGGAAGTGGGTATTCACCCACGAAAGCTCATGCTCCAAAACGTCTGTTAGTCTATAAGGTGCCACAGGATTCTTTGCTGCTTGGACAGGCTCTGAAACTCTGCAGATACCAAAGTCATCCAGAGAAAAGCTTTGTACTTCTACACCAGCCATGTGTTCCTGATGACTCTCCTCCCCCAATTCCCGGGCAGTCGTGCTACCTTAGCCAGCCAACAGCTACCTCTAGGATCCACCCATAGGATCGTACTCATAGCATGTAATATAACCTAGCATCTGGCTGTCTGACTTGTTAAAGAAAATCTCCCCTGAGCGTGTGCGCGTATGAGGGAGAACGTTATGAAATTCCCCTAGTCCTGGCTATCCACTCCTGCAGCCCACCCACAACCTGCCCTTCTCTGTTCTCTCATTGCCGAGTCCCTAACCATCTTCCCCAAGACTCTGACACACAGGTGGCAGAGCTCTTTTCAGCATCGGCGGTAAAGAGCAATGCATGGAGCAACACCCTTTGTGGTAGAAAGACCTCAGTGATGATGCAAAAATGATAATACAATTATTACAACTTATTTTTTTAATATTAGGCTGTTACAAATTTGTTTGCACCTTTGACTATTAAGATATAGCTAAAGTATGTTAAAAGCAGGATGCATGGAAATATACTAGTAACTGTGTACGTTTTAGTTAGTTATGTTATAAAATATTCAGGCTGATTAAAGACATTGCAGGAAGTTTGTTTTCTGTCACCCCAAAACAAGCCAAATATCAGGGCGATCGCCTTTCTTTGCCATAAAACCACGTTTATAACTGCAAAGAGTTTCTTAGCTGTCCTGTTCTAGATAACTCTTGTATAAAATACCAGTTTGGTACAGCTGGTACCAAGAAAACAAACCGCGAAAAACATGAATGCTTTAGGAAAGAATGTGATTGTGAAAAGAAATTTAGGGTTGTGTTGTCAGAGCAATAAATTTAGGGGTGAAGTTGAGCTTTTTCACCCTCCAAAGAAAAACTAAGTAAACCCACATAAAGAACTGCAGAAATATACTTGTTGAAATGAATTTAATAATTACTGGAAATTTTTCATTCAGAATAGCTTCTAGGAAAAAATGTGTCATTGGAAACGTTTTAAACCTTTCTTCATTTCTTCAATGGCAAATCATTTTGAACGGCATATCTGCAAGTATTTTAACTAAATGCACAGCATCTAATGTAATTTTCTAATATGATTGTTAAGTAAATGGTAAAATGCTTTCTAACAATCTTTCCAAACTAATTACTCATGAAAGAAGCCATTTCAGTATAGAATATTTGTATTAATTACAATATTTGTACTAATTACTGACAGTGCTCAAGCGACCCCCTCACCCAACTCAGGATGACAAGAAGAATCAGCTTGCCAAAAACTGTCATACAGAATCAACAACTTCTTAAAGAAAGACTTTAGCGTAAATAGTTATTAAAGAATTATTTAATTTTAAAGGATTGTTTTGAGAATTGTTAAACTCTAATGAAACTGAAAGAATATCAGAGAAAGTGGACTGAATACAAAGAAAGTTAAATTCTAAACTTCTGTGAATCTCCTGCCACAAAGACAAACGAAATAGAACTGTAAAGAAAGAAGGTACATATATGCACATATATGCATTAACAAACTACATATTCATATGATGAAGAGGCTCCTAAAGACAACTCATGAAGGTACTTAACAAAAAAAAAAGAATGTCAGCATCCAGCTTTGAATCTAAACAAGCCCGAAAGAGGTGTGTTTTCCTACAGTTTCCATCAAAATAGGAAGAAGAGTATAAAAGCTCTGAAGAGAGCACCCATCTCACATGTTCCCTGCTACCATGCTCAAAACACGCACATTGCTCATCAACTTATCCTGTCCATCTCTACAAGCAAGCTACAGACAGCTAAGAAAAGCAGAGAAAAGACCCAAGAAGAAACCAACCCAAGGAAAACTTCTCTGGGACTTCAATACTGGACTGGTGAGAAGTTAAGATACTGCCACAGGACTAGATTTAAAACTCTTGTAAAGATTTTAGTAGGATATGGAAATACTATTGTAACTTAAGATACTAACACTTCTGCCTATTAATTAATAAGTATTCTTGGAGAGGATACAGGAGCTAAACATTGGCAGAGGTGAAAGTAAGCTGGTCCGGTCTGGTATGGCACAGCATACTGGCAAGAGCCAGTACGCTGTGTCGGATTGGACCAGCTTCCCCAGGCTGGTGATTTAAAGGGCCTGGGACTTCCTGTGGCGGCCCCGGGCCCTTTAAAGCGCTGCCCGAGCCCCACTGCTGGAGGCCCGGGGGCATGGCGGCAGGGCTCCACTGGCGATTTAAAGGGCCCGAAGCTCCACTGCACTAGTGGTGGCTGGAGTCCCAGGTCTTTTAAATCATCCCTGAGCCCCCAGCTGCCTCTGCAGCTGGCTCCGGGGGGGTGATTTAAAGGCCCTGGGGCTCCCAGCCAGAGCCAGAGCCCCTGGGCTGTTAAATCTTAATTTAAAGGGCCTGGGTATTTAAATGTCCCGCCTCTTCCAGTCAAGCCCACACCTCTTCCGGCTGAGGCCACACCCCTTGCTCAGGACTCAAGTGTACTGGTAAGTCCTTTATGTTACTTTCACCCCTGAACATTGGTAAACAGAGAAACAGTGGAATTTAATTAAACATTCTTGATATTTGTAATTGGCCTGTCTCAAGGCAGCTCCTTAAATAGCATCTTCTAAGTAACTGAAAGATTTCCTTCAGTTTCATAGGATCTGGCTAAGATTACATACTTTGCCCAAGTATAAACTGTTTAAGTTATCAATGATATGCCAAACAGGACCCACCTGCCCTTTAACAAATTTTGCTCACTTATAAACAGTGAGATCCTAAGCTGGGCTCACAGTTAATTTAGGAAAATATATACTTTGGTCTTAACTTTCCACACAAAGAACACCCCCAGAAGTCATTCATTCTTAATGATGAAATGTCTCTTAAACTCCCCAGAGAGAGACACAGAAGAGATTGTAATGGGAGTAACTAGTTTCTCAAGTGTGTTCTGTCATTTGTATTGGTTTAAAGCTTCCCCCCACCCACCCCCCGCAGCTTTCTTTAATAATAAAATAGCCATGGTTAAAGACTGATTATTTTGCTTTGTTTTAATTGTTGTGTCCTCTAGGTATGTGTAATACTGAGAGTCACATCCCTGAACTGGCAATCAGACAAACAGTGACTAAGAGTCTACCCTTTCTTGTTTCTCTAAACTAAACATATTTGGTAATTTTTTAAATAAAATTACTTGGCATCCAGCAATTTAAAATTACCTCTTTATATCCCACGCTTTGGTCAGATCAAGAGGCAACAACTGGAACAACTTTAAAACATAGGTTGCATGCACCTAATCAATCAGCAGATGCTTTTCATTTTCAAGGCCCACACCTGCAGGTATTGCAGATGCAGAAATCCTATTGGCTGTAATAATATTTCTGGAGGTGGCATGGCTTCTAAGTTGAGCCCTTTGTTTATATTTAAGCTCCACTGAAATCTCTCTTTAGTATTGAGTCCTGTGTTATCTTGTAGGTTTGATCTGCAGGACTCAAATCAGCAAGGACATTCTCTTTTTTTTTTTTTTTAAATGAGCCAAGTAATAAGAAATTAATTCAAGAAATCCCCCTAACTCAAAGACAGTTTTTAACCTCATTAATGCTAATCTCTCCAGTCACAAGGAGATCAAGTGGTCACTTGAAGATAAGTCCCCGCTTTCCAAAACACACAGAGGTGAACAAAATCCAAAAGGAGCTGCTCAGAGCAACGGAGCAATGAAATATAAAAATTGCTATTTTATGTCCAGAGCAGCACAGGTTAGTGGAGCAGTGTTTTCCTTCCCTCTGGAAACACAATTAGGGAAAGAGTACAGTCTGACAAAAGCAAAGCCAAGCCCGCTGATTGAGCATCTTCTCCCATGACAGCAGAGCTGTGGAGGTCTGTAGATGAGCAGACGGACCCCTGCGGCATTGCCTGCTGATCTCAGGGAATTAGCTTGATTTCCAGCCTCCAGAGCGCCCTCTGCAGGGCAGTGATGTGCCTGTCCTCTGGCCCCTGTGTCCCTCCCTGGACCTGGTGAACTTTTAGCTGGGGTGCTATCCCCAAGCAGTAACCCCTTTCTCTTACAGTCTCCCCTCCCTGGGGAACCCCCACCCACTATCCCCACCTCACCTCAGTATAAGGCTACTGACAGTCATTGTCTAGCCCCACACCCTGGGGCAGACTGCAGTATCAGCCTACTCGTCACTAGCAAGGAGGGTTTGGACCTGCTACCCTGGTCTACCCCTGGGCTGCCCTCAGCAACTACTAGTACCCCTTGGCCTTCTGCTAGGCCACAGCCTGGGGCTTTCCAGGCTAGAGCTCCCCAGTCCTGCTTCACTCAGGTACTCTGTCTAACTCCCTGCAATCAGGCACTTCTCCTTCTACAGGCAGAGGGAGACTGTCCTTCTGGCTTCCCAGGCCTTCTTATAAGGCCCTGTTGCTCAGTTTGGGGTGTGGCCCAAGCTGCAGCCACTTCCCTCAATCAGCCAGAGTTTTACCGTGCCCAGCCCCAGCCCTCTGCAGAGCTTTTCCAGCTCCTTTCAGGCTGGAACGGGTGGTCACCTCGCCATAGGGTCCATACGGCTTTTTGCAAAATCTAATGAGGTTTATACCATCCCGATTTCCATTATCCACTTATGTTTTCTTTCACTGAACACCTATGTCGGAATGAGTGGCTCTTTAAAATGCAGGCCATATGCCAGTAGCCCAGCATAGGAAGTCTTCCTCACATGGGCATGCTGATGTACCTCAGCCGTGGTTCCAAGAATGCCTGAACCTTCTGAACCTACTAACCCAAGCCTGCTAATATAGCCGCACTTTGCAGAATGTAGTCATTTGATTCTGTAAACCAGGGGTAGGCCACCTATAGCATGTGTGCTGAAGGCGGCACGCAAGCTGATTCTCAGTGGCACTCACACTGCCCGGGTCCTGCCCACCGGTCCGGGGGGCTCTGCATTTTAATTTAATTTTCAATGAAGCTTCTTAAATATTTTAACAACCTTATTTACTTTACATTCAACAATAGTTTAGTTATATATTAAAGACTTATAGAAAGAGACCTTCTAAAAACGTTACTGGTATGCAAAACCTTAAATTAGCATGACTAAATGAAGACTTGGCACACCACTTCTAACAGGTTGCCGACCCCTGCTGAAAACCAATGTCCTGCTTGACCTCACAGCTCATTTTGATTTGTTACCTAAGACTCAAACCCGGCTTCCCAGAGAGGAAAAGCTAGCGAATTAGCTCACTGTGCCACTCAGCTTTCAAAAGATATTCCCCCCCAAAAAGAAGAAACGCCAGTAGAGTTCTCTTAAGAAAAAAGTTCTCCATCATCTCTTATCTAAGTTCCATCAACGCATACAACTTCTCAGGAAGGGAAGGATAGTCCCGTGGTTACAGCACTGCCTTAGGACACAGGAGAACCTGATTCAATTCTGTGCTCTGCCACAGACTTCCTGTGTGACCTTGGAAACGTCACTTAGCCTTTCTGTGCCTCAGTTCCCCATGTTTAGCATAGAGAGGATAATGCTTCACAGGGGTGTTGTGAGGATAAATACTATGAAGCACTTTGAGATCTGCTGATGAAAAGCCTTCTATAAGAAATAGGTATTATCAGAGCCATCTCTAGGTTATTTGCTGCCCAAAGCAAAAAGAATTTTGGCTGCCCCGACCCCAGCCCTGGTCTCTCCCCCGTCACCTGCACCCCATGCTGCCCCAGCCCTGGGCTCTCCCCCTCGACTCGCACCCCCTGCCATCCCAGCCCTGGCCTCTCCCCTCCCCCCGACCTGCACCCCCCCTGCCGTCCCAGCCCTGGGCTCTCCCCCACACACCCCATGCTGCCCCAGCTCTGGGCTCCCTCCTTACCCCCCACCAGTGCCACCCCAGCCCTGGGTTCTGCTCCCTTCACCCGCACCCCCTGCAGCCCCAGCCCTGGGCTCCCCGCCACACACACACCTGCATCCTCCCTCCACCCCAGCCATAGGTCACTGGTAACTCGCTCCCAGGGCAGGTCATTCAGCAGGAATTTTGGATGTGCACAGAATACAGACAGGATTGGTTCCCATATGGTTACAGAACTGCCGTAAAGCGGAACAACTTTCAGCTTGTGTGATTGGAGGATATCTTGATGCATATTATAAGACTGTCCTCCATAAATGAGGAAAAGTGGAGGTGCCTTTATTATTCTTTTGTTCCACCCTTTGTTTCTATGGGGAATTTGCCAGTGCAATATCACTGTCTTCCTTTTAAACAAATAAAACTTAAAAAAAAAAAAAAAAGGCAATAGCTGTTGAAAATAGCAATTCCAGTCCTAAAAACCACTGGGAAGCATTTCTTGCTCAATTTTATTCTACTTTTTCTACAGCAAATTACAGTGGATCAGTATATTTGATTTGGGAGAAATGAAGTAACAGCTGCTCAAATTGAGCTTGAGCACTCTTGAATTTTGAGGTGTTCAAATCTGGAAGGCAGGTTCTAGATTCTCTTTCTGAATATTAGCTAAATCTGGAAAGGAAACGTTAATTTCTGCTTTCATGGCTCAGAAGCGGAAATCCTCCTACCTGCCTGGTACTGTATCTAAAGCTGCCCAGATCCAGTAGAGCCTCCCCTCCCTTACTTTTCATTTTAAATTCTAGTGGGATCCATATACCTCCCTTGCTAGGTTTCAGATAGAGAGGTGCACTGTCCATTTAGTCCACCCAATTCCTTCTTTGGGGGCTGCAAGGTGAGGTCACACCAGTATCCCTAATCTGGTCTAGGGATGTCTTCTGAAGGAGACATCTGGGCCAAACCCTTTTACTCCTTGGGCATACTTGTTCCCCATTCACACTGTCACCCCACTCTAGCAGTGAGCACTCCATTCACAGCAAGCTGCAGCATGAGGTTTGAGCTACCATACTCCCTCCCTCTCCCTTTCCTGTTGATAGTGGCCACAGGAATGCTGGAAAATGTAGTTCTTTCCCTGCTCCAGGGCTGGCTCTATAGGCAGGGAGCTAACCAAGAAAATACAGCTCCCAGGGCCCCATGTTGGTTCTGATATTAGGAATGGCAATATACAAAACTCTGTAGGACAACACTTGTAGGAGAACACTTCAACCTCCCTGGCCACACTATAGCAGATCTTAAGGTGGCCATCCTGCAGCAAAAACACTTCAGGACCAGACTTCAAAGAGAAACTGTTGAGCTTCAGTTCATCTGCAAATTTGACACCATTAGCTCAGGATTAAACAAAGACTGTGAATGGCTTGCCAATTACAAAACCAGTTTCTCCTCCCTTGGTTTTCACACCTCAACTGCTAGAACAGGGCCTCATCCTCCCTGATTGAACTAACCTCGTTATCTCTAGCTTGCTTGCATATATATACCTGTCCCCGGAAATTTCCACTACATGCATCTGACGAAGTGGGTATTCACCCACAAAAGCTCATGCTCCAAAACGTCTGTTAGTCTATAAGGTGCCACAGGATTCTTTGCTGCTTTTACAAATCCAGACTAACATGGCTACCCCTCTGATACTCATCCAATCAAGTTTCCCCAACCCCAAAAGTCGCATCATACTCTGCCTGCGGGGCTAAAGAAGCCGTGATCTTTTCCTTCAAATCATGGGCTGCAGGTCAAATGCCAACAGTCTAGTGAAAACAGGTTGTGCTGTTATAACCCGCACACCCCCTGGGTGTGGTGCTGTGTCCCATCTAGTGGCACCAAGACCCATCTAGTGGCACCGAGAGAGAGAGATAAAGGAGTCGGCTCTACAGCCTTAGCTAACAGCCAGCTGGTTTTTAGCTCATGCGGTAGAGGCTCACGCATTAAGCTCCAGAGGTCCCAGGTTCGATCCCGCCTGCCGACCTAGGTCTGTCAGCGTTACACTGTCATATCCTTCAGGAGCCTCATCCTTCACTCCATGGGGTGGCAGGGTCATGTTCAGCATTGGAAGGGGCACGGGTCCTTCACAACTTCCCTGAGCGAGTTACACTACGTTGAGTTATGTTCAGGGCTTGAAGAGCAGACCCTGAACAATAACTAGCAATGCTCACTTCTTTAATTCTTCATCATAATATCCCACGCTTTATTCAAACCAGACAGAGACTGTAACTCGGTGCTAATGTGAACAGCGTGTCCCCATGTGTTAAAGATATTGGACCCGACTCTGTCCCTGACTACAGTGTAAAGAGGCCATAGGAAGGATAGCACAGCCCCCCTTGGGACTGCAGTCAGTGGCATAGGGGCAGCATGGATGGCCCTGTGTCACCCTGATTCACAGCTCCAGCAGAGGGACATGGTGGAGGACTGGAGCCACTCTAAGTTGCTCTATGGACTGGAATTCAGAGAAGCTGCACTCATGCTGTCCATTCTGCAAAGTACAGCACTGGATCTGGGCCTTGGAGTATAACTGTTCATTTGCATGCACAGCCCCCATTAAACCAGCATGGGTCTTTGCTCCTCTGTAGCAGCCGGACCGTGGAAGAGCTTTTGAAGTCTGCCACTGCCACTGATGTGTTAATTCAAGCAGCAGGCCTCATGCCTCTCGATCTTGGGATCAATCCCCACAGCCTGTCCAGGGTGCTCTAATTGGTGTCCACATGCGTTTAAACACCGATTAGGAAAGCAGGTTGCTCTGCAAAACGCACTATCAATTCAACTACAGTAACTTCTCACTTAACATTTAGTTATGTTCCTGAAAAATGTGTCTTTAAGCGAAACGATGTTAAGTGAATCCAATTTCCCCATAAGAATTAATGTAAATGGGGGGGGGGTTTACATTCCAGGGAAATTTTTTTCACCAGACAAAAACATATACTGTGTGTGTGTAAACTTATACTGTGTGTGTGTCTGTGTCTGTATGTATATGTGTGTATATATATATATATATATATATATATATATATATATATATATATATATATATATATATATATATATATATACACACACACAGAGTGTAAGTTTTAAACAAACAGTTTAATACTATATACAGCAATGATGATGGTGAAGCTTGGTTGAGGTGGTGAAGTCAGAGGATGGAAGAGGGAGGGATATTTCCCAGGGAATGCCTTACTGCTAAATGATGAACTAGCACTCGGCTGAGCCCTCAAGGGTTAACACATTGTTGTTAATGTAGCCTCACACTCTACAAGGCAGCACGAATGGAGGGAGGGGAGACAGCATGGCAGACAGAGAGAGAGAGAGACGCACACCCTGTGTGAGGGGGAGAGAGAGAGAGAGTGATGTGCATTGTCCCTTTAAGTACGCTGACCCGACTCTAAGTACATTGCCTTTTTAAGTAGATCAGGAAGTTGAGACAGCAACTGCTGCCAGCAAGTTCCCTTCATCCTGAGCCCTGTCGTGTCCCCACCCTGCTCTATATGGAGAAGGGGCAAGTGGGGGGCTGGAGCAGGGGGTAGGGAGACACTCTGACATTAGCCCCCCCCCTTGCACAAGCAGGAGGCTCCTGGGAGCAGCTCCAAGTCAGAGGGCAGGAGCAGTACATGGCAGTGGGGGGAGGGACAGCTGAACTGCTGGCAACTGATAGCCTGCTGGGCGGCTGCTGCACAGGGATCTCAGGGGAGCGGGGAGCTGATAGGGGGGCTGTCGGTCCACCCTGGTTCCAAGCCCCCATCAGGTAGCTACTCTTTCTGCAAGCAGTGCAGGTGGCTGCCAAGCAACGTTATAAGGGAGCATTGTGCAACTTTAAACGAGCATGTTCTCTAATTGATCAGCAATGTAACAACAAAACAATGTTAACCGGGACAACATTAAGTGAGGAGTTACTGTATTCTTCAGCCACCCCACTTTCCTTTCCATCTGAAAAGACATCCCAGCAAGAAGCAGCCTCCACACAACCCAGTGCAGAAATATACTATTCAGAACACCTCCACCATTCCAAGCACTCATGTAATAATAAGACAAATTACAACACAGCCCCTGGGGGAAGACAGCTGCATTCCAGTCCTGGCATATTAAACTAGCAGTAGCAGGGCAAGAGTTTAATATTGCAGTGGGAGAACAAATGTCTTTTAAACTTCACCTGCATTGGTCACTATTTACTTTCCCTGCAAACTCAACCAAGAAAGCTGTTAGTAATTCAGTTAGGATTATGTTGAACTTTACAGAGTTTTAATTAGTTTTGTTTTCTTACACCATTTAAATAGCGCTGTCAAAGGAGTACAAATTCAGCATTTTCTTTTTGTTTGGTGAAAACATATAGAATTGCATCCCAGACATTGGTTTTAATTAGATCATTCCAAAATTATGACAGATTCCAAGTGTCCTATACAAGTAGTTCTACATTGGGGCTGCCAGCCTCAAGAATGAGACTTGCCTGAGCAGTTCAGTAACTAACTCTCAAACCTAGAATTCACTCACAGATCCGGACAATCATGAGTCTCAGCCCCTCAGGACAAAATGGAAAACTCACTAGCATCCCCAAATCACACATGTCCAAAGTGACATGAATTCTGTCTACACAAACAGAGCAGACCGGACCTCCGTTTGTAAGGTCTGATCCAAATTCCCCCAGACTTGCTACTAAATTTACCCAGCTAGGAAGCATGATGTGGTAAGATATCCCTTTTTAATCAACAGAAAGAACACTGCAAGAAGCGTCTATCAACCCCTCCCCGCTTCAGAAACTGAATATATAATCTGCATATATGTAGACACCATCTGATGGCATTAAGATGCAATTTTTGCCACCAATGACTGGAAAGAGAGAGTCTCTTACTCAACGGTAGGCACACAGTTAAGTGACCAGTTTCTGTTTATTCACTTATACGTACATAGATTCTTCTTAGTAACAATGGCTAAGGCTAAGTTTGTGAAACTCTTCTGGAAAAGCTGTTTATCCAAATCTAGCCTGATCCAAAAATAATACAGATATTTTCAACTCTGCCAAGATACAAAAGACTTATCAGTAAATACATTAATTATATTTTTATTGATGGGTTGATAAGGAAATCTAGATGAAAATGCAGAACTTCCAAGGCTAGATTTGTGGCACTTATAAAAAGGCAAAAAGTGTTGTTAATGTCTATGCAATGCTTTGAAGATATAAAGCACTGTATATCAGGAAGTGCTAGGGATTTTTGTGTTTTGTTGGACAGCTCCAACTCCTTAGATACAAGAATCAAGTCAGCCTGTAAAGGGCAATCTGCAGAATACGGGATGATCAAATGGGTGTGGGTTATTAGAAAAAGAGGGTAGAAAAAGATGTGTGTAACAGGGCAAGACCCACTTAATTCAGTTTATAGGTACTGAGAGGAAGAAAATGCTTTTGCAAAAATACTTAACCCAATGGAAGAGCTGTCATTCCCTGCTGTGTTTGCAATCCAAACATGGCAGCATCATGCTAGCCCATGACAGGCGAAAGGATATGTCTAGACTGCAACTGAGGCCCGGTCTACACTGAGGGGGGTCGATGTAAGATACACAACTTCAGCTACAGGAATAGAGTAGCTGAAGTTGACGTATCTTATTTCGACTTACCTCCCGTCCTCACGGCATAGGATCGATGGCCGCAGCTCCCCCCATCGACTCCACTACCGCTGCTCACCCTGGTGGAGTTCTGGAGTCGATGGGAGCGCGTTCGGGGATCGATATATCGCATCTAGACGAGACACGATATAGCAGTCCCCAATAAATCGATCACTACCCGCCAATCCGGTGGGTAGTCTGGCCGTGCCCTGAGAGTGAGCCTCCCAGCCCAGGTAGAAAGGTGCTTGAGCTAGCCTGCTACGAGCACCAGCGTGAATATTGAAGCTTTGGCTGGAGCTTGGTCCCTCACACCACTTGAGAGCCCAAGTCAAGCCTGAGCCACAGTGCCCAGTGTGCTACTTTGAGGGTGCTAACTCAAGTCCTGCTAGTGCAAGTCCATCCACCCAGGTTGGTAGTTGGCTGCAGCGTAGACAGACCATAAGTAACATGCATTAGAAACTGACCAGATTCCAAAGTGAAGCTAACTAGTCTATTTATACCAGCGGAGCTCAGAACAAAAATCAGAAAGTGAACAACTTACTTACAGAATGAAGAAGTCGTATCTATTATTATATTTCTAAAATGCTTTCAGGTTTCATAAACTAAGGGGCAAAAATGTGATTTATTTTTAAGTTGACAATATCTCATTAACTTCTCATTTTTATTGTGAATCATTTTCAGAAATCTAAAATAATCAGATTCATACCAGACTTCTATACTCACCATTAACACATGAAAGGATGATGATGATGTTTAGAAATGCCTTAGAATAGTGCAGAATTCACTTTTGGGGCAAAATTCTTCCCTCAGATACCCAGGCACAATGACTCTCTGACAGCAGTAGACTCATAGACTTTAAGGTCAGAAGGGACCACTATGATCATCTAGTCTGACCTCCTGCACAAGTCTATGAGCAGTAGGAGCTGTAAGTATGGTGTGGGGGTGAGGACAAATCTGGCTCTAAAGGCCTTGGCCCTGCAATGAGATCTAGACAGAATCCTGCTCCTGAACAGAGCTCCATTGATATCAATGGAGTTTCTCATGGGCATAAAGATTCACACAGGGGGATCAATTTGCAGGAATAGAGCCTAAGAATTGAGGGGGTTTATCAATTATTTTTTCTCTCCAAGTGGTTGTCAATTTTTGGCAGACGCCTCACAAGGACAAAAGCTAAAGGTTATTCCCCCTCTGGCTAAGTGTACCCATGGCTTTCATTCATTCACTGAAACATTTCAAAGCAAAACAACTGATTGATTTATGCAAACAATTTTGCCCTGCTTAAAACTGTTTTCTGTGAATGCCCTGTAATTGCTATGCTATGGCTACAAAGGAAAACCCTGCCAAAATATTATAGCAATGCTGGTTAAGTAGTTGCCAGTTATAAAACACTTATTTTACATTAATTCAAACCTAGCCTGAAATTTGGCACTCAGTCTAAGAATGGTTTTAAACTACCATCACTTACCAGATATTGTTCAAATTGCCATGGCTGTTTTTCAGTTCCAGGAGGGCAGATCAATTAGAAGTTTAACAGACTATCATGTTTTCTCTTCTGATTGAAATATTGCTTTGTTGGGTTTTTTTAAAATGAAAACTCTCCCAAAAACCATGTGTGCTCTGCAAAGGCTTTGTAGGTCACAAGGACTAAGACACCATTTTTTATTCTTCTTTTCTTTGCCTTTATGTATATAAAATTTCTAGTACATCATATATAAGAGTTTACTAGAAAACATAAGTATAGAGATGCATTCCCAGCTCTACCACTGACTTGCTATGCGACCTTGGATAAATCATTTAACCCGTCTTTTTTAAGTTGTATGCCCAAATCCATATCAGAAGTGGCCTCATGGCAGAAGTGCTGAGAACACACAACTCTTGTGGAAATCTCATTGCTCAGTCCTCTCTCTAAATCAACCCACTTTTATTTAGGTGTGTAAGGTCCTGGTCTTGCAAACAATTACACATGTCCTTAATTCCCTAGATGCAAATAGTCCTTTAACTTTAGCGAGACACCTTAATTGTTTAAAGTTAAGTATATGCATAAGGGCTCTGCTAGATTGGAGCCAAAGTTTGAAATTGTTGGTCATAACCGCTCTGTGCTACAGTTTCTCCAGCTGTAAAACAGGGATAGTGAGTCACACTTTTGTGCAACACTTTGCTATCCAGAGATTTAAAAAACGAAAACACCTGTAAGTGCCTTGTATTAATTATTATTTTGGAGAAGCAGCAGCAGCCAGCCCATAGTTAAGGTTGAAGTTAGCTCTCCATTATAAACCCAGTTCTCTGCACACACAAACCTCTGCTTCCCCCACAAGAAACACACACACACACACACACTCAACTTCTCCCCCTCCCCCCACCAAAAAAAAAGAAACTGATCTTCCTGAAATTGTGCATTCTCCTCCTCATCCTAGGTTACATTTTAAAATTATTTATTTATTTACTTATGGGAAGTTTGGCAAAAGAAAATAAATCCAAAGATAGTGTGTTCTGAAAATTTGGCTATCACTTGCTTTTGGGAACAAACAAACATTTTTTTTTTCTTTTTTGGCTCATCATAGGTGTAAAATGGCTTAATCTAGAAACTTCACATTTGTTTTGTTCTGTTAGCCTTGCTGAACAGAAGTGCCTTTTACTCTTTTGGGGGTGGATGGGTGGGACCATTAAAAAAAGGAAACAGCTATTAAATGTATAAAAAGCAACATTTACAATATAAACTTGTATAGAGTGACCAGACAGCAAGTGTGAAAAATCGGGACGGGGTGGAGGGTAATAGGAGCCTATATAAGAAAAAGACACAAAAATCAGGACTGTCCCTATAAAATCGGGACATCTGGTCACCCTAAACTTGTATAACTGTAAACTGACCTGACCTGGCTGGGCTAGAGTTTGGGAGGTGGGAGATGAGAGGCAGAGGTCTGGGAAGGGGTATGGAATGGAAGGCAAAGGTCAGGAGAGATGGCATGAAGCCAGTCTTCCTGGACTCAGAAAAGAGGACATGGAGACAGAGCCTTAGATAATATGCTTGTGCCTTCGCCTATTTGTGTTCCAATATCAATCAATGTTTTTCAGTGCACTTGACAAACATCAGCCATATGATTCCATTCTACAGTTTTCTTCCTATATACATAGTGGGGTTTTTTCCTGAGAGAGGCTGAATATATAAATGAAAATAGAAGACAAAGCAAGAGGAAACAAACCTATCTTAAAGGAATGTTCAAGGCTGAACTTAGAGAGGTAGGAGCTGGAGTGATCATCTCTGGGGTTTTTTTTCTCACCATGGGGTCGGCAATGCAGAATCATTGGGGGGTTTAATCCCCAAACTTTGCTTTGTGGATTACAGTTCACAGTTTAATGCACTTTGAGGTTGGATAAGGAACCTGGCTTGGAAAGTTTAAGTCTGGGATGAGCTATGACAATCCAGTTCCCCCATGGGTCTGGCAAAGCATTTGCAGTATGGGATGCTTATTATTAAGGGGAAGAGGAAATCTGTGTCAATATTGCCCAGGGAAAAACTCTGAGCAAACGTTCAGAAGGATTTCATAGAATCATAGATTTACTGAATTAGCCCAATGCTATTTCTGATTCCTACTGTGAGAAAGTAACCTGGCACTCCACAACCAGGAATTAGGGAAGCAGAGACTGAATTTCAGTTATCTGGACCAGCTATCACTGAGTTAGCCTGTTAAAGATTCTGCAGTGAAATCAGCTTGTTAGGGCATTGTGATTATACTGAACAATGATGGAAGGATTATTTGAGGAGGGAGCTTTTCCCATCACTTATTTCAGGATGGTTACTAGAGAAAGTTACTAGAGGACTGTCTACACCCTGGAGGAGGGCAGAGGGCCAAATCCTGAGCTCATGGGTCAGTGGGGGAATTGAGGGGAGAGTGGCTGAGATAAGTGTGGCTCTGGGGAGGTGTTTGGGGGCTGAGCTGCAATCCCAGGGGGGGGTCTGATCACTCAGGGTTTAGGGTTTGTGAGGTGATCTGTGGGTGAGTTTCCTGCAAGGGGCGGGGAATACACTGAGGCATAGCAGGGTCTAATTGGGAGACAGAGGTGAATTGTGATCCCAGTGGGTCCTGCTGCTTAGTGCCATGGCGAAGGCGGCTTTGCACGGGGGAATTGTGCGCGGGATAGATCGGTTATTTAGAGCTGGAAGGGGGTAAATTACAGTCCCGATGGGTCCTGCTCACTCAGTGCCGTGGCTCTGGGGATGGCTGAGGGGGCTGTGCTCTGGGGAGGGGGGCTTTGGGATACCGAGGCTCTGTTTGGGGGCGAGGAGGTGACTTGCGGTGCCGGTAGGTTGTGCGCCATGGATCAGAGGTGACTTTGCCGGGGGGAGGGAGAGGGGCTATTAGGGAGCTAGAAGGGGGGTGAATCGCTTTGCCCGGGCTGGATAACTCAGGAGCTGCGCTCCCAGGGGCGCCCCCCCCCAACCCGGCGGCTCCGGAGCGGGGCCAGGCGCGTGTCCCTCCCAGGGAAGCGGCTCTGCGCCCCCGCATCAGCGGACACTTACCGGCAGGAGCAGGAGCGCGGTGGCCGCGGCTGCTGGGGCGCTGAGCTGCGGTGCCGGGCCCCCCATGGGGCTGCAGGTCCCGGGGCGGTCCCACGGCAGGCGCATCCCCCCGGAGCCAGCCCGAGTGCCCCTGCTGGTGCCCTGGCAGGCAGAGAGCGAGCGGCGGCTGCCGCGGGGGAACCGGCTCCCCGCCTCCTGCTGCAGCGCCGGGGCCGGGACAGCCCCTCCCCGCGGGGCCGCCGGGGACACCCTCCGCCCGGGTGCGGGGAGGGAGTGTCCTGTGCCCAGCGCGGGGGGAGGGACGGGGGATCCCCCCGGGGAGGGGGCTAGTCTGGGGCCTGGCCGCAGAGCCAGCGCAGCGCCCCCTCCCTGCCCTCCGGGAGCCAGCCCTGCGCCGCCCCGCTCACAAGGGCAGCAAGGGGCCCGCGGGGGGGGTCTGGGGACACCTGGGGCAAGAGACACGAGCTGCTGGGCGCGGTGGGAGGGTTCGTTCCCCAGGGCCCCCTGAGTGAGTCAGTCCTGTGCACAGGGGGGTGCCCTGAGTAGGGCTCCCGGGAGCCACAGGCAGCCAGAGAAATGGTAGCCCAGTGGGCCACTTTACCTGTATTATAGTCAGTGCTTTGTCATTCTGCTGTATTGTTTTTAGTAGCAATGCAAGGAACCTGCAGGCGTTTATCCCCTATGATTTGGCACTAGCAGATAGCAGGAGGCTTGAGGCCTGTAACTTTTGGCATAGATCAATTTAAGTAAGGCAGGGAACTGAGATTAGCAGGCCAGAGGGGGACTGTTGTCCAGAATACTGACATCAGCCACCCACAGAACATAGCTGACACCAACATCTGTAGGGTTCTGGACAGCATGTCAGACCACAAAGGCGCCAGGACAACAAATTGGCGTGTGTTAATAGGGTAACATGGTACATATACTAACCTATAGAAAAGGATGGTGATGAGAAAGATAACACTGATTTACAATTTTTGAGAAGTCGTCTGCTTCAGAGATAAAATGTGATATTTATTATGTATTTTGATGTGCTGAATTCAAATATGACAATTAAAACAACTGATTGGCTACTGTTTCTAAGATATTTTAAGTTTTTACATTTTATGTCTATGTATATTGTGTAGATAGTAGAGTTTTAATCATAAATTGTAAACCTAGGTCTTTTCATGTGTTTATGGTTGCTTTACATGATAATATTTCACCTGTCCTGTTTATGTAACACTTTAAAAATCAGCAAAAGGGTTATATAAATAAAATTTATTATGAAACAAAAGGCAAAAAACTATTATGTACACAGTTTAGTCCTATTCAGTGTCTACTCAGCGCTTCTTGGCTTGTCTCTTGTATTCATTAAATGGAGCATCTCTTGTCACTGTCCAGCAATAGTCTGCAAGCATTGATGGGCTCCATTTGCCCTGATAGCCTGCCAGGAGATTCCAATGCTGTAGTCTGGAGCCCAACGGCTCTGCCTTACTCTTGGGTAGTTCCAAATCCCTGACAAGATAATTCAGTTCACCTTGTGTTATGAGGTGTGGTTCAGAGGAGGAGGATGGGAGAAAATGTGGGTCCTGTGACATTGATGGTTCAGGACCACAAGTTTCATCCTCTTCCTCTTCCTCATCTGATACAAGTGAGAATGATTCTGGTGCATCAGGAACCGGCAGTCCTTCTCCGTTGGGTACTGGGTGTATAGCTGATGGAATGTTTGGATAACACACAGTCCACTTTTTCTTCTTTGACACACTTTTCCCAACTGGAGGCACCATGCAGAAGTAACAATTGCTGGTATGATCTGTTGTCTCTCTCCAAATCATTGGCACTGCAAAAGGCATAGATTTCCTTTTCCTGTTCAACCACTGGCGAAGATTTGTTGCACAAGTGTTGCAGCATATGTGTGGGGCCCACCTCTTGTCCTGATCTCCAATTTTGCAGCCAAAATAAAGGTGATAGGCTTTCTTAACCATAGTGCTTATACTGCGCTTTTGTGATGCAAAAGTCACTTCACCACAAACATAGCAGAAGTTATCTGCACTGTTCACACAAGTACGAAGCATCTCTGCTTACTTTGGCTAAACAGAAATGTGTCCCTTTGCAAAATCAAACACTGACAAATAAGAGAGCATGACACTGTATGATTTCTAGAGCTGATATAGGGCAATTTGTTCAGCAGAGTGATGTAAGCTTGGTTATGATTGCATCATCCATGACTTCTAGGAATAACATGATGCAATTCATATCATGTATGACGCAATACCAGCTTCAGATTGCATCATTCATTGTTGTGCCTAAAAAGCAAGTACTGTCCAAACCTAGTCACAGATTTATTCATAGATCCAGTCAAAGATGTATTTTAGTCATTTCTGGTTTAAATTGAGATCCCTTCCCTTTATAACTCACTTATCCTCCTCCATTCCCAAGTCAAGGATCGTATATACTGACCCAATAGCATATCTTGAAAACTAGAGCCAATCAACAATTTTAAGCATCATTTTCGTTCTCAGTGACCCAGAATTAGTAAAGTTGGACTACATTTATTTCAGAAGCATTTTGGCTGTAGAGCAGTGTAATGGTTAACATTCCAGGGTGTAAGTCTGACCGTCCAAATGGGCTTTCTGTATTATCTCTATCTGCCTTGCTGAGTTTGTGTGTGTATCTTTGCTAAATTATTAATAAATCATGTATTTGTACCGAGTATTTGTACTCATACAGAGTTCCTATAGTGTGAGTGTTGCACCTGCGCACATTGAGGTTCCCAAATTATATGATAATTTTACAATAATCTAAGTAGGCCTTATCTTGGGACAAGAACCTGTTAATCCTCAACTTACAATTGTATATACTCAATTTTGGGTCAGGCTACAAAATACATACATGAGAGCAGGAGTCGGCAACCTTTCAGAAGTGCTGTGCTGAGTCGTCATTTATTCACTCTAATTTAAGGTTTCGCGTGCCGGTAATACATTTTAACATTTTTAGAAGGTCTCTTTCTATAAGTCTATAATATATAACTATTGTATGTAAAGTAAATAAGGTTTTTAAAATGTTTAAGAAGCTTCATGTAGAATTAAATTAAAGTGCAGAGCCCCCCGGACCGGTGGCCAGGACCTGGGCAGTGTGAGTGCCATTGAAAATCAGCTCGCGTGCCACCTTAGGCACCTATGCCATAGGTTGCCTACCCTGCATGAAAGTAACAACCCTCCTCAGCTGGCATCCTCCCCCCCACCCACACACACACCTGGTGTCCTCCTTCCGCTAGTGGAAGAAATGGTTGTCCTCAGACTTCAATGCGCACCCAAGGGAGGCAGTAGCAGCATTTCCATTGGAGTGAAGGAGTCCCACTGGATTCGAATTGCCCAGTGTGAATCTTTTGAGTGTGTACTCCTCCCTTTGGGTTTTGGGAAAAGGCTGCACCTCATCTTTCACCAATGGGGAGGTATTCTACACTCTGGACAGAGCAGTGCAGTGCAGTGCTGAACCAGGTCATGTATCCAGCTTAGATAACCCAATAAAGCTCTCAAACTCTAGCCTCTTCCTAACACCGTTTAGGACTCTAGCAGGAAACATTTTCACAAGGCAACTCTGCTTCCTCACTCTGCTCTCCCTTTATTTATTCAGCTGTTCTTTCTATTTCAATTTGCCTGCTTGGCCCCGGAGGAAAAGTCTGTGTTCAAGGAGTCCTGTTGGGCTAAACTCAATATTTGTTTTGGTTAAAAAAATAGTGCACTCTCTATTAATAGAAAAGTTTTCATGAAAATGGAAATAAATCAGTTAATAAATAAAGGGGAACCAAGTGTTTTATTGGGATGTAAAGATTCACTGGCCGGGTGGGAGACCCAAACACAGCAGAATTTGCACTAGTGCATGAGAACTTAAAGGTGTACCTGACTGTAGCCTGGAGCTTTCAATTGGATTTTTGTTCTGTGTCCCTTCCTGGACTGTGCACATGGCTGGAATATCAAAAAGGAAGTTGATACATTGGAGAGGGTCCAGAAAAGCACAAAAGTGATTAAAAGATTAGAAAACATGCCTTATAGTGATTGTCTGGAGGACCTCAATCTGGTTAGTTTAACAAAGAGAAAATTAGGGCTTGTCTGCACGGTCACGTTACAGTGCTGCAACTTTCCGCTCGGGGTGTGAAAAAACCACCTCTGAGTGCAGCAAGTTTCAGCGCGGCAAAGCGCCAGTGCGGACCATGCACCAGCGCTGATAGCTATTCCCCTCGTGGAGGTGGGTCTTTAGAGTGCTCCCAGTGCTCTGCCGTGACTACACAATAAGGCAGCGCTTTAACATTGCCAGTGTAGACTAGCCCTTAGGGGTTAATTTAATCACAGGCTGTAAGTTCCTGTATGGCAAACAAATATTTGACAATGGGCTCTTCAGTCTAGCAACGTTCTAACACAATCCAATGACTGGACGTTGGAACAAGGCAAATTCAGCTGGGAAATAAGGTGGACATTTTTAACAGTGGGGGTAATTAATCATTGGCACAATTTACCAAGGGCTGCAGTGGATTCTCCATCACTGGCTATTTTTAAAGCCAGACTGGATGTTTTTTAAAAGATCATAGAAGATTAGGGTTGGAAGTGACCTCAGGAGATCATCTAGTCCAACCCCCCTGCTCAAAGCAGGACCAACACCAACTAAATCATCCCAGGCAGGGCTTTGTCAAGCCAGGCCTTAAAAACCTCTAAGGCTGGAGATTCCACCACCTCCCTAGGTAACCCATTCCACGGCTTCACCACCCTCCTAGTTAAATAGTGTTTCCTAATATCCAACCTAGACCTTCCCCACTGCAACTTGAGACCATTGTTCCTTGTTCTGTCATCTGCCACCACTGAGAACAGCTGAGCTCCTCTTTGGAACCCCCCTTCAGATAGTTGAAGGCTACTACCAAATCTCCCCTTGCTCTTCTCTTCCTCATACTAAACAAGCCCCATTCCTTCAGCCTCTCCTTGTAAGATATGCACTAGTTCCAAAACCAATTGTTTGGAGGAGTTCTCTAGCCTGTGTTATGCAGGAGGTCAGACTAGCTGATCACGATAGTCCCTTCTGGCCTTGGAATCTATGCATCTGAGCACCCTCCCGAGAGACAGATGGGGGAGCAGAAGGAAACGAGACAATACCGATCAGCGTGATGGGAAGCAGTCTCCATGTAGGATCAGCGTGGGATATACTGTGTGGCTCCAACTGCATGAGTGTGGCCATAGTGAGCTTAGGTATTGTAACAATGACAGATAAAATACTTGCAGACAGAAGGGTGGTTATTTTAAGGCCCCGATCCTGAAATGATTTATTCTTTGGATTCACTTGCAGTAGTTCCATTGATTCAGTGTCCAAACTGAGTGAAGTGCATGCTTTGATTGTAAACTCCTTGGTGCATGACCTGTTTTTTTTTTTGTTTTGTGTTTGCACAGCTCCTAGCACAGTGGGGTGGGTCCTGGGCTATGCCTGGCACTCAGAGGAACTACCATAGTACAGATAAATAATATCAATAAACACAGAGCACAAACAGGGAAAAGCAAGTTAGATTGTTTAAAATTAACTGGGTTTTATTAAGCTGATGTGTTAATAACAAAATTATTTTTAGAGATGATTGGTAACCTAACAATAGCTGAATCAAGTAGTTATGGTTTAAGAATTAACACTAGAACTAGGATTTAAGAACTAGGGGGTCACTAAAAGAAATGAATAAGCAGCAGGTTTAAAACAAACAAAAGCAAGTATTTCTTCACAATGCATGGTCAACCTGTGGAACTCTTTGCCAGAGGATGTTGTGAAGGTCAAGACTATACTTCTTTAAATAAGAAGTACATAAATTAATGGTGGATAGGTCCATCAGTAGCTATTAGCCAGGATGGGCAGGGATGGTGTCCCTAGCCTCTGTTTGCCAGAAGCTGGGAATGGGCGCAAGGGGATGGATCACTTGATGATTCCCTGTTCTGTTCTTTCCTTCTGGGGAACCTGGCATTGGCCACTGTCAGAAGACAGGATACTGGGCAGGATTCTTTGGTCTGACCCAGTATGGCCATTCTAATATTCTTATGTAAGAACTCTCCTGTGCTGCTGAAATGTTACAAAAAGGAAACTGCATTTTCCTCTGTTTCAACCCTGTTGCAAAGGCACCTACCTGACCAGGCAAAGTGGCTTACACTAGGTCCGAAAATGGCCGTTCCAGGAAGGAGAGGTGCACATATCTGCTGTGCAGAGAGAGAGCTCAATGGAAAAGGCACACAATGACATTTGAAACCAAGAACATAATAATAATCAGGCTGATATGGAAAGCTAGCTTGAGAGCTCCTATTAATAATGAATGTAACGATTTCCAGAAATAATGGAGAGTCATGTTCAGTAACTTGTGCCTCTTTGGATATTTTCCCCTCTCTGACAATAGACAGGCACCGTGGGTATTTTTTTCCCACCCCCATCAATAAGCCAGCACTTGCAATTACACTTCAACAGTGACTTTAAGTGGAAAAGAGGAGAAAAATGATTACCCTTAAAGATCAGAGGGGTAGCCGTGTTAGTCTGGATCTGTAAAAGCAGCAAAGAATCCTGTGGCACCTTATAGACTAACAGACGTTTTGGAGCATGAGCTTTCGTGGGTGAATACCCACTTCGTCAGATACATGTAGTGGAATTATACATACAATGTATATTACATTGGTGTAGTCCACCGATCTAATATACGCCATCATATGCCAGCAATGCCCCTCTGCTATGTACATCAGCCAAACTGGACAGTCTCTATTGAAAAGGATAAATGGACACCAATCAGATATTAGGAATGGCAGTATACAAAAACCTGTAGGAGAACACTTCAACCTTTCTGGCCACACTATAGCAGACCTTAAGGTGGCCATCCTGCAGCAAAAAAACTTCAGGACCAGACTTCAAAGAGAAACTGCTGAGCTTCAGTTCATCTGCAAATTTGACCCCATCAGCTCAGGATTAAACAAAGACTGTGAATGGCTTGCCAACTACAAAACCAGTTTCTCCTCCCTTGGTTTTCACACCTCAACTGCTAGAACAGGGCCTCATCCTCCCTAATTGAACTAACCTCGTTATCTCTAGCTTGCTTGCATATATATACCTGTCCCTGGAAATTTCCACTACATGCATCTGACGAAGTGGGTATTCACCCACCAAAGTTCATGCTCCAAAACATCTGTTAGTCTATAAGGTGCCACAGGATTCTTTGCTGCTTTTACCCTTAAAGAAACATCCGTAGCTTGAAATGATTCCTAACTGGGAAGATTGTTAGGCTGTGGAATTTAAAAGACTAGCAGAAGCATCATCACTATGTATTAAAATAGGCTCCATTCACTGAGTTTCCCTGCCACCCTTCTCTTGTGGATATTAAGTATCAGAGGGGTAGCCATGTTAGTCTGGATCTGTAAAAAGCAACGAAGAGTCCTGTGGCACTTTATAGACTAACAGACATATTGGAGCATAAGCTTTCGTGGGCGAATACTCACTTTGTCAGATGCATGTAGTGGAAATTTCCAGAGGCAGGTATAAATATGCAGGCAAGAATCAGTCTAGAGATAACGAGGTTAGTTCAATCAGGGAGGATGAGGTCTTCTTCTAGCAGCTGAGATGTGAACACCAATGGAGGAAAAACTGCTTTTGTCGTTGGCTAGCCATTCAGTTTTTTTTTTAATCCTGAGCTGATGGTGTCAAATTTCCAAATGAACTGCTGCTCAGCAGTTTCTCTTTGAAGTCTGACCTGAATTTTTTTTGCTGTAGGATGGCTACCTTTAAATCTGCTATTGTGTATCCAGGAAGATTGAAGTGTTCTCCTACAGGTTTTTGTATATTGCCATTCCTAATATCTGACTTGTGTCCATTTATCCTTCTACGTAGGGACTGTCCAGTTTGGCCAATGTACATAGCAGAGGGGCATTGCTGGCACATGATGGCGTATATTACGTTGGTGGATGTGCAGGTAAATGAACCAGTGATGTTGTGGCTGATCTGGTTAGGTCCTGTGATGGTGTCGCTGGTGTAGATATGTGAGCAGAGTTGGCATTGAGGTTTGTTGCATGGATTGGTTCCTGAGTTAGAGTTACTATGGTGCAGGGTGTGGTTGCTGGTGAGAATATGCTTAAGGTTGGTGGGTTGTTTGTGAGCGAGGACTGGCCTGCCACCCAAGGCCTGTGAAAGTGAGGGATCATTGTCCAGGATGGGTTGTAGATCACTGATGATGCATTGGAGAGGTTTTAGCTGAGGACTGTAGGTGATAGCCAGTGGAGTTCTATTGGTTTATTTCTTGGGCTTCTCTTGCAGCAGGAGGCTTCTGGGTGCACTTCTGGCTCTGTTGATTTGTTTCCTTATTTCCTTGTGCGGGTATCATAGTTTTGAGAATGCTTGGTGAAGATCTTGTAGGTGTTGAAGTAAATGCGGTTGTACCTCAGCGCTTGGCTGTAGATGATGGATCGTGTGGTGTGTCCGGGGTGGAAGCTGGAGGCATGAAGGTAGGCATAGCAGTCAGTGGGTTTTTGGTATAGGGTAGTGTTAACATGACCATCACTTATTTGTACTGTGGTGTCTAGAAAGTGGACCTCCTGTGTAGATTGGTCCAGGCTGAGGTTGATGGTGGGGTGGAAGCTGTTGAAATCATGGTAGAATTCTTCCAGAGTCTCCTTCCCAAGGGTCCAGATGATGAAGATGTCATCAATGTAGCGTAGGTAGAGAAGAGACAGTAGCTGAGGAAGAATTGTTCCAGGTCAGCCATAAAAAAGTTGGCATATTGTGGGGCCATGCGGGTGCCCATGGTGGTGCCACTGGTCTGGAGGTATATATTGTCATCAAATTTGAAATAACTGTGCATGAGGATAAAGTCACAGAGCTCAGCAACCAGTTGTGCGGTGGCATCATCAGGGATACTGTTCCTGACAGCTTGTATTCCATCTGTGTGGGGGATGTTTGCGTAGAGAGCCTCCAGATCCATGGTGACTAGGATGGTGTTTTCTGGAAGATCACCAATGCATTGTAGTTTCCTCAGGAAATCAGTGGTGTCAAGGAGATAGCTGGGAGTGCTGGTGGCATAAGGTCTGAGTAGAGAGTCCACTTATCCAGAAAATCCTTCAGTGAGAGTGCCAATTCCAGAGATGATGGGGCTTCCAGGATGTCCAGGTCTGTGGATCTTGGGTAGTAGATAGAATAACCCTGGTCAGGGCTCTAAGGGTATGTTGATTTGTTCCTGTGTTAGTGTAGGGAGTGTCCTGAGTGGATGGTGCAGTTTCTTAGTGTATTCCTCAGTGGGATCTGAGGAGAGTGGGCTGTAGAATTTGGTATTGGAGAGTTGTCTGGCAGCCTCCTTTTGGTATTCAGACCTGTTCATGATGACAACAGCACCTCCTTTATCAGCCTCTTTGATGATAATGTCAGGGTTGTTTCTGAGGCTGTGGATGGCATTGCGTTCTGCATGACTTAGGTTATGAGAAAAGCGATGTTGTTTTTCCACAATTTCTGCCTGTGCACGTCAGCGGAAGCATTCTATGTAAAGATCCAGACTGTCATTTCGGCCCTCAGGAGGAGTCCATGTGGAGTTCTTCTTGTGATTGAACTAACCTCGTTATCTCTAGACTGATTCTTGCCTGCATATTTATACCTGCCTCTGGAAATTTCCACTACATGCATCTGACAAAGTGAGTATTCACCCACAAAAGCTCATGTTCTAATACGTCTGTTAGTCTATAAGGTGCCACCAGACTTCTTGTCGCCTGTGGACATTGTCGTCTTATAGAATAGACCATGGGTTCTGCCTCGGAACTAGGCAATGCTCTGAGATCCACACAGAACCCTCTTCCTATGGCTTTGCATTGGCTCTGTGCCCAAAACTGGGCTCCTCTCCTGGCTTTCTGGCAGTGCAACTTCAGAGCCATGCCAGCCAGAGACAAGAAGGATTCCACAGTGCCTCAGTGGAAAGTCCAGTTAATATTGTTTTGGGTGAGGTTAAGCTGGACTGGTCCCATGAATGGTGACATAAGTCCTGATTCAAGAAAGCACTTGTAACACATGCTTCAGTCCATAGCTGCTCAGGAAAGCACGTAAGCATGAGCATACCTTTAAGCACATGCTTAAGTCCTATTTACTTCAGTGGGACTTATGCACGTGTTTAACATTAAACATGCTTAAAGTCTTTTCCTAGGGATGCTTCCCTGAACGAGGTATGGCAGGATGGGAGGAAGGCGATGTCCTGTTGCTTTGGAAGATCTATGCTTTGTGCCACCTAATGATATGGTGGTTCTAAGTGTAAATCAAGAGCTCCAGAGGCGCACCCTTAGGTGTGGAGTTTGTTTTTGGTTGAAATCTAAAGATATACGGGAATTCCCCTTATGTCATTCTAACAAACTAGGCATTTGGTTTGTAATTGGAATTTAAGCCACCTCGATATCTCGTCAGTGGAGCTGGAATTTCAATGAAGCATCAACAGTTTTTGTCCGAAGGAAGAAATAGGATCCTGGACTGGATCCTGCTCAGTCAGTGTCATTTTTGCCCTTGACTCAGTAGGATCAGAGTTGGACCCTTTAATTAGTTGACCGGAATATCTGATTTAGCCTCCCTCTTCCTCTCCCTAATAAGTATATTACACTTCTATTGTGTTTCTGATGCTACATTAGCTTCAGTTTCAGCACAGCAACACTGAAAAGACCCTGATAATAATGAGTGAGTTGTGTATTGTAAAGATCAAGTGCTACATCTTCTGCACCATGCTTTAAATTCCATTTGATTATTCTCAGGCTTGGGATCGGTCTTTTCCCATGCCACCATTTTTGCAGGTTGCGGTTTCTAAGGCCGCTTCCCAAGTTCCATGCCCATTCTCCAATCACACACGTAATCTGTTCAAATAATATTCATTTTCCAAGAGTGCTACTGTGGAACTAGAGGGCTTTAAAAAGCCTGAAAGCCGAAATGTCAGTAAATATGCTTCTAAGGAAATAAATGCCTTAAAGGTCAATTGCAAAGCTTAAAAAAAGATAGGGCTGAATTGTAGCATTTCCTACACCGTGTGCTTAAGGAATAGAGAAGGTGTGAAGAGCATAACCTGCAGCCCTTCATAGCCCAGACCCTGCCATCCCCCTACAATATTTTGCCAAGCAATTCACTCAACCCATCTCCTCCTCCTTTCCTGTTTGATTTCTCTTTGCTTCACAGGCTTCATTTTTTGAAGGATACTTGTTTGGCTCAAATAACTGATGGGGTTATTTTTTCTTCCCTGATTCCTCTTTTGTTTGAAGGTGTATGTGGCTATTTTGTGCTTAAATAGTTTCCATGCTGAGTCAGAGGATTTTGATTTTCTCTCTTTTGACTTTCAGGCCTTTTTGGACAAACGTCTTTTTTTTTTTTAATCCTGCTTTCTAAAGTGTTGTGTCACAAGGCTAATTTTTGGTTGGATCCCTTCCTAGAGGATGCGGAAGAGAATTATATTATGGTCTCAGTTACTCGGTGACTCAACTACAGTTACTACTTGATCCATATATCGATCTGTTACCTTAGACTTTCCTCACGTGTGCTCTAGCTCAGTGGGTCTCAGCCTTTCTCAACTACTGTATCCCTTTCAGGAGTCTGATTTGTCTTGCGTACCCCCAAGTTTCACCTCACTTAAAAACTACTGGCACACAAAATCAGACATAAAAATACAGAAGTGTCACAGCCCACTAGTACTGAGAAATTGGTTACTTTTCTTTTTGTCTGTATGAAATTTTAGTTTGCACTGACTTCAGAAGGTGTTTTATGTAGGCTGTTGTAAAACTAGGCAAATATCTAGATGAGTTGATGTAGCCCCTGGAATACTACTGAGTACCCCCAGGGTTACACATACGCCAGGCTGAGAACCACTGCTCCAGCTCTTCTAAGAAGCACTTGTTCAAGATGTAGAAAAATGGACTCTCTAAACATTCTGCCATTGGGGCATCCATTATGTTTATTAGTTTTAGTTGCCTCTTTGATCTGACGTTACAATTACAAATTTATATTTTAAAAACAAAATATTTGAATATTTCATCTCTCATTTAAGATTTGCCTTCAGCTATTCATGCACTCGTACACCAATGCAAACACATGAAATAACCCTCCTGTTTTCACATAGTTGTAGGATGCTTACAACGTTAGCAAAGGAACCACAGACATTTGACTCTGTACTTGGCAGATAAGTGCAGGAGGAACAGCTTTACAAATATTTATATAATGCCAATGCTCCTGGGTGGTTTCTGTCAGCAGAGGGGAATCAAATCTAGTGCCTCTGGATCTTAAGACATGAGCCTTTAGTGCCTGAGATAAAGGACTCAGCTCTTTCAACCATGGCTGTAGCAGGCTAATCAATCTCTAGTTGGCCTACCCACCACTACAGGGGGACAGAGTCCCCCGTCAACTAGGTATGGCTTACATCCTCCCGCTGGCCAGGGAAAGTGCATCCCAAGCTTCAGAGACATCCCACTCTGGGCCACCACTTATAATGCTGATGGCAGTAATTAGATTGTCAGCAGCAGGTATCAAACCTGGGACACCCTGAATCAATGCATGTGCCTCTACTGCCTGAGCTAAAAGACTCACCTCTTTTTACCAAGGCTCAAGATCTAGTGGAGGTATCCACCACTAGAGGGGGACAGAGTGCCTAACCAAACAGTCATCGCTTACATTTACTTTTACAGTGTCACCCGTGGCTCTGATGTTCCAGTTCTACACTGTGTAATTAAGTCAGTGCAGTTGCACCAGCAAAACATAAAGGTCACACATTGGTGAAGCAGACCTGTAAAATGTAAAGAAATGAATCCTGCACTTCCATACTCTGACAAAATGCTGCTGCAAGCACCATCTCTTTCTCCTCAACTCCATGCCCCAGCTAGAGCCAGTGGGGAAATAGATTTTCTGACCTGTGGAAAATTTCAAGGATTCAGGAAAAAATCATCATTCCAAATCATGACCAACCCCCACAATTTCAATATTTTTTTGCAAAATGCAATCCCCTTCCAAAATGTTGTTTCAGGTCTGTCAAAGGTTATGGCTCAAGGTCGGCCCCTTGGGTGAAGGTAGGCAGCACCTCACTTACCTCATACACCTTTCCGCGGGTGACAGCAGACCTCTGGTCTGGGCCTGGAGTAAGGGGTGTAACCCTCCACCTGTATCTTTTAGTCAGTCCGCCCCCTTCTGGGGCGATGTGAAACAGTGCAAACAAAAATGGATATAGTTCCAAGGCCTACAGCGGGCCAGGCCTCCTCCCTCATGCAAAGATGGGGAAGCAGTCTTTCAGGCTCCCCAGGAAGTCTCAGCTTTTACCTTGTAAGTGCTGGAACTAGGAGTGCAGGGGGTGTTGCAGCACCCCCTGACTTGAAATGGTTTCCATTTTAGACAGGTTTTACAGTTTGATTCAGTGGCTCTCAGTACCCCCACTATAAAAATTGTTCCACACTCCTGTCTTACCTTCCTGTGCAACTAAAGGCCACGAGAAAAAAACAGCCCGTCTTCCTTTCTTAGAGGGTACAATAGCCTCAAGCTATTTCTCAGCAAATAACCCAGTGGCCTGGTGTGGGGGCTCTGGCTTGGCTTGTTTCAGAGTGCACTCCAACTGACTGAGTTCCTCCCTTTCCGGGGCCCACCCTCAGGCCTGACAAGCCACACACGTGTGGATGGGTTGGGGCTGATAGTGACTCCAGGAGTTCTTTAACCCTTTCTTAACTGGCATGTGGGAGGAGGCTCTGCCTCACCACAGGGTCACTGGAAATGTTTCATTTAGATTTTGCCCCTTTTATTTTTTTCTTATTTTACTATCAAGTAAATTTCAACATGAAAAGTCATTTGAAAATTACACACCGGAACTTTTTTCAATTTTTAAAAAAAAATTGTCAAAATCCAGACAGCTTTGCAGAACATTTCAGTTTCATTCAAATGGTATTTTCTGATGGAAAACTGTTTTGTCCCAACACCCCTGTCCCGTCCCTACAGATGGGCAAGCCTCGTCTCCTATTAATAACTGCATTATATATTTTGTTTGCACTGGCTACATTTTTTTTCCAATTTGGGTGCCTAAAGCTGGCATCTAAATCCATACCAAGCACCTACATACGTGTCCTTACTTTCAGACATCTTCCAATGACTTCAATCAGTGAGCTTTGCACCCAGGCAAAAAGTGTAGCATTGGGTACATTTGTGAGATACAGTTTGCCTTGGATCAAACATAAGGCTATGAAAAGCTATCTATGCTGTCTGATACCATGAGTGCATAGCTGGGATTTGAAGGGTGCTTATTAGTATATAGTAACTTGCGAAAATGTTATGGTATTGCCAAGAAACGGACACATCTTTTGTTAGGAAAGAAAGACAAGCAGCATTTTTTTTCCTTCCCTTCTCCTGCTAGACCCTCGGTCAACTTTGTGTTGCCAGCTGCCAGGATCAACACTACCATAGTTACACCAGCTGGCAAATGATAGCTTCCTTAATATTTCAGGACCTGTGTCCAGGAGAGGACACACTTCTCAGAATCTGGCAAGGTTTGTTTGCTTAAGCTCTATGTTAAATATGAAGCTAGTGCCTGAGAAAGTTGCTGGATTGGTGCTCAGCAAACTGAAATCGCCTGACCACAGAGGAGGCACAGCAATGCAATCGCATTGCCAGTCTCATCTCCCACTGTCCCAGATCATCCAATGATGTAAATTAGTGTAAGCATTGTGCTGATTTACATCAGCTGAGGATCTGGCCCAAAATGCCTAAAGCCCCAATTGGAAGGATCATCGTAAGGAATGAGAGTGTGTAAACGTGCGGGACTCTCCCCTGTGGCACCTCCTGCTGGTGACTTCCGGGAATTAGCATGTTCCAGCTCCAGAGCACCCTCTCCAGGCTGGTGATCTGCCTGTCCTCTGGCCCCCATGTCCCTCCTGGACCTGATGTCCCTTTAACTGGGTGCTGCCCCCTGGCAGTACTCCCACAGTTCTGGGTCTCCCCCTCCCCCGGAAACCCCCACTCACTATCCCCACTTTGTCTCAGTCTTGGCTACTGTCCAGTCTCCATCTAGCCCCGTTCACTGGGGCAGACTGCAGTATAAGCCACTCATCACAGGCAAAGGGGTTTGGACCTGCTGCCTCTGGCTACCCCTCTGTAGCCCCAGTACCTGTCTGGCCTTACACTAGGCCGCAGCCTGGGGGTTTACCAGGCAGAGCCCTACAGCTCCCTTGCCCTATTCCCCAGCCCTGCTTCCCTCAGATACTCTCTCAGCTTCCAGCAGCCAGGCCCTTCTTTCTCTGAACGCAGAAAGAGACTGCTGAGCTCTTGGCTCCCAGCCCTTTTATATAGGCCAGCTGTGGCTTGATTGGGGTGTGGCCCAGCTGCAGCCGCTTCCCCAGTCAGCCCAGCTTTTAGAGCTGCAGCCCTCTCCAGGGCAGCTTTTACCACTACAGCCCTCCCAGGTAGGAGCGGGGGACCACTCCGCTACAGAGTGCTTTCCCTTTCCCATGGCCATTTTGTTCTTACCCACTCTGCTGAGCTTTCTAACATGAGTACCAACTAATGCTGCTCCGCCTGGTGGTTTTCTCCCATGAACATCTGTCCTCCAGGAACTAAGCCAAGGCCACCAATGTGACTTTTATTTTCTATAAGAGCTGGCACTGGTTAGAAAGCAGCAAGCACTTTCAGTTGCTCCTGTTGCCGACCATTCCTTTGTAGACGCTGCGGCTATCAATTACAATGTTTTCAAACGTGGTGCCTTTGAATGTGAAATTTTCCAACGTAACGCTGTGTGCAATCCAGTCCCTCTCTAATTTCCAATACATGCTGGCAGCTCTATCTCATTTCACGCAGGAATCAGCATTCGCAATCCTGTAGTCTTGCCATACAATGCACACAATCCCTGTTGATTTCAATGGACGTTCCTTGCATCGGATCTGAACAGCTCTAGCAAGTCCTCTCTCCCTTCAAAGGTCACCGTCAAAAATGGTTTATTTTAGAAAGAACAAATGTTCTGATCTATGTTCCCTTAGACTATTAAACCTGAGTAAAATTTAGATATCCACTGAACTTTTCATTATTTATTTTATTTATTTAGATTTAAAACAATCAAAAGATGTATATCTAAGGCTCTAGACACTCTAACACATCACTGAAAATACAGTACAATCTCAGCAGCATTAAAGTAATCTTTTCAACAGGAATCCAGCCAGCCAGAAACCCCTTTCTATGCATTCATTGTTGGGGGAAACATGTTGATTGTTTCCATTTTGCTTTTCTCTATCCACCTATCCAGCCAAATGTCCATTTCTGTCATATCTATCTATCACCCGCTTCTGTGGTACCTGGATGCTGAGCTATTGTCTCAGCTTGGACTAGCCAGTTTCTCTTTTCTTTAGATGTCAGTTTTTAGTCAATTACACATGTCAGCGCACAGAGGCAAGGGAGCAAGCCAAGGGGAGCAGATGCAGCACAGCCTAACCATATAGTCCCCCAGTACCCTGAGTTGTGCAGACCTGATGCTGTGGAGTTACCACAGAGGAGTGTGAGGAAACAGAGAGCATGGCACTGAGCTGTTCTTTTCCCTCTTCTGATCCTTTTCTGACTCTGCTGTCCCTTTTATAAAATAACCCTTATTTCCCCATGGGTTAAGTTTTGAATCCAAAACCTTCCGCATCACAATGCAGACCTCGACCATTATAGCGAAAGGAGTAACTCCTTTGGTTGGTAGCAGTAGAAGGCTGTTACAGTGGACCCACCCCTGGGACAGAGGACACAGTGCATACTCTGCTGTTGTGATTGCTTCCCTTCTGTCTCACCATGCAAGGAGCCTAGGGCTCAACAGTAACAGAGTCAGAAACATAATTTTATTTAATTATGAATTAGTACCAAGCCATAGAGCTTTCCCTTCAGATACCTTCCTCCACCTGCCTTTCTTTGAAGAACTGCCTGACTAACGAACTAAACTTTGAACCGGAGTCCAGGGGTGAAATCTTGGCCTTACTGGAGTCAATGAGGGATTTGCCATTGACATCAATGGAGCCAGGATTTCCCCCTAGGGCTTCAGCATCCTGTAAAATAGTTATGAAGATGAAGGATCAGCTCTGGTAGTGATATGCACCTTCTTGGACCCATAGTTCATCACAGTGTTTTCCTCCTGAGCGGAGTGTGAGGCGGAAGGTTCTCATTACAGACAGGCTGGGACATTAGAGAATGTAGTCAAGTCTGTTACTTCTAATTAGAAAAAGTGGTGAAAGAATGGGTTTTGGTAGGTAGAGTGGGGGAGCTCATGCCTGTTTATCAGATCATTGACATTCAGCAATTTCCTGTCTGCACTAACAGATCAAGTCCCCTGGGTATTGGCTTAAAGAAAATTGCCGTTTGCCAACAAGGACACTATCTACATAGTGGGGTTGTGCTGAAGGCATCTGAACTTCAAATGTCTTAGTATGACTCATTAATGTCACGGGTTTGTCATTTTATTATATAACAAAAAGCAAGGGTAGAACAAAACAAAGGTTAAAAACAACTAACAAAAAATAGAAAAGAAAAAGGCAGGGAAAGAAATGGAAAGAAGGGATGCACAGAGGGGAGAAGAGCAATATCTCTGTTTCCATCCACTGGAATTATTCAAATCCAGACCAACTCTTTTTACATTTGTGTGAGGTCTGTCTTCTTCAAAATGTTACCTGCTTTTTAGTTGCCAGATCAGCCAAGTCACGACACCAAGCTTCTCTCCTTGGAGACAGTCTGCTCATCCATTGAACAAATATGAGGTGTTTGACTACAAGCCGTGCTATAGAGAACCAAGCTATCCATGAGCTGGAGAGTTTCCAAGATGATGGGATCTATACCAAAACACAGTTCTGAGATGTAATTTTTAAGGAGGTATTCATTATCATATTAATCCTCCTGCCTACTTCTAGCCAAAGAGTTTGTATAGAAAACATGCACCAGTTTCTGCTCTCAGTTAAACTAGTGACAAATCAATGACAGACTGGAAAGCAATTGTTGGAACCATGGACATCTTCCTCGAAAACCAGGGCCTGGGTTGTGACTGATCACACTTCAAAGCTAGTAAAAGGGTTTCTCTCCCTTTGGACCCAGACAAGAAGGGAGAGGACATTTGCCTTTAAATCTTTTTGAACTACTGGCTATGGGATGTAAGTTTCCAAACAAAATTGATATTTCCAAAAGTGTCTACAACTAAGATGCTGTTCAATGTCCTGGATGAGTGGATGACCAAATTGCAGTTCTTATCTTTCTTGGAATGCCAGCTGAACAAGTTAGGGACAGAGGCAGAACACAAGAGCCTGCACTCCTCTAAGAGATGAAGAAATTGACAAGTTATCACACTTAGACATTGGGAAGCAAAAATTAATATAACAATGAGTGAGATATCTTGGCCTCACATTACTTTTGAGATTGACACCACCTCCTCCCATCCACCGTGGAAAGATCTGCAGTGGAGTTCACCCATGATGAAGAAAATGGATTGATATAGTTTGGTAAGCATGGGCGTTTTTTATATTTATATTTAATTGTCATGCCGCCTTCTGCCAGGGGCAGTTGTTTTGCAGTGGAGGAGGGTGGCTTGGTAGGAAGCAGGAATAGGGCCAGAATTATTGCCAGTGCCCATGGACCCCTTCAAGGTTAACTGATCTATTAAGTTCCTGCAGGACTCTGGTGCCATCTGGGTGAAATAAGGTGTGTCCTGATTTTAACCTGCCTCAAACCCTGCCACCAAATATTGATACACAGAGATGTTCAGAACCTGACTTTCTACATAACATGTTGAGTGTCGGATCCTGCACGTGGAGCCATGATGGAGTGGGCCATCTCTAGTGCTATTGGGTTCAGGAGTGAAACAGCAGGGAGGCTGAGCCACTGCTCCCAGGGCTGGTGAACAAACCACAAGAGATGGGCCTCTTACAGAAACTTTATTGCCTCCCGAGTTACAGCCATGCCAAAGAATAATGCCAAGGCTCTACCCTTTGCTAGCATTTGAGGAGTTCAAGGCACTTCACAGATACACCAGGACAGGGCTTCCGACATAGGTGCTGGAACTAGGGGTGCGAGCGGAGCTGCTGCACCCCCTGGCTTGAAATGGTTTCCATTATATACAAGGAAACATGCTCACCGCTTTTTAAAAACAGTTTTACTTCTAATCTGTTGACCAAGCCCACACTTGCATTCCCAGTTACTTCTCTGATTATTGGTTTCAGAACAAGAAGGCAAGAATCAAGCAAGGCACAGTTGTCTAATGAGGGTCTGTGAATCAGGACTCCTGAGTTCTAACTGGCTCTGCGGCTGTCTTGCTGTGCAGCTTCGGACAGGTCACGTCTCTCCCTTTTGGTTTTCCAAGCTGTAAAATATACAGCACCTAGCACATTGTGGGCACGACCACCATATAAGTAATACCCAAGCTGATTAGTAGGTTTCATGAATAGTAGACTAAAGGTGACCATGTTAATTCTTCATTAACTAGTGAATAGGTTAAAGGTTTAGAAAGTAGAAAGTAACTGGATTTCATACGACCAACTAATGCCAGCTTAATGAGATTTTAAAAAGATCTTGCGAATAGTTTAAAATTTTTAGGCATCTGGTTTGTTTGGAATTGAGGCATGCAAAGAATGTTATTAATAGGCCTGCATTCAGCTCTTTAAATTAGATTCATGCAGTGGCAGGTAATGGTATTTTAAGGGAGCAGAAACCTGCAGATCTTTCATTCTCAAAGATGATATTAATCAGCTTTCCAAAAGCCAAAAGGGGAATTGGAGGAATAGATACAGAGAGATGAGCATAATCATATTTTTGATCTCACTTACATTGGTTTTACAGCTATCCCTGCTGTAAACACACACACACACACACACACACACACACACACACACACACACACACACACACACACACACACACACACACACACACACACTTTTTTCCAGAATAGGACATTAAAGTTGCATTCACACCACTTATTCAAGTGCCTAAATATGGACATAGAAGCCTAACTATAGGCATTCATTTGTTAAAATCCTGGTCACAATATTCACGTACAGTGGACACCACTGAAATCTGGACATTTAGCTCACGATCCTGATGGCAGTAAAACTGGTGTAAACAAGGAGTATCATCAATTAAGCCACAATGGAGTTAGTGTAATAGTAGCATGAGTAAGATTGGAATCTGGCTGTAAGTGTCTTCATTTATACCCCAAATGCCATGGTATGTTTATTTTCCATTGGAAGTCTAGGGACTATGGTAGTGAATGTAAATATAACAGAGCAGTATATGCCCAGATTTTAATTATGTTCACAACATGTATGTGAAACACCTTGGCCAAGTGTAGCTATGTCCCCCTCTGGTGGATGGAACATATATAGCAGTTTGGGAGTCTACCACTTCCAGCTATTGGGCTTCATAGTCTAGAGTAGAGGCTTATGCTTTCAAATCACAGATTTTCAGGTTCAGTCACTCTTTAAAAGTGATGGTGTATGCAAGCAGAGGTCTAACTGGAGGTGAAAAGAAGTGTTGTATAACAAAATGAAACATATAAATGTAAGCAGAGTCAGAATGGGCTCTACCCTGACATCTGGTGGTGAGCTGTGGAAAAAGACTTCAGGGGCTGATCTTGTTTGCAGGGGCACACCCACCCTGCCTAGCACAATGGGACTGCTGGCCCAAATGGTCACTTTGGCTGCTGTGGGATCCCCCCGGCTTTTTGTTATTGGGGCAGGACTAGTAAAGTGTTGTTATCTTGGTTATGTGAATCAAGGACAGTAGAACTGTACTTGGCATTTTATGATGGAGGGACTCGCCCTCAGCTAAGTAGCACTCTCTAGGCAAGGGATATGGGTTCCAAAACCCAGTGAACTGAGAGAGGCAGACCTGTGCACAGGGGAGGGAGGGTGCATCAAACACCACTTTGACCTCTCTTCCTCTCTCCACTGTGTAATAACAGAGCTAATTTTGGTACTATTAGAAGTCTTGTTATATGTTGCAGAGCTGAAATCACAAAAGCTGGGCTAGAGGTGCACCAACACTGAGGCTCCCCCTACCGGCTGAAATCACTGAGAGCTATGTTAAGAAGGGAGGGAGCCTGAAGATATATGGGTGAGCGGCTAGCAGGATGGCTGGCTGAGAGGAGCGGTTTGTGGTGAAGACTGCAACAGACCCCATGAAGCAGCATAGCAGTTGACTGTCAACATGAGCAGCAGAACACGTAAGGTGCCCCACACCTCCCCCACCTTCCGTGTATACTGTGAGGTAGACTCTACGGAGGAACTTCTGAACTTTGGGGGGGCTGCATTGACTAAGGGCAGAAACTGTGGGAAGGGTGACTTTGGGCTGCTAGACTCAAGAACTACTCTTGGGCTGCACTGACCAGGAACAGAAACTGTGGGAGGGGTGACTTTGGGTTATTGGACTCAAGAACCAAAGGGAAGGGATACGGTCCAATCCACTTGAGGGGTGGATCTTCGGGTTCATGGTTTGTGTTTATGAACCCTAGTTATGGTATTTTCCCAATTTAATGCTGTGTTGTTTACCTCATGTTATTAAAGATTGTTGCGTCACCGAGACTGTGCTTGTGAGAGGGGAAGTATTGCCTCTTTGAGGTGCCTGTGTAATTTTCCTAGGTCACTGGGTGGGGGCTCGAGCCGGTTTTGCATTGTATTGTTGAAAGGGAACCCCTATGTGCTGAACCCAGCCCTTGCTGCTATCACCTTGGCCTGGCAGAAGGGTTACACAAAAATGGTGCATGCTTATGTAGGGAAAAATGATTAATGGAGATACCTTATCTCCTGGAACTGGAAGGGACTTTGAAAGGTTATCAACTTCAGTCCCTGCCTTTGCTAGCAGGACCAAGTACTGATTTTTGCCCCAGATTCCTGAGTGGTCCACTCAAGGATTGAACTCACAATGCTGGGTTTAGCAAGCCAATGCTCAAACCACTGAGCTATCCTTCCCCATGTATCAAGTCACCTGGAAAGCAATAATAGACCACATTCTGCTTATAGTTACACTGGTGTCAGTTGGAATAACTCATTTGACCTTGTTAAAGCTACTCTGGTTTCATGTCATTGTCAACAAGAACAGTATTTGCCTCAATATTGGGTCAAATTGTACCATCAGTTTTTAAGCCGAAATTCCCATTGATCTCAATGGCATTTTCTGTTTAAAAACCAATGACCCAATCTCATTCATTAAACTTAAAGAAATAAGTTTCTCTCCTGCGTTTCAGCTGACAGCACCGCTCATCAAAGGATGATTTAATTTGCTGAGATTCTGAGCAGTTACTGAACACTGAAGAGTAAATACACGAACTGGGAAAGCTTGCTTAGAGTCAAGAAGCGAGAGTCTCTCCAGGTAAGTTTGATAGTGCTCCACTCCTGCATAGAGAGTCATTAGATCATCTACTTCGTTAAGCCCCAGTGTTTGTAGATTTCATCCATTAGGCACCATGCAAAATCTCAGTGTGATCCAGCTCCTTTCGAAAATCCTCCTGGAACACCACCATCCGCCAGTGTGCGGGTACCCCGCCTCTGAAAGAGATGCACGGTACCTCACCAGTGTGATTACCAGTTACCGTAATGGAAGTGGGACGGGTAAAGTTCATGAGGCATTTTGAAAACTTACTGGGAGAAAGTCATGGAGAAATGAGAGGACCTGCCATGGTGGATTAACCTTTTGTGGGCCCAGCTTCAAACATATTTAGGGGCCCCTATGGGGAACGATTGTAAAATACAGTAGATTGACACGGGAGTTGTCTTTGACCCAACACACAGGTTATATTTACAAGTTTAAGTTGCAGAATGAGGTGGTTGCCATTAGGGGACCAGCAATGGTAGCCCTAGGGCAAAAAGAAAACGTACAAGAGCACATAAAATAAATTCTAAAAGAAACAAAAATACAAACTAAACCAGAGTGGGTAAAAACAGCCATCAAAAGCCAAAGCTGGCCACAGCATCTGTGCTGCTCCCACAGAATGTAACCATCACACTATCTCACTCTTCACATTTTGCAGATGAACTCAGGGCTTGAATTACGTTTTTGTATGAAATTGAGGCAGATTTAAAAAAAAACAGTTTAATATGTTTAAAAAATATGAAAAACTTTCAGACATTTTATTTACAGCATCATTAGTCACACTAGTCTTGCTTGTAGTGAGGCACAGAGACTAAGACGGGGTCGGCAACCTTTCAGAAATGGTGTGCCAAGTCTTCACCCTAATTTAAGGCTTCGCGTGCTAGTAATACATTTTAATGTTTTTAGAAGGTTTCTTTCTATAAGTCTATAATATATAATTAAACTATTGTTGTATGTAAAGTAAATAAAGTTTTCAAAATATTTAAGAAGCTTCATTTAAAATTAAATTAAAATGCAGAGCCTGCAGGACTAGTGGCCATTACCTGGGCAATGTGAGTGCCACTGAAAATTACCTCGCGTGCCGCCTTTGGCACCCATGCCATAGGTTGCCTACCCCTGGACTAAGATCAGGACCAGCTTTACCCCCAAAAGACCAGGCCAACTCTCCAAATTGGACCAGACCCGCATCCCTCTCCAGACGGAACTCCCCAAACTGGACCAGATCCACATCCCTCCCTAGACTGAACTGGACCAGACCTGCATCCCTCCCTAGACCGAAGTGGACTAGATCCCCATCCCTCCCCAGACTAAACCCCCCAAATGGGACCAGACCCACATCCCTCCACAGACCAAACTGGATCAGACCCACATCCCTCCCCAGACCTAACTGGACCAGACCTGCATCCCACCCCAGACTGAACTGGACCAGAACTGCATCCCTCCCCAGACTGAACCCCCGCAAACGGGACCAGACCCACATTCCTCCCCAGATTGAATCCCTCAGACAGGACCAGACCTGCATCCCTCCCTAGACCAAAGTGGACCAGATCACCATCCCCCCTGAGACCACAACCCCAGGACTGGCCCAGATCGCCTTCCATCCTGAACCAGATCAGACTCCTCTATGAACTGATCGTTCTCGACCTGAACCTCCCCACTGCCTACCAGAACAGGGCTCCTCCTGAACCTCTATTCCCAAGCCAGACCCTCCTTCCCCCCCAAATCCCGCCAGACCACTCTCGGGCCCCCCATTCTAGAGCTAACCCTGCTGTTGATCTACCCCTGTTCTCCTCCAAACCAACCTGAACTGGGCCAGGCCACACCTGGCTGCAGCTTGGCCAGGTGCAGCACCCCACCAGGCCTGGAGCACAGGTGGGCCAGGGGAGCTAAGGGGTAGGGGGCTCAAGTCACCCCCAGGGGTGCTGGTGGGGCTTTGGGGCAGAGGGTGCTTGGGGAAATCCAGTTTCCTCTTGGGGTGCTGGTGGGGGGATGGGCGATGATGCTCCAGCTGATCTGTGGGGGTGAGAGGGGTTACCTGGTGCAATGAGCACCCTCTGCTTGGGGTGCTTGTTTGCTGGGCACTGCTGCCGCCTCCTGCCCAGCATAGTCCGGGACGCCCATGCTCCCTGGCCTCCGCATTTGAATAATGCAGGGCGGGAGAGCTGTGTGCACAGCACCCTCCCACCAGCATTGCCACAGGCCCAGGGACGAGATGGGGGCTGCACAATCTGCATGTGGGCACCATGGGGGAGCCCAGCTGTCTTCATGGCAGCCAGAAACTCCTGACCTGGGCCTTGCCGAGCCTCCCCGCCTGCTCACTCTGCCAAGTGGGACCAGCAGCTGTGGGGAGGTGGGGCCGGATGATGCCTCCTGCTCGCAGCCCTCTGCACACTCTGCTTTTCAGTGAGGGGCAGTCAGCTGCTGCCCTCGGCACACACCTGACCTGGAATGAGGGGGGCTTTCCTGACTGTGGGCTCGGTGCCATGGAGCCAGTGGCACCATTAGAAACCCGGTATCCTGTGGGATCCAGATACTATAAGCAGTGGTGCAAGTAAAAATCATTTCTTGCCAGTACTGCACTCATGGGAGGGACACAAGAGGGGGCACGTGACCTCCCCACTTGACCATCCGTGTTACTCCTCTCCACCCCGCCGCAGCCCGGGGCCAGCACGCTCTCCCTCTCCCCTCCAACACCTCCCTTACTTGTCTAAACTTTGACAACAGTTTAACAGATGCAGTTGTAAAATGATTCCTCAGGCCTCTGGTGCCACCTGTACTTCCAGTGTCATTGAGGATCCAGCAGCACTCAACATTGAAAACTTCTTAAATGAAAGGATAGGAAGGGCAATCACCCCACTTTCCCTTAACACACTATCAGTGCCTCCCTTATGGCTAGCCTAGCTTCTGCCAGCTCAAGACAGACACTGCAAGGGAGGGGTGACTACAGGTCAATCAGGTTCAGCTGAGAAGGTGCTACCAGAGATCAGTTAGGATCAGCTGATTCCAACTAACGGCTGCCTGAGACCTTTTTAAACCCTCCCCTGGTGGAGAATGGAGAGAGAGAGAGAGAGAGAGAGAGAGAGAGAGAGTTAGAATTGGACTCAGAGTCAAGCTACCAGTAGCCCCAAACCCTGGCTAAGAGGACGGTCTGCCCCTGTGCACCTAAGAGGGACTGTTTTACCCCAAGCCTGTCTCACCAAGACTAAAAACAGCTGAAGCTGGTGAGACTGAGAAGGTGCCTTGCCATAATATCTTTACCATTGGTAGCGAAGACATGCCCTTAGATAAAGTGCTGCCGCGGCAGCACTTCAATGTGGCTATGTAGTCATTGTACCAGCACTGGGAGAGAGCTGTATAAAACCCCTCCCACAAGGGGAGTAGCTCCCAGCACTGGTGCACTCTCTACACTGCCACTTTACAGCACTGAAATTTGCATCACTCGGGGGGGAGGGTGTTTTTTCACCCCCTTGAGCGAGGAAGTTTCAGCGCTGTAAAGTGGCAGTGTAGACAAGGCCTAAAGGTGCTGCACCATTTGGCTTTGATGGAAAAGAGGCATAGAACTGTGTGTGCCACGTGCATCTTGATAGAACTACAGCCCAAATTGTTTTATTATTTTCCTCAGCACGACATACAGGAGGGGCAATCAAAATCAGCCCGGCAGAACGTGCCTGAGAACTGTCTCTGGGCAGATAAGCAATTGATCAAATTCACATTCTCTGATCTCTTGGGGCCAAATCCTGTTCCCATTGAGATCAAAAGGAGTTTTGCTATTGAGTTCAGTGGGAACAGGCTTTGACATTTGGAGAGGAAAGAACAAAACCACTCAAGCAAAGGCTCTGTTGCTTATACCACAAGTATCAAAGGCTGCTGACTCATGTGACAGTCAGCAGACATCTGATCTTTGTCCACTGCAAGGGAGAAATCAGCAGTCAATGAGGCTAGAACAGTCTTTGTACCATATCCAACTCATAAGTCCATCTGCAGAGGATAAAGGAAATATGAAGGCTCCAGATTACTTTAAAGTCCTCAGTCCCTTGGTGAGAATGCTCCCATCAGTATATGTTCATAGTCCAGAAGCTGGAGCAGGAAACATAAACTCTGTTTAAACACTTTCTGTTCCCGCCACCCTTCCTCTCTTGAGGACTCCTGACCAACGACCAACTTAACAGCACAATATATATAGTAACAAACTTAAACAAAGCCTTGAGTTTGTTAGCATATGTATTCTGTGTCAAACCCATATAAAGAATGAATGCCCTCCCTAGCCACGTTCTGCTCCTTTAAGGGGGGTTAGCCTCCCCAAGTCTTTCTGGTACCCCATATCGGCTAAAAATCTCTTGCTGGTTCTGCATACTCGAGCATACCACCCTATGTGCACTCCTGATTATAAGTGAGATTAGTACATGCAGCAACTCACAAGCATGTCAGAAAGTCCAAACCCTAACCACATTATTATTAACTTAATATCTATTTTAACAATGCTACCACATAGGTGAGCCAGACTGGTTTCCAGTTCTGCCTCTGTCAAGTGTTCACTGAGACGTAGAGGCCTTGGCATGAGCTGGCACCTGGTCTGCCAGCGCCACAGTCTGCACTTAGATTTCACATTGAGATGGCAACCTTGATGTAAAAAAGTACACTATTTTATGCAGTAAAGATACGGCCTTTCTGTGAATAGAGTCTGCAAAAATCAAGGGCCAGCCTGGACTCTGGGCCATGTTTTGCAATGGACAGCAGCCTTTTAGGAGATTAAAGGTCATTATTTAGTCTCCCAGCATGTAATGTCTTAGTGGCCAAGGCCCTGAGGCTGTAGCAGACTGTAACTAATGACTCTTCCAGCCAGGCACTGCCTGTTTTGTAGCAAAGTTACAAAAAATCCTTTATTTAAGGGGGGAAGGGAACAACCAAAAACCAACCACTCATAATGAGCCACATAAAATCGGATTAAATATGCCCAATGCTCAATATGCAGGTAAAATCAAGCTTCAGGCATTGAGCATTACCAGCCAAGGAGATTGCTAAGGGAACCCTTATGTAATGGTCTTAATTTGCATGCCCTGAAAACTGGCAGCATTCCAAGCAGCCTCAGGCTGATACTCACATCTCATACCAGCAATTTCCCCCCCTACATCATAATCCAAAAAGCTCTATTGATAAAATGGCCATAGAAAAAGGCCTGGTCTTGCAAGGTGCTGAGTGCCTCCTGAGAGAAGTTTATTCATAGGTTCAGAGGCCAGAAGGGCCCACTGTGATCATCTAGTCCGAACTTCTGGATTACACAGGCCAGAGAACTTCCCTGAATTCATTCCTGTTTGAAGCAGAGCAGATCTTTTAGAAAAACATCCAGTCTTGACTGAAAAATTGCCAGTGATGGAGAATCCACCATGACCCTTGGTAAATTGTCTCAATGGTTAATTACCTTCACTATTAAAAATTGACACCTTATTTCCTGTATGAATTTGTCTAGTTTCAGTTGCCAACCATTGGATCATGTTATAAATGTGTCTCCTTGACTGAAGAGCCCATTCTCAAATATATATTCCCCTGGTACATGTTTATAGACTGTGATCCAGTCAATTCTTAACCTTCTCTTTGTCACAGTTAAGCTCCTTGATCCTGCAGAAGAAAAGAATGAGGGAGGATTTGATAGCTGCTATCAACTACCTGAAAGGGGGTTCCAAAGAGGATGGATCTAGGCTGTTCTCAGTGGTACTCAATGACAGAACAAGGAGTAATGGTCTCAAGGTGCAGGGGGGAAGATTTAGGTTGGATATTAGGAAAAACTTTTTCACTAGGAGGGTGGTGAAGCACTGGAATGGGTTACCTAGGGAGGTGGTGGAATCTCCATCCTTAGAGGTTTTTAAGATCAGGCTTGACAAAGCCCTGGCTGGGATGATTTAACTGGGGATTGGTCCTGCTTTGAGCAGGGGGTTGGACTAGATGACCTCCTGAGGTCCCTTACAACCCTGATATTCTATGATTCTATGATTCTACCTCTATAACGCACATTTCTCCTCAACTTTGCTGACACAGACGCAACTGAACCAAGGTTTAAATGCCCGGTAATGCCTATGTGAGCAAATGGGTCTCCAAGAAATGCTGCCCAATAAAATGCTCTGACATCGATACTTTTCTTTAAAGGAAACAAATCAACCCCTAAAATGTTTAAGGCCCAATTTTCAAAAAATGGCCTCAAATTAGGGATGTGTCTATTTTTGGGTGTCCAGCTTGAGTCCCCTGGGACCTGATTCTGAAGATGCTAAACACCTACAACTCCAGTTGAAGTCAAGGGGAACTGCGGGTGCTCAGCTGCTTAAAGATGGGTGCTAAAATATGGAAGCACCCAAAACCAGAGGCTGAACATAAGGCCCTTGTTGTACTTTTAGGGCTAGTTTGACAGTCCTGAAGGCCAAATTTCTTGATATATCCAGGCAATGCAAGCACAAGCGTCTTCACATCCCCCTACCAGTGTGTCTCAGCTCTAACCTGAAGACAGCAGCTTTGTGCCCAGGAGAATGGTTCATGCTGTGAAATCATCCAGGCCGTGGCCTATGTCCTGACACTGATAAGGCTGCTAACTCTAGTGGTGATTCTGTTGTGTGGACAATTGTCCGCTACAAACTGGATCAAGACCACTCTTCACAGAGGCTGCCACTCAGCCATGAGAAGGTAGCAATTTTTGTTCACCTGAGATCCAGCCTAGTTTCAAACCAGTGACCACAGGTAGAGAGGCTTTAGTACAGCAACCCCTCCTCCCCCAAGCCATCAACTCCCTTCTATGACTAAGGCTTAATGTAATGGAATAGAAACACCTTCAAATACTAATTAAGGTAAATGAAGGGAACACAAATTGACCTATGGAACTCGCTACCACAAAATATCACTGAGACCAAGATCTTGGTGAGATCCAATAAAGTCTAGACATTTATATGAATAATAAAAGCATCCACAATTACATTTAAATAGGGTAAACTTTTATAAACCATGCCTCAGGGTACAAGCCAACTGCTAACTACAAGTGGGTCAGAAAGTAAGTTTCTCCTTGGGCACATTATTCCATAATCAACCACTACGGTGTTTCTTGCACCTTCCTCTGACACATCTGATACTGGCCAGTTCCAGAGACAGTAGACAGTGGCTAGATAGATGGGCCCTTGATCTAATCTGGCATGGGGATTCCTATGCAACAGCAAACACAACAGGTGAAATCCTGCCTCCACTGACATCAATGACAAAACTCCTATTGACTTCAATGGGGCCTGAATTACACCCTGTAGTATTTATCATACTCTGCAGGGCATAAGAGGTGGAGTTCACGGCTCCTCTCACACTTTGCTGGATACCTATAATCACCTGATGATCACTCCATAGTAATATCACTATTGGTGTGACAGGCATTTTAATAAATGAACATCATTTTACAGCATCTGCATATCAGTTGCTGTGGGTTATGGAGTTTTCCATGGCTGGCCAAGTCTTTATTTCTCTGTTACAGAATCAATGACTGAGTTTAATTTTAAAATCAAAAGTCTTTTACAATGAAGCTGGAGGACACTTGCCAAACTGCCCTGAACAGAGGCTGTTTCATCCCGCAGGCTCCTTAAGTGGTACAGAACCTATCATATAGACTAGCATTTGTATGATCCTATGGGAGGACCTGGCACACCCAGGAATGATGTTGGCATTTCTGAAGGGCTTACAGGTTGTGGTGGTGGCTAACAGGCACTAATTACAACAGTAATTGAAAAGCCTGTTTTCCAAATACTGGAACTACCATGGCAATTTTTAATCTCCTTGGGAAACTGACAAAATGGATTATGTGTAAATGATGGTCTGAAAATCGCATCCTCGCCACAGTTCAAAGTTAAGGTGCGGTAGTGAACCTGAACTCTTCAAGCTTTCTCATTCGAAACCAGATATTTTGATATGGTTTATCCATGTGAATATGTCAGTTGAGCTGAGAGCCCAACATACTTCTCTCTCCTTAGGCCTCTCCTCAGAAAAATGCTTTCACATTAAGTATTGTTACTCCTTTAAATAAATACAAATCAGGGGCTATGGAGCATGGGGAGGATTTACCTCCGACCCTCCTCTCCACCACAAGGATGCCCCTGTCCCTCCTGGCCTATCAGCCCTACACCCTCACCCTCCAAATTTTAGTGAGTGATGTTGTGGCCTGGTGCATAGGATGGCAGTGCCACTCAGATTTGGCCTGGCCAAAAAGGACAGAAAAAAGTTGGAAGGCAGAGGAGAGAGAGGACAGAAACACTCGCCTCTCTCTGACTTGGGTCTTTTCCCTTCTGTTGTTTATTTGTTTCCCCCTTATTCTAAGTGGTGCTTGCCTCAGATCGTAGAGCAATGAAAATATAAGGGGAGTCTTTGTCTGTTTTGCCTACCCAAAAGCAGCCTGTCTAGCAAATCCAGCACTAAACTAAGCCCAGCTTCATAAACCAAATGTGTAGTATCAGCCTTTCTTAATTGAGATGCAACCACAGGATCTCTGATCCTGCAGAGTTCTGAGCACCCTTCACTCCATATAAAGCCAACTATCAGTAACTGCAGCAATCTGCCTGGAACTTGTAAGAAGGTGCCCAGGTTTACAGGAGGGAGGAGTTTGGAGGAGGCAACAGGGAGTTAGTCTGTGTGCAGATTTCTGGAATGCTAGCTGCAGTTACAGCATCTCTATAAATAGTTCTCTTAATAAAGAGCCAGTTTGGTTTCAGAGGCAGAGTCCTCTGATGTTATTTATTACCCAGCATGCAGTAGATCAAGCATGGTGGCAATAATGAAGACTTCAACTGGAGTTGTGGGTGCTCATACTCTCAGGATCATGATCTTTGGCTGTGTCACAGTGGAAAAGGCTGACAAAATGCATTTGGTCTGAAGTCATTATTGACTTTATTTGAAGTGGAAGGGCCAAAAGGTGGCAGAATAAGGAAACTGGAAATGTTGTAGGGAGCTTCACCTGCAAAGAAATGCGAGACCATGATATGAGAGGGAGGTAAATTTGGGGTTAAAATGGATGAGGTGCAGTAGAACGATATGGTAGAGAAGCCAATATACACTCTGTAATTATAATGGGCTTTGCAAAGAAAAGCAGCTAAGCAAGAAGAGGACTCCAGGTGGGTGTTTACTCTTTATTAATGCAACTCACTACCCTGGTTGACGTTGACGTTTGGCACAACCGCCACCCACTTTCTCTCTCTCTGCACTTGACTGATAGTTTGCTGGAAGCAGCAGAGCAGCTTGCAAAGCAAGACACAGGTGGAAAACTTCCTAGGGGAAGCAACAATTTTATTGGAGTGTTTTACACCAGGCCTACGGTAAATTATTATCCACATCCTCATTTCATCTGTCTCTGGCATGCATTCTCCAATGCTAATCAGAATTAGCCCAAAGCTCCTGCTGCTCTTCCAGCCAGATGTCTCCTAGGATCCATCGTGTATAGATTAAAAAAATAAATCAATCTGTGATTAAACTTGACCCCTTCCCTAAATAGGAAATAAGAACTGAACATTAGCAACAGATGAACATTTTTTCCACACAATGTGCCTTCTTGCATGATTCTTTGCCTTGAGGATTAATTAGTACTTACTGAGCAATATGTGCTGAGTTAACGTTACCTGAAGTTTGCCAGGTGAAATTAACTTCCTCACCAATCAATGTACATGCTGTGCCACACTTTGGCCCAGTGGGTCGTTTCTGTTCAGAAGGTGGAGCATGTAGATTATTGATAGAGATGGGTCTTGTAATAGGCACGGCTGGTAGTACTGCTTGATTAGGATGAAATTCTCCATGTCAGGGGTCTTCCTGGGGTGGAATGTTTTCGGAACCTTTCAGACAAAACAATGACTCTGTTTCAGAGAACGAGGCTAGGAGAAAATGTGTTGTTTTGCCCATGTTCCAAAATGCTGGCCATTTTTCTTTTGAGAAGCTCTGGCATGCTCACACTTTGGAAAAGAGACTTGAATTTTAGCAAGGTGGCCTTGAGCCATCCCTTGGAAAAACATGCTCCCATTTGACCAAGTTATGAAAAAAAATTACAGTTCACACGTGCTCAGTAGAGACTTCTTAGCATTGAGCAGCTAAATTCCTGGAAGATTCTGTCTGAACTGAGAATGTTCCAGCCTGAGGCTGAGCAGGTTGTTTCCTGTAACTGTAGCTCTGGGCTGCTGCAAGCTAGGCTGGGTCTGGGTGTGGGTACCTGAACTGAGAGCAAAGAACCTGTCACTCCTGTGCTTTCAATGCCTCCCCTGCTGGGTCCACTCAGCATGAGGAGGGAAGCTGCCCAGTTTGAAAGAAGAAGGGACAACAGCCAAAGGTGGGTAGGGGGAGTAGGTTGGGACAAGGTGCCAGGTGGTGAGGGATGGAGGCTCAGGCTGGTGGGTGAGGAGGAAAACTGTAACTGGAAATTGGGATGAGGGGAGATTAGGACTGTCTGGCAAGAAGATTGGGACTGGGAGCTTGTGGCGGAGGAAAGATGGGTTGGTAGACAGTGTATGGGGGGATGCTGAAATTGAAAGATGGGGAGAGGGGAGTGGCTGAGCAAGGAGACAGAGACTGGGAGCCAGTGGGATGGGGGGAAGGAGATTATAGAGGAGAGAAGAGAGATCTGATGAGGAGCCAAGGTCTAGGGGGAAAACAAGGACTGGTTGGGTTAAGGAGTTGGGGAAGGGACACTAAGATTGGATGAAGAGTCTGGGGCGGGAGATTGGCATGAGGAGTCAGTGGAGATTGGAAACATGGGTGAGGACAGGCTGGGATGACTGGAGGCCAGGATGAGGGAGAGAGAGAGCTCAGATGAGGGGCTGGTATGTGGGGAACTTGGACTGGCTGAGCAAGGAGACTGGAGCCAAGGATCTGGCATGTGGGGGGGTGGGGAGTTGGGGATGGATGAGCAGGGATATTGGGACTAGGGGAGACTGGGACTGGGGTGGGGAGTGTGAAGAGGAGAGACTAGGACTTCCTGAGAAAGGAGACTGGGACTGGGATGAGAAGCCAGAGAAGTGGAGGCTAGGCTTGGGTAGGCAAGGACAATGGGGCTGGGACAAAGAACCAGGGATCATAGGATCATAAGATTAGAAGGGCCCTCAAGGGTCTTCTAGCCTAACCCTCTGCCAAAGTGCAGGCTTTGTTGTGTCTGAACCATCCGAGACAGATGGCTGTCTGAGGAAGACAAGGAAGACACCGGACTGGGACAGGATGGAAGGGATGGGGCAGAAGGAATCACACTTGTGGGGAATGGGTGGAAGAATCTGTGCCCAATAGAGAACAGTCCTCTCCCGAGCCTGGAATGGAACCCAAGTTACCGTAGTCTCACCATTCCTCTGCTCTCAGCAAATATCTGTGTAATCTAGTGGCAAAGTGTCCATCCTCCTTTAGTGCTGGTCCACATAGCAGATAACAGTGCTATCAATTATTCCATTAGCTCCAGTGACAGAGATCTGTAGGGCAGATCTGAAGTTTCCAACTTTGATGATGAACACTGTGTGTGCGTGTGGGGGCACAATATGATGCCACGGGAGGGAATTTTTGTTTTGTCAATTTGTTTTTTTAAAAACCTAGAAAATTACACATCTACAAAAACTCTGTAAAAGAACATTATTTAGGTTGCAAAATCAAGCACTCAGATGGGGCAACCTTATTCATATGCACTAGGATACAGTCTTTCATTACACAATCACATTTTTTCCACCAGTCCCATGCCTCATTCAGTGCACAGGATAGGCCCGCTCTGTTCCACGTAGTGCAGGAGACTGTTGTCTGTAGGATCCCTACCTCATTTGTTACAGAAGTTGGACAGTGCACAGTTCATGAGGCAGGGGACAGCAGGAAGAAAAGGGAGGGTCTCCTAGATAAGTCAGCTGAATGCTGCCCTGGAGAGCTGGATTCTATCCCAGCCTCTGCCACAGAGTTCCTGTGTGTTGCCTGTAAAGTCATTTAAACCAAATTTTTCACAGCTGCTCACTAATTGTGTGCCCTTATTTTCTGGGTGCTCATCTTGAGAGCCTGGTGTCTGATTTGCAGAAATGCTGAGCACTGACCACGGCAGCTGAAGTGAAGGGGAGTTGTGCCTTGAACATATACATTACTGTTTAAGTCAAAGTGCTCTGAAAAAAACAAATGCCTCAAATCAGCCACCCAAAATTAATGGAAACTGTTGACCTTAAGCTCAGTGCCTCAGTTTCCCATCTACGAAATCAGGATAACATCCCCTCCCCTTACATACAAATACATGGATGAAGTGAAGATAAATTCATTAATATTTTGGAGCACTCAGATACTACAGGGACAAGTGCTATGGAAAAGCCCACAAGGAAATTAATAATTCTGTCTTCAGAGCATGGTTTGAATAGTGTGCAGCAAATAAGGCTTGGGTCACACATTGAACAATGAGGAGAAAACGAAATATTGAATAGCTACTCATTAGGTAAGCACTGTCCATATGGTGCATTGAATGAGACCAGATGCAGCGGAATTATGTGCCCATGTAATTAAAGACTACATCAAGGCTAGGTGACAGTGCTGGTGGAAAGGATCTGGGGGGTTACAATGGATCACAAATTGAATATCAACTGACAATGTGATGCCACTGTGAAAAAGGCTAAGGGGGACCTGAGAACAGTCTTCAAATATGTTAAGGGCTGTTATAAAGAGGACAGTGATCAATTGTTCTCGGTGTTCACTGAAGGTAGGACAAGAAGTAATGGGTTTACTCTGCAGCATGAGAGATTTAGGTTAGAAATTAGGAAAAACTTTCTAAGGATAATTAAGCTCTGGAACAGGTTTCCAAGGAAGGTTGTGAAGTCCCCGTCATGAGAAGTTTTTAAGAACAGGTTGTACAAACACCTGTCAGCAATGGTCTAAATTTACTTGGCCCTGCCACAGTGCAGGGGACTGGACTTGATGACTTCTCAAGGTCACTTGCTGGAGGATTCTCTGCAGCTTGAGGTCTTCAAACCACAATTTGGGGACTTCAATAACTCAGACATAGGTTAGGGGTCTGTTACAGGAGTGGCTGGGTGAGATTGTGTGGCCTGCATTGTGCAGGAGGTCAGACTAGATGATCATAAAAGCCCCTTCTGACCTTCAAGTCTATGAGTCTCTTCCAGCCCTACATTTCTATGAGTTTATAATGCACACACAAAAAGGGGGGCAAATGAAGGTTGCACAGGCAACCTGAATTCTGGATTAATGAATTTCTGAGTGCTTCACTTTGCATTCTTAATAATGTTATTTTAATGTAGGGTGTTTTGTGTGTAAATATTAAGATTACTGTAGTGCTCCAAATGCTGTAAGCACCTTTCAAACACAGAGGAGCCAGACTGGGGAAACAATCAAATAATAATAATAATAGAACACAGTCCCTGCCTCAGAGTGTATAACAGGGGTAGGCAGCCTATGGCACGCGTGCCGAAGGCAGCACTCAAGCTGATTTTCAGTGGCACTCACACTGCCCGGGTCCTGGCCACCAGTCTGGGGGACTCTGTATTTTAATTTAATTTTAAATTAAGCTTCTTAAACCTTATTTACTTTACATACAACAATAGTTTAGAAGCATGTGAAACCTTAAATTACAGTGAATAAATGAAGACTCGGCACACCACTTCTGAGAGGTTGCCGATCCCTGGTGTATAATCTAAAAGACAAAGACAGATGAAGAATGAGGGAAAATAGATCCTATATCTAGGCAAAAAGATCAGCCTGATAGATACCCCTCTTAATATTATTTATCATTATTATTATTATGGCAGCATTTAAAACATTTACATTGCAAGCACTTTAGTGCAGGGACTAGGTCTTTGTCTTCTCTGAAGCACCTTGAATACTCAGAGGCAATAGAAAATAATAAATGAATAATCATAGCTACGACTAACAACAGTTGTTCTCCCTGAGCGTGAGGCCAAGTATTGGTCTTAGTTGGGTCAGTGGGCTAAATGCAGAGGTGGAGCGTAAGATGATGCAAATCAGACTCTTCGAGCACTATGACATGCTCCGTTTAAATGGACCAAGATTTCTGTTCAAAAATGTATTAGTTGCCATCCTACGGATTAAAAGCCATAAACTACCTTTTGTGTCCATTGTCTTTCCCAGCCACAAATTCACTATTGCCTATCAATCAGAAATTACAGTTGTTTGCTTGTATAATGAATTACATGTGCTAAGTCTCAAGTATCTATGTTGAGTCAGAAACTATAGTTTGTAAGTCTAATCAAGCTTAACATTTCCACAAAGCAGTTAACATGGAATTCGTGGAAAGATGCTCTTCCCTCTGATAGATTAATGACTTAGTTGACAAACTTATAGTTAACTAAATCTACTGTCTCAGAACAGTATCCGTGGACAGGAAAGACAAACAACTCATTGATCTGGCACTGCGACAACAGCCAGGGGATATTAATGACACCAAATCCACAAAGGGATTAGTCAGTCAAATAAAAATAGAAACAAAGTTCGTGCTTTATATGAAAAGACAAAGAAGGTTAAGAGCAACTTGGCTAGGGCAATTCAGAGAGAGAGAGAGAGAAGAACAGGAGTACTTGTGGCACCTTAGGGACTAACAAATGTAGAGAGAGAGAAGAAAATTTAAGCACATTCAGTAGAAATGGGTGAATAGTCCGAACAGACTAATTAGTTCTCATGTTTCTGTTTGCAAGTTGACTGTGACCAGTTTGTGATTACTTATTGTTCAAAATAACTCATCAAAAACCTTCTCGCAAATAATGCTTGATCAGTAGCTCATGAGCAGCTTATGGCAAAACTGGGCTCCTAGGCATTTCAGCAATACAAATAAATAATAAATAATAATATTGAACATGCAAAATTCAAGCCATTTTGATTGGCCACGTAGGTCTCATGGTATGCTTCTGTGCCCTGATTGGAGAAGGATAACTCTCAGAATGAATCAGGTGTCTGGTGCAAATAGGCTCATGTACAAATCTAAACTCAAAGGTTACCAGTGACTTCCTTTCTATGAAAAGTTATAAGACTGTTCTGCAATATTCATGCAAAATGTGCTATTTCTGCAGCCATTCCTGCCAGTGAGCCCATCTGAGCCTACAGTGACTCAGGGTACGTCTTCACTACCCGCCGTATCGGCGGGTAGCAATCGATTGCTCGGGGATAGAAATGTCTCGCGTCTCATCTAGAAACGATATATCGATCCCCGAACGTGCTTATATCAATTCCGTAACTCCACCAATCCGAACGGAGTTGCGGAATCGACAGGGGGAGCCGCAGACATCGATCCTGCGCTGTGAGGATGGTGAGTAATTTGATCTTAGATACTTAGACTTCAGCTACGTTATTCACGTAGCTGAAGTTGAGTATCTAAGATCGATTTTCCCCCGTAGTGTAGACCAGCCCTCAGTCTCTTCTTGTCATTCCCTGATATTTCACTGGTAACCAGTGATTTCACATGTGTTTGATGAAGCGGGTATTCACCCATGAAAGCTCATGCTCTAATATGTCTGTTAGTTTATAAGGTGCCACAGGACTCTTTTATCGCTTTTTAGTGATTGCTTGGTTGATCCCAGTGGTTGCCACACTGAGGCGTGTTTGGTGATGGTTTTGCAATGGATGTAGCCATTAGACTGTAACTGTATATGGGTGTGGTGCAGTCTGCTTGACTCTGTCCAGCACCTGCTTTGCACATCCCCTTAGTCACACTTTTCAGGAGGATGAAGGTTTGCCCCTTCAGTTCAGTTTCACATGTGCAGTTTTCCTCCCAATGGGCTTGGGAAAGATAAAAAGAAGGTACAAGTTATTGGGCCAAAATTTTCTGCCCCCATCACAGGGGCAGACTTAACTCTCAATCAAACCAGAACTTAGAAGTCAACTGGTGGTTAAGTACAGTCACAGCTCAGGCTATGTCTACACTACATCTGGGATCAATGCTCTGAGATCGATCCACCAGTGGTCAATTTAGCAGGTCTAATGAAGACCTGCCAAATCAACTGCAGATTGCTCTCCAGTCGACCCCTTACTCTACCCCCAACGAGAAGAGTAAGATAAGTCGACAGGAGAGTTTCTCCCATTTACCCCCCACGGTGTAGACCCCGTGGTAACTCGACCTAAGGTACGTCAACTCCAGCTACATTATTTATGTAGCTGGAGTTGCGTAGCGTAGGTCGACTTGCCACAGTAGTGTAGACATAACCTCAATATGTTATTACAATGTCTCCTCTAACATATTTCCCTCAAGGGAATTTCAGCTTGGACCTAGTCAATGCCATAGCACACTATAATTTCCCATGACAAGCTGAATTTGTGTTGTCCCAGTGAGCCTTTTTTACATGCAATATTCTTCTGTAGCTTATGCACCTATGAAATTTTTGTGCCACTGTTTTCTTGTGGATGGCACCTTTGTGTTTCTAAGAACTCTGTCTGATGGGGGAGAGAGAGCAGCCATCTTTGTCTCAGAGTTCCTGAAGCCTGCTGATGGGAGACATACATTGTGCTCTCTCATAGGTATTATATTTGGTTTTGTTTTCTTTTCTTTTGGCTATTGTTTCTGTTCAGCTAATACAAAAGGTTGCTGGTGGGAATTCAATAGAAAGCCAGCAGTGTTTTGGTGGCTGAGGAGAAAGGTTTAGAGAGGAGTGAATGAACAAGGGAAAGAGCATTTGACAGCTTGTTCTTTTTAAAAGCTCTTAGATGATACTAGATAATGGCTAACGGGAGGCCAAATTCTGCTGTCAGTTACACAATGTAAATTCAGAGTATTGCCATTTAGTTCAGTGGAGTTAGACCAGATTTACACCAGGTAGCTGACTTCATCCATTGTGCAGAGAACTCAGAATATCACCAGGCACTTTTCTTTTTTGTAGATTTGTTTCTAGATCTACTTTATTTGCTGTTGTTAGTTGATTAATGATAAGGACTCGGATAATTTTCTGTTACAGATATAGTCACTGGGGAAGCTGTAGCACAAATAACAAAGAGTTCTGCCAGCAAATCTATAAATGCAAGAGGAGTTAGCTCTGTTCTCATGCAGCCAAAAAGGGGATTTACATACCCAATCTACCCTAGTCCTATACCGTGAACTTTGTATTGGCCATTTAGGGAAACTTCTGGACACCAGGAAATCTAGGATAATGGTAATCAGATGGCTTCATTAAGACAGATTCACAGAGGCACTATGTTATCTGGGATGGTGTAAGTACGGATGGTATGAGGACAGCATTACTCAATGACACTGGACTGCAATGATTCTGAAAGCACACAGTACACAAGAGGCCTTCAGAAGAAACTGATCAGAGAGCAGACCTACAGTCCTCTCTTGTGTAGCCAGTGGAACAGCAAAGCATTGAAGGAAATAGGGTCGGTGATCTAATGTAGAGGAGCTTGATGCTTATGACTTGTACTTTGTCAGGCACAGCCAGAGACAGGGAGAAAAAAACCCTGCTGATTGAAGCCTACACCTGTTCTCCTGACGCCAAGAACATTATGCACAGTTGTCTGGCTGGGTGTTAATAACAGTGCAGGAGCCTGTTGTGTTAGTAGTGGCCCTGTTCCTTTGGATGATTCACTGTTTTTAAGCAGCTATGCCAATAATGTGCATCCTGAAGACCAGACAGTCTCCTGATAATAGGGTGATTCAACTGCCTTCTTGCTGAAAAGTCACCTAGGGCCAGATTTTCCAAGTTATTTATGCACCTAACATGCAGATAGGCAGCGAATGGAATCTTCAGAAGTGCCTCAGTAGGCCCCTAATTCCCAGTGACATCAATTGGTTTGAATGGTTGTTAGGTGCATAATCCTGCTTAGGTGCTGCTGAAAATGATATGGGACACCTACCGGCATCATTAGGTGGCAAAATACCTTGGAAAATCTGGCCACTGGAACTTTTCAGCATGATTCTAGGTATTTTAGTTTGATAAGCCAGTGCCATTTTGAGAAACATGGACACACAATAACATAGATCTGGATTTCGGTCAGCTGCCCTAGTATCTGACCTCTGTTTTAGTTACTTACGTCTATGGAAAGTGGTTGTAGACCATTACCAGATCACACCAGTGGTAGTGTTTTACACTCACATTGCACTGGTGTCAAGGACTGGGGATTCTAACCCATCATCTGAAAGATGCTTCAGGAGTAGCTAAGAAGTTGAGGCCATTGTAGTGCAAAAACACTTTCTTTTTAGGCATTGGAAGATCAGTATCCCACCAAGATAGAGAGAATGATTACATGTCATGGCACATATGGCTTCATGTAGGACTAACTGCAATATTAGAGAGAGATGTTTAAGGCAATATCAAATACTTGTGGAATGAAAAGTCAACTGAACTTTGCCACCTTGGAACATTTTGATTATATAAATTAAACTATGAATATTATAGTGATTTTCTACAATGTTCATCCTGATTTCTAATTAAACTCTGGCTCACGGTCACACCTCCAAGACATTTGCTGTGACCGAATATTCCAATGAGTTTATTGGCTGGAACATTTATGAAAACTGAACATCTTCATTGAACATTAAAGAACATTTGCTGAAAGCACATTTTTAATTTGCAAACACAGTCGACATCAGAAACCTAATTCTAATAGATATTCTCATCCATTCAAAGAACAGAAATATACCACATGACCTATGCATCCAACGATAGCTATCTTGAATTTTGAATTTCAACTATTACATACTCATAAGAAACTGAAAGTACAGACAATCACTCCCAGATTGTTGTTATCAACAAAAAATTAAGTTATCAAAGTCATTTGAAAAAATCGTGGATGAATCACAAAAAATGGAGAGGAATTTTGTTAAGTTATTTGTTATGACATTATTTGACAGCTTTATAAATATAATAATTCAGACCGTAAGGATAATAAATACAGTGAAACCTCCAATAGGCTACCCTGTGTCTTAAACAATCAATTTAAAGTTTCCTCAAGTTTTCCAGTATAATTTTGTTTTACTTTACCCTCTGTTGAGGTTATCTATCTAACCAAAATAGTGCAGAGTGCTGGAGTCCTACTGGATTCATTCCTGCTGCATGACATCCCCAGTGGTACAGTGGTTAGAAATGTCTTCCTTCTATAGCTAGCCAGAAGACTGCAGCTCTTCTTCTCTGTTACAGACCCGCCCAAGATGATCCATGCCTTTTTCACTTCTAGACTAGACCACCACAATGCATTCTACCAGGGAATGATCATGGAAGCTACCAGTTATTTATCACCTCACAAAGGCGACAGACATCATATCGATGCTCCATATTCTTTACTGGTTCCCAATCCAAGAGTTTGATCCAACGTCCAGAAAGTCAATGGAAAGACATGCATTGAATTCAGTGGGAGCTGGATCAGGCTTTAATGCTGGATCATCTGGTTCAAGGAGTTTCTCCTGATCTTCAAAGCACTCAGTGGCTTCAGACATGCTCTTTCAATAGCAACATTTTCCTGAGTCCCTACCACAGCTATGATGAATGGGACATTTTGGTTAGGTGCTCCAAGTGAAAATAGCTGGGGCTGGGAACAAAAGGTTCCTGGTAGAAGGGCTTCAGGCAGAGTTTAGATAGCAGGGTGAGCCTCACTTTTAGGACACATTGCAAGACCACTTTGCGCAGGCCTTCTCCAGTCCAGTTGCAGAATGACCAGGAACATCCTCCTGGAAGACACCCCTCATGCACTCAACATGCTGAGGATACCAGATAAATCCAGGGATGGAGGGAGAGTTTGGGGCCTTTGGGGACAGGACTTATGAGAATCTAATTTTTCTACATGGCACCTAGCCAGTGCATTGCTAGATTAGATGCCTCCTTTTCTGAGTGTGGAATCCAGTGTTGCTCTGCATAAGTGCTGTTTTGCTGAGATTGTATCTTTAGGATGGTGCGCCCTTAGCAACGGCTGCAGCTATAATTAACATTCTTTTGCATGATCTCATTTTTTCATAGAAATAGAAGCTTCACAAAACTAGGCAGAGGAGTGAAAGTTGATTGAGCTGTATTGCTCATTGCTCGGTTGCACTTCAGTTTATTCAGCTCTGGGAGATGTTACCGGCTCCCTCAATGTGCCCTGTATTAAGAATCAAAAATCTCTTTGAAACCAATAGTCTTTCACATCAGCAAAACATTGTTAAAGTTGTACACTTTGTAGCCTGATCTATAGATTATGAATAAAAATTCCCACTTATCCCTTTGAGGGTTGACATGTTCTTGTACCAAGATCAGGCCCAGTATTATTAAAATTATTAAAATTATTCTATAGTTGGGAACCCCAATGTGCACAGGGGCAACACTCACACTAGAGGAACTCTTTTATATTTACAAATAAATAATTTATTAATACATTTAGCAAAGTCTCACAGACTAACTCAATAAGGTAGATAGAGATAATCCAGAAAGTACATCTGAACATCCATACACACACCATCCCTTGCAGAACAACCTGAAATGCTAGCCATTATCTTCCTCATCACTGTCACCTTCCTCATCTTCACCAGTGGTCATCATCCTGGCTTCTCCCAAGGGCTACATCTCTCTCTCCTACTGCCCCCAGGCTGGGATGCCACTTTTATAATATGTTATGCTGACATTACCATGTCTAATGCATATTCAGTAGGGGGTTCTTCCCCATTTCTTATTAGTATTTCCTCCCTTTGCCAAAGTTAAGGTGTCTTTCCTCCACCAGTTAGTATATTGATAATTTCACCTCATTACCATGTATTTCAATTCATTGCCATGGCTTTCTTGTGGTCAGATGTTCCATCCAAAACCTTCCAGAAGCTGGTGTCTGTTCATGTTCTGTTGTTGGCTGATGTCATTATGGACAAAATTCCACCCTACACTCTACTTCCAGTTCCACAAAATATATGATTTACTGAGTTTATCTATGCCAAAGTTTGTAGGCCTCAAGCCTCATGCTAATTGTGGAAGCCAGTGTCTTACAGGATAGAAGTCTGTAGTCAGGGGCGGCTCCAGGCCCCAGCACGCCAAGCACATGCTTGGGGCAGCAAGCCACTGGGGGCTCTCTGCCGGTCGCTGCAAGGGCGGCAGGCAGGCTGCCTTCAGTGGCTTGCCTGTGGATGGTCTCCTGGTCCTGCAGCTTCGGCGGACCTCCCGCAGACGTGCCTGCGGAGGGTCCGCTGGTCCTGCGGCTTCAGTGGACCTCCCGCAGGCTGCCGCGCTTGGGGCGGCAAAATGCCAAGAGCCGCCCCGCCTGTAGTTTTCTTTCATTACAGCTAAATATAACAAAGCAGAATATAATGCAAAGCAGTGAATATAATAGAGATAAGCTGCCCTACTGGGCTACCTCTTAAAGGGTAAGGATAAGATAATCTTCATAGCTCTCCATGGGAGATGAAATCTTGCTGCAGATGATGCTATGTTGCTGAATGCGCTACCATGTCTATCTCAGAGAGAATGGAAAAGAAAAAAGAAAAAAGAAAGAAGACCAGAGACATCTCCAACAGTCCTGACAGGTGAAACTGGAAGGGACTACAAAACTAGACCCCTGGCCAGCAAAGTAAACTATATTATTGCGGCTGCTTCCTACACAGAAACCTCTCCAGCTAATAAACATGTTCAGCCTTTGTCCAAAAATAATTATTATTTATGATACAGTACAATATTAATGGGAATACGGAATACATGGACCAGCTCCCTCGGCTGTAGCTCTGTTGATTCTGATGGAGCTGTGCCAGTTTACACAAACTGCGGGTCTGACCTAATGCTAAGACATTGCTACAGCATGTCAAAGGTCTTGACCAGAAAATACCCTGTACTATCAGAAAGAACCAACTAACAGATACTCTATACACAGGCCTGGTCTACACTACGAGTTTATCTCAAATTTAGCAAGGTTAAACCAAATTAACCCTGCACCCATCCACACAACGAAGCCCTTTATTTCAATATAAAGGGCTCTTAATATCGATATCTGTACTCCACCCCGACTAGGGGAGTAGCGCTGAAATCGGTATTGCCATTTCGAATAGGGTTAGTATGGCCGCAATTCGATGGTATTGCTCTCCGGGAGCTATCCCACAGTGCACCATTGTGCTCGCTCTGGACAGCAATCTGAACTCGGATGCACTGGCAAGGTAGACAGGAAAAGCCTGGTGAACTTTTGAATATTTTTCCTGTTTGCTCAGCCTGGAGCGCTGCTCAGCACAGGTGACCATGCAGTCCCAGAATCAACCAAGAGCTCCAGCATGGACCGTACAGGAGATACTGAATCTGATCTCTTTATGGGGAGAATTCCAATGGGTAGGGGAGACTGCGGGAACTATAGGATAGCTACCCACGGTGCAGCACTCCAGAAGTCGACCCTCGCCTCAGTACATGGACGCACACCGCCAAATTAATGTGCTTAGTGTGGCTGCATGCACTTGTCTTTATATAATCTGTTTCCAAAAACCGGTTTCTGTAAAATCGGAATAATCCCGTAGTGTAGACATACCCACAGTAAACTTTAAATTACAGGGGTCTCCTGTTTATCCATAGTGCTTATTGGATATTCAGATATCTTGGAATCAATAGACCAAAGAAACGCACTGATGGTTCCTTAGACAAGGAGATTTGTACCGTGGGAGTTCAGGTAACTGAAATTATACTTGATCTCTATGTCAAAAGGAGTTTGCAGGGGCTGCTGTTGAAGACTGCAACTCCATAGCTTAAATAGAGTATCACAAGCAGTCAAGTCTGATTCCATTTGCTGCACAGATTTAGCCTCTTGAATGCCCCACTCGCGTGCCTCATCTCTCAGATTGCCTCCTTATGTTTTGGGCAAGGTTTAGGCTTTATAACAATATTGATAACAAAATGTGCAGATCCAAGGGGGAAAGGGCAGAGAAGCTATTTGTATTCAGTACTAGATCACACAGGCAAACAGTTTCCTAGAGGGCGAACAGCTACAAGCAAGGTGCATCACTGCCATGCTTGGATATTGCAGGGGAAACACAGAAACATATGAAAGCAATGAGCCAGTCAGTCCCTTGGGGGCAGAACACATTAAAAGTCCTGCAGTCTGCTCTTTGCAATCTGCTAACCTGCTAATCCCAAATGCCTGGCTGAGCAGCCAGCACCTAGATAACGAATGGGATGACACAGACCTGGACACGGAGAATACACACCATGCTGGGGAACAGCATTCATTGGTTTGCTCTGTGGCAGCCTTGATAACGAGTCTGTCTGCTCATCTCACAAGCACCTTCACTCACATTTTCTTCTATGCAGCCCGTGATGCATGGAACAGACTCACCAAAGTAATCTGTAAAGCTACTACTCTGTCTTGCTTTGTGCTGTTCCCCAGTGTCAGAAACATGCGTTTGCAAGGTTTTCTGAGAATCTCTCACTTGGTACTTCAGGGTTGATGTATCTATTATGTGCTTCTCTTCTAAGGCTCTCTGAGTCTAAAAATAAGATAGGTGATTGTCATAAACGGATAGTTAAGAGTTAATGAAACAGAAGTACTTCATATCTCTTTTGCCTGTAAAGGGTTAACAAGTTCAGTGAGCCTGGCTGTCACCTGACCAGAGGACCAATCAGGGGACAGGATATTTTCAAATCTTGAGGGAGGGAAGTTTGTGTGTGTGCTGTTAGTTTTTTTGGTTGTTGTTCTCTCTGGGTTCTAAGAGTGACCAGACGTGCAACCAGGTTTCTCTCCAATCTCTCCAATACAGGCTCTTATAAGTTCAGAATAGTGAGTACTAGGTAGATAAGGCAAGTTAGGCTTCTGGTTGTTTTCTTTATTTGCAAATGTGTATTTGGCTGGAAGGAGTTCAAATTTGTATTTTGCTGAAAGGATTTTAATTTGTACTTGTATACTTAGGCTGGGAGGGTATTCCCAGGGTCTATAGCTGAAAGACCCTGTACTTATTCCATTTTAAATTTACAAAGATAATTTTTACTGTTTTTTCTTTAATTAAAAGCTTTTCTTGTTTAAGAACCTGATTGTTTTTTTATTCTGGTGAGACCCCAGGGGACTGGGTCTTGATCCAACAGGGAACTGGTGGGGAGAAAGGAAGGAAGAGGGAGAGAGAGGCTAAATTTCTCTCTGTGTTAGGATTCCTTTCTCTCTCAGGGAGAGTCTGGGAGGGGGAGGCGGAAGGAGGGGGGAAGGTGAATTTTCCTCTCTGTTTTAAGATTCAAGGAGTTTGAATCACAGTGATCTTCCAGGGTAACCCAGGGAGGGGGAGTCTGGGAGAGGCAACGTTGAGGGAAAGGGTTTACTTTCCTTGTGTTAAGATCCAGAGGGTCTGGGTCTTGAGGGTCCCCGGGCAAGGTTTTGGGGGGACCAGAGTGTACCAGGCACTGGAATTCCTGGTTGGTGGCAGCGCTACAGGTTCTAAGCTGGTAATTGAGCTTAGAGGAATTCATGCTGGTACCCCATCTTTTGGACACTAAGGTTCCAAGTGGGGAATTGTACCATGACATGGTGTGCAGCGTTTGGGATAGATAGATAAGATAGAATTCAAAAAGCCAGTGAGGCTTTTATTTCTCTCCCTGCTAGCTATCTGCAGGCAGACTGAGAGGTTTGGGTTTAGAAGCAAAAGCCAGTAGGATTTTTTCTTTCTCTTTTCCTGCTAGCTGTGTGTAAAGCAGGCTAGAGGAGATTGTTTTAAAAGCAAAGGTCTGCAAGTTTTTTTGGTCTCCCTTCTGAGTACTCTGAAGGCATAGGCATTAGGTTTAACAAGGATCTTTATTAAACAAAGGGACACCAGCAAAACACATTTGCAAATGAATGTTTTTTTTTCTTTCTAACTCTGTCGGGAATAGCTAGGTAGAAGCAGTTAAAAAAAACTCTGTTGCTAAGCAAACCTAAGGAGGCAACAGAGAAGCAGCATTTCAGGCAGTAAACAGCAGAGGGCACCCCAACACAAGAACGCAGAAACCATGACTACCAAAGACACCCTGAAACAGGAACGGGCAAGACTGGATGCAGAGGCACAAATCAAAGACGCAGACCACAGGCAAGACATGGAAAAGATACTACAATAATTAGAAATAAAACAAAAAGAGATGGAGCTGAGAGAAAGAGAGGCTGCCCACAGGAGAGACCTGGAGATAAAGGAAAAAGAGAGAGAAAGAGAGAAGGAAGAGAGGGAAAAAGATGGAACTAAGAGAAAGAGAAAAAGAGGCTGCCCACAGGAGAGAGCTGGAGATAAAAGAAAGAGAGAGGGAAGAGAGGGAAAGAGAGAGAAAGCATGAACTGGAATTAGCGCAGGCTAGGCAGCATGCTCCAGCCAACCCTAACAACCCTTCTCCAGTTATTGTTCCACATCTCAAGAAATTTCCCACCTACAAGGCAGGTGATGACACTGAGGCCTTCCTAGAAAATTTTGAAAGGACCTGCCATGGGTACAGCATCTCTGAAGACCAGTACATGATAGAGCTGAGGCCACTGCTTAGTGGACCCCAGCAGAGGTACCATCTGAAATGCCTAAGGAGAACATGAATGATTATAAACTTTTTCAAACCAAGGCCAGAATCAGAATGGGGCTAACACCTGAGCATGCCCATCGGAGGTTCAGAGCCGTAAGGTGGAAACCAGATTGTCATTCACCCGACATGCCTACCACATCGGAAAGAATTATAATGCCTGGATATCAGGAGCCAATGTTAAATCTCTGGACGACATGCACCTCCTAATACAATTGGAGCAGTTCTTACAGGGTGTCCCTGAAGAAATAGAAAGGTACATCCTAGATGGGAAGCCCAAAACGGTAACTGAGGCGGGGGAGATTGGAGCCAGATGGGTGGAAGAAGCAGAAAAGAAAGGAGCTACTATCAAGGGGAGCGAATATCACAGGGGTCACACTGACAATAAACCCTATAACCGAGGGCAACCCAAGACCCCACGTACAACCCAAGGAAAGCCGCCGAAGCCCTATTCTCTCACCTCACCAATCTCCAGTAACCCACCTCGGCCCAGTGACCAGTCAGCTGGACGATGCTTCAAGTGTAATGAATTGGGACATATAAAGGCCAACTGCCCCAAGAACCCCAACCAAGTGCAGTTCATTACACCACCATCACACCAAAGATTCCCAGGCCCAGATGCCTCTCAAATACCCTCGGAGCGAAGGGAAATTTTGAGAGTGGGCGGAAAGAAGGTTATCGCGTGGAGAGACACGGGGGCACAAGTGTCAGCTATCCACCAATCCTTAGTAGACCCCAAATTCATCAACCCGAAGGCCCAATTGACAATTTACCCCTTCATGTCACAAGCTGTAGACTTGCCCACAGCTGAACTGCCTGTCCAGTACAAAGGCTGGTCAGGAATGTGGACTTTTGCAGTCTAGGACAATTATCCCATCCCCATGCTACTGGGGAAAGACTTGGCCAGCCAGGTAAAGTGGGTCAAGAGGGTGGGAATGGTTACACGCAGCCAAGCCAGGAAAGCCTCCAGACCCATCCCTGTTCCTGAACCATCCACAGAGGCTCTGTCTGTGTTAGCAGAGACCCAGACAGAGGTAGTGGACCCGGATCCCCTGCCTACGACTGCAACAGCCACAGTACCTCCAGTCCCAGACCCAGACCTGGAAATGCAACCAACACCAGAACCATTGCCAGCACTGACGCCAGCGCTTGCAAACGCATCTTCAACCCCAACACCAGAGGGCGCCAGCGAGCCTGAACTGGCAGAAGCAGCGGATAACCATACCCAAGAGGCTCAGCCAGAGCCTGAAATACCACCTGGTGCACCAGCGGAGAGCGGTTCACCAGCCACGAAAACAACCCCACCTACATCGCTTCCCGAAGGACCAAGCCCAAGTCCACAGTCTAAAGAAGAACTGGTGTCTCCAGCCTCCAGGAAACAGTTCCAGACTGAGCAGGAAGCAGGTGACAGCCTTCAGAAAGCTTGGGCGGTGGCACAGAGCACCCCACCGCCTCTCAGCTCTTCTAACCGATCCCGGTTTGTTATAGAACAAGGGCTTTTATATAAGGAGACTCTTTCTGGTGGACACCGGGAAGACTGGCATCCACAAAAACAGTTGGTGGTTCCAACTAAATACCGGGAGAAGCTCTTAAGCTTAGCCCATGATCATCCCAGTGACCATGCTGGGGTGAACAGAACCAAAGACAGATTGGGGAAGTCCTTCCACTGGGAGGGGATGGGCAAGGATGTTGCCAAGTATGTCTGGTCTTGTGAGGTGTGCCAAAAAGTGGGAAAGCCCCAAGACCAGGTCAAGGCCCCTCTCCAGCCACTCCCCATAATTGAGGTCCCATTTCAGTGAGTAGCTGTGGATATTCTGGGTCCTTTCCTAAAAAAGACACCCAGAGGAAAGCAGTACATACTGACTTTCATGGACTTTGCTACCTGATGGCCGGAAGCAGTAGCTCTAGGCAACACCAGGGCTAGAACTGTGTGCCAGGCCCTAACAGACATTTTTGCCAGGGTAGGTTGGCCCTCCGACATCCTTACGGATTCAGGGACTAATTTCCTGGCCGGGACCATGAAAGAACTGTGGGAGACTCATGGGGTGAATCACTTAGTTGCCACCCCGTACCACCATCAAACCAATGGCCTGGTGGAAAGGTTTAATGGAACTTTGGGGGCCATAATACGTAATTTCATGAATGAACACTCCAATGACTGGGACCTAGTGTTGCAGCAGTTGCTTTTTGCTTACAGGGCTGTACCATATCCCAGTTTAGGGTTTTCACCATTTGAGCTTGTGTATGGCCACGAGGTTAAAGGACCATTACAGTTGGTGAAGCAGCAATGGGAGGGGTTTACATCTTCTCCAGGAACTAACATTCTGGACTTCGTAAGCAACCCACAAAACACCCTCCGACACTCTTTAGCCCTCGCTAAAGAAAACCTAAAGGATGCTCAAAAAGAGCAAAAGGCCTGGAATGATAGACATACCAGAGAGCGTTACTTCAAGGTAGGAGACCAGGTTATGGTCTTGAAGGCGCAACAGGCCCATAAGATAGAAGCATCATGGGAAGGGCCATTCAAGGTCTAAGAGTGCCTGGGACCTGTTAACTACCTCATAGCATTTCCCAATTCCTCTCTAAAGCCCAGAGTGTACCACGTTAATTCTCTCAAGCCCTTTTATTACAGAGACTTGCAGGTTTGTCAGTTTACAGCCCAGGGAGGAGATGATGCTGAGTGGCCTGATGGTGTCTACGATGAAGGGGAAAGTAACAGTGGCATGGAAAAGGTGAACCTCTCCACAACCCGGGAACGTCTGCAGCGGCAACAGATCAAGGAGTTGATGCACTCTCCCGTGAAAGTTTTCCAGAATCAACTGGTTAAAAATTGTCCTTGCAATGTGAAGAATCTTGTAGTTGTACATAATTAGTAGTATATGTAAGGGTGCATGTGTTTATTAATCTGTTTATTCTAGAGTTCTAGGGAGAAATCACTGCCAGTGTGGTTCCACACTGTCAGCGATTTGGGAGGCGTGTCATAAACAGATAGTTAAGAGTTAATGGACAAGAAGTACTTCATATCTCTTTTGCCTGTAAAGGGTTAAGAAGTTCAGTGAGCCTGGCTGTCACCTGACCAGAGGACCAATCAGGGGACAGGATACTTTCAAATCTTGAGGGAGGGAAGTTTGTGTGTGTGCTGCTAGTTTTTTGGTGGTTGTTCTCTCTGGGTTCTGAGAGTGACCAGACGTGCAACCAGGTTTCTCTCCAATCTCTCCGATACAGGCTCTTATAGGTTCAGAATAGTGAGTACTAGGTAGATAAAGTGAGTTAGGCTTCTGGTTGTTTTCTTTATTTGCAAATGTGTATTTGGTTGGAAAGAGTTCAAATGTGTATTTGGCTGGAAGGAGTTCAAATTTGTATTTTGCTGAAAGGATTTTAATTTGTACTTGTATACTTCGGCTGGGAGGGTATTCCCAGGGTCTATAGCTGAAAGACCCTGTACTTATTCCATTTTAAATTTACAAAGATAATTTTTACTGTTTTTTCTTTAATTAAAAGCTTTTCTTGTTTAAGAACCTGATTGTTTTTTTATTCTGGTGAGATCCCAGGGAACTGGGTCTGGATCCAACAGGGAATTGGTGGGGAGAAAGGAGGGAAGGGGGAGAGAAAGGTTAAATTTCTCTCTGTGTTAGGATTCCTTTCTCTCTCAGGGAGAGTCTGGGAGGGGGAGGGAGAAGGAGGGGGGAAGGTGAATTTTCCTCTCTGTTTTAAGATTCAAGGAGTTTGAATCACAGTGATCTTCCAGGGTAACCCAGGGAGGGGGAGTCTGGGAGAGGCAACGTTGAGGGAAAGGGTTTACTTTCCTTGTGTTAAGATCCAGAGGGTCTGGGTCTTGGGGGTCCCTGGGCAAGGTTTTGGGGGGACCAGAGTGTACCAGGCACTGGAATTCCTGGTTGGTGACAGCGCTACAGGTTCTAAGCTGGTAATTGAACTTAGAGGAATTCATACTGGTACCCCATCTTTTGGACAATAAGGTTCCGAGTGGGGAATTATACCATGACAGTGATAAACAAGAAAGGTTAAACAGATCTGGGGAACTTTGAACATAAATTCCGTCTGGAAGTAGAAATTATCACATCAGAGATGGAAGCCAAACTCAAGCATCTTAATGGAACCAAGTAGGGTGTGGGGAAGATCATTTCTATCCAAGAATATTAAAGGAATTAGCACATGAAATTGCAACCCTAACACCAAGGATTTTTAATGAATATGTAAACTCGGAGGCTGTGCCCCATGATTGCAGAATTGCTCATACAGTACCTATAATTAAGAAAGAAAAAAAAATGATCCTGGAAACTAGAGGCCTGTTAGTTTGGCCTTAGTTGTATCAAGGTCTTAAAACAAATTTTAACAGGGAAAGGAAGACATAGAGGTAAGTGGTAATTGGGATAAATATAGCATAGTTTTACAAAAGGTAGATCATGCCAGACCAAACCGATCTCTTTCCTTGAGAAGATAATTGATTTTCTAGACAAAGGAAATGCACTGGATCTGGATTTCAGTAAGCATTTGATACCGTTCCAGATGGCAAATGATTAGTTAAATTGGAGATGATGCGGATTAATGTGAGACTCAAAAAGTGCATTAAGAAGAGATTAGACTAGAATGGGTCATACTGAACTAGTGAACTTCCTCACGGATCAGTCTTGGGTGGATCTTATTTAACATTTTCATTAATGATCATGCTCACATACAATATCGTATAAGAAGATCTGGAGAACCTTGAAAACTGGAGTAATAGAAATGAAATGAAATTTAATTTGAAGTGGAAGGTCATATACTTAGGGACTAACAAGTTGTTGTGTTATAAACTGAGGACTTACCAGCTGGAAGTGACAGAGGAGAAGAAAGACCTGGATATATGAGTTGATCACAGGATGATTATGAGCCAACAGTGTTATGCAGCCCTGAAAAAGGCTAGTGCAATCCTCAGATGCATTAGGCAAAATATTTCCTGTAGGGATAGGCAAGTGTTATTACCATTGTACAAGGGAACTAGTGACACCTCATCTGGAATACTGTGAGCAGTTCTGGTCTCCTATGTTTAAGAAAGATGAATTCAGACTGGAACAGGTGCTGAGATGGGCTACTGGGATGGTCAGAGGAATTGAGAACCTGGTTTATGAGAAGAGATTTAAGGAGCTTGGCTTGTTTAGTCTAACGAAATGAAGGCTGAGGGGAAATTTATTGCTTTCTATAAATAAAAGGGAGGGAGAGGAGTTATTTTAGTTAAGGGGCAATGTTGGCACAAGAACAAATGTATATAAACTGGCCATCAACAATTTTAGGCTTGCAGTTAGATGAAGATTTCTAATCATAAAAGTAGTGAAGCTCTGGAACAACGTTCCAAGGGGAGTAGTGTGGGTAAAAAACCTAACTTGTTTCAAGACTTAGCTTGATATGTTTATGGAGGGGATGGTATGATGAGGTTGCCTATAATGGCACATGACCCATCCACAACTGCTATTAGTAAATATTTCCAGTGGCCAGACATGGGACACTAGATGCAGTGGGTTCTGAGTTACTATAGAGAATTCTTTCCCAGGTGTCTGGCTGGTGGGTCTTGTCCACATGCTCAAGGTCTAACTGATCACCATATCTGGGGACAGGAAGGAATTTTCCTTCAGGTCAGATAGACTGGCAGAGATCCTGGGGGTTTTTTTAACCTTCCTCTGCAGCAGGGGGGGACAGATCTCTTACTGGTTTGCACTAGAGTAAATGGTGGATTCTCTGTAATTTTGAGTCTTTAAATCAAGATATGAGGACTTCAGTAACTCAGCCAGAGGTTATGGACCTATTGCAGGAGTTGATGGGTGAGGTTCTGTGATCTGCAGGAGGTCAGACTAGATGATCATGATGGCCCCTTCTGGCCTTAAGTTCATGAGTCTATGAGTTATTCATAGAAAAATGAAGACGTTTCCATGTTGTGTAGAATAAGCTCAGTAAAGGCCTTGAAAAGTCAAACTTGTAGTTGTTCGTCCTTGGGGTATTTGGTGTTCTATCGGGGGGGTCTAGAGGTAAGTAGGAAAGGAAGAGCTGAGAGTGCTACATCACTGAAACTCATACAAGTAAGACTGGTCTCCACCAATGTGGTGTTATTTTGCCTTTTTCTACTCGTTCCAAAATACTTTGCTTGCTATCACTGCAGCAGCATGACTGGGGGGGGTGCACAGAGTGGGCCAGGTGCATCATGGGGGACACTATATCATCAAGGTACAACTCTCCAGCTTCACCAGGCAGCTGAGAAAGGGATTCGGCTCCCCAGAGGCAGAATCCCTCTTTGAATTTCCACTTGGCTCCCTATCGTCCCAACACAGACCTATGCCTTAATGGCACAATCTAGCCACCACGGTCATTTATTACCTGCTGGGCTAGCACACAGGATGTTCTAGGCACCTTCCAAATATTCCAGAATGGAGACCCGAGAAGCTTACATTTTAGGCAAGCAGGCAGAGATTAGGGGAAGGGGAGCAAGAGGCAATCTATGTACAGTTCAGCTCCACTCACTGAAGTCTATTAACATCCATATTAATAAACCCAACAAAGGTTTAGCCCTTCTTCAGCTGTACAACTAGTCAGATAACCTTGATATTCCCATTTCCTCCTCTCGAGTGTGACAAAGCCTATAATGAAAATGACACAAAACGAATGAATATTCAAGACCTAGGAGCTGCAGCAAGGCCAGGAGAGTGTCCAGAACCCCTCATTACCATTTGAAAGATTTATTAAAATCATTGTAATCTTTAAGGATGAGCCAACTGCTCAAGATAAAATAAGAACCGATGCAAGATGCCCAAAACTTGATCTAAACTAAAGGCATCTTTTAAGTGCAAAATAATATAGTTAATTTTTCCATTAATCTTTGGACAGCTCTCTTATTATTTATGAGTCGATTGCAGTAGTGCCTGACTGTACTATACATACATTTACGAAGATTTAGGGGCTTTGCCACAAAGAGTTTACACTCTGAACTGGAAATTTACACAGGACTGGCCAGGAAACAAGAGTACATTTTGTGGAAATTGTGAGGTTTTGACATTTGGTTTCTTTCCTCACCAAGAAAAAGCTGAGACCTTCTGAAGTATTGTAAAGAGACCGACAGACCAACCCACCCACCCCAAAATAACCAATAACCCAGCAGTTAAGGCAGTCACTTGTAAGACGCAGATTCAAGTCCCTGCTCTGAAACAGATTTGTGCCCAGGTCTCCTAAGGGCCCCAGCTGAGTATCCTAACCAATGGGCTATTACAGTCTATCTCTTGCTGTCATTTTGATCAGAAATTTCATCCTGGACCCTAGGGAATGTTCATCTGACCTAATATATGTCCATGACAAGTTTTGGTTTCAATGAAAAAATGTTTTATTGAAAAATCCCTGACCAGCTCTATATTTATATGGATAAAAGGATATCCAGGGTTATAATAGTTACTGATAACACAAATTTTGGAGGGGATATCAAATCTCATGCTTCTGGTTTTAAACCTGTCTCCAACTAGCAGGAATGAGTGTTGCTGGCCACTGTTGGAGACATCTTATTGAATTAGATGTGGCATTGGTCTGATCTAACATAGCAATTATATTCCTTTATCACATTACATTCTGATGTACTTCCTGGATTCTGCTGGCACCGGAAGCGGCTGAGGGATGTATGGTATTTCAAAAACAGCAGCAATCAGATGAGAAATCTCACATGGACAGCTGCTTTCATGGAGCTGCTTTCAAAGGCCAGATTAAAATGTCTGAAGGGCCGGATGCGGCCCCTGGGCCGTAGTTTGCCAACTCGTGCTCTAATGATAGATCGTTACTCTCAACTCCCTGCTGGAACAACAGCATATACTGTTGTAACCCAGGCCTGCTTGGTGTGGTACTCTGTCCACCTCTAGTGGTAGTTAGAGATTAATGAGTCTGTCCCTCTCTAGTGGTAGTTAGAGATTAATGAGTCTGTCCCCCTGTAATGGTAGTTAGAGATTAATGAGTCTGTCCACCTCTAGTGGTAGTTAGAGATTAATGAGTCTGCTACAGCCTCAGCTAAGAGAGATGCAGCTTTTAGCTCATACAGTAGAGTCTCATGCGTTAAGCTCCAAAGGTCCCCAGTTTGATCCTGGCCAACAACTAGGCTTTTTCAGCATTACAGTGTCTCAGCGGGGGAAGCCAAAGCAAAATACATAATACTAACCCGGGAATGACCCTGCTGTATGACCCTCAGTTTAATAGAACTGACAAGATCAAAGCCAGTGCATGACTAAAAGCAATTCCAACGGCAGGCTGACATTTCAGCTTTACATTTGTTCCCAATGATGCACCTATCCAGGGTTTATTGTACAGTTCCAGCCCTCACTGGCGCTCATGTTTTCTCAGGTTGTCTTTGATGTCCCTTTGTTAATTTGTCGTTTTATGCCAGTGCCTCTCTGAGTAACAATGCTCCCAGAGGCCTCCAAAATCCACAGACGGTCTGGGACCTAGAGTATGAGTCAAGCCACCACTCCACCAGTCAGGCTTCTCTTTAAGGGGGGTGTCAGGATGGGCCACATTTTTTTTGTTTTACATTAAACTTGATCATTATTTCAAATCTACCAGCACAGTTAAGGGGATCTATCTGCCTTGTAGCTGGGGCACACTAAGGGAAAAGACAATCTAAGGGCAGGGCAATAAAAAGGCTGCCGAATATAGGAACGCAAAGGAGCATCCAAATGCTGAAGAAGGGAGTTAAAAGCCACTATAAAAGATGTTGAGAGAGATGTTCAATGAATGAGATCACACAAAAAAACAAATCTGAGCAACAATTCATCACAGTTTTAGGCAAACTACTTCAATACAGAATTAGTATCGTTTCACTAACTGACTATATATTCTCTCTTTCATTTTGATCATCCCCACATCCCTACAGCTTGATCAAACGGATGCTGTTCAATTAAAAAAATATATACATTCATTTACCTGTGACACTAGTAATACCTTTAAATGATTAAAACTAATTTTAAAACAATCTAATTTGCTTTTCACTTTTTTTCTGTTGTTTCACTTTTTGTATTGAACTGAGTTTGAACAATACAAGCCATGCGACCCGTTCTTCTTGGAATATACTATTGTGTTTGGGTTCCCAGCATTGCAGGGCAATTTTTAAATTTAAAATAAAAATGCACTGATTTTTTTTAAAAAGGTCATAAAATATTGTTTTTCATATTAGGTTTGGAAGAACCTTGTTTAAAAACTTCATTTTGAAGCTAAACTACTTGCAAGTGCCCCATAATGTTCCTGTCTGGCCACACATTCCTAGAACTAATTTCCCTGTTTTCTTAAAAAAAAAATAAAAATCAATGATCATTGAAATGACAGCAGTGCACATGGGTAAAGAGAAGAGGCAAAAATCTATCCAGAGGTTTATCTTAATGGAAGGGGCAATTTTATACTGGTGACCTATATACAAGCAGCAAGAATTTCTGAAATTACTCTGAGAATATTACCAACTACTGTATGGCTTTATCATAGATTAAAAAAATGAGAAATATTTGTGGGACCTTAGAGACTAAACACATTTATTTGGGCATAAGCTTTCATGGCTAAAATCCGCTTCATCAGATGCATAGAGTGGAAAATACAGTAGGAAGGCATATATACACAGAGAATGTGAAAAAAATGGGTGTTGCCATACCAAGTCTAACGAGACTAATCGATTAAGGTGGGCTATTATCAGCAGGAGGAAAAAAAAACTTTTGTAGTGATAATCAGGATGGCCCATTTCCAACAGTTGACAAGAAGGTGTGAGTAATGGTAGGGGGAAAATTAGCATGGGGAAATAATTTTTACTTTGTGTAATGACCCATCCACTCCCAGTCTTTATTCAAGCCTAATTTAATGGTGTTCAGTTTGCAAATTAATTCCAGGTCTGCAGTTTCTTGTTGGAATCTTTTTTTTTTTTTTTTAAGTTTTTGTTGTTGTTGAAGATTTGCAACTTTTAGGTCTGTAATTGAGTGACCAGGGAGGTTGAAGTTCTCCAACTGGTTTTTGAATGTTATAATTCTTGACATCTGATTTGTGTCCATTTATTCTTTTGCATATAGATTCAGCTCTTGTCCCCTAATGCCCGTACTCTACTTGTGCTATATTGATGACATCTTCATATGGACGCCTGGAAAATAAGCCCTTGAGGAATTCCATCAGGATTTCAACAATTTCCATCCCACCATCAACCTCAGCCTGGACCAGTCTACACAAAAGATCCACTTCCTGGACACTACAGTGCTAATAAGCGATGGTCACATAAACATCATCCTATACCGGAAACCTACTGACCGTTATACTTACCTACATGCCTCCAGCTTTCATCCAGACCACATCACACGATCCATTATCTACAGCCAAGCTGTAAGATACAATTGCATTTGCTCCAATCCCTCAGACAGAGACAAACACCTACAAGATCTCTATCAAGTATTCTTAAAACTACAGTACCCATCTGCTGAAGTGAAGAAACAGATTGACAGACCCAGAAGAGTACCCAGAGGTCACTTACTACAGGACAGGCCCAACAAAGAAAGTAACAGAACGCCACTAACTGTCACCTTCAGCCCCCAATTAAAACCTCTCCAGTGAATCATCAAGGATCTACAACCTATCCTGAAGGACGATCCCTCACTCTCACAGATCTTGGGAGACAGGCAAGTCCTCACTTACAGACAGCCCCCAAAGCTGAAACAAATACTCACCAGCAACCACACAGTACACAACAAAAACACTAACCCAGGAACCTATCCTTGCAACAAAGCCCATTGCCAACTCTGTGCACATATCTATTCAAGTGACACCATCATAGGACCTATTCACAACAGCCACACTATCAGAGTCTTGTTCACCTGCACATCTACTAATATGATATATGCCATCATGTGCCAGCAATGCCCCTCTGCCATGTACATTGGCCAAACTGGACAGTCTCTACACAAGAATAAATGGACACAAATCAGACGTCAAGAATTATAACATTCAAAAACCAGCTGGAGAACTTCAGCCTCCCTGGTCATTCAATTACAGTCCTAAAAGTTGCAATTCTTCAACAAAACAAAACTTCAGACTCCAACGAGAAACTGCAAACCTGGAATTAATTTGCAAATTGGACACCATTAAATCAGGCTTGAATAAAGACTGGGAGTGGATGGGTCATTACACAAAGTAAAAATTATTTCCCCATGCTAATTTTCCCCCTACCATTACTCACACCTTCTTGTCAACTGTCGGAAATGGACCATCCTGATTATCACCACAAAAGTTTTTTTTTTCTCCTGCTGATAATAGCCCATGTTAATTGACTAGTCTCATTACAGCTGGTATGGCAACACCCATTTTTTCATGGTCTCGCTGTATGTATATCTTCCCACTGTATTTTCCATGCATGCATCCGATGAAGTGGGTTTTAGTCCATGAAAGCTTGTGCCCAAATAAATGTGTTAGTCTCTAAGGTGCCACAAGTGCTCCTCATTCTTTTTGCTAATATAGACTAACATGGCTACCACTCTGAAACCTGTTCCTAATGAGATTTCCAGCCACTTTTTTGCAGAATCAGGATAAATTTCCAAATGTTTAGTTGACTTGTATGATCTTAAACTCCCAACCTTTTGCTCCACATCATTTACAATCCCTCCAACACAGATTTCAACAAGCCAAAAAAGACGCATTTTTGACAAAGAAAAGAGCCTGATAACATTTGTGGACTTAAATTCATAGAATTCTTGCAAAAGCAACAAGGAGTCCTTGTGGCACCTTAGAGACTAATGAATTTATTTGGGCATAAGCTTTCGTGGGCTACAACCCACTTCATCGGATGCATGGAGTGAAAAATACAGTAGGCAGGTGTATATATTGCAGCACATGAAAAGATGGGATATTTGGTTTCCCTGTTCCTTGACAAGACCAGGATGTGTTGTATGGAAGACTCACTAAAGTGATGGAAGGAGACAGTTCTCAAGCTCTGTACAGAAGCAAATGGGGTGACTTCACTAGGAGAAAATTTGGGCCAAATCTGAGCACTTTTGAAAATCCTACTCCTTGAGTCTATTCTCTCTCTGCTACTACAACATTAATGACCTTCTGTTCGATCCCCCGCTACGAGTGAGAGCTTTTAGGATTCTAGATCCCACCTCAAACCTCCTTCCACGCTTCCTGAGAGGTTTCTGACCTAAACCCCTAGATTCTGCTTATGTTTAGTTTCTGCATCTTTCCATCACAATCTGTGCAGCCAGCACCAAATGGGGAAGCATAATATTTTTCTATATTTCTGGTCTGATTTACATCTGGGAAGAGTGGGTGTCTATTGCATTTTTCAGTCCCTTGATTGTATATGGATTCTTCTCTGTCCTCCTTTTTAGATTTATTTTTATTAAAATGAAGCTTAATGGTTTTGAAAAGAATCTGATTCCATCTGCCGATCACATCCACACACTCACTGATATTTTATTTTTCAGGATTTACATCCCCGCCCTGTGCTTTCTCCCACTTCATTTCTCTGCTAAGACAAGGACACATGCCAGGAATAAGGAGCTCCATGCCATGAGATCCCATGATGCACAGTGGTGCTAAATTAAGTTACTCTAGCTGAAGTTTACACAAAGAAAGGCACGTGGGAACTCTATTGACTGTTTTTTCTCATCAGCTCTGATGATATAAATGTATAGAAACTTGTCTCAATAGATCAGATTTCCCAATCAAACAGGCATCAGTTCTGGAACCCAGATTTGACAATGAGGAGGATGTAACAGCAGCATAATCCTTCTCAGCTCACATATTTCCCAATAAGATGTGTACAAGATCTGCTTGATTTGTCACAGCATAGGCTGGAAAGAAGAATACCCTCCCACCAAGATGAAGTATATGTCTGTAGTGCCTGCATGCCTCACCCAGTGCTGGGTCTCATTGTGCTAGGTGCTGTACAACTATATACTAATTGACAATCCCTGTGCCAAAGATCTCATACACTGATTACAGGTTACCGGCAACCAAAGCAGACTATATGTGAATCAGGTAATTGATGCCTTCCTTTAATGGTGGGACGACTCACCTGGTGGAGCCTCCTGCTGGTCATCCTGCCAATTAGCTCTGTCCACTCAGGAGCGCCCCCTGCAGGCCGGTGTCTCACTTGCTGCTGGCACCAGCGTCCCTCCCGGACCCCAGTGCCCCTTCGCTCTGGTTTCTTCCCCCTGCAGTAGCCCGCAGTCTCGCTGGGTCTCCCCTCCCCGGGGAACCCCCTATCCCCATCTAGCCTCAGTCTTTGGCTACTGCCAGTCCCCATCTAGCCCCCTACTCACTGGGGCAGACTGCACTATAATTGCCACTCATCATCGGCAAGGAGGGCTTGGACCTGCTGACTCTGCCTACCCTTGGGCTGCCCCGTTGCAACCCCAGTACCTTTTCTGGCCTTTAGCAAGGCCTGCAGGCTGGGGTTTTCCAGGCTGGAGCTCCCCAGCTCCTCTGGCCTTTCCCCAGCCCTGCTCCACTCTAGGTACTCTGTTCAGCTCCCTAGCAGCCAGGCCCGTCTCTCTCAATAGCTAGAGAGAGACTCTCTGTGTTCTCAGCTTCTGGCCCCAGCCCTCTTATAAGGGCCAGCTGGGCCTAGATTAAGCTGACCACAGCTGTGGCTGCTTTTCTAATCAGCCTACCTGTCTCTGCTGCAGCCCTCTCCAGGGCTGCTTTATCCCCTTCAGGCAGGAGCGGGGTGACCATCCGGCTACACTTCCAAATAGAAGCAAAGAGCATCTTGTGGCATCTCCATTATCAACAGCATCACTTGCTTTATTTTCTTTGCAAGTTCAGGCACGGATCCTGCAAATCCTTGCATAGTGCGCAGCATTGAGAACAAAACAGTTGTGCTCCTTTGCAAGTGTTAGTGATGCCAGAGGTGGGTGTGAATAACTGAGGTACACATATCCACATGGACAGCATTTTCTTGGAGCAATGCAAAATACTTGCAACAAAACCCCAACACTCTGCAGCATCTGCTTGGTTTCAGGGTATGTCACAAACTCAAAGCTCCGAGCAGGCTCATCGGAAGCTTTGCTAAAGTGCATGGATATTTTCTAGCAAGCCTGAGCCAATATGTGAATTTGTACTAAAGTCATTTGAACTTTACTGCATCACATCATTTCAGTTGCAAATCTACTTGAAACTCCCCTGTTTAGACTGAATTTTTCTTTGAGATGTTGGGCTTGTTTGGGGCTGAAACTCAAAGCCATATTCAAGAGCATGAACTCCCTCAGATCAAAATCAAAGAAATATTTGCATGAATCCCACAAACTGCTTAGTTCCTCATGGCCCGATACTTTACTTAGACACATACGTGATGCTGTTTTTCTTCATACACAGCTACATCATCCAGGGTGGATGGAGAGGCCAAACTGAAAAATAACTGGAGACCTCTTAGATCCACAAAGTGAATAGCAGTGAATGGGGACTTCGTTTCTAAATAGGTGCAGACACTTAGACTCCCGGCCCCACCATCTTACACTTCTGGAGGCATTTATAAATCAGTGTTTCTGTAATGAGGTTGTGCATATTTATTCTCAGTGAGAAACCAACAGGTGGTCTGGTCCACTTCTCAGCTGACAGATGTTTGCCTGGCAGTGTCAGATCATACTCCCTACCAGGCCAGGGGCTAGTAAAGAGCTTTCCCCTAGCAAAGAGAGCCCCGCATGCATCACAACTTTCTGCAGAAGCCCACATTAAAACAGAAGGCTGTTGAATGATAAGTAGTTACAAACTATGCTGCTAGATATGGTACACTCCATGGAACACTATTCCTCTGAGAGCTCTTCAAGAGCCTGAATCTGCCATTCAGGATGAGCTCAGCACAGCTAAGGCTCACATTATTAGGGATTTCAAACAATCCGATCATTCATAGTCTTTCCCTGGAGACTGCACCTTGATGCGGTAGGGAGGGTTACATGTTCCAGTGATTCAGACCTCTGCCAATGGGAGTTTTAATTCCTGCTAGGATCACCCAAGCTGTGCAGGTCAAAGTGCAGCAACCAGATGAAAAGCTGGTCCCTCAGGTTGGGGACTGAGCGATAGAGCTCAGTGACAGAAACACAACAAGGCAGCCACTCCAATAAAGAGCAAGATAGACAGGGATGGCAGGGGCTTTATTTGTGCCCTAAATTTGGGTGTTGGACTAGATGACCTCCTGAGGTCCCTTCCAACCCTGATATTCTATGAAATGATGTCTGAGAGCATGGAGAGGATTCAGATTTGCATAGTTACAAGGGGAACTTAAAGGCATCTTTATGTGCTCTCTCCTCAATTCAAAGTTTTCCGTTTCCTTGGAAACATCATTGCCACCTGGATCGAACAGGAAGTTGGACACTTAACAATGCTGTCGCTTCTAGTGCTGCACAAGAATGCTGAACTTGGGTGAAAGAGGAATGGCTTTTTAAAACCCCAGGGCCTTGATTATGGCAGGGGAGCATACAGATCCACTATGAGCATTGGGGGAGGGGGATGCAATAGTGGCTTAACATCATCTTTGTCATTCCCTGATCTATGACCATCTATGTGCTCCTCCAGTCTTCTGCATGCCAGTGGCCACAAGAGATATGGCAGCTGGGGATTGGTGAGTGCAGGGGAGCCCTATACACTTTGCAACAACCTCTATATCAGGAGGAGTGTATCATATGAGTGACTATGCCAGCACTATGCCCTGGGCTGACCAAGCCAGATTTAAAGATGTTTTGCTCCAGCAGTGCAGGCTGAGTGACCACAGAGCCTGGGAGATGCTGGCCCTTAATTTGTAACTTTCAAACTTAAAGGAATTTGGATGGTTTATAGTTTGTAACTATCTATATTCCTTTTAGGAACTGAGATAACCCAAGAGGGCCCAACCCAAAATCCATGGATGTCTTTATGTTGACTTCAGGGATAGTTGGATCCTTCCATTAAAAAAAGAAAAGAAAAAAGGGCCCTATCAAATCCTTCAACAGTGAAAGCTGAACTATCACTCGATTGGCTGCAGGCTTAATTATCAACCCTTTGAGGATAAAAAGCTCATTGCCATGAAGGCTTGCTTTCTGAGGCCAGATTTGTATTATTACATAATTATTTATCTTGCAGACATGCCCAAACAGGGATCAGGGCCTCTAGTGCTGGGACCCCTACAAATCTGTAGTCAGGAGCCAGTCCCTGCCCCCAAAGAGTTTACCATTTTGGTTCACGACAGGTGAATGAAATAAACACTTGGGTGAAGGTATGGATGAAGGAGGTGTGCAAGCATCCTAGCTCAGAGAAGAAACCCTTTAGCACTCAAGGATGTAGCATCTCATTGTTTTAGCACTCAAGGATGTAGCATCTCATTGTTTTCCATCCTTAGAGCAGTGAAATATCAGGGGAGCTTCTTCATCATGCCCAGTTACGGTTGGCTCATTCCAAGTGTTTCATGCTTATTTTTTGATAGAAGCAGAGATTTTAAAGGGAAAAGAGAAGATCAGAAAGCCTTTCCTGCAGAGATGGAGATGTCTGCAGCCACGGAGATGTCTGCAGTCCAGCTGGATAGTATTCAAACCTCACACTGGGTATTTATTTAGCCAGCAATTCAGAATCACATGATCTTGCCATACGTCCTCATGGCTGGCACAGAACTACACTTGCAGTTTGAGTGAATGGCTATTTTAATTTACTTGGTGGTACTGTGAAAATGAGGGCAGGAACCCACCGTTAACGCTCAGAGAAAACTTTGATTGGCTTAGCGCCCCCCTGTCTTGAAATAAACCAAAAGCTCTAGTGTTAGTTTAAAGTATATGTGGGGAAGTGAATGGAGTAAACTGTTAGGACCAGAATCCCCCAGGTACATCAGAGCAGACCGTGATGCACCTGGGGACTGGGCTGCAGGGAGGTGTCCACAGGTGGTTTCATGGTATCTTTTCTCATCCCACTCCCAACTCCTTGGGGCTGTCGGAAGCCAAAATGACTCCTAGGGCAAGTTAAAGTAGCCTCCTATAGAGCTGGCTGGAGAATCTTCAGTGGAACAATATCCAGTTGGAATGTGGAGCTCCATCCAAATCAAAACACTTTGGGAAATTGGGCCAATTTTGTCAGAATTTCATCTCTGAAGAAAACCATGGGGGAAAGTTCCAACAATGTTAAAACATCCCATGTGGACATTTTCTGAACAAAACATGTTGTTTTGAAATGTCATTTTGTGTTGACATTTTATTACATCCTATTATATTACATGTTAGAATACAAAATAATAATTTTAAAAATCACAATATAAATGAAATGTTTCAATTGACCCAAAATGGGAGAAAGTGAGGGGGGGACAAAACTGAGTGAGTGGTGTTGCAACCCAATGCCCATGGTGCTGCTGAGGTTTGGCCTGAGGCCTCTCTATCATGATGGGGTGGGGGGTGTAGGGTCAAAATTGAGTGAGCAGATGATATTGACCAAGAAGGAATTACAGAAAATAACTGACAAAGGTGGACGGGAAGCAGAAAAATTCAAATTGACAATCAGTATGGAGAAGGCAAAAATTATGGCAGTCAGAAGACAAGAGGAAGAGATAAAGACCAAAGTTAGAGACAAAGAAGTAGAACAAGGTACATAAATTTTTCCATGTGGAGGATTAATACTGAAGCATAGCAACTGTGAAGGTGACACAAGTAATATTGTATTAGCAGCTCCTATATTTGGAAAAATCTGCAAGATAAGGAAGTTTAAACACATTCTGATAAAAACAAAATCAGCATGTTTGAGGCAATTGTCATGCTGTACGGGATGGAATGTTGGAGCATGAGGAAAGCCGATGAACAAAAGAACAAAAGATATGAAATGAACAGCTGAGGGAACTACTGAGTTTCAAGATCACAGACAATGAAAAAAGAAGGATACAAAAACAGCTGGGGCAAGAAACGACACTGTTACAGATGAGTCAAAAAGATGACAGATGGTTTTCAGAAAGGGATATGAAAATGATACTATACATGGTGATGCACTCTAGAGTGCAAGGAACTAGAAACAGAGGAAGACCCATGATGTGCTGGATAGACATTGTGAGGAAGGACATACAACAAAAAGCTTTAAAGATGAACAAAGCTGTGAAGCTGGTAGAAGACAAAGTGGTGGAAAGACTTCATTGAACCCCATTGTTGCTGCTGAGCTCATAGATAGGAATCAAAGAAGAAAGAACCCTGAATTATGGCCTATAATAATAAAAAATCCAAAACATATGTTTTAAATGTGCTGTTCCATTATGCAATACAATAATCCGTCTGCATTGTTGTAATAAATGTATACAGCTAGCCTCAATTGTAAGGCTTTCTGGCTAGACCAGCCATTGATTAAGCTATTATTTACCTATGCTTTATTTACTATATGAAACCAAAGGACATGTCATAAATAGTCCATTAAGGTATTGTGAAATTATTTGATTGGCTTGATAAAAACCTAACTATATTAGACTGCTCATTAAAAAGATCTAGACTTGGGTAACAAAGTATTAACTTTCAGAAATGAAATTAGACATATAATGTATCTGCCAAGCTAATTCCTTGTTAGACTGTGTCTGCCTCTGAGGCCCAAGATGATTTTAAAAAAGCAATGAACAATTCTATTTTACATTGATAATTGAGATGAGTAATTTCATGTTTATTAATTAATGTGCTCCTGTAGGATTCCTGTCCCCAGGTTATTGCCTGGCGGGCAGGGATGACATTTGGTGTCAGATTGGGATATCTCTGAGTGGGGAGACAAGAAAGGAGATGGAGACCGGAAGTCAGAGGTTACTGAGGGTTCAGGAGATTGTGGGGATACAGGATCTCAGTCTAGAGAAACTGCATCCAATCCACAGGGGAGAGAGAGGGCAGGAGAAAGGGTGAGTGTAGAAGAAATCTCAGGCAAAGAAAGAGAGACTGTCTACTCCTGCTCTGCATTTCAGATTAGTTTAGGCAGGAGAACAGCATCCCTCAGACTCAAGGAATCATTTCCTGACTTGAGCATCATCTTCCAGCAATTTTGGAGGGGATCAGCAAAGAAAAGAGGGATAAAGAGATGGAGGCTGAACTTGGGGAGCTACAGTTCTTGTTTAGGGAAATGAAGTGGTCCCGTGGCTCTGAGCAATTGTCTAGAGCCCAAAAGAATAAATATAGAAGGTTTATTCCTGAGGCTTAGTCAGCTGAATTTGTAGTACAAGCTGATGCTTCAGGAGTTATCATTGAAGTAGCTTATTGCAAGAAAAACAAAGGGGGCGGGTACAACACACATTGATGTATTTGAGCAGGAAGTTATTTTCACAAAAGGCTAATTGTCAGCAATCTCTCGGAGTTCAAGGATGATAGTCTTCCATAAAATGATAGCCAGTTATCACTGATTCATCTGCAGGTGACTAATGAGACTGAGCCAGGATCCACAGATCTTGTCACAAATGGGACAGACATTTCCCAATGGAAGGGGGGAATCTGGATTGTTGAGTCAAACTGTGGTATGTTCTTTCCTCCTCTCCCATTTCTCTGTTGGATCTCTCAATACTGGGATCCTTGCCACAAGGTCCTTTTCCATTTTGGTTGGTCAAAGTCTTGGGTTTTCCATGAGTTTATGTCAATATTGCACTTCTTCATGTTGGCTTTGAGGGTGTCTTTGAAACACTTTTTTTGCCTGCCCCTCATCTGTTGGCCATGCCTCAGTTGTGAGAACATGACCTCCTCTGGGAGTCTATTTTCTGGCATTCAGAGAACCTGACCAACCCAACAGAGTTGGTGGTGGATGATCACAGCTTCAGTGCTGGAGGTGTTGGCATGGGACTAAACACTGATGGTGTGTCAGTCATCCCACTTGAGTCTGAAGATCTTGCAGAGGCACCGTTCAAGAACCTTGATGTGTCTATTGTATGTGACCTAGGTTTTGGCACCATACAAGACAGCAGGGATAACAGTGTCTTGGTTTGATTTTGATGACATGATCTTCAAAGACACATTTTTCAAGTGTCTGAAAGCAGCACAGGCTCACTGAAGGCTGTGTTGAATTTTCTCATCAATGTCAGCTTTCTGTGACAGATAATTGCTGATGTAAAGGAAGTGCTCGACGTTCTGAAGGGTCTCTTTATTGATCTGAATTATGGGAGCAGGATCCTAGTGATTCAGAGCCTGTTGATGGAATACTTTTGTGGTCTTGGTGTTGAGCATGAGGCCAAGTTGGTTGTAAGTCTCAGAGAAAGTGTCGACTATTTTTTGAAGATCTTCTTTTGAGTGGACACAAAGGGCACAACCATCTGCATATTGGATTTCAATGACTGATTTAGCGATAGTCTTAGATCGGCAGTGAATGAGGTTGAAGAACTTGCTGTCCATTCTGTATTGGATGTCAAGTCTGGAATGGAGCTTGTCAATGATGATGATGAGGATGACAGCAAGAAAGGTGGAGAAAAGGGCTGGAGCAATTACACAGCCTTGCTCCTGTAACTAGGAAGGGGCCCTTTCCATTCCATTGCTGACAACTGTCACACACATATTGTTGTGGAGGAGTCAGAGGACAGCAACACATTTTGGCTACTGGGAATGGGAAGGGCCTGGGGCCTATATAAATCAGTCCAGCTCACTTTGTCAGGAGAAGGGGGTGAGTCAACTTCAGGAAAGGTACTGGCGCTGCTAGAGCTAAGTGAAATTGTTTTTCTGCAAAAAAACAGATTTGGTGAAAATGAAATGTGTCATGAATTTGTATTAATTTAGTGAAATCATTCATTTCCAGACCCTCTCTCTCTCTCCCTCTCACACACACACACATACCCTCCTACCTCCCAAAAAATCAGAAAAAATCAAAATGTTTCATGTCAACATTTACAAAAAAAAAAAGTTGAGTTTTCAATTTGTAAAGGCTTTGTCTCAAGATTTGCTTTAATTTTATTAAATAATTTTTTAACTGTTTAAAATAGCTTGAAATGAAACATTTTGTTCAACCTGCAACCATTTTTTTGACTTTTCACTTCTCCAAAAACTTTTTAAAAATTGTTTTTGATTCAACCCTAAATGATTTTTAACTCCGATTGTTCAGACTCACCAGCAAACTGAAATATTCATTATTCACCCAGCACTAGCTGTTGAATCCTGAAGGGTGGCTGGGTGAAAGCTGGAAGTATGGAGACTCACAAGTGACACAGGAAGGCCAGAGTGACACCCAGGAACAGGGGAGGACAGAAGACTGGAGAACAGGACAGACCCTTGGTAAGGGAAGTTCTGACCCAGAGAGAGTTTGGGCACAGGCTAGGCCTGCCTCCCTTTCTATTCCTATAAGGAAAAAGGCTTTAATTGCACTTGAGAAACTCAGAGCATGTGGAATTTATAGGATCTGGGACCAAAAAATAAATTGGTGTAAAACTCTGGCAAAATAAATACCAATAAATCTTTTGTTTTAAAGTACTGCTATTTTCTCTGGCTTCCTTCCTCCCTGCTTCCCCTATTTCTGTGATCAACCAAGGAACCTGGCCCACCAGGCAATCACCTCATGACATGTATTAATCTGCTCATTGGAGATATCCAGACCTAGACAACAGTGTATTAACTTTCAGGAATAAAATTAGCCAGCCAGCCAGGCTAACTCCTTGTTAGAGACAGAGACAATCTGAGTCTCGAGATGATTCTAAAATAAAGCAAACGGGCAGCATCAGAGCCGGGAATCGTTCTATTTTTAAACTGATGATTGAGATGTGTTATCTCATGTTTACTTATTAATGTACTTCCATAGGGTTCCATTCCGCAACCCTTCCTTGTGCTGTTTGGCAATGACTTGACTTGGTCCCACAGACCATTGAAAAAGTGAATTGTACATAACTTTTGTTACTCCAGGCTGACTTGGTGCCAAACCATTTCAGAAACAAATCAAAATCAATCTGGGAGGTGTCACATTTGAATTTTTCATCCTGTTCAATTATCTATCCTGATCCTGCATATCCATCTTGTACCCTGAGGGCAAAAGTGGGATGTGTCCAGCCAAAGGATGTCAAAAGAAATAAAAATTAAAATGCAGCTATACAGGAGACAATGTGGTCTAATGGATAGGCACTATAGTGGGACCTGAAAGAGCTGGGTTCTATTTGCAGCTCTGCCACTGACTTGCTATGTTTTATTGGACAAATCACTTCTTGTCACCGTGCCTCAGTTGCCCCTCTCATCCTTGTCTATTAAGATTCTAAGTTATTTGGGGTGGGATCTGGTGTTTGAACACAGCTAGCGTGTGGAGCATTTAGTGTAATCCCAGGCCTCTAGACGCTGTGGTAGTACAAATACAGTAACTCCTCACTTAAAGTAATCCCGGTTAACATTGCTGATCAGTTAGGGAACATGCTTGTTTAAAGTTGCACAATGCTCCCTTATAACGTCGTTTGGCAGCCCCCTGCTTTGTCCACTGCTTGCAGGAACAGCAGCTCATTGAAGCTAGCTGGTGCGGGCTTGGAATCAGGGTGGGCCAGCAGCCCCCATATCAGCTCCCTGTTCCCCCTCCCTGCTCCCCTTAGTTCCCTGTGCAGCAGCTGCCAAGCAGGCTATCAGTTGCCAGCAGTTCAGCTGTCCCTCCCCCCACTGCCATTTGCTGCTCCTGCCCTCTGCCTTGGAGCTGCTCCAGGAGCCTCCTGCTTGCTGTGCAGGGGGGAGGAAGAGGGGCGCTAATATCAGGGTGTCCCCTTCCCCCCTGCTCCTGCACCCTGCTTACCCCATCTTCCATAGAGCAGGGGGGACACATGACAGGGCTCAGGACAGAAGGAGCTTCCTGGCAGCAGCTGCCATCTCAGCTTGCTGCTCTACTTAAAAAGGCAGTGTACTTAGAGTGAGGTCAGCGTACTTAAAGAAGTAACGCGCATCACTCTCTCTCTCTCTCTCTCTCTCTCTCTCTCTCTCTCTCTCTCACACACACACACACACACACACACACACACACACACACACACACACACACACACACACACACAGAGTGTATGTCTCTGTTTGCCGTGCTGTCTCCCCTCCCTCCATTCGTGCTGCCTTGTAGAGTATGAGGCTACATTAACAACGAGTTAACCCTTGAGGGCTCAGCCAATTACTAGTTCATCATGTAGCAGTACGATGACCAGACAGCAAATGTGAAAAATCGGGACAGGGTGTGTGTGTGTGTGTGTGTGTGTGTGTGTGTGTGTGTGTGTGTGTAAGGGGTGTCCGGGGGAGGGGATTAATAGGAGCCTATATAAGAAAAAGACCCCAAAATCAGGAATGTCCCTATAAAATTGGGACATCTGGTCACCCTATGTAGCAGTAAGGCATTCCTTGGGAAATATCCTACCCTCTGACTTCCCCACCTCAACCCAGCTTCACAATCATCATTGCTGTGTACCAATATTAAATTGTTTAAAATATATATATATAAAAATACCCTGAATTCCTAACGACCCAATTTACATTAATTCTTATGGGGAAATTGGATTTACTTAATATCATTTCTCTTAAAGTTGTATTTTTCAGGAACATAACTACAGTGTTAAGTGAGGAGTTACTAGCTCTCTGCAGGAATGCTTGGTCTGAAGAGCCAGAGTGCAGTTGACTTCCTCAAACTGAATGCTTCCTGCTAGGTAACTCAAAGGCAGCGCCATTCTCTGGCTCATTCGTGGCTTGTCAAGCACTAGCTTTGGAGATTGCCTCACACACATCAGTAAGCAGCTGGAGCCATTTCGAGTCTCTTCTCACAGAGTAGGACCGGAGAGTTTAGTTGGCATATTTGTCTGCTGGGGGGACTTGGAATCCTGCTGAGGAATTGCAGAAGCTCCTGGAGTTATTGAGTGTGAAGATCCTTTCAGTTAGTTAGGTGGAAGTTAAGAAAAGAAAATGAGACTGGATTTCTGTAATGATTTCCTGATAGCGAGATCTACTCTAGAAGGTCCACGGCTCCTGTGCACAGGAATCACCTGCTTAGGGGAGCATGCAGCTGCCTTGTGCTGTTTTAACAGCACAATGTAGCTGCTACTTGGAGATTTCATTTGCATGGGAGAATCCCTCTATGATGGTCAGCTATCGTGGGGTAGCACGAAGCCACTTACTCCCTATTCCTAGAACAAGGGACATTCCCAGGGAGGGAAGCAGGCATTTCTGAGGCATCTTTACACCTTGGTCATCTCTGGCAGCCAGAACAGCCTCTTAGGACTGCTCTAACTTATGCTGAGGACTGGCCTAGTTCCCACAATGATCAAGGAAAAACAAAGGTGGCATAAAGTCACCTTTGCCCCCTCCCCTCTTCCAATCTTGTGTCAACCACAATTCAGCCAAACCAGAGGATATGGCTCCAAGTCAAATGTCAGTAGTTTACAGGTATGTTGGGTAAAAGTAGAGGAGTTAAAAACTTATGAGCACTAAAGGAATATTCTAATCTGCTAAGAAGCAGAGTGCAGAATGGAAAAACTCCCATTCCCTGGAAGCGCACCACTATTAGGCTCCGAATAATTCCCCAAGAGCAGGACTATTGTACTTGATAATAAGATCAGGGCTATTCAGCACAAATTAGATGTGATGCTTCATCTTTGCAGGCGCAGCAGCCCAGTGGGGCTGGAGGGAGCTCCGAGGCAGGCTGAGTAAGCATTTTTGCAGGGATCTGCAGGTCCCCTCCTGTGGAGAGCCGCTGGGGATTAATAGGTTTATGCTCAAGCTTCTCTGCCTTCTCCACTCAATACCAATAATCCTATTTCACTCAGTCTGAGAACACAGCATAAAGTGGCTATAGGAGCTATTTTTCCATGTTTAAAATAAATTTGTCCCTGAGCTAGTGAGACAGTGCACATCCCTTAAATCATAGAAGCAGAAGCTTCCCACAGGCTCGTATTTAGAAGTGCCTGGAGAGGAATCCAGCTTTCTAATACTCAGACGTGCTTAGCTCACTGGTTTTGCTGGCACATCAACGCTCCTGGCCATCTGTTGGGATGCCATTATGCCCACTCACAAGGTGGCATGCTAGTTGCAGGAAGGCTTGGTACTAATGAAATCTAGGTTGAAAAGGATACCATAACATGCGGGTTGTACAAAGTGACATCCTAGCTGCAAAAAATAGCCTGATGGCGAGCCAGCCTGATTTAGGAACATGTGCTTATTATGAGAGAATGCATCTGTTGATACTCGGTGGCTTTATAGTAGCAACACATGTCTTTATCCTGGCTTTTGTTTTTAAATCTGCCTCGGTGCTGGGAAATCGCAGAGAGAGAGAAATCTATCCACATGGTGTCCTCTAGTTCAGGGTAAGCTCAGACTTTCCTTGAAGGTCTCTTAAACTGAATCCTAATTGCTGTAGTTTCCCAGTGCTGCATTCCTCTAGCTTGTGAGTCACATTTGCAAGTAGAGGGTATTTTAGGGAAACATGTCAGAAGTGGTGCCAGGCTAGGAAATGGGTTTGACGCCCCAGAATGACCTTGGAAGAACTCCAAGCTCGGTATCCGCATTGCTCAACTCTACATATTCCCTGTTACAATTCAGGGGTGAGCTGCGCCTTTGACCTCTCTTTGTGGTCACCTTTCAAGAGACAGGCCCACACCCATGGATGGCAGGTACCATAGGGTGGTGGAGGCTGTGCCTCCCCAAATAGCCAGGCATGGCCCCACCCAGGCTCCACCCCCAAACCCTCCCACCCTGCTTCTTGCTCTGTGTGCAGCTCCAGTCCCTCGGTGTGGTGACCCTGTCTCAGGCTGGGGCTGCACTGTCTGCCCTCCCCACGTTCCAGGGTTGGGGAGGCTGCGGCTCCATCCTGCTGGTCCTCCCGGTGCACTGCAGATGGGGGGGGGGCTAGCCTAGGGTGGGGGCCCGTGTCCACAGTGGCGGGGGCTCTAGACTCCAGCAGGGGGATGGAGGGGTGGGGCCTCAGGTGGAAAGGGTGGCGCTGGGGCCTAGCCTCCCCCAGTGGGTGGTTCATGCACCTCCCAAGCCCACACCTGCATTTCTCCTAGAGTGGAATCCTGTGATTCATCCCATTTTTAGACTAGATCACCCAGCTAAAGCACCCCATTAATGAACCCTATTATGTCAGCAAGATCAACTGGCTTTGGCCTCTGCTATCTACTGCCTCTGGGAGCTGTGACTGCCTGGTAAACACAGTGATAGAGAACAGCTTCTTCAGAACAAAGTGTCATTTATTAAACCATAGGAATATGTAAAGATACCAGGGTTAAAACAACCCCTAAGCATTGCCTCATGCAAATAGGTAGGCCTGACTTATCCTTAACCCCCCCCAACCCTCTTTTCTGTTCTCCTGGGGACAACCTGCAGCCTGTTTTTCTGCAGACTCTCCTGATTCCTGTCTCCTCAAGGGTTCAGGTTTTTAACTATATTCCAGCTTTGTTTGACAGCTGCCACTTAAAAGCTCCTGTGATTTCAACCCTCTCCCCCCGATCATCCCCCAAGTGGGTTCAGTCAGACATTTGATCAGAATGTGGTGGGGATTCCATTAAGGAAACTAACACTTGTATTGTGTGTCCAGTATTGGTGACTGGGGTTAACTGCACTCATTGTCTGCATTCCTGCAGTCCCCCAGAGCCCCCTAGGACCAAGTTAACCCGTAGCGTTCCATATACCATTCAAACAAAGGGAGACTAACCCGCTATCTGTAAAAATGATAGCAATTGGTCTCATGTTTTCGCCACTTCCCTTACTCTTACTGAAGTGTAAAAACCAGTCCTGGCACTGTTATTTTTAGATGCTCTTAATTACACTGCAGTTCTTCTGGCTGCATACTGCATAAACAGAGTTTGTGGACTGTCGTTTGAATCCTGAAAAAAGTCTTCTGCTTGACCAGGTACTGGCCCATTACTATTGATTATACCCCAGAATCAGTAGAAACAACTTTTTTGTTCACACAGATATTCAGGAGATGGTGGATCTTTGTGTGAACAGCCACATACATATGTGAAAAAAGGTTATTTGAGTGTGAACAAGAGTATTCAATACTTGTCATCTGCTATTTTCCTGCTTATAGTGTTTCCGTCAGAAAGAATACTAGGTAATTTCAGTGACATGTCGCTAGCTGACATGCCTCATTTCAGCTGCATCTCCTGGTTCCCTTGGTCTGTCTGTATCCATCAGTTGTCTGTCTCATACTTAGACTGTAAGTTCTTTGGGGCAGGGACTGTCTTTTTTTTCTGTTTGAAAAGTGCTGAGCACAATGGGGGTCTGGTCCATGAGAGGGGCATTGGCTGGAACAGAAAACACAAAAGCAGGACATCCTATGAAATTTGAATGTGATACTTTTCAAACCAATGAAAAATGCCTTTTCATTCAATGTGTAATTAGACTGTGAAACTCATTGCCATATGATGTCAATCAGACAAATAACTTAGTAAGATTCAAAGACAAACCACACATTTACATGAAGAAGAATATCCAGAGTCATAAGAACTAATGCAAACATAGTTTGGAAGGGGAAATCTCATGTACAAGGTTTAAAAACAATCTCTATTAGGAATTAGAATGGGGAGCAGATAATCCCACATCTGCCTGCTGTGGTGCTGCTTAACTCTTACTATGAGGCAACGGGTGCTGGCCAGTTTAAGAGACAGAATTCTGGGCTAGATGGACCAATAGTTAGATCCAGTATGGCAAAGCCTGTTTCTATGTAATTTGCTTCTATGCTTTACAGCTACCCAAAGCCATGGACAGGGAGGTGGGTCAAAAACAAGACTCCGCCCGCTTCCTGTGTCTCCCCTTCCCTTCCTGCCCACTGGGTGGGAGAACAGTGGGTACACAGAGACCCCTAGCTTGGCTGGGTGGGGATGTGTATGGAGCTCACTACCCCTTAGACTCCTGCATGGCTGCATTAGGACTGGCACAGTCTGGCCCTGTACATGACCTGGAGCCTCTATGAATTGACAGAGTTGCAGCTCAATTTAACAAGCACCTTTGCACTCACTGGTTTATCAGCATCTTTCACTGCCCAGGCTCACTCCTCAAGGGGATCCTGAAATTGCCCATTTAAGTGTGCAATTAAAGCCATAACCACATCAATGATTCACAGGTGCCAGGTTGCCAGACCACAGACTGCACCGAGAATGGGTGCTAGGAGCTCTGCAAGGGACTGCGACATCTTGTTTGTACAGTGGCAGAGCTCTGACCTTGCTCCCGTGGGTCCTGCGCTTCTAGGCGGTTTATGCTAGCCTCATTGGCTCACTGTGACCCTCCACGTAGCCCTTCTCTCTCTAGGGCCAGGGTTACAGTCTACTGAGCCCTTTTCATCATAGGCCTGCAAGGAGGTTGGTGAGAGAACTGTCCCTGAGGGCTTATTTTAGAACAGTTTAGCCTCCTGTCCTGACAGAGGCCTGACTTCCCCTCCCAGGAGATGATCTTGTAGTGGTGGGTTGGGGGGAACCCGGGCCCGCTCTCTACTCCGAGTTCCGGCCCAGGGACCCTAATGGTAACAGCTGTTGGCAGCCAACCTTTCACTGCCAGAGTTGCTATATTTCCCTGGGCCACTTCCCCACAGATCTCCTGCTTCTCCCTTCTTCACCCTTACCTTAGGGCTCCCTTAATGATTGTTTGGGGGTGTCTTCGTTAACCAGGCTTTCAGCCGCACTTCCTCTCCTCTGGTTCCCTGGCTCTTCCCTGTCTGACTGGAGTGAGCCCTTTTTATAGTATCAGCAGGGCCTTAATTAGAGTCAGGTGGTCACATTAACTGAATGGCCTCACCTCACTCTTTGCAGGTTAATTAGAGTCAGCTGTACTCATTAGCCTGGAGCAGCCCCTGCTCTGGTCATTCAGGGAACAGAAAACTGTTAATCCAGTGGCCAGTATATCTGCCTTCTGCTATTCTGCTGTACCCAACTGGCCTGGGTCTATCACGGTACATTTCTGGGGGAGGGAGGACATGCAAATTAAAGTGTGAAGTCTGTTACGCAAGGGGAGCCTCTGGCCTGACTCTGTCAGGGAGGGGTAGACAACGAAGAGGCTAGAGGATGAATTCAGCACATAGACCTTAAGGATCTTTGTGTTGACTATGGCCTGATCCTGGGAGGTGCTGGATGTTCTCAGTTCCCATTGAACAGAGTGATTTATTGTTACTAGTATTTGTATTGCCGTAACACCAAGTGGCATGAATGGCTTTGAGACTCTGAGCCTGAGAAGCTAGAGGGTATGTCAGAGATCTGGATGAGTTCCTACTGCTGGACGCACACCAGACTGCTATGAGAGGATGCAGACACAGAACCCCACCCCCCATGCTTAAAGCTTCCCTACATCTCAAAAGGCATCCAGCTACTGGATCCCATGTGTTTTAATCCTCTGGATAACAGAGGCCAGATATTTTCCCTGTCTTGGGGTCCCTGGGCCCACTCTCAGGGTGAAGACACTCTACCTACCACCCTGTGCTGAGAGCTACAACCATTCGGTCCACTACCAAGCCCCTGGAACCAGCGCTGACTCCTCAGACTCCACCTGTGGCTTTAAGACACCATCTCCTAGAATTCCACCCAAAGGAGTGAGTGTGACATACCAGGGTACAACCCAGACCAATGAGCAGCTGTGTCACCCCTGCCATGTCACCTCAGGTGCCCTTTACATTGTCTTGCTGCTGTAGCCTTCAATATGGACTGCCCACAGACAGCCTGCAGCGTGTAAGTCAGTCCCTGCTATGTCTGTGTGGGTGCTGCAGCCAGCCAGCCACTCCTTGGCCGCACTGAGTCACTGCTTTAAGTCCACTCCATTTGGGGGTCACAATTACCCAAACTAAAAGTCCCAAAACCACATTTTTTTTTCTGCTCTCAGTGGTACTGTCCCTCTTTGGGGGAATGCAGTCCCACCCTCTACTCTGAGTTCCAGCCCAGGGCCCTGTACTAAACACCAAGGTCTGCTTCTTTATCTGTGCTGTAGTTTTCCCTGGGCCACTTCCTACCCAGCATCTTAAGTTCTCCTCTGGGTCACTCTGTCTCATCCCTGCTTAAGAAATGTCTCTCCCTGACTGGAGAGGCTTCCTTACTCTCTGAGCTTTCTGCCTGTCTCTCTCTCCAGCTGGGTTTTATCAACATTTAAGCCTGGCACTCATTCCTATTACTTCTTCTTCTTGTGTTTTATGACAAAGCAGACTCACTTGATGAGTCTATGACTGCCAAGCACTGGATGCCATGAACTCTTTCACCTTTCCCAGTATTTTTAAAGAATTGCAATATTGTTCTTTTTTAAAGGGCCGCATTTTCCTGATGCTCTTACTAGGATGCTGCAGTGAAATTCCCATTATTACAGTCACCCTCTGCTCTTTATGGGGAATTTGCCTGATTCCCCTCCGGTGGGGATCATTCTGTAATCAGGTTGGCTTAGCTCCAGCCCACAAGGCAAGCCACCCTGTTACATCCTCACACTGAAAATGGAGTTTGCAGGTTAGTAAAGATGCATACAGAGGGTTCCTAATCTTACATGTTGTACAGACACATTCCCAAATCATCACAGGCGAGTGTTAATAAGAGTGAATAAACTCAACACAATGGGGAGGGAAAAATCAGACTTGTTCAGAGTAATATCTACACAAAAAAAAGGCGAGTTGTCATTAATGAACGATTCTGATGCCCTTTGGTATGGCAAGTGTTCATATTTTCCTAGTGTTTGATATCTAGTCCCTTGGAATATCCAGTTATCTCACTAACTGTTTTATTGGTGAATAATTCTTTCCTCGTTGTTTTTTTATGTTCCTATTTTTCTGTGCTTTGTCACACACTTTTCTTACTGTTCTTTGACCCTGTAGCTTGGATGTTGTGTCCGAAGTATATATTTGTGCCTATTGGAGATCCCAAAGCATTAGTTAGTTCTTCTATCAGTCAACAGGGGCAGATATCTGTGATCTAATTCAGCTGATATCAGTAAGCATGTTGCCATTAACTTCAGTGGGAGCAGACCCTTGTTATGTTGGCTGGAGAAAGAGTCAAGGTCTTCAGCTGATGTCATTCACTGAACTGATTACCTTTTTAGAAATGACCTAAGCACTTAGGGCCAGATTGCACCAGGTGTTTAGGTGTCTAATTGCTGTTGAGAAAAAAGGTGCCTAAAACCTTTGTGTAGTTGGGCCTTAGGATCTTGAGTTCCATTGATCTTCAGTCAGACATAGGCTCCTGAGACACTTAGGAGCTCTGGAAAATGTGACCCTGACAACTTCACCCTTTGAGTCGTACCTTATTCCAGGAGTCATCCCACTAAAGTCCAATTACTATGCAGAGAATAAGGAACTAATCACCGGAGATAACTCTGGCAGAATTGGTCCCTATGTGTTCTAGTTTGCACGTTTGTTTATTTTTTAAAAGTTGCCTACAATTCAATTACAAATATAAAAAGGGACAGTGCCATTAAACTTAACCTACTTGGAAACAGATGTTCTGTAAACAGCAGACGAGTGTTATTACGCAGTTTAAATAATGTAATACCAGAGTGGGAAAGTTAATTGTATTTGGACCTTCCTTGCATATTTATGGAGTTGAATGTCAATCAGTAGGTTTTCAATAAGAGTTTTTATGTAGCATTTCATTGTCCCCCATGTGAGGAAAGTCTGAGAGTCAGCCAATAAAATAATCATGCAGACATTTAGGAGGAGATCTTTTTAAAAATGTTTATTTTTCAGCATAGAAAGAAAGTAAGATGCAAATATAACCATCCATGTTATTTCTTAATTACTGAGGAATGACACACGGCATGGGTTTTGGTGATGTATTGCATTATCCAAGGTGTAAGATGGAGAACACGGAACATTGCAATAACCTTTCTCACAGACTAATCAAGAGCACTGAGTCCTGTAATTCGAGTCCCATTCCCCATTCGCCTTGTTGAAAAGAAATCAAAGTTCCAATAATGTCAAGATGGAATGTCATACTGGAAGGTCTAAGTCATTAATGCTTCACTCCTATGAGGACTTACACATGTCGTTAAGTCCCATAAGTTGACGTTTATTTTCAAGTGTTTTGATCCTTAAAGTAGCTTCAAAATTTCTTCCAGTTTTGTGATTTGTCAAGCTATTCTGCTACAACGTTATGAGCTAGATCCTGTAAACCCCCTCAGGTCAGTAATTCTTACTCATCCGAATAGTCCCACTGAAACTTAATTGGTTGAGTAAGGACAACTTATCTAAGTAAGGAGTTGCAAATTCAGGCCTCAGGTCTGTTTCCTGTTGCAGCAATAGTTATAGTTTGTATGCTGTCTAATAAGCAGAGAACCAAAACCACAAGTCCTGATTCTCCGCTCCCATACAAAGGTATAAATGGGGAGTAACTTCACTGAAGTCAATTGGTGTAGGTGAAGGAGAACCAAACCTGCTAGAGCTGAATGTTCACAGTCAGCTAACAAAAAACTCAACTCACCAGAAGCATGTTACCTGTTGGTGCTGTAAGTGGGAATGGAGTGCAGATAACTTTGGTTCCAGGCCTTCATTCCCTGATGATTCTGTGAGTTTTTTTGCAGAATAAACCCACACACTGGAAAAAAAAGGATTTTATTCCTTTCTTTTGTAAGGGGTCCTAGTATTTCTGCAATAGCTGTAATCTCCAGCCTGCTGAGCACTTAGTAATTATGGCTTCCTTCATGCATTTAACAAAAGGCCTCAGTAATGAATGGCAATAACAAAGCTTGCTACCGTTTGAGAACTCCCTGTAGAACCAGTTCTAAATACTATAATTCCATCTGCCCATGCTCATTTTTATATGTAGACGAGTGGGGTTTCTATGGCTCATATTGGCGTGCTCGAATATTAGCAGTTTGTCTCCACTTTAATGATGAGATTATCACAGAACCAAGTAACATATATTTGAATTCCTTTAGGGTGTACTTTAATGTACATCATTAATTTTGGCAATAGAAATAAGCTCCCATGGTACTTTCACATTTGAAACAAAAAGAAACAATATAAAAAATTGCGGAAGGAATAATAATTAACCGTGGAGATTTCCTTAATTACTGTAGCTTACTTGTTCAAAACCAGCTAAGGTTGTTAGTGCTCACAGATTGTTAACAAGTGAGGGAATTTTTGATCGTTGAACAATATGTTGGTTGTTTCAAGCCCAGTTCATAAATAGTACCACATACAACTGTCCTTGCACTGACATAAAATCTCTCTACAGAACCAGCCAGCATTTTTGTATACAGTTCAGTACAGACCAATTCAGCAAAGAAACACACTACTCTCTCTAGGAGACATTACTTTTGTTCCTTCTTGTTTGTTGTTTTCTTAAAATACAATAAAGATAATTTTGACTGAAATTATATGGTTGCTTTTTGTTATGGAAAATATCATACTAACTAGAGCTGGCCAGGGAATAGCAATTCCATTTTGCAACAACTTTTGAGGTTTCAGAATTTCTTTTCATTCTGAAGGGGAAAAAAAAAACCTTTCAAAAGTTTTAACAAAACAGAATTGTGTCAAAACGTTCATTTTCAGAACAGAAAGATCAAGGTTTCAATTAGTCTCTCTCTCTCTTTCTCTCAAATTGCCCATAGAATCCAAACTGGACTTCAGAAAACTTCCTCAAAATTGATACATAGCCGCAAAATGTTTTGGTTTCAACAAAATGGCATTTTTGCAACAAAATACCAACAAAAAGTTTCATTAAACATTTTCTGAGCTTTGACAGCAACCTCTGGGGATGTCATAGGATACTTTCTTCCTTTAAGGAAGGTTCGTGCTGAAGCATAAACAAGTTGACAGCATTGCTTTAAGCCTGACAGAAACAAAGAATATTGTATTCAACAATGAAAAAGTGCCTTAGGAATATCAAAGAGGGAGCGGACTGCAGATTGGATCAAAACTGCAGCATTTAGAAAGACAAAAGTAAATGGACAGAGAAATGCAGTGATACACGGAAGCTGTTTTCAACTTACAATACATCAGAGCAGATGTAGTAAAGTGTATTGAGCACAAAGCTGGGAGTTAGATGACTTAGGTTCTACTCCTAATTCTGCCATGGATTGTTGTGTGATGCTGCACAAGTCACTTATCCTCTCTGCACCTCAACTACCCCATCTGTAAAGTGCAGCCCCCACACCACTCTTTGTAAAGTGTTTCAGGTTCCAAGGATGTTGTACAAGTACAAGGGGTTATTTATTACTATGACCCTGCTACAACTGTATACTGGGAGCTGATGAATGAGACTTCTGAGTCTCTTATGGATGGCGGGGGAAGAGAGGCACATTTGTGTGTGTGCCGGGAGCTTGGCGACCAACAGTCAGTGAAGCAAACATCCTGGGTATGATTCTCCACTGCAGCCACACTCAGCTCGGGAGCAGGGGAGGCTGGTGGGAGCACCCTGATTCTCAGCTGCCTGGCCCCAGCACAAGTCAAAGCTGTGGTGGTGGTGGTGGTGGGGATTTTAATTTACAGGTTCCTTCAAGGACCTAACTCCATGAGACTTGGGCACAGTGGAGAGTCATGCTGCCATGGCCCTGTCTCTTCCGTGATGCCAGAGAGGAGGCTTCTAGCATAGGAGGCAACAGAGCCAGAAGTAGAGCTGGTCCAGAAGGCATCAAAACCATGTTTGCCATCTTGCACTGGCAGAGATTCCTCCTACATATTCTCTAGTGGAAATCTCTGGCCATTTAAGTTGACTTTGTGCCATGTGAGCAGCACAATGTGACCTTGGTGGACTGGAGACTCCAGCCCCTTGGACTGGACGGTGGTGTCAAGGAAAACAGCTGGAACAGAGATGCCTGAGGGTATGTGAAGGTGACACCTGTCAGGCTGGCAATGAGGGTGCTGGCGAAAATATTCCGCTGGTCTCATATGGAGCTTGGGTTTGCTCTTTCTGCCACCTGCAGATCACCTTCTCCAGTCACAGTCCTCAATCCGCATTTATGCTTCATGCCCCATGTACATCAGGACACCGTTGTTCTCCATTCGCTCCCTCAGGAGTTTCATGTCTCACCCACCACATTGGTATTTTCCCCTTCTTGATACAAGCGTTATCCAAGCTGTCCCTATACCTCTGACTGCCAGATCCTGGGACTCGACGACAGGGGATGATCCCTGTTCTATTCACTCCCTCTGAAGCATCTGCTACCATCCACTGATGAAAGACAGGATACTGGGCTAGATGGACCGTTGGTCTGACCCAATATGGCCGTTTGTGAGGGGGCACCTGCCCCACACTGGGCTCTAAGGGGTTAATAGAGCCATTAGGAGGCTGTGCAGGAAGCAGCCAATCAGAGAGGGGATGAGAGGAGCTGCCAATCAGGGCGAGGCTGGCCCATATAAGAAGGGCTGCAGAACAGAGCAGTGGGAGTCACTCCCTGGAGCTTGAGGAGGGTGGCTGACAGGCTGCCTTGCAGGCTGAAGGCAGCAAGCACCCTGGACAGAGCAGTGCTGCAGGCAGAGACCCAGGGAGCTAAAGGCAGCTCCTGGCAGGCTGCAGGGATCTGCAGCCTGAGGCTCTGAGGAAAGGGCAAAGAGTGTGCTGGGGCCGCAGGGAAGTGGCCCGGGGAGATCTACAGAGGAGTCGAAGGGGATACAGCAAGTGGCAGACATCTACAGGGTCCCTGGGCTGGGACCTGGAGTAGTGGGCGGGCCTGGGTCCCTCCCTGGCCCCCATCACCACAGTCATGAAGTAACTTGACCGGAGGGCTGTGTTGCTGAAGAGAACACCACAGTCCTGGGAGGGATGTTGGTCCCAGAACAGAAGTGACAGTGGTGAGGCACCATCAGAAGAGAGTGCACTGGTGAGAAGAGCTAATCCCCGTGACAGCCAGCAGGAGGCGCTGGAGTGGTGAGTTGCACCCCGTCACACCGTTCTTCTGTTCTGAAGGTGGCAGCTTCTGCCACAGGGTTATTTGTTTTTTATCTTATCTTTCTGAATGGGAGATATGCAAAAGCCTGCTGCTATGAGGGTCTTATTTTTTAAAATATCATTATTTTGAGGCGCACAACTCACGATTTTTCAATACTTGGGATGGGAAGCCCTGTAAACTCATTGTTCTTGATGACTTTAGGATCAACTTTCCCAAGAAAAATGGAAGATCAGAGACCAAACTGATCTCTGTTCCCCTCTACCGAGAAGTACACGTGTCTGCAGCTGGGTACAGAAACAAATATATGCTTGCCCTGGTTGTAAGTGTTGATTACTGATTACTCTCGCCCCTTGCTCCACCGATATGGCCACCAGGTGCCCGTTATCTACCGGGTAATGAGCGTTGGGGTAGGGCGGAGGGTTCGATCACTGGATGCCCTGGGGGGGGGTGTCAAGTGCCCACGGGTAGCGACGGAGAGCACGCAAGCAATCACTCTTAGTGTTCAAGAGAATGAGGGTTTATTAAATGAATCACAGATAGGGATAAGGGATAACACGATTAGTTACATCTGGGGCTTACAATACACTACCAAAGCAAATAATACAAATACTGCAATTACAAATAAAAGCTGGCCCTGGTATTTTTCCAAGTCCCAATAGTTATTTAGGTCGTTCCAGGGGTTAGTAGAAGTGATATTGGTGCTATTAGTAATCATAAATGCAGCAACTAATTTCCCTAAATAAATTGTGAGGCTTAACTGATCCCCCTTGCTTTCAAGATTTCCTGGTCAACGGGTTTCCCCTAGCAGGAATCTTGGGGCGGCTGGAATCAGTCTTTGCCTCTTATCTATCAGTACAGAATACTTAACAGCTAATTATACTTACACATACAAACCACAACAGTTTCATTACGGCCGGCAAGCGGTTAGGCTTCAGGAAACGCGTGAGCCGAGAGAGTCTTCAGGGTGATCAGGCCTGGATACGGTTTCGACAGGAATTCGGGGTCTCTCCGCCCGTCCCCGGGAGGGGACCGGCAATATATAGTAAATTTGTCGTCATAGTTTGTGATAAGCCAATTGGGGGGTCGCGAGTGGCAAATGCCCATACAAGGGAGGCAGACGGGCCCCAATATCTCTACCCAGGAAGCAACCGTCGCGAGGGGAACTGTGTCCCTCCAGGCTGGCTGACCACAAGGCTGCTTTTCCTGTTGCAAGTTCTGCTTTCTGAGCAGCTACGTGACCAGTGGCAGTTCTGAGAGCTGGGGGAAAAATCCATTGGGGGGTGGAGGCCGGAGCACCCGTAGTCTGGCCCTGGGGCCCCACTTGGGGGTCTAACATGCCCCCATGCTCCGGCCAACAACGCCCCACGTACCTAAACCTCAGTGTCTGAGTCAGCATCCGCCCCTACGAGCGGACGTTTCTCAGTAGCCGAGGCAATAAGGGCACTTCCCACCATCCGCCGAACACAGGCCTTAACAAAAGCGCACCCAAGGCAGAGGAGGCAGAGGCCCACCACAAGCGACACAAAAAGGGATTGAAAATAAGCCTTATAGGCTCCAAGCCCCAACCACTCCAGCCATGACCAGAAGCGGAAGGTCTCTCTGGACTCACGCACAGCGGTTCCTAAGGCCTTAAGATCATCAATTACTTCAGTTAAGTTTCCAGAAATAGAAGAAAGAGAGATACAGCACTTATCTTTAAACTGGGGATACATAGATACAAGGGTTTCACAAAATCCTGTGATTGTAACAAAAATTGTATCATTAAGCGATTCTGAAAAGATAATCTGCTAATTCACCTAGCCGCTGATTAACTAAACTAAAGCCTTTGCAGTAGTATTAGCTAGCGTTTCAATAGCCAGTGATTGGAATAATACTTGCTCACGCATAACATGTACCCCACGGGGTTAACGAGACTGCTGAAGAAACCATAGAGGACAACGCCCCCTTCGCCCTCTCCCACCATCCCCAAGAACGTCGAACCCTCCCGGCTGAACTGGGCTGCCAGGTCTTAACATAAACACCGCCCCCTTTTATCAGGATAGAGCCAATGGTACATATGCCTTTGGGATTGGGGGGGAGTGCCGCAAAGGCAACCTCGCCACATAGCCAAAAATGACCGGGTCGTAATCTGTTTAAAACCCAATTAGAATAAAAATAGGTGTGCTTAAGAGGGTTAAAAAAGGTGCTAAAGGGTGGGGCCCAGACATCTATTTCCACGACAGTTTCATTGACTATTGGCAAGGGGGTGTCCCGATCCATAACAACGTCACCGTGAGACACGTTGCCATAGACAAGGGTTTGGGAACAATTCGGATACGTGCCAACCCAATGAGGTGAGTCTGACCGGTTTTTATGTCCCTCCCTGCCGTAAAATGCCCAACAATGGGACGCCATGGGTCTCTGTGCAGGTGACAAGGGGAGTGGGTCCCTGCAGCGTGCTCTAGTTCTATTAAAAATAGGGAAAACAAGAGGGGAAATGGGATTAAAAAGGTCATTTGTGCAACCTGTCCACTGCGCGGTAGGGAGCCACTGAGCTGAGGGGGAAGAGCAATTAAGGGGACCATTAATACTACTAAAGTTAAACACTAACGGTAATAAATCAAACAAAGGCCTATTTACAGACAGCTTGTTAGAACATGCAAGGCAATTATCGGAGGTCAGCGAAGATAAGTCGATGTTTCCTCCCAGGGCTTCCTGGATCCAATAGGCTGCAAACAGAAGCTGATGGGCATTTTCGCCCACAGGATACCGTCTCAGGTTCAGCAGAGGTGGGCCCCTCCGGTCCTCGTTCTGGCTTCCTGCCGCTATGGCGAACTGTAAGACAGAACAGAAGGCGGCCTTATTGGCCCCCGTTAGTTCGCTCCTGACTCAGAACGTTTGCTTATCCAGTTGTGATGGACCAAGGTATGGGTGCCCTGGGCATCCACAACCGTATAGGTATTGGGATATTTACCTGCACTTACAATTTGTGCGGCGTAGGGTTCCCGGCGACCTGAGGCCTGTGGCTCAGCCACCCAGACTAGTTGATCAGGGTGATATACGGGAGTCCAGGGACCTCTAGGTCTGGGGCTGATTTCCGGCCAACGAGAATAGTTTGCATTGAGGGAGATAAGAACCTGGGTAATAGCGCACTCCAGCCCTTATAGTCATCGTTGGGATTAACTGAACGTATCATGGTTTTCAGAACCCCGATTTTCCGCTCTACACACCGTTACTTTCGGGGTGATACTTCAAGTGAATATGGAGGGAAGCCCCCCATCCCAGCACTAATGCTTCGAAACGTTGCTGGTAAACGGGGGTCCTCCATCTGCTTGAAACCTCGGAGGGCACACCCCATGCTGCAGCCACTTGTTGCAGCGCCCAGCCACGGCCGCAGCGTGGTGGTATTCAGGGGAATGCAGTGAGTTTGACGGGAGCCCAAATCTACTAGCAACCCGTGGGCAGGATCACCTGGCTGTACCCGGGGCGGGGGTATGAGTTTAGAAACGGTGGCCCCGGATTTTTTGATGATACGGCTACACTCCTTCCAAATGCCTGACGGTGTCTCAGTCCGACTAGTTTCCGCAACCCCCGTGCACTGGGGTTGCAGGGAACCATCGGCCGGCTGACACTTAAAGGTGGGATGGCAGTGGAGGAGGCATCCTACAGCAGGCAGGGTTAATGAGGTAGTATAGCTTTTCGACCCTGACCCTGACTCTATAGTACAAACCCAATCTAGGGTGGGCCTCGCAGACTGTCCTGCTGGCCACTGGTGAAATTGTAAGTGTTGAAATTGCTCGAGCTCAGATGTTCACACTGGTCCCCACTACACCACGGGCACTGACCCGCCCGAAGGCATCCTGTTCGTGACGCCATGTTGATTACTGATTACTCTCGCCCCTTGCTCCACCGATATGGCCACCAGGTGCCCGTTATCTACCGGGTAATGAGCGTTGGGGTAGGGCGGAGGTTCGATCACTGGATGCCCTGGGGGGGGTGTCAGTGCCCACGGGTAGCGACGGAGAGCACGCAAGCAATCACTCTTAGTGTTCAAGAGAAATGAGGGTTTATTAAATGAATCACAGATAGGGATAAGGGGATAACAGATTAGTTACATCTGGGGCTTACAATACACTACCAAAGCAAATAATACAAATACTGCAATTACAATAAAAGCTGGCCCTGTATTTTTCCAAGTCCCAATAGTTATTAGAGTCGTTCCAGGGGTTAGTAGAAGTGATATTGGTGCTATTAGTAATCATAAATGCAGCAACTAATTTCCCTAAATAAATTGTGAGGCTTAACTGATCCCCCTTGCTTTCAAGATTTCCTGGTCAACGGGTTTCCCCTAGCAGGAATCTGGGGCGGCTGGAATCAGTCTTTGCCTCTTATCTATCAGTACAGAATACTTACAGCTAATTATACTTACACATACAAACCACAACGTTTCATTACGGCCGGCAAGCGGTTAGGCTTCAGGAAACGCGTGAGCCGAGAGAGTCTTCAGGGTGATCAGGCCTGGATCCGTTTTCGACAGGAATTCGGGGTCTCTCCGCCCGTCCCCGGGAGGGGACCGGCAATATATAGTAAATTTGTCGTCATAGTTTGTGATAAGCCAATTGGGGGGTCGCGAGTGGGCAATGCCCATACAAGGGAGGCAGACGGGCCCCAATATCTCTACCCAGGAAGCAACCGTCGCGAGGGGAACTGTGTCCCTCCAGGCTGGCTGACCACAAGGCTGCTTTTCCTGTTGCAAGTTCTGCTTTCTGAGCAGCTACGTGACCAGTGGCAGTTCTGAGAGCTGGGGGAAAAAATCCGTTGGGGGGTGGAGGCCGGAGCACCCGTAGTCTGGCCCTGGGGCCCCCACTTGGGGGTCTAACAGTAAGCAGGTAGTTACAGAAAAAATCCTGTGTGCAAATGCAAAAGCACTTTAAAACCATGTTTCCTACAGATAGGCTATGCCCTGGTAACTAAGACAATGAAAAAACTGCCCGAAGTGAAGTGGTCTAGATGCACTCAACAGATCAGCAAAGATTTCACAATTCAAAGTAGGCCAATGTCTTCCCCACTGCACACATTTTTCCCCTGAATTACCTTTTGTACATTTTCACCTCACTGAAAGGGGTTGGCATCTTGGCTATTAATAGCATGTTGTGCCCTACTAAAATAACGAGAACAATTCGATCCAGGAATTCATCACATCCAGAGGTAAACACAAATAAAAATGATACAAAAGAATGAGGTTGGAGGGCCAGTCTTTTAAAGGAGAGTCCAAGCAGTTGTTGAGCCTGATTCACCAACGTGTTACTCCTGTTTTATGTCAGCCTAGCACCATTACAATGGAACCAGTGGCTGATTCCAATAGTTCCATGAGCATAAACCTGAAATGGTACAATGGTAAACTGGACTCTTTGGTTTCTGTTCCACACTGGTCTTGAATTGCTTTGTGTGACCCACAGCAGACAGTGGCCGCTCTTTGCCTCCATTTCCCCATTTGCAAAATGGGAATAGTGATGTTTACCTATCTTTGATAAAGCACTTTGGGATCTATCGATGGAAAAGGGATAAGTACAAACTCTTATCATTTATCAGTAAGAGGAGAAACAAGACCTAATTTCATGAGTTAAGGAGATGCATGAAAAATTGTGGCTTTTGTGCTGTATTCTGGCATAGGCTAGTATAAAAGTAAGATTCCATCCAAATCCTCAAATATTTCTTTCCGATATTATGTAAAGTGATTCCAAAAGTCTGAATTCAAAGGTATTTACTGCTTTTAACTGAGACTGTAATAAAATGAGATAATGGACTCTAGAGGACATATTCAGTTCAAAATCAAAAGGAGTGCCAAATTTCCATTGTCAAACTTAAGCTTTTCCCATCTCTTGCTCCAGCCTTGTTACATTTTCTGTATGAAATTTATGGCAGTGAGCTGTCTGATCTCAGAATTATTTGGGAGGGAGAAAAAAAGTAAAGCACTTTAACTAATCCTGCTGATATCATGAACTTGTAAAGACGATCTGAGTGCAGTTATCATTTCTGGACAATTTATGAAGTGATAAGCATAGTCCAAAAATGCTGGAAATGTATATTCACACTGAATTTCAAAGTTGGAAAAAGAAAGCTAATAAAAATATATATGGGAAAGGTTTTTATTAAGTCAGAGTGGACAAATTCAGAAGAAATAAGAATGGATCCAAATCTTAGCCCATCCTATGAACCCAAGCCCTTTTCTTTTATAGCATACTTTTTTAAAAATAGAAGCTGAGATTCTCACATAAACACATGACTCCAGGAGCTGGGGATTTAGGAAAAGCACCATATTGTGACTCTTGAAAAACTGGCAACACCACCTGCTGTTTACATAGTTTTCACTCTCCATGTAGGGAACAGAAACAGTACTGAGGGGATCGGCAACCTTTGGCCCATGGCCCACCAGGGTAAGCACCCTGGCAGGCCAGAAGGGTTTGTTTACCTGCCACGTCCACCGGTTTGGCCGATCGCAGCTCTCACTGGCCGCGGTTTGCCATTCCAGGCTAATGGGGTGGCAGGAAGCGGCGGATAGAACATCCCTCAGCCCGCGCTGCTTCCCTCAGCCTCCATAGGCCTGGAGCAACAAACTGTGGCCAGTGGGAGCTGCGATCGGCCAAACTTGCAGATTTGGCAGGTAAATAAACTAGCCCGGGCCGCCAGGGTGCTTACCCTGGCGAGCCGGGTGCTTACCCTGGCAAGCCGCGTGCCAAAGGTTGCTGATCCCTGCAGTACTGTGTAATTCAGGTGCCCAAGCACTCAAGGGATGGTGAATAATCAATGGCTTGTTACTAAAATTTTTCTTAGTTTTTGTTGAACAATTGCAAATAAAAAAATAAATATGGAAGGATTAAAGGCAGCTTCGGTGATAGGTGGAGTGCCAGCATCAGGCATGATTAACTTTCAATATGGACTTAAGGTTTGTTAAAGCAGCTGGCTCAGAAAGTTTATTATTGGGTGCAAGTAAGGAAGTAGGTACAGAACAGAGAGGATGTAGGACTTTGTGGTTGAAGCACTGGCACAGGGCTCAGCTCAGTTCCTGGCACTGCCCATGACTCACTGAGTGAACAAATCATTTAATTTCTTTGTGCCTTACTTCCCAAGCTGTAAAATAGAGACTATGATCATTCTGATCACCCACCCTTGGTCTGTCTTGTCTAGTCTGTAAATTCTTTGGGGCAGGGGCTGTCTCTTACCAGCGGGATGTGCATTAAGGCTCTAATCTTAGCTGCAGGCTTTAGATACAAACAGAATATCAGTAAATAATGGAATGTGATTTAATATATTTACTGATATTCTGGTTGTACCTAAAGGCTGCAGCTGAGATCAGGGCTTTAATGCACATACCCACGGTATTCAAACCCATCCCCTCAAACACTCCTGTACTCCCCACACCTAGATAGAAATTTCAAACCACTTTTTATATACACTTTATATTTCCCTTGTAGATACCACTGGGTGCTGTGAACATGTTATGTTTTAAGCATTGTGGGCAGGGTCCATGTCTTCATATATACCACCATAGTCAATGCGGTATTGCATTATCAGTGTTACTACTATTATTCCTGCCTGTGGACTGTTCCTTTTCATCCCGTGAAACAAAGAATTATTGGAAGATTCCCTCTAAAGATCTGTCCTATGGTGCACTGAACCATAGGCTGAATCACGTACAGACATGGGCCAAATGTTCTAATTAATGTTAGATACCTAAAGTCTCAGCTAGATACCTAGTGTGTCTACCAGTTTAGGTCCCCTGGTGAGTAAGGTGCCCAAGATTCTTACATTCACCTCCTTGTATGACTTTCAGCTTCCCACACTCAACAAAACGGTCACCCACTTGATCTTGCCTTCACTAATGCTGCTCCTTCTCTAATCTCTTAATATCTGCATTCCCTCTCTAACCATGACCTCAGCTCCTTCAACACCCCCATGCACTCATCCTTCTTCCCACCTCTTGCATGCTCACCAGTCCATCAATGTCAATGACTCTCCACCCAACTCCCACGACCATTTGAATTCCTTTAAATTAGGGTACAACTTCTTATAGGAACAGAGCAAAACTCAGTTCTTAGATGCTGAGTAGCTCTAGTCTCCTCTTACTCTTATTCCCTACAACCATGAAAATAGTTGTATCTGTAGAGAGAATAAACTACCAGTCAAAATCCCAGGGTAGAAACTTGCCCCACATCTCTTCCTGCTTTCATTCCAGATGCCCAGGATACTTGAATTGAGATCATTTTCTGTTCCAACTATAATCTATGCTTCAATGTCCTAAGTGCAACTCATAATTCAGTTAGCCATGTTCAGCCCAGCAGAGCCATTTGAGTGGTGATCTCAATGTTTCATTACGTTTGGTGGCTCTTTGCTGTTTGCCAGCCCAGTGGTAAAGATGACGTAGGTGGAAGTTGTTGACGTGCATTTACGTTCTTGTGCTAGTTTGTTTCTCCACATGACAGATTTCTCTTTGGTACCATTAACTGGTACAGTTTGTCCAGAGCTATTTTACACTGTGCTGAAAACAGCATTTGATACAAATGAATTTGGGATGTTTAAGCAGTTTGAAAGGTATATGAACGGAAGTCACATCATCATGGTATTCCTCAGTGAGCAGCTAATGCACATCTAAATTGTACTTTTCTAAATAGATTGCGTCCTCCAGAGGCAGATAAATGGTGAACTTTTAATTTTAAGGGACATTGTTAAATTTAAATGCATTGTTTTTTTGAAGTCCAACTTTTACCGTAGAACGAAAAAATTAGAGATGATCCAGGCTGGCAAAAATCCCGATTGCTGAGAAGGGCACAGGACAAATGGGATAACAATCTGGGCAAGGAAAGGGTCAGGCAAGGACAACAGAGGAACCTGGGATTGCCTCCACTGAGCTGCCATTTATCAGGGAGGCAGTGGAAAGAAACGCAATAAAAGTGGGCTTGCGATCAGAGGGGGAGGGCATGAAAGGGAGAGGGGCGAAGTGGAGCAACAAAACTGAGACACCAGACACAGGATTGGTGGGTGGTTCTAACTTATGTGAGCTATACAATAATGCTTTGGGAGAAGGAGGCAGGATCAGGGACACGTACACAGATGAGCTGAGCCTAAGGACTTGTCTACATTAAATTTGCAGCAAGCTGGGGTGTTAATCTACTCTGCACTAGCCTTTCATGCTCTAGCTGCCTGTGGGTATCCTGCTGTCATGCATTAACAGTACATTAATGCACTCTGGTCTAATCCTGTTTCAAAGAGAGATTGGATCTGGGCTTTTTAACTATAGTCAGATATAGAATCATAGAAGATTAGTGTTGGAAGAGACCTCGGGACGTCATCTAGTCCAATCCCCTGCTCAAAGCAGGACCAACCCCCAGCAAATTATCCCAGCCAGGGCTTTATCAAGCGAGCCTTAAAAACCTCTAAGGATGGCGATTCCACCACCTCCATAGGTAACCCATTCCACTGCTTCACCACCCTCCTAATGAAATAGTTTTGCCTAATATCCAATATAGACCTCCTCCACTGCAACTTGAGACCATTGCTTCTTGTTCTGTCACCTACCACTACTGAGAACAACCTAGCTCCAGCCTCTTTGGAACCCCCTTCACGTAGTTGAAGGCTGCTATCAAATTCCCCCTTCACTCTTCTCTTCTGCAGCCTAAATAAGACCAGTTCCCTCAGCCTCTCCTCATAAATCATGTGCCCCAACCCCCTAATCATTTTCATTGCCCTGTGCTGGACTCTCTCCAGTTTGTTCACATCCTTTCTGTAACGGGGGACCCAAAACTGGACACAATACTTCAGATGTGGTCTCACCAGTGCCAAATAGAGGGGAATATCACTTCCCTTGATCTGCTGACAATGGTTCTACTAATACAGCCCACTATGCCATTAGCCTTCTTGGCAGTAAGGGTGCACTGTTGACTCATCCAGCTTCTCATCCACTGTAATCCCAGGTCCTTTTCTGCAGAACTGCCACTTAGCTAGTTGGTCCCCATCCTGTAGCAGTGCATGGGATTCTTCCATCCTAATGCAGGATTCTGCACTTGTCCTTGTTGAACCAAAGGCAGTTATTTGCCAGAAAGGCAACAGATTAGTTCTCAGCCAAGCTAGAGTAGGCTTTATAGCAATGTTTAGAGCCTTTGAAGTGGCCTACTAAGCAGAGACAGTGGACTTTACTTTTAAAAACAGGGGATAATGCTTGTAAGCTTGAGACCACATCAGAAAGGTCAAAAGAAGCTGTTTTTGCCAGAAAGTCATACAGTTTAGGGTAAATCTATAGATTTCAGATTATGTGGGCATTGTCCACAATGTTATTTTTAGATTTTTTTTACTCAAGATTGAAACAAATTATTACACAGTCTTACCTCAGTTCTGTCTCAGTCTCAGCCTGGTAGTGGCAATGACATTTTAATTTATATTAAAGGACAAAACTAAGCATGCAGATAAGGGAGTGTCTGTCACACTAAACACAAGGCATAAAAATGAAAAACCTTGACAAAGTAGATCAAGAGAGAGAAAGCAGAAGGCTGAGCAATCCCTTTAGGCAACCATAGCAGCGACAATATTTCATTTTCATTTATCTGAGAGAATGAGACAAAATTGAGACAACCACATTTTCTTACTAGCCAACCATAGTTGTGGTCTTAGCTGCCCATGGACAAGTCATCAGAACATTTCCCCCCTCCCAGCTTGCACGGATAGAAAACAATGTATTTGGGTCAACCTGCTATTTTTCTGGGAGGTACCTCTGTGATCTAACCTGGCCTTCCTCTACTTCAGTTGTAACTTCTGCCCTCCCCCTGTAGTACCCGATACAAACCACCTTTTCCTAACTGAAACCCTCATGCTCCTCCTTTAAACAAGCCCTCAAACCTTGTTAACTTTCTGTCCCAGCAGTCTGGTTCCAATGTGCTTAAGATGGAGCCCATCCTGGCAGTAAATATGCTCCTTTCCTGTCTAAGTTCCCCTGTGACTAATGTGGATCTATGTGTAATTGGTCCTGCCTCTCAAGGAGGCTGGACTTGATGACCTCTTGAGGTCCCTTCCAGCCCCACATTTCTATGATTCTGTGATAGTTAACTATCTTGGGTGAGATGCTTACCCCAGTTCCAGCCCCTTTACACAGGGTAAGAGAGCTGGAGGGGCCTTAAAAGTTGTGACTGTAGCCAGGGGAGGATTCCCTCAGCACAGACATTATGGAGAACGGCTGTAAGGCTGGTATAGGAGGCATGTCAGAATAGTTTAGGCTCCTGAGGACTAAAATTAGTGCAACCTAAGTAACTGGACTCAACACAGAAGTAACTGGATGGAATTCTCTGGCCTGTAGTATATAGGAAATCGAGCTAGATGATCTACTTGTCCCTTCTGGCCTTAAAAGCGATGAAACTGTGAAAAGCTGCATGGCCATTTTTATGCACATCCCAACATGCCTTTTGTGCAGGACAGCCATAATTCCATACGGCATGCTGCAGGTTCACTCACACTGTGCACAGTTTTTTAAATGGACAAATTTAGAGTTCTCCCCATCTGTCCCTTTTAAATTTAGAGTCCCACTGCTGTCAGTGAGCTGGCACACTGAGAAAGTCAGATTACAGATTTCAAACAATACTTTCAATATGATCTTCTTCCCCTCATAGCTAGCAGGTACCTGATTCTAAACAATCAACAACTTCTCAGCCAGAAGACACCCATTCCTATTGATATATTTTATGGTTTGCATTATCATGCGGTGAATACACTACAAGCCTCTATTGACCAAGGCTTGAAGCTTCAAGACATTCTATTCTATTCTATTCTATTCTATTCTAGGTATTATGAGTCTGATCCAAAGCCACTGAAGTCAATGGGAGTTTTTCCATTGACTTCAATAGGCTTTAGATCAGGCCCTATAGCTTGCCCGTCCCTGTGGTATCCGAGTGCCTGCTACTGGCTTCCCCTCGGGTAGTTATTTTATATACTGAATACTTTAAATAAGTGAAACTCTAAAGGGCAAATAAAAGGGTATGCTGTCAAAAGTTATTTGCATACTATTACGGTTATTTCAGATCTTGATAGAGGTAGCTTAAAGTATTTAATTTGCTGTGAGATGCATAATATGAGCTGCCCTCCTAATTGCAGCTTTTTATATACATTCATCCATTCAAACTGATTATGTGGGAGATTGAGTATCAACTGGGAAACCTCTTCACTAAACTGAATACTGCAAAAGAATCATGGACCTCAAGTTGATTCTTCTGAGGGCCAGATCCTGGGTGGGGTAAATGGGTTTAGCTCCATTTAGGTCAACTGAGCATTGTCAGTTTACACCAGCTGAAAATCTGTGTTTGTTTAATTTTTCCCTCTCATAGTGTATTCTAAAGATCATAGGAATTCCTATGCTGGGACATACTAGCGGTCTTACTAGGCTGAGCCTCCTGTCTCCCAGGCTGATTTATAAGAAAGCACAAAACTCCCAGGCCAAAGTTTCAAAAGTGGCCACTAATTTTGGGTGCCTCAATTTTTGGGGTGCCCCACTGGAGATACTGGGAGCCTAATTTTCAGAGGTGTGGAGTCAGCTGGATTTTGAGTGCCCATCTCTGAAAATGGGGCTCAAAGTGCTTGAGGCGAGCACCCAAAATCAGAGGTAACTTCTAAAAATAGGCCCCCATACTGTGGTTAGGGGGATGTTAGGAGTGTTAGTGACAATGTAGAATTTAGGCCTGTATCTTCACCTTGGATTTTGTTTGCCTGTTTGAGTTTAGATACTCTAAAACACAAGAAGAAAGCGAGGAAGCCCGCAAATAACATGGAAATAAATATTCTGAACGACATCAAGCACCTCAATATGAAATGAGAAGATCTGGAGAGAAGGGCAGTTGATAGGCAAGGATGGCAAACGTGGGTAGCCCAATGTGCAGCAAAGCACGGGATGGTCTAAGATCTAAAGTATATCTGTATATTCTTATATACCTCTCTCATGGGATAAAAAGAGGTGGAACAAAGACCCCAGACTCATGACCCCCCAAAACAGAACATGACCATAAATGATAAGGGGTGGGACCAAGGGTGTGCACTTTGAAGCAAGGCTCTGTGGTGTCAGAGTTATGGACATGCCTGCCGGAAACGAACCCCAATAAACATCGCATTGCCTGCACTTCGGACATCTGGTCTTCTGCTTTCTGTCTGTGTGACAAGAACCAGGGGAAAGGGTGAAAGGAAAGCCCTCTAACAAGGGACAATCCTATTCCTGATTAAGTAAATTGCAAAACTCCTTTGATATCAGTGGGAGTAGTACTTGGTCTTAATTGTACAAAATATAGCAGGGTTAGAATTTCTTCCCTGCTCCAACTAGTGATTAGCTTGTGCCCTGCACAACATAACCCTTATAATTCCTGCCTTAATGGACCCTTGGAGAAATTATTTGGGAGCACCTGTCAAATCCTTGAGTTGCACAGACAACTGATAAGACTTAGTCCATGAACCTAATAACAGTAGCAGGTGAACAATAAGAGCATATGAGAAAGAGATCTTCTAGCTAGGGCAAGGTTCTTTGCTTAAAGGAGAGCTGTCTTCTCATGGGAGCACAATCAGATAACTGCATTCTCACCTAAAATAAAATATGTGCAGCCTGTTCTTCCCTCAAACACCAGGTCAAAAGTTGTCCCTCCAGAGAATACTACTAAACACCCACTGACAGCAAGCATGCAAATTAACAAAGCATGTGCCACGCTACTCACAACACCAATTTCCAGTGTTGTGATCAAATTAAACGGAGGGCTGCTAATTTAGGTATTTATCTTCCTCTTTTAGCTCTTCTGTGCACAGTCAAATGGGAAACGCTCATGCTTGTATGGAAACATGTGAGTGATGGAGACAGCTGAGCCGTAATGGTGATTGCTTCTTGTAGCATTGTTGTCTGACAAGGGTTTTCTGTCCTGATGGTTTATTGTGCTCTGGAGGCTGCTGTAATCACTGCGTTGTACAGGCTTGCATGTGGAGAGTTTCAGATCCAAGGCAGAAATCTGTACAAATCCCTCATCCAGATGACTTCAAGTCATAGAATTGTTCTCATAACTGAGTTGCTGTCATTAGCTACTTCATATGAGTCCATTTGCTGGCATGCTTACCCGGGTGGGCAGTGGAAAGATAGGAGGGGGAATAAAGAGAGTACTGAGACTTGGGGGTGGAATCAATTGGCTTCAGGCTGGGACGAGGCATCCCATACCTGGGCAGCTGGTGGCCTGTGCACCAATGCCTCCCTGCCTCTCACCCACATGCCAGTGCCCTGGCCTGTCACCCATCCCACCTTGGCAGCTGTGCGCACATGCACTTCCCCTCCCATGGGCCAGGGTCTCCACTGTGACCTGCAGGGGCTGGAAGGTAGGACCAAGCTGGCCCAATCTCCTGCACTGCAGCAGACACTCCAGCCCTTCCTCCAGGTCCAGCTCTTGTCTCCCCACACCCCAGCCCGTCCCCGGCATGTGTATGGGGGCTGACCATAGCCACCTCCTCTTCACGAGAGCAGTGGGTCAGAAAACACTAGGGGGAGGCAACAGCACAGATCTGCCCCCTCCCCCAGTATTTCCACTGTGGGAGTTCTAATCCCCACCCCAGTTCTGCTGCCCCTGTGCTTATGAATTTATTAGCAAATTCAAGTTTGTTTGGACAACATGCCCAATCCAGCGCAGCCTTTAAAAACTACAAACGTGGGGGTCATCAATGCAGTTTCACATCACTTTATATGGTAGGGGTTGAGCACCATGCACACAGCCCCAGCAAACAGGTGTTGTACAGAAGAACTGTACAGGAATTGAAAGGATAGAATCCACACTACACCAGTGGGGTCTAATACTCACAGCTAATTATATGCAGAGACCAAGATGACATATACAGCAGACCTACCTAGGAATAAACATAGGATGGATAGACGGAAGATACAAAGTTACCTAGGCAAACCCCCACTCTCGAAAGGACTGATAAAGCCTCGTCCCTCAGGAGTAAAAGTTGCATTATATCAATTGTAAACTCTTTGGGGCAGGGACTGTCTTGATAGCATATGTTTGTACAGCACTATGATGTCCTATTCCTGACTGTGGCCCAAGGCTGTTATTGTAACAGAGGTAATGTAGCCTACTGGGTAGTGCCATAGACACCCACGTAAAAAAAATAGTAGGTGCTCAGCAGCCACCAGCTACCTGCTGATCAGCTATTCAGCGGCAAGTGGGAAGAGGGAAGAGAAGTGGAGCCTTGGGAGAAGGGGTTGATGGGGGCCTTGGGGCAGAGGAGAAGTGGCACACCCACCCAGAAAAATGAAAGTCAGCCCTTGTGGGTAATGCATTAGACTGGGACTCAGAAGATCTGGGTTTTATTCCTGGATCTACCACTAGCCTGCTCAAGCATGTCATTGTATCCTCCCTGCACCTCATTTTCCCATCTGTAAAATGGGGATTATAATACTGACCTGCTTTGTAAAGCATTTTGAGATCTACTAATGAAAGGCACTATATATTAGCTTGGTATTATTATTAGTCTGATGCCTTGATTAGTACCTTATACTGTGAGCAGTCCCACTGAAGACACTAATCATTAGGAGTTCAGGATGGCAGAATCTGTCCCCAAAATCCTGACCCTGCACCACTGAAATCAATGGGACCCTTTCTCACTTTAGTTCCATGAGCACAGGACCATATTGCATGAGGTCTTCTTGCACTGCTGGGGCATTGTACGGTCATTTCTCTTGCCCCTCAATTTGTGGCAGTTCCTATTCTGTATAGAGTAGCCACAAACATTTGTTGTGTGTGTTTGTGTGTGTCTAGGGGAGGGCATTATAAAAAAAAATCGACTTTTGGAGCCTTGCATTGTGCTACCTGCTTCCCTTTCCCAGGTTGTTCACGGAAATCAGGAATAAAATACATTACCTGCATTAATGGGAACTGCTTGTTTATAGAAACCCAGGAAGCATATTCAGCTCTCTGCAATACCAACAACAGCAACGGAGCAAGAGAAAACAGATGCACTGAAACAAGAAGCCTCTTGCCTTGCTTGACCTTCACTATTAGGCTGGACTTTCTTCCTCTGCTGTAAGACATGGATGATGGAAACTTGCCTGGAAGCAGTGATCTGGGCAGGATGCATGTATACGTACCACTGAGAGTCCTGAGGACGCAGACTGTTGGCATGGATTTCATTTTCTTTGCAGCCAGCTTGCCATCATTTTTGTTGGTGTTACAATGAAATGGAACATAAGAGGGATTTTTGTCTGTTAATTTCAAGACAACTTCATTGCTGGCATGTGACACTTAGGCTTTGTCTGGCATTGTATTTTATACACTGTATAACCTTGGTATAACCTGATAACCTGTATAACCTGATAGCCTTGGTGTATTTTGTGGGGGAAAGCATCAACATTTTATCAGCTCCTTCTCGGCTGCACTCAAGGCCCATTAAAGCAAAGCACTTAAGGACACGATTAACTTTAAGCACATGTATGGTGCCACTCACGTCAATGAGACTATCCATGTGCTTAAAGTTACACACGTGCTTATGTGATTTCCACGTAAGCACCTGGCAGGATGGAGTCCTGAGAGCAGATGAAAAGGAGCTGACAAAATGTTGATGCTTTTCCCCATAAAATACAAATGGGATTTGGGGGTTATCAGTTATGTAGTGTAGACAATAAAATGTCAGACAAAGCCCAAGAGTTTGGCATGCCGTCCTATGATAGAACAAAGTCCTTTGTTGCATCAGATGAGGGTTTGATTGGTGATGAAACTCCACTTTTCTACCTGTACAAAGTACTTTTGTCTCAGAGGACACATCCTACTTTAATTGCACGGAGTAGGACAGCAGCTCAGGTAGGCATATCCAAGCTAGCGTTACACTAGCTAGCTCAGGTACTGAAGCAGTGTAGCAGCAGCGGCATGGGTTAGCCACCAGAGCAATTACCTAGGATTCTGGATGGTATTATACAGCTCACGCTGAGCCATGCACTGCCACAGATTCACTGCATCAGTACCGGTCAGTGCCAACCACAGCCTGTGACTGCGGAGTAGCCATAATGAGAGACTGTGGTAGTCTTCGCCACATTTCAGGAAAGATGTGGACAAATTGGAGAAAGTCCAGAGAAGAACAACAAAAATGATTAAAGGTCTTGAAAACATGACCTATGAAGGAAGATTGAAAAAACTGGGTGTGTTTAGTCTGGAGAAGAGAAGACTGAGGGAGGATATGACAACGGTTTTCAAATACATAAAAAGTGGTTACAAGGAGGAAGGAGAAAAATTATTCTCCTTAACCTCTGAGGGTAGGACAAGAAGCAATCGGTTTAAATTGCAGCAAGGGTGATTTACGTTGGATATTAGGAAAAATTTCCTATCTGTCAGGATAGTTAAGCACTGGAATAAATTGCCCAGGGATATTGTAGAATCTCCATCATTAGAGATGTTTAAGAGCAGGGGAGAAACACTTGCCTGCGTTGGTCTACATAATACTTAGTCCTGCCTTGTGTGCTGGAGACTGGACTAGATGACCTCTCGAGGACCCTTCCAGTCCTATGATTCTGTGATTCAGCCAACCTTTTTAACTGTTTGCCCTGAAGGGCAAAGTCTTCTGTTATGACACTGTGTGGGTCCCATCAGTTATTTCTGGATCTTCTGTCCTCCTGCAATTTAGATCCAGACATGTTCTGTGTTATGGCTGCTATTGCTATTATAAGGTGAAAATGAACAGGGTATTTGTACGGATGATGACAGAATTTTAACTGGACATTCCTGGATACTAGAAAGATATTGTTGTCTACTAGAGCAGTGGTTCTCAAAGCCGGTCTGCCACTTGTTCAGGGAAAGCCCCTGGCGGGCCGGGCCAGTTTGTTTACCTGCCACACCGCAGGTTTGGCAGATCGTGGCTCCACTGGCCGCAGTTCACCACTTCAGGCCAATGGGGGCTGCGGGAAGGGTGGCCAGCACACCTCTTGGCCCGCGTCACTTCCCGCAGCCCCCAATGGCCTGGAGTGGCGAACCTCGGCCAGTGGGAACCGTGATCGGCTGAACCTGTGGACGGGGTTGGTAAACAAACCAGTTCGGCCCACCAGGGGCTTTCCCTGAACAAGCGGCGGACCGGCTTTGAGAACCACTGTACTAGACTGGCAACATAGAATATCAGGGTTGGAAGGGACCTCAGGAGGTCATCTAGTCCAACCCCCTGCTCAAATCAGGACCAACACCAACTAAAATCTTGCCATGCCACTGATCTGCAGTCTGGCTTTAGATGTGTCCTACCACAACCTAGTGCTATCTGCTCCCACTGAAGTCAGGGCTCACAGCATATTGCAGGACTGGACCCTTAAACTGTCTGCTCAAAATTTCCCTGGTGTAACTTTATCCACTTCACTACCCTTACACCAGAGATGAATTTGGGTCTTAGTTACCTTATCTATGAAATGGGAAAAATACCTACCTATATTACATAAGGATTAGCTAGCTGATAGCTGTAAAGTGCTGTGTAAGTATCTTATTATTAATTCATGCTCCATGCATTAGTCAATAACAGCTTGCTTTCGACATGCCATTCAGCTTCTAATTACTTTTCTAAAAACACGACATTGTCCTCATGCAACAAGAATTTTTCAGGAGACAATGGCCCCTGGAATAGAACACATTTTCAAGCTAATTTTAACACATCCAGGAAAGGGCGATTAAACTGGGATCTCGCTGAGCCTGTCTTTGTACTAAAACATAAATCGCAAAGTGGGTGGCGCCATTCTTCTGTCCGAGATTTTACAAAGTTCTTTTTTCACTTTTTAATCATCATTTGCAATATTTTCATTAATCCCTGAAAACCCTTTCCTAGGAAATGGACAATTCATTAAGAATAACTAAATGTGAGGGGATTTCAACATGCCACGAAGGTGCCTATCGGGGATGAAGGGAACTGGGAAGGCATGAATTTCCTAGTTAGAGGGTGCGTGATTTTGTATGCCCATATAGTCTAGCTATCCTAGGTACCTATATGGCTCCCATCACCATAGTATCTGAGCCTGACTATCTTTAATGTATTTTTCCTCACAACACCCTTGTGAGGTAGGGAAGTACTACTGTCCCCATTTTAGATTTGGAGACTGAGGCATAGAGCTCAACCAGGAGCTTGATCCACAAAGGGACTGGTGCCTAACTGCTATCCTAGATGCCTAAATCCATCACATAGGTACCACGAGATTCTCAAAATCCTCTTTGGGCTGCCACCTAAATGGCCAAGGCAGCTAAATTTCTGCCCATGGAGAAGCGCAAAATTGTCTAAGTCTTGACACAACCAAGATGTTCAGCGTCTAGTTCATGCTCAGGGTCTAGCAGGATTCCCAGACCATGCATTCCTCCATCTGCAGGGCCCAATCTGGTTGTTGTACTCACGGCCTGCCAAACCCAGCTGGGGGCAAGCAGATCGGGCATGTTGGGAGGTGGCTGGCTGCTGGTATGCAAGTCTATGCAATGCAAAGATAATGCTCACTTTATAGCCTATTGATTCCCCTTATTTTTCTTTCCATTATCTATTCATGATAAAATTAGTTGTTCTAAATACATTTCCAGAATAATAACTTGACAGACAGCCATTTGTTAAACATCTGCCTTAATTGCATTCTTCCCTGGATATTTAATCCGCTGAGTCTTTGCCAGAAGTCTGCTTCCATTATTAGCCTGTAGTTATCAGGTAGACAGCTGTCTCTAAAGATTCAATGTTGTTTTCTCTGAACATATGTCTTTGGTCTTTAAGTCTATTTCAGGGTTATTTTGCAGGAGTTTGTCGAGTTCTTTTGGGACTCAACCTTCTCGCATGAGGACTGGTTAGAGCATTCAGTTCATATCATCTGCCATGCTACCGGAACTGGAAGATGGAGGAAGTAGTTTTGCTATGTACCTTGCATCTTTTTCAGCCAGATTTTGATATCTATACTAATGGTGAGTGCCACCTTACTCTGTGAATAGTCCTCCAGTATGATACTTCTCAATGTTAGTTAGAAGTGAGGGGGAGGGATAGCTCAGTGGTTGAAGCATTGTCCTGCTAAACCCAGGGTTATGAGCTCAATCTTTGAGGGGGGCCACTTAGGGATCGGGGCAAAATCAGTACTTGATCTTGATAGCAAAGGCAGGGGACTGGCCTTCATGACCTTTCAGGGTCCCTTCTAGTTCCATGCAATAGGCATATCTCCATATAATTATTATTATAGAGGTATTGCAATCTGGCCCTTAAAGGCTGACACCAGTTTTGTTAGCATGTCAGTCAAGAAGGGTGAGTTTCTCTACATATCCTGCTTCCTTCAATGCCATATCAAGAAGGAAAAACTTCCTGTCAGAAACTGGGATGGAGATGGTCATGCCTAGTGCTTGGAGCTGGAGCAGTGATGCCTAGTGGTCAAAACTGGAATCAGGAGTCCAGGGCGAGGTTAGAGCAAGACTGGAGCAGGACTAGGAGCAGGGCTGGAGCAAGAGCAAGGCTGGAGCAGGCTAAGGCTTGGGGAGTCTGTTACCACCATCAGGCAAGAGAGAGTTCCAAGTCCTGGAATGACACCGAGCAGACTAAGCTGTTATTCATCCTGTGCGTCTTATATACCTAGTTTGGGAGTCACATGACCAGTTCCTGGCTTGTGGGTTGGCTGGAGCCTAGCACGGGAGTGACTCATCACCGCATGTTACCCCCCACATTGAGGGTGCTTCCCCAGTGTCTTTGGGCGTGGCTTGTCGGGAGGCAATTCATGGAATTCATGAGGAAGGTCGGGTGCATATATGTTACCGGCTGGTTCCCATGAATGGCCAGCTGGGCCATACTCTTCCCAGTCTTTCAGGTACATCAGTGGTCCTCGGAAGAGCATAGAGGCCAAGACCTGTCTCACCACATATTCTTTCTGCCCCTAAACCAAGAAGGGGGGAATCAACCCAGGCTAATTCATATTTAATTTCTTTGTTCAGGGATGGTATAAGAATGGTGAATCTGCACTGCTTTATTTCAGGCCGTGTCTACACCCAGGTGATGCAAGTGTGTGGCATAGGCCGCAAAGAGATGGGGGCCTTATATCAGTGACTGTAGGGCAACTTTGGCAGAGTGGGCACGGTGTGGGTCATCAAACATGAGTGAAAAGACACAAACAAATTTGTCAAAGTCATTGAGATTCAGGTCTTTCCGCTTCAGGAGTAGTGAGGCCCAATCCAGTGCGTCGCCTGTCAAGAGGCTGATGATGACATATACCTTGGTCTGGCCATTTGGATACATTGATGGGCACAAAATGAACAGCAGACAACATTGATTGAGGATCCCTTGAAACTTCTGTTGGTTCCCATCAAATCTCTCCAGTAGTGGGATCTTTAGGCCCAGACCTTTGATTGTCATGGCTGATGGTGTGGAGTGGCCCAAGACCAATGGGACCTGAGTGCGTAAGAAGGCATTTTCCTGTTATAGCTGAGCCACTTGGTCCTGGAGACCTTGAACGAGCTCTGACATCTCAGTGGCTAGGTTGCCTGGAGATTTTTTCAATTGTGGAGGGCACCTGCGGGTGTAGGACTCCACCTTGGCCACTGTATCTGACCAAAGTGAGTCTGTTCAAACTGCCAGAAACTGGGATGGAGATGGTCAGGCCTAGTGGTCGGAGCTGGAGCAGTCAGGCCTAGTGATCAGAGCTGGAATCAGGAATCTGGGGAGCAGTTAGACCAAGGCTGGAGCAGAACAGCAGCAAGAGCAGGGCTGGAGCAGGACTAGGAACAGGGCTGGAGCAAGAGCAAGGCGGGAGCAGGCTAAGGCTTGGGGAGACTGTTGACACCATCAGGCAAGAGAGAGTTCCAAGTCCTGGAGTGACATTGAGCAGAATGAGTTGCTGTTCCTCCTGTGGGTCTTATATAGCTGGTCTGGGAGTCACATGACCAGTTCCTGGCTTTTGGATTGGCTGGAGCCTAGCACAAGAATGACTCATTACCTCACACTTCCCCTCAGTCCTGAGACATTGGGCAATGTCAAATATTACTTGTCTCCTAAGTACCAATCTTTGTAGTTCTGACTCTCAGCTTCCAGGGCTAGATTTTGCATTTAGGCCCATCCCTAAGAAAGGGATGGCACAGAGTGACACTGATCCAGAGTCATGAAGAAAGAATGCCTCTTGGAGCTCCTAAGAAATCAATGGCAAGATTCCCACTGACCTCAATGGACTTTTAATAGATTCATAGATTCCAAGGTGTCATAAACAGATAGTTAAGGGTCAATGTCTCTTTTACCTGTAAAGGGTTAACAAACAGGAAACCAAACACCTGACCAGAGGACCAATCAGGAAACAAGATACTTTCAAATCTCAGTAGAGGGAAGCCTGCTACAGTCTCATATATATTCAGAATAGTGAGTATATAGTAAGAAAGGCGGTTATAGTCTTTTGATTGTTTTCTGTATTTGCAAATGTGTAGTTTGCTGGAAGTATTTTAAATTGTATTTTTGCTGGGGGGAGGCTTCTTTCTAGTGTCTACAAGCTGAAAGACCCTGTAACTTTTACCATCTAAATTACAGAGATAACTTTTACTTTTTTTCTTTCTTTTTATTAAAAGTTTTGCTTTTAAGACCTGTCTGATTTTTTCCCCTTGTTGAGGCTCAAGGGAATTGAGTCTGTACTTAACAGGGAGGGGAGAAGGGTGGAATCCCTTTGTTTTAGATTCACAGATCTTGAATCTGATTATCTCTCCAGGATAACCCAGAGAGGGGACGCCTGGGGAGGGGGAGAGAAGGGGAGGGAAATGGTTTATTCCCCTGTGTTGTAAGACTCAAGGAATTTGGGTCTTGGGGTCCCCAGGGAAGGAGTACCCCAAAACACTATATATTTTTGGGTGGTGGCAGTGTATCAGATCTAAGCTGGTAATTAAGCTTAGAGAAATTCATGCTGGTACCCCAATTTTTTGGACTCTAAAGTCCAGATTGGGGAAAGATACTACGACACAAGGCCAGAAGAGACCAATATGATCAGCTAGTCTGACCTCCTGTACAACACAATCAATAGCAATAATTTATGTTTGAATGAGAGCTCACCTTTCAGAAAAACACCCAAAATTGCCAGTGCTGGAGAATCCGCCACGGTAAATTGTTCCACTGGCTAATTACCTCACTGCTAAAATATGTTACCTCACCAGTCTGAATTTGTGTAGCTCTAATTTCCAGCCATTAGATCTTGCCACCCCCTTGTCTCTTAATCTGAAGAGTCCATTCTCAAATATTTGTTCCCTATATAAATACTTATAGACTGTAATCAAGTCACCCATTAACCATCTCTTTGTTCAGCTAAATAGACAGAGCTCTTGAATCTACCAGCATACGGCATGTTTTCCAATCTTTTACTCATTCACCCGGCTCTTCTCTGAACCATCTCCAATTGATCGTCATCTTTCTTGAATTCTGGACACCAGAACTGAACATAGCATTCCAGCAGCGGACCCCACTAGAAACATACTCCCTCGAAGATGATTACCAATTACCAATACATTTAAGACCAGTCCATTACTGTGTGCCATGTCAATTTTGTATTATTGTAGCTTTTGACCTGGTCCATGCTGATACTACATGACTGCTACTACACATCCATTACTATCCCCACACATGGCCAGCCCAGATCCAGCTCCAGGGGTTTTGCCGCCCCAAGCAGCCAAAAAAAAAAAAAAAAGTCGCGATCACAATCTGAGGCAATTCAGCGGGAGGTCCTTCGCTCTGAGCTGGAGTGAGGGACCCTCTGCTGAATTGCCGCCGAATACCTGAATGTGCCGCCCCTCTCCGGAGTGGCCGCCCCAAGCACCCGCTTGCTAAGCTGGTGCCTGGAGCCGGCCCTGGGCCAGCCAACTCCTCTTGTCAGTGGGTTGGGTTTTTATTGCGGGGGTAGGGAGCAGGGCTGGCTCTGGCTTTTTTGCCGCCCCAAGCAAAAAAATAAAATAAAATAAAGGGCGGGGCCACCGGAGCAGCAAAGTGTGTGGGGGGGAAGGCACGTCTGGAGCAGCAAAGCGGGGGAGGGAACAACATGATGGCGCAGCTGGAGCAGCAAAGCTGGGGGGAAGGGGGAGAAACAACGGCGCGGCCGGTAAAGCAGGGGAAAAACAAAACAAAACAAAAAACCCTACAGGGTGGCGAGAGCCAGGAGAATCTCTGTGCTGCAGAGTGCACGCCCGGTCTAATGTGGGGGGAAGGGGAGGAAGCGGGGGGGAGAGAGAAGGGGGGCGGCCAGCGCTTCAGCGGGGCACTCACCTCGCGGCCCCAATCGCCGTGCCACCTGCCGGGAGGGCTCCCCTCCACTCCGCTCCGGTTGGCGGGAAGGGAAGGACGCGGGCTGCCCTGCTGAGTTTGCTACAGGGTGCTCCCTTCTCCGCCCCCTACAGGGCAGCCAGAGCAGCGAACAAAAAAATAAAATTAAAAAAAAAGCAGCCGTTCCGTCCTAGGATTGGGCAGAATGCCGCCCCATAGAATCTGTCGCCCCAAGCACGAGCTTGCTCAGCTGGTGCCTGGAGCCAGCCCTGGTGGGGAGGTTCCTCCCTGTCATCTATGGACTGCTGAGTTCCTTCAGAGAAATAAGGAGGCAGCAATTCCTGCACTCCAGTGCAATTCTCGGCAGGCCTTTACATAAGCCATTTTCTGTTCTCCTCACATACCACTCCCAACAAACACACACACAGAGATGCACACACATTGGACAGCCATGGAAAGGGCTCCCAGGGATGTTTTTCTTATCCAGATGCCTTATCCCTACTTCACATTCACACTGGTGATCCACTCCTTCCCCAACATCTCCGTAATCATTTTCAGTGCCCACTTGTATCTGAAAATTGGTTGAGATAAATAGCACTATTTTGTTACTCTTCCCTTTCAACGGACCAATCTTATTCAAAGCTGTTGAATGCCTGGGCACATATCTCAGCCACTAAATAGCCTCTAATTTACCTGCTCTCTCTCTCTCTTCCTCCTTCTGCAGCTTTCTTAGATTCTCAAAGAAACAGCTCCACTGAATTTCCCAGTGGGCAATGCAGTGGTCAAAAGCCATCTACTGTTCATGGGCAGCACTGGAACATAGAGTCCACTTCTGATGGGACATGGCAGATCCATTTTTATTCATGATTCTGCTGCCATATGCGCCCATTATCAAAAATTTAAAAATAGTCTGCAAGGATTAAAAATAATATAGAAAACTTTGCAAATGGGCTGAAGTTAGAGATGGAAAAGACCCAGTAAGTCCTCTAGATGATGCAGGACTGTTGTCTACAGAACATTTAATAACATCCAGCCCAGGGTCAGCTCCTCAGCTGATGTAAATAAGTGTAGCTCACCTGACTGAAATGGCTCTATGTTGATATGTACCGGCTGAGAATGTGGAACCTAATCTTAAACATTCTCAAATGATGGAGCTTTGACTTTCCCCCTAGAGAGAACATTCTGCAGCCTCATAAGAGTAGAAGCTGGCTCTGATACCTTCTTTTGGAAGACAAAGGAGAAGAAAGTACTCAGCATCCACCCTCTGAAAAATCAGGCACCAGTAAGGTGTCTCAAGGTGGGCATCCAAAAATCGAGGTGTTCAGAATCACTCTTCACTTTTGAAAAATTTGGCATAGAAGTCCCAACAGAGTTTTCTAACAATGATGATCTTGGAACACTGCCTGGACATCGGATCATTCTAGGTTGGCTACAAATTAATATGGCTCTGCGGAGTCAATTGTCAATTTTAATGTAGTATTTTATTATCAGACTGGACAACATTAAAATTGTTGATCAGAAGGTTGCTTCATAAGCAAGATCAGAACACACAAAATCTGATGAAAATGTTGAATTGGAAATGTGCATGTATTTTGTTTTGTGTTTTGCAATCCCTGAAATTTCAGTGTGTGCAGAATTTCTGGGACTGAATATTATTCACGGGGAAGGACGTGGCAATGTAAAAAATTGTGAGTTTAAATGTAGCAATAGTGCCACACAAACTAGCAGATTAGGCACATTACTGAGAGCCAGGAAGTCCTTAATTCTGTTCCCTTCTCAGCCATTGACTGGCTTTAAGTCTTCTAAAACACACAAGACTTAGGAACATAAGCAATATGACTGGAAAGGACTTCCTGAGTCATTGGGCCCAGTGTCCTGCTATCACAGACAAATCCATCAAATTATCCTGCTCATGAACTTATCAAGCTCCATCTTAAAACTAGTTAGGTTGGTTTCCCCCACTACTCCTATTAGGAGGCTGTTCCAGAATGTCACTCCTCTGATTATTAGAAACCATCTTCTAATTTCCAGCCTAAAGTTATTCATGCCCAGATACCACATAGGTGGATGGCAAATAATTACTTGTAATAATGACTGAAATAATGACATTAATACCACCCACAGGAACCATCATTCATACCTAAAGAGTCCAAATCACTTCACAATCTATGTCTGAATCACTGTCGGTGTCACTGAAATGCAGCCACTGCTTAGAAGGAACGCAGCAGCTCTTTTAAGAGCACACTACACACCAGTTTATGACAGGAAGTGAAAATGGATGCCATACTCAGCTGAAATAATATATAATCAGAGTCTGATTTAGGCCCTGACTCAGCTTGGTTTTGAATATTACATGTAGGTGCCATTCCTCAACATTATATCTGCAGACAAACATGTCTGAAAGATTCATTCAGTTTCACACTTGTCAAGCCAGAATGAAAATTCCTTCAGTGCTAACATGCCAGTGACGTTAGAGGAGCAAGAACAGCAGTTATTACTATTTTGATATCAGCAGTTTGCTGGCAACACTGCACCTGGGGACACCAAATAATTCCCCTTTGCCATGCACATGCATACAGTTAGAACAGTAGGGCAGATTCTGCTCTTGATTAAACCAGCCTAAACTTGCAATAACTCCACTTGCATGAATGGGGTTACAATAGAACTACACTAAAGTAACTGAGAACAGACTATGGCCCGCTATCCATGTCTATGTATCACACTGCCTCGTTCTTCCCCGCTTTCTCTGTGTCTTCTAATTTCACTTGTATCTATTCGAGAATAAAGGAACCTACTGAGCAGTGGAGAGACAGAAATAGCTGGATCTGCCGATAACAATTTGCAGGGACTGTCATGCGGTTAAGATTGTCTGGATGAGATATCACAGAGCGGCTTCCCTCATGAGCTGCTCGGAAATGTTGCCCTGTTTAATCAAATTAATCACTCTCTTACACACACACCATCTTAAAATAGCATTAAATGTGCTGATTTTACTGAGCACTAAAAGCCCTTTTATTTGGCGCCTTCCCGGGCCCGCTATGCCACAGCCTGAGTAAACAGAGGCCACATCACTCTAGAGGGAGCTATGGAAAGAAATAGGTTTCCTCTAGTTACTGCTGTAAATATGACACGAGATCATACCTGGCTCTGGCCTCTGCACCGTGCTACTACAGTGGAGCAAATGAATTGCAGAGTCAACCTGCAGCCTGAAACCTCACTCACTCTGTGCCTGTTGATATAATTCATACCTTTGCAGTGACAGGCAGGCATGTGGCTTAGTGGCTATTGCACTGGATTGGGACTTGGGAGACTGGGGTTCTTCTATTCCTGGCTCTGCTGCTGGATGATCTTGGGCAAATTATTTCACCCCATTCATGCCTCAGTTTCCCCATCTGCAAAATGGGGCCAATCACCTTTCCCTTATTCATCAAGCATTGTGAAAGTTACTGATGAAAAATGCCATATAAGAGTTTGCTGTTCTTATTGTTAGAGCTGTTTGGGAACTGGAACATTTGTCCTACCAGAAATTCCAACATTTCCAAAAAAGAAAAATGTGTTCCAATTTGGAATGAAGAGATGAAGTGTCCCGTGAAATAAAAATTCTGAAAAATGTGATAGCATAAATACATTTGGTATCAATACTGTTGCTTCGATTCATTTGGTTTCAACTTTTATCATTTATTAAAATATGAAATGCAATATATAACATACATAATATTACATATAAATATAATATTAATAGACTTTTAGAATGAATACAATCTAAAAAGCAGAAAAGGACCTGGGGATTACAGTGGATGAGAAGTTGGATATGAGTCGACAGTGTGCCCTTGTTGCCAAGAAGGCCAATGGCATATTGGGCTGTATTAGTAGGAGCATTGCCAGCAGATCGAGGGAAGTGATTATTCCCCTCTATTTGGCGCTGGTGAGGCCGTACCTGGAGTACTGCATCAAATTGGAGAGTCCAGCGGAGGGCAAAAAAAAAATGACTAGGGGGTTGGGCACGACTTACGAGGAGAGGCTGAGGGAACTGGGGTTATTTAGTCTGAAGAAGAGAAGAGTGAGGGGCAATTTGATAGTAGCCTTCAATTACCTTAAGGGGATTCCAAAGAGCATGGCACCAGACTGTTCTCAGTGGTGGCAGATGACAGAATAAGAAGCAATGGTCTCAAGTTGCAGAGGGGGAGGTCTAGGCTGGAAATTAGGAAACACTATTTTACTAGGAGTATGTCTACACTATGAAATTAGGCTGAATTTATAGAAGTTGATTTTTTAGAAATCCATTTTATACAGTCGATTATGTGTGTCCCCACTTAAGACCATTAAGACCATTAACTCAGTGGAGTGCATCCACAGTATTGAAGCTAGCATCGACTTCCGGAGAGTTGCACTGTGGTAGCTATCCCACAGTTCCTGCAGTCTCCGCCGCCCATTGGAATTCTGGGCTGAGATCCCAGTGCCTGATGGGTCAAAAACATTGTCACGGGTGGTTCTGGGTATATGTACTCAGGCCCCCCGTTCCTCCCTTCATGAAAGCTATGGCAGACAATCGTTTCGAGCCTTATTTCCTGGGTTACCCATGCAGACGTTATACCACGGCAAGCATGGAGCCCGCTCAGCTCACCATCACCGTATATCTTCTGGGTGCTGGCAGACGTGGGATTGCATTGCTACACAGCAGCAGCTCATTACCTTCTGGCAGCAGAGGTGCATTACGACTGGTAGCCATCATCGTTGTCTCCTGAGTGCTTTTAGCCAACCTCAGTGAGGTCGGTCAGGGGTGCCTGGGCAGACATGGGTGCTCCTGGCAGACTTTGGTAAGGTTTGTGAGGGGCGCCTAAATGGGAGTGACTCCAGGTCATTCTCATTTTAAGTTTCGTCTCATGAAGATTCAGTCCTGCCTGCAGTCGTACTGCACCATCTTCTGGCGAGCAGACAGGAGACGAGGATGGCTAGCAGTTGTACTGCACAATCTCCTGGTGAGCACCCAGGAGATGGCAATGGCTAGCAGTCCCACTGCGCTGTCTGCTTCCAGCCTAAGATGTATGAGAGAGATGGAGTGGATCAAACAAGAAAGAGATCAGATTTGTTTTGTATTCATTTGCTCCACACTCCTCCCCTCCATGAATAGTAGGGGGAGGGATAGCTCAGTGGTTTGAGCATTGGCCTGCTAAACCCAGGGTTTTGAGCTCAATCCTTGAGGGAGCCATTCTGTGTGACAGTTGCGCGTGTTTCTCCTTGATGCTAAACCCACCCTTTGCTGATTTTAATTCCCTGTAAGCCAAGTCACCCCTCCCTCCCTCAGAGCAACGGCAGACAATTGTTTCATGCCTTTTCTCAGCACAGATGCAATAGCACAGCAAGCATGGAGCCTGCTCAGATCACTGCCACAATTATGAGCACTGTAAACACCACATGTATTATCCTGCAGTATATGCAGAAACAGAACCTGCAAAAGCAAAAGCAGGCGAGAAGGTGACAGCAGCATGGTGAGGAGAGTGATGAGGACATGGACACTGACGCCTCTCAAAGTACAGGCCCCGGCAATGTGGACATCATGGTGTTAATGGAGAAGGTTTGTGTGGTGGAAAACTGATTCTGGGCACAGGAAATAAGCACAGACTGGTGGGACCGCATAGTGTTGCATAGCTGGGATGATTCCCAGTGGCTGTGAAACTTTCGTATGCATAAGGCCACTTTCGTGGAACTTTGTGACTTACTTTCCCTTGCCCTGAAGTGCAAGAATACCAAGATGAGAGCAGCCTTCACAGTTCACAAGCAAGCGGTGATAGCTTTGTGGAAGCTTGCAACGCCAGACAGCTACTAGTCAGTCGGGAATCAATTTGGAGTGGGCAAATCTATTGTGGGGGCTGCTGTGATCCAAGTAGCTAACCCAATCAAAGAGCTACAGATCTCAAGGGTAGTGACTCTGGGAAATGTACAGGTCATAGAAGGGTAGTGACTCTGGGAAATGTACAGGTCATAGTGCATGGCTTTACTGCAATAGGATTCCCTAACTGTGGTGGGGTGATAGACAGAACTCATATCCCTATCTTGACACTGAAACACCAGGCCAGCAAGTCATAAACCGAAATAATGTTACCCTTCCCTGCTGGCAAGCTTCAGGTCCATTCCACTTCTCAGAGTTTCCAAGGGACCCTCCCTACCATCCCAACCCAGTCTCTCTGCAGGGCTGAAGTGTTTTGGGGGTCAGAGGGTCAGTGGCCAGTTTTTCTGTGTCCCGGAATTGGCAACTTATTAATAAACTGATCTGAAGAAGAGCTCCATGGAGCTTGAAACCTTTACTGTTTCACCAACAGAAGTTGCCTCAATAAAAAATATTACCTCACTCACCTTGTCTCTCTCATATCGTGGGCCCAATACGGCTACAACCACACTGCACAAAACTTTATTTGTGATTTCACTAAACCATGGTCCTGACAAAGCTGCAGCTCTAACTATGACCAGCACTTTGGCAAACTGGAAGGAGAACTTGGCTATTTCCATTGTGACATCTGGCATTACTGATATTACTGACTTCCAGGGAAATGAAGGCCTATGCTAGAAAATGGCTTCAATATGGCAATAGTGGCAAATCCTTTTAGTATAGATGCAGCTTATACTGGCAAAAAGTAGTTTTGCCAGTATAGCTTATACCAGTTCCCCAAATGAGTCAAGCTACACCAGCCTCTTGCTGGTATAACTGTGTCTACACCAGGGTTTTGGCTGGTATAGAATTGCCAAAAAAAGAAAAATCACCCCCCTCATTGACATTACTATAGTGGCGAGAGGGTCTATTGAAGACCCAGCCTGAGATTTTGAGAAGGCTGAATCCAGCGGAAGTTGGCGAAATCTGGAAGTGGACAGACGATATTGATAAGCAAAGGCTCAGTCACTCAGTGTGCAGTTGTGAGTGGCGAGCACTGTATAACTTACTCAAACTGTGAAGGGGTTAAAAGGCAATGCTGAGCCCAGGTAGCCCTGCCCCTCTGGGCCTGGCCAGCACACTCTACCTGGAGGAGCAGGTTAAAGGAGCGCAGAAACCCAGCAAAGGGTGGAGGACAGACTGCAGGAGACATTAATACTCAGGGAAGCCAAACCGAAGTTTGAACCTTAAAGGGACCAACAGAGCATGTCAGGCCCACAGGCAGTGCCTTCTGCAACTACCACCCCCTTTGAGAACCAGCAGGTCCTTGTTCAGTTAGACCTTTTGTTAAGCCATGGACTGTTTGGATTATAGGGGCATGCCCCGAACCAGGGCCGGCTCCCGGCACCAGCATTCCAAGCAGATGTTTGGGGCAGCAGTCTACAAGGGGTGGCAGTCCCTGTGTTTTTGCCCCCAAGCAGCGTGCCAAATTACTGCCATGGACGGCGGGAGCAGTCCGTGTGGCGTTAAGGCGCCATTCGTGTTTCCACGGTGACAGCAATTCGGCGGCAGCTTCTATGTTTAGCTGTCCGCGGCGGCGCAGCATCTGTCTTCCAGCTGAAGACAGAAGCTGCCGCCGAATTGCCGCTGTTGCGGAAACGCGCATGCCACCCTAATGGCATACAGAATGCCCCCCCAACCCCCGTCCGCGGAGGCAATTCGGCACGCTGCTTGGGGTGGCGAAAACAGTAGAGCCGGCCCTGCCCCAAACTGAAGAAGCACATAGATAAGAAGTAGCCCAGGGCTGCAGACTTAGACTGTCTGCAGGAGGGACCCTGCTGATGCTACTTCCCACAGGGGTCTGGGCTGGGACCCAGTGGAAAGGGAGGGCCCAGGTTCCCCTATCACACCCCACTTAAGAGCAAAGGTCCAGGTGTGGGTGAGATCCCAAACACTCCCGACCTGAGGTCAGGAACTGGGCACCTCTACAACCCCCTGACAGAGAGACAACCAGCTGGAGGTCAGGTGTGCTAACCACTAAACCACCTAGTCCTTTGAGCACCCCATCACAGTGACCCTGTCAAGGGTCCTTCCCCTCTCTGAACTTTAGGGTACAGATGTGGGGACCTGCATGGACACTTCTAAGCTTAATCACTAGCTTAGATCTGGTATCGCCGCCACCCCCAAGTACCACCTTTTTCCCTGGGTAGTCTTGAGGGACTTCACCAATTCCCTGGTGAACACAGATCCAAACCCCTTGGATCTTAAAACAAGGAGAAATTAACCATCCCCCTCCCTTTCTCCCACCAACTCCTGGTGGATCCAGATCCAAACCCCTTAGATCTAAAAAACAAGGAAAAATCAATCAGGTATTAAGAAAAAGGCTTTTAATTAAAGAAGAGAAAGGTAAAATAAAACCCTCTGAGAGAGATTAGCATGCCAGCTACTCTCACAGACAGCAGATTTAAAACACAGAGGATGTTCCCCTGGGCACAAATTTAGTTACACAAAAAAATACCCAAATACCCAATTTTGATAATTCCCTAATGGTACCAAGACAAGTTACAAAGAAAATAAACATAAACCTATTTATCCCTTTCTAAAACTTACTACTCTGATAAGAGGCTGGTTCCTTGATCTTTTTCACGCCGGCTGAAACTGAAACTCTAAACAAAGGAAAAACCCGCCTCCTTCCTTTTGAAACATCTTGTTCCCCCATTGGTTCCTCTGGTCAGGTGTTAGCTAGGCTAGGTGAACTTTTTAACCCTTTACACGTAAAAGAGGCATTAACTCTTAACCATCTGTTTATGACAGACCTACAGAGATCTGTTTAGACAGCATGCGAGTGCAGTACGTTAGTTTTTTCACAGTACATGGAGATATGCACCAGACTCTCTGGGAACAAGTACTAACACAAAATTCCCCAAGGCTGGGACACAATGAACTGATTATTTTTGGATTTATCAATTGACACAGTCTGAAACTTTATTGAAATGCTAGGCAGAATCAAATCATCTGGCATTTTATTATGACCAATCATATTTTGCTTCAGGTCTTTCTTGCTGAACTTTATTCACCTGTTAAAACAACAAGAACATAGCCCAGTTACTTCATCAAACAGCCAATCCATTTAATACCTCCAAAAATACATACGCATTTTGGCTCAAGTCATCCTGCATTGTCAGGCTCAGCAACAGATTATTCCATCTCTCTCCGACTAAAGCTTCTACACCGTAATTGTGGAGATGAGATAATGAGACTCCACTTTACTTGAGCAATGGAGATTTTACTGTAATGACTAAGAAACAGAATTACTTTACTGTGCTTCCTAAGTAAACTGTTTGAGTGAGGATTAATCTGTCACAGCATCCTTCACAGACAGACACTAGAAAGATGGAAATTAAACATATGGTAGTAATAATCATCATAATAATAGTCTGTTTACAGCCTGAGGTATACATTTTATGTTCAGCTTAGCTAATAGAAATTCCCTTTTAAAACAAAAAGCAATCATGGGACTCATGAAAACACCGGAGACTGAAGTCCTTGGTTTGTCACAGAGTAAGTACAAACGCTGAAAGTTTCCCTTCCTTGCCCCCCACTAACCTCTGAAAATCTGAGCTGAAGAGACAAACTCCAGGATGAGAGGGATTTTTCAGTGTTTAGCCTTGGCCTGATGCTGCTCCTATTGAGGTGGATGATAAAACTCTCAGCGATGCAAGAGTAGGTCAATGCTGAGCACTCCTGAAAATCCCATTATTAGTCTCTAGGCACATTCGATCCTCTAATTCTCTGCTGAGGCTGCCAAGAAAGGTTAGTTTGTTTTTGTGGCATGGAGCTGCCCTCAAGAGTGAGAGCACCAACTCACAGAGAATCATAGAATACCGGAGTTGGAAGGGACCTCAGGAGGTCATCTAGTCCAACCCCCAGCTCAAAGCAGGAACAATCCCCAGCAAAATCATCCTATGATATCACATGACATAAGCTGCTCAACAGTCCCTCGCTGGTACCAGCTTCTGGTCACTAATGACCTGGGTTGAGTTTGGACTAAAGGTGCCATAGAGATGAAAGGGTCCATAGTCTCTCCTCTGAGCCATTCACTCCATCTCATGGTTGCGTTACACTATGCATAGATTACATAGATGTTTTGTCGTGAGTTTTGATTAAACAAGTAACAGTAAAACCAGTAAAACAGCAATTGGACTCTGAGCTACATGAATGCCAGATACTAACATGCTTTGACATTTAAATTCTGCTCATTGCTAATTACACAAGGCTAACTTTTTTTCTTTTTTGCAAGGGGGCATGTGGCATTTATCTTACTCACATATAAGAGTGTATGGCTACAAGTTGGACACGTGGATTTGAATCCAAACCATTTCAGAGATTGGAATAATGTCCTGTGTTTTATGGCTCTTCCTTGGAAGTTGCTGCTGTCAGTTATACTGTCAGTTTTCAAAAGTGGCTTCTAATTTTGTTTGTTTTTCCAACTTGTGATTCCCGTGGCTGGTTGTCAGTCACTCTGATCAGCAATGGCTCAAGACTGATGGGAGCATGAGTTGTGGGTGGTCAGTATCTCAGAAAATCAAGCTTTAGCTGTCTCAAATTGAGCACCTGAAAACTGAGACACATAGATCTTGAAACTGTGTGCCACTAAGCCTTAAAATTGTGCATTTATTGCTTATATAGTCACCAGGATAATTGCTCATGCACACACATATACCCACAAAAGCAACCAAAAAAACCTCTATATAAGAGAGGTGGATTAGCAGGAAACATTAGCTTCACCCACCTTATTTTTGGGGGGTAGAATATTACTCTCTGATCTGCAGGGTGGACCTCTGATGCACAGGGGTGCACAGAATTTCCATTGGGAATGTGTGGTAGGTATTACATAGTCAAGTGGAACTCTCTGAGTGAAGGAAGAGCATTCAGTTGAAAACAAATCTGCACAGAATGGTCCACACTGAAGCCCTGAAATTTAAATAGTTTCTCTGCGGCATTAGAATTATATGCAGGATGCTTCCTTCTGATTGACCCATTGTCATTATGCAAAACTATACAGGCCCGGAAAAAAATCCCAAGGCACTCAATGAGTCCCTATCAAATAATGGCTGGGTGCTGCAAACTGCTGAATGTTCTCAGCTCACACTGACTTCAGTCCAAGTGGAATGTCCTTTGCGATGTGCAGAATTGAGCCCTAAGCATGCAATTTCCCAACAGGGCCAAGAGCCATGGACAGTCTGAGCTCTGACTGCAATGACCATTGCTCCTCTTTGCGGGGCAGTACTGCGTATCGGCATACATTTCAGTTAAAAAGAAAAATTAAAGCCGGAGGTTCCACATGAATTCAGATGACGAATGCATCAGAGATCAACAATTACAGGGCTCCTTTCAGACTGAAATATTGCTAATTAAATTTTACAGTATACCATACAATGTATCCTGCGGCACTTTCAGATGGAATGACATATGTGAATAATGTTGCTAACACAAATATTTAAAAAATGCATTTAGTTAAGTAAGAGTTTGCTCAAGTCCTGCTGATTGCAATCCTGAACAGAGATACTCTTCATTGTTTGCAAAGAGGAATGATTGCTTGTTGACTGGGACATCGGGGTATAGAATGTGCATGTAGTTTTGGTAATTGGCTGGTGGAGGTATATTAGGTAGAGGATGGAATTGAGATGGCCAGATACGTCTCTTAAGTGCAGAGGAATTTACAAACTTGAGAAGTTCAAACACTGGGCCAAGTTCAGAGGATACTACTAGCATATTCTCCATAAAGTTTTGCAATTTGCTTCTCCAGCTCAGTCTGCCAGAGTCTGGATTTACTAACGTTCTGGATATTGTGCCAAGGTCGTCTTCTCTCAGGCATCTGGAATAGGATAGGAGGATGGCGTATGACTTGAAGACTGGAGGGGAATTTTGGTTGTTAGGGCTAGAGGGAATCTTATTACTGATGGATAATGCTAGAAGCATGTGGATAGCTCACTATACTATGTTTTTGGTATCTGATCTTGATACTGTAGTTTTAATTACTGTAAAAATGCTCAGAACACTTTTATGGACACTTATTGTGACCAGACTATCTAAGAAAATGAGGCATGTCTTGACAAAATGCAAGGTAACACATCTAGGGAACAATAATCGAAGGGGCAGATCTGCAAATAGAAGGAAAAATCCTTGAGAAACTAATGCTGAAAGAGAGCTTGGCGTGCAAGTGGGGAATAAACTGCAGCAGACATGTTTGCAAAGTGTTATGGTCACAAAAAAGCACAAATGCTGAGACTTCAAAACACCTGCAGATAATGCTCCTTCCTTTATAAGCCTGCTGAGATCTGACTTAAAATATTGCGTTCAGTTCTGAGCACTACGATATCAGACATCGGAAGAAGATCAGAGAAGAGCAACTAGGTTGAACGTTATAAAGGTCCAGATGGGTTAACCTTAGAAAAGTTAAAAGATAAAAATATATTTAGCGTGGCAAACTGATTACTAAGGTGGGAGCATGATACTAGTCTACAAATATCTGAAGGGTGTAAACACAAAGGAGAGTAGGGAATTGTTTAGAATGACTCAGAGTCTTACTCCTGGTCTACACTACAAACTTATGTTGGTATAACCTAGTTGCTCAGGGGTGTGGAAAATCCACACTCCTAAGTGATGCACTTATACCAGTCTAATCCCTGGTGTGGACAGTGCTACGTTAATGGGACGGCTTCTCTTGTTGCCATAGCTACTGCCTTTCGGGGAGGTGGAGCCTCTCAGGGAGGTGGAGCATCTACGCTGGCGAGATAAGCTCTCCTGTCATCATAGGTAGGATCTTCACTAAGCACTACAATGCCACAGCTACACTGGTGCAACTGTGCCGCTGTAGCTTTTTAAGTGTAGACAAGCCTTAGAAAGACACTGGCTAAGGGAATACCTTTTATTGAACCAACTTCTCTTGGTGAGAGAGACAAACTTTTGAGCCACACAGAGCTCAGAAATGATACTAAACTGCTCAGGATAGTTAAGACCAAAGCAGACTGTGAAGAACTTCAAAAAGATCTCACAAAACTAAGTGATTGGGCAACAAAATAGCAAATGATATTTGATGTGGATAAATGTAAAGTAATGCACATTGGAAAAAATAACCCCAACTATATCTACAATATGATGGGGGCTAATTTAGCTACAACAAATCAGGAAAAAGATCTTGGAGTTATTGTGAATAGTTCTCTGAAGATGTCCACGCAGTGTGCAGAGGTGGTCAAAAAAGCAAACAGGATGTTAGGAATCATTAAAAAGGGGATAGAGAATCAGAAGGAGAATATATTATTGCCCTTATATAAATCGATGGTACGCCCACATCTTGAATACTGCGCACAGATGTAGTCTCCTCATCTCAAAAAAGATATACTGGCACTAGAAAAGGTTCAGAGAAGGGCAACTAAAATTATTAGGGGTTTGGAACGGGTCCCATACAAGGAGAAATTAAAGAGGGTAGGACTTTTCAGCTTGGAAAAGATGAGACTAAAAGGGGATATGATAGAGGTATATAAAATCATGAGCGATGTGGAGAAAGTAGATAAGGAAAAGTTATTTGCTTATTCCCATAATACAAGAACTAGGGGTCACCAAATGAAATTAATAGGCAGCAGGTTTAAAACAAATAAAAGGAAGTTCTTCTTTACACAGTGCACAGTCAACTTGTGGAACTCCTTGCTTGAGGAGGTTGTGAAGGCTAGGACTATAACAGTGTTTAAAAGAGAACGGGATAAATTCTTGGAGATTAAGTCCATTAATGGCTATTAGCTAGGATGAATAAGGCATGGTGTCCCTAGCCTCTGTTTGTCAGACGGTGGAGATGGATGGCAGGAGAGAGATCACTTGATCATTATCTGTTAGGTTCACTCCCTCTGGGGCACCTGGCATTGGCCACTGTCAGTAGACAGGATACTGGGCTGGATGGACCTTTGGTCTGACCCAGTATGGCTGCTCTTATGTTCTTATGTTCTTAGCTCTTCTTCTGGTCTGGGAAAGGTGCTTGGAGCATCACAGCTAAAATGCAAGATGGAACAGATTGTTTAGCATATGTAGTTAACACATATTCTAAGGGACCATTCAAGGCAGCATGGCCTGTTAATACCTCTGCAGTCATCAGACAAAAAGGGGGAGTTAGGGGTTACAGCTTGTTGTAATTAGCCATAAATCCAGTGTCTCTGTTCAGTCCAGGATTTTTAGTGTCTAGCAGAGTTATGAATATAAGCTCTCAGGCTCCTCTTTTGAAAGTGTTGTGCAGGTTTCCGTAGAGGATGAGAACTGATAGGTCAGATATACAGCGATTGCCTTGTGAAAAGTGTTCACCCACAGGTGACAGGGAGACTTTGTCTTTTATCAGAGGGTAGCCGTGTTAGTCTGGATCTGTAAAAGCAGCAAAGAATCCTGTGGCACCTTATAGACTAACAGACGTTTTGGAGCATGAGCTTTCGTGGGTGAATTGATGCATCTGAGGAAGTGGGTATTCACCCACGAAAGCTCATGCTCCAAAACGTCTGTTAGTCTATAAGGTGCCACAGGATTCTTTGCTGCTTTTGTCTTTTATCGTTATCCTGTGTGAGTTCATTTGAGAGTGCAGTGATTGTCTGATTTCACCCACCTAGATGTGAATAGAGCAGTTAGTGCACCGGATGAGGTACACCACAGGTTGTGATTGGCATGTGTAGGGTATATGGAACTTGAAAAGTGTGTTGTTGAGAGTGTTGATCACTGTAGCAGTAGAGAGGTTTTGCATCTGTTGTTTGAACAGGCTTAAGTAGGAGTCATGGGATGAAATTCAGAAAAGGGAATTTAAAGCTAGGTATCAGGAGAAACATGAGTCTGTGATATGAGAAGTTGTCTGCACTCTTGATGTAGCTATGGTAGTCCCAGGACTTTTGAGAGATAAGGTGGGTGAGGTAAAATCTTTTATTGGATTGACTTCTGATGGTGAAAGAGAGAAGTTTTCGAGCAACACAGAGTTCTTTTCAGGCCACATGAGAAGTTTTTAGGGGAAGAGTGGTAGAAGTCCCATCATCTGAGACATTTAAAACCAGACTGGACAAAGCACTAAATTAATAGACAATAAGAAATAACCCTGCCCTGCTAGTGGCTTGGACTAGGTGATTTCAAGTGAATAGGTTGCTTTCCCATTTCTAACTTCTATCATTATGTTTATTGATGAAATATGGAGAAATGCAATTAGAAGCCTGCAAGCACTAGAAGAGGCCACTGGTGCAAGGATCTTAGAGCAATAAATCACCTTTAGTCCACTCAATGTAGTATAAACTGAGCTCATACACACTAATTCAGATCTCCACCCATTTTTATAGCTCTGCCTCTATTATGAGTGGATGGGAGGCAGATTCTGGCCAGGACAGCAGGTCCAGTGGACCCATCTTCCACTTCTTCCTCTCATCAGGCACACTGAAAGGATGGAGCAAATGGGACGACCATGGCTGCACCACAATGCTGTCATTCTCCAGAGCATGTCCTTAGCCTGGCCTAGAGTCCTTGCCCAAAAGAAACTAGGTCACAGCATCCAACAGGTATTTGCGTATGGGGAATTCTTCAGGATTTGCATATAGCATGACAAGGCCTCAGGCTACTTCCCAGACAGTCATTAGCAGCAACGGAGGGTATAAAAACAAACAAATAATGCCACGAGCCAAAATAAATACAGGATCTTCTTCAAAAGCAAAACCCAAGATTAAAGAATCTGGAGTGGTGCTGCATTGTGTCAGGGGATGATGTGACCATTAGTCTTGACAGGCCTCACACATGCCTAGAGGCAAAACATGACATAGCCCCTGTGAAACCTACCAAAAGAGTCTCCACTGTACTACTTGTTTGCTGCTGCCATGTGTGATGCATGATGCAATTTAATGATGTGTTCTCATCACAGCTATTCTTCTTACCGGTCACATAGAGGAGGAAGCAAGGTCAACGCCCTGCCTTGTGTTTCAATGGTTCACCTTGCTTTCTCTGGTGAGTGCTAGCATTATGCTGTTGTTTGGGAGATGTGCTCAGAGGCTTCCGGCTGAAAAGAAGGAGCAGCAGAAGTAGGAGCAGGACTCAGGTTGACTGGAAGAACCAGGTGAACTGTGTGATTGAACTAAATTTTACTAACTATCTGCATTGTGATTGCCAGAAAGGTAAACAATGAATGGCTGAACAAATTATGCAGCTCCAGCTCATAAGAGAGTGTACTTTGGGGGGGATCCTACCCAGATCAGGGCTCTACTGAAGAGCCCGAGTCATGTATCTTTTCAAATGGGAGGGCTGTTCCACCTCCACCTACAAGCATCCTTGTAAGTGTCCCTGACTGAGTCATTAAAAAACAATGAAAGCCACCGACGCAAACAAAAACCATCCAGCTGGTGGTATTGTTCTGAGTATTAGCAGAGCATCATGGCATGGTTAAATGCTCATTGTCCATACTGTCCCTGCATTATATTCTTGTATTTAATCTTACTGATGGGCAAATTAAAATTGTATAAGCAGCAGTAAAGAGCAGCTTTGCAGAAGTAGGTCACTAGTAATAGCAGTAGCTCTTAGCTCTCTGTTCTGGTCTCCTCTCCACAACACAGAGGATAATGGTAGCAAATTGAGCTTGAAGGCTTGTCTGTTTTTTCACAGTCCATCCAGGAAGCTGCACATTCCTCTGCCATTCATGCAGCATCTTAATGGACAGAGACAGCTCTCACTTCTGAGGCTTGCTTTCTTGGATGAGCCATAGAAACAAGCATCAAAACTTTTGAAAGAAAACAAGGGCAAGTCCACAGTACAAAATTAAGTCGGCCTAAGTTACGTCAACTTTCAGCCACGTCACCAATGCACTGGGCTGCTACAGCCCTTCTGGTGAAGATGCTCTAAGCCAGCATGAGAGAGCTGTCCTGTTGGCTTAATAATTCCACCTTCGCAAGAGGCAGTAGCTATGTCAGCGGGAGAGTTTCTGTCTACGTGGCAATTCAGATTGGTATAACTACGTTGCTCAGGGGTGTGGGGTTTTTCACATCCCTGATCAATGCAGTTATGCCCAAGAAAGTGTGTAGTAAAGACCTGGCCGTAGGATCCTAAGGGCTAAATTGACAAAGGTAATTAAGTGCCCACATTTAGGTAGCACCAGAATCCTCAAAAACCCTACTCAACTGCTGCCTAAATCTGCAGCCACCAAGTTTCTGCTGGTAAAGTTGCCATGGTGCCCAAGTTTCCTCTGGTGGGCATTTGCAAAACTACCTAGTTGCTCCGTGCCCTAGTTTACACCTGCGCCCTACGAGAGTCTCAAACTAGGCCTTCCCCGATGACCATGGTTAGGAGTGCTAGTGGGGATAATGTGGTATTCAGGCCTGTACATTTGTCTGAGATAGAATTTTGGGTCTTGTTTGCCCATTTGACTTTTTGATATTTTTATATTCTTACTAATATGTGTGAACAAAGAACAAAGACACTGCGTGTTACATCTGCTCACAAGCAGTTGGGAGGGAAAGAGATAAGAGATAGAGCTAAAGTGTTGCTGGGCAGAGTGAGAGTGCAATATATGAACATACGCTTGAAGGACAGTCCTGCCTCAAACTCCTCTCCTGACACAAGCTCTAGCAACCAGTCGGGAGAGGCAAGGGGAATGGGGTGCAGGAGGTATAGGAAACACTAAAAGGCCAAAGAAATGCCTGTCTCTAACTGAAGCACAATCTCATTCCTTACCCCTCCCATGGGGGTGGGGCTGGAACCCAGGTTTTCAACATCCCAGCTGAGTGCTCTTGTCACTGACTCTTGGCTGTAATGGGATAGGGTTCTCTTTCTTGGTGTTTTTTGTTTGCATTTGGGTTTTTTTGGCCAGAAAGAGTTGACCTGGCTTCATCACCTGTCAGAGGCCTTCTGAAAGGGTCTGGGGCTCAGCCTACCTCTGACATGCTCCACTACGGGGAATGCTGCACCACAGCGGCAGGCCCTAATAGCACCTCAGTAACTCAAAACTGCAGCTGATGCTGGGGCCAGAGTTACTACACTGGCTTCTGAGACTCCCATTCTTAGAGACCTAACTCTCTCCTTTGTGGGTCTAGCACTGTGCCTCAATTTCCCATCTGTAAAATGGGGGTGCTTGCACTGCCTTACCACACAGAGGGGTTTAGGGGATAAATACATTAAAGATTGTGAGGCGCTCAAATTCTATGGTATTGGGGGCTGTATAAGTACCTCAGAAAGATAAAGGAGCCCTAGGAGAAGCAAGCTCAGAGTTGCACTGTGCAGGACAAGGGAAGACAGCCATTTTGACTCTCCTTGTTAGAGGACTTAGGCCAACCTGGAGCTCCTCAGCGGAGAGACCAAGCCCCAAGATGCTGCTGTGCCCATGAGGACTGAGTGCCAGCTGAGCCCATGAAGGCCTTCCCTGAACCAAGAGCCAGGGGATCACCAGGGCTTGCAGCTACCAGGGACCCAATCAATCTGGAAGGGAGACCAGCCTTTTACATGGAGCTCCCATCATAACACCCATATAGGAGTGGGGGCAGCTTTCTCATTATACCGACTTAGCTTTTAATTACGCATTTAGTAGTTGTGGGATTGGTTGGGACCTTGTTTATCTAACATCTTTGATTCCTCAGTCTGTTCTTTCCCCTTTTAATTTACCCCTACACCTTCTGGGAATAATGTGGCTGATCTTCATATTGGTCCTTCATTTCCTGTACCTCTGAACTGTATCCAAGTTGCAGGAGTTATTTGTTTATGCATCCAGCCACAAGGTGGAGACAATGAGTACTAAAACTCCAGGGCCTAGTGATATTAAAGGGGATCTTGGAGACCACAAGGAGGGAGGCCTTAGGGGCCTCACCAGACTTGGGAAGATGGGTTCCCCCAGCTTGGAAGAAGGGGCTTCACCAGCCTTGGGGATATGGGGGTGGGGTCTACAGCTTATTGTGTTGATGAGGTATTTTTCCCCTCACTATTCCATACTGATGGGAGAATTTGAATCATACAATTGTAAACGGCAGTTGCTGGTATGAAATATGGTATTACCATAGCTAATGATTGCTCTCTATAAATATATCAGAGGAATAAATACCAGGGACGGAGAGGAATTATTTAAGCTCAGTACAAATGTGGACACAAGAACAAATAGATATAAACTGGCCATCAGGAAGTTTAGACTTGAAATTAGACAAAGGTTTCTAACCATTAGAGGGGTGCAGTTCTGAAACAGCCTTCCAAGGAGAGAAGTGGGGGCAAAAGACATATCTGGCTTCAAGGCTAAGCTTGGTAAGTTTATGGAGGGGATGGTATGATGAGAGAACCTAATTTTGGCAATTAATTGATCTTCGATTATTAGCGGTAAGTATGCCCAATGGCCTGTGATGGGATGTTAAATGTGGCGGGATCTGAGTTACTACAGAGAATTCTTTCCTCGGTGCTGGCTGGTGAGTCTTGCCCACATGCTCAGGGTTTAGCTGATCGCCATATTTGTGGTCAGGAAGGAATTTTCCTCCAGGGAAGATTGGCAGAGGCCCTGGGGTTTTTTCGCTTTCCTCTGCAGCGTGGGGCATGGGTCACTTGCTGGAGGATTCTCTGCACCTTGAAGTCTTTAAACCATGATTTGAGGACTTCAATAGCTCAGACAGAGGTTAGGGGTTTGATACAGGAGTGGGTGGGTGAGATTCTGTGGCCTGCATTGTGCAGGAGGTCAGACTAGACGATCATAATTGTCCCTTCTGGCCTTAAAATCTATGATTCTTAATAATTAAACGCAGCAGATTGGTGGCAGTGCTATAAAATATTCTGAATTAAAAAACAGTACAACTGTATAAACAAAAGCAGTGAGGGGATACAACAGAAAAATGTCATTGGTAGCACCACACATTTCCATGTCATGTGACAGCAATACGCGAGTTCTGTGTTCATTCACATCTCATTAGTGCAGAGGTGAATGCCATCAACATTTTAGTGCCATTTGCTCTGTTACTTTTCCTTGGAAAACAGACAGCAGAACAAATTCACACTCATTAATCAGCAGAGTAGGCAGCAGAACCAGTGCCCCGAAGTACGTACTGTAGTTAGCTAGCATCAGGAATGCTGCATTGTGGGACTCACTGTGTGAGGTGCTGAACACCATCTAACAAGGCCTAAGTCCTCTAACAAGGAGAGTCAAACACCAAGGAGAGTTACTCCAATAATATGCAAATAGGACTGTGCTGATGCCATGGTGAGTCAGGCCGACAGACTGAAAACACCATCAACTCTCATTGACTTCACTGACAATTGGGAGTGCTCAGCACCTTGCAGAATTGAGCATTAGGGTCCTGTACCAATTGTACCAATTGAAGGCAGTTGCTTTTTCCATTTGCTTCAAAGGGCATTGGCTCAGGCCCTAGATATTATCCCACAAACATTGTATAAGGTGATAATTTGCCCCACCACTTGACTGACACAAAGACACTAGGGCATCCTTGTATCAACTTCCCTCATTTATACATATACATTTATACAAACTTTGATCCCTATGGCTCCGATTCAGAATAGCACTTCACTTTACTCATGTCCTTATAGGCTTTCCTGAATAGAGACGCTATTCTGAATCAGGTCCCACAAATGGATAGATAATTAGATTGGTCTAATCAAGATAGACCATTAAGAGCATAAACTTCCACCACCAATGTCCTTCTTGTTGGCAGTTCCATTGTTGGCAGGCTGAAGACTGAATGGACCATACAGATTGCACGGACTTTTAGAAGTGGTCTGCCAGCTAAGGACCATCAGCCCGCCCAGTAGAAAAAATGATCAAGTGGTTAGGGCACTAGCATAGGAGAGCTGGATTCAAGTCCTTTTTCCTCCACAAGGAATTAATGGGACTTAGGCTCCTAAATAACATGGAGAATCTGTGCCACAGCTCCCCATCTGTAACACGGGAATAATAGAGCTGGTCTGCTGCATAGGGTGTTGCAAAGATAAATAGATTAGGAGGTGATCAGACACTACCATACCAGGGGCAACGTAGATACCTGCTAGCTCAGTGGTTTGAGCCTTGACCTACTAAAACCAGGCTTATGAGCTCAATCCTTGAGGGGGGTCATTTAGGGATCTGGGGTAAAAATCTGTCTGGGGATTGGCCCTGCTTTGAGCAGGGGGTTAGATTAGATGACCTGCTGAGGTCCCATCCAACCCTGATATTTTATTAGATTGCAAAGTGGCTTGCACTGCCTTTCCCCTGGGGCAGGGTTGGTAGCTGTTCAAGAGAGAGATGATTTCCATTTCCCAAGGCTACTAGTTTGACATATTTCAGCAGCACAGTTTTTTTTTAAAGAGAAGAGGCAGTCCTAGAAAATACAAGTTTATCAGCAGATGTAGAGACAATTAGATTTCAATTTTCTGCATAGAATTGGAGTGATGACTATAATCAGATGTAAAACACTAATGTAGAAGGTTATGGCTCCTACCATGTGCATTCTTTTGCATTTATGGCTTTGGTTAGGTTTTACTGGGTGAAAGAACACGCTGTCTTGTTACGCTTTTTCGTTCTTGCAGTTAAAACATATAATAAAACTGTTTTAAGATTTTAAAGAAAATCTATTTTGGGAAGTTGGGACTGAATAACCCTTCCCTCACCCCCAAAAACTCTAACCACTAAACAAACAAATCAAACAACCTCCACAAAAATACCTCCCAAACAAAGGTTTTTACCTAATAAAGGAAAAGCAGATGTCACAGTTCAAGGCAAGTGCACCTATATTCCCCCTCTAAGCTTCTGACCCCTCAGCCATCACCTCTTCTGGGTAGAGACCCATGTCTTGCTCCCCCCTGACTGGGGCTTTTATAAGCCGCAGTTTTCTGCTTACACCGTGAATTCCCCAGCAAGTCAGACTGCCTAAGCAGTCCTGCTTTACTTTATCTAGAGAGGTGACAAACAGTGTAATTGAGCATGGTTAAATTAACACACAGCTCTTTCTAAGCAAGCACATTTATTCTTAAGGTGGAAATATTACAGAGAAAACATTAAAAACCATAAAAGAACCTGTACACATGCTAATAAGCTTACCAGAGGTCACCATGAACTCCAACAAGGGCTCTGATCAGTCCTTCAAACCCCACTATGGCAGGGCACTGAGCAGAACGACTGCAAAATCAGTCCCCTGCCACACCAGCCCCATTTAGGTGAATAAAGTGGAGCTGGCTGGAAAGAACCTGCCCTAATTGGGGAATGAGAGCCCAGCCCAATTAGCTCAGGGCCATATAAGAGGCTGGGAAGAAGGAAGGTGGTGTGATGGAGGAGCGTGAGGGAGTGCTGACACTGATATAGCCCTTCCCTCCTGGGTTCAGACACAAGGAACCCAGAGCTAGGCACACTGTATGGTGAGAAGGTGATGGGAACATAGATTTGTAAATAAAAGCACCAGTGGTTTCAGAACCAGAGGGTCTCTCATAGACTCATAGACTACAGGACTGGAAGGGACCTCGAGAGGTCATCGAATCCAGTCCCCTGCCCTCATGGCAGGACCAAATATTGTCTAGACCATCCCTAATAGACATTTATCTAACCTACTCTTAAATATCTCCAGAGATGGAGATTCCACAACTTCCCTAGGCAATCTATTCCAGTGTTTAACTACCCTGACAGTTAGGAACTTTTTCCTAATGTCCAACCTAAATCTTCCTTGCTGCAGTTTAAGCCCATTGCTTCTTGTTCTATCATTGGAGGCTAAGGTGAACAAGTTTTCTCCCTCCTCCTGATGACACCCTTTTAGATGCCTGAAAACTGCTATCAGGTCCCCTCTCAGTCTTCTCTTTTCCAAACTAAACAAACCCAATTCCTTCAGCCTTCCTTCATAGGTCATGTTCTCAAGACCTTTAATCATTCTTGTTGCTCTTCTCTGGACTCTCTCCAATTTCTCCACATCTTTCTTGAAATGCGGTGCCCAGAACTGGACACAATACTCCAGCTGAGGCCTGACCAGCGCAGAGTAAAGCGGAAGAATGACTTCTCGTGTCTTGTTTACAACACACCTGTTATTGCATCCCAGAATCATGTTTGCTTTTTTTGCAACAGTATCATACTGTTGACTCATATTAAGCTTGTGGTCCACTATGACCCCTAGATCTCTTTTTGCCATACTCCTTCCTAGACAGTCTCTTCCCATTCTGTATGTGTGAAGCTGATTGTTCCTTCCTAAGTGGAGCACTTTGCATTTATCTTTATTGAACTTCATCCTGTTTACCTCAGACCATTTCTCCAATTTGTCCAGATCATTTTGAATTTTGACCCTGTCCTCCAAAGCAGTTGCAATCCCTCCCAGTTTGGTATCGTCCGCAAACTTAATAAGCGTACTTTCTATGCCAACATCTAAGTCGTTGATGAAGATATTGAACAGAACCGGTCCCAAAACAGACCCCTGCGGAACCCCACTTGTTATACCTTTCCAGCAGGATTGGGAGCCATTAACAACTACTCTCTGAGTACGGTTATCCAGCCAGTTATGCACCTACCTTATAGTAGCCCCATCTAAATTGTACTTTCCTAGTTTATCTATAAGAATATCATGCGAGACCGTATCAAATGCCTTACTAAAGTCTAGGTATATCACATCCACCGCTTCTCCCTTATCCACAAGGCTTGTTATCCTATCAAAGAACGCTATCAGATTAGTTTGACACGATTTGTTCTTTACAAATCCATGCTGGCTATTCCCTATCACCTTACCACCTTCCAAGTGTTTGCAGATGATTTCTTTAATTACCTGCTCCATTATCTTCCCTGGCACAGAAGTTAAACTAACTGGTCTGTAGTTTCCTAGGTTGTTTTTATTTCCCTTTTTATAGATGGGCACTATATTTGCCCCCTTCCAGTCTTCTGGAATCTCCCCCGTCTCCCATGATTTCCCAGAGATAATAGCTAGAGGCTCAGATACCTCTTCTATTAACTCCTTGAGTATTCTAGGATGCATTTCATCAGGCCCTAGTGACTTGCAGGCATCTAACTTTTCTAAGTGATTTTTTACTTGCTCTTTTCTTATTTTATCTTCTAAACCTACCCTCTTCCCGTAAGCATTCACTATATTAGACATTCCTTCAGACTTCTCAGTGAAGACCGAAACAAAGAAGTCATTAAGCATCTCTGCCATTTCCAAGTCTCCCGTTACTGTTTCCCCCTCCTCATTGAGCAGTGGGCCTACCCTGTCCTTGGTCTTCCTCTTGCTTCTAATGTATTGATAAAAAGTCTTCTTGTTTCCCTTTATTCCCAGAGCTAGTTTGAGTTCATTTTGTGCCTTTGCCTTTCTAATCTTGCCTCTGCATTCCTGTGTTATTTGCCTATATTCATCCTTTGTAATCTGACCTAGTTTCCATTTTTTATATGACACCTTTTTATTTTGTAGGTCACACAAGATTTCAAGGTTAAGCCAAGGTGGTCTTTTGCCACATTTTCTGTCTTCCCTAACCATCGGAATAGCTTGCTTTTGGACCCTTAATAGCGTCCCTTTGAAAAACTGCCAACTTTCCTCAGTTGTTTTTCCCCTCAGTCTTGATTCCCATGGGACCTTACCTATCAGCTCTCTGAGCTTACCAAAATCCGCCTTCCTGAAATCCATTGTCTCTATTTTGCTGTACTCCCTTCTACCCTTCCTTAGAATTGCAAACTCTATGATTTCATGATCACTTTCACCCAAGCTTCCTTCTACTTTCAAATTCTCAACGAGTTCTTCCCTATTTGTTAAAATCAAGTCTAGAACAGCTTCCCCCCTAGTAGCTTTTTCAACTTTCTGAAATAAAAAGTTGTCTGCAATGCAGTCCAGGAACTCATTGGATAGTCTGTGCCCCGTGGTGTTATTTTCCCAACATATATCTGGATAGTTGAAGTCCCCCATCACCACCAAATCTTGGGCTTTGGATGATTTTGTTAGTTGTTTGAAAAAAGCCTCATCCACCTGATTAGGTGGCCTGTAGTAGACTCCCAGCACAACATCACCCGTGTTTTTTACCCCTTTTAGCCTAACCCAGAGACTCTCAACACTTCCGTCTCCTATGTCCATCTCCACCTCAGTCCAAGTGTGTACATTTTTAATATAAAAGGCAACACCTCCTCCCTTTTTCCCCTGTCTATCCTTCCTGAGCAAACTATACCCATCCACACCAACATTCCAAAGTCGTGTGTATTATCCCACCAAGTTTCAGTAATGCCAACAATGTCATAGTTGTATTTATTTATTAGCACTTCCAGTTCTTCCTGCTTATTACCTATACTTCTTGCATTTGTATATAGGCATCTAAGATACTGGTTTGATCTTGCCTCCCAGCTTTGCCCTGACTCTCCTTCCTCACTGCCATTATAGCCCGTGCTCCCTCCTGTTTCCAACCCATCTCCCAGGTCTTGTTCCCCACTTACCTGTGGGGTTTGCTCACCTGTCCCCGTCGAACCTAGTTTAGAGCCCTCTTTACTAGGTTAGCCAGTCTGTGCGCAAATAAGGCCTTTCCCCTCTTCGAAAGGTGAACACCATCTGTGCCTAGCAGTCCTTCCTCGAATAGCATCCCGTGGTCGAGGAAGCCAAAGCCCTCTTGGCGACACCATCTTCGCAGTCAGGCATTCACCTCCACGATGCATCTGTCTCTGCCCGGACCCCTACCTTCAACAGGAAGAATCGAAGAGAATACCACCTGCGCTCCAAACTCCTTAACCCGTACTCCCAGAGCCCTGTAGTCACTCTTGATCTGCTCAGTGTCACACCTCGCAGTATCATGTGTGCCCACATGGAGGAGTAGCATGGGGTAGTAGTCAGAAGGCCGGATAATCCTCGACAATGCCTCTGTAACATCTCGGATATGGGCCCCTGGCAGGCAGCATACCTCCCGGGATGAATGGTCAGGGCGACAGATGGGTGTCTCTGTCCCCCTCAGCAGAGAGTCTCCAACCACCACTACCCTACGTTTCTTATCAGTGGTGGCAGCAGACCTCCCAGCCTTAGGGGTACGAGGCTTCACCTCCTTAACTGTTGGGGGTGATTGCTTCTCTCCTGTATCAAGAAGAGCATAACGGTTATCTTTTACCACAGCAGGAGGGTTTGCAGCAGGGGTGGAGCACTGCCTGCTGCTAGAAGTAACCAGCTGGCTGTGTCCACCCTGAGCCTCCTCCTCCACTGGTGTGTCAGATACACCCTGAGGCATCTCCTCCTCCACCGGTGTGTTGGTCGTCCTGTGAACTGGGACAGCTACATCAGCTGTCTCCACATGGATACTGTCCAAGAATTGCTCATGGATATGGATGTTCCTCAGCCTAGCCACCTCCTCCTGTAGCTCTCCCACCTGCTGCCTGAGAGGTTCCACCAGTAGGCACCTTTCACATTGGATGCCACCCCCAGCCTGGATATCAGTAAGTGGAAATTGCAAATTACAGTCTTTGCAAGCCCACACCAGAATCTGGGTAAAAGCATCCATGCTTTGGTGCTCTGTCTGGCTACAGGCGCAGGTGGAGGAGACAGAAGCAGTGCTGGCACAGGTGTTGCGGGTCCTCCTCACCATTGTAAGCCTCCCTCTGTCAAACTCTCTCAAATTCCTGTCTGCAGCTCCCTGTCCGCTCTTCTCTGCTGTAAACAGAAAGGTTTTGGATGTGGCTTGGTTTATAGGTTCAGGGGGACCAATGGGTCACAGATGGGACCGACAAGGGACCCCCGCTCCCTTCCTACTCCCCTTCCAAGCTCCCTTGCAAAACTCCCTGTTAGCAGCTCCTGTTCACTAAGCTCCCTGGTCGCTTGTGTGCAGTTTTATAAAGCCCTGGCCTGAGTGAATGCCCCGCCCACTGGTTAAGGCTCAGCCAATTACCAGAGGCTTCTAGCTTTCAAACCTTCCTGGTAGCTCCGCCTCCAACTGCCAGCTACAGCACACGGTCCTTCAAACAAACAAACAAACCAAACAGACTGACAAACACAAGCTCAGCACACAGCAAGTAACCCCCAAACACAAACACAAACACTGCAGACAGTCACTTACCCCACAGATGCTGTATGTGCTCCTCCTTCACCTGGAGAACTTCCTTGCAAAACTTCCTGTTAGCAGCTCCTGTTCGCTAAGCTCCCTGGTCGCTTGTGCGCAGCTTTATAAAGCCCTGGCCTGAGTAAATGCCTGAGTGACTATATCTGAGCCTAGCAGAGGCAGGAGCCAGGAGGGCCAGCTGTGCTCTGTTACACCCACCAACAGGTTTTTCAGAACAGGCAGCCCCATGAATAGGTCAAGTCCTTCTAACCCTTTTAACCTGTGGCACCCCTCAGACAGCAGGTCCCATCCATTTACTGGAGCAGAAAGAAGGGCCTGAGTCTATTTAAACTGAGGCTATTTATTTTTGTCTGTTGGTCTCTGGAGAATCCAGTTTGAACCAGTGTATGTGAGTCTTTCCGTGAGGTGGTGCCTCTTGGGGAAATGGTACAACCTGAGTGAATTTGCCTAATAGCCCCACACTGTTCTTAGTTCCTGCAGGGCTGTGGTCACCACCCCCCATGGAATGACAGACAGTCCCTGGCCCACAATGATACATAAACTTAATGCAGTGAGCACTCCCAAAGGTATTGCAGGAAGTTGCCATAGCTGTCACACCAGCATGAAGTCCGCTACGAACTTTGCTACTGGTATCAATTTTACATAGCAGGCGCTCAGATACGATGGTGATGGGCAGCATTGTAACAGCTAGCTAGCTCAGCAGCAAGTATTTCAGTTGGATAGCTAGTGGCTGAGAAGACAAATGTTTGCATTGGAGTTGTGACCTTCCCCAATTTATAAAGTCATGGTTATGGCAGCAAAGTCTCGTGTATTATGGTGGGAGAATGAATCTTTTTTTTTTTTTAACCTTTGTCAGCACAGGTCAGCTCAGTATTCCAGTGGTAGTTTCCATCAGGCTTTTGGCTTTTATGATAACTGCAAAGGTCCATATTTGCCAGCCTGGAAAGAAGCCTTTTCTGGATTTCTGTGCAACACTGCAGTTACATTGCTGCAGCATTAGTTAGTCAAGTAGTGCCCTGTTTATTGCCAGGTTTTATGACTGTAGAATGTTTTCTTTTTTATTAGCTGCTCCGGCTGGAATAGGAGCTGTGTGATTTATTACTGGTGTAGCAAAGTAATAAATTGGTGCTACGGTGTTTGTAGAGACAAGTGCTGAGCCTGAAAGAATTGTGAAATGAAAGTGACGGGTCCTAACCAAATCCCTGGAGCCAAACAGACCCAAGTGTCAGGAGAGTTTTGGGGCCGAAGATCCTGGCGGTCTTAAACTAGCATAAATCCACTAACAGCAATGGAGCTATGCCAATTTATACCAGATCTGAACTCTGTCCTTCTTTCTAAGGGCTTGATTCTGCGCCCACTGAAGTCAAGAGTAAACCTCACCCTGACTTCAAGGTACTCAAAGGGTGGAATTGTAGTAACTCTGGGTCAGAAGCTGCCTGAACTCTAGTAGAAGTTTGGATCCAAATGTTCATCTAGTCTTTGAGACTAGTGCCCATCTTTATTAAGTCTGAGAGTCTAGTAAAAGGACAGGTCTGGACACTGGGCTTATTCTATCTTTCAAATCTGGGGAGACCTAGTGATTTTGTCTGTAAAATGGTGTGAAAAAAGATTATTAATGCTGATCAGAGGACATTTTGTTTAGGACTATCATTCTGTGCTAGGAAATATATATGCCCCTACTATCCACGGTATATGATATTCTCAGCAGGGCTTGGGTATTACTTGCCAAGTCTACTGAACTCAAGTGGATCCAGAGATACGTTGCCTCTGACTTGTCATAATACAGCGATAAAGGGGTTTTGATTCTCTTGTCCCAGTTGTGACACTGATTGGCATTTGGAGAATCCCAAGGAATCCAGTCTGATGACGAGCAACTCTGCTTAGAGTGATGCAGAACGGAAGATTCCAATTGTTGCAGTGTGTAAGCTGCAATTCCAGTGAAAGTGAAGTGTCTCTTGGATAAAATGATATTGCTCTAAGCAGGTCATGTCACATATACTTATTTCTAAAACTAGATGAAGGTGAGCCATTGGTTTAAGAGTCCACTCCACAATTAGATCAGCCTATGCAATGCTACCTCTCATGCTGATTATTCTAATTGGATTAGCTGGAGGCTGAATTGTTTGTCATTTAGCAATCCTATGTTCAGACTCCATTCAAGTAAACTGTGTTTCAAAAGGCATTACACCTCATTCAGCTGTTTAGTCTTTGGAGATCCTCTGAAGGGAGCCACTATATCTTGTGATACACTCACATTAGGTTTAAGATGTAGGCGGAGTCAGAGACTAGTGAATAAATACTGGTAGGTGCAAGTGGCCCAGGACCGCACAAGGATCTTTTGAAGCCACAGGACAAACATGATGGGCCTTATCACTAAGTCCTTCAGGAAAACTCGTGGGCAGTGGGTAAAGGAGAAGAAATTAATGTGAGATTCCCCCCACCAATCAGAACAGGCCAACAGGTTCGCCACCAGTTCCCAGAGATCTACGATAGGTGGATCCTGAGAGCTGAGGAAGCAGCTCTGTGTGGAACTGCCGTGTGTCTGCTATGGCATGGGGCTATCCATAGATTGTAAGCTCCTTGGGGCAGGGAATAGATTTTTGTTCTATGCTTGTAAAGTGCCTAGCACAACGAGGTCCTCATCCATGACTGGACTGTGAGGTGCTATCATGATACAAATAATAATATTATACCACCTTCAGTTCTGCAGACCAGGTGAGCAGAAGGTGCGCATACACACACATGACCCTTCACTCATCCCATTCCAAAGACTCACGGTGTAGGACCGAGGAGAGACGGGATACTGCTGCAGAAGTGTCTGACTCTGCCTCCTTATAGGACAGGGAGATCAGCCCACAGACAATCCCCTCTACACATGCATTTCAGGGGCACAACTGGACCCTATGTTATTTGGCTGAGAACAACACTTTTAGAGATGCAGGATCAAACTGGGAATTTGTGGGTGATCAGCCCACCTTCTGGGCAATCTGGGATTTAGTTTCTCTACTGCAACTGTAGACAGAGGCAATTGCTCTTGATTGAAATCAAGTGGGTTTTCCACACTTTGCCTGGAAGCTTTATTGTGACCACAGGAGGGTGATTGGGGTGATATACACATGCTCAGTACTCTGACTTCACTGTGCAAGGCTGTGAAGGCCTTTGAGCCATCCTGGGAGCTGGAGGGCACAAGCATGTGGTGCCTGCTGCAGTCCTTACCCATACAAATACTACATGATCGTTATGGAGTAGAATTCTATCAACATGGGACCACATAGCTGGGATGCCAAATGCTCCCACACAAAGAGGGGATGGTTCCCATTGTCTCTTCTCTCTGGCTCCTATTGCTTTACTTGCAAAAGGCTAGAGGGAATATTTTCTGTGGGGCTGATTATTTTGTTGTTGTTCAATCTGGACACATGGGTTCCGAAGGCTGGAGAAATATTTCAGGTGCTTTTTCTTCTTTTCTTGTGGAGAAATTAGAGCAATCGGAGTTGTTTTCCTCAGAGACGTGCTCTGTATGCCAGCAGGCTGCTTTCACTGGACAATCTCCGTCAGCCTGCAGCAGGGTACTGGGGTCAGCAGAGGGAGCTTTGTGGCATATTTTCACAGAAATACATGGCTTTCCTTTTAAAGCCCCTTGGGCTTTCAGTCTGTTGGCCTGACTCACCATGGCATCAGCACAGTCCTATCTGCATATTATTGGAGTAACTATAGAGGTGAATGAGACCTTGTGATCTTAAAGTCCTGTTATACTCCCCCTAAATCCCATGCAGTTTCCAGTCTAGCATGTCAGCATCCTAGCTGCCTACCTCCTTGAAACTCTGGTCATAGCCTCAGGAGCTGACCGTAAATGGATGTTGCTAGCTGTCTTAGAGCTTACATGGACCATTCATCCGGGGCTACCTTTCATCTTCCAACCCCACATTCATTCCTAAAATTATCTCCCATTAGTGGACTCTTTTTCTGATTCCTGCCGCAACTTTGCAACCTTCATGGGCTCCAAAGAATTGAATTACAGGCAGTTTTCCATCCAAGTGAGCCAAAGGACATATTACTTAGCTTGGCCTCCATATCTCTCCTCACATATACAATGAACAAAATGGCTGTTATTAAACATGCTGTGGAGGATTCAGAGAAGATCACAGCTCTGCCTTTCTATACTGGACAGAGACTAACCTGGATGTCGCTATTTCTGTGCATTCTGTGTATCTTCCCAGGACAGGAAGGAATAGGAAAGGAAGGCGATTCAGACTGATTTGCCTGAGGGACTGGCCAAGGTATCAGAAGTTACCAGAGATTTGATAGTCTCTCGTTGCCTTTAGGGAGTTAAACACCAGTCTTGCTGAATTACATTAGGTCAAGTAAAGTGCATTCCAGACTGGCTGTCTGAATCTCTCAAAGCAAATGGAAATTGTGACCCTTCTGCCTCATTAAGATTCCCCAGTTTATTTTGCTGCTGCTGCCTAGTCTATGTCCAGGGAAATTGAAATTAGGGATGTAGGAAATTGGCTCTTTTTGAAATTGCTGGACACTAAATACTGCATTCTGATGCCAAAAGGGTCTGAGAAAGCTGCACCAGTTTATAATGACTGAGTATCTGGCCTTGTTGACTTCAGTTGAGCTATAACGATTTACACCAGCTGAGGTTCTGACCCCAGAAGTATTTAAAGAGAAAATGTGGTGCTTTTCTAAGCTTCCAGGCCCCTGCTTTCAAAATGCTTCCTCATGGCTGACCTAGACTAGCCAGACACAGGATCCCCTTGAGAAATATCCTGCTTGTCAAACACAGTCACCTTCAACAGGTGACCTTTACCCACAAAGGGGGTCCCAGCGATTCTCTGTCACACATCCTCAGAGCAACTCAAAATTCCATCCTTCCTCTTCCTCCACTCCAGTTCTCAGCCTCAGTTCCAGCATTAAATCCCATGTCTTTTGATCTCCCTTTCCCCATAAATAAGCAGTGTACTCATTGGGGCGGGGGCATACATTAAATAGTTAAGTAGAGCAATAGGTTCTGAACACTCATCTCTGCAGGCACAGGGTGGCCTGCTGGAATAGAACAGATGGCAAGATCGAGGCCTTTGTCACCTGATTTCTTGTAACCCTCCCAGAAGACAGGAGTCTTTTGGAGGGCTTGAAATAATTGTAGTTTTATTTAGAAAATGTCAGTGAAAACAATGTTCAGAAAACATTGTCACAGAAACAGAGAGATCAGAGATGAGGATGACCATTTAGTGCGGACCAGTCTGTCCCTTTCTCAACCTAGCGCAGGATCTGTACAGTATGTTCATGGCTCAGCCCAGTTTTAAATCTCCCAGGTGATGGAGTGTCAACTGCTCCCTTGGAGAGACAATTCCTCAGCCAAATAGATCTCGCTTTTAGTCAGTTTCCCATTTCTCAGTTTAATTCCAGGACAACTAGTTCTCGCCCAGCCCGCTTACATAATCCCGCTCTTTCCTTGGCCTTTACACCCTTCATATACTTGACTCTTACCAACTTATCTGATGGTTGATTAACTCTGCTCAGATCCCTAAACTCCCCATAGCCTCACTGATATCAGTGGGGGTCTGTCCACATGACACCAGTTGCAGGCAAATGCATGTCAGGATTTCTCTGTCAATACAGACAGCAATTTGAAGCAAGGATCTTGTCTCTCTGTCTCCTGCAAGCACACTGGTTCCCAGACCCTTGCACACTTTTTAGAACTATAAAATAATCAAGGCTGGCTCCAGGCACCAGCATAGAAAGCAGGTGCTTGGGGAGGCCAATTCAAAGGGGCGGCACTCCATACGGTATTGGGGTGGCATGGTTGGGTCTTCAGCGGAAATTCGGCAGTGGGTCCCTCATTTTGTCTCTTCCTCTTCAAGCTGCCACCGAAGTGCCGCCGAAGAAGAAGAGGGGGAGGACCCGCCGTCGAACTGCTGCAGAAGGAGTGGTGCGATTGAGCTGCCGCTGAATTGCCACAGAAGAAGAGGGGCAGGACCCGCCATTGAACTGCTGCAGAAGAAGCGGTGCGATTGAGCTGCTGCCGAAATGCCGCCACTCTTTTTTTTTTTTTGCTGCTTGGGGCAGCAGAAAAGCTGGAGCCGGCCCTGAAAATAATGAACAGTGGTAACATCGAGGCTGTGATTTGAAATCCTGGGTTTGGAGATAGAGACCCTCTTGGAAAGACTTGACTCATAGGCATTTCTCAATTGACTTAATCACAGAATTGCTTAAAACCACCTCTTGGCAAGGATCCCAGATAACGTACAACACAACTGGATGTCATCAAGGAAGATTAAAACTCTTAATTCATATTGCGCTTGGGAACAGAGTTTCTTTACGCTATAATGCTGACCCCAAGAGTAAAGTACAAATATGTGTCTTGCAGTTTAATGATTTTGATTTAGGATCTACAGAGTCAAAGTAAAGGAGCAACAAAGTAATAAATTCTCAGATAAGTAGATATTTTATATGCACAAGCAGTTTGGAATCCTACTAATGATGGATGAAATTTAATCAGTAAGATAATTCCTTGCAATAAATGTAAAGCAACATGTGGCCAAATACCCAGCTAGTGGTAAGTGGAGTAGCTCCATTTACATTAAAGGAGCTCCACCATTGTGATGAATGCAGTGGAGCTCAGGCCCGACTACTGATCTGTATCCCATAAATGTGATTCCTATACTGGATTTCTAAGATGGTGTGGTCGGTTATCAGAGGGTAGCTGATAGTTTCAATCCCCTTGCCTATCGGTAGAAACAGCCACAAGACCAGAAATGACAAGCTGTTACGACTTGTAAACGGTATGTCGACCTCCAGGTTGCTAAGTAGTTGGTATACACAGAGTAGAATAGACAGATCTTGGTCTAAGAGTGGAAGAACCACAAGATTCCAGCCCAAGACAGGTAAGGACAAAAGGCCCAAGATCTGAGATGGATGCTGTCATGGAGACCAGCAAAAGGGCAGAGATGCATCTAGACCAGTAACTGACACAGCCATGTTACACCAGCTGAGGGTTTGGCGCCTTGGTGTGGCATTGTTGTTTCATAGAATCATAGAATATCAGGGTTGGAAGGGACCTCAGTAGGTCATCTAGTCAAACCCCCTGATCAAAGCAGGACCAACACCAACTAAATCATCCCAGCCAGGGCTTTGTCCAGCCAGGCTTTAAAAATCTCTAAGGATGGAGATTCCACCACCTCATTAGGTAACCCATTCCAGTGCTTGTTTCCTTAATATCCCTGGCACCGCTAAGCATCCAGCTGAGAAAGCAGAAGATGTGCCCTCATATTAGGTAGATCAGAACATCTTGGCTGTTTCCTGGCGTTTGATACGACCATATCTGCACTTCCGAGATATATGTAAGGCCCAGGTTATCACCTGGGAGAATAAAATCTCACAGTAGCAAACTGGCCAATGAACTCTTGGATTTGGTGAAGAAGAATTCTACTGGCTCAGTTAAGTGGACAAAACAGAAGTTTTCAAAACTCTTGCATCTGTTTCCACCAGCAGATGCATTTACAAACAAGTTTACTTTGATCAGTAGTAGATTCATAGGGTTTACAGCTAAAAAGAACCATTATGATCATCTAATCCCACCTCCTACATAGCACACAGATCACAGGATTTCACACCCCCCACACCCAATGCCTGCAATGGGAGGAACTATTCTTTCCTCAATACACTAGCCCGATACCTCAAGCAGAAGAGAAATGCTAGGCAATACTAGACCTAAGGTGAAATCCTGGCCCCACTGAAGTAAACGGAGTTTTCCTCATGTTTGTGCAGAGCTGCTGGGAGTGAGAGGGGTAGGGAAGATCCTGGCTGGTAAAAAAAAAAAATCTTTTGCTGTTTATTTTAAATTCAACATTTTTAAAAAAGCTGAGTGGCCAGTATTTTTGAATGGCTGTGGAGCAGATACTAGGATTTAGCCTATCCAGGCACTGGTGGTACCTTCTTTCTCTTTTTATTTTACCTATTTATTTCCACGATGAAGCTAAATTTCTACATAAACAAACAAACATTTGTGTGACAGGGTCAGACTCACCACTGTGGCGCCCCCTGCTGGATGTCCCAGGGATCAGCTCTGCCAGCCAGTCCTCCCTCTTCTGGTGGTGTCTCGCCACCATCACTTCTGCTCCATGGACCCATATCACTCCCAGGACTGTGGCATCCTCTTCATGACACAGCCCTTCGGCTGTGCCACACTCTGTGCTCCCCCTTTGCAGGGGAATGTCCCAGTCCCTTAGTTCAGCCACTTCCTTGGTGACGGGTGGAGACGCTGGAAGGGGGCAGAATCCAGGCTTGCCCACTACTCCGGGTCCCAGCTCAGAGATGGACGACTTATGGCACCCCCTCTGACTCCTCTGTAGATCTCCCTGGGCCACTTCCCTGAAGCCACAGCACCCTCTTTGCCCTTGCCTCAGGGTCTCAGCCTGCAGATCTCTGCAGCCTGCCAGGAGCTGCCTTTAGCTCCCAGGGTCTCTGCCTGCAGCACGGCTCTGTCCAGGGTGCTTGCTGCCTTCAGCCAGCAAGGCAGCCTGTCAGCCACCCTCCTCAAGCTCCAGGGAGTGACTCCCACTGCTCTGTTCTGCAGCCCTTCTTATATGGGCCAGCCCGCCCCGATTGGCAGCTCCTCTCTGATTGGCTGCCTCCTGCACAGCCTGCCAAGGGCTCGATTAACCCCTTAGAGCCCAGTGTGGGACAGTGGTCCCATCACAACATCCCTTTTAACTATGTAGATGGTAGCATGATAGACACTAGTGCTGACTTTTTTATTCTATTTTATGTACTTATATGACCCCCACCCCATCACCTCTGCAATGCATTCATCCTCCCAATGGCCCTGTAAGGTAGGACAGTGCTACTATCCCCATGTTACCAGTGGGGAACTAAGGCACCGACAGGCTAAGTGACTTAGCCAAGGTAGTACAGGACATCTGTGGTGGAGCAGGGAGTTAGGCCTCTCAGAGCCCCAGCTAGTGCTCTGACCACTGGACCATCCTTTTGTACTGCTGTGGTACCTTGGAGCCCCAGTCACGCACCAGGGTGCCATTGTCCTACGTGTGCTAAACACACACACAAAGACAGTCTTTGCTCAAAGGAGCTTCTAAGGGAAACTTGCATAATACAGTTAACAAGGATCAATCTTGCCATTTGCAGGGACACAGTATTCTGACAGGCATTCCTTATCCTCCCCTATCAGCCCAGAAGTGACCATCCTGAATGGAGCCTGCTTTGCTGAGCTCTTCAGTGGAATGACACCCACACATGTCACCATTTGCTCATTGGTCAGACCCGTGTTGTCTGCCCATGGTTATATTTTCCACAGTGGTGTCAGGCCCCAAACTCTTAGTTCCACCACGACCTTACTTTTTTTGTGTGAAATATGGGCAAACAGGGGCGACACTTCTGCTGCTATGGGGACTCTTGTAAATGGTCCTTCTTCCCAGAATAAAAGCATCGCTACCTAAAACTGCATGGCGACTCCTTCCGGCAAATGGAGTGTGAGAAAGCAGGCCTGGCCTATATAAGGCTAGGCCCAGTTTCTGCCAATCTTGTATTGAGTAATAGGTCATGCCGGGGACAGTCCCATTGAACTCAGTGTGAAACCTCTGGCCCAGGTGCAGCTATGGCCCTCGTCCTGCCACACAGACCCCTGCACTCAGGCAGAGCGTGACTGAAGTCGTTTACATTGTGAATTAAATTATATTAAGAGCTTCCCCTGATTATTAAAATGTGCTCTATGTGCCACTGAAACAGGAGTCACCGAGGTTCTGTACAACCCCTGAGCATGCTGTGGGGAACTGAGCAGGCTGAGACAATGGTGCCCCAGGACATGGCTCAACCAGAACAAGGGACTTTCTGCCTCCTAACAGCAGAAGTGCTGATTTTCCAGGAGTCCAACAGGTCCGAATAGGGCCGGCTCCAGGGTTTTTGCTGCCCCAAGCAAAGGGAAAAAAAAAAAAGCAGCAACCACGATAGCTCCACCGCACTGCTTTCTTCTTCGGCAGCAATTCGGCAGCAGGTCCTTCCCTCTGAGAGGGAGGGAGGGACCCGCCGCCGAATTGCTGCCGAAGAACCCCACGTGCTGCCGAAGAACCCTTCCCCTTGGCTGCCCCAAGCACCTTCATGCTGAGTTGGTGCCTGGAGCCGGCCCTGGGCACCTCAGAGGCTGAAGATTGTTAGCAAGTTCAGTAGTTCTAAGCACTTGAAACTATGCACCATTTGTAACGCTGACCCACACCGGGGTATCAACAGTGGGATAAAACGTGGGACCTCTGGAGCTTCGTGCATGAGCCTCTAATGCATAAGCTAAAAGACACTTGTCTTGCAGCCGAGGCTGTAGCAGGCTCATTAATCTCTAGCTGGCCTAGCCACCACTAGAGGGGGACAGAGTGCCACTCCCAGCAAACCGGGGTTACATATGGTAATATTGATCGTTGTTATGTTTGGCTGGGGAAGGAAGATGTGGGGAACTGTACCTTTAAAAAGCTCTGGCCAGCGCCAGTTGGAACTGCTTGTTATGCAGTGGCTCATGTTAGACAATGCTGATCAGTTAGAACTCAGACACTGAAGGACACAAACCTCGATCAAACTCCTTGGCTCCAAGCGATTACTGGACACTGCAGATCCAACTGCAGGATTGAAGTTTTAGTTGCACACAGCTAGAAGATTCTCATTCACCCTGCCCTATTCCTCTCCAAAAAACACTCTCTTGAACTGAAATAATCTGTGTCAACACTGAGGCCTGGAGCACATTTTTATAACTAAGTTATGGTATTTATAATGGAAAACCTGGCAGATCCCTACCTATGAAAGAAATACTGGCCTAATACCTAGCGAGTAACACACAGGAAGGTATGGAGAGTACAAGATCACCAGGTACAAACGTACCACATCGGTCCCTTGCAGATGATCGCTATGAGACCTCGCCAGATCACTGTTCTCGCCGAGTGGCAGATATAGAGATGTTATTTTTACTTTCCACTGGGGAAGCTCTTATATAAATATTTTTTTAAAAACTCTAATCTTCTATTAAACTTATGTAGGCAAGTGTAGAAAAGAGAGATGCTGTCACATTTGATGGATTATCATGCAGCGGAGCAATCGCATTATAAAGAAGACAGTAAACATTTTCTCTCTCCCTTTTAAATCAATTATGCCTAGCTGGTAGAAGCTTAGCTGCCTTAATAAGGCCACTGATGACATTACTGGCCTTGTGTCAATAATGTAAAAACTGAGCATATTGTTTTAATTTGCAGCTGTTTAGCATGGCCATCCATTCAAATGGGTCAGTCCTTTGCTGGGGACACTGTTCTTGTGAGACCTTCTTGGCTTGGAAGCCGACACACATTTTGTAAGCACCTGCCCCTTCCCTATGCTTTTCCTTGGGCAGCAGTTTAAAAAAAAAAGCAATGTTTTGGGTCAAATCCTCATTTGATGCAAATTTTCATAGCTTCTTTGATTTCAATGCAGCTACACGGCTCTATACCTCTTGAAGATCTGGCCTTTTACGTTTTCTGAGCAGAATATTTTCTGTGATCCTTTATTTCCAAAACGTGCAGGTCATAGGAAAAATATAGCTGAGCCATACTGACCAGTCACTCAGTGATCCATCTTGCCATACTCTGCGTGCTCCAACAAAAAGATAAGTAGCTACTGCCATCCAGTTCCTAAGAAAAATGAGCTTGGGCTTTGTACCCTTAATCAATGAAGCAATGCTACAGCTCAAAAATGGATGGGTTTTGGCAATTTTGCAAACCGCCATAAACATCTACAGCATCTGAGCTGCCACGGGCTAATGTGAACACTGGTATAATGTAAAGACCATCACGTTAAGTGCCACGACCAATTAGGAAGAAAAGGAGTTGAAGGGTGTTATAGTATAATTCCCAACTCTGGACTTTAGCGTCCAGATTACGGGTACTAGCCTAAAGTCCTCTAAGCCTAATTACCAGCTTAGATTCTGTAGCGCTGCCACCAGTCAGGAATTCCAGGGCCTGATACCCTCTGGTCCCCCCAAACCCTTCCCTGGGGACCCCCAAGACCCAGATTCCTTGAGTCTCAAAACAAAGGGGAATAAACCATTTCCCTTCCCTCTCCTTTCTTTCTCCAAGTTCTTTCCCGCCCTGGGTACACTAGGAGACTCACCCTGAGAAGAATGTTATCTTCCCCCTCCCTTCTTCCCCGGAGAGAGATACAGAGATAAACGCAGAGAGCAGGTTTTTTTTCCCTCCTTCCTTTCCTTTCTCCCACCAATTCCCTGGTGAGTGAAGACTCCCTTCCCTGGAGTCTTACAAAAGATAATCAAAAAATCAATTAGAGACTAACAAAAAAAGGAAAACTTTAATAAAGAGGGAAAAGCATATATAGGGTTTTTTAGCTTATAGACAATAGAAAGAAACTTTCTCCAGCAGAAACACAATTTAAGCTACTTCCAGCAAGTACACATCTACAAATAAAGAAAAACAAGTTAAAAGACTATAACCGCCTTTTTACTTACTTGCTATTCTGAATAGATAAGAGACTGTAGCAGGGAGATTGGCAGAAACCTGGTTGCACCTCTAGTCCCGTCCAGGACCCAGAGAGAACAACGCACAAACCCAAAAACACAACAAAGCTTTCCCTCCACCGAGGTTTGAAAGTATCTTGTCTCCTGATTGGTCCTCTGGTCAGGTGTTGCAGGTCACTGTTTGTTAACCCTTTACAGGTGAAAGAGACATTAACCCTTAGCTATCTGATTATGACAAAGGGGTTTGGCAGTTCTTAAAAGATGTAATACTAGAGGCTCAACATCACGCTATTCTGATGCAGAGCAAAGATAAGAAGAGCCACAGGAGGCCAATGTGGCTGCACAAGGAGCTTTTCAGTAATTTAAAAACCCAAAGGGATACCTACAGGAAATGGAAGGAGGGACATGCCACCAAGGAAGTATTCATGGGAATAGCGCAAGCGTGTAGGGACAAAATCAGGAAAGCTAAGGCAAAGAATGAGTTACAGCTGGCAAGAAATGTTACCTATAACAGGAAGGGGTTCTTCAAATATGTCAGACAAAAAAGAAAGTTCAAGAATGGCGTGAGTCCACTGCTCAGTGGAGAGGGTGAGCTGGTGATGGAAGATGATAGGAAGAAAAAGCTGCTCAATGCCTGCTTAGTTTCAGTCTTCTCACAAAAAATAACATGTGACCGGACGACTAGTGAAGTTACCACAGACAATAAAGGGGAAGGGATGCAGATCAGGATAAGTAAAGAACACAGCAGAGATCTTCTGACCAATCTGAATGAATTCAAGTCAGCGGAGCCGGATGCTATTCACCCCAGGGTACTGAAGGAATTAGCTGAAGACATCTCGGAGCCACTGGCAATAATATTTACAAATTCATGGATGACAGGAGAGGTCCAGGAAGACTGGAGAAAAAGAGGCCAAAGGAGGAGCTGGGGAACAATAGACCAGTCGGCCTGACTTTGATACCTGGGGAGCTATTAGAGCAATGTACAAAACATTCAACTTTGTGAATGCCTGGAGGATGAAGGGATGATCACTAGCAGCGAGCATGGATTTGCCAACAACAAATCATGCCAAACCAGCATGATTTCCTTCTTTGAGAGGATATCTGATTTGGTGGATAGCGGGAATGCAGTGAACATAATATACTTGGCCATCAGCAAGGCTTTTGACACAGTCCCACGTGACATTCTGATATGCAAGCTGGAGAAATGCAGGCTTGACAGAACTACCATTAAATGGATACATAATTGGTTAAACAACTACAAACAAAAGGTAACTATTAATGGAATGAAATCAGTACTTGATCCTACTAGTGAAGGCAGGGGGCTGAACTCATTGACCTTTCAGGGTCCCTTCCAGTTCTATGAGATAGGTATATCTCCATATATTAAATATATTTATTAAAATGATGCCGGATTGGAGTGAGGTCTCAAGTGGGGTTCCACAGGGATATGTTCTGGGTCTGATGTTGTTTAACATCTTTATTAATGACCTGGATGCAGGTAGAGAGAGCAAACTGATTAAGTTTGCAGATAACAAAGCTGGTGGAGGGGTTGCCAATATATGGGAGGATAGAACTAAAACTCAGAGGGATCTTGATAAATTGGAGAACTGGGCTATAGACAACAAAATGAAATTCAACAAAGACAAATGTAAGGTGCTACACTTAGGGAACAAAAAACATATGCGCCAATACAGAATGGGGGCGAAATGGCTTGGCAGCAGCACTGCTGAGATGGATCTGCGAGTTGTGGATCACAACCTCAACAAGAGGCAGCAATGAGAGGCTAGTACAAAAAAAGCAAATGCCATTTTAGGCTGCATTAACAGAGACACAGCACGCAAGTGATGGGAGGTGATAGTACTGTTCTATTCGGTGCTGGTTAGGCCTCAGCTGAAGTACTGTACCCAATTTGGTCAGCAATGTATAGAAAGGATGTAGAGGAATGGAAAGGATCCGGATCCAAGCAACAAAGATGATGAAAGAGATGGAATGCAAGCCATAGGAGCAAAGGCTGAAGGAACTGGGCATGTTTAGTTTGGAAAAGAGGAGATTAAGGGAGTATATGATAGTAGTCTTCAGATACTTGAAAGGCTGCCATAAAAAAAGATGGAGAAAAGTTGTTCTCTTTTGCTACGGAGGGCAGGACAAAAGGCAATGGGTTCACACTACATTATAGCAGATTTAGATTAAATCTCAGAAAAAATGTCCTAACTGTAAGAACAGCAGGACAATGGAGCAGATGCCTAGGGAGGTTGTGGAAGCTCCTTCACTGGAGGTTGTGAAAAGGAGGCTGGATCCATCTGTCTCGGATGGTTCAGACATAACAAATCCTGCATCTTGGCGGCGGTTAGACGACATGACCCTTGTGGTCCCTCCTAGCCCTATGATTCCATGATTCAAAATGAACCAGCAGAGACTTCTTTGGGGAAATCAGCAGCTCCTTGTTATGTAAAACAAAATATTAAAGGCTGGCCACTTCCCTCTATTTAAGGCTACATGTAATCTGTTATACATTATAAACAATATGTCTTCTGTAAAAGAAAAGAAGCCTCTCAAATAGTGCAATGCACTACCTAGCATGTATTGCTCAGTAAGAATAACAGCCCCAGGGTTTGGCTCATTGTAATTAACAGGCTACAGTTTGTGCACCACTGCCATGGGCAGGATGCAATCTGAAGAGCTCAGACAGGTTTCATGGACCCTATACAGCTAACAGAGATTCTCCTTCAAGGACTTTGTGTTCTTAGAGCAGAAGGATCTGATTTCTTCAGTTTTTCCAGTATGTTCAGAGCATCCCTGGGGTGCGGCACAGCGACAACTGTGAAATTCATCTATAGCGATGGGATTTGTTACAAAATGTACAGATTTGCACACACCTCTCCCTCAGCCCTTTAAATGGAAAAAGTGTGCATGAGGAAGGCAGCCTTTCATTACAGCTCCTGGACAAAATTTATTACCTATGCTTCCAACTGCCACTGTTCTATCAGCAGATACACCAGCCCAGCAAATTGATACTCAGATACCTTGTTCATGAATAGGAAGAGGAACTAACCGCAACAAAAAGCAGTCTCTTACTACCATAAAAACCATCCAACATTGGGTTATCATTTATCAGCTCCCCAGTAAAACCGGTGCTTAAGGAATGTTAGAAATGATTTGATCACAATTAGAAATGACCCAGACATGTTCCCCAACTGATCCCAAACTGGGGGATATTTCTGCCCTCTTATAATGGGGGCCTCGGATGTTTGAAAATTCATCCTGAAGCTCAAAGAACAGTTTAACTGCTCGTATGAGAGAGCAGTCTAACAGAAGAGCCAAGTGGGGAGAACTACCCATTGACAGGATAAGCCAGGGATTATATGAAACTTCAGCTTTCTCAGAAGTCTAATACAGAAGCCCAAGGGAACAATACAGAATTAAGAACCAGCTGCTCAATGCACAATTCACAGCTGTTGTTTCTTGTCTCATACTTGGATTGTAAGCTTTTTGGGGGCAGGAACCATCTTTTGTTCTGTGTTTGTACAGCACCTGGGACAGTGGGGTGCTGATCCATGGCATGATGGCAATACAAATGATGGATAATATAGGAAGACAAGTAGTACTACCCTCTTAACCTTGGGGTACCATTTCCCTAGGGCTCTTAGACTGTGGATTCAGGGACACAGGTAAAAAAAAAAAGCAGTGCCCACTTACCACTGAGAACTACCATCTTGGAATTATGCAGGAGATCCTAAGTGTGCTTCTAATTTAGTCTATCAAAGCACCACAAGGTTGCAGCAATGCAGCATTGCAGTCTCCCATCAGGATGAATGGGAAACAGCAAATGCCATCTTAGCTGTTGTTGGAAATGTAAAAGTAGGAAATTGAGTCACAAGTCAATTTTCACCTCTATTTACACATTTTCAGGTGGAATTATTGTCACTTATAGTGTCTGAGTATATATTTTATGCCAGACCGTAAATAGATAAGATGGTATAGGTAGGGGCCCAAGTCTCGGGGTACTTCATGATGGTTGTCTCAACCTCCGATCCCTGGTTTGGTCCTTTAGCCTTGTTCCTTCAATTTACTCTCCCCTTTCCCTTGGATTCTTACACCTTTCTACATTACATGTTCATTCGCCCTTCTCAAATGAGCATAAAGCATTTGTCTTATTGTAATCCACACAAAAGGCAGGAGCAAGCTTCAATTCACACAACTTTTGCTATTTGCCTTATTTTTGTGTCATTATGGCTTCACGTCACCTCTCCCTTGGGTTTCCTAGTAAAGGGGATTTTAGCATGACAGGTTTGTGTATTTATCATACTAATTAACTTTTCTTTTTACCTAAAATCTTCCAACCCAACATAGCACCATTGTCCTGTCAGCAACAGCTGTATTTAAGCAAATCTGTTTAAGAGAAAAAAATTGGCAAAGCAACGTTCACACACGGCAAATTTAGGCAGAGGCCTTGGCTGCAAAGTTACCCCAACCACAGTCATACAATAGTCACTATTAAAGTAAACAAACCCTGATTTTTACCATTTAACCGTTCTTCAACTTTATACTTCAATATTATAATTCAGTGTCTATGTGTAACCCTTCTGTCCCTCTGAGTTGGCAGCAAAAAGGGCCAGGTTCAGTATCCAGGGGTTCCATTTCAATAACACAATGCAAAACCGGCTCGAGCCCCCACCCAGTGACCTGGGACACTTACATACCACCCCCCCGGGCGCCTCCAGGAAGCAATACTTCCCCTCTCACAAGCACAGAGTCCGAGTGTAGCAAAATCCTTTTAATAAAGGATGGAAACAATGCGGCATCACATTGGAGACACACCACAAACAGGATTATAACACAAACCATGAGCAAAAAAACCACCTCCAAGTACATTTGGCAATGTCCTTTTCCCCTCAGGGTCTTAAGTCCAAATCACCCCAGAGTTCAAAAGTTCATCTGCAGAGTTTTACTTCCCACAGCCTGGATGGAAATGGGGAGGGGTATACAGGATGTAAAGGCACCTTACGTGGGCCGAGGCCGACTGCCCTGCCTCTCCGAGGAGATCTGCTGCAGCCTTCACCACGAACAGTTCTGCTCCACTCCTCCAACCGTCCCACCCACTGCTGCGCTCCACTAAATGTTCCACTCCACCAGCTGTCCCCAGAAACGGCTCAGCTCCACTTTGCTGTGCTAGGCCACTCCAACCGTCCTACAAACTGCTCTGCCAGCTGCTTAGCAATATATCTTCAAGCTCCCCCACTAGTTAACACAGCACTCAGTGATCTCAGCTCTTAGTGATTTCAGCTTATAGTAGGGGAGCCCCAGTGCTGGTGTACCATTGGTCTAAAGTGAATTCAGCTCGGCAGCCTTTAGCTAGAGTCCTAATAGAATCAAAATTAGCTCTGCTATTCAACAGTGGAGGGAGAGAGATGGGGGGCCGGGGGTGCAACTGGTATGCCAAGCTCTCAGAAGGGGCCCATGCCATCAGGTACACATGCCTGTCCCCCAACCTTTCTCAATTCACTAGGTTATGGCACCCATGTCCCTTGTCTAGCGAGTGCTACTTAATTGATGGTGAAACTCTCTGTCATAAAGCAGTTTCACAGTTCCTCATTCACGTAATCAGGGTGACAACACTGTATTCCTCCTGCCTCAATAACAAAGAAATTGGGGATCCCACAGCTGTCAAAGTAACCATCCCAGGCTGCCATGGGCTATGCTAGGTGGGGTGGGTGTGCAAATACAAATACCTTAAATTTCTTTCCACATTCCCCACCAGATGTCACCACCAGATGTCAGGGTGGAGCTCATCCTGACTCTGCTTACATACGTGTTATCATAACCTCTAATTTTTATCTGAAGAAGGAAATTATGTGGGTTACCAGGCCTTTAATGTCCACATTTTTATCTTCTTCAGCTTCAAATGTAAGTTTTCAGGGGACTTTCTGCTCAAAGTCCATCATGGTGTCAATAAATCATTTTTTAAAATAATATTGTTAGTGATTTTACCTGTTGCATTTGAGGGGTGCTTTATTATAGGGCAGTGATAATCATTGTTCCCCAGCAGTGTGTTTCTGATTTGACTTGCCTTTGCATGACTGGATGACGTTGGCCTCCCCTTGCTTTCTCTTAACCAACGTCAGTGAAGGGGCAAATTGTCATTCTGGGAGTGACTCCCAGAAAGTTGGAAGGAGCAGACTGGCTGAAGGCAGGAAAGCTGGTCTTTGTGGCTGAGACAAGGTAGCTGCGATCAGGACTCAATCCATATCAGGGCTCTGCCAAAGCCAAAACTGTGCTCTTGATAAGGAATAATCCAGCTTGTGTGAAATCAGTTTAAAACAAGAAAAGAAAAGCCAATGCCTTGATTGGACTCCATCTGTTCCCGCTGCAGTGAGACAGGTCAATAAGGAAAGTCCAAATTCAGAAATAAAGAGTATCTGGGTATAATGTTACTTTCTTCACACCGCCATTAATTGGATGGAGTCAGAGCACTGAAGCGCCCCAATTAGCATCTTGATCACTACTCCTGCCTCGCATCCTTTCCCAGAGGAAAACAGTCCAAGCAGCAGTCATCTTTGGTGCCTATAGCCACTTAAGATGAAGTCTCAAGGGTTTGGATCCATTAAAAAAAAGATTATGCCCCAGCATAAACCACTGAATTATTAGAACAAATATCTCCACCATTCTATGCAATTGAAGACCTTTTTCTTATTCAGAGAGTCTGCAAAGTCAGGGCAGAATGCCAGGAATATCCCCAAGCAATTAGTAACTGTTAACTGGCTCTTTGAAAGAGCAACATGGAAGGTAATGCTATGGAACAACAATATTTTTAGATACTCGTCTTCTGAGAAGTGGACTGAGACCACCATTCATTTTACAATTCTCTGGGATCTAGGCCAGATTTGATCTAGTAGCCTGACGGGGGGGAAAGGGGGGGTGGGGATGGCGGGGAGGGGAATTACATATAACAGCCACTTTGCTCTACTAACCAAAAAAAAAAAAAGGTAACCACTCATGAAATTAAACCATGTCACTTCTACAGAAACTCCTTCCCAATACCACTGCATTAGCATCTCTTAATTTTACAGACACTTAGTCCTACATTAGTTATCATGACTGTCGCTTTGTGGTATTTTACTAAGCGCAAACATTTTGAGTCACTGCTTGCTCCAGTATTTGCTTGTCTAGTTCCATTTTGTTAGGGAAGTCATACAATATGCCTGGTTCTTGCACACACTAGACCTCTTTTCATTTTGTTTTATTTTACAGATGTGCACATAGGAAAGGAAAAGAAACAGGCTGCACAGATCTATGCAAATTAGAGGCTTTTCCTACAAATCAGGTCTATTTCCTAGTCCCAGGACCAGATTCAAGAAGATAATATTCCCAGTGACTTGGTTCCCGTATGTGTGGGATTGCAGGTAGTTGTATCCCATCAGTGCTGAAGTTGGGCAGCTGACTACACATCACCTTTTCTACAGAAGTTGAACCCTGATGTGCTGCAGAATTCCAGGGCCCAGAGGATACTTTACTGCAGTGCATTACAGGACAAGTGACCGTGGAAGCAGGTGCCTTCCTCTATTGGCTGTGCTGCATATTCATGCATGAGCAATCAATTTCACAATAGACCAATTGGATGGAACCAAAATATTACCCAGGGCTGCTCTTATAGTTAGAACATGAGACTGGCCAGACTGGCTCAGACCAATGGTCCATCTAGCCCAGTATCCTGTCTGAAAGTGGCCAAAGCTAGATGCTTCAGGGGGAATGAACGGAACAGGGAAATTTCAAATGATTCATCCTCTGGCATCCAGTCCCAGTTTCTGGGAGTTGGAAGCTTAGAGACACCTAGAGCATGGGGTTGCATCACTGACCATCTTGGCTAAAAGTCATTGATTGACCTATCCTCCATGAATTCAACTAGTTCTTTTTTTGAGCCAAGTTATATTTTCGGCCTTCATAACATCCACTGGCAACAAGTTCCACAGGTCGATTTTGCATTGTTATTTTATAGACTCTATCATATCCCCTCCCTCCACCCCCATCATTTCTTTTCTAAGCTAAGCAGTCCCAGTCTTTTTAATCTCTCTTCATATGGAAGCTGTTCCATATCCCTAATCATTTTTGTTGCTACATGAAAGTTCACCACACCAGTGCTGTACATTTCCTCCCCACTGAGATTTTTTAGCCGTACTTTATCTCAATTTCTTCATCTATGGCACTTGCAAATGGATAAAAACAGTAGATGAATCTATAGGTCCTAAGGCAGGTGACCCCATTTACCCTGATTGCACCAATCACATGCTTTACATTTATTGCAAGGAACTTTCTTACTGATTAAATTTCATCCGTCATTAGTAGGATTCCAAACTGCTTGTGCATATAAAATATCTACTTATCTGAGAACTTATTACTCTGTTGCTCCTTTACCTTGACTCTGTAGATGCTAAATCAAAATCATGAAACTCACACACACACATACTCTCTCTCTCTCTCTGTCTCACACACACACAGTGTTAATCATGTTATTTGAAATGATTGATTGTGATTAACTCCTTCTGAATTATGTGTTTCAAATTACCAGTCAAGATCCTTTATCCAATTACCACTCTGATCCTGATTAGTTTGTTCTCATATTGGTTAATTTTTTCCACAGAGACATGACAATGTGTTTTGTATAGACATTCAGACTTTTAATGAAATTAAATTGCAATTTATCTGATAAATTATTATCTACAGAGATGCTAACATTATACAGAATCAAATCCAGTTCTCTGAATTGAATTCAGCCTTACTAGATCTCTATAACTAAGAAAAAGTTTACAATACATAATCTAGAATTGAAGCTAAAAGCACTGGATTACATTTTCAACATGCTGCAGAAGTGACTCTGCCTGTGAAACTTTGCACAAGTCACTTACCATCTCTGTTCCTCAGCTTTCCTCTCTGTAAAAGGTGAGAAAGAGGAAAAGAATATTTAGCCACCTCAACCTTTGGAGACTTTTTTCCCCCAGGGCTAAAAGGAGAAAGGATATAACAACTGATGAAATTTCCTGTGTTTTCTTTCACAGAAAGGAAAAATTGGCTTGCAATCTTAAATTAGGGGAAAAACCAGCAACAAACCCCAACCTAACATGTAGGACCATCCATCTTTCTCTCCCAAAGTACTTTGTAAACAACCTTCCCAATACCCTTTTGAAGAAGGTAATTATTATTATCCTTGTTTTATAAATGGAGGTTAAGTGGCTTCACACACAGGTAGAGAAAGAAATAGAACCCAAGTGCCTTGATAGCCCTCCTAGGCCTGTGCTTTAAACACTAGATCCCATGTATCTTAAAAAGTGAGACAATCCGGTGAAAGTTCCCACCCTGCTCTAAACTGAGTTTACCTAGAATTAGAGGCTGGTTACACTGTATTTTCTTTGATGTAACTTGATGTTGGGTTTAATGGAGTTACTCCTAGTTCACCCTGGTGTAAGCAGGAACAGAATCACCCTGGTGGTATGTAATCAAAACATACCTCTTTCCTGGAGTTTGGCCTTACTAGTATCTTAAGCAAAAGAATAAACTTCAGCTCCAGCTTTCTCCCCATGTTTATCTGTTTGTTGGGGTTTCCTTGCAGATCTTCCTTGTCCCAGCTCCCCATTCCCTCTGCCACTCCAATCCCTCTTACATCCCAGATGGAATTTACATGGTCCACTTGGCAACATGAGTCAGCAGTTATTGTCTACATCTGTATGCAGGGTCCTAAAACCTGAACTTCAGAAAGCTTAACAAGATACCCATCAGTTCCTCTCCAGGATCCTGTAATCTGCTGTCTACCTCTTGCCAATGGTTTAAAGGAAGACTTTTAAACAGAAACAGTTGCCTTGGCTAGTCCTATCTATATTCTCTTTCAAGGAGGAAAATAACATTTAGTTACCCCTACTCTCAAAAATTAAGTGAATTTTGACCCAAAATGAGTAAAATTGATCACACTGGCACAATGGGTGTTACCAATGCAAATTAGGTCTACTTCTGGTTTACCAAGAGATGGTGCAGAGGGCTCTTTTTCATTAGAGCCCTAGCCATTGGCTAATGCTGTCACTTTCAATGCTTGTGTTGTACCTGCAGCTCCTCCTTCTCATGGCCTCTTTCTACTTCTTTTGATCATACCATGAAAGTCTCTACCCATTATAGGTGTGTGTCACATCTGGGCCTCATCAGGAAATTTCAACAAAAAAGGAAAAAAAGTTCACGAATTATTTCTCCCACTTCCCCCACTTTCCAAGCAGCTTCAAACAGCCTGTGTAAAGAAAATAAAATGATGATGGTACAAATCCATCCATATGATTTGGCTGCAGGATCAACTAAATGGAGAAAGAGGTGGCCAGGGAAAGACTTTGTTTGAAAACAAACATCTCCAATAACTAGTACGTGTGATAAGAAATACAAACGTGAAAAATAATCTGTGATCCAAAGCCAACAGAAGCCAAAATAAAAATTCCCATTGACCAAGGGCTATAGATGGGGACTTTAAAGCTTGTGCTGTAATGATACATTAGGAATTTTTAGGAAGTAATAAGGATATTGGGAATTTTATTAAGTACTTTAAATATTAGGAAGTGTTCCTACTATGAAGTATAGAGAGATGAGAATGCAGCACTTCGGTATAGAACCGAAATAGGTTTTGGTAAGCATATGACTGGTTAGAGTTAAACGCCAAATCAGGGCTAGGGTTCAGGTTCAAATTCAAAGCTACTGAAATCTCAAAATATTTTAGTCCAAAATGGCAGAAATAATCAGGACAAAATTGTCACTAATGAGTGTTTCAACCAGCCATTAAATCTTTCACCGGTAGCCTAGCTGCACTTAAATGTGCAAAATACTTATCCTGCTGTGAATACATCAAAGCCTATTATTTCCAGGCTAATGAACACCCCACTGATCAGCATAAACACAGATAAACATAGGCTTTGATGGGAGTTTAGATTTTCTCCATAGAACTTGAGCTATCTCTGCCAGAAGCAATTGATAAAACCAAATTTCATTATGGTATACGAATGTGTCTATATAAATTAACATAAGCACGTCTGAGCAATAGCAGTACAGCCAGTTGGACAATTGTGATGATTCTGTGAGGTTTTTAAAAGAGAACAATTTTTTAGAGTGGGTTGAAAAATGGAATTTTGTCCTGTGGGAAATTCTGATATTTTGACATTTGATTTTGCCCAGAATTGGAATGAAAAGTAGAAATCTTGGAATTTTTCTAAAGCTAAATATAAACCTTTTTACTACTGACCTTGGCACAAAAAGTGGGAATGTGCTAATAAAGTTTGTGGATGACACAAAGCTGGGGGGTATTGCTAACACAGAGAAGGACCGGGATATCATGCAGGAAGATCTGGATGACCTTGTAAACTGGAGTAATAGTAATAGGATGAAATTTAATAGTAAAAAGTGCAAGGTCATGCACTTAGGGATTAATAATAAGAATTTTAGATATACATTGGGGACACATCAGTTGGAAGTAACAGAGGAGGAGAAGGACCTTGGGGTATTGGTAGATCACAGGATGACTATGAGCCGCCAATGTGATATGGCCGTTAAAAAAGCTAATGCAGTTTTAGGATGCATCAGGTGAGGTATTTCCAGCAAAGATAAGGAGGTGTTAGTACCGTTATATAAGGCACTGGTGAGACCTCATCTGAAATACTGTGTGCAGTTCTGGTCTTCCATGTTTAAGAAGGATGAATTCAAACTGGAACAGTTTCAGAGACGGGCTACTAGGATGATCCGAGGAATGGAAAACCTGCCTTATGAAAGGAGACTCAAAGAGCTTGGCTTGTTTAGCCTAGCCAAAAAAAGGCTGAGGGGGGATATGCTTGCTCTTTATAAATATATCAGAGGAATTAATATTAGGGAGGGAGAGGAATTATTTAAGCTTAGTACCAACATAGACGCAAGAACAAATGGGTATAAACTGGACACTAGGAAGTTTAAACTTGAAATTAGACGAAGGTTTCTAACCGTTAGAGGAGTGAAGGTCTGGAACAGCCTTCCAAGGGGAGTAGTGGGGGCAAAAGACATATCTGGCTTTAAGACTAAGCTTGATAAGTTTATGGAAGGGATGGTATGATGGGATAGCTTAATTTTGGCAATTGATCTTTGATTATCAGCAGATAAGTATGCCCAGTGGTCTTTGATGGGATGTTGGATGGGATGGGATCTGAGTTACTGCAGAGAATTCTTTCCTGAGTGCTGTCTGGTGAGTCTTGCCCACATGCTCAGGGTTTAGCTGATCACCCTATTTGAGGTCGGGAAGGAATTTTCCTCCGGGGCAGATTGGCAGAGGCCCTGGAGGTTTTTCGCCTTCCTCTGCAGCGTGGGGCATGGGTCACTTGCTGGTGGATTCTCTGCAGCTTGAGGTCTTCAAACCACAATTTGAAGACTTCAATAACTCAGACATAGGTTAGGGGTTTGTTATAGAAGTGGATGGGTAGGGTTCTGTGGCCTGCTTTGTGCAGAAGGTCAGACTAGATGATCATATTGGTCCCTTCTGACCCTAAAGTCTATGAGTCTATTCCAAAATATTTTGTATTAACCTTCTCAAAATATTATCTCTATATAAGGTGAAAATGTTACATTTGATAAGATTAAAACGTTTCATTTTGAATTAATCATTTACATTTTTATTATATAACAAAATGTTTCAATAATTTTCCATACTTTTTTGGACAAAATCAATATGTTCCCATGAAACCTTTTGATTGCATTGAATCAGCATTTTCCAGGGGACAAAACACCACCATAACATTTTCAACCAGGTCTGCAATTTTTCATGTGTTCAAAATGTTCAGGTTCTGAACATTTTCAGCTTTGAAACTCTATTTTTCAGATTTAGGATCTCCCACTCCCAACACATACACTTCCTCTCATTCATTTTCCTTTCCCTCCTTTTTCATTGTTCTCCTTTTCCCCTTTGAAAAACTGTGGGGGGGGTGTCATAACATTTTCCCAGATTTGGATCTTAGCGTCCAAAATATGGGTGTTAGCATGAAAACCTCCAAGCTTAGTTACCAGCTTGGACCTGATAAAACTGCCACCACCCAAAAAATTAGAGTGTTTTGGGGCACTCTGGCCCCCCAAAAACCTTCCCTGGGGACCCCAAAGACCAAAATTCCTTGAGTCTTACAACAAAGGGGAATAAATCATCTCCCTTCCCCCTCCTCCCCTCCAGGTGTACCCTCCCTGGGTTCCTGGAGAGATATACAGAAGCAAGCTCCGTGAATCTAAACAGAGGGACTCCACCCTCCCTATTTCCAGTCCTGGAAAACACAAGCACCGAGAGGTCTAACCTCCCCCCTCTTCACCCAGAGGGTATGCAAAGTCAGGCTTAGTAAATCTAACAGAAAGAGATTTTCCCCTGACTTCTTCCTCCCACCAATTCCCTGGTGAGCTACAGACTCAATTCCCTGGAGTTCCCCACTAAAGAAAAACTCCAACAGGTCTTAAAAAGAAAGCTTTATATAAAAAGAAAGAAAAAGTACATAAAAATGGTCTCTCTGTATTAAGGTGACAAATACAGGGTCAATTGCTTAAAAGAAATATGAATAAACAGCCTTATTCAAAAAGAACACAATTCAAAACACTCCAGTAACTACACACATGTAAATACAAAAAAAAAAAACCAAAAACCCAGTATAAACCACTGTCTTATCTCTTTGTACTCACAACTTGGAAACAGAAGATTAGAAAGCAGGAGACAGAAAAATCCTCTCATAGCCGAGAGAGTACAGGCACAAGACAAAAACCAAAGAACTCACACACAAACTTCCCTCCACCCAGATTTGAAAAAGTCTTGTTTCCTGATTGGTCCTCTGGTCAGGTGTTTCAGGTTACTCCTTTCCAGGTAAAAGAACATTAACCCTTAGCTATCTGTTTATGACACGCCCCCCCAAATTGCAGACAGTGGGGAACCCCACTGGCGGCGATTTTCTTCTAGAACTTTAAAATAAACAGATTAATACAACACATGCACCTTTACATATACCACTAAGTATATAACTAACAGACTTTTACATTTTAAGAACACTTTTTAACTACTGAATTCTGGGAAACTCTCACGGGAGAGAGCATCAGCTACTTTGTTAGAAGCTCCTGAAATGTGCTGAATTTTAAAATCAAAATCTTGGAGAGCTAAACTCCAACGAAGAAGTTTCTTGTTGTTCCCCTTGGCAGTATGAAGCCACTTTAGTGCAGCATGGTCAGTTTGTAGCTGGAACCGCCGTCCCCAAACATATGGGCGTAGCTTTTCCAGGGCGTACACAATGGCATAGCATTCCTTTTCACTGACTGACCAGTGAATTTCCCTCTCAGATAGTTTCTTGCTGAGAAACACGACAGGATGGAAGTTGTGATCCGTTGCTTCCTGCATGAGAACTGCTCCTATACCACGCTCAGATGCATCCGTGGTTACTAGGAATGGCTTGTCAAAGTCCGGGGCCCTGAGCACAGGGTCAGACATGAGCGTTGCCTTAAGTTGGGTAAAGGCCTTTTGACACTCATCAGTCCAGTTAACTGCATTTGGCTGGGTCTTTTTGGTCAGGTCGGTCAGTGGGGCAGCGATTTGGCTGTAGTATGGTACAAATCGCCTGTAGTACCCGGCAAAGCCTAAGAAGGATTGGACCTGTTTCTTTGACCTTGGGACAGGCCACTTTTGGATAGCATCCACCTTGGCCTGTAGGGGGTTTATGGTTCCTCGACCCACCTGGTGTCCCAGGTAAGTTACTCTGTTTTGGCCTATTTGGCCTTAACAGTTAGTCCGGCCTGCCTGATGCGCTCAAAGACCTTTTCCAGGTGTAGTAGGTGTTCGGACCAGGAGTCTGAAAAAATGGCCACATCATCGAGGTAGGCAACTGCATATTCTTCCAGTCCTGCTAGTAGACCATCTACCAGCCTCTGGAAGGTGGCAGGTGCATTTCGAAGCCCGAAAGGAAGGCCATTAAATTCATACACCCCCACCTGGGTGACGAATGCTGACCTTTCCTTGGCAGGTTCATCTAGCGGTACTTGCCAGTACCCCTTGGTTAAGTCTATTGTAGAGATGAACTGGGCATGTCCCAAGTTCTCCAATAGCTCATCGGTGCATGGCATTGGATAGTTGTCTGGATGAGTTACTGCATTTAGCTTACGGTAGTCCACGCAAAAGCGTATTTCCCCATCTGGTTTGGGTACCAGAACAACTGGAGATGCCCATGCACTGGTAGATGAGCGGATTATACCCATCTGTAGCATGTTCTGGATCTCCCGTTCTATAGCAGCTTGGGCATGAGGAGACACCCAGTAGGGTGGGGTTCTAATTGGGTGAGCATTACCTGTGTCAATGGAGTGGTATGCTCGGTCAGTCTGTCCTGGGGTGGCTGAGAACAATGGGGCGAAGCTAGTGCACAGCTCCTTGATTTGTCGCCGCTGCAGATGGTCCAGGGTGGTTGAGAGGTTCACCTCTTCCACGCCACTGTCTTTTTTCCCTTCGTAGTAGACACTGTCAGACCACTCAGCATCATCTCCCTGGACTGTAAACTGACAAACCTGTAAGTCTCTGGAATAGAAAGGCTTGAGAGAATTATCATGGTACACTCTGGGCTTTAGTGAGGAATTGGGAAATCCTATGAGGTAGTTCACAGTTCCCAGGCGATCTTGGACTGTGAACGGCCCTTCTCATGATGCTTCCATCTTATGGGCCTGTTGCACCTTCAAGACCATAACCTGGTCTCCTACCATGAAGGAACACTCTCTGGTATGTTTGTCATACCAGGCCTTTTGCTCTTCTTGAGCATCCTTTAGGTTCTTTTTAGCAAGGGCTAAGGAGTGTCGGAGGGTGTTTTGTAGATTGCTTACAAAGTCCAGAATGTTAGTCCCTGGAGAAGGCATAAATCCCTCCCATTGCTGTTTCACCAACTGTAATGGCCCCTTAACCTCGTGACCATACACAAGTTCAAATGGTGAAAACCCTAAACTGGGATGTGGTACAGCCCTGTAGGCAAACAGCAACTGCTGCAACACTAGGTCCCAATTATTGGAGTGTTCGTTGATGAATTTACGTATCATGGCCCCCAAAGTTCCATTAGACCTTTCCACCAGGCCATTGGTTTGATGGTGGTACGGGGTGGCAACCAAGTGGTTTACTCCATGAGTTTCCCACAGTTCTTTCATGGTCCCGGCCAGGAAATTAGATCCTGAATCTGTAAGGATGTCGGAGGGCCAACCTACCCTGGCAAAAAGGTCTGTTAGGGCCAGGCACACAGTGTTAGCCCTGGTGTTGCCTAGAGCTACTGCTTCCGGCCATTGGGTAGCAAAGTCCACGAAAGTCAGTACGTACTGCTTTTCTCTGGGTGTCTTTTTTGGGAAAGGACCCAGAATATCCACAGCTACTCGCTGAAATGGGACCTCAATTATGGGGAGTGGCTGGAGAGGGGCCTTGACCTGGTCTTGGGGCTTTCCCACTCTTTGGCATACCTCACAAGACAGGACATACTTGGCAACATCCTTGCCCATCCCCTCCCAGTGGAAGGACTTCCCCAACCGGTCCTTGGTTCTGTTCACCCCAGCATGGCCACTGGGGTGATCATGGGCTAAGCTTAAGAGCTTCCCCCGGTACTTAGTTGGAACCACCAATTGTTTTTGTGGCTGCCACTCTTCCCGGTGTCCGCCAGAAAGAATCTCCTTGTATAAAAGTCCTTGGTCTATAACAAACCGGGATCGATTAGAAGAGCTGAGAGGCGGTGGGGTGCTCCGTGCCACCGCCCAAGCTTTCTGAAGACTGTCATCTGCTTCCTGCTCAGTCTGGAACTGTTCCCTTGAGGCTGGGGTCCCCAGTTCTTCCTCAGACTGTGGACTTGGGATTGGTCCCTCTGGAAGCGATGTGGGTGATGGGGTAGTTTCCGTTGCTGGTGAACCGCTCTCCGCTGGTGCACCTGAGGGTATTTCAGGCTCTGCCTGAGCCTTTTGGGTATGGCTGTCTGTTGCTTCTGCCAGTTCTGGCTCGCTGGCGCCCTCTGGCGTTGAGTTTTAAGATGTGGTTGCAATTGCTGGTGCTGGTTGTTGTTCCAGTTCCGGGCCTGGGACTGGAGGTGCTGTGGCTGTTTCAGTGATTGGCATGGAATCTGGGTCCACTACCTCTGTCTGGGTCTCTGATAACACAGACAGGGCGTCTGTGGACGGCTCAGGAACAGGAATGGGTCTGGAAGCTTGCCTGGTTTGGCTACGTGTAACCATTCCCACTCGCTTGGCCCGCTTCACCTGGTTGGCCAAGTCTTCCCCCAGTAGCATGGGGATGGAATAATTGTCATAGACTGCAAAAGTCCACATTCCTGACCAGCCTTTGTACTGGACAGGCAGTTTAGCTGTAGGCAAGTCTACAGCTTGTGACATGAAGGGGTAAATTGTCACTTGGGCCTTTGGGTTGATGAATTTGGGGTCTACGAAGGATTGGTGGATAGCTGACACTTGTGCCCCCGTGTCTCTCCACGCAGTAACCTTCTTTTCGCCCACTCTCAAATTTTCCCTTTGCTCCAAGGGTATTTGAGAGGCATCTGGGCGTGGGGATCTTTTGGGTGATGGTGGTGTAATGAACTGCACTCGGTTGGTGGTCTTTGGGCAGTTGGCCTTGATATGTCCCAGTTCATTACACTTGAAGCATCTTCCATCTGACTGGTCACTGGGTAGAGGTGGGTTACTGGAGACTGGTGAGGTGGAAGAATAGTGTGTCTGTGGCTTTCCTTGGGTTGTAGGTGGGATCTTTGGTTGTCCTCGGTTGTAGGGTTTATGGTCGGTGTGCCCTCTGGGGTAATCGTTCCCCTTGACAGTAGCTTTCTTGCTTTCTGCCACTTCCATCCATTTGGCTCCAATCTCCCCTGCCTCGGTGAGATTTTTGGGTTTTCCATCTTGTATGTACCGTGTTATGTCCTCAGGAACACCATCCAAGAACTGCTCCATTTGTATAAGAAGGTGCAGTTCTTCCAAGGATTTAACATTGTGTCCTGATATCCAGGCCTCATAATTTTTCTCAACGTAGTAGGCGTGTTTGGGAAATGACACATCTGGTTTCCACTTTTGGGTTCTGAAACGCCGACGGGCATGATCCGGGGTTATCCCCATCCTGTATCTGGCCTTGGTTTGAAAAAGTTTATAGTCGTTCATTTGCTCCTTAGGCACTTCAGCTGCCACCTCTGCTAAAGGTCCACTGAGCTGTGGCCTCAATTCTACCATGTACTGGTCTTCAGAGATGCTGTACCCAAGACAGGCTCTTTCAAAATTTTCCAAGAAGGCCTCGGTGTCATCACCTGCCTTGTAGGTGGGAAATTTCTTGGGATGTGGAACCATAATTGGTGAAGGGTTGTTAGGATTGGCTGGAGCATGTTGCTTAGCCTTTTCTAATTCCATGGCCTGTCGGTGGGCCTCCCTCTGTTTTTCCAACTCTCGTTGGGCTGCATTGTTGGCTTCTTCTTGTTTTTGTAGCCTTTCCATCTCTTGTTTGTGAGTTGCCTCTTCTTCTTCTTGTTTCCTTCTGTGGGCTGCCTCTTCTTCTTGTTGTTTTCTTTTGTGGGCTGCCTCTTCCTTGGCTAGTTCTGCATTAATTAGTTCTATCCGTCTTTTATGTTCATTTTCTTTGTTTATGGCTTGTTGCCGTGCTCGCTCCTGCCTTAGGCTTTCCTTGGAACTCATGTTTTCTGCTTTCTTGTGCTGAGGCACCCTCTGGTGTTTATTGTCTGAACTGCAGCTTCTCTGTTGCCTCCTGGAGTCTGCCTAGCAACAATGCCTTTTTCCCTTTCTTCCTCTAGCTAATCTTTTAAATATAAAGTAAACCAGAAAAACAACTTTATTTGCATGTGTATTGCTGGATACTGACTCTCAATGGGAGTGCTATTGTCACAAAAGACCCTTAATAGTTCCTTAATGGTTCCTTGCTTAATATGCAAGCCACAACTGCCAGAGAGAGCAGAAAAAAAAAATCCCTTTGGTTCATTTTGAAACCAAACTGTTTCTCTCTGCTTAAAAGCCCCTAGCAGAGAAAAGAAAAATATAATATTCTTACTGGCTTCTGGATTCTATCTTTCCCACCGCTACCACCATGTCATAACAGTTTCCCAGATTTGGACCTTAGCGTCCAAAATATGGGTGTTAGCATGAAAACCTCCAAGCTTAGTTACCAGCTTGGACCTGGTAAAGCTGCCACCACCCAAAAAATTAGAGGGTTTTAGGGCACTCTGGTCCCCCAAAAAACCTTCCCTGGGGACCCCAAAGACCAAAATTCCTTGAGTCTTACAACAAAGGGGAATAAACCATTTCCCTTCCCCCTCCTCCCCTCCAGGTGTACCCTCCCTGGGTTCCTGGAGAGATATACAGAAGCAAGCTCCGTGAATTTAAACAGAGGGATTCCACCCTCCCTATTTCCAGTCCTGGAAAACACAAGCACCAAGAGGTCTAACCTCCCCCCTCTTCACCCAGAGGGTATGCAAAGTCAGGTTTAGTAAATCTAACAGAAAGAGATTTTCCCCTGACTTCTTCCTCCCACCAATTCCCTGGTGAGCTACAGACTCAATTCCCTGGAGTTCCCCACTAAAGAAAAACTCCAACAGGTCTTAAAAAGAAAGCTTTATATAAAAAGAAAGAAAAAGTACATAAAAATGGTCTCTCTGTATTAAGGTGACAAATACAGGGTCAATTGCTTAAAAGTGTTACTGAAATATCGGGTCTGCCTAGCTGAGAGCCAATTAACAGCCTGACAGGGATAAGGAAAAATGCTTTATTCTGCAGAAAAAGGAGAGCCTGTAACTTGGTACAAAAGACTCTGTCTTACACAAATTTCACAAACCTTTTATACACATTCAGACAAAGACCCTTGCGTGTTAATACTTGATTGGTAAGTGTAAAGTCTCATGTTTTCCTTATCTAAGTAGAACTAACTGGTTAGGAGCAGGATCTTCTTGCCTTGAGGCAGAGGAAAAGAGATAGTGAAAAAATGCAAGCTACTGTGTCCATGAGCAGTACTTACTCCCCCCCCCCACCTACTGGCCGCTTATAATCTATTAAGGGAGGTCAGCCAGCTTTCACAAAAGAAATATGAATAAACAGCCTTATTCAAAAAGAACACAATTCAAAACACTCCAGCAACTACACACATGTAAATACAAAAAAAAAAAAAACCCAGTATAAACCACTGTCTTATCTCTTTGTACTCACAACTTGGAAACAGAAGATTAGAAAGCAGGAGACAGAAAAATCCTCTCATAGCCGAGAGAGCACAGGCACAAGACAAAAACCAAAGAACTCACACACAAACTTCCCTCCACCCAGATCTGAAAAAGTCTTGTTTCCTGATTGGTCCTCTGGCCAGGTGTTTCAGGTTACTCCTTTCCAGGTAAAAGAACATTAACCCTTAGCTATCTGTTTATGACAGGGGGGGAATAGAAGAACAGAAAAATTTAAAAAATATCAGAAAAATAAAAAAATTAAGCAACCAAACATTTTTTATGTTATTAAAAAAAAGATCATTTTGAATTTTTTAAAAAACACTCATGTAATTGTTTTTAAAAGCCCATTTCTGACCAAAAAAAAGTAGTTACAAAAACAAAAACCAAACAAATTGTCAACCATCTCTAGCTAGCATTGATTCTTCAGAGTAAGCAGGGAATGCATTTGAAATGTTATTGCAGGGATTATGTCTTCAAATACTATATAGACCAAAATATGTGTAGCTATCACAATGTTAATACTATGGGAACTGGGGATTTTACATGTAATTCAGTCATTTTAATTTAACATCTTCTTCTCCTTCCTTGCATTAATTCCATAAAAAGGTGTTGTCTCTACGAGACCTCTCCAGTTTAATTTAAAATCAATTTGTTTTTATAACTATGTCCTTGTTCAGTGATTTGTTCCATTATCACCAAGTGATTTCTTGGATCATCCATGACTATTAACTGGATGCGACACTCCAAATACACAAGGAATGAAATGTGAAGGGATTTGTTCAAGGATTACTTGGATCTCATATTTGTTTCTCCAGCAAGAACATGTGGTTGTAACAAACTAGCCATGATGCTGGGATGTGTGTGTATATCTAGGAGGTCACACACACATAGACTTTAGGGCCAGAAGGGACCAATATATATCACGAGACTTAGAATTCATATATTAGATATTTGTCTGTTTAAGTCATATTTCCATGTCTCTTGTATTATGGTGGAGACTTTTATTGAGTGGGGCCAGAGGAAGGAAGTATCAAAGTAAGAGGACCAAAACATTTGTACTGCTCTTTGTTGGCACAAGGAAGCTAAGGTAGAAGCCCCCACTTTTGGCCTGAATGCAGCAGCCAACACATCTGATATTTTTAAGTGCAAGTTTGCTGTTTCTCTGCCACACAGAAGGTAATGAAATCTGACTTATCCAGATTGGAATTTCACTTGTCCTGGGCTCCTGGAAAATGGCATTTTTCTAAGCCTGCACAAAGGAAAAATAATCTTTCACATATATGTTTGCTTTTATCTGAGGACCTCTATGCTCTTTGCTAACATTAATTAGGGCCAAGAGTCTTGAGTATCCTCCTCTAACAGTATACAGCAACACTATGTGATTGTTTAGGGCAGGAAGGGATGAGTACCCCATTCAAATGAAATGGCAGGTGCAATTTTAAACAAAAAGGCTGCAGCTACCCAGACTAGAATATGATTATCCCCTTTCAGTATTGCAAAATATTCCATAGGGTCTTCTGATCAAAAGCCATCAAGAGTTGGTTTCACATCTCATCTAATGGACGGTACCTCCATCAACAGAGTGCTGTGCAAGTATCTTGCTGGAGCATTGGCTTAGAAATAATCCAGAGGGGATGCTGGCCTCTTCTGAATCCTCAACATCACTTCCTGCACCATCTCAGCCAATTCCCCCGGTGCACTCATGCTGTTTTGCACCACACTACGAGTGAAATCTAGCCCTGGAGGAATCACCCCTAGTACAGGAGATCATGTCGTTGCACAGAGCTAGTGTAAAACAGCTCCTATCCTGCCCCTTCCCTGCTGCCATGGTAGAGGCGTGGCTGGAGAAAGGAGTACTGGGTGAATCCACCCCTACGCTGTGAAAATTCCCAGGTGCAATTTTGGACCTGGTGGGTTGCACTGGTAATCTGCATTAGGGCATGTCTACACTGCAATCACAGGTGTGAGTACCTCAGATGTAGACATAACCAAGCTAGCTTTGATCTAGCTGGCTCACATAACAACCACAGTGAACCCACTGAAGAACAGGCTAGACAATCAAGTATATCAGGGTTCTAGCTAGCATTGATTCTTCAGAGTAAGCAGGAAATGCATTTAGGGCTAGAGGACCAGCCTGGTACACAAAGGCAGACAGTTAGGGTGACCAGATGTCCTAATTTTATAGGGACTGTCCCAATTTTTGGGTCTTTTTCTTATATAGGCTCCTATTACCCCTCGACCCTCATCCTGATTTTTCACATTTGCTGTCTGGTCACCCTAAGGACAGTGCAAAGGTGAGTTTTACAGTACCTTTGCAATTCCACTGATCTACAATGCAGCTGCGCTACACACAAGGGTCTGGCACCCTGGATCTGCCCCACAACATTCCCTTCTATGTGTTCACCTGGCCCAGTCCTGCTTGGGTTAGGAAACATAAGCTCACAGCTGGAAGTGGTATAGCTGAAGCTGCTAGTCAAATTACTACATAATTCTGTAGCAGAAGGACTAGCGTATAAAACATCCTAGAAAATAACATATAACCCTTGCACATAGGACATTAACAAACATCAGAACTCCCCACACTGCAGAGACAACAAGTAGCATTGCAAAAAGATAGCAATATACCAGTATGATAGCAAATACTGCATCACATTGCTCTGCCCTTCTGCGTGTGCCTTTATAATATTCTGGAATGGAGGAGTTCAGAAATATTGCAGCATTGGCTTTGTGAATAAGGTTGGATTTCGGGAAATTCAGGAGCACTGAAATGTTTCTGAGATGTAAACAAACAGAAATGGACAATAGAACAGTCACTAACCATAATCAGCATTATGTATGCTGGTAGAAAGTTGCCTTCTCTTTTATTTTTCAGCTTGGAAAAGAGGAGACTAAGGGGGGATATGATAGAGGTATATAAAATCATGAGTGGTGTAGAAAAAGTGCATAAGGAAAAGTTATTTACTTGTTCCCACAATTTAAGAACTAGGGACCACCAAATGAAGTCAATAGGCACTAGGTTTAAAACAAATAAAAGGAAGTTCTTCTTCACACAGCGCAGTCAGTCTGTGGAACTCCTTGCCTGAGGAGGTTGTGAAGGCTAGGACTATAACAGTGTTTAAAAGAGAATTAGATAAATTCATGGAGGTTAAGTCCATTAATGGCTATTAGCCAGGATAGGTAAGGAATGGTGCCCCTAGCCTCTGCCTGTCAGAAGGTGGAGATGGATGGTAGGAGAGAGATCACTTGATCATTACCTGTTAGGTCATTCCCTCTGGGGCACCTGGCATTGGCCACTGTCGGTAGACAGGATACTGGGCTGGATGGACCTTTGGTCTAACCCAGTATGGCCATTCTTATGTTCTGTTTTCTTATTTGGATATAATATGATTCTTCCCATTTCTACTTATCTGTTTTTTTTTTCATATCCCTCTTCATACACATTTGATATGAGATAACACTGTTCTAATTACTGTGGATATTACGGTCATGCCTAGAGGCACTCAACTCAGCTGAGGGCTCCATTATGCAAGGCACTGGGTGCGAACATACTAAGAGGCAATTCCTACACCCAAGAATTTACAGTTCAAATAGCAAGAACGGACTAAGGAAGTGTTACTAAGCCCATTTTACAACTTGGGAGTTGAGGCACAGAGAGATTAAGTGGCTTGCTCAAGGCAGCTGGGGACTGAAGCCAGATCTGCAGAGTCCCAGTCCAGTGTCTCACCTACAAGACCATTCTTCCTCAGCACACTTAGGACATCTGGGCATGTTGCTCCCTACTGCGGAACAACTTGCAGTGGGGATGCTGCTCCTTTCCAGGGTATACCCAGATTATTCGGTTGGAATGGGAGTGAAATCTGATACCCTTCCCCTGCAGAATGGGCTGGGGCTCAGACCCCTGAATCTCTGAATCCTGAAGCAATGCAAAGGGAGCAGCACAAGGGCCTCTCTCCTCCTGCTGTACCACCGCAGCTATAAGCAGTAGAGACACTGGAGCTGGCTCATGTCATAAACAGATAGCTAAGGGTTAATGTCTCTTTCACCTGAAGCACCTGACCAGAGGACCAATCAGGAAACCGGATTTTTTCAACTTTGAGTGGAGGGAATTTTGTGTCCGAGGTCTTTGTTTTCTGGCTGCCTGCTTTCTCTGAGCTTTGGAGAAGTAGTTCTGCTTTCTAATCTTTTGTTTCTAAGTGTAAGGACAAAGAGATCAGATAGTAAGTTATATGGTTTCTTTTCTTTGGTATTTGCATGAATATAAGTGCTGGAGTGCTTTGATTTGTATCCTTTTTGAATAAGGCTGTTTATTCAATATTCTTTTAAGCAATTGACCCTGTATTCGTCATCTTAATACAGAGAGACCATTTGTAATTTTTCTTTCTTTTTTATATAAAGCTTTCTTTTAAGACCTGTTGGAGTTTTTCTTTACTTCAGGGAAATTGAGTCTGTACTCACCAGGGAATTGGTGGGAGGAAGAAATCAGGGGAGATCGGTGTGTGTTGAATTGGCTAGCCTGATTTTGCATTCCCTCTGGGGGAATAGGAAAGTCCTTTTGGTTTCCAGGACCGGGAACGGAGAGGGGGAGTCACTCTGTTTGGATTCACAGAGCTTGTGTCTGTGTATCTCTCCAGGAGCACCTGGAGGGGGGAAGGGAAAAAGGATTATTTCCCTTTGTTGTGAGACTCAAGGGATTTGGGTCTTGGGGTCCCCAGGGAAGGTTTTTCAGGGGGACCAGAGTGCCCCAAAACACTCTAATTTTTTGGGTGGTGGCAACAAGTACCAGGTCCAAGCTGGTAACTAAGCTTGGAGGCTTTCATGCTAACCCCCATATTTTGGACGCTAAGGTCCAAATCTGGGACTAAGGTTATAACATGGTGGCAGCGGGTGGGAGATAGACAGAATCCAGAAGCCAGTAGGAATATTATATTTTTCTTTTCTCTGCTAAGGGCTTTTTAGCACAGAGAAAAAGTTTGGCTTTAAAAGGGAACCAGAGAGAATTTTTTTTTCTGCTCTCTCTGGCAGTTTGTGGCTTGCATGTTAAGCAAGAAGCCATTACCAGACTGTTAAGAGTCTTTTGTCACACAATAGCACTCCCATTGAGAGTCATACCAGCACTATATAAATGCAAATAAAGTGGTTTTTCAGGTTTACTTAACATTGAAGATTAGCTAAAGGCACTGTTGCTAGGCAGACTTCAGGAGGCAACAGAGAACCTGCAGTTCAGAGGATAAACACCGGAGGGCACCCCAACACAAGAAAACAGGAATCATAACTTCTAAGGCAAAAATGGAGGCCGAAGACCAATTCAGAGAAGCTGAACACAGGCGACAACTGGAAATAAAACAAGCAGAGATGGAAATAAGAGAGAGAGAAAGAGAGACAGCCTACAAAAGAGAACAGGCAGCCAAAGAGGCGGACCACCGCCGAGAAATGGAAAAACAACAAAAAGAAATGGAAAAACAACAAAAAGAGAATGAAGAGAAGGAAAAACAGAGAAAACATGAACTGGAGTTGGCAAAAGCTGGGCTGCATGTGCCAGCCAACCCTAACAACCCGGCGCCAATTATTGCTCCACAGCACAGGAAATTTCCCACCTACAAGGCAGGTGATGACACCGAGGCCTTCTTGGAAAATTTTGAAAGAGCCTGTCTTGGGTACAGCATCCCCGAAGACCAGTACATGGTAGAATTAAGGCCACAACTCAGTGGGCCTTTAGCAGAGGTGGCAGCTGAAATGCCTAAGCAGCAAATGAATGACTATAAACTTTTTCAAACCAAGGCCAGATACAGGATGGGGATAACCCCAGATCATGCCCGTCGGCGCTTTAGAACCCAAAAGTGGAAACCAGAGGTGTCATTTCCCAAACACGCCTACTACATTGCAAAAAACTATGAGGCCTGGATAACAGGAAACAAGATTCAAACCTTGGAAGAACTGAACCTCCTCATACAAATGGAGCAGTTCTTGGATGGTGTTCCTGAAGACATCACACGGTACATACAAGATGGAAAACCCAAAGATATCGCTGAGGCGGGGGAGATTGAAGCCAAATGGATGGAACAGGCAGAAAGCAAGAAAGCTACTGTCAAGGGCAACGATTACCCCAGGGGGCACACAGACCATAAACCCTACAACCGAGGACAGCCAAAGACCCCACATACCACCCAAGTAAAGCCACAGACACCCTACCCTTCCACCTCACCAGTCCCCAGTAACTCACCTTGGCCCAGTGACCCATCAGATGGAAGATGCTTTAAGTGTAATGAACTGGGACATATCAAGGCCAACTGTCCCAAGAACACCATGCGAGTGCAATTCATTACACCACCATCACCCCAAAGATCCCCAGGCCCAGATGCCTCTCAAATACCCTTGGAGCGAAGGGAAAATTTGAGAGTGGGCGGAAAGAAGGTTACTGCGTGGAGAGACACGGGGGCACAAGTGTCAGCTATCCACCAATCCTTCGTAGACCCCAAATTCATCAACCCAAAGGCCAAAGTTACAATTTACCCCTTCATGTCACAAGCTGTAGACTTGCCTACAGCTGAACTGCCTGTCCAGTACAAAGGCTGGTCAGGAATGTGGACTTTTGCCATCTATAACAATTATCCTATCCCCATGCTACTGGGGGAAGACTTGGCCAACCAGGTGAGGCGGGCCAAGAGAGTGGGAATGGTTACCCGTAGCCAAACCAGGCAAGCTTCCAGACCCATTCCTGTTCCTGAGCTGTCCACAGAGGCCCCGTCTGTGTTACCAGAGACCCAGACAGAGGTAGTGGACCCGGATTCCATGCCTACCACTGAAACAGCCACAGCATCTCCAGTCCCAGGCCTGGAACTGGAACAGCAACCAGCACCAGCGATTGCAACCCCATCTTCAAACTCAATGCCAGAGGGCGCCAGCGAGCCCAAACTGGCAGAAGCACAAGACAGCCATACCCAAAAGGCTCAGCCAGAGCCTGAAATACCCTCAGGTGCACCAGCGGAGAGCGGTTCACCAGCAACGGAAACAACCCCATCACCTACATCGCTTCCAGAGGGACCAAGCCCAAGTCCATAGTCTGAGGAAGAACTGGTGACCCCAGCCTCAAGGGAACAGTTCCAGGCTGAGCAGGAAGCGGATGACAGCCTTCAGAAAGCTTGGGCGGCGGCACGGAGCACCCCACCGCCTCTCAGCTCTTCTAATCGATCCCGGTTTGTTATAGACCAAGGACTTTTATACAAGGAAATTCTTTCTGGTGGACACCGGGAAGAATGGCAGCCGCAAAAACAGTTGGTGGTTCCAACTATGTACCGGGGGAAGCTCTTAAGCTTAGCCCATGATCATCCCAGTGGCCATGCTGGGGTGAACAGAACCAAGGACCGGTTGGGGAAGTCCTTCCACTGGGAGGGGATGGGCAAGGATGTTGCCAAGTATGTCCGGTCTTGTGAGGTATGCCAAAGAGTGGGTAAGCCTCAAGACCAGGTCAAGGCCCCTCTCCAGCCACTCCCCATAATTGAGGTCCCATTTCAGCGAGTAGCTGTGGATATTCTGGGCCCTTTTCCAAAAAAGACGCCCAGAGGAAAGCAGTACGTACTGACTTTAGTGGACTTTGCTACCCGATGGCCAGAAGCAGTCGCTCTAGGCAACACCAGGGCTAACACTGTGTGCCTGGCCCTAACAGACATCTTTGCCAGGGTAGGTTGGCCCTCTGACATCCTTACAGATTCAGGGTCTAATTTCCTGGCAGGGACCATGGAAAAACTGTGGGAAACTCATGGGGTGAATCACTTGGTTGCCACCCCGTACCACCATCAAACCAATGGCCTGGTGGAAAGGTTCAATGGAACTCTGGGGGCCATGATATGAAAATTCATCAACGAATTCTCCAATAATTGGGACCTAGTGTTGCAGCAGTTGCTGTTTGCCTACAGGGCTGTACCACATCCCAGTTTAGGGTTTTCACCATTTGAACTTGTGTATGGTCACGAGGTTAAGGGGCCATTACAGTTGGTGAAGCAGCAATGGGAGGGGTTTACGCCTTCTCGAGGAACTAACATTCTGGACTTTGTAAGCAACCTACAAAGCACCCTCCAACACTCTTTAGCCCTTGCTAGAGAGAACCTAAAGGATGCTCAGAAAGAGCAAAAGGCCTGGTATGACAGATATGCCAGAGAACGTTCTTTCAGGGTAGGAGACCAGGTTATGGTCTTGAAGGCGCAACAGGCCCATAAGATGGAAGCATCATGGGAAGGGCCATTCACGGTCCAAGAGCGCCTGGGAGCTGTAAACTACCTCATAGCATTTCCCATTCCTCACTAAAGCCTAAAGTGTACCATGTTAATTCTCTCAAGCCTTTCTATTCCAGAGACTTACAGGTTTGTCAGTTTACAGTCCAGGGAGATGATGCTGAGTGGCCTGACGGTGTCTACTACGATGGGAAAAAAGACGGTGGCGTGGAAGAGGTGAACCTCTCAACCACCCTGGAACGTCTGCAGCGGCGACAAATCAAGGAGCTGTGCACTAGCTTCGCCCCATTGTTCTCAGCCACCCCAGGACGGACTGAACGGGCATACCACTCCATTGATACAAGTAATGCTCACCCAATCAGAACCCCACCCTACTGGGTGTCTCCTCATGCCCAAGCTGCTATAGAACGGGAGATCCAGAACATGCTACAGATGGGTATAATCCGCTCATCTACCAGTGCATGGGCATCTCCAGTGGTTCAGGTACCCAAACCAGATGGGGAAATACGCTTTTGCGTGGACTACCGTAAGCTAAACGCTGTAACTCGTCCGGACAACTATCCAATGCCACGCACCGATGAGCTATTGGAAAAGTTGGGACGTGCCCAGTTCATCTCTACAATAGACTTAACCAAGGGGTACTGGCAAGTACCGCTAGATGAACCTGCCAAGGAGAGGTCAGCATTCGTCACCCATGCGGGGGTGTATGAATTCAATGTCCTTCCTTTCGGCCTTCGAAATGCACCCGCCACCTTCCAGAGGCTAGTAGATGGCCTACTAGCTGGACTGGGAGAATTTGCAGTTGCCTACCTCGATGATGTGGCCATTTTTTCAGACTCCTGGCCCGAACACCTACTACACCTGGGAAAGGTCTTTGAGCGCATCAGGCAGGCAGGGCTAACTGTTAAGGCCAAAAAGTGTCAAATAGGCCAAAACAGAGTGACTTACCTGGGGCACCAGGTGGGTCGAGGAACCATAAACCCCCTACAGGCCAAGGTGGATGCTATGCAAAAGTGGCCTGTCCCAAGGTCAAAGAAACAGGTCCAATCCTTCTTAGGCTTGGCCGGATACTACCGGCGATTTGTACCACACTACAGCCAAATCGCTGCCCCATTGACCGACCTAACCAAAAAGACCCAGCCAAATGCCGTTAAGTGGACTGATGAGTGTCAAAAAGCCTTTACCCAACTTAAGGCAACGCTCATGTCTGACCCTGTGCTCAGGGCCCCGGACTTTGACAAGCCTTTCCTAGTAACCACAGATGCATCTGAGCGTGGTATAGGAGCAGTGCTCATGCAGGAAGCAACAGATCACAACTTCCATCCTGTCGTGTTTCTCAGCAAGAAACTGTCTGAGAAGGAAAGTCACTGGTCAGTCAGTGAAAAGGAATGCTATGCCATTGTGTATGCCCTGGAAAAGCTACGCCCATATGTTTGGGGACGGCGGTTCAAACTACAAACTGACCATGCTGCACTAAAGTGGCTTCATACTGCCAAGGGGAACATCAAGAAACTTCTTCGTTGGAGTTTAGCTCTCCAAGATTTTGATTTTGAAATTCAACACATCACAGGAGCTTCTAACAAAGTTGCTGATGCACTCTCCCGTGAGAGTTTCCCAGAATCCAGTAGTTAAAAAGTGTTCTTAAAATGTAAAAGTCTGTTAGTTATATACTTAGTAGTATATGTAAAGGTGCATGTGTTGTATTAATCTGTTTATTTTCAAGTTCTAGAAGGAAATCGCCGCCAGTGAGCTTCCCCACTGTCTGCAATTTGGGGGGCGTGTCATAAACAGATAGCTAAGGGTTAATGTCTCTTTCACCTGAAGCACCTGACCAGAGGACCAATCAGGAAACCGGATTTTTTCAACTTTGGGTGGAGGGAATTTTGTGTCCGAGGTCTTTGTTTTCTGGCTGCCTGCTTTCTCTGAGCTTTGGAGAAGTAGTTCTGCTTTCTAATCTTTTGTTTCTAAGTGTAAGGACAAAGTGATCAGATAGTAAGTTATATGGTTTCTTTTCTTTGGTATTCGCATGAATATAAGTGCTGGAGTGCTTTGATTTGTATCCTTTTTGAATAAGGCTGTTTATTCAATATTCTTTTAAGCAATTGACCCTGTATTCGTCATCTTAATACAGAGAGACCATTTGTAATTTTTCTTTCTTTTTTATATAAAGCTTTCTTTTAAGACCTGTTGGAGTTTTTCTTTACTTCAGGGAAATTGAGTCTGTACTCACCAGGGAATTGGTGGGAGGAAGAAATCAGGGGAGATCGGTGTGTGTTGAATTGGCTAGCCTGATTTTGCATTCCCTCTGGGGGAATAGGAAAGTCCTTTTGGTTTCCAGGACCGGGAACGGAGAGGGGGAGTCACTCTGTTTGGATTCACAGAGCTTGTGTCTGTGTATCTCTCCAGGAGCACCTGGAGGTGGGAAGGGAAAAAGGATTATTTCCCTTTGTTGTGAGACTCAAGGGATTTGGGTCTTGGGGTCCCCAGGGAAGGTTTTTCAGGGGGACCAGAGTGCCCCAAAACACTAATTTTTTGGGTGGTGGCAGCAAGTACCAGGTCCAAGCTGGTAACTAAGCTTGGAGGCTTTCATGCTAACCCCCATATTTTGGACGCGAAGGTCCAAATCTGGGACTAAGGTTATAACAGCTCATTATGAAAAAGAGGGGGTAGCTGGCAGGGTGTTCTCTGTGGGGGCTCCAGGACTCTGGAACTTGACCCCATGTTGGTCCAGAATAGCCCCAGATTTGGCGACCTTGTTGGCATGCAGCAAAAGCCATAATTTGTGTGATAAGTTTCTTTCTGGAGTAGCTGACAGCATGCTGCCCAGAACCATGAAGGACTAGAAAAGAGCTTCAGCATAGGTGTCTGGTGGCGTTCCAGTCTGATTGTTTTAATGCTGGTAGAGTTGTGCTGTAATATCCATTAAGAGCGAGTGCGCCTGGGCCCTTCACAGAGACATCACTTTTATTATTAAAATCAAAATAAAGAGTGGACGGGTCTCAGCAGAAAAGTGGATACAGCCTCCGGCTGCACTTCGTAATAGATTTGCTGGGGGGCTACAAGGGTATTGTTGTTATTAGAGGGTGTCGAAATTAGCTCAAGTCCTGCAGCGTTATTATGTGTAATAGTCCCGCTGCCAGAGATGGAGCACTTACATACGTCACAGAGCTTGTATGGTACCTGGGGCACTGAGAAGAATGGAGCTTCCAGTGGCCACTTGCGTTGCTTGTGTTAAGACGCAGCCCACTTACATGAATGACTGATAATTGAATAAAATAGTAACATGCCCTCTCAGTGTAAGATCTGTTCATGAACCTCTCAGTGAGTGCTGCCAGTGTTACGTGGGTAAGCAGTGTACTTACTGAGCTATCCCCTGACATCTAGTGATGAACTGCTGGAGCAGACTGTGCTTGCACAGACACTCCTCTGCCTAGAGGATCAGCAGACAGATTTGCACTGCCAATGGGGGCGTGTGCAGGAATTTAAATTTGACTGCTTTTGGAGGGGTAGGTTAGAGCAATGGCCCGGGGCTGGGAAAGCGGCTGGCAGCCAGCCATTGGGGCTGGAGCAGCAGCCTGGATCAGTGGCCGTGGCTGGAGCAGCAGCCAGGCCTGGGGCTGGAGCAGTGCATGGCCAGGACTGGGGCAGCGACTGGCAGTCAGCAGCCAGGACTGGAGCAGAAATACATATTTTTAGATTTATATTGGGGGCACTGTGCCCCTTCTTGCCCACCCCGCCTTGTGCATGCGCCTGATTGCCAGAGGGATCAGTTTTGGCTGTTTTGAGTTGCACTTTACTTTCGTGTTGAATGCAGGGGTAATGGAATGCTGGTATCCTGATTGTATGAGAAAAGAGCAGCCGGACTGTACATCATATTAGCTGATGGAGGGGGTCACCTTGGGTTAGCCTTACTCACTAAGCAAAGGACAGTGATACCAAATTTAAGAAAGAGGCAGGAAAACTAGGGACAGATTGTTGTAGCTGGTGATGTGCATCTATTTAAAAGGTCCTGCAAGCCACTTGATCCTCCACCAGTCTACAAAGATGGGGCTGACTCGATTCCTGGGCGCGTCCTGGTTCTTTCTCAGCACTCACTGGAGCATGGAAAAGGCAGCAGCAGAGAAGTTTCCCACTCCCCAGGGAAACCACTGAGACCTGGGCTAAGTGGTGGAATCTCAGAGTGCACTATTGCCATGGGGGGCAGATGTAGGGGTGGCAGCTGTGAGCAATGGCAGTGAAAAGCAGTGGTGGGGACACTGACAGCACATCACAGCAACAGAGAGAAAGACAAACAGCGGTGGAGACACTGATGAGCATCACTCAAGCACCCTGGGCAAAAAGAGAACCCTTGTTACTGCCTACATCACCTGGCAGGAGGCTACACGTGATTCACCATTCAAAGACGGCAGTGCAAAAGCAATTTAAAAGAAATCCTTGACGTGCTCTAGTGCCTCATGTATTCTGATGGCATCATCTGTTTTTAGTTACAATGTCCATTGACAAGCCCAGAAAAAAGTGGCAGTAATAATGACCTTATCTATCACAGAACTGGCACCTGAATATGGCTAATATCTTGGCACATGTCTGTGCTTCACAGTGACCACCCTCTGGTGTTTGTGTTGAAAACAAAGATGGTCTTGCATTTAAGATACTGGTGCTCAACAGATCAATTCCCACCTCACCCACAGATTTTTCTGTGTCACCTTAGTCACGTCCCTTCATCTCTCGGTGAGTCAAGTTTCCCCATCTCTAAGTTAGCAATCCTTCTTTTGTCCATCCGGTCTATTTAGCCTCTAAACTTATTGGGGCAAATAATAAAACCAAGTTCTAAACTGCAATGAACCAAGAAAGGTAAAGCAAAACCAAGTTGTGGTTCACCTGGTTTTGGTGTTACAACTCTTGCCTGTTTTTTAGCACTAAACTGTAAAATGGGGCGGGTTAGCTTGAAACTGTACCCAGATTAGCTAGAAAAGTTCACAAAGCTTAATAACTCCTTTGACAAACCTGGCTTGAAGAGAAACTCTAAACCAAGTCTGCTTTAAGTGCTCGCAGGCTGTGTTCTCACAGCTTTAGTATTAAGGACATAACTGGAGGGTATAAATTTATTGCATCTCAGCAGCCTCCCAGCACTTCAGGGGATTAACTTAAAATCCCGTCGTTTTGGGATGAAATTAAAAACAACCACTCGAATGAATAAAATTATATGGCAGTGATGTTAATTTATCATTAAAGTTCCTCTTGCTGCTGCATGTACTGCACATCTTACCTGTTCTCCTCCCCTCCTTAGTGCCCACAGCTCATTGCATCTGATTTAACATTAGTTGGAAAGCTTTTAGAGGCTTTTCTCTTTGTCTTTTACAGAGCCCAGTGCAAATAATCGTCAAGATTTTCAAAAGTGACTAGAGAGGTTGGATGCCCAACATGAGACACCATAAGGGGATCTGAGTTTCAGAAAGAGGGTGCACCCGCCCTGCTAAAAATCAAACCCCTATACGGTATCTCAAGTTCAGCACTCAAAACCCAACATTGCTGAATATTAATAATGCCATTGTTAATAAGATTGAGGGGGATATGATGGCTCTTTATAAATATATCAGAGGGATAAATATTTGGGTGGGAGAGGAATTATTTAAGCTTAGTACCAATATGGACACAAGAACAAATGGATATAAACTGGACACTAGGAAGTTTAGACTGGAAATTAGATGAAGGTTTCTAACCATTAGAGGAGTGAAGTTCTGGAACAGCCTTCCAAGGGGAGGAGTGGGGGCAAAAGACATAACTGGCTTCAAGACTAAGCTTGATAAGTTTATGGAAGGGATGGTATTATGGGATAGCCTAATTTTGGCAATTAATTTGGCAACTGATCTTTGATTATCAGCAGGTAAGTATGCCCAGTGGTCTGTGATGGGATGTTAGATGGGCTGGGATCTGAGTTACTACAGAGAATTCTTTCCTGGGTGCTGGCTGGTGAATCTTGCCCACATGCTCAGGGTTTAACTGATCGCCATATTTGGGGTCAGGAAGGAATTTTCCTCCAGGGCAGATTGGCAGAGGCCCTGGAGGTTTTTCGCCTTCCTTTGCAGCATGGGGCATGGGTCACTTGCTGGAAGATTCTCTGCAGCTTGAGGTCTTCAAACCACAATTTGAGGACTTCAATAACTCAGACATAGGTTAGGGGTTTGTTACAGGAGTGGATGGGTGAGATTCTGTGGCCTGCATTGTGCAGGAGGTCAGACTAGATGATCATAATGGTCCCTTCTGACCTTAAAGTCTATGAGTCTATATTCTTCTACCCATACTCATGTTATTACCTTACTATGTGGAAATACCACAGATTGCAATGAAGCTACTTGGTGAGTAAGGTACTATTGCAGTGTGGCAAACGCTCATGATATATTTAAAAACGTCTTGCTTTTTTTAAAGCTCCAAGTCCTGAATTCATGGCATGATAGGAGAATCTCAGCTTTCATTTAAAAACAACAAAAAAGGAGTTTCTAACCTTCTTGGTTGCAGAAACAAGCTTGAAAATGTGACCTCTAAAGAGACCACCAGCAGATGACAATGAAAAAGAACCCCAAAGTTGATTTGTTCATTTTAAAAGAAAAGCACTTTATGCTTTTTAAGGCAATCTTATGATTTTGGAGGGCCTGACTGATGATTGTTTAATGTCCGAGGTTGGCAATTGAGTGTAAGGATGGCATGCTTTCTGCTGAAGGGATGATTTTGGAGTGCTGGGGATATTAGAAGATTTCCACTTGCACACAAAAGAGGCAAATTTTCTTCCTCCTATAATACACCTCTTCCTGTCCCCTCTTTTTATGGCATCCTACTCTTCTTTTCTTAAATGGTCTAATCTATTTCTTTCCAAAGCTGATCTTCTTGTTCTTGCTCAGTCCTTCCAGATTTTCGTCACCCTCCAAAGGCTTCAGATAAACTGGCAGTAAAACCATCTGAACAGAATGATGTTAGAACTGCCGAGGAATAACCATTTTATAATCCGTGGAATAAAAGAAGGCCTTGTTTACACTGGTCAGACAAACTGCATGCCCACCTAGGTAGTTGCTGGTGTTATTATACATAAAAGATTTCTCTCTCTCTCTCTGTACACACACACGCATAGTTAATAGAAAGATCCCCATCTACTGGCTCATACAAATATGGAGTTTTTTCTCTAAGACCTGGTCTACATCTAAGATACGCAACTTCAGCTATGAGAATAGCGTAGCTGAAGTTGATGTATCTTAGATCAACTTACCTACCATCCTCGCAGCGTGGAATTGATGGCCGCGGCTCCCCCATCGACTTCACTTCCGCCTCTCGCCCTGGTGGAGTTCCAGAGTCAATGGCAGAGTGTTCGGAGATCGATTTATCATGTCTAGACGAGATGCGATAAATCGATCCCCTATAGATCAAATGCTATCCACCGATCCGGCGGGTAGTGTGGATGTATCCTAAGTTAGTAGAGTTAATAAAGTTACACGCTGTGAGAGGCATTTGCTGAGCACCTCTTACCATGCACCTCCTAACAGTAAGTGTACTAAAATGACATCCTGTCAAGGGACCCACTGCCCAGGGTCCATTGGTGCTGTTTGAGAGGGTTTTAAACATATTCCTATAATTGTGTTTGGGCCTGGCTGAATCACTGTTAGACCCCATACCACATTCCTCCCTACTCCCCACCACGAACCTACTTGCCTTGAAGGAGTAGGACAGGCTCTAAGGCTGCTTTCATGGCTGGCAAGGTGACACTCATGGCTCTACAGGTAAGGAGAGGATTTAACAGAAGCAGTGAGAATGGAAATTGCTGCAGTTCAAGAGAAATGTTATTCTCTGAGCACAGTCAGGTGCTGGTTTATTAAAATGTTGCTAATGTTTTAATCAAAACAGTTTAAAAGAAAAAAAAATAGAAATCAATGACACAAAGACCTCTCTCTTCTCTTATCTCCTTGTATCTGCCTCTTGTCCAGTTTAGAAAGATTCCATGCAGGGACTCTGGTTTGTTTCATTCTTCCTTATTACCCACAGGGAAGTCTAAGACAATGACAAAGATGATGATTATTATAAAACAAGATAAGCTTCATAATGGAAACCTTAAAAAATCTCTTGTGACCTCCTCGTGATATGCTGCATGCCTTTTCCCATAGAGTTATTTCTGAGGGTGAAGAAGGGGCTGGAGAAAGATTAAAGGATGACAAAAAGAAGGGATGAATTTGAACATGTGGCTCAGCACTGAAGAATGAGCCTCTTCTGCATAGTTTGCTTAGTAAGAGTTCGGACCATTTTTCAGCTACAGAAAGTGTTTTGATAGCTCAGCAATGACAAAAGAGCTTTGATTATCTCCCCCACGTGAAGTCACAGGAGCCCTGTTATAAACCGACCCCTCTTCAGATCCATGCCAGGTCCGCCACGACTCAGCGGGACAAACTGAAGTCATTGTCAGCCAATAGACCCTCCATACTGTAACGCCCTGGTGGATCCCCGAAAGCACTGCAGCACACTGCTCTGGTGGAAGGGTGGTTTACTGGGGCTGGCAGAAAAGGTCACAGATACCCTAGGCTCTATGGCTTCAAAACTTATATTCAGCAATAAGTGCAGTTCCTAATGGGTAAACCAAAAGGATTTGGGCGCTTTACCGAGCACCTTCAGAAGACACAATTTGCTCCGCAAGGGTTCACAATCCAATTTCTGATGTAATACCATGAGTGAGAGTAAACGAGCAACAGGCCTTATCCAAAGTCAACGGAAAGATTCCCACTGACCTGGATCATGCCCAATGGGAGCAGGGGAATGGGGGATGAGAGGGCTACAGTGATAAGATCAGCTGGTTATTCATTTCTGGCATGTGCACATCTTGATGGTTCCATTCATTTATTACCTTCTCCCTCCCTTCCCCAGTGTTCCTGCCTTCTGAGGTCAAACTCAGCCAGGGAGACAATGCCACCTCCTCTCTAGCATTCATAAGCAAGGCTGCGATTTAGCCACGAAGTTGCGGAAGTCACAGAATCCATGACCTCCGTGACTTCAGCCAGTGGTGGTCAGGAACTGCAGGGTCCTCCACTGCCCGGAGGGTGCGGCAGGGGAGAGGCAGAAGACAGGGAGCTGCGAAGTACCCCCACTACCTCTGGCAACCCCCAGAGCTCCTGGCTGCCATAGGCGGCGGGGGAATCCCCAGAGCTCCTGGCCACTGAAGGTGGCAGAGAACCCCCAGAGCTCCCGGACACTGCAGATGGCAGGGAAACCCCAGAGCTCCCGGCTGCCTCAGGATCTTGGAGCTGAGGGCAGCAGGGTATTTTGCAGCTTCCGGCCCACACAGCCACAAGGGAACCCCCAAGCCCCTGCGCAGCTGCCCCTCTTCAGCAGTGTGGGGACCCGCAGATCCCTATTTCGTCACGGATATTTTTAGTAAAAGTCACACACAGGTCACGGCGTCCGTGATTTTTTCTTTTTTGCCCATGATCTATCCATGATTTTACTAAAAATATCTGGGACAAAATCTTAGCCTTATTCATAAGTCAAGGCAGTATCTCAAATGGCATCCACATTAAGAGTAGCTAACAGGAAGGTCTTGCATCTGAGCTGCAGCACAGATGTAATGGCACTGAGATTGTCACTGCTAAGAACAAGGTCAGCCTTGGCTATAAAAAGAATGCCTTTGCACAGATAAATCAAGGAAAATATAGTCTGAAAGGCTCCCTCCATTTAGATGGAAGATAAGGTCACAATTTCCATTTAGAAGCAGCACATCTATAGTGGGGCTTTTGTTAGGGAAACCCTGGGTCTGAAATATCCAGGAGTTACACCCAGAGGCTAGAGACCAAATATTCAGCTGGTGCAAACCAGGACAGCTCCATTGAAACACGATGAAATCAATGGAGTTAGTCAACTAGAAGTTTTTGTAAATCTGATTAGATGGCTATCTGCTTCTTTAGGTGCCTAAATACCTTTAAAAATCTGGCCCTAAAATATTTTTGAAATTGGAACCTTGGAAAATTTTACCATAGAGCTAAATAGCAGACTGCCTATTTGCCTGCCTATATCACGCCCGTCACTGTAGTGACTGAGCTATTTTAGGGTAAGACAGTGATGACTTAAGTAACTGCATCTGGAATGAGTCTTCATCTAAAATCTCCCAGTTTAGTACCATATTCTCTTGCACCTGCTCATTTCAGTATAAAACTGCAGTCTCAAGCAGACACAACTGTGAGTTCATCCCCATGAAGTATGAGTCAAGAAATATCATGGCCTTATAACTTAGAATCATAGAATCATAGGATGGGAAGGCCAAGGGGTCATCTAGTCCAGTCCCCTGCACTCATGGCAGGACTACGTATTATCTAGGCCAGTGTTTCTCAAAGTCGGGTTGCCACTTGTTCAGGGAAAGCTGTCATAACATTTTTCCCAGATCTGGACCTTCGCGTCCAAAATATGGGTGTTAGCATGAAAACCTCCAAGCTTAGTTACCAGCTTGGACCTGGTAAAGCTGCCACCAGCCAGGAATCTATACAGTGCCTGGCGCACTGTGGTCTCCTCAAAACCTTCCCTGAGGGACCCCCAGACTCAGATTCCTTGAGTTTCACAACAAAGGGGAATAAACCATTTCCCTTCCCCCCTCCGGGTGTTCCCTCCCTGGATTCCTGGAGAGATATACAGAAGCAAGCTCCGTGAATCTAAACAGAGGGACTTCACCCTCCCTTTTTCCAGTCCTGGAAACACAAGTACTTCCCCGCTCACCCAGAGGGTATGCAAAGTCAGGTTAGTAAATCTAACACAAAGAGATTTTCCCCCCTGACTTCTTCCTCCCACCAATTCCCTGGTGAGCTGCAGACTCAATTCCCTGGAGTCCCCACTAAAAAAAAACTCCAACAAGTCTTAAAAAGAAGGCTTTATATAAAAAAGAAAGAAAAGGACATAAAAATGGTCTCTCTGTATTAAGGTGACAAATACAGGGTCAATTGCTTAAAAGAAAAATGAATAAACAGCCTTATCCAAAATGAATACAATTCAAAACATTTTAGCAACTACACACATGTAAATACAAAAGAAAACAATTTAAACATTATTGTCTTACTATTTTTGTACTTACAACTTGGAAACAGAAGATTAGAAAGCCAGGAGACAGAAAGATCACTCTTAGAGTCGAGAGGATCAGACACAAGACAAAGGACAAATAACTCATACCCAAAACTTCCCTCCACCCAGATTTGAAAAAGTCTTGTTTCCTGATTGGTTCTCTGGTCAGGTGTTTCAGGTTACTCCTTTCCAGGTGAAAGAGACATTAACCCTTAGCTATCTGTTTATGACAAAAGCCCCTGGTGCTCTGGGCCGGTTTGTTTACCTGCCGCGTCTGCAGGTTCGGCTGATCGTGGCTCCCACTGGCCGCAGTTCACCGCTCCAGGCCAATGGGGGCTGTAGGAAGCGGTGCGGGACGGGGCATGTGCTGGCTGCCCTTCCTGCAGCCCCCATTGGCCTGGAGCGGCGAACCGCAGACAGTGGGAGCTGCGATAGGCTGAACCTGCTGAGGTGGCAGGCAAACAAACTGGCCCGGCCCACCAGGGGCTTTCCCTGAACAAGCAGTGGGCTGGCTTTGAGAAGCACTGATCTAGACCATCCCTGACAGGTGCTCTTAAAAATCTCCGATGATGGAGACACCACAACCTACGTAGGCAATTTATTCCAGTGCTTAATCATCCTGACAGTTACAAAGTTTTTCCTAATGTCCAACCTAAAGATCCCTTGCTGCAATTTAAGCCCATGTCTTCTTGTCCTATCCTCAGAGGTTAAGAAGAACAATTCTTCTCTTTCCTCCTTGTAACAACCTTTTATGTACTTGAAAACTGTTATCATGTCCCTTCTCGGTCTTCTCTTCTCCAGACTAAACAAACTCAATTTTTTCAACCTTCCCTCATAGGTCATGTTTTCTAGACCCTATATCACTTTTGTGGCTCTTCTCTGGACTTTTTCCAATTTATCCACATCTTTCCTGAAATGTGGTGCCCAGAATTGAACACAATACGCCAGTTGAGGCCTGATCAGTGCAGAGTAGAGCAGAAGAATTACTTTTCATGTCTTGCTTGCAACACTCCTGCTAATACATACCGGAATGATGTTAGCTTTTCTTGCAACAGTGTTACTCATATTTAGCTTGTGATCCACTATGATCCCCAGATCTCTTTCCTCAGTACTCCTTCCTAGGCAGTCATTTCCCATTTTGTATACATGCAACTGATTGTTCCTTCCTAAGTGAAGTACTTTTCATCTGTCCTTATTGAATTTCATCCTATTTACTTCAGACCATTTCTTCAGTTTGTCCAGATCATTTTGAATTATAATCCTGTCCTCCAAAGCACTTGCAACCCCTCCCAGCTTGATATTGTCTTGAATTCATTGACTCACTAGTTTACTGCTGATGAACATGATTAGTGTGGATCTCACTGCTACAGAAACCATTACTCACCAACAGCAGATTCACACATTATGTCTCATGAGAGAGGAAACATTTATCAGGCCATCAAAGGTATTTGTGAGCCTCATTCACAAATTAACTTGAGAGTAAAAACTCAGGTACCTAGATCACATTGATATTGAAAGGAAGCTAATGAGGCTAAAGCCATTTATATTCAAAGCCGTAAAAACTCACATGGGTTACAACATTTTCCATACAGGATTCTCCCTAGGTGGCTGAACTGAAAAGACAGAGGAAATATCTCATTGGAACTGCTGTGTATAAAATTCTGGATTTCAACTATAAAGATCAATACAAGTGTTATCCAGGTGACTTCAATTTGCAAACCAGCCTTTCTCTAATTAAAATGAGGTGTGTTAAAATCCCTGGAGCTACTCCAGTTTACACTTGCTAAGGGTCTGCTCCAGTGATGTTAGTTCTTGAGAGCAAGCACTATACAGATCACTGGAGGTATATTCCCACAGAAAACCCCTTGTTAAGAGGAACTGAAAGTTGTGGGTACATAGCAGCAAGTGAAGCACTCAGAGGCTATTCAAGCCAAAAAACAGAAATCCTTCAAAATGTATTAAATCTGACACTAGTAAAGCCAATAAAGTTTGAGCAGGCTACAAGAAGGAAAATTAGAAAGGGCCAAAATGGGTTTTGAAGAGGAAATAGCTAACAGTGTAAATCCAATCAAAAATACTCTCTAACTACAGCAGAAACAGGAAGTCTGAGAAAGAATCAGTGGTCCGCTCAACCTGCAGGGGCTAAAAAGAGGGATTAAGATAAGTACACTGCTGGGAAGCTAAATGCGTTCTTTGCATCAATCTTCACCACCAAGAATGTTGGAGAATTTGGATGAGGCTTTGATTCCCGGTCAGAGCCCAATCCAAAAGGTTCCTGTTTTCTGGATCTGGGTCAGAGAGAGCTCACAATGGTGAGAATCATTTCCCTATCTCATAAGACAATGGGAATCTTGCAACATCAGCACAATCTCTTGAGCTTTATGCCATTTGGAACTGAAATATCATGAGTAAGGCCTGGTCTACACTGGAGGGGAGGGAATCGATCTGAGATACGCAACATCAGCTATCAAAATAGCGTAGCTGAAGTCGACGTATCTTAGATCGGCTTACCTCCCATCCTCATGGCGTGGGATTGATGGCCGCAGCTCCCCGTCGACTCCACTTCTGCTTCGCGCCCTGATGGAGTTCCGGAGTCAATGGCAGAGTGTTCGGGGATCGATTAATCGCATCTAGACGAGATGCAATAAATTGAGCCCCAATAGCTCGATCGCTATCTGCCAATCTGGTGGATAGTGTGGATGTACCCTATGACACATATAGAATTTGGCCTTAGCCTTGATGTGGACTTCACCCCAAACCCCAGCCTAAGCATAATCAGGATCCAAATCCAGACATCACATTAGCCTTTCTCCGATCTTTTGTTCTGGATAAATAAATACTATAAGCCAACAACTTATTGGTTGGGTTTAGGAAAAGACTTCCTCGATACTGCATAATTGTCCATCATGGGGGTTTTACTCTTTCCTCTTCTAACCTTTTTGCTAGGTGGTGTTAGCAGCAATAGGGGCTGGACTGATGGCTAGAGCTTTCTCTTAACATTGCAAAAAAAAAAAAGCCCTCACCCCATGATTTGGGCGCCTCTAAGTAAAAGTAAAAGACCTGCAGCATGGCTGTAGCTGGCCCAGGTCAGCAGACTTGCGCTCACAAGACTTATGCTGCAAGGCTAAAATTGTCATGTAGATGTTCAGGCACAGACTGGAGCCTGAACTCTGAGACCCCACAAGCAGGGAGTGCTTGTTCAGCTTGGTCCTTAAACACTGGAAAGAGATGAGTCAAATGGTCACGAGGACTCTTTAAACAGAATCTCCAGACCCAGCTAGGAACACCTGTCTCGTTGACCATCCTCCCTTGCGTGTCACTTGCATTTTGGCATCCCTGACCCCTGCTTAGAGATAGTGACTCAAGTTAGTGTGACCCCTCACACACCCTCTTCAATGACAGCAGACTAAGTACAGTTCTGCTGCTCGTCACTCATACAATCAGGACAACACATTTCATTACACTTGCATTCAATTCAATAAAGTGAATTGTAAACCTAGACAGCCCAAACTGATCACTGTGGCACAACAGCTCTGTCTGCTGAACCCGCAAGGCAGAGGAGGTGTGTCCATGCAAATATGGTCAGCTCCTGAAGCCTTTTTCCCCGATTCATAACTAGAGGACAGCGGAGAACTCATTCGGTCCCTGGCTTACACTCTGAAGCAGCTATTATTGACTATTGCCATAAACAAGACACTGGACTACATGGACAACCAGCTAGGTCAGTATGGCAATGCTTATGTTTAAAGTTTTAAGCAAGTGCAACGTCAGTGTCCACACTGGAGAATTTTGCCCACCATGCTACACAAATGGAGTGTAGCAACACCATGGACTGAGGTGCCTTTGATCTCATGGAGGTAACAGTGCAATCTATAAAAAGCTGAGCATGTCATGTAATTATGGGTAAAATTCACTGTAGTACAGAGGCCGCACGGTCTCTCTGCACAGAGATCAATTCCAGACTATACCACTGCCATCATTAGCCACCACTGAACTTCACTCAGCAGTTGGCAGCACGTCAATCTCTTTTAACAGATGGCTAATATACGAATCACTATCAACATAGCACAGATCCCGCCAGCTTAGTATTGAAAAGGGTTTGCGGCAGACCATAGAAAACATGAAACATAAATGAGCTCATGCGAACTCCGCCACTCCAGACAAAGCCTCCTGGATACCATGATTACAAATACACTAAATATACAGCATATAAAATACACACAGTAGCATATAATGATATTGCGTCACAAACATTTGGAATAATTCAGCAGCTCTTCCCATAACCGCTGTCCCTGCTGCAGCGGGCACATCTACTTTTTGCTTATTTCTTGACCCACGCTCTTCTGTTTGTGACATTTGGCGCCACGCCACTCAAATCCGACCATCCAAGCACTCAAGGACAGAGGCCTGGTATTTCACCTTTAATAGATGGGAACTAAAGTTGCTTTTGGCAGCTGCCTTGGAGCTTCTGTCAGGAAAACTATGGGCTCAGTCGTGGAACTGCCAGAATTTGTAGGTCTCAGTGACAGGTTTAGTTAGGATTACCTGGTCTCAACTCTAAACCTGCTGCAGAGAATATTGTTTTCATATTATTTGCTGAAGTGCATTTGGAAATGTCACAGCCAGTTTAACTGGATCGTATTAACGGTAGCTCCACAGTCTCAGTAACAAACATTGAGTCCATTAAACATCAACACATATTTTTCAAGCAACAGGATGAAATATTAAAACACAGAAGCTAGGACACTCAGACTTGAGAAGAGAGCAATGCTTTATCAGAGAAACCAATCTTATCCTTCCCCATTGTGCCCAACTACGTTAGTCCATATCATGCTAAATCATACTCTACCTTAATATAACTTCTGGGCATACATAGCTGGCATTTGCAGCATGTGTAATATATTTACAGAGAGCTATTATGCATTTCTTTGAGATGTGCTATAAATTATAATAAATAATACCATCTAGCTCTTATGCAGCATTTTTCTCCACTAGATCTCAAATGGCTTTACAAAGAAGGCCAATATTTTTCACCCCATATTTTACAGCTGGGAAACTGAGGCACAGAGAGGTTAAAGTGACTTGCCCAAGGTCACCCAGCAAGCCAGTGGCAGAGCGAGGCATAGAACCAAGTGTCACAGTTCAGGGCAACGGCACATGTATTTCCCCTCAATGGTTCAGCAAGGGCACTGACTCTTGACTTCCAACTCCCCAGCTGTTGCCTTTCTGGGTGGAGACCCTCACCGCTCTCCTTTCTGATCAGTGTATGCCTAGGCTGCACGGTTCTTTGCCTTCTCTGTGTATTTCCCAGCACAGACAGGTTGCGAAAGAACACCTGCTTGCTTTCTCTTCACAGAGCAGTTCGTGTGCAATTCAAGTTTAGTCTTGTGGTAAAAAGCATTACAAAACACACATATTAAAAACAATAAAAGAACCTATTCATGCTAAAAAGCTTACCAGAATTCTGGCAGGCCCAGTCCTTCCAACCCTACCCTAAGGATATCAGGGGGTCCTGTTCCCTTGCTGTATCAGGAAGAAGGTTCTAAGCCAGTTGAAAACCAGGTTATCTATCCAAAAAACCCTTGCTTTATCTGTCGGCCCCTGGAGAATCCAATTTGAACTAGTATATGCATAACTTTCTGGGAGGATGGGCAGGATTTCTCTGAAGATGTTACAAGTTACGTGGATTTCCCTAATCACTCCCTGCAGTTCTCCTATTTACCCTTCCCTGGGAAATACACAGCATTCCACAATAAGCCATACACAATTGCATTTTTAATAAAAAGGTATTACTCTAATTCAATACAATTTAACTTAATTCAATAGAGTTCATTCTCGATATTGCAGGAAATTGTCAGATGAACAGATGCTACATTATCACCTATTAGGTACTAAGACGGGTCCTCTGGGATTGTACATGAGTGCAATTTCACTCATGTCAACAGAGCTCCATCTGTTTTCACTAGTTCAGAATCTGGCCCACTGTATTTCAAAATAATGTAGCTCCACAATACGTAACATACAATTATTTTTTTTTAAAAATGAGGCGTCCTTGTGGCACCTTAGAGACTTACCAATGTATTTGGTCATGAGCTTTCGTGGGCTAAACCCTGCTTCATCAGATGTCTCTTAACCTTAAATGCCTCTTAGCTATTTATTATTCATATAAAGTGTTACTGAAATTCCTATCTTCGTGTACATAATTCACTCCCTTACTATTATTTGAACATAGTGTTCTCTTTCTTAATGGGGCAGTATAAAGAAATGTTCATGGACAAGTGGCCTGCTCTTGCTGCCATGGAAGTGGGTGGTGAAACTCTCATTGTATTTCACAGAGCAGGAGGCAGCCCTAAATGCTGCTACTGTCTTGTAAAAAGCATCATCAGTTTTATGTATTCTAATTCATCCTCTGCCCATGCAATGTTCTGTAGTTATTACTCTACCAGACCCATTCTCACAATGTTACCAAGGCCATGCAAGAATCACTCAGGCAGGGAAGGGAATGGTGTCAGTTTGACAGCAGAGCAGCCAGTGAACAATTTGTGAGAAAAATGAGCCATGCCAGGAGGCATGTCATGCATGGGTCCAAGATTGCTTGTGCTTAATTAGAGACTGATCCAACTCCCAGGGAAGCAACAGAACCAACAGAACCAAATCTCCAAATCTAAACTTACTAGGCCTTTGTGTGGTTTGAGATCCTGAACAGAATTCTGCAGCTTAATACACAATGGGTACAATTTTTGAATGCACCTAGGTGATTTAGGTGCCTAATGATGCAGGTATGCACCTTGTGAGATTTTTCATAATGTCTAAGCAGGTTAGGTGCCTAACTCCCATTGATATTTAAAAAGTTAATTGGTTTTGAAAATCACACTAGGTACCTACATGCACTGTTAGACACAGATGCAATTTTAAAATTCTGACCTTTGTTAGCTTTCAGTCAGACTTGGGCACCTAAGTGCTTAAGACGCTGTTTAAAATGAGATTTAGACACTTTTGAACCTTCTACCCAATGTCCTACTGAAATAAATGATGCCAGGGTCCCAGTCATTCCAAGGGGGCTTTGCATAATAAAAATTCTGCTTCTGTTTCCAGATAGAGCTGAGGCAAACAATTCCATCAGGATCTATGCTTTCCCAGAGAATGACAGTGTCCATAACTGCAGGCCTATCCTCACTTAGGCCAGGTTAATGCTAAAAAGTTAAATCAACCCCGCTTTGTCCCTCAGGGGTGTTTAAAATCCACAGCCCTGAGAGATGTAGTTAAGCCAATCTAACCCCCAGTGTAGACAGTGCTGGGTCAATGGAAGAATTCTTAGATCGACCCACCGACCATCTCTTGGGAAGGTGGATTAACTTCAGCGATGGGAGAACCCCTCCTGTCACTGTACTGAGTGTCTACACTGAAGCCATACAGCAGTGCACTGTAAGAACATAAGAACGGCCATAGTGGGTCAGACCAGTGGTCCATCTAGCTCAATATCCTGCCTTCCAACAGTGGCCAGTGCCAGATGCTTCAGAGGGAAAGAACAGAACAGGCAACTATTGAGTGACCCATCCCTAACGTCCAGTCCCAGCTTCTGCAGTCAGAGGTTTAGAGACACCCAGAGCATGGGATTGCATCCCCGACGATCCTGGTTACTAGCCATTGGTGGACCTATCCCCTATGAACTTATCTCATTCTTTTTTGAACCTCGTTATGGTTTTGGCCTTCACAACTTCCCATGACAATGAGTTCCACATTGACTGTGGATTGTATGAAGAAAGTATGAAGATTGTATGTTTGTTTAAAACTGCTGCCTATTAATTTCATTGGGTCACCCCCTGGTTCTGGTGTTATGTGAAGGAGTAAATATTTACTTCCTCTATACCCTTCATGATTTTATAGACCTCTATCATATCCCCCCTTAGTCATCTCTTTTCCCAGTCTTTTTAATCTCTCCTCATATGTAGTAGTTTTAGTCTAGACATAGCCCTAAAAATAGCACTGCGCAAGCTGCTCAGACTACACTCTGGTGGGAAACCCTAGCTCCTCCTTGAAGGGATATGTCACTCGGCCTAGCCTGACATAAGTAAGATGGCTGCTGTAATACAAAATGGCACCTATGTGATGTAAGTAGTTACTAAGCTGAACTTGTTTGACCTGTTCGACCTAATCACAAAATAGAAGCCACAAGGTTGGTAAATAAAAACCGCTAAAAAGTTAAAACCAGTTCTGGGTGCTATAAAACTTTCTACTGTACAGGGGTGTCAGAAAGGGTAACCAAAATAGTAAGCTGCTCCGAAGGCCTGTAGACAGCCAGAACCGTGTAGAGCACCAGGAAGATGTGGTGTGTTCTGCTTCTGGCTCTGCTGCGAATAACTGATCACTTCCCATAGTAATTGCATGGGCATAATAATGCACTTGCTAATTGTTATTCATTGGTAATGTGCGATTGGGCTGAGCAGCCTTTGGGCTAATAAAGGTAGGTACTTTTAGTGTAAGTGTTGACTCCTGAGCCACACTGGGGTACCTTGGCCATCCCAGGGATAGACTGGAAATCCCAACACTCCTTCACAGATGCGGAATGCCCAGACACAGAAGCGGAGGCATGGCTCCATTTTATGGGAGTCTGCACCTCTTGCATAGAATAGAACACAGCTCCACAAGAATTCCCAGTGCATCCCCACACAGCAACATTTGGGAGAGGCCAGGCCTGGCTGTGAAGCCTAGAGCATTGTGGGGGAGGACCATGCCTGTGTGCTGGATTCCCAGCAGGTGGGCAGGGGATGCTGGTTCCAAAGCAGTGTTTCCCAGGTCCATTGCTGGGATGGGCTGAGAGACCCAGGAAGGAATCCTGAGGTGATTGGAAGGGTGAAAGGGAGTTACAAGGGATCCTGAGGTGGTGGAGGGACAACGGAGACTCCTGGGCTGGAGGAGAGAAGGGGAGTCCCAGGAGAAAGTTGGGGGTCCTGAGGTCCGTTGCCCCTTCACCCCCTCAGGATCCCTTGCTTCCCCTACTAACTCTTCTCTGTTTGTGAGCAGCAGGTCAAGAAGAGGCCCTGGGCTTCAGAAAAGCAGACTTTGACTCCCTCAGGGAGCTGATAGGCAGGATACCTCTGGGAAAATAACATGAGGGGGAAAGGAGTCCACGAGAGTTGGCTGTATTTTAAAGAATCCTTATTGAGGTTGCAGGAAAAAACCATCCCGATGTGTAGGGAGAATAGTAAATATGGCAGGCGACCAGATTGGCTTAACAGTGAAATCTTTGCTGATCTTAAAAGCAAAAAAGGAGCTTACAAGAAGTGGAAGATTGGACAAATGACCAGAGAGGAGTATAAAAATATTGCTCAGGCATGCAGGAGTGAATCAGGAAGGCCAAAGCACAACTGGAGTTGCAGCTAGCAAGAGATGTTAACAGTAACAAGAAGAATTTCTTCAGCTATGTTAGCAACAAAAAGAAAGTCAAGGAAAGTGTGGGCCCCTTACTGAATGAGGGAGGCAACCTAGTGACAGAGTATGTAGAAAAAGCTAATGTACTCAATGATTTTTTTGCCTCTGTCTTCAGAAACAAGGTCAGCTCCCAGACTACTGCACTGGGCAGCACAGTATGGGGAGAAGGTGACCAGCCCTCTGTGGAGATAGAAGTAGTTCGGGACTATTTAGAAAAACTGGACGAGCACAAGTCCATGGGGCCGGATGTGCTGCATCCAAGGGTGCTAAAGGAGTTGGCGGATGTGATTGTAGAGCCTTTGGCCATTACCTTTGAAAACTCCTGGGGAACGGGGAGGTCCCGGATGACTGGAAAAAGGCTAATGTAGTGCCCATCTTTAAAAAAGGGAAGAAGGAGGATTCGGGGAACTACAGGCCAGTCAGCCTCACCTCAGTCCCTGGAAAAATCATGGAGCAGGTCCTCAAGGAATCAATTCTGAAGCACTTAGAGGAGAGGAAAGTGATTAGGTACAGTCAGCATGTATTCACCAAGGGCAAGTCATGCCTGACTAACCTAATTGCCTTCTATGAGGAGAAAACTGAGTCTGTGGATGAGGGGAATGCAGTGGATGTGTTATTCCTTGACTTTAGCAAAGCTTTTGATACTGTCTGCCACAGTATTCTTGCCAGCAAGTTAAAGAAGTATGGGCTGGACGATTGGACTATAAGGTGGATAGAAAGCTGGCTAGATCGTCGGGCTCAATGCGTAGTGATCAATGGCTCCATGTCTAGTTGGCAGCCGGTTTCAAACAGAGTACCCCAAGGGTCGGCCCTGGGGCCGGTTTGGTTCAATATCTTCATTAATGATCTAGAGGATGGCGTGGGCTGCACTCTCAGCAAGTTTGCAGATGACACTAAACTGGGAGGAGTGGTAGATACGCTGGAGGGTAGGGATAGGATACAGAGGGACCTAGACAAATTAGAGGACTGGGCCAAAAGAAACTTGATGAGATTCAACAAGAACAAGTGCAGAGTCCTGCACTTAGGATGGAAGAATCCCATTCACTGTTACAGACTAGGGACCGAATGGCTAGGAAGCAGTTCTGCAGAAAAGGACCTGGGGTTACAGTGGACAAGAAGTTGGAGTCAACAGTGTGCCCTTGTTGCCAAGAAGGCTAACGGCATTTTGGACTGTATAAGTAGGGGTATTGCCAGCAGATCGAGGGATGTGATCATTCCCCTCTATTTGACATTGGTGAGGCCTCATCTGGAGTACTGTGTCCAGTTTTGGGCCCCACACTACAAGAAGGTTGTGGAAAAATTGGAAAGAGTCCAGTGGAGGGCAACAAAAATAATTAGGGGGCTGGAGCTGAGGGAACTGGGATTGTTTAGTCTGCAGAAGAGAAGAATGAGAGGGGATTTGATAGCTGCTTTCAACTACTGAAAGGGGGTTCTAAAGAGGATAGATCTAGACTGCTCTCAGTGGTAGCAGATGACAAAACAAGGAATAATGGTCTCAAGTTGCAGTGGGGGAGGTTTAGGTTGGATATTAGGAAAAACTTTTTGACTCAAAGAGTGGTGAAGCACTGGAATGGGTTACCTAGGGAGGTGGTGGGATCTCCTTCCTTAGAGATTTTTAAGTTCAGGCTTGACAAAGCCCTGGTTGGGATGATTTAGTTGGGAATTGGCCCTGCTTTGAGCAGGGGGTTGGACTAGATGACCTCCTGAGGTCCCTTCCAGCCCTGATATTCTATGATTCTATGATTCTATGAATGAGGTGAAGAGGAGTTCCATGGAAAGGGAGGATCCTGAAGCCCTGTGTTTCATAGACTTTAAGGCCAGAAGGGACCATCATGATCATCTAGTCTGACCTCCTGCACATTGAAGGCCACAGAACCTCACCCACTCACTCCTGCAATAGACCCTTAACCTCTGGCTGAGTTACTGAAGTCCTCAAATCATGGTTTAAAGACTTCAAGTTACAAATAAATCACCATTTCCACTAGTTTAAACTTGCTGCAGAGAAAGGCGAACCCCGCCCTTTCCTCCCCCTCATGGTCTCTGCTAATCTGACCATGGGAAAATTCTTTCCTGATCCCAAACACAGTGATCCCTTAGAACCTGAGCATGGGGGCAAAACCCAACAGCCAGACACCTGGGAAAGAATTCTCTGTAATAACTTAGAGCCTCCCCACCTAGTATCCCATCATCGGCCACTGGAGATATTTGCTGCTAGCTGTCAGAGATCGGCTACATGCCATTGTAGGCAGTCTCATCATACCATCACCTCCATAAATTTACCAAGCTCAATCTTAAAACAAGTCAGGTTTTTTGCCCCCACTTCTCCACTTGGAAGGCTGTTCCAGAACTTCACTCCTCTGATGTTTAAAAACTTTCATCTAATTTCAAGCCTAGATTTACTGATGGCCACTTTATATTCATTTGTTTTTGTATCCATATTGGCGCTTAACTTAAATAACTCCTCTCCCTCCCTGGTATTTATCACTCTCGTGTATTTATAGAGAGCAATCGTATATCCCCTTAGCCTTCTTTTGGTTAGGCTAAACTAGCCAAGCTCTTTGAGTCTCCTTTCATAAGACAGGTTTTTCATTCCTCGGGTGATCCTAGTAGTCCTTCTCTGCACCTGGTCCAGCTTGAATTCATCATTCTTAAACATGGGAGACCAGACCTGCACACAGTATTCCAGATGAGGCCTCACCAGTGCCTTGTATAATGCTACTAACACTTCCCAGTGTCTCTACGGAAATACCTCGCCTGATGCATCCTCAGTTTCCTCAGCATCCAGCTGGGGAAACTGAGGAACAGACAGGCAAAGCGAGCTATCTCTGAGACTTGTTTCCAGATGAACATTCACCATGAAAAAGGCTACCAATTCATTAGCAGGTTTTCTTAAATGAGTTTCCTGCAGTTTAGGAAAACATTGAGGAACACTGAAGAATGAGGGGGGATTTGATAGATGCTTTCAACTATCTGAGAGGGTGTTCCAAAGAGGATGGATCTAGACTGTTCTCAGTGGTGGCAAATGACAGAAGAAGCAGCAATGGTCTCAAGTTGCAGTGGGGGAGGTCTAGGTTGGATATTAGGAAAAACTATTTCAGTAGGAGGGTGGTGAAGCACTGGAATGGGTTACCTAGGGAGGTGGTGGAATCTCCATCCTTAGAGGTTTTTAAGGCCCAGCTTGACAAAGCCCTGGCTGGGATGCTTTAGTTGCGAATTGGTCCTGCTTTCAGCAGGGGGTTGGACTAGATGACCTCCTGAGGTCTCTTCCAACCCTGATATTCTATGATTCTATGATTCCTCCACTCCAAAAGGCACAGTGCCTCATGGTGCTGGTATCCCTCCAGGGACAGAGTTAAGGTTGCATGGCTGGGTTGTGTGCAAAGCAGCACCTTAACTGGGCATTTCCTAGTGTTTCTAACTTTGGCGTGTGTCTCCTTCTTGTTACTCTTAAAATTCTTTTTGGGCAGACCTTAACTGGGCATTTCCTGGTTTGGTAGCATGTGAGTTTGTGGTTTGAAGCCCTACATCCTGGAAGGATTTGGGGAGCATTTATGACACCTACCTTAGCTCCCTTTGACACACTGCTCCTATGGTCTGACTGCGTGGCAGGCTCACTCTCCAGCCAGCCCGGCCTCTTCTCCATACTATGCCAGGTCTAAGGTTGAGGGTGCAGCAGGTGCTGCTGCAGGTAGTTAGTACCCCCTTGATGGGGCAAAGAAGGGAGCATTTTTGTCAAAAATTAGGGAGCAGTCATGGTAAATTTAGTAACCCAGGACTTTTACTAAATTGACCATGACTACTTTGTAATATTTCATAAAAATGCCGGCCGAATCTGCAGCCCTACTGTTGAGTTTATGGGGGTAACTGGCAGGGGAGACTATGGACGAGGGCTTCCCCTATCAAAAAAGAAAGGAGATGATGACAAAGAAGCCCCACCAAGGCAGAGATGAGGCCAAAGATACTTCACCATGCAGCCAGAGAAACCATACAGCAACCCCAGGGAAGACATTGTGGAGAGAATGTCAATTTCTTCTTTCATTCTTTTAATACCCAGTGGGTCACAGATCTGAGCACAGTTATACTGTAGTGATCAAAAGACTAATCCAGAATGTGGTCCACTGACTTGAATTAGTGTACATTTGTCCAGGAACAAATGGGGTATAGATCTCATAAGCTGGTCCCCTAGGGCAGAGTTTCTCGACTCATGGGTCAGGACCCAAAATTGGGTCATAGAATCATAGAATATCAGAGTTGAAAAGGACCTCAGGAGGTCATCTAGTCCAACCCCCTGCTCAAGTCGGGCCTTAAAAACCTCTAAGGATGGAGATTCCACCACCTCCCTAAGTAAACCATTCCCGTGCTTCACCACCCTCCTAATGAAATAGCTTTTCCTAATATCCAACCTAGACAGCCAGAATGTTTCAAAGAGTCATGTGGCAGGTCTTGTAGCTCCTGTCCCATAGGGCTTGCTGGGCTCAGCTCCCTGTTCCAGGCACTGCAACCTCTGAGGTCCCAGCGCCACTAAGGTTTGGCCCAGATGCCATGATGACAGGAGTCCGCATAGGCCAAATTTGGGTGAGTGACACTGCATCTCCATGAGCCAGGTCACAACTCCATTCAAACACATTTAATCCAGTCAGAAAAGGTGGGAGGGAGGCGCAAGCCTGAGCAGCGTTGCAACCCCAGAGGTTGCAATGCCCAGAGCAAAGAGCCAAGCCCAGCCACCCCCACAGCACAGGAGCTGCAAGCGCCTCCACTGACGGGTGAGTGCCAGGCAGGATCCAACCTTTCTGGAGGGGCAGGACTCAACTGAATCACTCCAGGGCCTCCACCCTCGGGCCTCCACCCTCTGATTGTTTATTGAGTCACGGAAGGCCACAAATACAAATGGGGTCTGAGCCCAAAATGTCGAGAACCACGGATCTAGGATTCTTCCTTGAATTTTCAAAGCTATGTTATGTATTTCTATGGTGCTTAGAAGCCCCAACAGAGATTAGGGCTGCATTGCACAAGGCACTGCATATACACATGGGGAGACAAACCCTGCCATCAAGACAAGCCAGACACAGGGAGCCAGAAAGGAAGTGTCACTGGGGAATGGAGGGGCAGAGAGACTGAGTTACTTTCCCCAAGTTTACACAGGAAGTCTGTGGCAGAGGAAGGAAATTAATCCAGATCACCCACATCTCAATTATTGCCTTAACCACAAGCCCATCCTTCCTTTTCTCTACTGTGAGTTCACTTTAGCATGATGAGCTCCACCAGGAAGAACATTGTTTTTATGATGTATGTCATTTAAAAAAATTAAAATACACCCTGGATTAAAACTTTGGGAACTGAAAGAATAGTGCAGAAGAGATGTAGAGCCCCTGCTGCGAAATGTTGTGCATCTGACATAACTATCCCATTGTCCAGAATCCCTCAGAGGTGCCCATAGACTGAAATTCACCGACTGAATTAGGTTTAGGTTGGGAGAATATCTGCAAATGTCATTGTAATAATGTTAATTAACAGGTCTGGGAATAACCATCAAGTTCTCTCAACCCCTCATCAGCAACCATCTTTCACCACTCTGCAAAATTATGATCTGAGCTATCAGATGTCTCCCTATAGAATACAAGACAGGTGCAGCACTGTGGGAAATAACATGAATATATCAAAATATAACCCACTGTCCTAAAAACTCCACACGTCACGTCTTTTTCTGCTTCTATATTTCCATTTCATTTCTTCTCTCACTGCTCCTCCATCTTCCTTTCCGTTTACTGTCTGGCTTCCATTTTATCTATTGTCTTCTGCCCATCCTTTTGCTAAGTCCCTCCCTTTTATTTCTTTTCTTCTTCATTCTTTAAATAATTATTTCTCCTCTTTTATTCTCACTTGAGGGCATAAGCCATGCTTTAACTAATGGAGGTTAAGAACAAACTTTTGGTGAGCATGGGTTATCTTACAACTCTGCATTTTCTGCAGCTGTTGGCCCTGGCCCCCATAGGAGACAGGATACTGGACCAGATGGCCTGCTTCAATTTTTGTTTAACTACTTATTTTTCAAATTATCCTTGTGCTGTTCGTTGTATCATTCATGTGCCCTTGAATTTTGTAGTGGTAGCAGAATGGGAACTGTGGATTTAAGCCCACATCCGGCTGGCAGTCCATAAAATACCAACATTCCAACCATTACCTGGTAACTAGATTGCAGAAGGAATTTATTTTAAAAGAGAGTGTTCGATTTTGGTTGCTATGAAAGGTCTTCTAGGCAAAAGCAATCTTGGGTTTCTGTTTGCACAGTACCTAGCACAAGGGGACCCTGGCCTCCTGGAGTGATCATAAATACTCTATCACAAAAAAGAGAATGAGAAAATCTTTGTCTGAGACACTGATGAACATGTCGAGTGTATGAATACAAAATTGGTAATTACACGTAGTGACATTATAAAAAGAAGCTTATGCCACTTAATCATATATTTAAAATGTGTAGTTGTACCAGGTAGAATCAAACTAAATTGCATTCATCATTTTAGCCCAGTTTGGAGGCACTGTACACTGCTATTCATTTAACAGCTTCCATCTTCCAGAGCAGCACACACGTAAGGAAGTCGCACTGTATGCTCCCATAGGAGGGACAGCTTAACAAAATCAGCAGGAACGCAGAGGGGACGCTGGAGTGTCCCCGAATATGTCAGCAGCAGCCAGTCGGAAAATGACCCTGTGAAAAATTTCAGCTTTTTATTGAAAACTGGAGATTTTTTTTTAACTTTCACCACAACCCAAATATTTTAGTCAAACCAAAATGTTGCCACAGAAAATTAACTGTTTTAACGAATCCCCATTTTTCTGCAGATAACGTTGTCGAAAACAATCTCAACTGGCTGCAGGTGCTGCCGCTGCTGACTGACAGATTCTTTTCAGAGTGACCTCAGTCGATAAATTCACAGTCAGGTACAGAAAGCTCTGATACGTCCTCTCAAATGTTGACTGTTATATTATTTCTATTATGGCAGTGCTTGCTCCCTCCAGCTGAGATCAGGGCTTCTAGTGGTAGGTGCTGTACATATAACAGAGCTGGAGGCAGTTCTTGTCCTGAAGAATGTACAACCTCAGTAGAAAAGTCAGGGAATAGGAGGTATTATCATCCCTGTTTTACGGATAGGGACCTGAGGCACACAGAAATTAAGAACCTTACCAGTCTCAGGCCTAGTCTATACTACGCGTTTAAACCGACTTTAGCAGCGTTAAACCGATTTAAAGCTGTACCCACCCACACAACGAGGCCCTTTAGATCAATATAAGGGGCTCTTTAAATCGGTTTCTGTACTCCTCCCCGAGAGAAGTAGCGCTAAAATCGGTATTACCATATCGGATTAGGGTCAGTGTGGCCGCAAATCGACAGTATTGGCCTCCGGGTGGTATCCCACAGTGCTCCACTGTGACCACTCTGGACAGCAGTCTGAACTCGGATGCAGTGGCCAGGTAGACAGGAAAAGCCCAGCGAACTTTTGAATTGCATTTCCTGTGTGTCCAGCATGGAGCTCTGATCAGCACGGCTGGTGATGCAGTCCCAAATCCAAAAAGAGCTCCAGCATGGACTGTACGGGAGATACTGGATCTGACCGCTGTATGGGGAGACAAATCTGTTCTATCAGAGCTCCGTTACAGAAGACGAAATGCCAAAGCATTTGAAAAAAATCTCCAGGCTATGATACAGAGTCCACATCACAGTGCTGCGTGACATGAGTAACGGAAAGCCAAAGAATCAAATGGACGCTCATAGAGGGAGGGAGGGGGTACCAAGGACTCCAGCTATCCCACAGTCCCCGCAGTCTCCGAAAATCATTTGCATTCTTGGCTGAGCTCCCAAAGCCTGTAGGGTCAAACACATTGTCCGGGGGGGTTCAGGGTCTATTTCGTCAATTTGCCCCCCCTCACCCTCCATGATAGAAAAGAGGAAAAATCGTTTCTTGACTTTTTTATATGTCACCCTATATATACTGCATGCTGCTGGTAGACACGGTGCTGCAGCAGTAAACAGTAGCATCCTCTCTCCTCCCCTCCCCGGTGGCAGATGGTACCATGCAGTAGGACTGATAGCTGTCCTCATCATGAGCCCGTGAGTGCTCCTGGCTGGCCTCAGGTGAGGCTGGCCGGTGGCGCCTGGGTAAAAATAGGAATGTTTCCTGGTCATTCCCAGTAGATGGTACAGAACGGCTGGTAACTGTCCTCATCATAGCAACTGGGGGCTGAGCTCCATCAGCCCCCTTCCTTTCATGTATAAAGAAAAGATTCTGTACTGCCTGGACTATCATAGCAGCGTGATGCTGGGCTCCTCTCCCCTCTCCCGTTTAATGTCCTGCCTGGACTATCATAGCAGCTGGAGGCTGCCTCCTCCCCATTTTATCTCAGTAACAAGTCAGTGTTTCTTATTCCTGCATTCTTTATTACTTCATCACAGAAATGGAAGGGACACTGCCACGGTAGCCCAGGAAGGTTTGGGGAGTAGGGAAGCAATGGGTGGGGTTGCTGCAGGGACACCCCCTAGAATGGCATGCAGCTCATCATTTCTGCTGGATCTGACACGGAGCCGCTGTGCTCTCTGGTTCTCTGATACACTGTTTCTCTAGTACACTTGCCCCATATTCTAGGCAGGACTGACTCTATTTTTAGATACCATAAAGGAGGGAATGACGAGGGGTCATTCCCATTTTTGTCTTTGCGCCCCCGGCCAACCTCAGCCAGGGGCACCCATGAAAGCAGCAGATGGTACAGAACGACAGATAACCTTCATCTCATTGCCAATTTACAATGGCGCAACAGACGGTACAAAATGACCGATAACTGTCTCTGCTGTCATGCAAAGGCAAATGAATGCTGCTGTGTAGCGCTGCAGTACCGCCTCTGTCAGCGGCATCCAGTGCACAATGGTGACAGTGAAAAAAGGCTGAACGGGCTCCATGGTTGCTGTGCTATGGCATCTGCCAGGGCAACCCAGGGAAAAAGGGCGCGAAATGATAGTCTGCCGTTGCTTTCTCGCAGGAAGGAATGACTGACGACATTTACCCAGAACCACCCACAACAATGATTTTTGCCCCATCAGGCACTGGGATCTCAACCCAGAATTCCAAGGGGCGGGGGAGACTGCGGGAACTATGGGATAGCTACGGAATAGCTACCCACAGTGCAATGCTCCAGAAATTGACGCTAGCCTCAGACCATGGACGCACACCGCCGAATTAATGTGCTTAGTGTGGCCGCGTGCTCTCAACTTTATATAATCTGTTTTACAAAACCGGTTTATGTAAAATTGGAATAATCCCGTACTGTAGACGTACCCTCACACAGGAATTCCATGTCAGAGCTGGGAATTGACCCTGCATCGTCACCTGAATTTCACCACAAGGCTACCCCTTCCTGCACATAACATTGCCACTGATAAAAATTATAAAAGAGTTTTATGTTCTTTAGCCTACGTCAGACAGAAAATCCTCTGGGCAGTAAATTATGGCATAGCCAAGCAGCCACAAACCTTGGTGCACATAGACAAGGGATGGTTTGCCACCAGCAAACTTGGTACCAAAGTGGCAGTGCTCCACCCATGTAGTATAGTTTGCTCAGCAAATGTACTCTTGTCAGCCCCACTTATGCATCAACCAGGGCCTGACCAAAGTCTGCTGTGAAATCAAAGGACAGCCTCCCACTGACGGACAGTGCAAATTCTTCAAATGGACCAAAAACTGATGAGGAATGTCAAAGGCTGGAGCACACGTGTTATTCAATACTGCTACTGCTGCTGCCAGTCAATGAAAATGGCAGTAAAAAGAGCACAAGTGTTCTTGCCTTCCCTTCACCGTCATTCAATCCCGGGATAATCTGCAATATGATCTTAATTGGAACAAAGTGGGGCATCCAATCGTCTGTATGGAAAGAAAAGTAAGGCAACTGCCATCGTTTCTATATTGATTAATTTGATCCATTTACACAGGTGTTACTGGATAATCAATCACTGCCTGCTGGGTTTGAATGAAATAGAGAATGACACAACATCCATGATGATCAAGGAGTACAAAAGACGGTTACTCACCTTTGTAACTGTTGTTCTTCGAGATGTGTTGATCACATCCATTCCAGTTAGGTGTGCGCGCCGCGCGTGCACGTTAGTCGGAAACTTTTTACCCTAGCAACTCCAGTGGGCCGGCAGGTCGCCCCCTGGAGTGGCGCTGCCATGGCGCCCAATATATATCCCTGCCGGCCCGCCCGCTCCTCAGTTCCTTCTTGCCGGCTACTCCGACAGTGGGGAAGGAGGGCGGGTGCGGAATGGATGTGAGCAACACATCTCGAAGAACAACAGTTACAAAGGTGAGTAACCGTCTTTTCTTCTTCGAGTGATTGCTCACATCCATTCCAGTTAGGTGACTCCCAAGCCATACCTAGGCGGTGGGGTCGGAGTGAGAAGTCGCGGCACGGAGCACTGCAGTTCCGAAGGCCGCATCCTCCCTCGACTGCTGGACCAGGGCGTAGTGGGAAGCAAAGGTGTGGACCGATGACCAGGTCGCTGCCCGACAGATTTCCTGGATGGGCACATGGGCGAGGAAAGCCAGCGACGATGCCTGCGCCCTGGTAGAATGCGCAGTCACACGGCCCGTAGGGACATGGGCCAAGTCATAACAGGTCCTGATACAGGACGTAACCCAAGAGGATACCCTCTGGGAGGAGATAGGAAGCCCTTTCATACGATCTGCTACCGCCACGAAAAGCTGGGGGGATTTTCGGAAGGGTTTAGTCCTCTCTATGTAGAACGCGAGAGCCCTACGGACATCCAGCGAGTGGAGCTGCTGCTCCCTGCCTGAGGAGTGAGGTTTTGGGGAAAAAACCGGAAGGAAAATCTCTTGGTTGACGTGGAAAGCCGAGACCACCTTGGGCAGAAAAGCAGGGTGTGGTCTCAGCTGCACCTTGTCTTTGTGGAAGACCGTATATGGGGGGTCTACCACAAGAGCTCGGAGTTCCGACACCTGTCTAGCTGAGGTGATAGCCACTAGAAAGGCAGTCTTCCAAGAGAGGTAGAGCAGGGAGCAAGTAGCTAACGGCTCAAAGGGGGGCCCCATGAGCCAGGACAACACCAGGTTAAGATCCCAGGTTGGAGCAGGGGGACGGACGTTAGGGAATAAACGTTCCAGCCCTTTAAGGAATCTCGACACCGTCGGGTGAGAAAAAACGGAGCGACCGTCCGCACCCGGGTGAAAGGTGGAGATAGCTGCTAGGTGGACTCGCAACGACGATAAGGCCAGACCTTGCCCTGTGAGGGACCAAACATAGTCTAAGATTTCGGTTACCGAAACTTCCATAGGGCGGAGATTTCTCTCCACGCACCAAGAGGAGAAGCGTTTCCATTTCGCCGAATATGTGGCTCTTGTGGACGGTTTCCTGCTGCTCAAGAGCACCTCTCTCACAGGCGTGGAGCAGCGCAGCTCGGAACCAGTCAGCCACGCAGGAGCCACGCCGCCAGGTGCAGCGACTGCAGGTCTGGGTGACAGAGGGTCCCATGGTCCTGGGTAATCAGGTCCGGATGAAGGGGCAGGGGAACTGGGCCGGCTACGGCCAAGTCCAGCAGCATCGTGTACCAGTGTTGCCTGGGCCATGCTGGGGCCACCATGATCACGAGAGCCCTGTCTCTGCGCACCTTCAGGAGGACCTTGTGGACCAGAGGGAACGGGGGAAAGGCATAGTACAGGTGGGTCGACCACTGGATGAGGAAGGCATCCGCTATCGACCCCGGCTCCCTGCCCTGAAAGGAGCAGAACGCTTGGCACTTCCTGTTCCCCTTGGACGCGAAGAGGTCCACCCGGGGATAACCCCACCTCCGGAAAATGGAGAGAGCGACGTCCGGGCGAAGGGACCACTCGTGTGACAGGAAGGATCTGCTCAATCGATCCGCCAGCGTGTTCCGTACTCCAGGAAGGAAAGAAGCTCTGAGGTGAATGGAGTGGGCTACGCAAAAGTCCCAGAGTCGTATCGCCTCGAGGCACAGGGAGGAGGACCTGGTGCCGCCCTGCTTGTTGATATAGTACATGGTCGTCGTGTTGTCCGTGAACACGGCGACACAACGACCCTGAAGCTGATGACAGAACGCTTGACAAGCAAGGCGGACCGCTCTCAACTCCCGCATGTTGATGTGTAGCCCCACCTCCTCCTGAGACCACAGGCCCTGTGTCCGCAGGGTCCCTAGGTGGGCCCCCCAGCCTAGATCTGAGGCATCCGTTGTCAGGGATACCGAGGGCTGAGAGGGGTGGAAGGGAAGACCCGCACATAATACGGACTGGTCTAGCCACCAGCCGAGAGAATCTAAGACCTTCTGGGGGATTGTGACTAACATGTCTAACGGTTGCCTTGCCGGCCTGTAATGACTGATAAGCCACAGCTGGAGAGGCCTCATGCGGAGCCGAGCGTAGTCGGTTACAAAGGTGCAAGCCGCCATGTGGCCTAGCAGGGTTAGACATGTCCTCACTGACGTCAATGGGGCTGACCGCAAACGTTGAACGATCGCCACCATGGTCTGGAACCGTTGCAGAGGCAGCGAGGCCCTGCCCACAGTGGCGTTCAGGACGGCCCCGATAAATTCCACCTTCTGAGTGGGCCTCAGGGTGGACTTGTCTGCGTTTATCAAGAGGCCCAGACTTGCAAACATGCCGGTGATCACGCGGACATGGCTGTTGACTTGTTGTTCCGACGTGCCCCGAATCAACCAGTCGTCCAGATAAGGGAACACGTGGACACGGTTGCGCCGAAGATGCGCCACGTCAACTGCCATGCACTTTGTAAACACCCTCGGGGACGTGGACAGGCCAAATGGGAGGACTGCAAATTGATAATGAAGAGCCCCCACAACGAAGCGGAGAAAGCGTCTGTGGCGCGGCCAAATGGCAATGTGGAAATACGCGTCCTGCATGTCGAGGGCGGCGTACCAGTCTCCCGGATCCAGGGATGGAATAATGGTCCCCAGGGATACCATGCGGAACTTCAACTTTACGAGGTATTTGTTGAGCTCTCGCAGGTCGAGGATAGGCCTGAGGCCCCCCTTGGCCTTGGGGATCAGAAAGTAGCGGGAATAAAACCCCTTGCCTTTCTCGTTTTCCGGAACCGCCTCTATAGCTCCTTTGCTGAGGAGCGTCTGCACCTCCTGCCGAAGGAATTGCTCGTGAGAGGGGTCCCTGAAGAGGGACGAGGAAGGAGGGCGGGAAGGAGGAAATGAAACAAACTGCAGGCGGTATCCCGTCTGCACCATGCTTAAGACCCAGCGGTCTGATGTTATTTGGGACCACGCCGGGAGGAAAAACGAAAGGCGGTTGGAAAACGGGGGGGGAAGGATCCATAGGGGAAACTGTTACTGCGCCCTCGGGCGCACCTTCAAAATGAAGGCTTAGGTCCAGGCGGGGGTTTTGAGGAGCCTTGGTTCTGCCCCCCTTGGTTCCCCGACTGCCTGCGCCTTCCGTTCCTGCCGCGGCGCCTGTAAAGGTCCTGTCGCTGGCGGAACTGGGAAAACGGCCTGCGTTGTTGTTGTTGTTGCTGCGACCTAAAGGGTCTACGCTGCGTCACGGGGGTGTGCATCCCGAGGGACCGCATAATGACCCGGTTGTCTTTCAGACTCTTGAGTCTGGGGTCTGTCTTGTCAGAAAACAGGCCCTGTCCTTCGAAAGGAAGGTCCTGTATAGTATGTTGGAGCTCCGGCGGAAGGCCGGAAACCTGCAGCCAGGAGATGCGACGCATCGTAACTCCTGACGCGAGGGTACGGGCAGCCGAGTCCACAGCGTCCAGGGAGGCTTGTAAGGCCGTGCGTGCGACCTTCTTGCCTTCGTCCAAGATGGCCGTAAACTCTTGGCGAGCATCCTGTGGCAGCAGCTCCTTAAATTTGTCCACTGCCACCCAGGAATTAAAGGCATATCTGCTCAGCAGGGCCTGCTGGTTGGAGACCCTGAGCTGCAGCGCCCCAGCCGAATACACCTTACGGCCAAGGAGGTCCATCCGCCTGGCTTCTCTGGATTTGGGGGCTGGAGCCTCCTGGCCGTGACGCTCCCTATCGTTCACTGATTGCACCACCAGTGAACCCGGAGTCGGGTGTACATGGAGATATTCGTATCCCCTAGAAGGGGCCATGTACTTCCTCTCGACGCCTTTCGCTGTCGGAGGGATGGAGGCCGAGGACTGCCAGATGGTGTTGGCGTTGGCCTGGATGGTCCGTATGAAGGGCAGGGCGACCCTGGTGGGAGCATCAGAAGAGAGGATGGTTACAATTGGATCCTCTATCTCCGAGACCTCCTCTGCCTGCAGACTCAGATTTTGAGCCAATCGCCTGAGGAGGTCTTGGTGCGCCCTGAGATCCAGCGGGGGGGGACTGTTGGAGGAGGTACCCGCCACCGCCTCATCCGGGGAGGAGGATGAGGAGACCCCAGGCACGAGAGTGTCTAACTGAGGGTCTTCCTCAGCCCTCGCCTCTGCCTCAGGAGCCACAGCGGAGTCTTGCTGCTTGGACCCTTCCTCCCCTTCCGGGGAGGGAGGGGGGCGAGACAACGAGGCTTCAGGAGCCCTACGCTCCGCAGTCGCCGGCCTAGCAGGGAGCTGCTGGGGGCCCTGGGCCTGATGGTATGCCCAGGGTGTCCAGAATCCCCACTGTTGAGGGCCTTGGTCCTGCAGCGGCGGATCACCGAACAGCGCCATCTGCCGGTCGGTGCCCAGCGCATACCCGCTGTCCGTCTGGGAGGATACGGACGGCTGTCTAGAGGGCCATGGAGGGGCCGACCCTGGATGGTAAGGGTCTGCGCGGGCCGGCACGGAGGATCGTCTCGGTGCCGGGGACCGGTGCCGGGAGTCATAACGGTGCCGGGATCGGGATCGGGACCGAGTTCTGTCGCGGTGCCGGGATCCTGATCGGTATCGGGCGCCGCTTCGGTGCCGGGACCTGCCACCGGCTCGGTGCCGGGAGGTCGACCGAGACCTGCCACCGGCTCGGTGCCGGGAGGTCGACCGAGACCTGCCACCGGCTCGGTGCCGGGAGGTCGATCGGGACCGGGACCTGCCACCGGCTCGGTGCCGGGAGGTCGACCGGTGCGGCGAGTAGCGTCGGGACCTGCTTCTAGAATCGCGGTGCCGGTCTCGGCGACTGGAACCTGACCGCGATCGTCTCGATGTCGACCGGTGCTGCGAGTGCGACCGGTACCGCTGAGGGGAGCGGTGCCGGGACTGCGAGCGGCGGCGGGATCTGGAGCGCCCAAGACGTCGGGACCTGGATCGTGAACGAGATCTTCTGGGCGGTGCCGACATCATGGGCTTGCCTTTGGACACAACCCGCACCGGAGGTACCGGGGGTGGCAGCCAAGTGGGCTCAGTCAGGGCTATGAGGTCCCGAGCCGAGGCGAAGGTCTCCGGTGTGGATGGGACCAGTATCTCAACCCCAGATCTCATGGGGGAGCTCGGCGGTACCGGACTCGACGGACCCGCTGGGCCCGGAGTTGACGGTGCCGGCGGCGCCGCGGCCGATGTCGAGGCCGGGCGCTCTAGCCGGGTCTGCCTGGCCGGAGTATTGGACTTCGACGGCCTTGGTTCTGACTCCGGTGCCGGAGAGGGCCGGTGCCGGGGAGTCTTCTCAGTGCCGGTGCGATCCGGTGCCGGCGCCGAGATCACGGCCTGCGAAGCCGTCGGGTCAAGTGCCGCCTCCATGAGGAGAGTCCGGAGCCTTTGATCCCTTTCCTTCTTTGTTCTTGGCTTAAAAGCCTTACAGATGCGGCACTTGTCAGATCTGTGCGATTCCCCGAGGCACTTCAGGCACGCTTCGTGGGGATCGCTGGTAGGCATGGGCTTCTTGCAGGCCGCACACTGCTTGAAGCCCGGCGAAACAGGCATGAGCCTGGCGCCGGGTGCCGGGAAGGGCTAAGCCCCTGGCGAAGAACTACTTAACAACTATTTAGCTTAACTATCTACTTAACCAACTAATTAACAACTATAATGGACTAGAGATGAACGATAGATAAACGATAGAGAACTAGGAGAGCTAGGGACGTGGAGGACAGCTATGCCGCGCTCCACAGTTCCAACGACCGACACGGCGGTAAGAAGGAACTGAGGAGCGGGCGGGCCGGCAGGGATATATATTGGGCGCCATGGCGGCGCCACTCCAGGGGGCGACCTGCCGGCCCACTGGAGTTGCTAGGGTAAAAAGTTTCCGACGAACGTGCACGCGCAGCGCGCACACCTAACTGGAATGGATGTGAGCAATCACTCGAAGAAGAACTTCAGGTTGCGTTAGTCAGACATTGTTACTGACATCATAAGTACCAGCATGAATTCTGCCAGCCAATACAGGCCATCTGGAGTCATAAGGAAAATGAAACCAACTTCTTAGGGAACTGGCTTCCTTGCAGTAATTCAGAAGTCCTGATTTAAGGGCTCTGCTACACAAGGACGCTCAGGAAAGTTAAGAAGAATCAGCTAAAGGTGTGAAGTCAATACACACAAATTAAAGTGTGTTCTCCCCAGGAGGATGCTCTTGTTACCTTAGACACCTGTAACTTAATCCTCCTTGGAGAATTAATGCTTTCATGCCAGAATAAAGTGGTCATAGTATGTCATAAATTAATTCTCAAGGAGGTGAGACAAAGTGGGTGAGGGAATATCTTTTATTGGACCAACTTCTGTTGGTGAGAGAGACAAGCTTTCCAGGCATACAAAACTCTTCTTTGGATCTGGGAAAGGAACTCCCAGCGTCACAGCAAAATGCAAGGTGGAACAGATTGTTTAGCATAAGTAGTTAGCACTTATTATAAGGCAATGGTTCTCAGCCAAGGGTATGGGGCTGAATAGGGATTGGGAGCTTAACCCAGAATTCCAATGGACAGTGGAGACTGTGGGAACTGGGGGATAGCTTCCCACAGTGCACTGCTTTGTGAGTCGATGCTAGCACAGTAGTGAGGATGCACTCCGCCGACTTAATGTGCTTAGTGGGGACATACACGATCAACTGTATAAAATCGATTTCTAAAAATCGACTTCTATAAAATCGATCTAATTTCATAGTGTAGACATACCCTAAGGGTGGCTAAATCTAGCCCTAAGTGAATAGTTTATAATGATATGAATTTGTGCACATAGACAAAGGTGAGGGAAGAGGGTGGAGGAGAGGTATGTACTATATTGTAAATGTACAAATCTAATCAGTACCACAGAACATGTACTTGGTTTATAGTAATATTGGACTCATTTTCATTGGACTTTTTCAAACACGACAGCGGCCTTGTCTATACACAAGAGCATTGCTGCTTCCACTATACTGGCATAGTTATAGTGGAACAACCCCCATAGTGTGAACACAGTTATATAGTAATGAAGGTACTTTTTACAAGTATAGTTTATCCCTGTATGGGAAAGTGAACCAACTGTGCCAGTATAACTGCATGCACCCTAGTAGTTGTACTGGTAGAATTATTTCAATAAGAAACGTATACCCCCAGCTAAAATAGCTATGACAGCACAAAATCTGTGGATAGACCAGAGCTAACTTGTTTTCACACCATTTCTGTGAAATATCTACTATTGTTTCCATTTTACTACTGGGAGAAATAAGGCAGAGAAGTTAACTGACACACCCAAGTCTGTGACACGTTAGGATTTCATAGTTCTTTGTCTAGACATGGATTCAAGCCACTCAGTCACAGCTGTCTCCGGAATAAGACTATCATACTATGCATTATCGGGAAAACTTTTTCTTCAAATGTTGGAATAAAATGGTTGCATCTCTAACAAACTTGTTTTGGAACAAATTACAAAGATAACTTCTTGATATCATTCATATTTTATTTCTTACAGGCTTTAATCCTTTCTTTACATTTATCATAAAATCAATAGGAACTCTCTGTATGAAAAGGAAAAACGATTGATATATGACCGTGTTTTATTTGGAGTACCACTCGTAGCTGAGATTCGTCAATAAAAATACACCATATGTCTAGCAAATCTTTGCGTGGCAATAACGTATTGTATTATGACAACATAAAAGTATGTCATTAGGTAGTAATTTACTTTTAAAATTGCAATACTAATCACACGATTAGGAATTTACATTCAGAGAGAACAAGTTTTGTTCATTCTTGGCTGAATGACGAAGTGTAGACTCGGGTCATGGATGCCTCACACTTACAAAGGGTTTACACCTGGGGGATGTTTCACTTCAGTGGAGTTACTCCTGATTTACACCAGTGTTAGTGAGAGGTGGGTTAGGCCATTGAAGAGAAGAATTCACTTTTAGGAAAACAAAATAAACAAATGTTTTCATTCTTTAAGGTTTTTTGTAAATTGCCACCATTAAACTTACATCAGTACATGCAACCAGAAGTCACTGGTGCATTTATATTGTTCTGCTTTATTGTTTTCATTTGCTTTCCTTAAGCCGTAAACATCTTGTTCTACTATGAAGAATGGCTCCTTCTTGCCTTTGCACAATCTTTCTAAAGAAACCAAGGCACTACCTCTGGTTCTCTGGAGATAAATTCCATTTTGAGGGCTTAAGTGGCATATATGCCACATGTTAGCTTTTGCACATGGGCTGATTTCACCCACAGGGCACATTAAATAAGTAGGAGGGAAAATTATATTCATCTCACATGCTCTATGTGATATACAGCACTGGCTTTCATAAGGATGTGATCAAAAGCTTACTGAAGTCAATGAGAGACTTTCCATTGACTTCAATTGGCTTCGGATCAGGCCCTATATACACATTATTCCCACCACTGCCAGAAATTGACATATTCCGGTCTTACTATTGTGAGGTGCCCATGGATGGGAGAGGAGGATGGAGTGAAATTGACATATTGTACCTGAACCAGAGCAGAATGGGTTATAGGAAAACAGGGATAGGGAGGGTGGGTGCAATGTTCTGCAGCTTTTCTTAGGGCATATCTCCACTTACCTCTGGAGTGATTGATCCAGCATGGGGTCAATTTATTGTATCTAGTAAAGATATGATAAATCAACGCCAAGCACTCTCCTGTCGACTCTGGTACTCCACCAGAGCGAGAAGTGTAGGCATAGACAACAGGTGAGCATCAGCAGTTGACCTATTGCAGTGAAGACACCGCAGTAAGTAGATCTAAGTACGGTGACTTCAGCTATGTTATTCACATAGCTGAAGTTGCGTAACTTAGATCGATTCCTCCCTCCCAGTGTAGACCAATCCTTAGTATTGGCTCCAGAAAGGAGCAGCGTATGATTTTTATAGCTTTGCTGTCAGTTATGGGGTACTTTCAGGCAGCACAAGGGATCTGCCTGGGGCCAGACTTCATTCCCCTTCATCTCCCACAAACTCACGAGAAAGTTATGTCCTGCCATGCTCTGGCAAAGATGAAAAGAAAGCTAGCTGTAGTCATGCAATTTTCACTGTAAAAGAAAAATACATTTGTTTTTTTTCACTTAGCTTGTGATTTCCATTGTTTTTTCTCCACTCCTGCTGAGGGTCATCAGAGAAAGCAAGATAGCCTAATCCAGAGCTTGACTTTTTGAGTTCAGTCAGAAGAACTCCCAAGGTTCAAAACTAAGCCTTACTACACTAGCCATCTAAGCTGACCTCCTTGCAATTTGTAGTTCAGCATGGCACATCACAGCTCATGAGAGTGATAAATGAGTGCAGGTCTCAAGGTGAGACACTTCATATCCAGGCTAACACAAGCAAGTTTCATTGCTGTTTTTATTCCATTCCCCCTTCTCCCAAATTCACACTCTCACTTTCCACTTACTCCTTCTCCTCTCAATCTGATCAAAGCATAGAGGAGTGTCATCCCAATGGGACAGCAAACTCTAACAGCATGAACAGGTTTCACACCAAATAAAGACGTGTGAAGAATGAGAATGGGCTTCCTAACGTGGTTGCTGTTTTGTACATGAAGCCACCTGGAGGCTCTGAATATTATACAGATTGGAAACTGTCTCCCATCTCAGTTGTGATTATTATAAAGGATGGGTGAACTAATTCTGACCCCCTGGAGTTGACGATTTACAATCCCAAATTTCGGCTCAATCCTCTTGTAAATGACTGAGATAAACATCCTACGGAGAGGCTTATTATGTTAAAGTAGCACTAGTATAACATTGTAACACAGCTCCTGACAACTCTTCAAAGGGATGGAGTGTTCTACTGCTCTGTTTTAAACCACACTAGATTTAAATTACACCCAGAATATAGTCTTGGATATTTTCAGAGATGTTTCTCCTTCCCTGTCCTTCTGACTCTTCATCCAGACTGACTTTTGATTGCTTGGGGGGGGGGGGCCCAGTGCTATTTTTAAAAGACCTACGGAATTCACTTGCAGCAGCTTTATCTCACTTGTAAAGAAGAGGGGCCATGGCTTCTGTCCATTGTTTTGATTTGGTCTGGCACCAGTGGGCATATAAATGTATTATTACTAACACATAGTCTAAGATCAAGTGCTAGTGACTGCTCCAATATTTGGTCCGGATAGAAAGGCTCTGTAGAAATAGTTAGCGATATTCCTCTGACAGATCTGGGAACTGTGTGAAGCTGCTTGGTATATACAAACCTCACATCCCTGGGTCCAGTTCTGCAAAGTGCCAGATGGGTCAAACATGCAAAGCATCTGGCAGGCCCAGGCCCATGATGTACTCTGTTCCATATACTATGGTATTTCCATATAATTACCACATGGGCATTTCTTTCTACTCCCAGGTCTCCAGTTTTCTGTCATTCATTACCATTCACCAGGCTCACAGACATATGGCAATTACAGTGGTCCCAGCTGAGAAATGAGCATTAGGCTCTGGGTAATACACCTGTGTCAACTCTCCAGCAAAAATCCCAGGGAAACAGTTCAATGGGTCTTTCCCTTTGTCTGTTAATGACTGGCACATGCAAAAGAGCTGGAATAGGGGTAAGTCTCTCTCCCTGAAAGAGATTAATTTAGACAGAAACTGTTACAGTATGCAAGTGAATTACAGTATGCAGAGCATGCTATAATAAGAGTAATTAAGATACCAAAAGTAGTCAAAATATGGTTAATTATGCCCCAGGCAGGCCCACATGTTGGTTCAATCAAAACATCTCTATCCATCGCACTGTCATCCTGACCGTATCTTTAAGAGAGGTCAATGTGTTCCTGTTATCTCTGGACTGTGTGGATACCATACTTGGTATTGGGGTGTTCTGGTATCACCCTTCTGGAATGTGTTTGTGTGAGTGTCCTGTGCTTAGTACTCTTCAGGAACATGTCTAATTTTGCAATATCAGCCCTGTTCTTGCCAGCTTCTGTGAGCTGGCACGCAGGCACAGCCTGACTTCTGCTCACAGCCTGTCTCTTGCTAATGTAGCTTTACATTAGCAAGTCTTGACCACTACTTTAGTGCAGGCCTCAGGCCTCACACAGGGCCTCGGATACAAGGCCTTATGTCTCAGACTCCCTTTCTACTACAGTAATGACCAGTGAATTTGTTACAACAGCTGCAGTGAATGGTGCCAGGTGACAGAAAACAACCAGTGCAACTGGTATAACAGCACTTAATTACACCAAAGCACTGCAGGACGGGGCTCCTGCATTCTCATAGTAAAATGAGCAGTAAATGGCACCTGACTGCACCTTTCCATACTACAGCGGCACACCACTCCTGGCCGGAGCCCTGACACAGAGACAAGGGACTGGCTGCATGCACCCTTTGCCACTGACGTGGCACATGCCACTTTGTGCGACTTCGAAGAGGAAGTTGTGTACTAAATCTGACCCCAGATTATAGTGCACAATAGATTCATTTCTCCATCAGTACTCTCAGACAATGCTCAATACAGGCAGCATTTGGAAACTGCCCTTGTCTTTCTGGCCTATCTCCTAACTCCATTAGGGGCTGTAACCAGGGCGGGGTGAATGGGGCAGCTGCCCAGGGCACAAAGCCAGGGGCAGTGGAAAAATGAGGTGGACAAAAAAATAATGGTGGGGGTTAGAGCCCTGCAGCAGGATTGGGATCCTACAGGTCCATGGGTGTAATGTGACTGCTACATTTGCAGGGGCAAAGTGTGCGCGCACACACACACACACACACACACACACACACATGCACGCACGCACACTGAAGCCTGTTCCCTTGGCTCACTGGTTGTCTCCCTCCACCTGGAGGGGTGCCTGGGCTGCCGGTGCTGGTGGGAGGGGACAGGCCGGCTTAATAGTGGAGTCCCAGCTACTGCTGGTGGCCACTCTGGACCGGTTGCTGCAGTGACATCACTGCTTTGGTGCTGCTGCAGCCGCCTCCCTGCTGGGGCTGTCGCTACTGCTTAGGGGATGCCACATGCTGGGCTCCTGCTTCCCATATCCTCTTCTCTTTCCCATCCCCCCCTTCCTCTCCCCACTGTCCCCTGTCTCATCCCATCCCCCCAGCCACTTCTCACCTCCCTGCCTTATCCCACTATCTCTTCCCCCAACCCCACCCCACCCCTTGCCCTGTCCCCCTGTGGGCACTCCCCATTGTACAGGAAAGAAGTGGGCTCTAGGAGGAGGAGGCAGTGTCCAACTGCTGAGTCAGTGACCAGGGAAAAGTTGCTCCATCCCTTCCCTCTGCTTCCCATGATCCAAATCGTGTAGGGGAGGGGTACAATGTGGGAAGCACAGAGCCCCTCTCCTAGGCAGACTGAGCAGAGCAAGCCCAGCAGGGCAGCTCGGCGCTCGCAGAAATGGAGGAGGGAAATGGCATGTGACCCTACATGACCCCCCCCACACATATTTCATCTCTGTTTTGGGGCTTAATGCCTCCCTGCGCCTCCTCAAACTAAACCCATGCACAGGTCCCGTTAACATACCAGGCCCCCCTTACTTCTGTGCTGCTGCTGGTGACGGCACTGCCTTCAGAGCTGGGCACTTGGCCAGCAGCTGCAACTCTCCAGCCACCCAGCTCCGAAGGCAGCGCCGTGCCAGCAGCACCACACAAGTAATGGTGGCAAGACCATACCAGGCCCCCCTTACTTCTGTGCTGCAGCTGGCGGTGGCACTGCCTTCAGAGCTGGGCGGCTGGAGAGCAGCAGCTGCTGGCCAGGGTATTCAGGTTGTTTGCAGCATGGAAGGACTATTTCTTTAATGCCGCTCCTGTTCCACCCTGCAATACCCTGTCTCACTTGCTCCCACATTGTTTGTTGAATTTTTATCCCATTCTCACTGTTGCGGCATCTGTTCCTGCTGGACATGCAGGATCCCAGTCCTGCACCGGAGCTCTACTAGGGGTTGCAAATATGCTTGCTTGCCCTGGGCACTAAAATGCCTAGTTACAGCACTGACTTCTCACTTCTTCCTTGAAAGAATCCAGGACTTAGTAGCATGGGCACACCCTCCCCTTCCTTAGTCACACTCATCCAATCAGAGAAGAGAAACAAAACCAGGTTACTGAGCTGACGAATCAGACTACAGCAATATTGAAGAATGAATGGTGGGGACATTGTCCAAACCTGGCTTGTGAGCAATTCATAGGCTGAAATGTGTTGGCGTGAAAAACTGACTGAATAATTCAGAACAAGGATCCACATCGGTCTGCAAACTGAAATAAAGGACAACAACATCTGTTGAATAAATCTGCTGCAAATCATAGAAGTTTGAGGTTGGAAGGGACCTCAGGAGGTCATCTAGTCCAACCCCCTGTTCAAAGCAGGACCAATCCCCAGACAGATCTCTATCCCAGCTCCCCAAATGGCCCCCTCAAGGATTGAGCTCACTATGCTGAGTTTAGCAGACCAATGCTCAAACCACTGAGCTATCCCTCCCCCCTGGTTCATACACCTCCAACACAATGTATGAGAAGGAACAGGTGTTGTATGCATCTATACCAGGGATCACCCAATGAAATTAGTAGGCAGCAGGTTTAAAACAAACAAAAGGAAGTACTTCTTCACAGTGGGAACTCTATCAGGGAATGTTGAGAAGGCCAAAACTATAATAGAGTTAAAAAAAATTAGATAAATTCATAGGGGATAGGTTCATCAACAGCTATTAGCCAAGATAGTCAGGGATGCAACCCCATTATTTGGGTATCCCCTGCCTCTGATTGCCAGAAGCTGGGAGTTGACAACAGGAGATGGATCACTTGATGATTACCTGTTCTATTCATTCTCTCTGAAGCACCTGGCACTGGCTATAGTCAAAAGACAGGATGCTGGGCTACATGGACCATTGGTCTGACACAGTATGGCTGTTCTTATGTTCTATGAATGTGTGCACGTCTCTCTCTTTTGCTGTGGTCCATGCACCAGATGGATGTTGTCAGTTTATATTTAAATTGAATCTCCATCATTCCATGGAGCAATATCCTTGTCATTTCACTAAACCAACTGTTTCTTCAATGGGCATATTGTTATTTCTTATCAGCAACCCAACAGTTGAATAAAGTAGTAGCCTCTCTGGCTATGCTGGAAGCGAGGCAATTAAGCATGTGCTTACATAAATGATATCATCCTTCTGTAATAACAACAACCCATGCACATGAGATGATATGAAAGCACCATTCTGATGAAAAAGTCATTGTTTTCTGATCAATGAGGCTTTAATGCAGGCTTAGAGGCATGCTTTCGCTGTTTCCTTTTAGAATTGCTAAACCCCTTTGTGGGTGCTAACTACATTTTACTAATTGGGTCTTATCTTACACTTTTAAAGTTGCTCTTCTCTGCAATCCCTGCACATCTTCCAGGCAACATGGAGTGTTTCCCTCCCAGGAACAGACTTTTTAAAATGCAACAGCAGCTCCATAATCATGAATCACAGATTAATTCTATCATTTGTGCCAAATCAGCTGTGCTGAAATAGATTATAAAATCACCTTCTAGTCAAACATATGGGCAGCATCACTTTAATAATGATTGGACTGTAAGAAGCAACATTTATATTTTAATTGATTTCCAAGGTGCATGGGCAGAATGTAGATTGGCTTATAATGCAGAAGTTAAAAATGTTTTATTAAAAAAGAAAAATTCATGTAATTTGCAGTTACTCTGTTACATTGTAAGTAAGTGTTGTAAGCAAGACTCAAGAAGTAATTCTTCCGCTCTACTCTACGCTGATTAGGCCTCAACTGGAGTATTGTGTCCAATTCTGGGTGCCACATTTCAAGAAAGATGTGGACAAACTGGAGAAAGTCCAGAGAAGAGTGACAAAAGTGGTTAAAGGTCTAGAAAACATGACCTTTCAGGAAAGACTGAAAAAATTGCGTTTGTTTAGTCTGGAGAAGAGAAGAATGAGGGGGAACATGATAACAGTTTTCAAGTATACTGCTACCCCAATATAACGCCGTCCTCGGGAGCCAAAAAATCTTACCGTTTTATAGGTGAAACCGCGTTATATCGAACTTGCTTTGATCCACCGGAGTGTGCAGCCTCACTCTGGAGCACTGCTTTACCGCGTTCTATCTGAATTCATGTTATATCGGGTTGTGTTATACCAGAGTAGAGGTGTACATAAAAGGTTGTTACAAGGAGGAGAGAGAAAAATCGTTCTTCTTAACCTCTGAGGACAAGCAATGGGCTTAAATTGCAGCAAGGGTGCTCTACGTTGGACATTAGGAAAAACTTCTTAACTGTCAGAGTGGTTAAGCACTGGAATAAATTGCTTAGGGAGGTTGTGGAATCTCCATCATTGCAGATTTTTAAGAGCAATTTAGAAAAACACCTGTCAGTAATCATAGAAGATTAATGTTGGAAGAGATCTCAGAGTGGTCTGGATAATATAGTCCTGCCATGAGTTCAGGGGTCTGGACTAGATAACCTCTTGAGGTCCCTTCCAGTTCTATGAGTCTATGATTTACACACTGTAGCTGTAGTGATCATGGAGTTCTAGTGAACTCCCACCAAGGGTCTCCACTGAGACATGGGGTCCCCAAATCAGCTTTGATTAAAGATGATATGAAAACATCACTCGCCAATATGAGTTCACTAATAGTAAAACAGTGATACATTAAACCTTAAACAGTGTATTTAATTTGAAGAAAAGCACTTTACAGAGTTCATTCACTCTATTTTCATATGACACAGATATGGGAGTTGAGCATCTGAGTGTTAAAGACAGGAACACTCTTTTAGCTGCTTTCAGTCAAGCCTACAGCTGTTAGGGGCTGTGATTCCGATCTGTGTCTGGGTTTGCAGCAGGCTAGTTAGTCTGGCTCAAACCAGGCAGGGCACTGAAGTCCTAAACTGATGGGGTAGGAAAGCAGGGGCAGAAATATTCTTGGCACATCAGTTGGCAGCTCCCAAGAGGGGGGTTCTGTGATCAAACCCGTCACAGAGGTTTTTAGATATTGATAAGAATTAGGTCCTTTACTTGTATAGCCTGCCATTTGATGACATCATTTGGACCTGATGAGATTGGAGTTGCTGGAATACCTTCCCTGACGTAGAATGCCTGCCCTTAACGCCCTATGAGATGAGAGACAACAGCAAACCCAGGAACTGGTAGTTAAGTGCCCGTAGTGGAATGGGTATATAGTGTTTCCCAAAGTAAAATGACGTGTGCTTCATCTTGTATGGCCAACAGGAGAAGGATGTCCCTTTTGGCCACTGAGATTTCCTTGATATTGGAAGTACAGCACCTTGACAGTTGACCATAGATTCCGGGTTTGTGATGCTGGCCTCATTGAAGGACCCCTTCGGGCTGTACAGGTCTCTCTCTCTTTTTACAATGAGAACTTGAGCTCTGAATTTGCATTTTGTTGACATTAGCTTTGCTTTTCACTACCGAGGAGGGGGCGCCACATGAAGGCAGTACATTTGTTTCCTTTCCTGACTTACACAACCAGACTACATCAGGAATTTAAATCTGCCACGAATGAGCAGGACATTTCTGAGGAAAGTAGAAATCTTTTTCACCTTCTAGATCAAACCAGACAAAAGTGCTGGAAAGAAACTGTTTCCAAATTGAATTTCGCACATTCCGGTTTCAAAGCCTGGCAAACTATTAAGAGACTGAGCTGAGAGTCTGGTCGGGGCAAAAGAGAATACAGAGTCACAGCAAACTCCATTGCATCCTCAGCTGGTGGCCAATGGCAGGGCTCCTAATCAAGACAAAGCTTTCAGCTGTACAGGGAATAGGAGGGATTATCATCCCTGTTTTACAGATAGGGACCTGAGACACACAGAAATTAAGAACCTTACCTAATCTCACACAGGAATTCCATGTCAGAGCTGGGAATTGACCCTACATCATCACCTGAATTTCACCACAAGGCTACCCCTTCCTGCATATAACACTGCCACTGGTAAAAATTATAAAAGAGTTTTATGTTCTTTAGTCTACGTCAGACAGAAAATCATCTCAGCAGTAAATTATGGCATAGCCAAGCAGCCACAAACCTTGGTCATATAGACAAGGGACGGTTTGCCACCAGCAAACTTGGTACCAAAGTGGCAGTGCTCCACCCACGTAGTATAGTTTGCTCAACATATGTGCTCTTGTCAGCCCTACTTATGCATCAACCAGGGCCCGTCCAAAGTCTGCTGTGAAATCAATGGACAGCCTCTCACTGATGGACAGTGCACATTCTTCAAATGGACCAAAAACTGATGAGGAATGTCAAAGGCTGGAGCACATATGTTATTCATTGCTGCTGCTGCTGCTGCCAGTCAATGAAAATGGCAGTAAAAAGAGCGCAAGTGTTCTTGCCTTCTCTTCACCGTCATTCAATCCCGGGATAATCTGCAATATGATCTCAGTTGGAACAAACTGGGGCATCCAATCGTCTGAGGTGGCTGCTGAGAGATGGCTGGCCCTGATGGCTCCTTTTACTGAGCAAGAGCTCAACCTGACTATACATCGGCTGCAGCCCAGTAAGGTTCCTGGTCTAGGAAAGCTGTTCCCAAGGCAAGGAAAAAGACAGACCCCAAAAGCTACCAACTGATCTCTCCAGTGTGTGTTATCTACAAGCTGATGGAAAGATTAATCCTGATGCAGATCTAATGAGCTGATCAAGCCTCACCTGTCTTGTATTAGGCTGGATTCAGGAGAGAATGATTCACACAAGATATGGTATTTCTGTCTGACCTAATATAAAGAAACGCAACTGAGTTAGGAAAGGACGTTGGATAAGTCCTCATTGATCTGATGGCAACCTATGACACCATGTGGCACATCAGGCTGACTGCCAAGCTGCTTCCAGTTATTCCTTGTAGGGCAATGGTGCGGTTCATTCAAGAAATCATTAGCAACTGAAGCTTCACCCTGCAAATTGGGGAGAAAAATCAGTTGCCTTAAACATCCTCATAATGTCTTTCCATAAGGAACAGATCTAGCTCCCCTTTTATCCAATATATACCATACATCCTTCCTGAAATGCTGGTCAAATGGTATGTGTATGCTGATGACATCTGCACTGCTGACACTGGAAAGATATTCCATATCAGCACTGGCCTTGGCGTTTGGTGCGGCTGAGTACTGCTCTGAGGTCTGGGGTGCAGTCACTACATTCAGCTTGTAGACCTGAAGCTGAATTTGGCCACTTGTCTTGTTAGTGGCTGCTTGAATTATTCACCAACCTCCAGTCTATATGTGCTAGTGCACATAGCTCCACCAGACCTTCAACAAGGTGCCCTTATGGTCAAGTCTACCTGGAAACCCGTGACAGATGAAACCAACCTATTACATATCTGGTTGACTGGTGCTCCATTTTCAGACAAGAAACATGCAGCACCAACTTGATGGTTTGCTAGTATTCAGGGGAGGAATCTCACCCCTTCAAAATGAGATGGCACACCACAGCTGATCTCTTGAACACCCCTTTGCTTCAGCAGCTCCTGTGCTCCTGGACAAGAGCACTACTGGCCCTTTTCTATGCATGGGAAATCAACCCCTCTAGGGAGCAGAAAACTCCATTCTTTCAAAGTGGAAAGATCAGTGGGAAAGAGAATCGAAGACCTTAAGTACATTCAGGAGACCATCAATGCACCTGCTTCCTTGTCCATTTGATTGCAGATCATGGACCAGGCTCAATAGGGTATTCTCTGGCTTGTCCAAAGTTGCTGCAACTATGTATCAGCTTGGCTTGGTTTCCTTCCCACACTCTGTGGTCGGGGCAGAGCTGCAGACAATAACTGATGTGGTGAAAGAGTGCCCAGTCTGACATCTGGAGGGCATTTTACAATGCACAGTGACTCTTGATACAGAGGCTGTCCTGTGGTTACAGAACCTGGACACTGAGATCTAAAGTATGGATACAAAAGAAGACGACTGACATACATAAGCTTTTACTCCTGTTAGCCTTGAAAGCACACGACAGCTTAGAGTAAGCTGGATTCTATTCTAGCTTGGCTTCATGATAACTATTGTTAACTAAGTTTAGTTGCAGACTGCTTCATAGTAACATCTATCATATGATTCTACTAGGTCAAGTTTACGGGTGATGGATGTGCAAGTCAGAAAAAACATAGGGCAGGGAAGGAAACTGAGCAAATACAGTCTGGAATCACTGAGAGAAACAGATTCCCCATAATGACAATTTTACTGAGTCTCTTTTCAGATCTGAACTGAACTTGAAGGTCCACAGTTGTTTCAGATCAATCTGATAGAGGCCTATATGTCCTGTAATATCTACAAACATTGCCTCAGATTCTTCCTTGGAGGAGCACCACGGAAGTCAACTAATTTGCTTGAATAAGCTTACACCAAACTAATTTAAAGTGGTCAGAGCTCCACTGAAGACAATGGGGTCTGACCCCATGTAATAGGGTGGTATTTGGCTGCTTGTGTATATGAAGATCACTATCCTTAGTTGGTCACACTGACCCGTACATCAGCGTCAGGTTCCTTTATTAGACTCAGCTTGGCTGTAAGCCTGCGGGCTCATTAGCTCTTTAGATCCTCTGCCCCCACCTGATTTTCTCTCCAACACCCATCTGTTTTTTTTGTTTACACTACAATTCTGAACAGCAGAACTTTCCTGTCTCATTCCCAGTCCTGCTACTCCTCTTTGTCTCTGCTGTGCAGCCGCTGGTGTGGTCACCATGACTGAAAACTTATACTGGCCAGCTGATACACTGACCCTTCCTCCCCCTGTGGATGACTTGACATTTCTCAGCTTTTACTGAACTACGTGCAGTAAGTTACTTCTTATAAGAAGATATTATTTAGATCAATTATGTTTATTTTTTTCTACTGAGGCTTCATCATAAAACTATGCAATTACAATTGTAAAGCTATCATGCTGGAAATAATGATCTCATTTGGAATAATAAAAAAATACAGAAAGTTCTGCAAACTGGGAGGATTGGGAACTGTGTGTGTTATCTGGTGCTTAGAAAAAGCGGACAGGGTACACAGGAAGGTAGGGGAAGGAAAGGCATTCTATTAGGTGGAAACTCTGATTAGAGCTGGGTGAATGGTGTAAAAATAAAATTTAATGCTATTCAGTCAATTTTTAAACAAATTTGCTTTGGTTGTGTAAGCAGAATCTGAATGAGCTCTCCCCTGACATCAAGTGGTGAGCTGTGGAAAAAGACTTCAGATGATGATCTCTTTTTCATGGACACACCCACCCTGCCAAGGTGTTCAGCATGATGGGAGTGCTTGCCCAAATGATCACTTGTGACTGGCGCTGGATCCCCAGTCTCCTTGTTATTGGGGCAGGAATAATAAAGGGTTGTTATCCTTGTTGTGTGAACTGAGGGCAGCAGAACCATACCTGGCATACCCCAATGGAGGGACTCACCCTCAATTGAACAGCACTCACGAGGCCGGTGATATGGGTTCCAAAGCCCAATGAGTTGAGACAAGGAGGGGATTGGTACTTATAGGTGTGGGCCCTGTTTAAGGGTCCTTGACACCACTTTATCCTTCCTCTCTTCGTGGCATTTAGACTCAATTGATAGTCTTGTTACATGCTGCAGACCTGAAATTGCTGATACTTTGGGTCTAATACTTAGACCTACTTTGGGACAGTATCTCTATTGCAAGAGGCTGCCCCACTAACAGCTGAAATCACTGAGAGCTGTGTTAAGGGGTGGGGGGTGAAGACATCTTGGCAAGTGGCCAGCAGGGTGGCTGGTGGAGAGGTGTGGCATGCAGCCAGCAGGGTGACTGGCAGAGAGGCATGGCAAGTGGCCAGCAGAGCAGGTGGCAGAGAGGGCCAAAACCGAACCCCACAGAGGCATGGCAATCAGCCGTTGGGGCAACAGATGAGTGCCTGAGCAATGCAGCATGTAAGGTTCCTCCTTATCCCCTTCCAGCCCACCTTCCACAAAGGGTGGGAGGTGTGTGACACTATTGACATGAACTTGTGACCAAATAGATCATTGGTGAAACCAAGGTCCTATAGTTGCACCAAATCTTCTACAAAGGAGGTCATGTAAGGTGTTTATGGAAAGGTTGTAATTTGCTGGTTATGATTATGCTGTCTGTATATGTGTATCATATTTGTATTTTAAGTTATGAATATTGGCTTGAATATGTTTGAATATGTACTTGTATATCAATATGTTTGATTCTAAGTAGCATCAGTGAAGTACTTGGTCAGCTCCTTGAGAAAGAACTATTCAGAGTAAGTGCCCAATCAAGAAACACTTAACTGACAATGGATTTTGGGAGACACCAATCCACATCTGAGCTTTCCTGGGAATGTTCAAACTATCACGTAAACCAGGGATTGGCAACCTTTGGCACACAGCCCATCAGGAAAATCTGCTGATGGGCCAGGACAGTTTGTTTACTTGCAGCATCTGCAGGTTCAGCCAATCGCAGCTCCCATGGGCCGCGGTTCACCGTTCCAGGCCAATGGGGGCTGTGGGAAGTGGCAAGGGCTGAAGGATATGTACCAAAGATTGCTGATCCCTGATGTAAACAATGGAGTTGGCCTGCAAAAAGCTGAATCATTCATGGACATGTGTCTTGTCTAGGTGGCTACAAACTCTATCTTGGTGCTGTGATTTTGCACAGAAGAACAAAGAGATTTCGGCCCACAAGAGAGAGAATATAAAAGGCCTTGGAAGCCTCTTCATTTTGTCTTCAGCTGGCTCAAGAGATGGCCTCTCCACTCGAAAGAGACGACTGAAAGGAACTGAACAAAGGACTGTAACTATGGGGGTGTGAGTGATTGCTGGACCCATGCCATAAACTACAACATTGGTCTGAAAATATTGGGCCCAGACTAGGAAGTAGTCCAGTCTGTGAAAGATGCTTACTGGAACATCTCTGAGGGTGACATTTAATCTGTAATCAGTTCCTTAATGTATTAGGCTTAGACTTGTATGCTTTGTTTTATTTTGCTTGGTAACTTACTTTGTTCTGTCTCTTGTTACTTTGAACTACTTAAATCCTACTTTTTATACTTAATACAATCACTTTTGTTTATTAATTAACCCAGAGTAAGTAACTGATATCTGGGGGAGCAAACAGCTGTGCATCTCTCTCTATCAGTGTCATAGAGGGTGAACAACTTATGAGTTTATCCTGTAAAAGCTTTAGACAGAGTATAACGGATTTATTCGGGGCTTAGGCTCCCAGAAAGACTGAATACTGGGTGCTGGGAAAGTCCCTGTTAACTGAGAAGCCCCTGGGCTAAGTGAATCTTAATTTCTGTGAACTGCAGGGGTGTGTGGCCCAACTTCTTGGTCTGTGTTGGAGCAGACTGGTGGGTCTAGCTCAGCAAGATGGGAGTGGAGGGAAGATATTTCTGGCAGGGGGGGTTATTCTCAGTGGTATTCCAGCACATCTAGTGAGAAGTCTTGAGGGAGTTTCTGTGATCCAACCCATCACAGGTGAACTTTGCAGATGAACCTCTGAACTCTAGGGCTGCACTGGCCAAGGACAGCAACTGTGAGTGGGGTACAGAGAAGGGACAGGCACATTTTTGGGTTGCTGGACTTAAGACCCTGAGGGGAAAAGGACACTGCCCAACTTCCTTGGGGGTGGGACTTTTGCTCATGGTTTGTGTTTATGAACCCTAGTTGTGGTGTTTTCCCAAACTAATGCTCAGTTAATTCCCTCCTTTTATTAAAAGTTTTTGCTATACTCAGACTCTGTGCTTGCAAGAGGGGAAGTATTGCCTCTTAGAGGCGCCCAGGGAGTTGTGTATAATTGTCTGAGGTCACTGGGTTGGGGCTCGATTGGTTTTGTGTTGTATTGTTAAAAAGGAACCCCTAGATACTGAACTCAGCCCTTGTTGCTGCTGGCTTCACCGGGCAGTTGTGTTTCTTTTTCTGTTCTGAGAATGCACCAGTGAGGGAGTTTACTGGCATTAGTGTTTGCAGAAACTGAGGATTTTAAACGATCATTGCAGAACCTTCATGAAAAGAAAATTTCATATTCATAACTGTGAGCTTTTGCAATAGAAAAGTGATTCTAAGAGTTATGGTAATCCAATTAGCAAACATGAACAGGCTAAGGGACCCTATGTCAAATCAAAACAGTTTGGATCAGAATCACTCAGCATGCTGGTCTCAAACAAATCACATCTCAAAAAGCACTTACAGATATTTTTGTGGTGAGTGATTCCAATTAAAGTGCACATTTGAAAACACAGGGCCAGACTCCAAAGCCCAGTGAAGTCAATAATCTGTTGTGATCTGTTCACTGCCAGTTCACAGAAAAAAAGAGGTGAAATAAATTAAGTTATACATTATAACTCCCCCCCCCCCCGCCCCTCGATCCAGTTTTAACACTGCAGGAAGCATAAGCACAAAACTTTGAGGTGGCAACTGGGTCTGTGAGGTCTAACTCAAGCAAAACAAGGAAAAAGAGAAACATGTTGATTAGGCCTATAAGCTCTGGGTCTCATCATGGGAAGTATTGAAGACCCCAGCATCTCTATGGGTTTCAAGCTGCACCTTAAAGATGCCTGGTTTTTAGAAAGTACAGAAAGCAACCCCTCCGAAAACCAGGCCTCTTCAAGTTGCCTCAAATTGGGAACCCCGCACCCTTAATCACTTTTCGTGAGGCCTAACATTCAACTCAGTGGCATGTCAAATAATTTGTCATTCTGTCCTGTCTTGTCCCAGACCCTTCAATTAGCTACTAATGACACACAAAAAAGTTATTTTTTTTATATTTGCTAAAATGTGAGTGATTGGTCCTAGACAAAACAGACTATTTAAGAGACTGTATGGAAGCTCATAACAAGCCCCAGACATAGGACAGAAGTGCTTTTAATCAGACAACCACAAGCTAATGAAATTATTAGTGCTGGGTAGCGCTGATGGAAAAAATGGGACAAACTTTTTATGAAAATATCACCCCTTTTCCCCGCCCCATCAAAATTCCAGCATAATTTACACAAATGGCAAATTGTGAGGTTTTTCTACCAACCCTCATGCTGGATTAGTCTGACCCTATGTCCCGATTTTATAGGGACAGTCCTGGTATTTGGAGCTTTTTCTCATATAGGCACCTATCACCCTCCACTCCCTGTTCCAATTTTTCACACTTGCTGTCTGGTCACCCCATGCTGAGTAGACTTCAAAGGTCTCAATTCCAAAGGAATGCTTATCTGAATTTGGGATGGGCTTCTGGCATAACATTCAGATCCGGATTTCTCACACCCCAAGGAAGAGATGTGAGGTTGAACTTTTATCCTAGATTCAGCTGAAGATTCTTATTTTATTTCCATCAATTATTTCAGCTCTAATCCTTATTACAAACCCAACAGCGCTTTCCATCAAGGTTTCAGCTAAACAAGCCCATAAAAAATGCATTGGGATGAGCAGTGGGGGAGAGAAAGCTTTAACAACTAGACAAAGGGATGCTATTGTCAGATCACACAATGGTAAGAGAACTCATAATTGCCCAACAGAGGAATGGCATTGTTAGAAGAAGAGAGCTCTAAATACAGAGGAGGAGAAGGCTGGGGTGGAGAGGGAGGAGGAGGAGTAGAACAGACCAATCAAAAGAAGCATCATGCACAGAGATGCAAGCAATAACTCTAACCTCAGGGCCCCAGAATGCTAAAGTGGAGTGAACACCTAATTGCCTGTGCATGTGAAATATAATAAGACCCTATTAGGATTTTTTTAAAAGGATCAGACGTATATGAATTATGAGAATATCCATGGTGATATCAATGAGGATAAATATATAATGAATATACACCCTTATACTTCAGGGAACAAACCCATCTACTAAATGACAGGGGTTATCCTCATTTATGGACCTATTGCATTATTCAGCCATCCCTTCGCAGCCTTTATCACCCACCATCCAACTTCAATGCCCCTGTGCCTTCTCCCTCACTGCCCCTTCTGCAGAAGGGGAAAAAACTCCCTGATTAAAATCTGAACAGCCACTACTTTGTGTTTCTTCAGACTCAAGCCTCACTTCTGCTGTGCTCCCCAGAAAACCCAGCCTTATGACCAAAGATGATGAGGTGGGATTATTCATCTTCTCCTTCTTTCCTTTTCCTACTTCCTTTCTCTAACTCCAATTAACAATATCTGCAATCCATGTAACTATACATGCTGGGCCAGTTTCTCACCAGATTCATTTGCTTGTACGTTGTATCTTCATGCCTTACCGTGCATCTGTTTTGAACTACAGAGAATCCCTTTTGGGCAGGGAATGACATTTCCTTATTGTACCGTGCTCAGAGCAATGGGAACCCTACTCCCAACTGGAGCCTTTGGGTGCTATCAAATATATTTACTTCTACTATCAATACTTCTTAAAAAATATGAACAGCTCTTTAGACCCTAATCCTGCAATGGGATCTGAACACGCAGACACCTATGCCATGTGGAACATTACTAAAGTCAATGCAGCTTACAGGATCGTTTGCAACAAATCCATGGCCGTGTATTGGATACACAACCAAACACAACTCAAATTCAGAATATTTGTAATCATTAGACAGTAAAATAAATAAATAAACCATATAGATTTGTCAAATTCTGCTAACAAACATGAGAAACATGAGAGCACAGAGAGGAAAAAAGGGTGTGTCAAAAAATCTCAAAAACAAATACCAGTATATTGTGAGTTGCTCATGGAGGAGCCATGAGCAGGAAAAGGCTAATTTCACCAAATAAACTACTGGTTGCAAATGATTTAGTTATGTATGATTTGATCAGGTGAGTAAAACCTAAGTGAGGTTTTTACCAGTTCATTGCTGGGGATATTTTTAAAGCTCTGTATTAAATTTCATTTTAACTTCACTTTAATTTAGCCAAAGAAAATCCCTGAAACTGTGTAACATAATGTTTGAGCATTTCTGGTATCTTTCATTTATATTTAGTACAATGTAACAATACCAAGCCCTGGCTCCATGAGCGTCTGGAAGAAAAGTGAACCATGAGCACAGCCTGCTGTTTCTAAGCAAGACTGCAATAGAAGACATTATAAAGGAGGTGTACATGTATTTGACAATGTACATGGTTTGGTAATTACATATTCTTACATTTCTGTGCACATTAATCAACATCTTCTCTGCTGCAACTTTTGTTTATTTGGTTGTGTCCTGGATCACAACCCCTGGAGCCCAATTAGTGGGCACCTGTGGTTTTAGATTAGCCAATTCACTTTGATGAACCATAGAATAATGAAGTAATTCATCACTTCTCTTGTGGGGGTGTAAAATTAATTTTCGTTGTGGAAAAACTTGTTTTGACTGACTATGCATTTTAAAATCTACCTTCGCAATTGAGTTAACAAAATTAAAAACAAGAAGCAAAACCGCCACACCGAGAGTTACAGCTAAAAATCTAGAGGGATTTTTGTGTGTGTGGGATTTATTATTTGGTTGTGATGGGATACAGAGACTAAACTCCAGGGAAACGGAGGAGTCTGGGGATCATCTCCACTGAATTCTGAAACCATTCTGCAATCTGCTATATGCAGACTGACCCTTTCACTTGCAGAATCCTGAAGTCCAGGGCATTTCCCCCATCAGCTCCGTGCCCTTTCCACAGCATCTGAGAGCCTTCATGTGAGTGTTAGGTGCTCTCACTGATGACAGAAAGGAGATTTTAACAGACCATCATACAAAGCTTATGGACTACCCCACAATACTCCTGGACCTCAGATCTGGAGAACCAGAACACCAACATCTTCAAAAACACCGGGAATCTACAGCTGCTCACCACATCCAGGGAGGGATTAACCATAAGGCTAATAAGGCTATAGCCCTAGGTCCTCCTATTTTTCAAGCTGTACTGGTCAGGCAGGGGAGCGGCAGGGGCCGGGTGAGAGCGAGTTTGCTCACATAGCCCGGCTTCAGTGCTCCTTCCAGCAGGAAAGGCAAAGCAGCCCCTTGTGGCTTGCAAGGAGGTCAGCTGGCAGCCTGCTGCGTCTCTCTGCGCTGCAGGAACACACTGCCAGGGATCCAGTTAACACTGATGACTGGACACTAAAACTCTGGTTGAGCAGGCATTTTCCCCCAGTTTCCCCTGATTTCTCCAGAGCTCTGCTTAGCTGTCAGGGAGGGAAGAGGTTCCCTCTGTCCCTCTCCTCCTCTGAGGCTGGCAGGTAGCTCCAGGACACTGCCTCTTGGGTCCTAGTACCCATTTTGTGTGCTGGGTCCCGTTTCTGGACAACTGGTGAGTGCCTGTAGGAGGGCACGGCAAGGTGGTGGCGGGGGGAAGAGGCAGTACCAGAGCAGTCGGGTGGGAAGCTTATGTGGGTAGGATAGAGTTCACTTCATTTCCCATCTCCAGTGCCTTAAAAAAAACAAACAACTCCCACAGAAAGTAGCTGGAGACCCAGAGTTCAGTCTCTAAGTATTTTCAGCAAGGATTGCACAGAGTCAGTCTCCCCACATTCAAGTCCCAAAAGGAACTTAAGAAATGAATTTCATTAAATAACTTTATAAAATCTTATGATGAAAAAAAAATAATCCAATTTTTACAGCATGACATGGCTATTTTATAATCCACAGACGTTACCTTCACAGTTATACATAAAAAAACAAATTAAAATCTGAACAATTCAGTCCCCACAGAAATACAGTGAGAAGAAACTGAGAGTTCCCCAAAGCTTAGGTTTTGTTCATCTAAGTCTCAGTTAGAGTATTTGATCATCACATCTATACACTTTGCTGAGCCTAAAAAAGACGGTTACTTACCTTGTAACTGTTGTTCTTCGAGATGTGTTGCTCATATCCATTCCAGTTAGGTGTGCGCGCGCCGCGTGCACGTTCGTCGGAGATTTTTACCCTAGCAACACTCGGTGGGCCGGCAGGGCACCCCCTGGAGTGGTGCCGCTATGGTGCCGGATATATACCCCTGCCGGCCCCTCCGCTCCTCGGTTCCTTCTTGCCGGCTACTCCGACAGTGGGGAAGGAGGGCGGGTGTGGAATGGATGTCAGCAACACATCTCGAAGAACAACAGTTACAAGGTAAGTAACCATCTTTTCTTCTTCGAGTGCTTGCTCATATCCATTCCAGTTAAGTGATTCCCAAGCATTACCTAGGCGGTGGGGTGGGAGCGAGACGTTGCGAAATGTAAGATCGCTGAGCCAAAGGCGGCATCGTCTCTAGACTGCTCGACCAGTGCATAGTGGGATGCGAAAGTGTGGACTGAAGACCAGGTAGCAGCGCGACATATTTCCTGGATAGGAACCTGGGCCAGGAAAGCGGTGGACGAGGCATGAGCTAGAGTAGAGTGGGCAGTGAGACGGCCGATCGGGACATGGGCCAAGTCATAGCACGTCCGGATACAGGACGTCATCCATGATGATAGCCTCTGGGAAGAAATAGGCATATCTTTCATACGCTCCGCGACCGCTATAAATAGCTGAGGCGAGCGTCTGAACGGTTTGGTTCTCTGAATGTAAAAGGCAAGAGGCCAGCGGACATCCAGGGTATGCAGCTGTTGTTCCCGGCGTGATGCATGAGGCTTGGGGAAGAAGACCGGTTGAAAAATGTCTTGATTGATGTGGAAGGCGGAGACCACCTTGGGGAGGAAAGCCGGATGTGGTCGCAGCTGTACCTTGTCCTTGTGGAAGATCGTGTACAGGGGGTCCACCATCAGGGCATGAAGCTCCGAAACTCATCTGGCTGATGTTATAGCAACTAGGAAGGCCGTCTTCCAGGACAGGTACAGCAGTGAACAAGTGGCTAACGGCTCAAAGGGAGGGGTCATAAGCCTAGTCAGAACAAGGCTGAGATCCCAGGTAGGAGAAGGGCGCTTAACCGGAGGATAGAGTCGCTCCAAGCCCTTAAGAAACCTGGAAACTACCAGGTGGGAGAAGATCGAACTGCCGGATTCCCCAGGATGGAAGGTGGAAATCGCGGCTAGATGCACCTTATCAAAGAAAGTGCCAGGCCCTGCTCCTTGAGGTACCGTAAGTAGTCTAAGATAATGGGGACCGATACACCTGCCGGAGCAAGGTTACGCTGGGCGCACCAAAGGGAGAAGCGCTTCCATTTGGCGAGATATGTCGCACGCGTGGAAGGCTTCCTGCTTCCCAGGAGGACCTGTTGCACCGGGGTGGAACAGCGCAACTCAAATTGGTTTAGCCAGACAGCAGCCATGCTGTCAGGTGGAGGGACTGCAGGTTCGGGTGGTGAAGTCTGCCAAGTCCTGTGTTATCAGGTCCGGGTAGAGCGGCAGAGATATCGGGTTCACCCGAGAGAGGTCGAGCAGCATGGTATACCAGTGCTGCCTCGGCCACGCCGGAGTGATCAGGGTTAGCCTGGCTCTGTCTCTGTGGAGCTTGAGCAGGACTCTGTGAACGAGGGGAAAGGGTGGAAAAGCATAAAGTAGACGACCTCCCCAGTGGATCAGGAAGGTGTCTGAGAGGGAGCCTGGGGAGAGACCCTGCAGGGAGCAGAACACCTGGCATTTCCTGTTCTCCCTGGAGGCGAAGAGGTCTATCTGGAGAAAGCCCCACTTCCGGAATACTGAAAGGAGGACGTCCGGGCGGATGGACAATTCGTGGGACAGGAAGGATCTGCTCAGGTGATCCGCGAGAGAGTTCCGGACTCCCGGGAGAAAGGAGGCTACCAGTTCTATCGAGTGGGCTATACAGAAGTCCCACAGTTGTATCGCCTCTAGACAGAGAGGGGAAGACCGTGTCCCTCCTTGCTTGTTTATGTAATACATGGCCGTTGTGTTGTCTGTAAAGACTGCAACACAACGGCCCTGTAGGTGCTGTTGGAAGGTCTGACACGCCAGTCAGACCGCTCTCAGCTCTCGGACATTGATGTGAAGCCCCAGCTCCTGAGAGGACCAAAGGCCTTGAGTACGAAGGTGCCCTAAGTGAGCACCCCAGCCGAGAGAGGAAGTGTCTGTTGTCAGAGACACCGAGGGCTGTGCTGGGTGGAACAGACGACCGGCACACACCAGGGAGGGCGTCAGCCACCAGTTGAGGGAGCCCAGAACGCTTGGTGGAACCGTAATTACCATGTCTATAGCATCTCTTTGAGAACGATAGGCTGAGGTGAGCCAAGTCTGAAGAGGACGCATGCGCAGTCTTGCGTGCCTCGTCACGAAAGTGCATGCAGCCATGTGCCCCAGGAGGACGAGACAGGCGCAGACAGAGGTTGTTGGAAGCTTTGTAGCCTCTGTATGAGGCAGACCAAAGTCTGAAAGTGGTGTAGGGGTAGGCTGGCTGTTGCAATATTGGAGTCCAGCAAGTCCCCTATGAATTCTATCCTCTGTGTAGGAAGCAGAGTGGATTTGTCCAGGTTGATAATCAGGCCTAAACGGGTGAATAGGTCCTTCATGACATTCACGTGGGCAGTGACCTGAGCCTCGGAGGTCCCTCGAATGAGCCAGTCGTCGAGGTATGGGAAGACGTGCACTCGACGACGGTGGAGGGAGGCGGCGACTACCGCCATACATTTCGTGAATACCCGAGGGGCCGAGGATAGGCCAAAGGGAAGGACTGCGAATTGATAATGTTGACGATTCACCACAAAGCATAGGTACCTTCTGTGCGGAGGGTAGAGCGCGATGTGGAAGTATGCGTCTCTCATGTCGAGAGCAGCGTACCAATCTCCAGGATCCAGGGAAGGGATGATGGTACCCAGGGACACCATGTGGAACTTGAACTTTCTCATGAATTTGTTCAGTCCTCGCAGGTCCAGGATAGGCCGGAGGCCTCCTTTTGACTTGGGAATTAGGAAATATCTGGAATTGAACCCCTTGCCCTTTAATTCCTCTGGAACCTCCTCTATAGCTCCCATGGCAAGGAGCTTGGACACCTCCTGCAGAAGGAGTTGCTCGTGAGAGGGGTCCCTGAAGAGGGACGAGGAGGGAGGGTGGGAAGGAGGGGTCGAAATAAACTGAAGATGGTAGCCATACTCCACCGTGCGGAGGACCCAGCGGTCCGAAGTCAGCTGGGACCATGCAGGGAGGAATGCGGCAAGGTGGTTGGCGAACTGAAAAGGATCCTGGGAGGCAATTGGTACAGTGCTCTCGGGCGCACCCTCAAAAGGCTTCGGTCCCGCCGGTGGCTTGGTAGGACCGGAGTTGTTACCCCCCTGTAGTCCAGACTGTCGTCTGCGAGAGGTACGACCTCGCCTTCTGGAGAAGTCGTGCCTTGGACGAGGTGGGGGGTAGGGGCGCTGGGGCTGCGGTTGGAAAGATCGCCTCTGAATCTGTGGCGTATGCATTCCCAGTGAACGCATGATTATGCGATTGTCCTTCAGACTCTGGAGGCGAGGGTCCATCTTCTGGGAGAAGAGGACCTGGCCATCAAAGGGTAGGTCCTGTATCGTATACTGGAGTTCAGGTGGTAGCCCTGAGGCCTGCAGCCACGATATACGCCGCATGGCAATCCCTGATGCGACGGTTCTAGCGGCCGATTCAGCGGCATCTAGCAAGGCTTGGAGGGAAGTCTGCACCACTTTCTTCCCTTCCTCCAGGAGAGCTGTGAATTCCTGGCGGGAGTCCTGTGGGACGAGCTCTACAAACTTCCCTACTGCCTCCCAGGTGTTATAACTGTACTGACTCAGGAGGGTTTGTTGGTTAGTCACCCTGAGTTGGAGTCCTCCCACCGAATAGATCTTCCTACCCAGCAAATCCATGCGCCTGGCCTCCCTTGATTTAGGCGCAGGGGCTTGCTGGCCGTGGCACTCCCGTTCGTTGACGGACTGGACTACCAACGAACAAGGAGGAGGCTGCACATACAGGTACTCGTACCCCTTGGATGGTACCATATATTTGCTTTCAACCCCCTTGGCTGTGGGTGGTACTGATGCTGGGGATTGCCAGATGGTATCCGCTCATGCCTGTACTGAGCAGATGAAGGGAAGGGCAACCCTGGTTGGAGCTTCCGCTGATAATATACTGACAACCGGGTCGTCTACCTCAGGAACTTCCTCACCGAGTAAGTTAATGTTGAGGGCGACGTGCCACAGGAGGTCCTGAGGTCAATGGGGGGCGACCTGAGGTCAATGGGGGGCAGACCAGATGTAGCCGTCCCTGCCACCGCTTCATCCGGTGACGAAGAGGATGAAACCCCAGGAACCAGCGGGTCTTGGAGTTCCTGGTCCTGGAGGATGTCCTGCTGATCCTGTGGATCTGGCATATGGGCAGTGGGTTTCTCCATACCCGCCGGGGGAGGTCTGCTCACAGTGGATTCTGGTGCCCGATGTTCAGAAGGGGTGGACCGTGGTGGAACATGTGGATCACCTTGGTTCTGATGGTAGGCCCAAGGTGTCCAAAAAGGCCACTGATGAGGGCCCTGGTGATTATCCAAATCCAGATTCTGCATGAGAGGAGATTGACAGATGGCGAGATGGCCACGGAGGGGCGGAGACCATTTGGTGAGTGTCTCTGCATCCATTCGGACTGTCTCTATGCGGTGCCAGAGAACGGTACCGAGAGTCATGACAGTGGGACCGGGACCTGCGACAAGCATGGTGCCGGGAGGTCGACCGGTACCTGGAATCGCCGTGCCGAGATCAGCTGCAAGAGGCCCGGTGCCACGAGTGTCTAGATCTGGATCGGTGCTGGTAATATCTGGACGGCGACTGGGATCTCAAGCAGTACCGCGAGTATGACCGGTACCTCAATGGAGAACGGTACCGGGACTGCGAGCGGCCGCGGGATCGGGATCGACGGCGGGACCGGGAGCGCCTGTGGGACTTGGACCGGGACCGGCGAAGCTCTGTGGTTCCAGGTGAAGGTCTCACAAGGGCCGGCTTGCCAATAGACTGAGGGACCCGCACCAGCGGTGCCGTGGGTCGAGGCAGCTCAGGCTCCGTCATGGCGATCAAGTCTCGTGCTGTGGAGAATGTCTCTGGCGTGGATGGCACGGTAAGCTCAACCATGGCACGTACCGGGGAGCTGGTAAGCACCGGACTCGACGGCCCTTGCGAGACCAGAATCAACAGTGCGGAGGACGTCGGTGCCGCGGCAGATGACGGTGCCGGGCGATCCAACTTGGTTAAGCGCTCGGACTGCAGTGTGGATACAGTCGCCGCAGGAGGCTTATGCTTCTTGCTCCTAGGTGACAGCGAGCGGTGCCGGGTGGGAGCTTGTGCGGATGAAGGCTGATGTCGTGGAGTCTTCACCGATGGTGTGCGCTCCGGTGCCGAGGAGGTACCTGTTCCCGGTGCCGCTGCCGGTGCTGATGACTAGGGAGTCAAAGCCGCCTCCATCAGGAATTGCTTTAGGCGAATGTCCTGCTCTTTTTTAGTTCGGGGCTTGAACACCTTACAGATGCGGCACTTGTCTGTAAGATGAGACTCACCCAAGCACCTAAGACAGGAGTCGTGCAGGTCTCCTGTGGGCATCGGCTTATGGCACGCCGAGCACGGTTTGAAGCCCAGTGAGCCGGGCATGGGCCTCGGTACCGGGGAAAGGGACAGGACTAATCCCCAAATCCCACAAACTATCTACAACAATTATTACAGAACTAATGACTAACACTAACTATACTTGTAAGAAATCGAACTATATACACAATTAGAAGAAAAACGAGTGAATCGCTAGAGAGGTGGAGGTCAGGCAACTGCACTCCACTGTTCCAACGACCGACACGGGCGCTAAAAAGGAACTGAGGAGCGGAGGGGCCGGCAGGGGTATATATCCGGCACTACAGCGGTGCCACTCCAGGGGGCGCCCTGCCAGCCCACCGAGTGTTGCTAGGGTAAAAATCTCCGACGAACGTGCACGCGGCGCGCGCACACCTAACTGGAATGGATATGAGCAAGCACTCGAAGAACAACATCTTCCCTCCACTTGCTTGCAGGGAAGGCGCAACCCATTAGGCAACCTAGGCAGTCGCCTAGGGCACGAACATGATTAACCAACCACTCAGTTAAGTGCATAGATGTAAAGAAAACTCTGCTAAAATGCTTCAGAGTTGGGGACACCAGCCTGCTTCCTGCTCCTGGGCTCAGCTTCTCCCAACTCACACAGGGCATGTGGCCTTCTGCAAAGCAGCTGCCCTGACTGTTTGCCCTCATGGAGTCTGACCCAAGCAACAGGGAACCTATTGGAGCAGACCCAAAACTACCACACCCAATTCCAGAAGCTTCTGGATATGGAGTGCTTAATCTGTCTAGCAACAATGATTCACACACAACTCACTCCTGCCTCCCCACAATGGGTCTCTTAAACAGATAGCTCTCTATTAGGCACATGGGTTACAGTTAGGGTGACCAGATGTGAAGGGGAAAATATCGGCACTGTCGCGGGGAGGGGGAGGGGGGGCTTTTTTTTTTACACTCACCCGTCTGGTAGTTGGGCGGCAATTTGGCGGAGAGGGAGATCATTGTGGTTCACAGATATACTATGGTAGGCAAAGCACAGAGGCAGAAACTAGAACATCAGTGGTGCAAATCCCATTCTGCATCTATCTCACAGCACCATAAACAACGTATAGAACTAAGTCACTACAGTACAGGGGACAAAGTGAGCCTTCTCTTCCTCTGCAATCATGGCCAGCAAAACTAGTTCACAGAGCAAAAAGTAGCTAATCAACCCAGACATTGAACCCCAGTGTTGACTGCTGTGAATTGCTGCTGTCATACTTTGCTGATAAGTTCAATTGATTACGTACAGAACTAAGCAGGCAAAAAACTTCCCTTCTTGACCAGATTGTCTTAGCCACCCTCCCACCCTTGTGCGTGACCCCATCACACTTGCTGAAGCACAAGAAACCCTGAAAAGTATTAGAACTACAACTTGTGAATTGGATCCATTCCCCTTCTTGGTGCTGAAAGACAGTGAAGAACAACTATGGACACTTCTAATGGAAACCTTTCAATACAGCTCACCTACCAAACATCACGATGATTTGGGTAAGCTATTGTATATTTCAAGAACCCACCACTGGACCCTGAAGACTTCTATAACTACTGTCCCATTTCTACCTTCCTATTTCTGGGCAAAATAATTGAGAAAGTAGTAACCATGAAACTCCTACAACATGTGACATCAGTCAACATCCTGGATGCCTCACAACGAGGGGTATTCAGACCAGGGCATAGTGCAGAGACAGCTCTTTTGGTATCAGAGCGGTAGCCGTGTTAGTCTGGATCTGTAAAAGCAGCAAAGAATCCTGTGGCACCTTATAGACTAACAGATGTTTTGGAGCATGAGCTTTCGTGGGTGAATACCCACTTCATCAGATGCATGCATGTATTCACCCACGAAAGCTCATGCTCCAAAACGTCTGTTAGTCTATAAGGTGCCACAGGATTCTTTGCTACTTTTACAGCTCTTTTAGTGCCATTCGATAATCTCTCTTATAGCCATGGACACAAGACTTTGCCAATACTGCTGGACCTGTCTGAAGCTTTGACCTACTAACCTGCCTGCATCCCATAGCAGTAGATGGCCCAGCACTACAAATGCTCTGAATAATTGCTGTCCAGCAGAATTCACAATGATTATGGGTAACCATTCCTCTTCTGTGAGAAAGCCGTCATCTGCAGGGTTCCACAAGGATCCAGGCTACTCCTGAGTCTCTTCAATATCTGCATGAGATCAGTGGAAGAGCTTGTGTGATGCCACAGGCTCAGCTGCCAAAAGTGGGGCAATGATGCTCAACTCAAAAAATATCCTGAAATGCCCAAAAATCAACAAAATCAAAACAATACCCCAGTTTTTATCCACAAGGGGAAGAAATGCCAGAGACTCCATGGTGTCCACAAAGGACTTCTCTATTGCTATCAATTTTACATAGAAAGGGTTCAGACACTATGAAGATCGATGGCAGTAAAAAGATACTGAGATAGATAATTATTTAATATTTTTAAACAAGTCTTGGATTCATAAAAAGAATCCCTCAGTGGAGATGAGAACAGCTCACATAACAGTGTGTCATTTTCTTTTGCTGGACTGTGATTTCTTTTTCATTCTATGGTACTAAACACTTGACCAGGGGTAGACTTTAGGAGACCATCTCATTTAGCTTAGGGGAACATTTTCAAAAGTGCCTAAATAACTTTGGAGCCTAAATCCCATTTTCAAAAGTGACAAACAATTTTCAAAACATTACCCTCAATCTACATACTTGCCAATGCAAGAAGACATCTGGGTTATTGAATAACAGGTCATTGTAAGCCTTGTACAAAATCTAGGACAACTGATTTCCAAGGCTGTCCTTGAAAGTCAGCAGTATACAAAGAGCCTTTACAAAATTCAATAGAACTTTTCAATTTGCCTCATGGTCTGAAGGGACTAAATGGAAAAATGATGATGGTTTTTCTTTGTTATTTCTTTCCTTCAGAAATTCTTCAAACTTAGTTTCTGTGAAATGAGGTCCTTCAACACGAACTAGTCCCCTGGTAATTTCTTCTTTATTCAAAATTATTAATCAGAAGGGTTAAAGTAGCAAAAATGTACATTTCAAGAAGAAGGGATAGCCCTTTTACAATACATCACTAAACAGGTATATGACTGCCATGTGTCGCTAGTGAATTAAAGGCAACAGAGCACGGGGTTGCTTTACGGAAATCACCAACCTGAATTTAGGCTTTTGTAAGCCATGGCTTCTGCAAACACTGCAGCTAATGATATTCAGACAGGACTAACACAGGTGAGATAGTAGTTAGCATTACTACAGCATAGTGTGGCAGTTGTCCAAGGGTTATCATAATGAGACAGTTTATGAAGAAGGTGAGGGGGTGATCTGCAGTTCTCTACCCTCTGGATGTTAACATTAGGGTTTGGGGCAGGTTGCTTGGCTCAAGGGAGTGACAGCAGTAGCCACTGTCTTTTGGGCCAAGGCTAAACAGTGACATACAGAGGGGGCTGCAGGAAGCACAGGTCTGGTGCAGGAGGGGGACACTGGAGTGAACTATTGTGGTCAGCAGCTGTAGTGCACACAGCCTGCAGGAGAACACCCAGCCATGTGCTCCATCTCGCAGCACAGGTGGCTGAAAGGAGAAGGGACAGGTGGGCCTGTGTCTAGTTATCTGGTCTAATGGCACAGGAGGTGACTATGCCCCATGAATAGGGTGTCTGAACAATTCAGCACCTTCACCAACCTCACAGAGGCCCTGGTGATTCTGCACTGCAGGCAAGCCCCAAGACCACCACACTCCTCTATGAACTGCAGCAGGACACATTTTTGCCCTCCCACCCCAACTTGGGATTGCCACAGCCCTGGGAAAACTGACTGTGTGGTCCTTTCTAATGGTCAGTCTCCCAGTCCTCCACTTCCAAGGCCGTGGTGAATTCCTGTTGGTCACGGAGAGAAAGGTGCTACAGCATATCATCTTCCCCCGAGGCAGGAAAAGGCAGTGCCAGGGGTTGTTGCCATTTTACACTATTCCTCCCTTTCCGTCAATGCTGGGTGTCACGGACAGGATTCCTATCCTCACAAGCACTCCAGTCCATTGCCACTGCAGGCAGTTTTACTCCAAGTATATGCTCTGCATCTGCAGTGCCAAGGTCCTGACACAGTGCCTCGCAGAACCAGACCATCAACAGCTTTCCAGGGCTGGCTGTCATAAACAGATAGTTAAGGGTTAATGTCTCTTTTACCTGTAAAGGCTTAACAAACAGGGAACCAAAAACACCTGACCAGAGGACCAATCAGGAAACAAGATACTTTCAAATCTCGGTGGAGGGAAGCCTTTGTTTGTGTTTTTTGGGTTTTGCTTTGTTCTCTCTGGGTCCTGAAAGGGACTAGACGTGCAACCAGGTTTCTTGCCAATCTCCCTGTTACAGTCTCTTATATATTGAGAATAGTGAGTATTAAGCAGAAAGGCGGTTATAGTCTTTTGATTGTTTTCTCTATTTGCAAATGTGTAGTTTGCTGGAAGTATTTTAAATTGTATTTTGCTGGGGGGAGGCTTCTCTCTAATGTCTATAAGCTGAAAGACCCTGTAACTTTTACCATTAAATTACAGAAACAACTTTTACTTTTTTTCTTTCTTTTTATTAAAAGTTTTGCTTTTTAAGACCTGTTTGATTTTTTTCCCCTTGTTGAGGCTCAAGGGAATTGAGTCTGTACTTACCGGGAAAGTGGTGGGAGACAGGGAGAAAGAAGGGAGGGGGAAAGGGGGAATCCCTTTGTTTAGATTCACGGAGCTTGAATCTGTCTATCTCTCCAGGATAGCCCAGGGAGGGAATGCCTGGGAGGGGGAGAGAAGGGGGGGGAAACCTGATTTCTCTGTGTTGTGATTCAAGGAGTTTGAATCACGGTGATCTCCTACTGTACCCAGGGCGGGAAAGATCTGGGAGGAAGAAAGGAGGAGGGGAAATGGTTTATTCCCCTTTGTTGTAAGACTCAAGGAATTTGGGTCTTGGGGTCCCCAGGGAAGGTTTTTTTGGGGACCAGAATGTACCAGGCACTGGAATTCCTGGTTGGTGGCAGCGTATCAGATCAAAGCAGGTAATTAAGCTTAGAGGAATTCATGCTGGTACCCCAACTTTTGGACCCTAAGGTTCAGACTGGGGAATTATACCATGACACCCTCTTTTACCTGGAAAGTGTTAAGAAGTTCACCTAGCCTAGCTGACACCTGACAAGAGGAACCAATGGGGGAACAAGATGTTTCAAAAGGAAGGAGGAAAGTTTTCGTTTGTTTAGTCGTTTCAGTTTCAGCCGGAGTGAAAAAGATCAAGGAACCAGCCTCTTATCAGAGTAGTAAGTTTTAGAAAGGGATAAGTAGGTTTATGTTTATTTCTTTGTAATCTGTCTTGTGCAATTAAGGGAATTATCAAATTTGGGTATTCTTGTGTGTATTAAGATTTTTGCCCAGGGGAACATCCTCTGTGTTTTGAATCTGTTGTCTGTGAGAGTAGCTGGTATGCTAATCTCTTCCAGAGGGTTTTCTTTTACCTTTATTTTCTTTAATTAAAAGCCTTTTTCTTAATAACTGATTGCTTTTTCTTGTTTTTAGATCCAAGGGGGTTGGATCTGGACTCACCAGGAATTGGTGGGGGAAAGGAGAGGGGATAGTTAATTTCTCTTTGTTTTAAGATCCAAGGGGTTTGGATCTGTGTTCACCAGGAAATTGGTGAAGTCTCTCAAGGCTACCCAGGGAGGGGAAGGTTTTGGGTGGAAAGAGGGTGTTCCAGACACTGAGAAATCTGGATGGTGGCAGCAAGACCAGATCTAGGCTGGTAGTTAAGCTTAGAGCTTCTCATGCAGGTCCCCCACATCTGTACCCTAAAGTTCAGAGTGGGGAAGGAACCTTGACAGTTTGCATCACAGGTGGTAGGTTACTGTGTGCCCCTGTGGAGGTCAATCAATATTCCTGGTGAGCCGTATGTTGTACAACATTGCCATCTTCACTGGAGTACCACCAACCCGAGGAAGAAAACCCCACAAGGTCCCTGAGGAAGAGTCTGAGGATGAAGAAGTGAGGAAACTCAGGGGGACCCACAGGAACTGCCAAAAGATAGCCCTGCAGGACTAGAACAATCTACTTCAGCAGCAGGGTCATCCAAGACAGGCTCATTGCCACTGACATTGCAGGTGAACATGAGAGAGAGGATGGGGATGGCACAAACCACTTAGTAATAACACATGCGCAGCGGGACAAAACAATGTCCTACTCCAGATTTTAATGGCATGCCTGGATCAAATAAACAAATATGCAGGCTTTGTGCAGAGAAGGGAAAACAGGAAAAGGTGCAATGGGGGAAACGTGGTTTCCACAAAACACACACTTGTAATTTCTGACCTTCCATTTTAACAGGGGAAGGAGACTTCGGTTTCCTCACCGAAAGGCTCATGTGGAATTATGGGCCACTACAAGATAGGGTGGTGTCCTACACCTGTCCCAGGAGGGATGAAGGAAGGCATCTACAGGACTGGGAAGGACCACCGGTGGCCCAGAAAGTGGGATGTCTGTGGCCTCTAAAACTGGACCAAACAGGTTGGACAGGGGTCTCTGGCATCTTTTCCAGGTCTATCACCTGCGGGTCCACAGGGACCACTGTCTCCTCTTGCCCCTCACATTCCTATTAAGACTATTCTGGAGACCCTGGTTTGGGTGGATTGGTTGGCCACTCTGAAGATGCAGCAGCTGTGCAAAGAGTACAAAGAAGCATGTCTGAGGAGATCACACATCCATCCTGGGTAGACATGGTAATTAGGAAGAGAATAGCAGCACCAAAGAGCTCATTTTTTTGGGCAAGAAAATGTAATCCAATGAGATTTTCTAGGCATGGTTAATGACTGGTTTGTGCAGTTATGAAAAAAAGCAACTAGGTGGTTAAACTAATAAATTATAGGTGGAGCAAAGAGAAACCGTTTCTGTGCAGCTTTAAGTTTTAAAACACGTCCTCTGCATGTTTAGAAGATAACTTTATTGCTGAAATGTAGCTGCTGAATTTCTGTTTTCACGGTAGTCTTTGCTGTGCAGAAATGTGGCAGGTTATATTCTCTTCTATTCAGGTTCTTATACTGAACCCATCCTTCTGGCTCTCTGCAAAAGAACTTTAGATCTTGGCATATGTATATAAAACAGGAAAGTTCTGAATGAGGATTGTATGGGAAGTGAGAGCATTTCTAGAGTGGTTTGGGGGCGTGATTGGTTTTGTTTTTTTGCTGTGTGTGTGTTTTTAAGCTGCCACTTTTATTCCATGTGATTGGAGAAATTAGACTTCATATTTCTCTCCGAAACAATGCAGTAGTTATGCCAGAGTGTTATTGTTCTACTTATTTTTATTGTGTCTGTCAGGACCATAATGGTTTCGGTTACTATGTAAACTACAAAATCTGCTCTTAGCTCCAAAAATGGAAGTGAATATTTCCATCACCGGAGATCGTCAGTGCCTAGATTTGACAATCAACTGTCTGGAGCTGACTGAGGAATAATGAAATCTATCCTGCCATAGAGGGGTGGACTGGATGTCCTACAATGTCTGAAGTGTTGCCAATTAGAGGGAGCTGAGGGAGGCAAATGCTTGAAAACATTGAGATTTCAGTTTTTGACCAGTTCTGCTTCTTTGTGGGAGGTTCTGCATAAGCAGCCGCCATTTCACTGACATTTGCACAAGTTCCAACCACAAATGTATCTATCGTTCCTAATGCATTAAGCAATAACTTTCACAAGTGTGGCAAGGCACCTTCTCGGTCTCCCCAGCCTCCACTGCTTTTAGCTCTGGCGAGACAAGCTTGGGTAATATGGTCCCCCTTGGGACACTGGGGAAGTCTGTTCCTTCTCTCCACCAGTCCTTTTTAGCCTATTTTTCTACCTTGTGGGAGAGAATACTGCCTCTCTTCTTGGTGAGGCTCGCTGTCTTGCTGCTCCTAACCTCCTGGCAGCAGGTCTCCTTCTCCTTCTCTCTCTTTTCTCCTCCCCTCCTTCCTCCCAGGGGAAGGTTTAAAAAGGTCTGAGGCAGCCCTTAGTTGGAATCAGCTGATCCTAATTAACCTCAGGTAGCTTCCTCTCAGCTGATTCTAATTGATACTTTGGTAACCCCTTCTCAACTGAACCTGATTGACCTGTAGTTACCCCCCAGTTGATAGGGAGAAGGGCCTTTTAACCTTCTGAGACAGATTTCTACCCCTCCCTTGCAGCTGTCTATGCTGAGTATATCACACAAGCTTTCTACCAACCATACAGCAAGAAAGAGACCAGATAACTGAGTGGGCTGTTGTTGTTCATTGATGCACATGCAAAATAGCCAGTGACATGTCAGCATTATTCACTATTGTTGCATCTATGATGTTAGGGGACCTGTGTATGGTATTAGATGGAACATTGCTTCAGTCTTGGCTAGAACCACACCAAGACCATTCATGAGCCATATGGCTAATCTGGTCAACAACTCTGTCCCAGGCAGACACCTGAACATGGATATTGAAAGAAAGACATGCTTAGTGTTTTTCTGTAAGGACCTAGAGACTAGAACCCAGCTCTGCAGAGCCGAGGGCAACCAACATTCCCACATGAGTGAAAAAGAAGGGAAACAAACATTTATTCATGCTTTTTTTTTTAAGTGGAAAGATGCAAATGCTCTTTTTCAGCAGCTTTCAGAAAGCACATACCACAAACACTCAACTGTCTCGTGGACTAAATTTAGTATGATTCTAGGAAAAGGAAAACAACAGATTGCTTCAAAAACTTTAACAACCAGATTGACAGAAGTTTAGGAGAGCAGGAGTCACATGAAAGTTCTTCTTTAAGCAACAAGGATATCAAGGGCTTGCTTTCCATAACACGATGAATCCGAAGGATCAGGAAACAAAGGAAACTTTGCTGAGTTCATTGAAACTTTATCAGAGACAGATGCAAGCCTATGCTCAAAAATGTAGCATTGGCACAGTCATTCCTTATCTCATGAATATCAGAATAAGATTTTTTTTTTAAATCTGTTTTGGGCTTTTGGCAAATGGATAGAAAAATGACACCACCTTTTTGCTGTTTTAGTTGATGACACTAAAGACATTTCTAAGGACCAGCTTCCTCTATTTGATACCTTAATGAATGGTCTGTTAAAGCAAGAGCTATTGGTACTTACCACATGCAAAAACTTGATGCTGATTCCTTGGCAAACTTCACCTATGACAAAGTATGCAGCATGAAACTCAATTGGCAATTTTGTGTGGGATTCTATGATGGTGCAAGTGTCATGAGTAAGGGTGGGCTAATGAGAGTTCAGGCAAGAATTTAAAAAAGGCACCTCATGCTGCTGTCATAACATAATTCCCAGATTTGGACCTTAGCGTCCAAAATATGGGTGTTAGCATGAAAAACTCCAAGCATAGTTACCAGCTTGGACCTGGTAAAGCTGCCACCACCCAAAACATTAGAGTGTTTTGGGGCACTCTGGTCCTCCCAACAACCTTCCCTGGGGACCCCAAGACCCAAATTCCTTGAGTCTCACAACAAAGGGGAATAAACAATTTCCCTTCCCCCCTCCAGGTGTTCCCTCCCTGGGTTCCTGGAGAGATATACAGAAGCAAGCTCCATGAATCTAAACAGAGGAACTCCACCCTCCCTATTTCCAGTCCTGGAAATCACAAGTACCGAGAGAGAGCTAATCTCTCCTCTTCCTCCCTCACCCAGAGGGTATGCAAAGTCAGGTTAATAAATCTAACACAAAGAGATTTTCCCCCCTGACTTCTTCCTCCCAGCAATTCCCTGGTGAGTTACAGACTCAACTCCCTGGAGTTCCCCACTAAAGAAAAACTCCAACAGGTCTTAAAAAGAAAGCTTTATGTAAAAAGAAAGAAAAATACATAAAAATGGTCTCTCTGTATTAAGGTGACAAATACAGGGTCAATTGCTTAAAAGAAATATGAATAAACAGCCTTATTCAAAAGAACACAATTCCAAACACTCCAGCAACTACACACATGTAAATACAAAAGAAAAAAAACAATAACCCCTATTGTTTTATGATCTTTGTACTCACAACTTGGAAACAGAAGATTAGAAAGCAGGAGACAGAAAAATCCTTTCCATAGCCGAGAGGGACAGACACAAGACAAAGGACAAAGAACTCACACACAAACTTCCCTCCACCCAGATTTGAAAAAGTCTTGTTTCCTGATTGGTCCTCTGGTCAGGTGTTTGAGGTTACTCCTTTCCAGATAAAAGAACATTAACTCTTAGCTATCTGTTTATGACAGCTGCGTACAAAAAAAGGCACCTCACTGCCATGCCCACAAGCTAAACCTTGTTCTTCTTTGAGTAATGGTCCCTATGTGTATTCCACATGTGGGTGTGCATGCACACCATGAGCCTGAATCCAGAAGTTTTCTCCATGCAGTGTCCATTGACCCACACATGTGCAATATGTCTCCTCATGCTCCCAACTGAAGGTATAAGGGGCAGTGCAGATCGACATCACTCCAGTTCCCACTTTCTGCCGCATGGCCTCAGTCAGAACCTCTGTTCCTCCTTCGCTCTCATCAAGATAAGAGAGTTGCCTTTCTCTATTATACTGCCTCCCTCCGACACACACACTGATTCTTCAGCAGGAAACTGACTCCCTGTGCTGCAAGGGTGCGATAGAGGGTGTCATGCCACAATACCAGGGGAGAGGATTCTATTCACCATATTTCTCATCCTGAAGAAAGACAGCAGGCAGAGACCCATCCTGGAACTTGGTCATCTAAATACATTAATCAGGAAGCTGAAATTCCACATGATCACACTGGCATCAATAATCTCCTCCCTCCAGGAGAGAGCATGGTTTCCGCCTCTCAGAATGAAAGACACATACTTCCATATAGACATCCATCCATCTCACAGGAAATTCCTTAATTTCAAGGTGGGATATCAGTTTTGCTTCCTTCCCTTTGGCGTAGTGACAGCACCACAGGGCTTTATGAAGGTATTTGCATTTGTGGCAGCTCAGGTGAGACACCAGGGTCACACAGTTACTCCCTTATCTGGACAATTGGCTCCTAGTGGGACAATTGTGACAACAAGTTGTCACCGCGATCTAATCTCTTAGAAGACTCTTGGCCTCCCTAGGAATCTGCATGAACGAAGACTGATTCATTCTGTCACCTACACAGACGATAAATTTTACAGAGGTGAGACTGGACTCGGTCATTGCACGGGCCTTCCTCCTGGCAGACTGCTTTGTAACTTGTGCTTTTTGGGTTGTTCTTTGTTCTCTCTTGGGATTAAGAGGAGCCGGATATGCAACCAGGTTTCTCTAATCTTTCTGAAACAGTCTCTCATGTTCTAACTAGTAAGTACTAGATAGAAGGCGAATTAGTCTTTATATTTGTTTTCTTGATTTGCAAATGTATATTTTTGCTGGAAGGATATTTTACCTCTGTTTGCTGTAACTTATACTTGGGCTAGGAGGGAGGGAGTCCCTCTGGTCTATGTAAAGCTGAGACCCTGTAAACATTTTCCATCTTGATTTTACAGAGATAATTTTTACTTTTTCTTTCTTTAATTAAAAGCTTTTCTTTTTAAGAACCTGATTGATTTTTTTCCTTGTGTAAGACCCAAGGGGACTGGGTCTGAACTCACCAGGGATTGGTGGGGGAAAGGAGGAGGGGGGAAGGTGAATTCCTCTCTGTTTTAAGATTCAAGGAGTTTGAATCACAGTGATCTCTCAGGGTACCCCAGGGAGGGGACAGTCTGGGAGGGGGAAGGAGGGGGAATGGTTTATTCCTCTTTGTTTTAAGACCCAAGGAGTTTGGGTCTTGGGTTCCCCAGGGAAGGTTTTTGGGGGACAGAAAGTGTACCAAACACTGTATTTTGGTTGGTGGCAGCATTATCAGATCTAAGCTAGGAATTAAGCTTAGAGGGGTACATGCAGGTCCCCACTTTCTGGACGCTAAAGTTCAAAATGGGAATCAGACCTTGACGTGGTGGCACAGCGGTGGAATTCTAGGACCAAAAAGCCAGTGATTTTTTTTCTCTCCTTTCTAACTGCTTGGATGCAGCCTGAAAGGATTGGGTGTCAAAGCAAAAGCCAGTAGAATTTTTTTTTCTCTTTTTCTCTCCCTGCTAGCTGCTTGAAGCAGGCTGAGAGGAGTGAATTTTAAAACCACAGCCAGGGAATTTTTTCTTCTTCTCTCCTTTCTGGCTAAGGAAGGTAGCCTGGAGGCATAGGTGTTAAGTTCTTTAACAAAGGTCTTTGTTAAAAAGGAGGTTCAAGCTGTGAGCAGCAGACAACCAGCAAAAGACATTTGCAAACAAATTGTTTTTTTTTCTTTCTAACTCTCCGGGCATAGACAGTTAGGAAGTTTCTGTAACCAAGCAACCCTGAGCTGCAGCATTCCAGGCAATAAGCTGCAGAGGGCGCACCCAGCACAAGAAAGCAGGAACAATGAGTTCCAAGGAACGGGCAAGAGAGGATGCAGAAGAACAAGCCAAAGAAGTGGACCACAGGAGATACATGGAGAGAAAACAAAAAAAATAGAAATAAGAGAAAAAGAGATGGAAATAAAACAAAAAGAGATACAAATAAGAGAAAAAGAGATGGAGATAAGAGAAAAAGAAGAACAAGCCAAAAAGACGGCCCACAGAAGACTTCCCTCCACTAAGATTTGAAAGTATCTTGTCCCCCGATTGGTCCTCTGGTCAGGTGTCAGCCAGGTTCACTGAGCTTGTTAACCCTTTACAGGTAAAAGAGACATTATCCCTTAACTATCTGTTTATGACAAATGGTGAGCACTCTAACGGCCCCACATCTGCCGCAAAACTGGCACAACAGTCCACAGATACCTCTTTTTCTTGGGGCACATGACAGCCTGTACCTAAGAAAGTGAGTCAGGACAGAGCTACCATCATCCACATATCACCCTACCAGCCCTGACCATTCTGGTTCACAGACCTCCTGAATCTCTCCACGTGTCCACCAATCAGGCTCTGGTTATCCTCAGATCTTCTCACACAGGATCAGGGCAGGCTTGAATATCCCAACCTGGACACCCTTCACCTCACAGCCTCATGTTTGGTTGGGCATCTGACATAGACCATGCATATTCTGCACCAGTCCAGCAGATCCTCAACCACAGCAGAAAAGAATCCACCAAAACATGCTATTGAGCATACCCCAGACACTGTGACCATTCCGGTCATCCTAGATTATCTCCCTGCCCTAAAAACATTTGGCTTTGCTCTCAGCTCTGTCTGTCTGCTTCTGGTGGCACTTAGTGTCTTCCTTCCCCCAGTAGATGAACACTCCATCTTTACACCCTACCCCAGTAGGATTCATGAAAATCCTGCTTACAACCTTCCTACTGGTCACCAAACCTACATCCCAGTCATACCTTAACCTCATCCTCTTGGCTCACATGAGATCACCTTTCAAACCTATTGCAACCTGTACCATGACCCACCTTTTCATGAGAGTGGCATTTCTGCTTTCCATCACTTTGGCAAGAAGGGTCAGCAAACTAGCAGCCATGATGGGTGACCTTCCCCACAAAGAAAAACTTTCCTTGAGAGTACACCTCAAATTTCTCCCCAAGGTTGTTTCAGAATTCCACCTCAACCAGTCCATCCACTTACCTGTGTTCTGTCCAGTGCCGCATGCCTCCCCCACAGACAAGAGACTACATTCCCTCAACGTCAGGCAGGCCCCAGTGTTCTACCTACAAGACTAAAACCTTTCAAAAGTCTCCAAGACTCTTCGTAGCCATGATGGAGAAATCAAGGAGCCAAGCCATACCCTCACAGTGGATATCAGACTGCATACTGAATGCTACAAAATATCAAATCTTGCCCATCCTGGGGGTGTTACTCTACATGGACACCAGATCACTCTACATGGACACCAGACACTTCTTCAGTTTTGTTAGCTGATGTTCTGTGGCAAGACGTCTGCAAAACCTCAACATGGCATTCTGTACTCATGTTTACTACTCAGCATGGGATGAGCTGTATTACAAACAGCACTATCATCAGCTTACTCATACCCATTGCCACACTGATCACTCCTTGCAAGTCACCCATGGTGTGGAATACACATAGGGACGACTGCTCAAAAAAGAGGAGGTTCCTTACTGTAACTGAAGGTTATTCAAAATGTGTGGTCCCTATCTGTAGTCCACTACCCACATCCTTCCCCTCTTCTTTGTACTTGACCACACTGTAGTAAGAAGAAGAACTTGTGTGGCATCAACACACACTGTCCCTTATGCCGTCGGTTGGGAGCATGAGGAGACATACCACATATGTGCTGGCCAACAAACACTGCTTGGAGAAAAGTTCCATGCTCAGGCACATGGCACGCATGTATACCCACATGTGGAATACAAATAGGGACCACACATCTTGAAGAGCCTCCAGTTACAATTAGTAACCACCTCTTTTAGTTGACACCACCTCACGTATGTCCACAGAATTCAGAATTTCAGTATTCTTTACCACTGTACAAGCTTTGTATAACCTCATGGCAAAAAGCAATTCCAGGCATTAGTTATTTGTTCAAACTCACAAATGGCTCCAGCAGAAAACTATTCAGCTAGAGCAAATTACAATCGCCAGGTGGCTTTATTGGTACTAAGCAGCAAATAAAATAAAACTGCTATGAAGTCATTCTTATTGTACTAGAAGCAGTCGTTACAGATAATTTGGAAATTTTGGCCAAGGCAAATGGATTGAAAGCTAAGCCATAGTCTACTTTATTCTTCCTGTAGATGCTTATCTTGGAAAAAATACCTGGCATGACTAATACATTACCAGAGCAACTTCAAGAAAGTGGACTTCTTTTTGCTAAATGCTACACATGTGCTCAAAGGAACGTGAAAAGAACTAGAACAAGCAAGATCTGATATTGAGTGGAAAAATATAATGGAAAATTTGTTGTTGCTAAGTTTGCTGTTGGTATTCGTAATGAATTGGATTTTGGGACATTTGAATCATCTAAACGCCATGCAAGAATTCAGAAGGTTTCAAAGTTTCTTGTTGACTATCTGTTGAACAGGACTTCTGGAAAAAGAAATATCAATCTGATGAGTCTCAATTATAGATTTTGAAGGACATATTTAGCTATTCTCAGGGCTGGCACTTCCATTTAGGCAACCTAAGCGGTCGCCTAGGGCACCAAGATTTAGGAGGGTGGCATTTTGCGGCTCTCGGCGGCAATTCCGGGGCAATTCCGCAGCAGGGGATCCTTCCGCGCTCCGGGTCTTCGGTGGCAATTCTGCAGCGGGTCCTTCACTCGCTCCGGGACCCGCTGCTGAAGTGCCCCAAAGACCGGGAGCGCAGAAGGACCCCCCTGCCGCAGAATTGCCGCCGCTGACCAGGAGCGCAGAAGTACCCCCACCTAGGGCGCCAAAACCCTGGCGCCAGTCCTGGCTATTCTTGACCATTTCATATCTGAGTTTGACATGCTTTTAATGGACAATTAACAGTTGTTGGAATCTATGGAGGCTTTTGATGAAGATTCCTCGAACTACATGGATTTTTAAAAATTGGAAGATTTTTCACAATTTTACAATTCACTCATCAATGAAGTACTTTTGAGATTGCAAGTCTCTGCAGCAAAATAGTTCGTGGCACCAACTGAAAAGGAGAAAAAGAGTAAATATATTTTTTATCTCTACAGCAAACTATACTGCCAGTTGCATATTTAGAAGTGATGAAACTGCTGCAGATTGTCTTCACATTGCCAGTTACTACAGCTTTAAAATGAGTATTTTTTTCTCTATACTGAAAGGAGTCAAAACTTACATCTGATCAACGTGTGGGGATGAGAGGCTGAGCCATTTGATGCTTATAGATGTATGATAGTCAATGGTAAAATCATCCAATCTTCAGGACTCAGTGGATGATTTTGTTGTACTGTGTGATCATCGCTATCCTCCATTTGATTGAACTATGTATTATATGTAAGCTAGCTATTTTCAATTATAATGTAGAAATAAATCAAAAATTGTCCATTAAGTTGTTCTTTATTGTCTCTGAAAATTTTGCCCACCCAGAAATATACAGGTTGGTGCAACTGCTCCCCAGGGCTTTTGCACCCAGATGATTCTATGAAAACATTTGTGCATAATGAAGTTTCTCTTGGTTTAACAATTTTTAGATAACATTGATCAGAACAACGTAGGGAGCAGGTTTTAAAATGCTACAGAGAGCGCTCTGAAGCAATTCTGCACTGCATGATTTCTGTAAATTTATACTGGCATAAAAGTATTGAAATTTTTTAACAACCTTAAGTTTTTTTAGAGCCTTTAAGATCCAGTAGCCAATATAACTCCCCCCGCCCCCAAGGACAAACCATATGCACAGGGACTGCCATACTCATAGGCACCATTGTCAGGGAACCTGGGACATTCAGCGCTTAAGAGCTCAAGATTTTTTTACTCATTAAGCTATGTGTAAGCAGATGCCTTAGTTAAGAAAGGTGACATCTACATCCTGGAGTTAACATGGGAGGATTTATTTCCCTCCCTCCATATCTGATGAAAGCATATGAAGTTGTTCAAACATTGGACGTGTATCCTGAGTTTAATCTTCTAAATCACTAAAATCACATGGCCCTGGGATCTTTTCGTGATATAAGTAAATCTAGAAATAAAAGGGAATTGTAAAACTTTGACCCTATTTCTCATCTTGTGGCAGCAGCACAATATTCCTAAAATGAAACAAAAAGGTACCTGCAGTTGCTTGCTTTAAAAGGGTATAGACTCTTATGCAAAATATTGTAGACTGTACAACCACACAGAAGAAGGCGGCACTAGTGATTTCAATACAATGTGGCTCCTTTGTAAAAGAGCTTGAATAAAACAGATTTTTCATGATACTGATACAGTTCCTTCCTGTAGTCTCACTTTCTGGGCTCCCCTTCTCTTACGTGTGTGTGTGTGTGTGAGAGAGAGAGAGAGAGAGAGAGAGAGCGAGATTGGGATTGATTACATTTCTGATATAATTATGCTGTAATGCCTCTCCTACTTTCTGTGATTCATTGTTTTTAATTCTTTCATTTCCAAAACGAATAAAATTTTTATGTCTTCAAAACAGAAAACCAGTAAAATTTAAACATTAGCACCAATGAAGTGCACCATGGAAATCAATTCATTCTCTCCAAAAACTGCTTCCACAAAGCCAGGGATGCTAACCAATTATCAGTTCATATCATCCCCCAGCCCTGCATTAAATAACTATGAAATAGTTAAAAAAGGAACCCCAGTAAGGTTTCTTCTATAGATTTCCCAGTAAGGCTAAAAGATAAGACCGAACTCCTTAGAGCACAGGCAGTCTTGATATTTCCCATATGCAATGCCAAGCAGACTGGTGGTGCTCAAACAATATGGTGCATCTGAAATGGAACACACTGAATTGGAACTCAAAGCTCCAAACTCAAGTTTTTAGTGGCCAGGGGATTTGCAAAGATGTTAACAAACAGTCTAATCACCACAATAGCAACAGAGCTGGTTGCCATGGCAGTAAATGCTCACAGGTACTTGCATGCTTGAACAACCTTTGCAGCAAACAAAGGATGTGTATTAAAAGAGAAGAAATGTGTTTGGATGAATGTAGTTATGGAAAATACACTGTGGTGAAGTGAGGTCAGCTGATATAAATAAAACACCTTGGACAATGAAGTGCATCTTCATGGCTTCTGTGCTCTCTATGGCTCTGCCTTGTATATTACATGGAAATAGCATTGATCAGCACAGATCTCAGCCCACATTAGGACAATTGTCCAAGTATGGGCATACAAAGTGGAAAGGACAGAAAATAATTTTAAAAAGGGTTAACAACAACTAAAAGTGTTGCAGGAAGAATGAACACAATCAAAATGCAGAGGTTCTGAAAAGCAGGATGCACTCTCCAACCTGATCCCCTGCATATTTTAATTGTATCACTCATTGTTATCTGCTCGAATGCTAGATAACTCAAGCAGTCTTCATTTTCCAAATATTTTAGAAATGGTAGGGGCTAGGTTATGGTCCCCTTGCTCAGGTTCCCTTACTCTGGGAATACTCCCGATGATTTCAATCTGATCCTAAGAAATTAGTCCTCACAAAAATTTAAAATACACTGTTCATAAGAACAGGACAGATGTAAGCAGGTGGTATGAAATTAGATTTGAAACTGAATGCTACCATCCATGACAACTATAAAATCCTATACAGCCTTCCTAAATTGCAACATACAAAATAAATACAATCTTAGGCCTGGATACACAAAGGGACTCAAACACTACAAAGCCTAAGTAAATGCCTTGGAAAAACAATGGAATCCTCAGGCCTGAAGTATAGGAAAAGAGCCTCTGTGCTCTGGGACAGACATAGACTGAGCCCTCCTTCCCATTGTAGAATAGGACCACATCTCTCCATGATGGCCAGACACAGGAGGGTTAAGTGGGGACTAACAGGTCCACGTGGAGGAATGTGCAGCCAGAAATCCTGGGGCTTCACAGAAAGCAGTCCTTTGAATCAATATTTCTGGGTATTTCCAACTACCCCGCCTTTTCCCCTCTGGGACACCGCCCAATCCAAGGCTTAGGAAGGGAGTTAGTCGCTGTTTGCTATGTAATAATGCAATAAGATGGGGCCTTACATCAGAGTCAGGTCCCTAGCTTGCTGGGAGTGCCACAACTACAGAGGCACCTGTGTCCGAGTGTGATCCACAGGCCCAAAGAGGGGTCTGGAATTAGGCACCCACTCAGTAGCGCTGACTTGAGCAGAGATTGCTTGCTAGATTGGCGTCAGTTTTCCAGGATGAGGGTGTTAAATGGCAATGCCTAACTCTACCTTATTACATTTTCACTGGACTGTTCTACTTCACCTCAGTCCAGCTAATTTAAAACAGTGCTGCAAACTACTGGCCAAAACAACTTCCATCATGCACTGAAATACTGGCCTCATTAGAAAGAGTTTTGGAAATGAAGATATTTTTGTGCCAAGTGACCGATACAAACCAGAAGAATGAATAAGTCTGGTTTGTAAGCACTCTCTGGTATGTTTTATTTCCGATGTTACAAGTGAGTTCTCGCTTTACACATGGTATTATATTACAAGTGCTGTTGAATGGCTTGTTGCCAACTTGTCCAGTTATTCAAGTGCTGTTTAGACAAATGGCCTAATCCTGCATTTCTTGGACATCCAAAACTCCCCATCAATTTATGTAGGATCTGGGGGTATGAAAGGCATGAAGGATAGAGCTCAAAAGCTTCTTAATTCAAACAGTATATATGCAATTGATTTCATTCACTTACATGCTCGTTCAGCATGATCCATTTTGCATTTATAATCGTGGAGGGAGTACAGTTGACAGACTCAGTCTGAAGTAGAGTCTTTAACATAACACCTCATCCATTAATTATTGGGTTGCTTCAAACTGGGGCTTCATCCATCTGTCGTGTCCTTTACTGCAATTGTTTCTTTTAATTAAGACTTCAGATTAATGAAGGGTTCAGCTTTCTCAAACAGAAGCAGTAAGATAATTTGGAAAGTATGATAGAGTATGTGACGTTGCACTCTATACAATTTTATGAAAGTATGCTGATGAGTGTGAATATAATATAACTGAAATATGCTTCATGCAAAAGGTCTCTTGTAGGGTATCATTACAAAGCTTATAATCTACTAAGTGTAATCATCCTATTTGTATAAATGTATCACTCTTCTATCTGAAACTAAAATATGAAATATAACTCTCCGGGCCTATTGTAATTATGCAAAATGTGGGCCATTAATGGTGGTTTGGAATCTTGATGGCTCCCATCAGCCAGGACAATTGACTGTAGATTGCTCTGTTTTACTTTTAAGTCTTCCTGCATACATGTGTGATGGCAAGTGGGTAATGAAGTCTTATAGTGACATGATCATATCACCTGAACTGTAATCCATCTTTAACCTGATGTTTTCCACTGAGGAGGAGGGGTGGGAATCCAGACTGGGACAAAGATATATAAGTGGGTGGAACAGAACAAAGAGGGCTGCAGTCATGAGAAATCCCTTAGCTACTACCTGAGCTGGAACAAGGGCTGTACCAGGGGAAAGGATTGTGCCCAGACTAGGAAGCCGTCCAGTCTGTGAAAGAAACTTATTGAAACATCACTGAGGGCGAGATTTTATCTGTATTCAGTTTTATTACTGTATTAGGCTTAGACTTGTGTTTTATTTTATTTTACTTGGTAATTCACTTTGTTCCATCTGTTACTACTTGGAACCACTTAAATCCTACTTTCTGTATTTAATAAAATCACTTTTTACTTATTAATTAACCCAGAATATGTATTAATACCTGGGGGTGGGGACAGCTATGCATCTCTCTCTATCAGTGTTATAGAGAGTGAACACATTATGAGTTTACCCTGGATAAGCTTTATACTGGGTAAACCGGATTTATTTGAGGTTTAAATCCCATTGGGAGTTGGGCCTCTGAGTGTTAAAGACAGGAACACTTCTTAAGCTGATTTCAATTAAGCCTACAGCTGTTAGGGGACATGGTTCAGACCTGGGTCTGGGTTTCCAGCAGGCTAGCGGGTCTGGCTCAAACCAGGCAGGGCACAAATTCCCAAGTTGTCAGGGCAGGAAAGCAGGGGCAGGAGTAGTCTTGGCACATCCATTGGCAGTTCCCAAGGGGGTTTCTGTGATCCAACCCGTCACAGAGTTTACTAATGAAAGCTAACTAAAAGTACCATTCCATCACTGAGCTTTGCAATTAAAGCAAGTCTCATAGATGTAGGCAGAAACGCAATTTTTAATTGCAAGGTGGCAATGTTTCATATGGCAATTAACAGGTGCTTTGTTCTTCATCAGGTTATTGATTAACAACCCGCTGCATATCTTGATGTGTGCCTGCTCTGATAGGATCAATGTGTGTATGTAATGGCATGTGTACCTGGGGAGTTTATGAAGATATTGCATGATGTGTCAAGGCAGGGTATATAGTTCAGATGCTTAGTTGTAACCTTGGTGAAAATAAGGCCCAGATTCACAAAGGGACTTAAATGTTCAAGTCCCAGATTTAGGCCCTGCCCTGTGATACACACAGAACCCCCCCCCCGCCAGTCAGCTGCTGCCTTAGCATAACTAGTGAGTTTAGGTACCTCAGTTTCTGCCACTGGGCATGCATACAAGGCGAGGGGTGATCACCACCCAGAAGACAGGTGCCTACATAAGAACGGCCATAATGGATCAGACCAAATGTCCATTTAGCCCAGTATCCTGTCTTCCAACAATGGCCAATACCAGGTGCCCCAGAGGGAATGAACACAAAAGGTAATCACCAAGTGATCCATCCTCTGTCATCCATACCCAGCTTCTGGCCTAGTTCATGTCTAAGCACCAGAGTGATCTGCAATCCTAGCATTCCCCCATGTATCCCATCTGCACAGCCCAATCTGGTAGGTGTGCTTAGAGCAAGGGTCAGCAACCTTTCAGAAGTGCTGTGCCGAGTCTTCATTTATTCACTCTGAGTTAAGGTGTCGTGTGCCAGTAATACATTTTAATGTTTTTAGAAGGTCTCTTTCTATAAGTCTATAATATATAACTAAACTATTGTTGTATGTAAAGTAAATAAGGGTTTTTAAATGTTTAAGAAGCTTCATTTAAAATTAAATTAAAATGCAGAGCCCCCCGGACTGGTGGCCAGGACTTGGGCAGCGTGAGTGCCACTGAAAATCAGCTTGCGTGCCACCTTCGGCACGCGTGCTATAGGTTGCCTACCCCTTGCTTAGAGCATACCCAACACCTGCCATCCACCACCCCACTGCAGCCCAGGAAAGGAGCAGGGTGCAAGGCACCGATAGGCACAGGGCTGCACAGCCCATGCCTAAAAGGAACATAAGGGTCTGTCACAGGGTCCGCTCACCACAAGGAGCACCTCCTCCTCGCCGCTCTGGAGATTAGCTCCTTCCAGGCTCAGGGCCCCCTTCTGCTGCTCGCTACATGCCCTACTTCTGCTCTCTCCCTCAGTCTCTGCAACTCCGGGTGCTCCCTCTGCGGGACTTGGCCCTCTGGCTTGGTCATGTTTTCCCCTTCTAGGGTATCAAAGTCTCCTCACTAGCAATCTCAGGCAGTCTTCCCATTCACTGCCCCACAGTGTCACTCCCTCAGTGGCTGGCAGGGAAACCCAGGCCCAGCTCAGGCATCCACTATTCAGCAGCCAAGGTCTGTTCCCTCCTGGAAATTACTGCCTTCTCCTTACCTTCTGGCTCTCCAGCCCTGCTTGGGGTTTGCCAGCCACACAACTCTCTCCTCCCAGGGAGTAACTATAGGCTACTTGCCTCTATAGCCCCAAACACACCTCTCTTGTCCCATGGAGTTACTGTACTCTACTTCTCTCTGCTATCAGCTTCCTGCCTTTATAAACTCAGCCCAGCTCCTTCCCCCTCAGCTAGGCTTCCTCATTATTCAGTCAGGGGATTACTTAGCCATCTGATTCTCCTCAACTGTGGCCTGTCTGATTAATTGGCTCCCTTTTTAGCCTACATTAACCCTTTCAGAGCAAGTGTGGGGTGAACACCCCATCACAGGGCCACAGGAAAGTGTAGGTGAGTGTGAACAAGAAAGGTGATGGAACTAGGGGTGCTGCCGTACCCCCTGATTTGAATTAGTTTCCATCATACACAGTGTTTATAATTTGATTCAATGGCTCTCAGCACCCCACTATACACTTTGTTCCAGCACCCCTGAAGGAGACAGACCTTTTCGGGGTGACAGACTAATTATAGGTACATATAGGTGGTAGGGTAGTTGGTCAGGGACAAGGAATGGGTTAGTGGAGCAGTAGGCTAGCTAATGGGACTCCTAGAGGGGCCCAAATCAGAGGTCAGGAAGCAGCTGGGGTAGCCAGATAGGGTGGGGAAGAGGAACTACTGGTAGGCAGAGCAGGGAGGGCATCCAGGGGAGGAAGAAAGGGGTGGGGGATTGCCAGAGGCAGAGAACTATAACCATGCCCATAAGGAGACTCTGTTGGTGACAGAGCCTTTGGCATCCTAAAGATGTGGCGAAGGTGTCCCCACCCATCCGGTAGAACACTCAGTATAAACTGAGGAAGATGTGTAAAATATTCTTCGCTTGTTGCATTCCATGTAATCTCTGAGCGGCTACACACAGAAGAAAGGGAGGAAGGGGAGGAGTGAGAAGAAAAGGCAGTGGTGGAGAATGCTGAGGATGATTGACACAGGTGTCCCCGACTGGCATATGGTCCCATGCGATAGTCTGTTGTCACCAGAGGATAGCACATCAGGGACTGACTTTGGCAAGTACTGTTCCAGAGTACTGGTTTTCAAATTGTAGGGCATGCCACCTTGAGGTTGCATTAGGCAAGGTATTTCCAGTTCAGATAAGGAGGTGTTAGTACTGTTATGCAAGGCACTGGTGAGACCTCATCTGGAATATTGTGCGCAGTTCTGGTCTCCCATGTTTAAGAAGGATGAATTCAAATTGGAACAGGTACAGAGAAGGACTACTAGGATGATCTGAGGAATGGAAAATCTGTCTTATGAAAGGAGACTCAAAGGGCTCGGCTTGTTTAGCCTAACCAAAAGAAGGTTGAGGAGAGATATGATTGCTCTTTATAAATATATCAGAGGGATAAATATCAGGGAGTGAGAGGAATTATTTAAGCTTAGTACCAATGTGGACACAAGAACAAATGGGTATAAACTGGACACTAGGAAGTTTAGACTTGAAATTAGATGAAGGTTTCTAACCATTAGAGGAGTGAAGTTCTGGAACAGCCTTCCAAGTGGAGTAGTGGGAGCAAAAGACATATCTGGCTTCAAGACTAAGCTTGATAAGTTTATGAAGGGGATGGTATGAAGGGATAGCCTAATTTTGGCAATTAATTGATCTTTGATTATTAGCAGGTAAATATGCCCAATTGTCTGTGATGGGATGTTAGATGAGATGGGATCTGAGTTACTACAGAGAATTCTTCCCTGGTTTCTGGCTGGTGAGTCTTGCCCACATGCTCAGGGTTTAACTGAATGCCGTATTTGGGGTCAGGAAGGAATTTTTCTCCAGGGCAGATTGGCAGAGGCCCTGGAGGTTTTTCGCCGTCCTCTGTAGCGTGGGGCACGGGTCACTTGCTGGAGGATTCTCTGCAGCTTGAGGTCTTCAAACCACAATTTGAGGACTTCAATAACTCAGACATAGGTTAGGGGTTTGTTACAGGAGTGGGTGGGCCAGATTCTGTGGTCTGCATTGTGCAGGAGGTCAGACTAGATGATCATAATGGTCCCTTCTGACCTCAAAGTCTATGAGTCTATGAGGGGCATAATGTGGTTATCAGGTAAGGTGCACGGGCCTGACTGGTGACGCTTTTTTCTTGTTTCTTCAAAATATCAGAAATGAAATGAGAATCTCCTTTCAGAAAGATCCCGTTGTAGACATTCCATGTGGGTTTTTCCCCTCAAATCCAAAGAATACCAGTGCTTCGTAACAAAGTTTCACTGACCAATGTGTCCATGCTACAACAGTGCCCGCACACTGTATAAAAAATGCCAGTGTGACATTTCCTTCCTATGTCCTTTCCATTTGGTAGAGACCATATGCTTTGGTGTTTGATAATTGTGAACGAATGGTGCATTTTTTGAAGAGTAAAGTGGAGGATGCTGATCATGGGGAAGGAGCAAGCAGAGAAGAGCAAAAGAACAACAGGAAATATGATCCTTCCTACTTGGACTTGAGACTCACATTTACTGGTTCTGACAGAAATCAGGTTCTAACTGGTGAAACCTGGTTCTAACAGTGAAATCTCCAGTGAGCTGAAACGCAAAAAGGAAGTTTACAAGATGTAGAAACTTGGACAGATTGACTAGGGAGGAGTATCAAAATATTGCTCGAGCATGCAGTGGTGTAATCAGGAAGGCCAAAGCACAACTGGAGTTGCAGCTAGCAAGGGATATGAAGGGTAACAAGAAGGGTTTCTACAGGTATGTTAGCAACAATGAAAAGGTCAGGGAAAGCGTGGGACTCTTACTGAATGAGGGAGGCAACCTAGTGACAGATGATGTGAAAATGCTGAAGTACTCAATGCTTTTTTTGCCTCGATCTTCACAGACTAGATCAGCTCCCAGACTGCCGTCCTGGGCAACACAGTATGGGGAGGAGGTGAGCAGCCCTCAGTGGTGAAAGAACAGGTTAAGGACTATTTAGAAAAGCTGGACATGCACAAGTCCACGAGTCCAGATCTAATGCATCTGAGGGTGCTGAGGGAGTTGGCTGATGTGACTGCAGAGCCATTGGCCATTATCTTTGAAAACCTGTGGCAATCGGGGGAGGTCCTGGATGACTGGAAAAAGGCAAATGTTGTGCCCATCTTTAAAAAAGGGAAGAAGGAGAATCCAGGGAACTACAGACCAGTCAGCCTCACCTCAGTCCCTGGAAAAATTATGGAGCAGGTCCTCAGTGAAACCATTTTGAAGCACTTGAAGAAGAGGAAGATGATCAGGAACAGTCAACATGGATTCTCCAAGGGCAAGTCATGCCTGACCTACCTGATTGCCTTCTAGGATGAGATAACTGGCTCTGTGGATCTGAGGAAAGTAGTGGACATGATATATCTTGACTTTAGCAAAGCTTTTGATACAGTCTCCCACAGCATTCCTGCCAGCAAGTTAAAGAAGTATGGATTGGATGAATGTACTATAAGGTGGATAGAAAGCTGGCTAGATTGTCGGGCTCAGTGGGTAGTGATCAATGGCTCAATGTCTTGCTGGAAGCCAGTATCAAGCAGAGTGCCCAGGGGTCTGTCCTGGGGCTGATTTTGGTCAACATCTTCATTAATGATCTGGGCAAAAAATAACTGACTACCCCCATAGATACTAGCTTATCAAACTTCACAATGTATCTTGTTACATTAACATGTTATCTGATCCTGTTGGGTATTGCAAGCCTCAAAAAGAACCACGCTAGAAAGTATCTTTGCAAAGGATACTTTTGTTTCTCTTGTTTGTATTAGTCAACTATTACAGCATTAAATTTCTATTTTTATGTTAACTGACAATTTTAATAGATTATTAAAGTTCCCACTGGATTCCTGTAGATCTTGAAATTCAAATAAAAAAATATTATTGCAAATTTCATACGCTTAACATGCACAACAAGATTACACAATTAAAGAGGAATATGTTTTTTTTTCTAAAATGAGTTCTCATGGGAAAAGTACCAGACAGGACCAAATTCACACCTGGTGTAAGCTTGTGCAACTCCAAAAATTCAGTGGCACTGTGCATTGCTTTTAATTTGTCGAAATATAGAACTATGTAATTCATATCCATCTCAAGTAAATATAATTAACTTCATACTGTTATCTGCTACTAATTATGTAAGTAGGACCCAGAATCCATATATTGGGAAATAAATTCTGCTAAATTAAATGCATCATTACTGTTGTCAGCCATCCAAAATGTTACCATCACTTTGACATCAATACAGTGGAAAAGAAAGCTGGTGAAGGCTATTTGTGTTTAGATACATGAGTCATGTTTAACAGAGGAGAGTGAATGGTAAATTGCTAATTGGGGAAAGTTTGCAGATGAAAAGGCGACAGGTGGAACAAGGGATTAGTTGACTAGCCATGCATCACTTGGCACCTGGGTTTATGTATGTTTAAGCTCAGGTGTAAGAATACAGATGCATTGCTTCAGACAGTTGGTGATCAGCTAGTATCATAGGTTCTATTGGAAGAAGAGACAAATAAGATGCTTATCCAAGTCCTTAATTCCACTAAGTGTACTTCATCTCTCCCCTCTGAACACAAGCCTAACTCTATGACATACTGATGGCCCCTTAGGTAAAGATCCTTCATTTGCTCGCTACCCTTTGACACAAGACTTCAGTTCCCTTCTGCTCCATAGCTCCCACAACTGTGGTCTATGTTAAAATGAACTAGGTACCTTTTCCAGTGCACCAGCAGGGTCTACACGGTGCTGTTATACCACCCCCCTCTATCGTGCTTGGCAATGACACCATGTCAACTACAGCTGCTTCCACCACTGGTGGCGTGTAGGATTTGTGAGGCTACTACATGGCGCAGTGAAAAGCCTGCTGTGTCCACATGTGTAGTTACACGAGTCAGTGAAAGGCTCTTGCAGGGGTGAGACAAGTGGGAAAAAGCTTCAACAGCTCCTCCCTGCCAGAGCCTTCCCCTGTGGAGGGGACAGGCTCCTGCATTGGGAAGCTGGTGGAGCCTTTCCCCCGTTACAGTCGTTCCCCGCAGCAGGGAAAGGGTCCTCAGTGGGGAGTTGCTCAAACCTTTCCTCACTGCTTCCCCCCATCCACAGCCTTTCCCCACTCAGCAGTCTATTCCTGCAGGGAAATACTAAATGCTAAACACAGTGGTGTAGACAGGAATGGAAAGCTTGGGCAAGTAGAGAGCATGAAGGCTAGGTAATCACATACATACCCACACCTTTCAGGCAGGTCTTTACTTGCCTAAGCCGAGCCTCCATGGATACACTGCTATTTATACTTGTGCTAGGGGGCTATGAATGAATGTATTCTACACACCGCTGAAAGAAATGCGCACTGTAGCTGTACCATACATTTCAAAGAAAATTGCTAATAAGGCTAAGTTCTTTTTGTTGTCCCACTTGTAGTTAATGTATTAGTCCCAGTCATTTGTGTGTTTTAAGTAAATCCAGACATACAATAATTTTCACCTCCCCCCCCAAAATCATTAAGTACAGAATCACCTTCGTCAAGAATAATGGTTCGGACATTATTTATGAAATCTGTTTTCAGATCCCAGTTAGGCATGCTAAATTTGGCATGACTAGTAAACCTGGTAACAGTTTCTGCTGGACGTACAAATAATTCTAGATTTCAAAGCAGCTTTTATTGAGAGATGCAGCAGTATTTCCAAAAGCAATATGAAATTACTAAGAGTATTTCTACATTGGCCATGCTATGACATGGGCAGTGTAGTCACGCTTTATCGCCGGGGGAGAGCTCACGCGGCGATAAGAAAAGTCCACCCTGAATGAGTGGTGGTAGCTTTATCACCAGGAGTGCGGCTCCTGGCGATAAAACACTGTCTATACTGGTGCTTTTCAGCACTAAAACTTTGTCGCTCAGGGATGTGTTTTTTCACCCCTCTGAATGACTAAAGTTTTAGCGCTGAAAGTGGCATTGTAGACACAGTCTAAATTCAGCAGTAGGAGCCGCTTCCAAATCCAGCTGTTCAGTGTAGCATTACTACCAAGTATAGCTGCCATGTATGGCAACTGTTGTCACATGTGATAGTAGTGCCAAATATTTAAGCACAGGTGTAGTTTCCTTAACATTGTTAATTTTTTGACAGTTCATTATCCTTGACAATGGGGAAATATGCCAAATACAAGAGGTAGCATAGAGTTGAATGGGAGAAGATGAATTCAATGAGAGGATTCATGAAGCAAAGTCAAACTAATGAGGATTCAGCATGCTGTATTGCATGCAGAACAGAACTGTTACCCCAGCTAAATGACTTAAATATAATCCTTCTCCCGGGAGGAGTCAGCAGCAACAAGGGCTGGGCTCAATATCCAGGGGTCCCTCTCAACAACAGAACACAGAACCAGCTCAAGTCCCCCAGGGAGGCGATCCATGCTCCATCCGGCATTTCTTGCCCCATTTGTGAAGACTTAGGCTCCCCAAGTCTTTTATACCTGCCACCCATGCTCTCTACTGTGCTCTGTGAGTAGATCTCTTGAGGTTCCACCTAGCTCTCAGTGATTTCGGCTCTCAATAGGGGAACCTCACTGCCAATGCAAGCTGGGTCGTCCCTTCCACCGAAACACTGTCTCGCAGCAGGTCTAAGCCCTTTCAGCTGATTATCAGGGATTTCAGTTCTAGTGGTTGTCATAACATTTCTTCCCAGATCTGGACCTTAGCGTCCAAAATATGGGTGTTAGCATGAAAACCTCCAAGCTTAGTTACCAGCTTGGACCTGGTAATTGCTGCCACCAGCTAGGAATTATACAGTACCTAGCTCACTGTGGTTCCCCAAAACCTTCCCTGGGGGACCCCCAGACTCAGATGCCTTGAGTCTTACAACAAAGGGAAATAACCCCCTCCCCTTGTTTCCTTGTTACTTCCTCCCAGGCTCCCCTCCCTGGACGACCCTAGGAGATTCCCTGCTTCCAGTCCTGGAAACACAAGTACCGAGAGATCTAATCTCTCTTCCCCCTCACCCAGAGGGTATGCAAAGTCAGGCTTAGTAAATCTAACACAAAGAGATTTTCCCCCTAACCTCTTCCTCCCACCAGTTCCCTGGTGAGCTGCAGACTCAATTCCCTGGAGTCCCCACTAAAGAAAAACTCCAACAGGTCTTAAAAAGAAAGCTTTACATAAAAATAATGAAAAAAGGACATTAAAAATAGTCTCTGTATCAAGGTGACAATATACAGGGTCAATTGCTTAAAAGAAAAAAATGAATAAACAGCCTTATCCAAAAAGAATACAATTTAAAACATTCCAGCAACTACACACATGTAAATACAAAAAAACAATATAAACCTATTGTCTTACTATCCTTGTACTTACAACTTGGAAACAGCAGATTAGAAAGCCTGGAGATAGAAAAATCACTCTTAGAGCCGAGAGGACACAGACCCAAGACCAAAAACAAAGAACTCACACCCAAAACTTCCCTCCACCCAGATTTGAAAAAGTCTAGTTTCCTGATTGGTCCTCTGGTCATGTGTTTGGTTCCCTGTGTTAACCCTTTACAGGTAAAAGAACGTTAACCCTTAGCTATCTGTTTATGACAGTGGTCACTTAACAAAAGATTCTCAGTGGAATCTAATGAGCTCTATCTTTAAACAGGGGAGGGGACAGGTCAAATAGTGCCTATAGCTGTGAGGCAGAGCACACACCTCCAGGCAGAAACATTGTCCCCACCCACTCTCTCTTTCCAATGGGATTTGGCATCTGAACCCCCTGCTTAGTGAGTGAAATTAAGTTGAGGGTGACCCACTCAGTCAGGACAGGCTAAATACAGTTCTGCTGCTCTTTACTCGTACAATAAGGATAACAACATTTCATTACTCCTGCATTCAATACTAAAGTGATTTGTAACCCAACGCCAGTCAAAATTGATCCCTTCAGTAACACAGCTCTGTTGGCTGGATACTTAGGCAGAGTAGGTGTGTTCATGTAAATACAGTCTGTTCCTGAAGCCGTTCCCCCCCACAGCTCATTACTAGCTGTCAGGGGAGAGCTCATTCAGACCTTACTTACATAAGAAAGCAAGCTGTTAGTTCAAAGCATAGAAGTCCTACGGTCCACACTACACCAGGGCCATCACAGCCAAGACTGGATGATACAAAATTTGCAGTTGAGAAGGAAAGCAGCTGAACTAATAATTTCTTCCCATATTCCATCTCATTCTTCTGTTGGGACAGTTGACCATATGGTTGATGTGCTGAAGACAAAAATGCCTGGAGGAATTACATCTGATATGCAGATACCCAAGTCTAAATGCACTAAACCCATCAAAAGTGTGATTGGTCCTTGTGTTGCTGCCGAACTGTCTGAGGATACAGGAAATTCCAACTTTTCTAGTAGATGAATCTACTGATATTGCAGTTCCAAAGTATGTGTGTGTGCGTGTGTGTGAGTGTGTGTGTGTGTGTGTGTATACATATTAATTCTTTATAGACGATCATCCCATCAAGTTTGGTTCCAGTCATCTCAATAACACCAGAGTCTCATCTCTATTCTTGACAGTCATTTGAAGCAAATGAACATAAACATTGAAAACTATACTTGAACTGGTGCAGATGTTTGCTAATAATGTGTGGATCCAATCAGTCACTTCACCACAATGAAGGAAAAGTGTACAAATCTGGTATTGTTCAAGTGTGTTTGTCACTCAATTCACCTCTGTGCTTGCAAAGCAATTGAAGAAATTCCCTCTTGTATTGACTTTTGGTGAGGAAAACATATTCTTGGTTTAAAGTGAGCATAACTGGTCACGAAGCATTTCAACAAATATACACTCTTATCAATGATGGCAAAATTCCTGCAGCATTTGTTCATCCTTCTCAGACAATATGGCTATTTTGTTCTGAAGCCCCAGATAGCCAGAATCCTTGATTCTTAGACTGAGAACAAGATATATTTCCAGATGGCAAGTTCTCATAAGCATTGCTACATGGCTCAAACACTCAGTGAGATTCATGGTGATAAGAGGAACAGGTTGTGTCTTCTGTTTCTGAAACCAGTCTTATTGAAGGTCCAGTGCATGAAATTGCTTTTTCAGCAAACAGAAATGGATCATTTCTCTTTACTGAAAGAGCACGAGCATTTGCCTTTTCCCGGTTGAAGCAAATCCTTCACCTGTCACATGTCAGGCTGTGTGTGAATACAGATTTTGTTTTCATTTAGCTCTCTCTTGACAAGGTTGACTGGGAATAGCCAGCCTCAGTTTTGATTCCAAGACTACTCTGAAAGAAAGGTTTCTCAATTTTCTGGAAGTGGCTGTGGCAGAAGTAATGAAGAAACTTTCTTCAGCATTGACTGTGCTTTACAAAATCAAACATCTTTCTCTGGCTCCTTGTTTGACCCAAATCTCTCAAGTGATTTTCCCAAGATTTGTCATTCGAGCTATGCTTTGCCCAGTGTGACCTGTCTAACCTGTAGAAACAGTGGTGCAATTTAGCCAGGGCTGGCGCTTCCATTTAGGCAACCTAGGCAATCGCCTACGGAGCCAGGATTATTGGGGGGAGGCATTTTGCGGGGGGGGTGGGAGTGGCAGTCGGCTCCGGTTGACCTGCCGCAGGCTTGCCTGCGGAGGGTCCGCTGGTCCCACGGTTCTGGTGGATCTGCCGCAGGCATTCCTGCGGACAGTCCACTGGTCCCGTGGCTCCGGTGGACCTCCCGCAGGCACACCTGCGGCAGCTCCACCAGAACTGCGGGACCATCGGACCTCCACAGGAATGCCTGCGGCAGGTCCACCAGAGCTGCGGGAGCAGTGCGCGGGGCGGCGAAATGGCCGTGCACCTAGGGCACCAAAAACACTGGCGCTGGTCCTGAATTTAGCATTAATAGATTGGACTGCAATAACTGGACCATTCCCAACTGATATTGCCACTTTCTAGTGCAAGGTATCTGACAACAAGGATCTGCTTGGCAGACATCCATTTAGTGAAATTTCACAGTATGCATGCCTGCCACTAAGTAACACTGTGGCTGAAAGAATCTTTTCTATCATAAGTTTACTAAAATGCAAGATTCAAAATAAGAGGTTGACCATTTACTAAATGCTATCTTATATGATTAGCGTTTCCCCTCAACAACCATAGACTATACTGCAAATCATTTACTCCAACAAAAGAGATGATTGTCCAGTTTGAAACAGACGTGAATGATTTTAAGCAATAATAACAACAGCAATGACTGTAGCACAAGTAATTTTACTCTAGCAGAGGACAAATTGGACAATTCTGAGAAGATATTATGAGTGCTCGAACAGGGGAATGCAATCCACTGGTTTTTTTTAACTTCTTTTCTAAACAGCACTACTTTTGTACTCTTTTTTTGCAAGATGGTTGGTAGCTTTTGTATCTACTTTCAAATACACCAAGTCCTTGGTGGAAGTAGACATATTCTTTTGAAATAGCAAAAATTCAGAATTTTTTAACCAAAGTGTTGTTTGGCAATTTTTATGATATGCTTCTCACATGATTGGCAATAGTGGCCCTGAGGACTCACCCGCTGATAGAGGCAGAGCCAAGAATTGTTTCTGCTGTGAGAGCGGGTCCCAAAACCTGTACCATTATGAATATAGGTGAGTGCTCTTCCAGCTTTAATTTGCTATAGAAGCCCTACAATAAGGTAAAGTTTAGTCCACTGTGGTGTGTTTTATGAATCTACAGAGGGGGCATTTCTCACCCCTAGAGACTACAGAGCCTATGGAACTAACTAACGTTTAGCTATCAGCTAACTGCTTTAAACTTGGATTCTGTCGCTGTTAAAGGGAGAATGGGGAAGCACTCAGTGAGATGTACCAATGCTTTCACCATTTTGGATACAGGTATACCACACCTGACCCCTGGAGTATTAAGACAGAGCCTGCAGAAAGTCCTCCAGCTCGTATGTAGAAGGCCTAGAGCGGACACAGGGAGTGGCTGACTCTACGGCAGTCAGACTGGGAGGGGTTTCCCCCTCCAGAGGCCTTGGACCTGACTCAAGGGTTTTTGAATTGCTGGTTCCCCGTGGACAGGGGCTATGGCCATTAAGGATGGTAGCTGGGGGAAATAGGTCTCAGGATACCAGATGCTCTTAGTTAGGCTGACTGCAGTTTGGTAGAGTCAGATGGCAGTTGTTACTGTGGGTGAGCAGCCCCTTTTCTTTTGTTTGGAAGCGGGTTCCAGGGTTGCCCAGAGGTACTAGACGGTTGTACACAATAAAATGTTCTGCACCATGTAAGCAATCTCCTTGCACCCAATTTCTATAACTCAGGTTCCAGTCATCAAACCCAGAGCTTCCCTTGATCAGCATCCATCCTGGCACCCAAGATCCCTCCTAACCTTACCACACAGGGAAGAGGGGAGAAACAGAGGTGAGCGCTGCTCAAGCTTAAGTTACTAGGGAAGCTTTCTGTTAAGATAATGTTTGTTCCACCACAGTGTTTTATGTAAGGAACGCTAGTAGATTTATTGTCTAATAGCAGTTGTTTAGAAGTTATTCATAGTGTTCCAAACAATTTACAGTGAGCATCCCTCACCATCTAGTTACACAGAGTCTCTATGTCAGTGGTCCCCAACCTTTTTTTTCTGGCGGGCGCCAGACGACCAGCCATGGAGGACCGTCTCAGCGGACGAGCATCTGCTGAAATTCTGCCAACAAGCAGCAACGTCAATAGGTGTCGTTGCTGAAATGTTGCCGACAAGCAGTGTCATCCAGAGGTGTCGCTGCCGAAATGCCGACGATTTTCAGTGAATGCTCGTCCGCTGGCCAGTACTCGGGCACCGTGTTGGTCTATGAACAAAGGTGAATTTCATCTACAGTGAGTTGCCTTTATTAAAGTAGTTTGAAAAATAAAAGTTGTTCAAATATTCCCTGAAAGAAGTGAGCAATAAGAGAGAAATGGGGGTAAGGGGAACTAAGCTCACCCAAGTTTTCATTGGGAAAAATATGCCTGTTTGGAAATTCTCCTAACTGAAAACTGCCAGTCATTAAGAACAGGAGTTTGTGTTGTTTAAATGTAGCAAGAAAAGTAAAAAGTTAATAATGTACAATAGCAGAAAAAGATGGTTACTCACCTTTGTAACTGTTGTTCTTCGAGATGTGTTGCTCATATCCATTCCAATTAGGTGTGCGCATGCCGTGTGCACACTCGTCGGAAGATTTTTACCCTAGCGACACTCAGTGGTTCGGTTGGGCGCCCCTGGAGTGGAGCCGTTATGGCGCTGGATATATACCCCTGCTGACCCAACAGCCCTTCAGTTCCTTTTTGCCAGCTACTCTGACAGAGGGGAAGGAGGGCGGGTTTGGAATGGATGTGAGCAACATATCTTGAAGAACAACAGTTACAAAGGTGAGTAACCATCTTTTCTTCTTCGAGTGCTTCCTCATATCGATTCCAATTAGGTGATTCACAAGCCTTACCTAGGTGGTGGGGTCGGAGCGAGATGTTGCAGAATGCAAAACTGCTGAGCCAAATGCTGCATCATCTGTGGACTGTTGAACCAATGCGTAATGTGCGGCAAAGGTGTGAATCGATGACCAGGTTGCTGCCCGACATATTTCCTGGATGGGGACATGGGCCAGGAAGGCAGCAGATGAAGCTTGCGCCCGAGTAGAATGGGCGGTGAGGTGGCTAGCCGGAACTTGAGCCAGTTCATAGCATGTGCGGATGCAGGATGTTACCCAAGATGAAATCCATTGAGAAGAGACCGGTAGACCTTTCATCCGGTCTGCGACAGCTACAAAGAGCTGAGGTGACCTTAGGAAGGGTTTGGTTCTCTCGATATAAAAGGCGAGAGCCTTGCAGAAGTCCAGGGTGTGTAGCTGTTGTTCTCGACGCGATGAGTGCAGCTTCGGGAAGAAGACTGGGAGGAAGATGTCTTGGTAGACATGAAAGGCGGACATCACCTTAGGGAGGAAAGAAGGGTGTGGTCGCAGCTGTACCTTGTCCTTATGGAATACCGTGTATGGGGGGTCCGCTGTCAAAGCCCGAAGCTAGATACTTGTCTCACTGAAGTAATAGTGACGAGAAAGGCTGTCTTCCAGGAAAGGTACAGCAGCGAGCAGGTAGCCAGTGGTTTGAAAGGAGCACTCATAAGCTTGGCTAGCACCAGGTTTAGATCCCAGGTAGGGGTTGGGCGTCTAACTTGAGGATACAAACATTCCAATCCTTTGAGGAACCTTGAAACTATAGGGCGAGAGAAGATTGATCAGTCATTTTCCCCTGGATGGAAGGCGGAAATGGCTGCCAGATGCACCTTTATGGAAGAGACTGCTAGGCCCGGCTCTTTTAAAGACCAGAGGTAGTCCAGGACAGTGGGAACGGACACCTGTCTGGGGACTAAGTTACGCTGAGTGCACCAACAGGAGAAATGCTTCCACTTGGCGAGATATGTCATCCTAGTGGAAGGTTTCCTACTGCCCAAGAGCACCTGCTGGACCGAGGCAGAGCAATGCAACTCAGACTGGCTCAACCATGCAGCAACCATGCCGTGAGATGAAGGGACTGCAGGTCCGGATGGTGAAGCCTGCCAAAGTCCTGTGTTATGAGGTCCGGCCAGAGTGGCAGGGGAATCGGGTCTGCCACTGAGAGGTCGAACAACGTGGTGTACCAGTGCTGCCTCGGCCATGCTGGAGCAATCAGGATCAGGTGAGTGCTGTTCCTGCGGAGCTTGAGTAGGACTCTGTGGATGAGTGGAAACAGTGGGAAGGCATAAAGTAGGTGCCTGTTCCACGGGATCAGAAATGCATCTGAGAGGGAGCCCGGGGAGAGTCCTTGGAAGGAGCAGAACACCTGGCATTTCCTGTTCTCTCAGGAGGTAAAGAGGTCTATGTGGGGAAAGCCCCACTTCCGGAAAACAGGATGGATGACGTCTGGGTGAATCGACCACTTGTGAGACAGGAAGGACCTACTGAGGTGATCCGCCAGAGTGTTCTGGACTCCTGGGAAAAAGATGCTACCAATTCGATCGAGTGGGCTATGCAAAAATTCCAAAGGTGGACAGCTTCTTGACAAAGGAGGGAGGAGCATGCTCCACCCTGCTTGTTTATGTAAAACATGGCTGTTGTGTTGTCTGTGAACATGATACACAATGGCCTTGGAGATGGTCTTGAAACACTTGGCATGCTAGACGGACTGCTCTCAGCTCCCGCACATTGATGTGTAAGGCCAGTTCATGGGGCGACCAGAGGCCTTGAGTGCGAAGGCTCCCGAGGTGGGCACCCCAACCCAGAGATGACGCATCTGTGGTTAGGGCCATCGAGGGTTGTGGTGGGTGGAATGGCATCCCTGCACAGACTAGAGTGGGGTCTAGCCACCAGGTTAGGGAGCCCAGAACTTCCTGGGGATAGTGAGCACCGAGTCCAGGCTGTCTCTGCGTGGTTGGTATATTGAAGCAAGCCAGGTTGGAAGGGATGGAGGCGTTGCCTGGCGTGCTTGGTCACGAAGGTGCAGGAAGCTATGTGACTTACTAGGCTGAGGGAGGTGCACACCGCGTTGTCGGGAAGGTTTGAAGACTTTGGATTATTGAAGCCATTGTCTGAAAACACGACTGTGGGAGGCAGGCTCTGGCCAGATTGGAATCCAGAACTGCTCCAATGAAGTCTATTCTCTACATGGGTGTGAGAGTAGACTTTTCTGTGTTGATCATCAGGCCTAGGCTCCCGAAGAGGTCTCTGATGATGTGCAGGTGCTGTGATACTTGCCACTGGGAAGTCCATCGAATGAGCCAATCGTTGAGATACAGGTAAATGTGTACTCGACGACGCTGGAGGGAGGCAGCGACTACAGCCATGCATTTTGTGAAGACACGTGGAGCTGTAGAAGGGCCAAACGGAAGTATAGTGAACTGAAAGTGTTGGTGGTTGACCACGAAACGGAGGTACCGTCTGTGTGGTGGATAAATTGCGATGTGGAAATATGTGTCCTTCATATAGAAGGCGGCACACCAGTCTCCTGGATCCAGGGACGGGATAATGGTCCCCAGGGATACCATGCAGAACTTTAGCTTTATCATGAATTTGTTGATTTCTCACAGGTCTAGGATCGGTCGTAGACCTCCCTTTGCCTTGGGGATTAAGAAGCAGCGGGAATAAAACCCCTTGTCTCTCATGTCCTTTGGCACCTCCTCTATTGCTCCCATGGCAAGGAGCGACTGGACCTCTTGTAAGAGGAATTGCTCGTGAAAGGGGTCCCTGAAGAGGGACGGGCAGAGAGGGTGGGAAGGTGGGGTTGAAGCAAACTGGAGGTGGTATCCCCCTTTCACCGTGCACAGGACCCAACGATCTGAAGTTAGCTGGGACCAGGCAGGGAGGAATTGGGAAAGGCGGTTGAAAAATGGTGGAGAAGGATCCGATAGGGTAACTGGTGGGCCGTCCTCGGGCATCCCATCAAAAGTTCTGCTTGGGCCCCGCTGGTGGTTTAGGGGGCACCTGATTTTGAGCTCCTTGAGGGCCAGACTGTCTCCGACGATTCCCCCTGCCATGCCTTCTGGTAATGTCCTGACATGGCCTAGGCTGGGCATAAGGACGGTGTAGCTGGGGCCGGAAGGTCCTGCGTTGGGTCACTGGTGTGTTCATACCCAGCAAGCACATTATAATGCTATTGTCCTTCAGACTTTGCAACCTGGGGTCAGTCTTGTCTGAGAAAAGGCCCTGGCCTTTGAAGGGTAAATCCTGAATAGTTTGTTGCAATTCAGGGGGAAAGCCTGATACCTGGAGACAGGAGATACACCTTATCGTCACTCCTGATGCCAGAGTTCTGTAAACTTCCCCAAGGACACCCAAGTGTTAAAGTTATACCTATTTAGGAGTGCTTGTTCATTCCCAACCCTAAGTTGGAGGCCCCCGGCCAAGTATATTTTGCGGGATAGGAGGTCCATGCACCTAGCCTCCTTTGACTTAGGAGCCGGGGCTTGTTGGCCATGACGCTCTCGTTCATTCACCGACTGGACAACAAGAGAGCAAGGAAGTGGGTGAGTGTAGAGATATTCATACCCCTTTGAGGGGACCATATATTTTCTCTCTACTCCCCTTGCTGTAGGTGGAATTGAAGCTGGCGATTGCCAAATGGTGTCTGCATTAGCCTGTATGGTGCGGATGAACGGAAGAGCCACTCTAGTAGGTGCATCAGCAGATAGGATGTCCACGACCGGGTCCTCTATTTCAGGGACCTCCTGCACCTGCAAGAGCCACTCACCTCAAAAGGTCCTGATGGGCCCTGAGGTCAATTGGTGGAGGACCTGAGGAGGATGTCCCCGCCACTGCCTCACCAGGCGAGGAGGAGGAGGAGAGGCCCGGGACCAAGGGGTCCTGTGGTGGCTCCTGTACCTGAGGGGCGTCATCTGCATCCGGTGGAACCTCGGTGAATGCAGATGGAATTGGAGCCTCATCCGTGCCCATGGGGGGGGGGTGGCTTAATGTCGCCTCTGGTACCCGGTGTTCTCAGGGGGCTGACCGTTGAGCCACGGATGGAGCACCTTGGCTTTGGTGGTATGCCCACGGTGTCCAGAAGGACCAGTGATAAGGCCTTTGCTCGTGGTTCTGTCTCTCTGGGAATATATGGCTGGGGACATCAGAGTCATGCTCCCGATGACAGGATATGCTACCAGCCTGCGATGACACCGATGTGTGTCTTGAAGGCCACGGCGGTGCTGATAGGCCCTGGGAGGGTGCCACTGTTCTCAACACTCGGGCCCGGGGCGGTGCCGGGGAGAGGTACTGGAAGCTATAACAGCACAGCGAGGAAGTCCGGGACCTTCTACCACATTGGTGCGGGGATGTCAACCGAGATCTCGAGTCCTTTCGTCTGGAGCGAAATCGGTGCCATGAGCCAGATTGGTACCGGGAGTATCTGTCCGGCGAACGAGATGTCGAACGGTGCCGCTAGTGTGACTGGTACAGCGATGGAGAGCGGTGCCGGGAGCGGAACGGCGCAATCGAGAGCATCTGCGAGACCGGGATCTTGAACGACGTCTCTCTGGTGGACCAACGGAAGGAGGCCTTACCATGGCCAGCTTGCCGATGGATTGTATGACCCGCACCGGCGGTGCTAGGAGTTGAGGCCGTTTGACTCTGTCATTGTGATGAGCTCCCTTGCCGTGGAGAAGGTTTCCAGCATAGAAGGGAGGGCAAGCTCAACCACAGCATGAGCCGGGGAGCTGTCAGGTGCTGGACTCGATGGCCCTTGTGAGACCGGAATCGACGGTGCCGAGCTTGGCGGAGGTGCAATCTGTGGTGCCACAGTTGACAGTGCCGCGGCAGATGACGGTGCTGGACTAATCGTCTTGGAGGAGCGCTCCTTCCATGGAGCAGAAGTCGAAGCACTATGTTGCTTCCCGGGCCTCAGGGACACGGAGTGGTGCGAGCAGATGTCGGTGCCAGTAAGGGTTGGTGCCGAGACTCCTTCTTGGTACCGGAGTGGTCCGGGGCCGAAGGGGCGCTCGTTACTGAAGCAGTCTGTTGGGCGCTCGGTGCCGACGCTGCAGGACTAAGTGCCAACTCCATGAGGAGCTGTTTCAATCGAAAGTCCTGCTCCTTCTTCGTCCTTGGTTTAAACGACTTGCAGATGCGGCACTTATCGGTAAGGTGGGATTCCCCTAGGCACTTGAGGCAGGAGTCGTGGGGATCCCCTATTGGCATCGGCTTTTGGCACGCCGACCACAGTTTGAATCCCGGTGCCTTGGGCATGGGCCCGCACCGGGGTGGAGGAAAGGGGCTAATCCCCGATTCCCCCTTAAACTATATACACTAATTATAAAGACAACAACTAATACTAGCTATAACTACAAGAACTCGAACTATACACACAGTAACAGCAAAGAACTACGAGTAGTTAGGGATGTGGAGATCAGCAAAGCCACGCTCCACAGTTCCAACGACAATCATGGGCAGCAAGAAGGAACTGAAGGGCCGTTGGGTGGGCAGGGGTATATATCCAGTGCCATAACGGCGCCACTCCAGAGGGCGCCCAGCTGACCCACCAAGTGTTGCTAGGGTAAAAATCTTCCGACGAGCGTGCATGCGGCGCGCACACACCTAATTGGAATCGATATGAGCAAGCACTCGAAGAAGAACCATTAAAACAACCTACTTTGTGATAGCACTGAATGAAAAATGTTTCATTCTGTGCAAGGCAACATTATAATTATTTTTGAGTGGCTAAAGTGAAGTAGTATAAAAGGAAAACTATTAATGCACTCCTTTTTCTATGATTGCTTATTTAAGCCATATGCAGTAATAGCCCAAGAGAACTATCGCTGTGTCTGGTCAAACCACATTTTCGATATAGCTTTTTATATAGAAAATCTTATAAACTAGCTGTGTTACATAAAACAATATTTAGCTTTATTGCTGTAGAATTCACTGATGCAAGATATCATGAACATCAAGACTTTAGAAAGATTGAAGGAAATGATCAGGTATACTAGATACGATTTTTTAAAGGGATATATAAGTCCTCCTGCATCAGGGCACAAGCTATCAACTGATGGGATTTGGACCTTGGGAAGTAACATTCCCTAAAGCAGGGGTGAGTAAACTTTTTGGCCTGAGGGCTGTGGTTTCTCAAATTGTATGGAGGGCCGGTCAGGGGAAGCTGGGCCTCTCTAAAAAGCTAGGCATACCATGGCCCCTGTCCCCATCTAACACCCACCCTCCTTCTTGCCCTCTGATGGACCCCCCCCCCAGGGCTCCTGCCCCATCCAACCCCCCCCGTTCCCTGATGGACCCACCGGGACCCTTGCCCCATTCCCCTCCCAGCTCTTTGACCTCTGACTGCCCCTGGACCCCCCACCCCTAACTGCCCCTGCTGCCCCATTCCAAACCCCCTCTCCTTCTTGACTGCCCCCCCGGGACCCCTGCCCCATCCAACCACCCCTTTTCCATGACCACCCCGGACCCACTTCCCCCTAACTGCCCCCCACCCCAACTGCCCCTCACCATCCCATCCAACCCCTCTCCTTCCTGACTGCCCCCCCTGGGACCCCTGCCCCCAGCAACCACCCCTTCTCCCTGTCCCCTGACTGCCCCTGGTACCCCCACCCCTGACTGTCCCCTGCTGCCTCATCCAACTCCCCCATTCCTGACTGCCCCCTGGGACCCCTGCCCCACCCCCCCTCTCCCTGACCGTCCCCAGAACCCCCGCCCCTGACTGCCCCCCTGCTGCCCCATCCAATCCCCCTCTCCTTCCTGACTGCCCCTCCGGGTCCTCTGCCCCCATTCAACCCCCCTGATCCCCACCCTCTGACCACCTCAACCTCCATCCACACCCCCAGCCTCTGACCACCCCCTGAACACCCCAGCCCTCTATCCAACTCCCCCTGCTCCCCGCCCCCTTACTGCTCTACCTGGAGCACCAGTGGCTGGCAGTGCGGCTGGACAGGCAGCAGCGCGGCCCGGATGGAGCCAGCCAAGTACCACGCAGCACAGAGCACCGCGTCAGGCTGAGGTCTGCAGCTGCGCTGCTCCAGGAGCTCGCAGCCCTGCCACCCAGAGCGGGAAGGGGGGACAGCAGAGGAGGGGCCGGGGGCTAGCCTCCTGGGCCAGGACCACAGGGGCTGGGCAGGAGGGTCCCGTGGGCTGCTGTAGTTTGCTCACCTCTGCCCTAAAGATTGGTTGTAAGGGTCTACTGTGGGATTTCTTGTACCTTCTTCTGAACTACTGGACATGGGTCACTAAGTCAGGATACTGGACTAGATGCAGGAACTGGTCTGTTCAATTAACTACCCCAGCAGCCTTCCTGCCACCTGGAGTCCACAACCCAACATCAGTCCCTTTTCTTTGCTCACACAGCTCAACGTTGCTCTGGTAACCTGCCTTCCGAGGCTGCATCCCTCCTCCCAGTAGCTCTCCAGGGACCCAAATCCTGAGATGTCCCAGGCACCTCAGCACCTAGTAATTTTTTCTTGTAACATGGGCTGTCTGTGCAACCAAATGTGATCCAATTGAAAATATGAGAATGGCCTTTGGAGAAAGAGTTGCATGAAGGCTAACTGCACTTTATATGAATAATAAGAAGCAGCTGTCACATTGCTTTCGAGAGGGGCATATGCTCCATTAGTCCTCACCTAGCTGCACTTTTACAGAGGTGCCATGACATGTGCCTTCCCATCTTTCCTCCACGCCTCCACTCTATTCACTCTCACTTGCTATTTGCATGATACTGCTGTTGCTGGTGAATTGAGCGGTAAGAGTGCTCAGGTTAATGGAACTGCTCTTTGAAGTAGGCAGGCATTCTCTGGTGTCAAGGAGCAACGAGAGATACGAAGTGGTCTACAGTAACTGCTTAACCCACTGCTCGCATCTGAAAACACTGGGAATTACAGAAGTGATGACTGGGTGTTGTAGCACAGAAAATTGAGACAATGCAAGAGGGAGCTGCTTCCACAGGCATCTGATGAGCTCCCTGCCTCCTACTCGTTTGATCCTTTCAATGCTCACTATAAAACACTCCAACAGAAGACAATGCATTTCTATCTCTTTCTATTACATTGTCCACAATCACCTATAATGGCTTTGAGGCCAACATATCAAATTATATCTATTTAGCCAGCAACTGAGCAATGTGGGCTGCAGGCAAATAAAAGACTATCAAGGCATGTATTGTTTGGATATTCTCCTTTATATATATGTAATTGCTTCCCATGACCTCCAAAACCATCCATATTCCAATGGAATCATGAAACTATTGACTAGGAGCAGGGGGCAGGGGAGAACTTATGGAGTGTGGGAGAGAGGCTTCAGAGAAGTTGGACCTAGACTATGGGACTCTGACTGGTGACCTTGTCACTTTCAGAACTAAATGCAAACTTCATCTTCTACTGAGTTTTCCTTTAGAAAACCTCTCACGTACAAGCACGTACACCATCAAGCTACAGGCTGGGTAGGAAGAAAAATATGTTCAGATAAGCAGTGTGGCCCAGTGAACAGGCTCCTGGCCTTGGAGACCTGGGGTCCATTCCCAGCTCTGCCACAGACTTGCTGTGTCATTTCACCTCTCTGTAGGCCTCTGTTTCCTCTACCGTTCTTTGTCTCACCTATCTGCATTTTAAGCTATTTAGAATAGGGGTGGTCTCTTATTACATGTTTACATAATACCGATTACAGTGGGGCTCTGATCTCACTTGGGACCACAAGACACTACCATGATTCAAACAGTACATATATCTATTTTCAAATTCTTGGATGGCATTCAGGAACTGCAGTGATAGGGGCCATAAATATCCATCTACAGGGAAAATGTCCTTTTACTATGAATTAAATTCCCATCACACCTGGCTGTCATGTTTGATAGGCATAAAAATGCTTGATCTAAATATCGCAGTGAGGAACAAAGATTTTGAATTGTCATTTGGCAGAGGCTTCTCCTTCCCCTCACCAACAGAAGGGAGTATTTACTTTTGCTCTGATACATCTTTCCCGTGTTGCTCTGATGTGCTGTATTTAAGAGAGTTGATTAATTGATATTTAGAACAAACTCTCTCCAGACTAAAAGCCTGATTTCTTAACTGCTTGTTTGTATGCAAATAGGGTACATGTTGGCTCTTTTGACTTTTTGAAAAATAAGATGTTTTAAACCATTGTAACTACTACTTTTGTTTGCTTAAATATCAGTTGTGACATATTTTTGTCACAGCCAACCAGTTTTCCAGTGTATCATGCTTATGAGGCCAGATTTTTGTTTTCTTTTTTTAAAAATGTTCCATTTTTGCCTATAATTTGCAAACACATTGCAGGCAAAATTTAGATAATTTATATACATGTCTACATTTACATTTGCAAGGAAAAAGCTAGAAGCTGGATCCACGTAGATCCTACCAATTATTCCCTCTAAGCCGCCAAATTCCACTGCCTAAATAAAGAACACATCCAGTTGCAAATAGCATGCCAAAAAGGTGGCTCTGGAATACAGATCGTGCTGATTTTTGTGCTCATGCCTCCAAATACCTCTGTCTAAATAAAGAACTCATCCAACTGTTACTTCCATGCCAAAGTATTCTGGAATACTGCCTATCTTGGGGCTGTGAAACACTGGATCCAGGACATGGATCCTGCCAAGTTCCCCAAACTGTTTATAGTTTAGTCAGCATTTTTTTTCTAAAAAACAAACTGGTAACTCTAATATGAGAGTATCATTTCAATGAAGTCTTAGTGGAAATGGTACATTAACATCTCAATGACCATGTGTCAGACTGCAAATTAGATTTTACACACACACACAGAGGGAGAATATCGATCTCTGTGTCTTTTAATAAGTAGTACTTAATATTTCTTATTGTTCAGCACCCAGAGTGTGCTAGACAAATTACAGATCACAGGAAGGGCATGGTACATTTCCTGAAGAGTTACAGTCTCAGTATAGATATAACCTTCCGACCTCAGGTTGTAGTCCTGCTGGCTGGATGTAGAACTGGGGGTTAAGCCACTGCCCAATAAAAGATGGCAGGTTCATTACAAAATAATTAAGATCTACCCTGAGGGCATGCTTATTTCTGGGAGGCTTTTAACACAGTGCCTGGTGGCATGTGTGTGATTGCTTTAATCTCCCCGAACATGCACAGATCCATTCAGTACTGTCTTCAGGGGAAAATGGGTATAGATATGGCCCCATCCATGTTTGGGTGTGAGGCAGAAATTCAATCCCCCCAAGGTGTTCTGGGTTTGTTTGGTTTCTTTTAATAAAAAAAGAAAAACTGATCAGTGTTGGGGACTCGGACTGGGGAGACGAGACAGGGAGGCACTGCTGCCCAGCACTACTGCCTGTTGTCAGATGCTACCAGTGTGGTGCTCTGCTCTGTTCAATGTTGATATCAATCGGCTGCGTGCATGTGTTCCCTCTGTGTGCTGTCCCAGCTCTTTGAAGATAGCTGACACAGCAGACCCGAAGAGAACCCCCAATGACCACAGAGTCTAGTAAGGTAAGAAGGCACTTCGGCCAGGTTTATTGCCGTACGAAGCACAATAATAGTTCCCTGTAGATTTTTACTCTACAGGACATACTACGAATATGTATCCCCGGTCAATAGACTCAGTTCAGTCAGTGGCAGGACTTTCCACTGCCCCCTCAGCCGGACAAAGACACCGCCCCAGGGATGCATTCTTATACACAGGTACAAACAAGTTACACATCACTCCTGATGTACTGAGGTAAAACCCTTCCACATAGCAAGGTACAACCCCTCTACGCAGTAAAGTGCCGCCTCTCACCTTGTACAAGTTGGTTCGAACAAAACAACTCTATCCACCATATTACCCTTTTGGCCCTGTCATTGGGATGGGTCAGCCTGTTCCTTGTTATGTGTGGAGTGTACAAGTATGCGAATGTTCTGCTATCTGGTGTCCAGTACCTTTTAGGTATGTCTCTTTTTGCAGCATCAGCCCTTTCCTTGCCAGCTTCTGTGAGCAGGACCTGCCTCTGGGTCACAGCTTAACTTCGCTTTATGTTAGCAAAGTCTTGACCATTACCTTAGTTCAGGCCTTAGGCCTCAAACCAGGCCTCTGATACCAAGGTTTATATCTCAGGGCCTCCTCTTACTACACTGCCCTGGCAACTGGCCTATAGAAATGTGTTGGCTTCCCTGGATCTACAGAACAGTTTTGTACTGCAAGCAAATTGTTCCTTCTACAGTAGAAGAGGCTTATGAGATTCTGTCATGTCCCAATCAGAAATGTAATATTGATCCCCATGCAAACATGTTCCTGTACTGATGTGTTCCTATGCCCTTTTAGAGGTTGGCCCTGTAAGGGGAATGAAGGATGTGATCACCAATATCTTTAGCAAAAATAAATATCTAAACTCTGGACATTTAAAAATCACAGAATCAAAACTCAGTCAGCAGAGGAAGTTTTCATAGACATGGTTACAGGCTGACTGATTTGGAATCCAAAATGGTCCCTTTACACTATATAGAAGTGTGATGGGGTGTACTAGGCTTTTGCTGCCTCCTGCTGGAGGCCTCACTGTATTGATGCACCTGGTCCTAAGGTCACAGGGTAGGAAAGTTCAGACTTCCAAAAAATGCCTAGAGAGGCCTCCCATGATCAGATGCAGGCAGAACCAATCAGAGTTGGTTCTCCAGCACCTAGACAAACTAGCAGCAGGCAGAGGCCAACAAAGGCTCAGTATGACTGATAAAAACGGCTAGATGCTGTGACGATGCGGTTCTGGCGGGACCCAACTGAGAGTGCCAATTCAGGACCAATTGCTTAAACAGGGCAGTCACAGCCCCAGGCTGGGGTTTTTCCACCTCTAAGGCAAACCAAACCACACAGACAAAAATGACTTCGGTTTTACCCCACTGGCTAACCACAAGTCACACAAGCAATTTCCTTAGACACTCCAGTCTCCCAGTATCACCACCAGTCCCACCCATCCTGGGGATGAATGGTTATGAAAACCAACACCCCAGTAAAAGAAAAAGGTTCTCTCGATCCCAAAGGACCAAGCCCCAGACTCAGGTCAATATACACATCAGATCTTACCCACAAATCATGCTGTTGCCAATCCTTTAGAATCTAAAATCTAAAGGTTTATTCATAAAAGGAAAAAGATAGAGAAGAGAGCTAGAATTGGTTAAATGAAATCAATTGCATACAGTAATGGCAAAGTTCTTAGTTCAGGCTTGTAGCAGTGATGGAGTAAACTGCAGGTTCAAATCAAGTTTCTGGAAAACATCCCCAGTTGGTATGGGTCATTCAGTCCTTTGTGCAGAGCTTCAGTTTGTAGCAAAGTCCCTCCAGAGGTAAGAAGCAGGATTGAAGACAAAATGGAGATGAGGCCTCCGCCTTATATAGGCTTTTCCAGGTGTAAGAACACTCCTTTGTTCCTGCTGTGGAAAGTTATAGCAAAATGGAGTTTGCAGTCACATGGGCCAGTTTCTGCACACCCTGCTGAGTCACAGGGCGTAACTGCCTTCTCTCGATGGGACAATTGTGTAGGTGATGGTCCTTAATGGGCCATCAGGCAGGCTAAACAGAGCTGACACCAACTTGTCTGAGATCTTTCCCAGTAACACAACACAAGTTTGAAATACAGACAGCATACAGCCAATATTCAAAACTTCAACTACCAAAATGATACAGACATACAGACAGCATAATCATAACCAGTAATCCGTAACCTGGTCTTAGACATCTTATATGACCCCCTTTACCTAGGATTTGGTGCCACTACAGGACCTTGGTTGCAACCCATGTTCTATATGGTCCCAGTTCATATCAATAACGTCACAGATGCATTTCTAGTAGTGGACAATTCTGGATGAAGCTAAGCTACAGAAAAGAGGTGATCCCTGTCCTAACCCATGTAATCTGGGCCAGCAGCTCAGGCCTTCACCCTGATAATATTTGTCTTGGATCTCTATTATGGACTTCAATGCTCAGGGGGCTACTTTGAGTTCAGCATAAATTTGCTTTCCTATAAACCTGAGGTGACCCTACTCCACAGGTGTCAGGCTCAGACAAGCCCTTGACAAGCAGATAAAAAGGGATTTCATCCACAGTCTCAGAGAAACAGGTAGTAGTATTTAGGACTCATGCATGCACAAACCACAGCTTCAATAATTTGAAAATGATTGAGGAAACTGGAAAGCCTGCTAAAATGTATCACGGCTTTGTAACAAACTAGTGCCAAGTTGTCATAAACAGATAGTCAAGGGTTAATAGAACAGAAGTACTTCATGTCTCTTTTCCCTGTAAAGGGTTAAGTTCAGTGAGCCTGGCTGTCACCTGACCAGAGGACCAATCAGGGGACAGGATACTTTCAAATCTTGAAGGAGGGAAGTTTTTGTGTGTGCTGTTAGATTTTGATTGTTGCTCTCTCTGGGTTCTGAGAGTGACCAGACGTGCAACCAGGTTTCTCTCCAATCTCTCTGATACAGTCTCTTATATGTCCAGACTAGTAAGTACTAGGTACATAAATCGAGTTAGGCTTATATTTGTTTTCTTTATTTGCAAATGTGTATTTGGCTGGAAGGAGTTCAAATTTGTATTTTGCTGAAAGGATTTTAATTTGTTCTTGTATACTTAGGCTGGGAGGGTATTCCCAGTGTCTATAGCTGAAAGACCCTGTACCTATTCCATTTTAAATTTACAAAGGTAATTTTTACTGTTTTTCTCTCTTTAATTAAAAGTTTCTTGTTTAAGAACCTGATTGTTTTTTTATTTTGGTGTGAGACCCCAGGGGACGGGGTCTGGATTCACCAGGGAATTGGTGGGGAGAAAGGAGGAAAGGGGGAGAGAGAGGCTAATTTCTCTCTGTGTTAGGATTACTGTCTCTCTCAGGGAGAGTCTGGGAGGGGGAGAGATAAGGAGGGGGGAAGGTGCATTTTCCTCTCTGTTTAAGATTCAAGGAGTTTGAAACACAGTGATCTTCCAGGGTAACCCAGGGAGGGGAAGCCTGGGAGAGGCAACGGTGGGGGAAAGGGTTTACTTTCCTTGTGTTAAGATCCAGAGGATCTGGGTCTTGGGGGTCCCCAGGCAAGATTTTGGGGGGACCAGAGTGTACCAGGCACTGTAATTCCTGGTTGGTGGCAGCGCTACAGGTTCTAAGCTGGTAATGAAGCTTAGAGGAATTCATGCTGGTACTCCATCTTTTGGATGCTAAGGTTCAGAGTGGGGATTTATACCATGACACAAGTGCAAATCATATACTTGTTAGCACAGTCAAGAGACTTGCGTCCAGGCCAAAGTCATACTCATAGCCCTAGTGGGGATCCACCAACACTGATTCTCCACTTTCTAGGAACTATCAGTGAAGCCTCCTATTTCACGTCCATTGGATTCAGATCTAATTTCCCAAGACCTTGGTTGACAGCTCCATCTGAACATACAAGCTCTTAATTTAAATGCATGAATGCTCTATGATTAGATGACAGAGTCTTGTTCAAAAGATGTGCAGGATGTCCTGCTAAACAGTAGAAAGCATCTACTGGGGCTACTTACCTTTCTAAATGGAGATGTTTTTTTCATCTGGTCATGCCATTCTGGTGTTTTGCTATCCTGTTCCTTGATCCTGCACAGTCTAGAATACTTATTGTACCTGAAACGCCAAGCATTGACCATTAGTTCATTCAAGGTGTACCTAGCGGCTCTTTCTGCGTTCCACCCTCATGCAGATAATTGGTCTGTTTTTTCTAACATGTCAATGAGGTTTCTCAAAGGCTTGGACAAATTGTATCCCCAGGTGCACGATCCTGTCCCCCTATGGGACCTGAACTTATCACGGTTTATGGGTCCTCCATCTGAGCCTTTGGCTACATGCTCTCTACTACATCAATCAATGTAGGTAGCATGTTTGGTAGCCATCACCTCTGCAAGAATGGTAGGAAAGCTGCATGTGCTGATGTCTGAGCATCCCTATACAATCTTCTCTAAGGACAATTTTACCTTTGCCCTCATCTAAGATTTGTCCCAAAAATGGGATCTACATTCCATGTCAACCAGCCAATTTACTTACCTTCATTCTTTCCGAAGCCACACTCGAACAGAGAAGGGGGACATTTGCACACCCTGAATGCCAGAAGAGTGCTGGCATTCCACCTCAATAGAGCTAAGCAGTTTTGTAGATCTTCTCAACTATTTTGGAGATAGCAAACAGAATGAAATGACAAGCAATCTCTACTCAAACAATTTCTTCTTTGATAGCCTTATGTATCCACATGTGCTATGATCTGGCTAATATCACTCCGCTGAAAAGGGTCACAGATCAAACAAGATTGCAAGTGACCTCAACAGCTCTTCTGGCACATGTTCTGACTCTGGACATTTGTAAAGCAGCTACCTGGTCCTCAACTATAGCTAACTTATCTAAAGGTAGGGTAATAACTGGGATGTTTTTATCTAAATTTCTCTAATTCTTCTCTCAATAGGGGAAAAGATTCAGCACTGCCCCGAGTTCTGTCTTCAGCCGAGGATGACTGAGAAGGAACTGAGGGGGTTGGGACATGCGTGCACCAAAGAGACTCCAATGATGCCACGAGACAGCAACTACGCTGGAGTGGAGTGCCTACAGGGACAGTACTCAAATAAGAACTGTTTACTTCCCACCATGTATCAGAGGGAACATCCTTTTCAGTGATGCTGTGTTTTAGCTATTCCCACAGCTGCAACACAAAGCCTGACCACTTCAGCAAAAGCTCCAACCTCAGCAAAGGATGTAATTGTTGTCTGTGGTTAGTAAAGCTGGTAGCTGTTTCAAACACCTGGTCAGTGTATAGGGTACTTCCTAACCTTACCCAAGTTGTCTGTGTAATTACTAGGGCCCAGATTTTTAAAGGTATTAAGGTGCCTAACTCATTGAAATTGCTCGGATGTCGGTGCCTAAATACATTAAAAAATCTGGGTCCAGGTGACTTGTGAAGTGTTATTTATCACTAACCATCTAATTGGCATACCTACCCTTCTCAGGATTTTTATGCTGAGTTGTAGATTAAAACTGTTCCTTTCAGAAGAAAACAAATGGTTACAAACATGTATTTTCTTTAAGAAACAATTATTTTTTCTTACAAAAGCATGGTCATGTTACAAAATTAATCATGAATAGGCCTTAATTCTTTATATCAACATGTAATTACATACTAATGTAATCAAGTTTAAGTGCTCCAATTCCATCAAACAAATAAGAAGCATTTACCCCTTTAGTTTCTCCATAAGTTTAATACATCTGGTACACAAGATATATTTGAAACTGGTTCCAGGGCTTTGATTTTCAAAATCAGTAAATTGTCCCATCACTAGATTTAACTGAAATAGTTCCTTCTGAAAAGGTAACTGCATTTCTCATCTATTGATGTTACGCCTCCAAATTATAACATGAGATTTGGGTTTTTTTTGCCAAAATGTTTTTAAGTGCTATTTAGAATTCAGAATCACAACCACATGATTATCCAAGGAACAGGAAACTAAAGCAATTAGAAATGCTTTCAAGTCAATACAGAGAAAAACCACATAAAACAGCAGTCCATTAAACCATCACTATTTGGAACTGAATTTAAGGAATCAATTAAGAAGGAAAACTGAGTGGGAAGAAATAATTACCCCTAATTGTCTCAGAAAGTGTTAAATGAATCATCTATTAGAATAAAAGATACTAGACATTTCCTACTTAACAGAGATGATAGGAACAAAGGAAATACATCATCTTAAAAGGAGTTTGCTTTTTACAATGGCCAATGGTAAACTACATTACATTGGTTAAATTGTGTCCTTTGCTGTCCCTGTCAGGTCATTCATGGATATTACATTTTTGCATCTGCTTCTGGAGATGAAAGCTGATTATTTTTCAACATTTATATTGTAGTACACTGGAGGGCAAATTACTGCCCGTGGACCAGATCCGGCCCATCAGGGCTTTCAATCCAGCCTGCAGGATTGGCAGCCCCGTGGTGCAGCAGGGCTAAGGCAGGCTCCCTGCCTGCCTTGGTCCCATGCCGCTCCCGGAAGCGGCCGGCACCATGCCCCTGCAGCCCCTGGAGGAGGGGCAGGGCAGAGGGCTCACTGCATTGCCCTCGCCTGCAGGCACCACTCCCCCCGCAGCTCCCATTGGCCAGGAACGGGAAACCATGGCCAATGGGGGCTTTGGGGAGGGGGCATACCCACAGGCGAGGGCAGCACACGGCAGAGCCGACTGCCCCACTCCATCCCCAAGAGCCACTGCTGGACATGCTGGCCACTTCCAGGAGCGGTGTGGGGTCAGGGCAAGCAGATAGAGAATCATAGAATCACAGAATATCAGGGTTGGGAGGGACCTCAGGAGGCCATTTAGTCCAACCCCCTGCTCAAAGCAGGACCAACACCAACTAAATCATCCCAGCCAGGGCTTTGTCAAGCTAGGCCTTAAAAATCTCTAAGGATGGAGATTCCACCACCTCCCTAGGTAACCCATTCCAGTTCTTCACCACCCTCCTAGTGAAAAAGATTTTCCTAATATCCAGCCTAAACCTCTCCCACTACAGCTAGAGACCATTACTCCTTGTTCTTTTATCTGGTACCATTGAGAACAATCTAGATCAATCCTCTTTGGAACCCCCTTTCACGTAGTTGAAAGCAGCTATCAAATCCCCCCTCACTCTTCTCTTCTGCAGACTAAACAATCCCAGTTCACTCAGCCTCTCCTCGTAAGTCATGTGCTCCAGCTCCCTAATAATTTTTGTAGCCCTCCGCTGGACTCTTTTTTCAATTTTTTCACATCCTTCTTGTAGTGTGGGGCCCAAAACTGGACACAGTACTCCAGACGAGGCCTCAACAATGTCGAATAGGGGGAATGATCATGTCCCTCGATCTGCTGACAATGCCCCTACTTATACAACCCAAAATGCCATTAGCCTTCTTGTCAAGAAAGGCACACTGTTGACTCATATCCAGCTTCTCGTCCACTGTAACCCCTAGGTTCTTTTCTGCAGAACTGCTGCCTAGCCACTCGATTCCTAGTCTGTAGCAGTGCATGGGATTCTTCCGTCCTAAGTGCAGGGCTCTGCACTTGTCCTTGTTGAACCTCATCAGATTTCTTCTGGCTCAATCCTCTAATTTGTCTAGGTCCCTCTGTATCCTATCCCTACCCTCCAGTGTATCTACCACTCCTCCCAGTTTAGTATCATCGACAAACTTGCTGAGGGTGCAGTCCACGCCATCCTCCAGATCATTAATGAAGATATTGAACAAAACCAGCCCCAGGACCGACCCTTCGGGCACTCTGCTTGATACCGGCTGCCAGCTAGACATGGAGCCATTGATCAGTACCCATTGAGCCCAACAATCTAGCCAGCTTTCTATCCATATTATAGTCCAATCATCCAGCCCATACTTCTTTAACTTGCCAGCAGAATACTGTGGGAGACCATATCAAAAGCTTTGCTAAAGTCAAGAATAACATGTCCACTGCTTTCCCCTCATCCACAGAGCCAATTATCTCATCATAGCCTGCCTTAGCCCTGCTGCATGCCACTGCCACTCCGGAGCCACTCGAGGTCAGTGGCGCAGGCCGAAGTCCACACCCCGAATCCCTCCCGCACCCCCTGCCCTGAGCCCCCAGCTACACCCATACCCTTCCTGCACCCCAGCCCCCTGCCCTGAGCCCCTTCCTGCATCCCAGCCCCCTGCACTGAGCCCCTTCTGGCACACTGCACCCCCACCCCACCCCACCTTCCCTCCCGCATCCCAACCCCCTGCTCCAGCCCTATATTCATGGCCCTACATACAATATCTCCACCCAGATGTGGCCCTCAGGCCCACCCCTGTTGCAGTAGTATCAAAAAGCCACAGCCACATTAGATCCCATTGTGCTGGTCACGGTAAAAATAAACAACAATCCCTGGCCCAACGAGTTTACAATCTAAAAACAACCACACACATAATGTGGGTATATACAGTAATTGTATCAAAAGTAGGTAGGTCTTTGGCAAATAAAAAATACATTGCAAGCCTACACTGCCTTTCCACATCCTTCAACCAGAGAATGTGTGACAAAACATGGTGGGGGAGGGGAAATTCTTCAAAATGTAGACACTGATATCTTTGAACTTGTTTAAGTAAAATGTTGCCTATTTGTGTGAAATATTTATATAGTAGCATATTTTAGTGGAAATATTTTTCTAACATTTCATCTCCTGCTTTTAATTCTCTTCTCTGTCTCTCTATGTGAAATCTTATTTACTTTCCCTTAAACTTGACTTTCTGCAAGTTACATGCATTCTGATCACTGACAGAACTTTTACATTGCTTTACAATCACAATTGATCCTCAACACATCTGTGAGGTAGTCGGTGACGTTAGCCACCCTGGTTGAGAGCGTGGCTGTCAGAATTACAATCCTTTGACTCAGTCCCCATGTTAAGGAACTCGAGGAAAGCCTGGAACAGATAAATTGAAATCAGATGGAAAAACATTTTTGCCGTGTAATAAGTTTTCCAAAAAGCAGTTGCTTTCTGGAAGACTAATATGGGAGTTAACAGTTCAAGATACCTTCTCCTTTGATAAACCTATGAAAATTAAAGATCTTCTTTCTGGAAGTGGGGAGAGGATTTTTTCTGATCAGCTGGAGTTTTTCCTCTTCTTAAAGAAGATACTGGCTGTTCACCAAGTCAGCCTAAGGACAACAGCTTCACTCAAGCAGAATTGTCCTAGAATTAGTACTGCCCCTCCGTGCCTTAAAAATTGATCAGCGGAGAAAGATTGTTTGTTTCACTTTCACATAAATAATTCACAGAAGTTTGTGCTTTATTTTAGCTTTGTTTGCTCCTATCCTTGACACGATTTCCTCAATATTAAGGATCTGAGACTGCCAATGGAACACACATCTACAGTATGAAAGGCACAGGCAGGAAAATATGTTGAAACACACATCTTCTTAGTGCTCTCTGTTAGGTCTTCATTTATTTCCACTCCAAAAATGAAAAAGACAGTTTGATCTAATTGAAATCTTTAAGATCCTAAACAGGCTAATCCAATCTATATAAAAAAACCATCTCTCCATTCATGACCAATTGAGACAGCAGTATTCCTCAGGGACAACACAACTAATGGAATCTGGCTTGACTCTCACAAGAGCTGGACATAGGCTGTACTCCTCGTAGGGTGCTCAACTGCAGAATGAACTGATGGAGAAGATAAAACTTAGCATAACCCTAACTGTTTTCAGATACTGCTGAGACGTACCACTTTTACCTTTCTCCAATCAACATGAAAGGAACTGCAACACAGCATGCACAAGCTGCCACTGTGGAAATTTGTTGGACATCTTTTGGACTCCTCTAAGGACCTGATCTTGCTTCCACTAGTCAACAAAAGTGTTGCTGTTGATGTCAGCAGGAGCAGAAATCAAAAGGTGGGAATCCAGAAGTTCTCAACAGTGCCTACACGACTCCCATTTACTTCATCAGGGACAGAGTTAGGCCCAGGGCTGTCTTTAGGCCAATTCCTGTGAATTGGGCCCCGCGCCTCAGCGGGTCCCGCAAGGTAAGGCCCCGGAAGACAACTGCTGCCAAGGAAGGACCTTCTGCCAAGGTGCCGTCAGAAAGAGCGGCAACCAAATGAGCTGCTGTCGAATTGCCGCGGCTATTTTCAGCAGCAGCTCAATCGCTGTCACTGTCTTCGGTGGCATTTTGGCAGCAGCTCTTTCGAATTGGGCCCCACACATCCTAAAGCCGGCCCTGGTTAGTCCAACTCTAAACACTTATGAAAATCCCACCCTAAGATGTTGAAGGCAAGTGTGGAAAAGAATGTGATTGTGTAATGAATGACTGTTCTAAAATACATAATAGCAAATTGGCAGAATTAAGGCTGAACAAGCAGCTTTAACTTTCTCGAGCTTTAATTGTTCCTCTCTGCTGCTTTAACGTTCCTTTAATGTTGTTCTTGTACAGAATTTTCTGTGTTGTTTTTAAATATGAAAAAGGTGAAGGAAACAAACTGCAGCATGCCTAACTATTTACTAACCATCAGTAGACTGCGTCACTGCGTGCACTTCTTGTTCAAGACAGAGCTAAGCTCCTGTGAAGCCCTGCCTCATTCACTGCTCAAAACTGCACACTCAATGAGGCAAGGCAGAGCACATCAAATGACTGTTATTATGATTATTTATTATTTGAATTACCATGGTGCTTAGAACCTCAAGTCATGGACCAGGACCCCTCTGTGCAGAGCTCTGTGCAAATGCAAAACACAAGAACAAAAAGACGAGACCCCAGAGAGCTCACAATCTAAGTTTAAGACAAGAGACAACAGATGGATAAACACAGATGGGAGAGTATAAGGAAACAATTAAACAATATTGGTCATCGGGATAGTCAGCGGCTTCAGTCCACCAGAAACCTAAACATCATTGTACTTGTTGCCATGTGTTTATACAAGAAGTGTTCTTGTGGTGATTTTGAAAAGCTCTTTATTCTTCACACAGTAATTAGAACACATTACCGAAGTTTGATGATAATTCACAGTTATAACAAGGACACCCTCAGAGGTCATTTAATCAGGGAACGTGAATAATACTCTGACTTGGATGACAACAGCAAATAGAGCAACCATTTCATGAACAATGCTGAGGCTAAATTTGTTCACATGTGTGCACGCACACGCACATATGCACACACACACTTCAGAGCAACAGGGAATAGTAAACAAATTAATTAAAAAAGCACCAGCTCAGCATAGTTAATTCAGGAATATAAAGAACAGCCACGTTCACACACTAAATTGCCTGTTGTGCATAGCTCATCAGCTTTGCTATGTAGCACTTGTTTAAATGTCAGCCTGGTCGGAAAACTGTATTTAAAGAGCTTTTAGTTTAATATGAACTAATTGCTTTTTATAGCTCAAAGCAAAATTTGAAAGAACCCAGGCTATTTATCATCAGACTGCAACAATGGCTGCACGAAGAAATTATATCGCTTAAAGATTTCCACTGTGCACACAAAATAGATATTTACAGCAGAGACCACTGCTCCCATCTATCAAGTAAATAACATGTTCTTTAAAACTTTCAGAATTCATATTTACTTGCAAAACTCCCCCTCAACAACAGCTCTCCAGCTATCATTCGGAACTGTCAAAACTCACACAACCATGCACTTCAAGAAGGAAATATTTCCCTTTTCTGTTTAAAGTGTCTAAAACTGACTATACAAAAACAGTGAGCCTCATCCTTTTCATTTAGAATTGTTTGGAAGCATGAGCAGGCCTGGTGTTGGTTGTCTAGACTGATGACAGCTGGTAAATTTCTGGCTCTCACAACAGTAAAACCTCAGAGTTACAAATAAGACGGTTACTCACCTTTGTAACTGTTGTTCTTGGAGATGTGTTGCTCATATGCATTCCAATTAGGTGTGCGCATGCCACGTGCACGTTCGTCGGAAGATTTTCTACCCTAGCAACACCCGGCGGGTCGGCTAGGCGCCCCCTGGTGTGGCACCGCTATAGCACCGAATATATACCCCTGCCGACCCATCCGCTCCTCAGTTCCTTCTTGCTGGCTACTACGACAGTGGGGAAGGAGGGCAGGTTTTGGAATGGATATGAGCAACACATCTTGAAGAACAACAGTTACAAAGGCGAGTAACCGTTTTTTCTTCTTCGAGTGCTTGCTCATATCCATTCCAGTTAGGTGAATCCCAAGCCTTACCTAGGCGATGGGGTCGGAGTGAGAAACTGCAGAATGCAAAACTGCTAAGCTGAAGGCTGCATCGTCTCTGGATTGTTGCACCAGGGCATAATGGGAAGTAAAGGTGTGTACTGAGGACCACGTAGCTGCTCGACATATCTCCTGAATAGGTACGGAGCTAAGAAGGCGGCCGACGAGGCCTGGGCCCTAGTAGAATGTGCGGTAATATGACCCAGAGAGCTATGAGCTAGCTTGTAGCAAGTGCGGATGCAAGCAGTTACCCAGGACGAAATCCTCTGAGAAGAGACGGGCTGACCTTTCATCTGGTCCACCACTGCAACAAAGAGTTGGGGCGTTTTGCGGAAGGGCCTCATATGGTCAATATAGAAGGGGAGCGCCCTATGGATGTCGAGCGAATGTAACTGCTGCTCCCTACGAGATGTATGCGGTTTGGGAAAGAAGACCGGTAGGAATATGTCCTGGTTGAGATGAAAGGTCGAGACTACTTTAGGGAGGAACACCGGATGTGGGCGTAGCTGCACCTTGTCCTTGTGGAACACCGTGTATGGTGGGTCCACCATCAGAGCCCAAAGCTCAGAGACTCTCCTAGCCAATGTAATGGCTACAAGGAAGGCTGTTTTCCATGATAAATATAGGAGTGAGCAGGTTGCCAATGGCTCGAATGGGGGGAACGTAAGTCTCGTCAGAACTAAATTGAGGTCCCAGGAAGGGGCGGGGCGTCGTACTAGGGGGTATAGACGCTCCAGGCCTTTGAGGAACCTCGAGACCATAGGGTGGGAGAAGACAGCGAAAGTACCTTCTCCGGGGTGGAAAGTAGAAATAGCCACCAAGTGCACTCGCAGAGATGAGATAGCGAGGCCTTGTTGTTTTAGATACCAGAGGTAGTCCAAAATAGTAGGGATAGGAACCTCCGTAGGTGCAACATTCTGCATGTGACACCAGCAAGAAAACCGTTTCCACTTGGCTAAGTAAGTAGACCGCGTAGAAGGTTTCCTGCTACCCAGGAGTATCTCTTGCAGCGGGGCAGAGCAGCATAATTCCAATTGGGTTAACCATGCAGGAGCCACGCTGTTAGATAGAGGGATTGCAGGTCTGGGTGGAGAAGCCTGCCGTGGTCCTGCGTTATCAGATCCTGATGAAGGGGTAGGAGGATTGGGTTGGCTATCGAGTGGTCAAGCAACGTGGTGTACCAGTGTTGTCGGGGCCACGCAGGGGCGATCAGGATCAGTCAAGCCCTGTCCCTGCGTGCTTGGTTACAAAAGTGCACGCGGCCATGTGACCGAGAAGACTGAGGCAGGTGCGGGCCAGGGTCGTCGGAAAAGTTTGGAGGCTTTCTATGACCAAAACTAGTGCCCGAAACCAGGGTAGTGGAAGGCAGGCTGTTGCGAGTATGGAGTCTAGAATGGCCCCGATGAATTCTATTCTTTGAGTGGGCACTAGAGTAGACTTCTCTAGATTGATCATCAGGCCCAACCGCTCGAATAGGTCTGTGATGATAGCAACATGCCTGGTGACTTGAGCCTCGGAGGTCCCGCGAATAAACCAGTCATCTAGGTAAGGAAGGATGTGTATATGCCGATGACGGAGGAAGGCAGCCACTACAACCATGCACTTTGTAAACACGCGCGGGGCGGTAGAGAGGCCAAACGGAAGGACCGCAAATTGAAAATGTTGATTGCGCACCATAAACCGTAGGTACTATCTATGTGGAGGGTAAATAGCGATGTGAAAGTATGCGTCCTTCATGTCGAGAGCAGCGTACCAGTCTCCGGGATCCAAGGATGGGATGATGGTCCCCAGGGACACCATGCGGAACTTCAACTTCTTCAGAAAGACGTTGAGACTGCATAGGTCCAGGATGGGTCGGAGACCCCCTTTCGCCTTGGGGATTAGGAAATATCGGGAGTAAAATCCCTTGCCTCTAAACTCCTCCGGCACCTCCTCTATAGCTCCGATGGAGCGTACGAACCTCTTGCCAGAGGAATTGCTCGTGAGAGGGGTCCCTGAAGAGGGACAAGGAGGGTGGGAGGGAGGGGGTGAAATAAATTGGAGGTGGTATCCAAATTCCACCGTGCGTAGGACCTAACGATCTGAGGGGAGGAAGGAGGTTAAGGCGGTTGGAAAACTGAAGAGGATCCTGGGGAAGGACTGGTGCTCTGCTCTCGGGCGCATCTTCAAAAGTTCGGTTTTGGTCCCGCTGATGGTTTGGCGGGACCGTTATTCTGGCCCACTTGGGAGCCTGATTGTCGTCTGCGGTTCCCGCGACCACGCCTCCTGCTAAAGTCTTGTCGTGGCCTGGGCGGGGGGTGAGGACGTTGAGGCTGGGTACGGAAGGACCTCCATTGGGTTTGCGGAGTATGCATCCCGAGGGAACGCATGATGACGCGATTGTCTTTGAGACTCTGGAGTCTAGGGTCCGTTTTCTGAGAGAAAAGGCCCTGTCCATCAAACAGAAGGTCTTGAATAGTGTGTTGCAGTTCAGGAGGTAGGCCTGATACTTGCAACCATGATATTCTCCGCATTGTAATCCCCGAGGCCATGGTTCTGGCCGCTGAATCAGCAGCGTCAAGTGAGGCCTGCAGAGAAGTCCGTGCCACTTTCTTCCCTTCCTCCAGAAGGGCCTGGAATTCCTGGTGGGAGTCCTGTGGGACCAGTTCAGCGAACTTACCCACTGATTGCCAGGTATTATAATTATACCTGCTGAGCAGGGACTGTTTGTTAGCCACCTGCAGCTGGAGGCCTCCGGCGGAGTAAACTTTACGCCCCAATAGATCCATCCGTCTAGCCTCCCACTATTTCGGGGCTGGGGCTTGCTGGCCATGGCGCTCTCTCTCATTCACAGATTGAATGACCAGAGAGCATGGAGGAGGATGGGTATATAAGTATTTATACCCTTTAGAGGGTACCATGTATTTCCTTTCGACACCTCTGGCCATGGGAGGGATAGATGCCAGCGATTGCCAAATGGTGTCCGATTTGGCCTGGATGGAACGGATGAATGGCAGAGCCACGCGAGTTGGGGCATCCGCCGACAGTATGTCTATGACTGGGTCTTCCACCTCCGGGACATCCTCCACCTGAAGGTTGATATTTAAGGCGACTCGCCGGAGAAGGTTCTGGTGGGCTCGGAGGTCGATCGGAGATGGGCCCGATGTAGAAGTACTGGCTATTGCCTCGTCTGGTGAAGAGGAGGACGACAGACCCGGCACGGTTGGCTCATTTAGTGACTCCTGTTCTGGAGGAGCATCAGGGTCCGGGAACACCTGAGGATCCGGCGCCAGAGCCGTTGTCTGTACCTGCTGGAGGAGGGCGGCTAACAGTGGCCTCTGGTGCCCGATGTTCCGACAGGGCAGAACGAGATGGAACCGTGGGTTTGCCTGAGGCCTGGTGATATGCCCAAGGCATCCAGAAGGACAACTGAGGTGCTTGTTCCGTGCCCTGAGCCTCCTGGAGGACACGGCTCTGTGTTTCTGAATCTCCATATGTGGCGCTATCAGCGTGCGAAGACTCAGATGGGTGCCGTGATGGCCATGGTGGAGCAGAGTGCATGCGAGGAGGAGCCCTGTGTGCAGGGTACCGTACGTCGTGCCTCACCGGAGAGCAGTACCGGGAGTCGTACCGGTGCCGAGAGGTTGACCGGGACCTGCGACTGGCGCAGTGCCGGAAGGTCGACTGGGATCGTGAAGCTCTATGGTGGGAGTGGCTGTGGCATGAACAGTGCCAGGAGCTGGACCACTGTCTGGAGTATCGGTCCGGAGAGCGGGATCTTGAGCGGTGCCGCGAGTACAACCAGTACCGAGAAGGAGATCAGTACCGGGACTGCGATCGGCGTCGAGATCGGGACCGGTGGCGAGATCGGGAGTGCTGGCGAGACCTCGATCTCGAGTGGTGCCTGCCTGCGGCATCGATGGAAGGTGGCCTGACTAAGGCAGGCTTCCCTGTTGATGCAATAACCCGCACCGGCGGTGCTGGGGGTTGGGGCAGGGTGGGCTCCGTTAGGGCAATGAGTTCCCTTGCCATTGAAAAGGTCTCTGGCGTGGTGGGAACAATAAGTTCGACCGCGGCGTGTGCCAGGGAGCTGTCATGCACCGGACTCGATGGCTCTTGCATGGCCGGAATCAACAGTGCCGAGACTGACAGTGCCGTGGCAGTTGTTGGTGCCAGGTGACTCGGTTTTGGCTGCTGCTCAGACTGCGGTGTAGATATTGGAGCCGCAGGAGCTCTGACCTTTTTGGCACGCGGGGAGAAGAAGCAGTGCCGGGCTGGTTTCTGGGCAGGTGACGGCTGGTGCCGGGGCATCTTGGCGATGCCGGCGCTCTCTGGTGCCGACGAGGCACTTCTCCCCAGCGCGGACTGTGCCGCACTCAGTGCCAAAGACGGAAGAGTGAGGGCTGCCTCCATTAGGAGCTGCTTAACACGAAAGTCCTGCTCCTTTTTTGTCCGCAGCTTAAAGGACTTGCAAATCCGGCACTTATCTGTAAGATGGGACTCCCCCAGGCACTTTAGGCAGGAGTCGTGGGGGTCTCCTGTTGGCATCGGCCGCCGGCAGGCCGAGCACAGTTTGAAGCCCGGTGAACCAGGCATGGGCCAGAGCACTGGGAGAGGTGAAGGGGCTAATCCCCAACCCTCTGAACAATATACACTAACTAGGTTTACAAAAGGTTATTAAAAGCGTTAACTACAACTATAAAACTATATACACAATAGTACTAGAATGAGTGAATAGCTAGGGAAGTGGAGATCAGCTAAGACACGCTCCACTTTTCCAACGACCGACACGGGTGGTCAGAAGAAACTGAGGAGCAGATGGGTTGGCAGGGGTATATATTCGGTGCCATAGCGGCGCCACGCCAGGGGGCACCCAGCTGATCCACTGGGTGTTGCTAGGGTAGAAAATCTTCCGACAAACGTGCACGCGGCGCGCGCACACCTAAATGGAATGGATATGAACAAGCACTCGAAGAAGAAACCACAGTTACAAAATGACCGGTCAACCACACACCTCATCTGGGACTGGAAATATACAATCAGGCAGCAGTAGAGATGAAAAAAAAAAAAAAGCAACTACGGTACAGTACTGTGTTAAACAAACTACTGAAAAAAGGGGATAGTTAAAAAAAAGATTTGACAAGGTAAGGAAACCGTTTCTGTGCTTATTTCATTTACATTAAGATGGTTAAAAGCAGCGTTTTTATTCTGCGTTGTAAAGTTTCAAAAGTGTATTAAGTCAATGTACATTTGTAAACTTTTGAAAGAACATGTTTTGTTCAGAGTTACGAGCATTTCAGAGGTGTTCGTAAGTCTCAGGTTCTACTGTGCTTTCTATATGTACACATCTATGTTTTCATTCTAGTAATGTGTTGTTTCCCACCACCACCATGTTCTGGGCTGCTTTTTATCAAGCCTCCAACTAGTACCAGAGCCAACTGTGGAAAGTCTGACCTGAAGCTATAAAACTAGCCCAAACGAAAAGTAAAGAAAACGGAATCTGCGGTGACCTGTGCTGCCTGGAGTCCTAAATGCCTACAGTTTGCAATTTGATGTTTGTAGGATTATTTTGATCTAGACAACTATTTGGCTTTACGTACTTACATGGTACTTATATTATTTTCATCTAGACAACTTATTTGGCTTTAGGTGCTTATATCGCGGCAGTATCTGAGCTCTTGAAAAACGGAGAACTTTCTATACAAGCACCATAAATTAAACTTTTTTTTTTAAATAAACCTCTTCCAAAGCTTGGTTGCCACTGCCCTCTTCTCACTATCTAATGAAATCCTTATTCATCTGTTCATCACACTTCTTACCCACTGCAACCATCTTCTCTATGATCCTTCCTGACTCCTAGCTTTCCATATCCCAGCAAGTGCAGACTGCTGCTGCCTCTTTCTCACATTTATTACACATCATAGCCTTATCACCCCATCTTCAGACAACTCCTTTAGCTCCCTATTGATTTCAGGGTTAATCTCAAGATCATCTCCCTCTAGGCTTTCCCCTCCTGCCTACCTCAGTCTGTTTTTCATCTGTTTGGTAATGACTGCTAGCGTTTTCCTTCCTCCAGGAGCTTTCTTAGGAGCCCGGCTAGGTCTCTTGCAGTTCACTTGTGTACTAGCAATGCCATCACTTTATTAAATAGAAATCAGGGTGCTTCGGGTGGGTTTCTCACGTACAAATTGATTTTTGAAGAGTATTAACATTCAGGCATGAGTTCAACCTGCTAGAATGCATCACTTTGCACATGCCAGAAGCTCTTTTATGACTAGCGTTTGCCTGTCTTCTTTCTACCATGACCACTACACACGTCACTGGAGGTTCGTCCCCCTTTTTTCTTGCTGGTTCTAACGCATGCAGTGCAAAGTGTGGATTTGTCCCCTCCTATGGCTTGGCTTTCTCTCTCTGGTATGACACATCATCCTCAGTCCAAGGCTCTAAATTAACTGGCCACTAGCTCTTCTCTCTGGGTTTTCTCATGCTCTTCCAGGCATAGCCTACAGCAGTGTTTCTCAAAGCCGGTCCGCCGCTTGTTCAGGGAAAGCCCCTGGCTGGCTAGGCCGGTTTGTTTACCTGCTGTATCCGCAGGTAAACTGGCCGCAGTTCGCTGCTCCAGGCCGATGGGGGCTGCGGGAAGCGGTGCAGGCTGAGGGATGTGCTGGCTGCCCTTCCTGCAGCCCCCATTGGCTCTGGAGCGGCGAACCGCGGCAGTGGGAGCCACGATTGGCTGAATCTGCTGATGCGGCAGGTAAACAAACCAGCCCGGCCCGCCAGGGACTTTCCCTGGACAAGCGGCGGACCGGCTTTGAGAACCCCCGGCCTAAAGCGATGTAAATTGAAATTCTGATGAGAACCTTGGCTTGCAGTGCTCTTGTGTTACTGGGGAGGAGACATGGGAAAACTGTATGAAACAAAATGGATTTCATTAAAACAAGGCTCCACTGGAATTTTTTTTCCAGTATACAGTACCTCTATTCTCTCCCTTGACATGCTTAAGTCTATAACTATAGGACAGTTTTTAGACATTACTGAGTACAGTAAACAGTTGAATGTGATGAAGCAAGATGATACTAACAAAACGGTATCCTGAATTATTTGCAGATACTAACAGCTTTTTCTGATAAAAGCAAAGATTTCCCCATTTTTTCCAGGAATGAAGAGATCTTTGAAAAGTGAGGCAACAGAACTGACTGGATGCTTAATATCTGTGGTATCAAATGACTTCTTAGGTCCAGCCACAAGACTTTTGCCACCTAGAAATGAATTATTAATCTGAATTGGGTTTTTGACGGTAGTTGCAGTTCTTAATTTTCTATGAGAATATGGGCTTCTGGAATTTTTAATCTGCCTTTACTTTGAAAAATGCTTCACAGCTGGCCTTAAATAGAACACTTTCAAATGGAAAAGAGTGGTTTATTTTTAAGGACAGTCGTTTTTCATCACTCCTTGGCACAATGTCTGACCTGGACAGGCAAAGGGGGTAATGAGCCATTACTGACACTACAGTTTCAGTATTTAGGCCACTGTCCAACACCTCTATTATAATATTTGGCTGTTGTGCAAAGCGAAGGAATTTGCATGTTGTACATAAGCCATTTTACCCATTTTAAGAGAATATTTTCCAGGTTTTGCAAGCTTACTTGTTCCTTTTTACTGATTTTAATCTAAATTATGGACAACCTGATTACAGGAAAACACTAATTATTTTGTGATAGGAGGTTGCCGAGCGGGGGAAGGTGGGATGGGTGGCTTGACCAACATGCGCAGAAGAGAGGGGTACCACGGTTGTCTGGGCCACGCTGGGGTTATGAGAATGGTGTTGGCTCTGTCTGTTTTTATCTTCTGAATTACTCTGTTCAATAGAGGCATTGGTGAGAATGCATACGTGAGAGTTTCGGTCCATGGGAGCATAAACACATCTCCTCGTAAGTGTTTCCCCAGTCCTGCTCTGGAGCAGAATGTCGGACATTTCTTCTTCGAGTGATTGCTCATGTGTATTCCACAACAGGTGTGCATGCTTGCCACGTGCACCGGTGCCAGAAGTTTTTCCCCCAGCAGTACCCATAGAGGAGCGCCCATAGCGACTCCTGGAGTGGTGCCTCCACGGTGCGGTATAAGGGGCGCTGCGCTCTCCCCTCGACCCTCAGTTCCTTCTTGCCACCAGCAGAGGTTCGTCAGAATTGCTCTGCTCCAGCTTTGCTGTAGCTCATCCCCAGAACTGCTTGTTTGTTCAGTGTTGGTACCTGTAGTTAGTTAGTTAGTTAGTTAGTTAGTTTAGTTTAGCTAGAGCACTAAGGCCGGGACATGCCCTGTGCCCTGGGTTTTAAGTCGTGCAACACTTGTAGGCAATCTATGCCGGGGAGTGATCCGCACGCACACTATTTACGCTGTTTGGGAGAAACCCATCTCAGCAATCACTGCAAGATTTGCAAGTTGTTTAAGCCTCGGACCAAGAGAGAAAGGGACATCAGGCTCCTGGCTATTCTGATGGAGTCAGCGCTGACCCTGTCTCCAGCGCCCACTCTGAGTTGGCCCTGGGCACCATGGCATCGGTGCACGGCGACCCTTCAGTGCCATCAACTAGTTGGCACAGCTCCCCATCCCTGGGGCACACCATGCAGGCTAGGAAGGGGCCTTCTTCGTTGTGGTACTGGAGTAAACCCAGGACAGAAGCTAGACCCATGTTGGGCAGTCCTCAATTCCCACTGGCCTCTAAGCCTCTGACTCAAGTTGAGCGGAGTAGCCCAGTCCATTTGGAGCAGGCCTCCCTGGATGTCCAGATGCCCTCCACACCAGAGGCCCTGCAGGCGGCCCGAGATGTTATGTCCATGTCGGTACCAGGAGCACCGCCAAAGTGGGCCCCACGCTCCAGAGGCAAGCCATCGCTGGGATCTCCAGTCGCTCCCGGCTCGGTACTGGTCTTGGTTGAGGGAATGTTCCCAATGCCATTCGCCGCCGATTGATCGTTCAGGGCACAGTCCACGTGGATCGCTCTCAACGATTGTATTTCAAAATCAAAATTCTGGAGAGCTAACCTCCACCGAAGAAATTTTTTGTTATTTTCCTTGACAGTATAAAGCCACTTCAGCGCATCATGGTCAGTTTGCAGGTGGAAACGCTGTCCCCAAAAGTATGGGAGTAGCTTCTCCAGAGCATACACAATGGTGTAACATTCCTTTTCGGTGATTGACCAGTTGCTTTCCCTGTCAGATCTTTTGCTGAGAAATACGACAGGATGGAATTATTGATCCAGTCCTTCCTGCATTAAAATTGTTCCCACACCACGCTTGGACGCATCTGTGGTTACTAGCAAAGGTTTGTCAAAGTCTGGGGCCCCTAGCACAGGGTCAGACATGAGTGTTGCTTTAAGCTGGTTAAAGGTCTTTTGACACTCTTCAGTCCACTGACCTGCATTTGGTTGTTTCTTTTTGGTCAGGTCTGTCAGTGGGGCCGCGATTTGGCTGTAGTGCAGTACAAATTGCCTGTAATGTCTGGCCAAACCTAAGAAAGATTGGACCTCTTTCTTTGACTTTGGGACAGGGCACTTTTGGATAGCATCCACCTTGGCCTGTAGAGGGTTGATAGTTCCTTGACCCATCTCGTGTCTAAGGTAAGTCACTCTGTTTAGGCCTGTTTGACACTTTTTAGCCTTAACAGTTAGTCCTGCCTCCCTTATGCACTCAAAGTCTTTCTGTAAATGCTCCGGGTGTTCTACCCATAAATCAGAAAATATGCCCATATCTTTAAGATAGGCGACTGCAGATTCTCCCAATCCTGCTAGAATACAATCTACAAGTTCCTGGAAGGTGGCAGATGCACTTTGCAGCCTGAAAGGGAGCACGTTAAATTCATACAGCCCTATATGGGTGATGAAGGCTGAACTTTCCTTGGTGGATTTATCTAGCGGTACTTGCCAGTACCCCTTGGTTAAGTCTAAGGTAGAGATGAACTGGGCACGTCCTAGTTTCTCCAATAGCTCATCTGTGCATGGCATTGGATAGTTGTCTGGGTGAGTCTCAGCAGTTAGCTTACGGTAGTCCACATAAAAGTGTATTTCCCCATCCAGTTTGGGAACTAGAACCACTGGAGATGCCCATGCACTGTTAAAAGGGGTGGATTATACCCACATGTAGCATGTCCTGGATCTCCTGTTCTATAGCAGTTTTGGCTTGAGGAGCCACCCAGTAAGGTTGGGCTCTAATTGTATGAGCATTACCTGTGTCAATGGAGTGGTATGCCCGTTCAGTCCATTCTGCGATGGCTGAGAACATTGGCACAAAGCTAGTGCACAGCTCCTTGATCTGCTGTTGCTGCATACGTTCAAAGGTCATTGAGAGGTTTACCTCTTCCACACCACCATCACTTTTTCCTTCATAGTAGACACCTTCAGGCCACTCAGCGTCATCTCCTCCCTGGGCTGTAAACTGACAACCTTTAATTTGCTGGAATAAAAGGGCTTTACAGAATTAACATGGTACACTTTAGGCTTTAGGTTTGAGGTGGGGGATGCTATGAGATAGTTAAGTGCTCCTAGGCGCTCTTTGACCGTAAACGGCCCTTCCCATGATGCTTCCATCTTATGGGCCTGGAGCGCCTTCAAGACCATAACCTGGTCCCCTACTTTGAAGGAACGCTCTCTGGTATGTTTATCATACCAGGCCTTTTGCTCTTCCTGAGCATCTTTTAGGTTTTCTCTAGCAAGGGCTAAAGAGTTTAAGAGCATGTTTTGTAGGTTGTTTACAAAGTCTAGACTGTTAGTTCCTGTAGAAGTCATAAACCCCTCCCATTGCTGCTTCACCAACTGTAATGGGCCCCTTAACCTCGCAGCCATACACAAGTTCAAATGGTGAAAACCCTAAACTGAGATGTGGTACAGCCCTGTAGGGAAAAAGCATCTGCTGCAACACTAGGTTCCAATCATTGGAGTGCTCATTTACGAATTTACGTATCATAGCCCCCAAAGTTCCATTAAACTTCTCCACCAGGCCATTTGTTTGATGGTGGTAAGGGGTGGCAACCAAGTGGTTCACCCCATGAGCTTCCCAAAGGCTTTCCATGGTCTCTGCCAGGAAATTAGTTCCTGAATCTGTAAGGATGTTGGCGGACCAACCTACCCTGGCAAAAATGTCTGTTAATTCCTGGCATACACTTTTAGCCCTGGTGTTGCTTAGAGCTACTGCTTCCAGCCATCGGGTGGCAAAATCCATCAAAGTCCATATGTACTTGTAGCACAGTGCTGCTGCAAGGGCACCTAATTAGCCCCTGCTCAGCCAGCCCCAATCAGGGGAAATAGATTGGGGCTGGGGAGAAGTCTGGTGCCTGGCCTCTGAAACTGGCTGCACCTGTGGGCCTGCAGGTTGAAGGGCCATAAAGGCAGGTTAACAGCCAGAGAAAGGGGGGAATGGCCAGAGAAAGAGCAGTCTCCAGGCTGGGGTAGACTCCCTGTAAAAGAGGAGACAGTAAGACCTGTAAAGCTCTGTAAATAGTATCACTGATGGTGGGAACTTTGTGTGAATAAAAGCCACGGGTGCTGCATCAAGAAGAGGCTCGTAGTGCTTTATTGGAACAGCGAAGAGCTTCAGCAAAGGGGGGCTGAAGGGAGGACCCAGTTACAGTACTGTTCTCCTCTGGGGGTCTTTTTCAGAAAATGACCCAGAATATCCACAGCTGCTCGCTGAAATAGGACCTCAATTATGGGGAGTGGCTGGAGAGGGGCTTTGACCTGGTCTCGGGGTTTTCCCACTCTTTGTCACACCTCACAAGACCGGACACAAGTAGAACATCCTTGCCCATTCCCTCTCGGTGGAAGGACTTCCCCAAATGGTCTCTGATCCTGTTCACCTCAGCATGGCCACCAGGATGATCATGGGCTAAGCTCAAGAGCTTTACCCAGTCTTAGTTGAAACTACCAACTGTCTTTGAGGATGCCAGTCTTCCCGGTGCTCATCAGAAAGAGTTTGCTTGTATAAAAGTCCTCTTTCTACAGCAAACCAGAATAGATTAGAAGAGCTGAGAGGTGGTGGGCTGCTCCGTGCCACTGTCCAAACTCCCTGGAGGCTTTCATCTGTTTCCTGCTCAGCTTGGGACTGTTCCCTTGATGCTGGAGATATCAGTTTCTCACTGGATTGTGGACTTGGGCTTGGTCCCTCTGGAAGCGATGCAGGTGATGGGGATGTTTCCGTTCACTGTGAACTGCTCTCCGCTGGTGCACTATGTGTATGTCAGGCTCCAGCTGAGCCTCTTGTGTAGGTTTATCTGCTGCTGCCAGGGAAGGCTCGGTGGTGCCCTCTGGCATTGGAGTTGTAGACGGAGTTGCAAGAGCTGGATTCGGTGCTGGCAATGGTTTTGGTTGCTCTGCCAGTTCCGGTTCCGGGACTGGTTCTGGCTGGGTCTCTGCAAACGGATCCCCTACTGCTGTTGCAGAGGTTGGCATGGGGTCCGGTTCCACCACCTCAGTCTGAGTCTCTGATAATGCAGATGGGGCCCTTGTAGAAAGCTCAGGAACAGGGATGGGTGTGAAGGCTTGCTTAGCCTGGCTGTGGGTAATCATTCCCACCCTCTTGGCTATCTTCACATCAGGGTTTTGGAGCTGTGCTCCGGCTCTGCTGCAGCACCAGGCAAAAACCTTCTGCTCCACTGCTCCAGAGCTGCTCCGCACACCGGCTCCAGGTTCCGCTCCAAAGCCCTGCTTCACATGTTTGGCCAAGTCTTCCCCCAGCAGCATGGGAATGGGATAATAATCATAGACTGGGAAAGTCCACATTCTGATCAGCCCTTGTACTGGACAGGAAACTTGGCTGTAGGCAAGTCAAAAGAGTTTGACTTGAAGGGTTGAATTGTCACTTGGGCCTCTGGGTTGATGAATTTGGGGTCCACTAAGGATTGGTGGATAGCTGACACCTGTGCTCCAGTGTCTCTCCATGCTGTAACCTTCTTCCCACCCACACTCACAGTTTCCCTTCGCTCTGAGGGTATCTGGGAGGCATCTGGGCCTGAGGACCTTTGATATGACCCCGTGCAAAGAACTGTAATCAGTTGGGGTTCTTGGGGCAGTTAGCCTTTACATGCCCAGCTCATTACGTTTAAAACATCACTCAGCTTGGTCATTGGAGAGAGGTGGGTTGCTGGACAATGATGTGGTGGGATGATAAGGTGTCTGGGGTTTTCCTTGGGGTGTAGGTGGGGCCTTGGGCTACCCCCGGTGGTATGGTGTGGCCTCGGGGTGTTCCTTCTGGTATCCACCCAAACTGCGACCAGGGTTGTTCCTTTCTGCTACCTCCACCCGCTTTGTTTCAATTTGCCCTGCCTCTCTGATGGTCTGGGACTGCTCATATTGATCAGCATAAGAAGCAAGACTTTCTGCTGAGTCCATTTTCTTATCCCATAAACACTGTTTTACATCATCATTGGTCATAGTCAGGAACTGCTCCTGTACAATCAAATCACATATTCCTTCAAAGCTAGTTACACCCCTTCCTTTGACCCATTTGTCTAACAGATCCTTCATCTGGTTTACATAAGCCAAATTACTTAGTCCAGCCCCTCTTAAGGGCTCTAAATTTTACTCTGTAAATTTCAGGTGTAATTTGAAATTGTTTCAAAACCAAATCCTTAAATTTACCATAGTCAGAAGCATCCTCAATAAGCATCTTGTTGAATATGTCCAGAGTTCTTCCAGTCAATTTTGCTACCAATGTGGTCATCTTCTAATCTTCAGGAATTGCATGGAGGGTGCACAGTCTCTCAAAGGTGATGAAATATTCATCAATATCGCCGGATTCATCATACTGTGGACATAGTTGCTCTCATTTGTGGATTTTTGGGGAAGTGGAGCCAGCAGTTGGAGGCTTTTGTCTCTTCAACTCCATAACAGCCAGTTCATGCTTCTGGGTCTCAATCTGGGCCTGTATTTCTCTGTCTTTTAACTCCAGGACTCTTTTATGGGCAGCCTCCTCCCTGGCCGCCTTTGCCTCCAAGCGTTTTGCTTCCTTCCTCTCCTCCGAGTCCAACTCCAAACGCTTTAAGGCCATTTGTCTTTCATGTTCTTTCTGTCTCTCTTCAGCTTCCAATCTGGCTAATCCTAGTTTCTTTTGGACCTCACTTTCCATCATCCTAGCCTTCCTGCACTTACCCTAGCCTAACCCAATGGCTAGAAAGAAAAAAAAAAAAGCTTGTGAATTCTCTTGCAGGAATTTAATTACTCTGTCCTCAGGCAGAGACAAAATCCTCCAACTGCTCTCAGCTTAAAAAAATAAAAAAAAATAAAAAGGTGTACTTAAAAAAAAACCTCCCTGTTTTTCAAGAAGCCAAAAGGAACAAAATGTGTCTTTTTTAAATCCTGAGGTCTCTACTTCTAGTTCCAAATGATCCCACCATGCTGCTACCATGTCAGGGTTCCAACTCAGCCTCTTCCTGCAGGAATTTCACACAAGCCAAAGGGGAAGAAAAAGACTGATTCATTTTGTTTGTCTTGCCCAATGTCTACTGTACATTGCTGTCACTCATACAATGATTATTTTGGACCTAGCTAGTTTAGAGTAGTTCATAATTAGTGCTAGTGAGAATTCTAAGTATTCCAGTAAAATGAAGAAAACATCTTCTATATCTGTGAAGAGATCAAGCTTTAACGCAGCCTTCCAAATGGCATACTGACAAGATGGATTAAGTTGTATTTAGCTGCAGAATGTGGCTTTTAGATCAGGAAGAGGTCAGCAGCACAAAAGCTCAAAACTCAAGCAGCTACTCAAGAAATTAGGCAAATCCTTTGCACACAACTCACATTTCTCATTGAAAGCCTTCAGCTATCATATGACACGGAGAACAAATTGGAATCCTGTTCTTCAACAGACAGAAGGTTCTTTAACACAGAGGCAAATGGCATTCTGGTCAACAACTGTGTCTGCAGAACCAGACATTACACTGGCTGAGTGTGGCTTCTACTGATAAATTTAAAGATTATTTTATTTCTCCCTTTGTGGCATTTAACGAAGAAAGGGCTAAACTGGAAAGTGAATTCCATGAGTACTTGGCAATGTCTTCTCCAAGCAACAGCAACATTGCTCCCTTGAATTTTGGAAAATCTACCGCACAGACTTCCCACATTTGAGCCATGCTGTTTCTTGTATCCTCAGTGTCCCACCTGGATCAGCTGATGTGGAGAGAATATTTTCTAAATTCGGCAACACCCAAGAGTGCAGGGGAACAAGCCTTGGATAAGACATTTAAAAAAATGCTGTGAGCCTATGCTATCCTGGAATTTACTCTGAAACCCCTTATAGCAAACATGAGTCACCAACTGTTATAAACAGATAACTAAGGGTTAATGTCTCTTTCCCCTGAAAAAAAAAATAACCTGAAGCATCTGACCTGAGGACCAATCAGGAAACAGGATTTTTTCAACTCTGGGTGGAGGGAAGTTTGTGTCTGAGTTTTTTGTTTTCTGTCTGCCTGAATTTCTTTCAGCTATGAGAAGGATTTTTTTATTTTCTGCTTTCTAATCTTCTGTTTCCAAGTTGTGAGTACAAAGTCGGTTTTTGTTTTGTATTTACATGTCTATAGTTGCTGGAGTGCTTTGAATTGTATTTTTTTTTAATAAGGCTGTTTATTTAATATTCTTTTAAGCAATTGACCCTGTATTTGTTACCTTAATACAGAGAGACCATTTTTATGTATTTTTCTTTCTTTTTATATAAAGCTTTTTTTTTAAGACCTGTTGGAGTTTTTCTTTACTGGGGAACTCCAGGGAATTGAGTCTGTACTCACCAGGGAATTGGTGGGAGGAAGAGGTCAGGGGGAAACCTGTGTGTGTTAGATGTACTAGCCTGACTTTGCATTCCCTCTGGGTAAGGGGGGAAGAGAGATTGACTCTCGGTAATTCTGTTCTTCAGGCTGGGAATGGGGAGGGTGCAATCCCTCTGTTTAGATTCACGGAGGTTGCTTCTGTGTATCTCTCCAGGAACACCTGGAGGGGGGGGAAGGGAAAAGGTTTATTTCCCTTTGTTGTGAGACTCAAGGGATTTGGGTCTGGGGGTCCCTAGGGAAGGTTTTTGGGGGGACCAGAGTGCCCCAAAACACTCTAATTTTTTGGGTGGTGGCAGCAGTGCCAGGTCCAAGCTGGTAACTAAGCTTCGAGGTTTTCATGCTAACTCCCATATTTTGGACGCTAAAGTCCAAATCTGGGACTAGGTTATTGACATGAGTGGCAGTGGTGAGATAGAATCCAGAAGCCAGTAGGAATATTATATTTTTCTTTTCTCTGCTAGGGACTTTAAGCAGAGGGGAACAGTTTGGTTTTAAAAGGAACCAGAGAGAATTTTTTTTTCTGCTCTCTCTGGCAGCTGTGGCTTGCATATTAAGCAAGCAACCATTAAGAGACTGTTAAGGGTCTTTTGTCACACAATAGCACTCCCATTAGGAGGCAAATACCAGCACTATATACATGCAAATAAAGTGTTTTTTCTGGTTTACTTTACATTGAAAAAATTAGCTAGGAAGAAAGGGAAAAGGCACTGTTGCTAGGCAGACCCCAGGAGGCAACAGAGCCTGCAGTTCAGAAGATAAACACTAGAGGGCACCCCAACACAAGAAAACAGGAACCATGCCTACCAAGACAAAAATGAGGGCCGAAGAACAAATCAAAGAAGCTGAACACAGGCGAGAACTGGAAAAAAGACTACAAGAGATGGAGCTGAGAGAAAGAGAAAGAGAAAGAGAAAGAGAAAGAGAAAGAGAGGCAGCCTACAAAAGAAAGCAAGCAGCCAAAGATGCAGACCACCAAAAACAGCTGGAACTCCAGAGGGAAGCCCACCAACAGGCCATGGAATTAGAAAAGGCTAAGCAAAACACAGCCAACCCTAACAACCCTGCGCCAATGATTGTTCCACAGCACAGGAAATTTCCCACCTACAAGGCAGGTGATGACACCGAGGCCTTCTTGGAAAATTTTGAAAGAGCCTGTCTTGGGTACAGCATCCCTGAAGACCAGTACATGGTAGAATTGAGGCCACAGTTCTGTGGACCTTTAGCAGAGGTGGCAGCTGAAATGCCTAAGGAGAACATGAACGACTATAAACTTTTTCAAACCAAGGCCAGATACAGAATGGGGATCACCCCGGATCATGCCCGTCGGCGTTTCAGAACCCAAAAGTGGAAACCAGATGTGTCATTTCCCAAACATGCCTACTACGTTGGGAAAAATTATGAGGCCTGGATATCAGGACACAATGTTAAATCCTTGGACAAACTGCACCTCCTCATACAAATGGAGCAGTTCTTGGATGGTGTTCCTGAGGACATCACACGGTACATACAAGATGGAAAACCCAAAAATCTCACCGAGGCGGGGGAGATTGAAGCCAGATGAATGAAAGTGGCAAAAAGCAAAAAAGCTACTGTCAAGGGGAACGAATACTCCAGGGGGCACACCGACCATAAACCCTACAACCAAGGGCAGCCAAAAACCCCACCTACAACCCAAGTAAAGCCACAGACACAGTATTCTTCCACCTCACCAGTCTCCAGTAACTCACCTCGGCCCAGTAACCCATCAGATGGAAGATGCTTTAAGTGTAATGAACTGGAACATATCAAGGCCAACTGTCCAAAAAACGCCATCCAAGTGCAATTCATTACACCACCATCACACAAAAGATCCCCAGGCCCAGATGCCTCTCAAATACCCTTGAAGCGAATGGAAAATTTGAAAGTGGGTGGAAAGAAGGTTACTGCGTGGAAAGACACGGGGGCACAAGTGTCAGCTATCCACCAATCCTTCGTAGACCCCAAATTCATCAACCCAAAGGCCCAAGTGAAAATTTACCCCTTCATGTCACAAGCTGTAAACTTGCCTACAGCTGAACTGCCTGTCCAGTACAAAGGCTGGTCAGGAATATGGACTTTTGCAGTCTATGACAATTATCCTATCCCCATGCTACTGGGGGAAGACTTGGCCAACCAGGTGAAGCGGGCCAATAGACTGGGAATGGTTACACGTAGCCAAACCAGGCAAGCTTCCAGACCCATTCCTGTTCCTGAGCCATCCACAGACGCCCCGTCTGTGTTACCAGAGACCCAGACAGAGGTAGTGGACCCGGATTCCATGCCAACCACTGAAACAGCCACAGCAACTCCAGTCCCAGGCCCGGAACTGGAATAGCAACCAGCACCAGCAAGTGCAACCACATCTTCAAACTCAACGCCAGAGGGCGACAGCGAACCAGAACTGGCAGAAGCAACAGACAGCCATACCCAAAAGGCTCAGCCAGCGCCTGAAATACCCTCAGGTGCACCAGCGGAGAGCGGTTCACCAGCAACGGAAACAACCCCATCACCTATGTTTGGGGACGGCGGTTCCAGCTACAAACTGACCATGCTGCACTAAAGTGGCTTCATACTGCCAAGGGGAACAACAAGAAACTTCTTCGTTGAAGTTTAGCTCTCCAAGATTTTGATTTTGAAATTCAGCACATCTCAGGAGCTTCTAACAAAGTAGCTGATGCACTCTCCCATGAGAGTTTCCCAGAATCTAGTAGTTAAAAAAGTGTTCTTAAAATGTACAAGTCTGTTAGTTATATACTTAGTGGTATATGTAAAGCTGCATGTATTGTAGTAATCTGTTTATTTTAAAGTTCTAGAAGAAAATCGCCGCCAGTGAGCTTCCCCACTGTCTGCAATTTGGGGGGCGTATCATAAACAGATAGCTAAGGGTTAATGTCTCTTTCACCTGAAAAAAAAAATAACCTGAAGCACCTGACCAGAGGACCAATCAGGAAACAGGATTTTTTTAACTCTGGGTGGAGGGAAGTTTGTGTCTGAGCTTTTTGTCTTCTGTCTGCCTGAATCTCTCTCAGCTATGAGAAGGATTTTTCTATTTCCTGCTTTCTAATCTTCTGTTTCCAAGTTGTGAGTACAAAGTGGGTTTTTGTTTTGTATTTACATGTCTATAGTTGCTGGAGTGCTTTGAATTGTATTCTTTTGAATAAGGCTGTTTATTCAATATTCTTTTAAGCAATTGACCCTGTATTTGTCACCTTAATACAGAGAGACCATTTTTATGTATTTTTCTTTCTTTTTATATAAAGCTTGGAGGTTTTCATGCTAACCCCCATATTTTGGACGCTAAAGTCCAAATCTGGGACTAGGTTATTGACACCAACAGTAAACTGTTTATTAAAAAGAAAAGTTAAAATTTTACTGGGGTATTAAAGATAACGAGTTCCTAAATTCAGTCGTGACATATAGCGTTTGTGTTCAATTTAAGTTTCACAATGAACCACATTAAATTTTGTTTGGTACAGTATTTCAGGGCTCAGATAGATTCAGGCATCATGTAGTGGTACTACATATTATGCACCTAAATACAGTTCATGAAATAAACCACAGCATGTAAGTGCTTTTATTTTCAAGACTTTGGCTTTTCTCTATTTGTTGCTTTTTCCTGTCTTCCCATCCCCCAGTAATAACCCTGATATCTACCAAGAAAACTGTGAAGGCATTTTTGCACCGATTTTCATCCAATTAGTTTTGTGACAAACACTGATAAATTTGGTTAAATTTTAACCAAATAAAAACCGAAACTGAAGAGCCCAATTATACAACATCTTTCAGCAGGTACATTGATAACAGGTGCAGACTAAACCAGGAGCTAGAAAATGTAGCCTCTTTGCAGTGGCAGAAGACTTGTAATAAACAAATCCTGAGGAGATGAAGGATATATGTAATGTATGTAATGTTCCCTTCTTTATATTGTAGTTATGGAGTAATTGGACTGAATACAAAACAACCTTGGCATTCAGCATTAAAGAGGGAATTAGTGCATTTGTCACTTGCACAGAAGCCACAAGTGGAGAGAAATGAGAATATTGTTGTAGAGTGACACATTAAAAGTCATACCATCTCTCTGGTAATGATACTGGTATATTTTCCATGAGATAGAAACCGTATTACAGCTGTAAATTATTTCTGCTTCAGTAGGTGAGAGGGAGAATGGGAAGAGGAAAAGGAAAATATTTCATAATCACACAGTAACTTCCCTTACCGAATCTGCAATAGAAGCTTTAAGCATATATAATATGTAGCCTGCTACCAACTATCAAGCTTGGAACTTGGTGAAAGTGCATTTATTTCTCACCTAAAATATGAAAGCAGCAAGGTATCTTTTAATGCCACCCAATGAATCAGTCTCATTTGTTAGAAGATGAGAATCATGATTTACCACAGTTGCATCCTGTTTATTGCTAAATCGAGTTTACACTCATGTTGGAAGAAAGTCAGATTTCTAGCTGTATGTTGGCTGCACTAATTAACCTGCTTGGGAATCTCAGACCAACATAACTGAAACACTATAGGCATTTTTGTACTAATTGTCTTTTTAGCAAGCGCAGTACTTGCTTAGATTCTGATCCATCCCCACTCATACTATTCCCTAACAGTAAGTTTTGTTGAATCAAGAAAAAAGCTGCTATAAAAGCAGTTATAATCCACTGATTGTGGAGAGAGGAGAGAAGGTGAAATTATTAATACTTGTTTGTGAAACACTTTCTTCTTCAAGTGATGGTCCCTATTGTAGACTGCTCAGGGTTACGCATGCACATCAGGCTCCCAGAGTCAGAGAATTTTGAACATAGTGTCTGTTGGTCCGTGCATACGCCCTGACTTGCCTCATGCTTCTGAGTCAACAATAGGTGGGGTGGAAGAATGGCGTCGCCAGTTCCTTCTCACTGCTGCATGGGCCGGGTTGGAACTTTCAGTGAACTCGTCTCTGATGAACTTCAAAAAAGATCAAAGTTGTGATTAGTTTTACCACTTTTTATCTGTAGCTTTACTAGTTTACATTTTTCCTAGTTTTAGTAGTTTTAATGTTAGTTTATAATAGTGTCAGAGCTTTATGCCCTATCCCCCCCCATCCAAAAGGTTCTGGACTATGCCCAGGACTCCAGGCTTCAAACTCTGCGCCTCCTGCCCATGATACTTCTCGGTCAGCAATGACCATCAACACTACCTCTACCCTGGGAGAGAAGCTCAAACCACAGCTAGGTGCAGTATTCGCCAATCCTTTTCCAGCCGAACCTGAGAAGGCAGAGCTCTTTGTCTCCGCAAGTATCTCTTGGAGATTGCCATAAGACTGCACTCAGACTCAGGCCAGGGATCATCTTTCCCCCCAAGAGATACAGACATTGTCCTGATTCAGCAAGGGGTGCATCTCCCACTACTACGTCCAATGCTGGTGCCAGTACAACCACCCCAACTGAGCCCATGGCAAGACCTAGTCAGGAGGTTTGAAAGCACCCCACAGGCATGGGGCTAAGTCTTCCTCTAAATCCAAGAAAAAGGACATTCCTTCTGCTAGCTTGGCCAAAGGGAACGGAGCACATTCAAAGTCCCACAGGCTCAAGAAGATGACCCAGAAATAATAGGATCCAAAGGTCTTAGGTGCTGAAGTGTCAGTACTGCCATCACCAGCACCCCACAAGGCACAAGACCTGCCTATACCAGGGAAGTCCTCAGTGCCAGTACCAATAACTGGGACGGGGGGAGTGCGCCTCACACCAGGAAGATCTGGATCTGTGACAGATCCCAAGAGGTCTTCAGCTGACTGGATCCAGAGTCTCCTCCTCCATAAGGCACCTCCACATCCAGGGAGATCATATCCCCTCCATGGGATAAGCCTAAGATTCGGGGTCTCTTGCTATCTTCGAAGATACTATACTCGGTTCCATAAGCTCTGATGGTACCACTACTAGAATCGGAGCCCACCTTCTCCTCTTCTGAAGGATCGGAACTGTGAGAAGAATTGCCTCTTCCATACACCATCACAGAGACATGCACATTCGTGAGAATAACTACCTCTCACCATTCTTGGAGTCACTGATACCTTCAATTAATCCAGCTTACTGGCCATATTGGAGACCTTGAGCAGTATCTTCCCTTGGTACCCAACCGATCCACAAGAGAATCACCACCTGCTTCCATGCCAAGAGACCCATCAAGCAGGTTCACGGATCTGAGAGTGGAGGAAGAATCTTACACCTCAGTCTCAGTGGTTCTGCTAGAGCTGGCTAGGTTCCCATTCTTCTCACCAAATGAAGCAGTAACTGCATCATTTCCCTCCTCACCAGATTACTTCAGATAGTTTCGGGAGCTTCTAAAGAGAGTTGTGGGAGAACTCCAGATCCCACTGGAGGAGATTCAAGACTCACAGCATATGCTCTGGGATATCCTACACACCTCAATGCTGGTAAGAATAGCACTCCCAATTAACGATGCCATATTGGAGCCTGCAAGAGTTGTATGGCATACCTGTCAAATGTTCCACCACTCCCAAAGGATAGGACAAACAATACTATATCCCTACCAAGGGAAGAGAATTCTTTTTCTCCTACCCTGCTCTGAACCTGGTGGTGGTTCAGGCTGCTGCAGAGAGGACCAAGCAGCAACACCCTGGATCCCTCCTGGGAACAAGGAAGGGAAGAGTCTTAATGTTCTGTGGAGGAAAGTCTTCTCTTCCTCCAATTTGCCATTCAAGATAGTCAATTATCAAGCACTATTGGCTAGGTATGACTTCCTAAATATTTGAGGAATTCACTGATGCCCTATCACAACAAGATTGTGCCTGCTTCCAGTTTTGAACAATGTCAAAATAAACTGTTTCAGAAATGTGATTTTGAATCCACATTCAAAACATTCCATTCAACACTCAAATGAGCTTTTGGAGAGGATCGTTTCATTGAGAGAAAACAAAAAAAATCAGTTTTGATTCTAAACTAAATTATTTTTTCTTTTAGGTTTGGCCTATGAATCACAAAATCATTCATTAATCACGGCTGCAATCATATCACTTAGCTGAGTCGGAGCTAGCTCAGGTGTCCTACGCAGAGGTCTTCTCTTCAGCAGCAAACTGAGTAATCAGTTACAAAATGACGGGAGGAACCCACACAGATCAGAGCCAGATGGTGAACACAGAGGCGTTAAAAGCAGCAGCAGTGATTAGGAGTAATGCAATCTATACAGGTGGCACAGGTGGAATTATTAGTCTAAAAGAATGGTAGAGGAGAGCCCACTTTGGAAATACCAGGGTAACAGCAATCTGTGATACATATTTAAAATGCCCAAGCTAAAGGTGTGCAGTCTTTGCAGATTGCATTTGGTCCTGTTGGTAATGCTCCTTCAACGAGGACTCAGCCAGAGTTCTTTTTTGGTGACACCAGTAAGGGCAGTAAGTGGCAAATGCAGTCAGTTTGTAAGTGTCTAGAGCGGTGTTTGGTCATCCTCATGTATGGAGTTCATGAAGGGGAATAGAGAAAAATTAAATGTTAAGGAAATTGTTAACAATAAATTTGCATTAGGTGGAAGGAGGTGGAAAGGTAAGCAGGAAGAGGAGAGAAGGCTTGGGAAGGAAGCAGTGGGAATAGTCTATTCCATTATTAAGGGGGAAAGGACTTTGGGAAGGGCCCAGAGTATGGAACTCCAGAGAAGTTTTCATACATCCTCTGTAAAACAGCCACTATAGAGGACCCTCTGAATTCCATGTACCAGGACAGCTTTGAGCAACTGAGGGATTGAAATTCTGCATGATGCATACGGCGAACCTCACAGCCACCTGCTTTCAATCTCTTTTCCTTATCTCACATCCAATCGCTCCTACCTAATTCACATCCCCACATGTTCCTAAGACAGTTTCCTGTCACATATCATAGAATCATAGACTATCACAGGGTCTGAAGGGACCTCTAGTTCAACCTCCTGCTCAAAGCAGAACCAATCCCCAACTAAATCATCCCAGCCAGGGCTTTGTCAAGCCTCACCTTAAAAACCTCTAACTTATCACAACTTATGTAAGAATACCAAGAGCAGACCAACATTTCTATCAAGGAATATAGCACACAAATAACCAACATTAGGAACATTAACATTTCCAACATACAGTGCACACATCTTAAGCTTCTCTTTCACACTTCATCCTAGTAATTAAAGGTGAATGGCTGAGTTCCTGTGGATCTGAAGTTTATAACGCTGCTGAGATTTAATTGTTCATTGTATGATTATGCTAGGACTCCTAGAAAAGATGAGAAAGCAAGCATTTAACTATGTTCCAGTGTGAATTAGTTCCAATGCTGTTAATGCACGTGTACAAAAACTTGCCATAGTGCAACAATACTGTTAAATGATGAGAACTGCATTTACTAACTATGCATAATCAAAATAAAAACCATACTTATTTTAGCAAAGATTGCAATGTTCCTTTAGCTCCAACCTTCCCAAGTAGTCTCCATTAAAAATTGTCTCTACAGTCTAGTAATCCTGGAACATTTTGTTCAGGATTCCCAACAGCTGCTGATTCTTAATGAGTTTCAAAAATTACTAAATACCACTCGCTCTGAAAAAAGTAACCTCTTCCTGAATCGCAGGAGACAATGATTCTTTTATTGCATTATGTAGTAGCTTTGTGTCAATATTTCTGTTTGTGGCAGATTAGCTTTAATGTATCATGATTACTACTGATGTACAGTAGAATTAATTTAAGAATTAATAAGAATTGTAAAAGCCCTGTATTTTTAAAGCAGAATGAGCCAGCTTCAAGTTGACACTGCCAGCCAAATTAAGATATCAAAGCAAGGTGTCTTGCTGGTTAGGCCAACACAATTAGCAAGTGTTAAAAGGGGCAGTGTTTTTTTGGGTGCAAAGATAGACAGAGACAGTTACTATGTGAACACAGCACCTTTATAAACACCTGCATTTGGACAAGTGCCAGGTACATCCACATCACCAAGGCAGTGGCTGCATTACAGCATTTCCAGTACATCAGCCCAGTCAGGTGTATTAAATGCACAAAGGAAATACTACAGCTAGGGCAACTGTTTGAGCTCCATAAAGAGACAGCTTCCTCCATCTTCTGAAGAAAAGTGAGACGCACAGAATTCATCCAAACCAGGTGACACCTTTCCTTGGAAAATTTTCCTTGCAATGCTGTAAAGAATGACCCCTTGGTAGAAGTGTCTCCTGTGGATGGGAAGTCACCAAGGTATTCAGGTAAGTCACCAAGGTATTCCCACAGCCACCCATTCATTATCATAAAGGAGTGCAAGATAGACAACTGGCTTCATATATAGAAACCGCATATACCATATTGAATTAAGTACAGGGTTAGATTGTAACACTAAGGGTATGTCTGCACTAAGAAATTAGGTCAACTTTATAGAAGTCGATCGTTAGAAAGCAATTTTATACAGTCGATTGTGTATGTCCCCACTAAGCGCATTAAGTCGGCGGAGTGCATCCTCACTACCGTGGCTAGCATCAACTCACAGAATGGTGCACTGTGGGTAGCTATCCCACAGCCCCGCAGTCTCCGCTGCCTATTGGAATTCTGGGTTAAGCTCCCAATGCCTGATGGGGCAAAAACATTGTCACGGGTGGTTTTGGATACATGTGGTCAGTCTCCCCTCCCTTCTTCCCTCCTTACCTCCATGAAAGCAACTGCAGACGCCATAGCACGGCAAGCATGGAGCCTGATCAGCTCACCGCTGCTCTTGCGAACATTGTAAACACCTTGCGCATTATCCTGCAGTATGTGCAGAGCCTGGCTAAGAGCCACCAGCACGAGGATGACAGTGAGGAGGAAGTGGACACAGACGTTCCTGAAAGCATGGGATGTGGCAATTTGGACATCATGGCGGCAGGGGGCTGGTTGATACAGTGGAACGCCCAGTGGGCCCAGAAAACAAGCACAGACTGGTGGGACTGCATAGTGTTGCAGATATGAAACTATTCCCAGTGATTGCGAAACTTTCGCGTGCATAAGGCACTTTCCTGGAACTTTGTGACTTGCTTTCCCCTGCCCTTAAGCGAAGGGAATATCAAGATGAGAGCTGCCCTGACAATTAGGAAGCAAGTGGCGATAGCCCTGTGGAAGCTTGCAATGCCTGACTGCTACCGATCAGTCAGGAATCAATTTGGAGTGGGCAAATCTACTGTGGTGGCTGCTGTGATCCAAGTAGCCAACGCAATCAAAGAGCTGATGATATCAAGGGTAGTGACTCTGGGAAATGTGCAGGTCATAGTGGATGGCTTTGCTGCAACGAGGTTCCCTAACTTTGGGGGGGCGATAGATGGAATGCATATCCCTATCTTGGCACCGGACCACCTTGCCAACCAGTACATAAACCGCAAGGGATACTTCTCAATGGTGCTGCAAGCACTGGTGGATCACAAGGGACATTTCACCGACATCAATGTGGGATGGCCAGGAAAGGTGCATCATGCTTGCATCTATCGGAACTCTAGGCTGTTCGAGCAGCTGCAAGAAGTGACTTACTTCTCAGACCAGAAATTTACTGCTGGGGATGTTGAAATGCCAATAGTTATCCTTGGGGACGCAGCCTACCCCTTGCTCCCATGGCTCATGAAGCCATACACAGGCAGCCCAGACAGTAGTAAGGAGCAGTTCAACTATAGGATGAGCAAAAACAGAATGGTGCCTTTGGATATATAAAAGCTCGCTGGCACTGTTTGCTGACTAGATTAGACCTCAGAGCAACCAATATTTCCATTGTTATTGCTGCTTCCTGTATGCTCCATAACAGCTGTGAGAATAAGGGGGAGACATTTATGGAGGGGCGAGGTTGAGGCAGATCGCCTGGCGTCCGATTTTGAGCAGCCAGACACTAGAGCAATTAGAAGAGCATAGCTGGGTGTGCTGTGCATCAGAGAGGCTTTGAAAACCAGCTTCATGGCTGTCCAGGCTATGGTGTGACAGTTGTGTGTTTCTCATTGATGCAAACCTGCCCCCTTTGTTGATTTTAATTCCCTGTAAGCCAACCACCCTCCCCCCTTCAATCACAGCTGGCAAAGGAAATAAAGTCTCTATTGTTTTGAAACCATGCATTCATTCTTCATTAATTAAAAAAAAAGTGAGATAACTGACAAGGTAGCCTGGGTGGGTGGGGAAGGAGGGAAGGACAAGGCCACATTGCTTATTATAGCCACACTATAAATCAAAACTGTTTGAATGACAGCCTTCTGTTGCTTGGGCCATCCTCTGGAGTGGAGTGGCTGGGTGACCGGAGCCTCCTGCCCCTGCGTTCTTGGTAGTCTGGGTGAGGAGGATATGGAACCTGGGGAGGAGGGCAGGCAGTTGTACAGTGGATGCAGGAGCGGTCTGTGCTCTTGTTGCCTTTCCTGTAGCTCCACCAAGTGCCTGAGCATGTCCATTTGCTCCCCCATTAGCCTTAACATCACCTTCTGTCTCTTCTCATCGCACTCACTTAATGCTTTCTTGGACTCTGTCACTGTATGCCTCTATGCATTCAGCTGTGCCCTATCAGTGCAGGAGGACTGCATGAGCTCGGAAAATATGTCATCGCAAGTGCGTTTTTTTTCGCTTTCTAATCTGCGATAATCTCTGGGACGGAGATGATAGGTGAAACACAGAAACATTTGCACCTGCAGGGGAATAAAAAAAGGAGAGTAGAATTTAAGACGATACATTTCTGAGAAAGGGAGACTCAGTGAATGAAACAATTCACAGCAGACAGCATACGTGCTTTAGGTACAAGGTTGCATTTTGCCTTTTACATGGAGCGCCTGCTAGTATGGTGACACATCAGACATGGCTGGGCAACAAAATTCGGTTTCCAGGCAGCCATGGTAAGCCAAAGGGTACGCGGGGTACTTCCGCCTTCATAACACGTGGGAATGCTTTCAAACTGCAGCAGCCCCCTTTCCCATAGCAAGCAATGCCGGCTGGGTTTGCCATTTAAAAAGGGAGGCTGTGGTTTTCAGGTAGATGTGTAGCACACACCTCCCTCCACCCCACCCTGTGGCTATTCTCTGGGATGATCGTTTCACATCTCCCCCCACTGCCTGACTATTCTCATGGATGATCCCTTTTAGCCAAGCGCAAACAGCCCAGCATGAACGGGGGCCTTTTACCGTTCCCTTACAAAAACTCCCCTCTTTCAACCAGGTGAACATGAATGATATCACCCTCCTTAGGCTAAAACAGAAAGATATAAACCAAATGTTGCTTGAATGTGACCAAAACCTAGGACCATTCACTGCCATGCTTTGTGCTGCAGTGATTCCAGACTACTTGCTACTGGCTTGGTGTGATAAAGTGTCCTACCATGGAGGACCGAACTAAGGCAGCCCTCCCCAGAAACCTTCTGCAAAGGCTTACAGAGTACCTCCAGGAGAGCCTCATGGAGATGTCCCTGGAGGAGTCCCGCTCCATCCCCAGACACATTGACAGACGTTTCCAGTAGCTGTACTGGCCGCAAATGCATCCAGTCTTCAGGGTAAATCAGACATTAAACACTATTGCTTTTAAACCCTGTACTGTAGTCACAAACATGCACTCACCAGAGGTGCCTTCTCTGGCTTCAGGGTCCTGGAACCCACCTTGGGAGGGTACTGGCTCCAGGGTGGTGAAGAGGTCCTGACTGCCAGGGAGAAATGATTCTTCACTAGCCTGCTGCGCATTCTCTTCCTCCTCCACAAAATCCTCCTCTGTGTTGCGTGAGACTCCTCCCTTGCAGGTGTCCATGGACAGTGGTAGGGTCCCCCCCTAGAATGCCATGCAGCTGATCATAGGAGCAGCACGTATGGGGCTCTGACCCAGAGTGACCGTTTGCCTCGTTTGTCTTTTGGTAGGCTTGCCTGAGCTCCTTAACTTTCATGTGGCACTGCTGTGTATCCCTGCTGTAGCCTCTCTCCACTATGCCCTGTGCGATTTTGGCATACATATTAGCATTTCTTCTTTTTTATCAGAGTTTGGCCTACACAGACTCTTCTCCCCGTACAGCAATCAGATCCAGTGTCTCCCATTCAGTCCATGCTGGCGCTCATTTGCGATTCTGGGACTGCATGGTCACCTGTGCTGCTGAGCTCGTTATGCTGACCAAACAGGAAATGAAATTAAAAATTTCCCAGGACTTTTCCAGTGTACCTGGCTAGGGCATTGGAGCTAAAATTGCTGTACAGAGCAGTCACATTGGAGCACTCTGGGATAGCTCCCAGAGGCCAATATCGTCGAATTGTGTCTGCACTACCCGAAATTCAACCAAGCAAGGTCGATTTTAGCGCTATTCCCCTCACTGGGGAGGAGTACAGCAGTCAAGTTTAAGAGCCCTTTAGGTCGATGGAACGGGGTTGGTTGTGTAGACACATTGCTTAGAAAATCGACCTAACATGGCTAAATTTGACCTAACCTCGTAATGTAGACCAGGGCTAAGACTAAAAGTGTTTGTGTATGCGGGATGTTTATATGAATGTTACATTGAAACCACTGTATTCTCTGTATGTGTTAGATATTTTCTGCAGTTTGTGTCTTTTATTTTGCTACGCCGTTTTATTGTATAGTTCTTAAATCTAATTCTATTGTATTTCTTTAAATCCTATGTATCTTTTCTTGCCTTATTAAACTCTGTATATTTTATTAGTTCTGTTAAATAATAATTATTTTGTTTTCAAAGAATTTCTGCTTGTGTTTTGTCAGTCCTTGAGCAGAAGGCTGTATCTGTGTCCTTTCAGGGGTTAGCAAGACTAGCTTGCTCTGGGGAGCCCTTTGGAGGTTGGAGACAAGCCCCTGCTAACACCCTGGCAATTCCTTTGGGGCAGGCCACAACCTTGTTACCCTTTTGCTAAATCAGAAGCGCTATCGTAGGCTAATTTAATTGGCTTCTAAAATTTAGAGTAACAGGAACAAGAAACATAAAGCTGTTATTAACCTTGCAAAACATAGGAAATACGAAACAACTATTTCAATTTTGGTTTTATTTGTTCTGGAAGCGGAGATATATCTCAACCACAGTGTGTAATTTGTGCACAAGTACTGTCCAATGAATGTTTGAAACCTTCCAAATTACAGGGACATTTAATTACAAAGCATGAAATCTATAAAGACAATTAATAATCATTTTTTGAGCAAAAGGCCAAGGAACTGCTTGGTACTTAAGCAACAGTGAAATCCACAACTATTATGGATAAAAAGCTTGTAAGGTCACCCTACATAGTGGTGTGGAAAATTGCTTAAGCAAAAAAATAGCTTATGATTGCTGTGCGTTTGACAATGCCGTGTGCTACTGAAATCACAAAGGAAAAATTTGGAGAGAAGAAGGCAAAAATACCAAAGTCAAATGCACTATCAAATGACGGATCACTTGTATATCAGAAGACATAATTTTGCAGTGTATTGATTGGCTACACGAGCATAACAATTAGATGAATCCACCGACATTACAAAAATGCCCCATTTACTTGCCTATTTTCGGTATGTGTGGAATAAGGAAATAAAGGAAGACTTTTTGTTTTGCAAAGACCTCAAGATGACAACAAAGTTAGATGACATTTTCAAACTGTTAAATAATTTCAGTAGAAATCAGCTGGACTAATTGCATCAGGGTCTGCACTGATGGAGCAGCAGCAATGACCAGAAAACAGTCTGGCATAGTGCAAAAATAAAAGTTGTTGTACGTCATGCTATTTGGACACACTGCTTTTTACACCATGAGGTGCTTGCTGTGAAAAATACTGAAACAGGTCTTCACTGTGTTCTGAACACAGTGAAGAAAACACTTCTTAATTTTATTAAATCCAGGGAAACAAACTCCAGGTGTTTTGCTGCACTTTGTGAGAAGTGGGTGCAGAGCACCATTCCTTGCTCATGGATGCAGAGGTGAGATGGTTATCTGGAGGCAGAATGCTTACCTGTATATTTAATTTCAAGGAAGAGTTATGTACTTCCTTAGCTAAGAAGCCTGAACTTGCCAAAGTGCTAGAAGATGATGTGACTGGCAAAACTGGGTTACTGTGCAGATGTATTTAGTGAAATGAATAAACTGAATAAAACTATACAAGGTGAGATCATTTTATTTCCCAGCATGAAAGAATTGAGGCATTCAACAGAAAACTACAACTCTGGACAGTTCTTGTTTGTTGGGGAACTACTGATATGTTTGAGCTCTTACATTCAGGAACAAAACATTGACTTTGACATAATTAAATCTCAGCTAGCAGCACATCTGTCTGGTCTGCTTAACAAATTTAATGCTTATTTTCCTGCACTCACAACAGAACAAGCCATACATGCCCATGGACTGCAAACCCAGTTAGTGAGATTATAGCTAAACTTCCATCCACTTTCCCATCAAAACTGTTAGAAGAGTTCATTAACATTTCATCACACAGCTCCCTCAGAACCAGGTTCAATGAAATACAGCTGGATACATTTTGGTGTGAGTGTTACAATAAATACATCACTGTTTCTTCTGCAGTGCTGAAAGTCTTGATTCCATTTATTACCACCTACCTATGTGAAGCTGGATTTTTCAGCCATTACATCAATGAAAAGAAAGGATCAACATTGACCATGATATGCACACGTGCTTGTCGAAGATATCCTCACATTTTCACAGAACTGTTGATCAGCACTGGCAACAAATTTCACACTAAGTGAAACAAAAATAATACTGTTTTTTTATTTTTGTACCTACATTATCCTTTTTTTTGTATATTATATATGTGTGGGTGTTTAACTGTATAATTATCAGTTTAATACAACTTTTAATCTACTGCATATTCAGAAAAAAAATTGTAGTGGCACAGGTGGGCCATAGAGTTTTTATAACATGTTGGGGGGGCCTCGGAAAGAAAAAGTTTGAGAACCCCTACACTAGTGCCTAGTTTATGTACCCAGGAGCTCCTGAAGGAGGGCAAATTATGGGCACGAGTTCCATCAATACCCCACCAAAGTTAGGATCCCCATACTATCAAAGCCATCAATTACCTCTGGAATATCTTTAATATCTGCTGTAGTTAGTCGTTGGCTGTATGTATGTGTTTCTGGTGTATGCTGTCCCAGCTCTGCACAGACCAGACACGGCAGAACTCGTTGCGAACTGTCCAGTAAGACCTCAAGACTTGGTTTAGTAGCAAAGGCACCTGGCCAAGTTTATTGACGTCGAAGAATGGTGCTTATGCCCTGGCTCAATGGTTACAGGTACACTAACACATGTATGCCTGTGACAATGGACCAGCTCAGTGAATGGTGGGACTTTCCATTCCCCCCTTGGCTGGCCAAAGACACTCCCTAGGAGGCGCCTTATTATACTCCGATACAAATAAGTTATGTTTTGCTTCTCTGACATGGTTATTTATCACCCTTTCCCTTGTACATGTTGGTTCAATCAAAACATCTCTATCCATCACAATGTCGTCTGACCTTATCTTCAACAAGGGATCAGTGTGTCCTTGTATCATCTTCGGGGATTGTGTTTGTACCATACTATCGGGGTGGTCTGGTATCACCCTCCTGGAATGTGCTTGCACGAGTGCCCTGTGCTTTCTACTCTTCAGGAATCTGTGTGGTTCTTCTCTGAGTGCTGTCCCTGTGGGTGCTCCACGGTAGGTGACGGTGCATCCCGGCGCCGTTGATTGGAGATTTTCGGTAGCAGTGCCTGGTTGGGATGCATGCACTCAGTTAGTTATCTCCCATCTTGTTGGAATCTTCTTGAGCGCGTGCGTCCTGCACCCTACTCAGTTCCTTCTGAACCGTCCTCAGCCGAAGATGGGACTCGGAGCAGCACTGATCCTCGTCCCTGGTTTTGGAAGGAAACAATTACATAGAAATAGTTAGTTAGTAATATCCCAGTTGTTTCCCTTCCTTTAGAATAGTTAGTTTAAAAAAAATTCCCCTCAAGTTTATCTTCCACTGAGACACTCTCCCCTGACATTACTGGGGCAGTAATGCTGGGGGCTACAAGATTCAAGGAATGAGCTTTCTGTCAGGACTTTATACCAATGTCCGATGGACACTCACACTGTGTCAAGTGCCTTGACGAGACACACGTCCCTGCCAAGTGTTTCCACTGCACAAGACTCAAAACCAGGGCTCATCCTGACAGAAACCTGCGGCTGAAACTGCTTCTCATGCAGAAATCCCTGCAGCTGCCTCTGGAGACAGGCAATGGCAAACCCTCCCCCTCACGCTCCCCGGCCAGGTCTGAACTGCCCGGGAATATGGCTACACCCTCTCTGGAGCAGAGGCAAGAAGCTCTGCAGCTGCCTATGGAGCAAGGCAGTAAATCCTGCTCCCTTGCCAGGTCAGAACTGGCCAGGAGCCCGGCTTCACCCTCCCACGTGAAGAGGCAGGAAGCCCTAATGTCTCCTCTCAGAGACACTCAAGAGGGTGAATGATCTCTGCAGGGTCTTTACCCTTGGTGCTGTCAGCCCGGAGAGCAGGCAACTCTGACCACCCCTGCACTTTACAAGCAACTCTCACGGGGCTCTAAAGCAGAGACCCGACTTCCTGCAGCGGGAAGCTCTCCTCGGCACCAGCTTCTCCGGCACCGACGATGGACCCGATGCCAACAACAAGTTCCACACCTGGCACTGAGCCTGCCTGCTACCCCCAGCAGATTCAGACCCCTTGCGGGGCTCTCACAAATGGCTCTCGGCTCCTGCCAAAGTGAAAATAAAATCACTCTGGGCTGCTGCTCAGACTTCACACTCTGCAGCACACCAGCCTAGGGAGCAGCAACAATTCCTGCATTAGCATGATATCTCTGTGGTTCCTAAGCCTGATTCTCCGCTCCAGGACAGGGAGCACTCATTGTTTGAACAGCAGTTCTCCCCATGTGACCTGGATACTTTCACTGACAGTGAGAACGGCACACAGCAGCAGGCAGAGTTCTCCCTGCCTGAATCTTCCCCCCCACTGGAACCATACATATCCCAAGACATGGGGCATCATAAGAATCAGCCTCAGTTTCCCTACTTTGTCTCCCAGTAGCCAGGACCCATTTTTTTCCTACCCGGTGCCCTGGCCTCAGTGGTACCCATGGTCGGCTCTTGCCACCGCTCCTCCTTGCGCCTCTTCTAGCAGACCGCAAGCTCGTCCTATGCCTATATCCCCAGCAATATCAACATCTACAGCTCCTGAACCCCCTCCTGAAGACGTGGGCTATGAATCCTTCCCGGTTTTACTGGCTCCTGCCTCGCCATCAACCGCAGAAATCACCCTTATGCCTCCACCTCCAGAAAATGTCGACGACTTTATGCAATTCCACAAACTTTTTAAGAGAATGGCACTCTGCCAGGACATCCCTTTGGAGGAAGTCCAGGAAACACAACCCAGGCTTCTCAAAATCTTCCAACCCTCTGCACCTTCAAAGATAGCACTACCCATAGAGAAAGCTCTCCTAGAACCAGCTGGTACTCTCTCGCAGACCCCTGCCTCCATTCCACCAACATGCAAGAAAGCTCAATATAAATACTACATGCCTGCGAGGGACATCAATTTCTTATTTTCCCACCCACAACCCAATTCTGTTGTGGTTGATGCAGTGACACAGAGAACAAAGCAACCAAACTACTGGCCCACTCTGCAGGACAAGGACCTCAAACGTCTTGAGCTCCTGGACCACAAGGTTTATACTCTTCTACTTTGCAATATAGAATTGCAAATTTATTCTACTCTCCTTGCAAGCTATGACCATGACAACTACAACAAGCTCTTTGATTTGATTCCCATATACCAGAGGACAGGAGAGCGGACTTCCAGTTAGTCCTCGTCGAAGGTCAATTGGTGTCTATCATGGCACTGCAAGCATCCATGGACATGACTGATCCAGCAGCCTGCACCACTGCAGTGGTGATGCGCTGGTCTTTTTGGCTCTCGGCATCCGGTATCCCCAAAGATTTGCAGTCCGAAGTGGAGAGTCTCCCCTTTGACAAAGATAACGTCTCCCCTGCCAAAATAAATGAAATCTTTCACACTATGAAAGACTCTAGAGCGAGTTTGCTCATATTGGGCACATACTCATCCCTCCCCAGGAGACAAGGGTATCAACCTTACCAAAGGCCCAGTGCACAACAATATCACCGACCCCAGCCCAGACTGTATGACACCAGGAAAAACCGCAACAGACCTCTTAGACACAGGCAAAACCAGGCGCAACCAACTACTTCCCACCATTGGGTAACAAAAAAATTTGAAGTGCTCCTTGGGGGTATATGCAACCACCCCTTGACTCCGCCACCTATTTGCCCATTTGGCTACTGCCTCCAGACTTTCTAAGATGTCTGGCAACAGATCACTCAGGACTGCTGGGTCCTGGAAATAGCTCAGTCAGGTTACTCCATTCCTTTCCTATTTTCCTTGCCCACCCTTTCTCCTTCCCTGTCCCTCTTAGGGACCCCTCTCATGAGCATCTTCTGCATGCAGGTGGTTCATCTTCTCCACCTAGATGCAATCGAACATGTGCTGATGCAACATCAGGGAAAAGGATTCTACTATCAAAAAAAAGGCAGGGGGTGGAGACCTATATTGGATCTACGCTGCAGACCCTGAGCATTCTCAGTAAGAATTTAGGATTTCTTTAAAAAAAAAAAGTGTGCTGGCAAAGAGCCAAGTGGATGTGGGTGTGGCTTGGCAGAATCCCAGCTCTGTAGTAAAGGACATCATTGAGCATGTGCAAAAACATGCCAAGGCAAAGACCAGACATGCCCAGGCCAAGACCCGACAGACAATAGTATAGTACTAGTGAGCATGTGGAGTAAAGGATGGAGTGACAGAGAGGCCAAAAAGGACTTTGAAGAACAGCTAGCCAAAAACTCCAAAGATAATAACAGAATGTTTTTTAAGGGCATGAGAAGCAGGAAGCCTGCTAAACAACCACTTAGGCCCCTAGATGATCGAGACACAAAAGGAGCGCTTAAAGACGATCAAGTCATTGAGGAGAAACTAGATAAATTCTTTGCTTCAGTCTTCACGGCTGAGGATGTTAGGGAGATTCCCAAACCTGAGCCGTCCTTTGTAGGTGACAAATCTGAAGAATTGTCACAGACTGAAGTGTCATTAGAGGAGGTTTTGGAATTAATTGATAAACTTAACAGTAACAAGTCACTGGGACCCAATGGCATTCACCCAAGAGTTCTGAAAGAACTTAAATGTGAAATAGCGGAACAATTGCCGGACAACAAGGGAAGGGCTTGAAGGTCACCAGTACTGGGCAAAGGCAAGTGCTCAGGCCGAGGCTGGCTCTTACCTATGACAGTCCTGATGATGGCATTGTTCATGTGGAAACAGAGCAGCACCATCAAGTCCCAGTCCCTTGGGGCCAATACTCCAGGGGGCCTGACAGACTGGGATCATTGGGTACAGTAGCTCAGAGCAGGAATGGTCACGAACCCTCCAGCCTCCTCCAGATGCCTTTGATCCCACCACTCAGGGCCAGCCCCTTCTCCTCATTCTACCCAGCATCCAGAAGCTCTCCTTTTCTTTCTGCTGCCTGCTTGGGGCACTAGGCTCCTCTGGCCTTGGGTAGAGGCCATCACTGCTCACTGTTCCACCAACATACAGAGTTTTGGGGGGCAACGTTCCCCCACGCTCTGCCCATGGCAGACCACCCAGTATGGTGTCACAGCCGACCTTTGGAGTGTGGCCCAGTTTGGGAACACCTGCACTAGAGGACAGCTTTGGGTAAAAGTCCATCCTGATTAGAAGAAGTGAAGCAGCAATTGGAAATAAAAAGACAATATATAACAAGCAGAAGGGGAAAAAACATCAAGACAAAGTAGACAATATGAAGTACAGAAAACTAATATGGGAAGCTAAAGACATCTGGTGAAAATCCTTGGCCTGCAGGGCTAAGGACAGGGCCGGTGCTGCTATTAAGGAAAACTAGGCGACTGCCTAGGGCGCCAAGATTTGGGGGAGCCAAAAAGCGGTGCCCCCAATTTTTTTTACATCGTTCCTGGGCTGGGCTGCAGGCGGTGCGCTGACACGTGCGGCTCAGACTCCCTCTCCCAGCGTAGCAGCTGCTCCATGCAATTATTGTCATTACCAGCGGGGGCGCCAGCGGCTGCGCAGAGCTCCACTTAGCGCTCACGTGGCATGAGCCTGGTGATGGGCACGACAGCAGGGCTTCATGAGGAAACGGCTCAGCCTCCACAGTCAGCCCCAGCGGGGGGCACAGAGAACAAAAGAGCCTCGGGTGGCGATGTGGTGAAGAAAAAGGACCCAACGCCCGTGCGTTGGGCAAGGTAAGCGCTTCCCCACAGCTCGGCCTTGGGTGCCTGTCCTCCTGCTCCCCTTGTGCATAGGTGGCTGGAGAGGACGGCAGCCTGCAGAGCTGAGCTGCCCCTCTCCCTGCCCCAGCCTCTGTCATGCCCGGTATCTGGGTTTTAAGCCCTGCTGCTGTGTTATGCCTGCAACAAGGAGGCCTAAGCCTGTCAGAGACCCCCATAGCAGCTGCCTGAAGAAGTGCTTGGGGGAATCACGCAGGAGCATGATATTTGTTTGAGTTCCCTCCTCATGGAGGCTGCGCTCCACTTGGTGCAGGACTGCAGTCTCAGCAGGACTCTAGGCCCAGCAGCTCGCCTCGGTTTGTAGACTTGTAGTGCTCCCCATCACCGGGCTCAGTCTGGCCCCACTACCCTTCACCAGTGCCCAAGAAGCAGTCAAAAAGTTGGATGGACTAGTTAGGTTAGGTTAGGTTAGTTGTCATGCTGTTGCTTGGCCAGTGTAGAGACCACTTGTCATAAACAGATAGCTAAGGGTTAATGTCTCTTTCACCTGAAGCACCTGACCAGAGGACCAATCAGGAAACCGGATTTTTTCAACTTTGGGTGGAGGGAATTTGGTGTCTGGGTCTTTGTTTTCTGGCTGCCTGCTTTCTCTGAGCTTTGGAGAAGTAGTTTCTGTTTTCTAATCTTCTGTTTCTAAGTGTAAGGACAAAGAGATCAGATAGTAAGTTATATGGTTTCTTTTCTTTGGTATTTGCATGAATATAAGTGCTGGAGTGCTTTGATTTGTATTCTTTTTGAATAAGGCTGTTTATTCAATATTTTTTTAAGCAATTGACCCTGTATTTCGTCACCTTAATACAGAGAGACCATTTGTATGTATTTTTCTTTCTTTTTATATAAAGCTTTCTTTTAAGACCTGTTGGAGTTTTTCTTTACTTCAGGGAAATTGAGTCTGTACTCACCAGGGAATTGGTGGGAGGAAGAAATCAGGGGGGGAGATCTGTGTGTGTTGGATTTGCTAGCCTGATTTTGCATTCCCTCTGGGTGAAGAGGAAAGTACTTTTTGTTTCCAGGACTGGGAACAGAGAGGGGGAGTCACTCTGTGTAGTTTCACAGAGCTTGTGTCTGTGTATCTCTCCAGGAGCACCTGGAGGGGGGAAGGGAAAAAGGATTATTTCCCTTTGTTGTGAGACTCAAGGGATTTGGGTCTTGGGGTCCCCAGGGAAGGTTTTTCAGGGGGACCAGAGTGCCCCAAAACACTCTAATTTTTTGGGTGGTGGCAGCAAGTACCAGGTCCAAGCTGGTAGCTAAGCTTGGAGGTTTTCATGCTAACCCCCATATTTTGGACGCTAAGGTCCAAATTTGGGACTAAGGTTATGATACCACTGAATGCATAATATTCCTCTATGATCTGTCCTGAGCAAAACTGGCAGTTATGAGGTAGTGCCTATGAGGGACAGGTGTCTGTTTATGTCATCCAGCTATCATGTCTTAGGTCCTGGGAGGGGGAGGGGGCTTTTCCATCCTGCTTTCATTGGATCAAAGTCAAAGATTATTCTCATAGGGAAGTCAGTAGGCATTTAGAGCAGATGAGCATACCACCACAGAGAGCACTTGGCAATCATTTGGAGGTGCATGGCTGGTTGGACAGAATGGGTTCTGCAGCACTCCCAGTCAGATTTTTACATGAAGGAAGTATACGTGATTAAAAAGGGTGTATTTCTGATTACAATCAACATTGCTTAATTTTAAGGAAAAGTCATCTTGATCTCTTAATCAATATTTACGTCAAACAGTTGATGAAATTCAAATAGTGACTTATAGTAAGTGATGTATTCTCTATCCTTTACTTTTAATAGCGAACAAGAAAAAGAACTGATAGGAATACAATTTCATTTTTTTTTCGTTTTCAGTTGATGCAGCCTCATGGCAGATAAAAAAAATTGTCTGGGGCACAATTTCGTAAGCGGAAGGATGATAAGCAGAAAGAAAGAAAAGAAAGAAAGAAAGAAAGAAGGTTCATTTCTGAAACATCTCCATCCACTGGCCAGAGACGAAGGTAGTTCAATGCAAAAGGATCAAGCAGAGATGGAGGTGGGGACGAGAATTTCAGAAGTTGAAGAAGAGTTTGAAGAACATAATCTGAATATTGAAGACGAATCAAATGAGACACACGAGGATCAAAACTTGGAAGACCATGAAAGCGAAAATGTCACTCGTTTGAATTTGAGCTTTAGTGATCCTGCTACTTGGGCCAAATGCGATGATCAAGTCCGATAAATTCTGGGGGAACATGGGCCGGAACAAGTTCAGCAGTTCAATTTTCCCAAAGATAGTAAGCAAAGAAAATTCTCGACAATTCATTACAAACGTAGACTTGTTAATGGAGAAGAAATGCACTGTCAGTGGCTGCAGTATTCCACATCAAGTGATTCTATCTTGCTTCTGCTGCAAGTTGTTTGGCAGTAATACTATTTGCACATCATCTCTTTCTGAAAAAGGCTCAAGGGATTGGAAAAACATGTCTGCAATTCTTTCACGGCACGAGAAAAGCAGTGAACATTTGACGAATGTTCAGACATGGAAAGAACCTTAACTGCGATTGAAATACAAGAGAACAAATGATGAAGAACATTTGCACTTGATTAAGCAAGAAGAAAAGTATTGGCAGCAAATACTAAAATGTCTGATTGCTTTGGTCAGAGTTCTTGGTATGCAAAAAAGATGGTTACTCACCTTTGTAACTGTTGTTCTTCGAGATGTGTTGCTCATATCCATTCCAGTTAGGTGTGCGCGCCGTGCGTGCACGTTCGTCGGAAGATTTTTATCCTAGCAACTCTGGTGGGCCGGCAGGTCGCCCCCGAGAGTGGCGCTGGCATGGCGCCTGATATATACCCCTGCCGGCCCGCCCACTCCTCAGTTCCTTCTTGCCGGCTACTCCGACAGTGGGGAAGGAGGGCGGGTGTGGAATGGATATGAGCAACACATCTCGAAGAACAACAGTTACAAAGGTGAGTAACTGTCTTTTCTTCTTCGAGTGATTGCTCATATCCATTCCAGTTAGGTGAATCCCAAGCCTTACCTAGGCGGTGGGGTCGGAGTGAGAAGTCGCGGCGTGGAGCACTGCGGAGCCGAAGGCCGCGTCATCTCTGGACTGCTGGACCAAGGCATAATGGGAAGCGAAAGTATGAACGGAGGACCAGGTCGCTGCCCTACAGATCTCCTGGAAGTTGGCGAGGAAAGCTGTCGATGAGGCTTTAGCCCTGGTAGAGTGCGCAGTCATGTGCCCCGGAGGGGTATGAGCCAAGTCATAACAGGCTCAGATACAGGACGTTACCCACAAGGAGATTCTTTGAGAGGAAACGGGTAACCCTTTGACACATTCTGCTACCGCCACAAAGAGTTGGGGGGATTTGCGGAATGGTTTGGTTCTCTCTATATAAAAGGCGAGCACGAGACGGACGTCCAGTGAGTGAAGCTGCTGCTCCCTGCGGGACGAGTGGGGTTTCGGGAAAAAGACAAGGAGAAAGATCTCCTGGTTGACGTGTAAGGCCGAGACCACCTTGGGGAGAAAGGCTGGGTGCAGTCTCAGGTGCACCTTGTCCCTGTGGAACAGAGTATATGGGGGATCTACCGTGAGTGCCCGGAGCTCCGACACCTATCTGGCTGAGGTGATGGCCACCAGGAAGGTAGTCTTCCAGGAGAGATAGAGCAGGGAGCAAGTCGCTAATGGCTCAAACGGAGGAGAAATGAGCCGGGTCAGAACTAGGTTCAGGTCCCAGGTAGGGGTAGGGCATCGAATCTGGGGGTAAAGACGCTCCAAGCCTTTAAGGAATCTAGTCACCACAGGGTGAGAGAACACAGAGTGGCCATCCCCCCCCACCCCGGGTGAAAGGTGGAGATGGCCGCCAGGTGAACCCGGAGAGATGATATCTCCAGGCCCTGTTGCTTTAGAGACCAGATGTAGTCTAGGATATTGGCAATGGAGATCTCGGTGGGAAGGAAACCCCGTTCCGTGCACCAACAGGTGAAGTGCTTCCATTTGGCTGAATACGTCGCTCTAGTGTAAGGCTTCCTGCTGCCCAGGAGCACCTGCCGCACTGGGGTAGAGCAGTGGGGTTCAGACCGGTTCAACCACTCAGGAACCACGCCGTGAGGTGCAGTGATTGCAGGTCTGGGTGACGTAGCCTGCCGTGGTCCTGGGTGATCAGGTCCAGGTGAAGAGGCAGGGGGACAGGGTCGGCCCGAGACAGGTCCAGCAACATGTTGCCTGGGCCATGCTGGAGCTATCAAGATCAAGCGGGCCCTGTCCCTGCGCACCTTCAGAAGGACCTTGTGGACGAGCGGGAACAGAGGGAATGCATAGAACAGATGCGTCGTCCATGGAATAAGGAAGGCGTCTGCTACCGAACTGGATTCCCGGCCTTGAAAGGAGCAGAACATCTGGCACTTCCTGTTCCCTCGAGACGCGAAGAGGTCCATCCGGGGACATCCCCACCTCTGGAAGAGCGAAAGGGCGACGTCCAGGCGAAGGGACCACTCGTGGGAAAGGAAGGATCTGCTCAGATGATCCGCCAGCGTGTTCCGAACCCCGGGGAGGAAGGATGCGATGAGGTGAATGGAGTGGGCTATGCAGAAGTCCCAGAGTCTCACGATCTCCTGACACAGGGCAGAAGACCTCGTGCCACCCTGCTTGTTGACATAATACATGGTTGTTGTGTTGTCGGTGAATACCGAGACACAGCGACCCTGAAGTTGATGACGGAATGTTTGGCAAGCAAGGCGGACTGCCCTCAATTCCTGTACGTTGATGTGGAGGGCCAGTTTGTGGGGTTACCACTGGCCTTGGGTCCGCAGGGTTCCGAGATGGGCCCCCCAACCTAGATCTGAGGCATCCGTTGTCAGGGACACTGAGGGCTGGGGCGAATGCAACGGTAGCCCCACGCACACCACGGACTGGTCCAGCCACCACTGCAGGGAATCTATTATGTCCTGAGGAACGGTAACAATCACGTCCAGAAGGTGCCTGGTCGGACGGTACTGACTGATGAGCCAGGACTGGAGGGGCCTCATGCGCAGCCGCGCATACCACGTGACAAACGTGCAGACCGCCATGTGGCCCAATAGAGTCAGGCACGTGCGCATGGAGGTCAAGGGTGCTGCCTGCAGTCGTCGTATGATGGCTGTCAAGGTCTGGAACCTTGATAGAGGAAGAATACTCTGGCCAGAGTAGAGTCCAGAAGGGCTCCTATAAACTCTATCCGCTGAGTGGGGATTAGCGTTGACTTCTCTATATTGAGGATTAGACCCAAGCTCGCGAAAAGACTGCTGACCATGTGGATGTGGCTGAGGACTTGAGCCTCTGATGATCCCCATATCAGCCAGTCGTCGAGGTACGGAAATACATGTGTATGACTGTGACGAAGGTGGGTGACAACTACAGCCATACATTTGGTGAACACCCTTGGGGCCATGGAGAGGCCGAACGGGAGGACCGCAAATTGATAGTGGCAGCAGTTGACCACGAACCGAAGGAACCGTCTGTGTGGTGGGAAGATGGCTATATGAAAGTATGCGTCTTGCATGTCGAGGGCGACATACCAGTCTCCAGGATCCAAGGATGGGATAATGGTCCCCAAGGATACCATACGGAACTTCAACTTCACCACGTACCTGTTGAGTTCCCGCAGGTCAAGGCCTAAGGCCTCCCTTGGCTTTGGGGATCAGAAAGTAATGGGAATAAAACCCTTTACCCCGTTCGGTTTCTGGAATCTCCTCTATGGCTCCTTTGTCGAGGAGCGTTCGCACGTCCTGAAGGAGGAGTTGGATGTGATAGCGGATGGATTTCTTCATCAAGTAGTTGAAGTACCTACGAGAGGGGATGCCATTTTAGATTTGGTTTTGGTGAGCAGTGAGGACCTCGTAGAAGATATGGTGGTAGGGGATAACCTTGGTTCGAGTGATCATGAGCTGATTCAGTTCAAACTAGATGGGAGGATAAACAAATGTAGATCTCAGATTAGGGTTTTCGATTTCTCGAGGGCTAATTTTAAAGAGTTAAGGAAATTAGTTAAGGAAGTGGATTGGATGGAGGAACTAGCAGATTTAAATGCGGAGGAGGCCTGGAATTACTTTAAGTCGCAGCTGCGGAAATTGTCGGAAGCCTGCATCCCAAGAAAGGGGAAAAAAACCATGGGCAGGAGTTGCAGGCCAAACTGGATGAGCAAGCAACTCAGAGAGGGGATTAGGAGAAAGCAGAAAGCTTACAGGGAGTGGAAGAAAGGTGGGATTAGCAAGGGAAGCTACCTTGGTGAGGTCAGAACATGTAGGGATAAAGTGAGGAAGGCTAAAAGCCACATTGAACTGGACCTTGCAAAGGGAATCAGAACCAATAGTAAAAGGTTCTACAGCCACATAAATAAGAAGAAAACAAAGAAAGAAGAAGTGGGGCCGCTATACACTGAGAATGGAATGGAGGTTAAGGATAACCTAGGCATGGCCCAATATCTAAATAAGTACTTTGCCTCAGTTTTTAATAAGACGAGTGAGGAGTTTAGCGATGATGGAGGGATGATAAACGGGAATGTGGATGTGGAGGTGGATATTACCGCATCTGAGGTAGAGGCCAAACTTGTACAGCTTGATGGGACAAAATCGGAGGGCCTGGACAATCTCCATCCGAGGATATTAAAGGAACTGGAGCGTAAAATTGCAAGCCCGTTAGCGAGAATTTTTAAGCAATCGATAAACTCGGGGGTTGTGCCGAACGACTGGAGGATTGCTAACGTAGTCCCTATTTTTAAGAAAGGGAAGAAAAGTGATCCGGATAATTATAGGCCTGTTAGCTTGACGTCTGTAGTGTGTAAGGTCTTGGAAAAAATTGTAAGGGAGAAAGTAGTCAAGGACATAGAGGTCAATGGTAATTGGGACGAACTGCAACATAGATTTACTAAAGGTAGATCGTGCCAAACCAATCTGATCTCCTTCTTTGAGAAGGTGACGGATTACTTAGATAAAGGAAATGCGGTAGATCTAATTTACCTCGATTTCAGTAAGGCGTTTGACACGGTTCCGCATGGGGAACTGTTAGTTAAATTGGAAAAGATGGGGATGAATATGAAAGTTGTAAGGTGGATAAGGAACTGGTTAAAGGGGAGACTCCAGCGGTTCGTCTTGAAGGGTGAACTGTCAGGCTGGAAGGAGGTTACTAGTGGAGTCCCTCAAGGATCGGTTTTGGGACCGATCTTATTTAACCTTTTTATTACAGACCTTGGCACAAAGAGCGGGAATGTGCTAATAAAGTTTGCGGATGACACGAAGTTGGGGGGTATTGCTAACACGGAGAAGGATAGGGATACTATTCAGGAAGATCTGGACCACCTTGTGAACTGGAGTAAGAGTAATAGGATGAAATACAATAGTGAAAAGTGCAAGGTCATGCACTTAGGGATTAATAATAGGAATTTTAGATATACGTTGGGGACGCATCAGTTGGAAGCGACGGAGGAGGAGAAGGACCTTGGGGTATTGGTCGATAGCAGGATGAATATGAGCCGCCAATGTGATATGGCTGTTAAAAAAGCAAATGCGATTTTAGGATGCATTAGGCGAGGTATTTCCAGCAAGGATAAGGAGGTGTTAGTACCGTTATATAAGGCGCTGGTGAGACCCCATCTGGAATATTGTGTGCAGTTCTGGTGTCCCATGTTCAAGAAGGATGAATTCAAACTGGAACAGGTCCAGAGACGGGCTACTAGGATGATCCAGGGAATGGAAAACCTGCCTTATGAAAGGAGACTCAAAGAGCTTGGCTTGTTTAGCCTGGCCAAAAGAAGGCTGCGGGGGGATATGCTTGCTCTATATAAATATATCAGGGGGGTTAACGTTAGGGAGGGAGAGGAATTATTTAAGTTTAGTACTAATGTAGGCACGAGGACGAATGGGTACAAATGGATATTAGGAAGTTTAGACTTGAAATTAGACAAAGGTTTCTAACCATTAGGGGAGTGAAGTTTTGGAACAGCCTTCCGAGGGAAGTAGTGGGGGCAAAAGACTTATCTGGCTTCAAGACTAAACTTGATAAGTATATGGAGGTGATGTTATGATGGGATAGTTTAATTTGGGCAATTGAGCTTGGATTATCACCTGATAAGTCTGCTCAGTGGTTTGCGGGGAGATGTTGGATGGGATGGGAACTGAGTTACTGCAGAGAATTCCTTCTTGGGTGCTGGTGGGTGAGTCTTGCCCACATGCTCAGGGTTTAGCTGATCGCCATATTTGGGGTTGGGAAGGAATTTTCCTCCAGGGCGGATTGGCAGGGGCCCTGGAGGTTTTTCGCCTTCGTCTGCAGCGTGGGGCATGGGTCGCTTGCTGGTGGATTCTCGGCAGTTTGAGGTCTTCAAACCAGTTTTGAGGATTTCAATAACTCAGTCCTGGGTTAGGGGTTGTTATAAAAGTGGATGGGTAGGGTTCTGTGGCCTGCCTTGTGCAGGAGGTCAGACTAGATGATCATATTGGTCCCTTCTGACCTATGAGTCTATGAGTTGCTCGTGAGAGGGGTCCCTGAAGAGGGACGAGGGGGGCGAGAAGGAGGGTGTGAAACAAACTGCAGATGGTATCCAGCTTGCAATGTGCATAAGACCCATCGGTCGGATGTTAGTCGGGACCACGCCGAGAGGAAAAACGAAAGACGGTTGGAAAAGGGAGGGGACAGATCCGGGAAGGAAACTGGTGCAGCGCCCTCGGGTGCACCTTCAAAATGAAGGTTTCGGGCCAGAGGGAGCCTTGGAGGAGCTCTGGTTTTGCCCTCCTTGGTTGCCCGATTGTCTACACCGGCCGTTCCTACTTTGACGTCTGGCGAAGTCCTGCCTCTGGCGGGTTTGGGGGTAGGGCCGGCATTCTTGTTGAGGCCGGAAGGGTCTGTGCTGGGTGACTGGTGTGTGCATCCCCAGGGAGCACATAATGACCCTATTGTCTTTAAGGCTTTGTAGCCTGGGGTCCGTCTTGTCCGAGAACAGGCCCTGGCCCAAACGGGAGATCCTGTATGGTGTTCTGGAGTTCCGGAGGAAGGCCAGAGATCTGTAGCCAGGAAATTCGGCGCATGGTAACGCCAGAAGCTAGAGTCCTGGCGGCCGAATCTGCGGCGTCCAAAGATGCTTGCAGGGAAGTTCTTGCTACTTTCTTGCCCTCGTCAAGGATGGCCGCGAATTCCTGACGTGCATCTTGTGGAAGCAACTCCTTGAATTTGTCCGCTGCCGCCCAGGTGTTGTAAGTGTAGCGACTAAGGAGAGCTTGTTGATTGGACACCCGAAGCTGGAGGGTGCCCGCAGAATAGACCTTTCGGCCGAGCAGGTCCATGCCCCTCGCTTCCTTAGACTTTGGTGCCGGGGCCTGTTGGCCGTGACGCTCCCTCTCGTTCACAGATTGTACGACGAGGGAGCACGGAGGCGGGTGAACATAGAGATACTCATACCCTTTTGAGGGCACCATGTATTTGCATTCCATGCCGCATGCTGCGGGGGGAACGGATGCTGGTGACTGCCAGATGGTAGTGGCATTGGCCTGAATGGTCCGGATAAAGGGAAGGGCGACCCGAGTGGGTGCATCTGCTGATAATATGCTCACCACCGGATCCTCAATTTCAGAGACCTCCTCAGCCTGTAAGTTCATGTTCTGCGCCACGCGCCTGAGGAGGTCCTGATGCGCCCTGAGGTCGAGCGGAGGAGGGCTGGTGGAGGTTGTATCAGCCACTGCCTCATCCGGGGAGGATGAGGAGGAGACACCTGGCAGGAGTGGATCTGCAGGAGGCTCCGTCTGGAGCAGTGTCTCCGGCTCTGGAGGGAGATCAGCATCCCGATGGTGAGACAACCCCTCCTCTGCAGGGGAAGGAGAAGGACGAGACAATGTGGCCTCCGGAGCCCTGTGTTCAGATGACGTTGAACGCGGGGGAACCTGCTGAGGCCCTTGGGCTTGATGATATGCCCAGGTAGTCCAGAAGCCCCACTGCTGCGATCCATGCTCCTGAGGGGGGGGATCATGGTAGAGAGCAGCAGGCCTGTCAGTGTCCATAGCGTATGCGCTGTCTGTTTGAGAGGAGACAGACGGCTGTTGGGACGGCCAGGGCGGAGCTGAATGGGAGTGATATGGGTCCCTCGGTCTAGACAGCGGAGACCTCCTCGGTGCCGGGGACCGGTGCCGGGAGTCATATCGGTGCCGGGATTGAGACCGGGACCTGCCACCAGCGCAGTGCTGGGAGGTCGACCGGGATGTAGAACGCCGACAATGGGAGCGGCTTCTCGAATCTCGGCGCCGGTAGCGGTGGCTTGAGCCAGAGCGGTGCCGGGAGTATCGGGACCGTCGTGAAGAGGACCGGTGCCGCGAGTACGATCGGTACCGCCACGGAGAGCGGTGCCAGGACTGCGAGCGATACCCTGATCGAGATCGTCCACGGTGCCGGGACCGTGATGGGGATCGGTGCCGGCTCGGTGAAACTGGAGACGGTGCTCGCACGGCCACAGGCTTGTCTTTTGATTGTAGAACCCACACCGGAGGCACCGGGGGTTGAGGCAGCGTAGGCTCAGTCAATGCGATCAGGTCCCGAGCCGAAACAGATGTCTCCGGCGTCGAGGGGACCATTAGCTCAACCCCAGATCTTATGGAGGAGCTGTGAGGGACCAGACTCGACGGACCTCCCGGGCCCGGAGTCGACGGAATCCCTGTCATCGGTGCCGCAGCAGCAGTTGGTGCCGGGCACTCCGTTCGAGTCTGCTTGGCTGGAGTGGGAGACGTCAAAGGCCTTGTGTCGGGGCCCGGTGCCTGGGAGGGCCGGTGCCGAGGCGTTTTCCTGGAGCCGGCGTGGTCCGGTGCCGGAGCGGAGCCGGCGCTTGGCCTCGAGGCTGGAGGGTTAAGCACTGCTTCCATTAGGAGGGTCTTTAAGCGCTGATCCTTCTCCTTTGTTCTTGGCTTAAATGCCTTACAAATGCGGCACTTTTCGGAGATATGCAATTCCCCAAGGCACTTCAAGCAGGCGTCGTGGGGATCGCTCATTGGCATCGGCTTCTTGCAGGATGAGCACTGTTTGAACCCTGGCGAACTGGGCATGAGCCCGGCGTGGGGGAGGGCTAGAGCCCAAGCCCGCTAAGTATATACAACAAGTAATACACTATCAACTAATGTTATAAACTCTAACTACAACTATAACTATATACAACTAGTAGAACAACGAGACAATGGAGAGCTAGGGACGTGGAGGACAGCTATGCCGCGCTCCACAGTTCCAACGACCGACACGGCGGTAAGAAGGAACTGAAGAGAGGGCATGCCGGCAGGGGTATATATCAGGCGCCATGCCGGCACCACTCTAGGGGGCGACCTGCAGGCCCACCGGAGTTGCTAGGGTAAAAATCTTCCGATGAACGTGCACGCACGGTGCGCACACCTAACTGGAATGGATATGAGCAATCACTCGAAGAAGAATCTGGCCTTTCGGGGAACACATGAAAAAGTGCACACTTCTGGTAATGGGAACTTCCTCAAGTTTGTCGAATATCTAGCTTTGTTTGACGCGCTTATGAATGAGCATCTTCGCAGGATTAAGGACCAGGATATGCATGTACATTACCTAGGGAAAGACATACAGAATGAGCTTATTCAGCTTCTATCCAATGCCATCAAACAAAAAATCCTAGCATCTGCTCGTGCTGCAAAATACTTTATGATCATTCTAGATTGCACACCAGATGCAAGCCATGTTGAACAAATGACCATGATCATTTGGTTTATGGATAGGCCTACTTCAGAGACCGAGAATGAGACTGAATCAGTATGGACATAGGAATATTTCTTGGGATTTGTGTCGCTTATGGAGACAACTGGAGCTGGTATGACAGAAACTATTCTTCACCAGTTAGAAGAGATGTCACTGCCTATAGAAAACTTACATGGTCAAGGCTATGACAATGGGAGCAATAGGAAAGGGAAAGAAAATGGTGTTCAGCGAAGAATTTTGGATATTAATCCATGAGCCTTTTTCATTCCTTGCAGTGCACATTCATTGAATTTGGTTGTTAATGATGCTGCAAAGTGTTGCTTGGAGGCAACTGCCTTTTTTGATTTAGTTCAACATGTTTATGTTTATTTCTCGGCTTCTACACATCGCTGGGAAATTCTAACATGCCATGTAACTAATCTCACAGTTAAACCACTGAGTGAAACAAGATGGGAAAGTCGAATCGATGCCTTGAAATCTCTTTGGTATCAGCTTGGTGATATCTATGATACTCTGATAGACGTCTATGAAGACACTACTCTAACAGAATCATCGGCAATACATCACGAGTTGATGCAAAGGCTCTTACAAAAGACAATTCTAGTTTCAAGTTTCTTGTTGCTCTTCTTTTGTGGTATGACATATCGTTTGAGATGAACATGACTAGCAAAGAACTTCAGGCAAAAGGATTTGACATATGTGATCCCATTAATCAACTTGGAGAAACCAAGAAGTTTCCTGTGGGTCGCAGAAGTGACACAGCCTTTGAGAAAACATTGGTAGATGCAGATGAACTTGCGGAGGAATTGGATGTACCGGCACTTTTTGAAACAGATCCACTCTGTATTAGAAAGAAGAGGAAGCAGTTCACATATGAAGCAGATGACGAACCTATTTATAATCTGAAAGAAAAATTCAAAGTGAACTTTTACTTTGCAGTCATTGACACAGCAATATATTCGGTTGAAGAAAGATTCATGTTGATGCAGCAAATTAGTTCAGTATTTGGCTTCATATATGATGTTTACAGTTTGCAAAATAAAACACCAAAGCAAAGTATGGAACATTGCTTGAATCTGGAGCAAGCTTTGCCACATGGTGAATCCAAAGATATTGATGCCTTTGACTTGTGCAGTGAATTGCAAGCTATTGCAAGACCAGTCCAAAGGACTTCATCACTGCAAGATGTATTGAATTTCATATGGGAAAATAAGCTGACAGATAGTGTCCCTAACACAGTTATTTCTCTTCGCATCCTCTTGACTCTCCCAGTTTCTGTGGCCAGTGGTGAGCGAAGCTTCTCGAAGCTCAAGTTGATTAAAACATACACGCGAACATCAATGTTGCAACAAAAACTTGTTGGGCTATCTATCTTGTCAATAGAACATGACATCGCTCACAGCATTGACTTGGAGGAACTTGTTTCTAAATTTGCTAAACTTAAAACGTGGAAACAAATTCTAAATTATAACATGTTACTTTGTGACAGTGTACTGTGTATAATATATGTGATTTTTTTTGGAGGGGGGAGGGAGAGGCGGGGCGCAAGGTATAAGTTTCGCCTAGGGCGCAAAATATCCTTGCACTGGCCCTGGCTAAGAACAATAGGAGTTTTGCTCTCTGCCACAGAGGACTGGAGACTCCTCTTTTGTTTCTCAGACCCAGAGAGATCTGACTGCCGGCAGCAGCCAGCAGGCCTTCTCTCTACCAGAGACTCTGCAGCCTAAAGGGAGAGAAGACGGTTACTCACCTTTGTAACTGTTGTTCTTCGAGATGTGTTGCTCACATCCATTCCAGTTAGGTGTGCGCGCCGCGCGTGCACGTTCGTCGGAAACTTTTTTACCCTAGCAACTCCAGTGGGTCGGCAGGTCGCCCCCTAGAGTGGCGCCGCCATGGCGCTCCATATATACCCCTGCTGGCCCGCCCGCTCCTCAGTTCCTTCTTGCCGGCTACTCCGACAGTGGGGAAGGAGGGCGGGTGTGGAATGGATGTGAGCAACACATCTCGAAGAACAACAGTTACAAAGGTGAGTAACCGTCTTTTCTTCTTCGAGTGATTGCTCACATCCATTCCAGTTAGGTGAATCCCAAGCCATACCTAGGCGGTGGGGTCGGAGTGAGAAGTCGCGGCATGGAGCACTGCAGATCCGAAGGCCGCATCCTCTCTTGACTGCTGGACCAGGGCGTAGTGGGAAGCAAAGGTGTGGACCGATGACCAGGTCGCTGCCCGACAGATTTCCTGGATGGGCACACGGACGAGGAAAGCCAGCGACGACGCCTGCGCCCTGGTAGAATGCGCAGTCACACGGCCCGTAGGGACGTGGGCCAAGTCATAGCAGGTCCTGATACAGGACGTTACCCATGAGGATAACCTCTGGGAGGAGATAGGAAGCCCCTTCATGCGGTCTGCTACCGCCACGAAAAGCTGGGGGGATTTGCGGAAGGGCCTGGTCCTCTCCACGTAGAACGCGAGAGCCCTACGGACATCAAGCGAGTGGAGCTGCTGCTCCCTGCCTGAGGAGTGAGGTTTCGGGAAAAAAACTGGAAGGAATATCTCTTGGCTGATGTGGAAGGACGAGACTACCTTGGGCAGAAAGGCAGGGTGTGGCCTCAGCTGCACCTTATCTTTGTGGAAGACTGTATACGGGAGGTCTACCACAAGAGCCCGGAGTTCCGACACCCGCCTAGCTGAGGTGATAGCTACTAAAAAGGCAGTCTTCCAAGAGAGGTAAAGCAGGGAGCAAGTAGCTAACGGCTCAAAGGGGGGTCCCATGAGCCGAGACAACACCAAGTTAAGATCCCAGGTTGGAGCAGGGAGTCGGACGTTAAGGTGGAGATAGCTGCCAGGTGGACTCGCAACGACGATATCGCCAGACCCTGCTGTTTGAGGGACCAAACGTAGTCTAAGATATTGGCCACCGAAACTTCCATAGGGCGGAGATTTCTCTCCACGCACCAACAGGAGAAACGCTTCCACTTGGCCGAATATGTCGCTCTCGTGGAAGGCTTCCTGCTGCCCAAAAGCACCTCCCTCACCGGTGTGGAGCAGCGCAGCTCAGAGCCGGTCAGCCATGCAGGAACCACGCCGCTAGGTGCAGCGACTGCAGGTCCGGGTGACAGAGGGTCCCATGCTCCTGGGTAATCAGGTCCGGGTGAAGGGGCAGGGGAACTGGGTCGGCTATGGCCAGGTCCAGCAACATGGGGTACCAATGTTGCCTGGGCCACGCCGGGGCTACCATGATCACGCGAGCCCTGTCCCTGCGCACCTTCAGAAGGACCCTGTGGACCAGTGGGAACGGGGGAAACGCGTAGTACAAGTGGGTCAACCACGGAATAAGGAAGGCATCCGCTATCGACCCGGGCTCTCTGCCCTGAAAGGAGCAGAACGCCTGGCACTTCTTGTTCCCCCCGGACGCGAAGAGGTCCACACGGGGATAACCCCACCTCTGGAAGATGGAGAGGGCGATGTCCGGGCGAAGGGACCACTCGTGCGACAGGAAGGATCTGCTCAAGCGATCCGCCAGCGTGTTCCGTATTCCGGGGAGGAAGGAAGCCGTGAGGTGAATGGAGTGGGCTACACAAAAGTCCCAGAGTCGCATCGCCTCGGGACACAGGGGAGAGGATCTGGTGCCGCCTTGCTTGTTGATATAGTACATGGTCGTCGTGTTGTCGGTAAACACCGCGACACAACGACCTTGAAGCTGATGGCAGAACGTTTGACAAGCAAGGCGGACTGCTCTCAACTCCCGCATGTTGATGTGCAACCCCACCTCCTTCGGGAACCACAGGCCCTGCGTTCTCAGGGTTCCCAGGTGGGCACCCCAGCCTAAATCTGAGGCATCCATTGTCAGGGACACCGAGGGCTGAGGTGGGTGGAAAGGGAGCCCCGCACATAGCACGGACTGGTCCACCCACCAGTCGAGAAAATCTAACACCCCTTGGGGGATCGTGACCAGCATGTCTAGCAGCTGTCTTGCCGGCCGGTAATGATCGATGAGCCACAACTGGAGGGGCCTCATGCGGAGCCGAGCGTAACTGGTCACAAAGGTGCAAGCCGCCATGTGGCCTAACAGGGCTAGACATGTCCGCACTGATGTCAAGGGGGCTGCCCGCAGTCGTTGAACGATCGCCGACAATGCCTGGAACCTCTGCAACGGCAGCAGAGCCCTGGCCACAGTGGCGTCCAGGACGGCCCCGATGAACTCCACCTTCTGCGTGGGGATCAGGGTGGACTTGTCCATGTTTATCAAGAGGCCCAAAGTAGCAAACAGGCCGGTGATCACGCGGACATGGCTGCAAACTTGCCGTTCCGACGTGCCCCGAATTAACCAATCGTCTAGGTAAGGGAACGCGTGGATACGACTGTGTCGAAGATGTGCCACAACAACTGCCATGCATTTTGTAAATACCCTCGGGGCCGTAGAAAGGCCAAATGGGAGGACTGCAAACTGGAAATGAAGGGGGCCCACCATGAAACGAAGGAAACGTCTGTGGTGTGGCCAAATGGCAATGTGAAAATACGTGTCCTGCATGTCGAGGGCGGCGTACCAGTCTCCCGGATCCAGGGATGGGATAATGGTCCCCAGGGATACCATGTGGAACTTCAACTTCACCAGGTACTTGTTGAGCTCTCGCAGGTCGAGGATAGGCCTGAGGCCTCCCTTGGCCTTGGGGATCAGAAAGTAGCGGGAATAAAACCCCTTGCCCTTCTCGTTGTCCGGAACCGCCTCTATAGCTCCTTTGCTGAGGAGCGTCTGTACCTCCTGGCGGAGGAATTGCTCGTGAGAGGGGTCCCTGAAGAGGGACGAGGAAGGGGGGCGGGAAGGAGGAAATGATATAAACTGCAGGCGGTATCCCGTCTGCACCGTGCGTAAGACCCAGCGGTCCGATGTTATTTGGGTCCACGCCGGGAGGAAAAACGAAAGGCGGTTGGAAAACGGGGGGGAAGGATCCGTGGGGGAAACCGTTACTGCGCCCTCGGGCGCACCTTCAAAATGAAGGCTTGGGTCCAGGCGGGGGCTTAGAGGAGCTTTGATTCTGCCCCCCTTGGTTCCCCGAATGCCTACGCCTTCCATTTCTGCCACGGCGCCTATTGAGGTCCTGCCGTTGGCGGAACTGGGGGTATGGCCTGCGCTGCTGTTGCTGCTGTGGCCGGAAGGGTCTGCGTTGCATTCCCGGCGTATGCATCCCTAGGGAGCGCATAATGACCCGATTGTCCTTGAGACTCTTAAGTCTCGGGTCTGTCTTTTCCGAAAACAGGCCCTGGCCTTCAAACGGGAGGTCCTGGATGGTATGTTGGAGCTCCGGTGGAAGGCCAGAGACCTGTAGCCAGGAGATACGGCGCATCATTACCCCCGAGGCGAGGGTGCGTGCAGCCGAGTCTGCGGCGTCCAACGAAGCTTGCAACGATGTTCGTGCAACCTTCTTGCCCTCGTCTAGGATGGCCGCAAATTCCTGACGGGCGTCCTGTGGCAGCAGCTCTTTAAATTTGTCCGCTGCCACCCACGAGTTGAACGCGTACCTGCTGAGCAGGGCTTGTTGGTTCGAAACCCTGAGCTGCAGGGCCCCAGCAGAGTAGACCTTGCGTCCAAGGAGGTCCATAAGCCTGGCCTCCCTGGATTTTGGGGCTGGAGCTTCCTGACCATGACGCTCCCTGTCATTCACCGATTGCACCACCAGGGAACCCGGTGTCGGGTGGACATGGAGGTACTCGTAGCCTTTGGAGGGGGCCATGTACTTCCTCTCGACACCTCTCGCCGTAGGGGGGATGGAGGCCGGTGACTGCCAGATTGTGTTGGCGTTGGCCTGGATCGTCCTAATGAAAGGAAGGGCGACTCTGGTGGGAGCATCCGACGAGAGGATGGTGACAATCGGATCCTCGACCTCAGAGACCTCCTCGGCTTGCAGGCTCAGATTCTGAGCTACTCGCCTAAGGAGGTCTTGGTGCGCCCTGAGATCCAGCGGAGGGGGGCTACTGGAGGAGGTGCCAGCCACCGCTTCATCAGGGGAGGAGGATGAGGAGACCCCCGGCAAGAAAGTGTCCAATGGGGGGGTCCCCTTCAGCCCTCGCCTCTGTCTCAGGAGCCAGAGCGGAGTCTTGCTGCTTGGACCCTTCCTCTCCATCCGGGGAGGGAGGGGGGCGAGACAACGAGGCTTCAGGCACCCTGTGCTCCGCTGTCACAGGCCTGACAGGAAGCTGTTGGGGGCCCTGGGCTTGATGGTATGCCCATGGGGTCCAAAACCCCCACTGCTGCGGCCCTTGGTCCTGTTGCGGCGGGTCTTGGAAAAGCGCCGCCTGGCGGTCGGTGCCCAACGCATACCCGCTGTCCGTCAGCGAAGACACCGACGGCTGCCTAGAAGGCCATGGCGGGGCCGACCCTGGTTGGTAAGGGTCTGCGCGGTTCGGCACCGAAGATCTTCTCGGTGCCGGGGATCGGTGCCGGGAGTCATAGCGGTGCCGGGACCGGGACCGGGACCGTGTTCTGTCTCGGTGCCGGGATCTGGACCGGTACCGGCCGGCGCTTCGGAGCCGGGATCGGGACCAGGACCTGCCACCGACGCGGTGCCGGGAGGTCGACCGGGACCGGGACCTGCTACCAGCTCGGTGTCGGGAGGTCGACCGGTGCAGTGCGTGACGGCGGGACTGGCTCCTGGAGTCACGGTGCCGGTATCGGCGGCTGGAGTCCGACCGCGACCGTCTGGAGGTCGATCGGTGCCGCGAGTGCGACCGGTACCGCCGAGGGGAGCGGTGCCGGGACTGCGAGCGGCAGCGAGATCTTGATCTGCCGTGGCGTCGGGACCAGGATCGCGAGCGCGAGTCCCGAGACGGTGCCGACATCATTGGCTTGCCTCTAGATGCGACCCGCACCGGAGGTACCGGGGGTGGCGGCTGAGTAGGCTCCGTTAGGGCAATAAGGTCCCGTGCCGAGGCGAAGGTCTCCGGCGTGGATGGGACCACTAGCTCAACCCCAGATCTTATGGGGGAGCTCGGCGGCACCGGACTCGACGGACCCGCCGGGCCCGGAGTCGACGGTGCCGGCGGCGCCGCGGCCGATGTCGAGGCCGGGCACTCCAGACGGGTCTGCCTGGCTGGAGTAGCAGACGCTGACTGTCTCGGCTCTACACCCGGTGCTGGAGAAGGTCGGTGCCGGGGAGTCTTCCCGGTGCCGGTGCAATCCGGTGCCGGCGCCGGGATCACGGCCTGCGAAGCCGCTGGGTCAAGTGCCGCCTCCATAAGGAGAGTTTTGAGTCTTTGATCTCTCTCCTTTTTTGTCCTGGGCTTGAAAGCCTTGCAGATGCGGCACTTGTCCAATCTGTGCGATTCCCCCAGGCACTTCAGGCACGTGTCGTGGGGGTCGCTGCTAGGCATAGGCTTCCTACAGGCCGCACACTGCTTGAAGCCCGGCGCACCAGGCATGAGCCCGGTGCTGGGTGCCGGAGAGGGCTACAGCCCCCGGCGAATAACTATCTACAAGACTATTTACACTTAATTACTCACTAACTACACTTAACAATCTAACTAACAACTAGAACAATAATGAAGTTAACAAGGAGAGCTAGGGACGTGGAGGACAGCTATGCCGCGCTCCACAGTTCCAACGACCGACACGGCGGTAAGAAGGAACTGAGGAGCGGGCGGGCCGGCAGGGGTATATATGGAGCGCCATGGCGGCGCCACTCTAGGGGGCGACCTGCCGGCCCACTGGAGTTGCTAGGGTAAAAAAGTTTCCGACGAACGTGCACGCACGGCGCGCACACCTAACTGGAATGGATGTGAGCAATCACTCGAAGAAGAAACATTTTTATACACAGGTACAAACAAGTTACACATCGCTCCTGACGTATTGAGGTGCAGCCCCTCTACGCAGCAAGGTACAACCCCTCTACGTAGTAAGGTGCCGCCTCTCACCTTGTACATGTTGGCTCGATCAAAACAACTCTGTCCATCATTTTACCCTTTTGCCCCTGTCATTGGGATGGGTCAGTCTGTTCCTTGTTATCTGTGTGGAATGTGCAAGTATGTGAATATTCTGATCTCTAGTGTTCAGTACCTGTTAGGTACGTATCTTCTTGCATCAGCCCTTTCCTTGCCAGCTTCTGTGAGCAGGGCCTGCCTCTGGCTCACAGCTTGACTTTGCTTTCTAGCTAAGTCTTGACATCACTTTAGTTCAGGCCTCAGGCCTCATACAGGGCCTTTATGAGGGCCTTCACTTACTACAGCAAAGTGGTGTTGATCAACAACACCATGACCATATTTTATATAAATAAACAAGGCAGAGCCCGCTCGTCTCCCCTCTTGTCAGGAAGCCCTCCTACTGTGGGAATTTTGCCTAGCCCACTCCATTCTCCTCCAGGCTTCATACCTCCTGGGTGTTCAGAATGTGCTGTCGGACACACTGAGCAGACGTTTCCTCTCACACAAGTGGTTGATTTGCCCAGACATTATCCACTCCATCTTTTGCAGTTAGAGGTTTCCCCAAATGGACCTGTTCACCACACAGGCCAACAGGAAGTGCTCAACCTTTTGCTCCTTCATGAGCCACAGTCCAGGCTCGGTTGCGGATGAGTTCATGATCTCATGTACTGGGCAGCTGCTACGTGCCTTCCCGCCATTTCCACTGATCCACAAAGTGCTCCTCAAAGTCTGCAGGAACAAGGTGGACAGAGGAGTAGCGAGCGCCCTCCGTACCCTCCAACCGGAGGGCGCCCCGCAAGGAAGGGGGCCCCTAAAAGTGGCAAAAAACATGTAAGGCATAACTAGGTAAGTGACATTTATTGACGCTATTGCACAATCCATGTTGGTTTTACTGACAAAACCGTGAAGTTATTATGATACATCATAATGCTATTGGCTACATCAGTTGTCTGTCTGTCAGTTTCGAATTTTAGTTGGACCCATTCAAAAAAATGTGTATTTGCGTTCATAATGGTGGTCGGCGGATGTTATTAATTTAGTTGTTTAGTTTTTTATCGTTTCCAATGCAGAAGCGTGCTTTGTGATGTCTAAGAGAATGTATAAGAGCGGAGCTAGTAAACGAAAGGCAGCAAAAGATGCTGAGAAGGAACTTGAGAAAATTCCAAAGTTGTCAATGTATTTTCGCTGCAATCCAACGTACAGGTACAGGCACATGAAACGGACAGCGCTAGCAGCGACGAATCATATCCAGAAGTATCCAGAAGTGCTTCAAGTGAGGTTGAAGGTGAAGCCAGTTGTTCTACCAAACAAACTGTGACAGATATTCCAGCTGCTGCCGGGAAAGAAGTATCTGAATCTGAACCACTGACTGATGATCCAGGAGATTGGCCATCTATAATATCGAACAGGCTAGTGTGTGACATTGTTGCATGTGGCCCACCGCAGCAGAATGAAAGTTACGAATTTCCATTTAATGAGGAAGGAGAGGTTCACAAGTACTCATTTCTATCGAACCATGGCAAATGGCGAGAAAATAAGACGTTCATGGTTAATGTACTCAGTTCAGAAAGATGCCATTTTTTGTTTTTGTTGTAAATTATTTGGCACTGGCGACATACCGCTACGTCTTGGAACATCTGCTTGGAAAGCACTGTCAAAAAGACTTCAGCAGCATGAAACAGGCAAAGGTCATCAAGACTGTATGGTGAAATGGTTTGACCTTCCAGGCATAGTAAACCGTACATCTATTGACCAACTCGAATTGCAGGCTTTTCTGAAAGGAAGAGATTTCTGGAGAAATGTTGTCAAATGCATGGTTGATGTCGTTATTTTCTTGTCTGAAAGAAACTTGGCGATTCGAGGAAGTAATGAAAAGCTCGGCGATCCTTTGAATAGCAACTTTTTGGGACTGTTTGAATTGCTTGCAAAGTATGATACTGTCCTCAGCGAACTTTTACAGAGGATTAAGAAGGCAGAGACACATGTTCAGTACCTCAGTCCACAGATCCAAAACGAGCTGATTCAACTTGTTGCCAGTAATATTCAAGAGGCCAACATAGCACAGCTTAAAAAGCAAAATATTATTCAGTTATTTTGGACTGTACTCCCGATGTGTCACATGAAGAACAGATGTCTGTAGTGTTACACTTTGTTGAATGAAACGATGAAGATGGTGTCAATATTCGTGAAGCGTTTGTTGGTTTTCTTAATGTTCATGATACAACTGGCGAGGGCTTATTGGAAGCGTTTCTTGAAAAGGCAAACAACTTAGGAATAGACATTGCTGATATGAGAGGCCAAGCTTATGATAACAGCGCAAATATGAGAGGAAAGAATAAAGGGGTTCAAGCCCACATGCTAGAAATAAATGACCGTGCCTTGTATGTACCATGTGGAGCTCACGCTTGGAATCAGACGCGGCAGTCATCGAACTATGCCGTTGACTTTTTCGGTCTGATTAACAAAATATACGTTATCTTTTCTTCTTCACCTTCACGTTGGGATATACTTCAAGAACATATGCCAATATCTGTTAAAGGGTTATCGAACACTCGTTGGGAGTCGAGAATTGATGCTGTGAAGCCATTGCATTATCACCTTGAAGAATAGTGCAATGCTTTGTCATCTTTGCGAGAATATGCGCTCGAAAAGAAAGATGGCAATACAGCAATAGAAGCCAGTGCGCTTTTAGATCATGTTACTATGTGGCCTTTGTTCTGACTGTGTACACGTGGTACGATATACTATTTCACGTCAATAAAACCAGCAAATTAATTCAGTCACCAGATGTGTCAATTGACATACTACAGGCAGAAGTCGGTGCTACAATGAAGTTTTTGGAAGACTATTGAAATACAGGATATAACTCTGTGGTCACAAATGCACGTGAAATAGCACAGCATATGGGTATTGAGCAGGTGTTTCCAGAAACCAGGGTGCGATGTAAGAAGAGAATGTTTGATTACGAATGTGCTGATGATTCAAGTCGTCTTTCTGCCAAAGAAAAATTCAAATCGCAGTTCTTTCTTGTTCTCACTGATCAGGCCATATCTTCTGTTTCGTCACGATTTGACCAACTCGTGGAGTGGTATAAGTTGTTTGGATTTCTGTACAATGCTAACAGCCTGAAGCAGTGTCACAAAGAAAATGAACTGGAGAATCACAGCAAAAATTTTGAAAGAAAAATGGGAGACATTGATGCCAACGAACTCATAATGGAATTGAATCATTTTATTTATGTCATCGAGAAAGAGAGAGAGGACTTGTCACGGCAAACAATTTTTTAACGTACATATACAAGAACAGCCTTCAGGAGATATAGCCGAATCTTTGCATTTGCATCAGAATTCTTCTGACCACACCAGTTACTGTCGCTGGTGCTGAAAGGAGCTTCAGCAGAATGAAACTGATCAAGAATATCCTGCGCTCAACCATGACAGATGACAGGCTTTCTGCGCTTGCAGTTATCTCAATCGAAAACAAGATTGCCAGATCTCTGGACTATGACGCATTGATTAACCAATTTGCGGAGAACAAGGCTCAAAAGAAGCGCTTTGCGTAAATACGGAATACACGTACACTGTAGGCCTATGTATACATAATATGAACCCTGTATATTGTATAAAATAAATACCGCATTCCAATTTCTGCATTGTAAGGGGCCCCGGACATATGTTTGGAGGGGGCCACGTTCTTTGTTGCTACGGTCCTGAAGGTGAACATCATTTTGGTGGCCCCAGCTTGGCCTCGCCAGTACTGGTACCCCATCCTCATGGACTTATCAGTCCAGCCACTGATACAGCTACCTCTCATTCCTCATTACACTTCATTACACAGGAGCACGGTCACCTCTTTCATCCAGACCTTCAATCTCTCCACATCATGGCCTGGAGAATCTGTGGTTGAATCAGGCAGAACTTTTCTGCTCGGATCCGGTTTTGGCAGGTACTTCTGGAAAGCCGCAAACCATCTGCTAGGGCCACATACAGGGTGAAATGAAAGATATTCTCCAGCTGGTGCGCCCAGCAACAGGTGCTCCCATTCCAAGCCCCCTCCCTTGTATTCTGGACTATCTCATGTATCTAAAGGACCAACGTCTGGCGTTTGGTTCTGTCAAGGTCCACCCTCTTGCCATCTTTGCTTTTCACCCAGGTGATTCTGGCAGTTAGGCATTTGCTAATCCCATTGTGGGTCGTTTCCTGAAAGGCCTGGAGAAGTTACATCCCCCTGATAAAGCGCTCCATCCCGGCTTGGGATCTTAACTAGTCCTCTCCCGTCTCATAGGTCCTCCCTTTGAGCCCATAGCTTCCTGTTCACTCCTTTACCTCTCTTGGAAAGCAGCTTTTCTGGTGGCTATCACCTAGGTACAATATGTGTCTGAGCTGCGGGCCCTCACCTCTGGGTCCCCGTAAACAATTTTTCATAAAGACAAGGTACAACTTACACCTCGTCCAGCTTTCTTTCCCAAGGTGGTTTCCCATTTCCATATTAGCCAGGACATCATCCTGCCTGCCTTTTACCCAAAGCCACACAATGTCTCTCAAGAACAAAAACTGCATTCGCTGGATGTCAGGAAAGCGCTCGCTTTCTACATCAAGTGCACAAAACCATTCCAAAAGATAACTCAATTGTTCGTTGCTATAGCAGAATGGATGAAGGGATTAACAGTTTCTTCCCGGCGGATCTCCTGGATCACAGCTTGTATCCGCACCTGTTATGACTTGGTGAAGGTTCCTCCACCTAATATCACAGCTAACTCAAAGGCACAGGCCTCGCTGGCAGCCTTTCTATCCCAACTACCTCTCCAGGAAATCTGCAGGGCTGCAATGTGGTCTTCTGTGCATACTTTCATGTCGCACTACGCCATTGTCCGCCAATCTAGGAATGTTGCATCCTTTGGTTGAGCGGTACTTCAGTCAGCAATACCTTGACTCTGATCCCACTTCCTAGGTAAGGCTTAGGAGTCACCTAACTGAAATTGATATGAGCAAGCCCTTGAAGAAGAAAAAACAGTTACTCACCTTTTGTAATTCTGAGATGTGTTGCTCATACCTATTCCATTCCCCCCTACCTTCCCCTCTGTTGGAGTAGCTGGCAAGAACGAACTGAAGGGGGGTCGGGCCAGCAAGGTCATATATAAAGCACCATATGGGCGCCACTCCTGGGGACTCCACAGCCAGGCCGACAGGTAGCTGCTAGAGAAAAATTTCCAACAGCCATGCACACAGTGCACGCACACACTTAACTGGAATAGATATGAGCAACACATATTGAAGAACAACAGTTACAAAAGGTGAGTAACTGTTTTGTCAATGGTCATGGTCAAGTTTTTGTTTGAACTCCATTTTGTGGGTCCTTTTGGTTGAGTGGTTGACACCTTTTCTCCTAATGGCTGGAAGAAAACTGTGGGAAAAGGTTACGTGCCCAAGTCTATTTAAAAGCCAGCGCGTTCCGCACCAGGGGCTGTCCACCACAGGGTCTGCCCATGCCTAGTTCTTCTGCATGCACATCAAAAGGCAAGATTCTTCATGAGATTACCTGAAGACTACTGTGCAGTATCCTGATCCAGCTTCAGTCTGTGTCATCCAATCTAAGGCAGTTACAGGTCCAGAATCCAGCAACCACTACAATAGTTCACAGTCACAACCAGCTCTCTGCCTTTCCGTCCAAATTGCCAGTGAATGTCATCTTCTGCAAGTAAAGGAGTTCCCACAACTTGCTAAGAGTAGAAGGGTGCCAGACTTTATGTCCTTTGAGGTCAAACCTCTGTGCTATTATTCTATTACCTTTGTTAATTTGTTTAATTTTAATAAATCTTAGTAAATCTATCTTTACACCGAGTTGTTTTTACTTACCTCATGGGTTTTAAAAGGTGATACAGATATTTATCTGGGTCTGAACCTTAGTCTTATTTATCCGTTACAGAGTTTTGAGGAACACCAGACCAATCATGGATTAGAAGTGGGAACCAATCTTTAGACTTTCAGTAATAATCTGATCACTAGACTACTACTGAAACTTTTTGGAGAATAGAATATCAAAAAGGCCAAGTCACATTCACAGTTAAAAGCATGTTTGGCAACATATGTTATTCCCTGCTACAGTATGTTCAGATAATACAGCACAGGTAAGTTTAGAAAGTTTAATAAAAAAAAGAGTGGATGTGTCATCCTGTAAATTCATCTCTAGGATACCTGCACAAGAGAATGGAGAAACAGAATTTGCAGTGAAAGATCCGAAAGGTGGCAGGGGAAAGTTAAAAGTAAAAGGCTTTTACAATAGACTGATGCTGCCATCTGTTGTTTTTATAAACTATTGCAATTAAACAAATGTTCAAAGTCTTTTTTTTTGTAGTACAAATTCAAATCAATATATTCTTGAAACAAAAGTTGTGTTTAATTGGACTATTTTTCAAACTTTGAGAGTAAGGTTGTTACCATGCCCATGTTTGATTTTGAATATGCAGGTCTTTGCCTTTCAAGGGAGCGAGGCTTGCAAGGCAGTGCCACTCCAGACCAAGGACTAGCTTGCATTGTTTATAAACAGGGTTTCAACAGTGTTTCATTATTGGTTCCCTCCTTGGATCCTTTCTGCTGTAACTTAGTAGGTAGCACTAGTTTTCTGTTCAGCCTGAGGAAAGTTCCTTTAATGTGACCCATCTGGAAGTGGGTCGTGTGACCCCTCTAAGAACTCCTCCCAAGACCCTCTGCCAGAGTGCAGCACCATTACCCCCTAACTCCCAACGCCGGACAGAGGAGATCATCTCTTACCAAGGACATGTGTTTTAGAAATCATGGAATGGCTGCTGAGAGGAAACATGGACTCCTTCACCACCCGTCAGAACTTTAGACTTTGTTTTAGCCCCCAGGGTCTTTGACCATCCGCGGAGAAAGCACTACATCAGTGACAGTTCCGAGAAGGAGAGAGCGAATGAGGGGAGCCCTTTGGCCCAGCCGTTGATGGATACACCAGAACCCAAAACCCAACTGCTTGTGAGACACCCCGATGAGCATGGTGGCCTCTTTGTCCACCCCCTTACAGGTGGAATGCGATTGCGGCTCGGGGGAGTCACCAGCGGACAAGGTGAATGGAAAAGATGTCACACAGGTAAATGAATGATTAAGAAGCGACGGTTGAGGAGGGGGTGTCATGGGTTAGGAACTGGGGGTTGTGTAAATCTAAAAACAAGTAGTGGGATGTTTACACTGTTTTTTTCCTGAAAATCTCTCAACAGCACAACGATGCCTTTCTAGAGGACCTGGAGGCCCTGGACAGTGTCACATCAAGCAGCTAAGATGAACCGGGCCCACCTTGTTTTTGGTAAACGCCGATACAAATTGTTGAAGAGAAGAGGACTCTGAGGATGATGGCTATGAGGAATTTAGGAGGCGGCTAGGCATAGAACTAACTGAGCCAGTGCCACATCGTCAGCGTAAAAAAAGTCATGTGGCCTATTGTACGTGTTGCTGTTTATGCTGTCCTTAAACACTGTCTTAGGGGAAAGCTTTTTGAAAATTGTGAGGGCTGTTTCATAGATGCGTCATCCCAATGGTACCATGACTGTGTGACCTGGACTTCAGTGGATATAAACTGCAAGCTCTGGGGCCTGTGAGCTGAGCTGTGTTTGGAAAGCTTATTAAACACTGTTATTGCCGTAGGTTATGCTATGCAATGTTTGTGCCTAACCCAAGAACATTTAGCGCAAGGGGTAACCTTGATAAATGCTGTGCAATTTAGTGCAGACCCTGACCGTGTTTTAAAGAAAATAACCAAACCAGAAGATACCTGCTTACAGCATTATATTGACTGTCTAATCCACACAAAAAGTTACAGTAAGAAAAAGACTATTTGTAAGAAACCTAAAAGGATTAAGTTAGAGAATGGTGAGGGGACAAATATGTGATATAAAACTTGGTAGCTGTAAATTAAAAAAATATATATTCAAAAGGCTTTTGTGACCGTGTTTCTGTTAGAAGGCCTTTGGCCCTTAAGCGAGCTAAAAGTTTTAATGAAGCATCATGGTTTGTTTTCAAGGAGCTGTATGTCTTTTAAATAAAAAAAAATAATTGTGAGAACCCAGCTCTTGTGGATTTTTTGTGTAAGAGAGACTCATTTACAACAACAAAAAAAAGCTGAAATGTATGTTGTGGGAGGGAAAAAAAATCCTAAAAATGTGCTTACAATAAAGCAAACAGGGCTTGTTCAGACATGTGTTGGAGTACAATAGAGTTGACGTATCCTGTTGAACTGAATGGGTTTAACCACACACACCCCTCACTGGTAGCTGAGATTACTTACCTTTGTTGTCATAGGGTTAAATTTGATGGGGGTGCACCCATAGTAAGGGGGGTTGATGGTGTGTTCTGATTAATATGAAATGAAATAAAATCTCAGGAATGCACAGATGCTATTGGACAGATTAAATATAACCCCTGCAGTTGGTAGAGCACTATTGGGCAATTTAAATATAACCCCTGAAGTTGGTGGAATGCTATTGGACAGTTTAAATATGGCCCAGGAGTTGGTTGAATGCTATGGGTCATTCTTTCTAGAAAATACCCCCATTCCCAAACTTTAAGCATGAAAGAAACATGTTTAAAAAAAAAAAAGGCAAGCCCCAAGACATTCATTGATATCTTCAAAGAACCCCCACACTTGGAAATGGTTACTGTTCAATACTGTAAGAAAGCCACAAATGTATTTTAACTTAAAGTATTAAAAAAAAACAACCCAGTTGTGTAGACAACTTGATTCCCCCATCCCAGAAACACAAAAGGGAATGCTATGGGAAGTTGCTCCAAAGTCCTTACGGATCTATTATTTCAGAGCGGTGGTGATTAAATTAACTTGCTAGTTACTATTTTGAAGTCTGTTTGAAACAATGGGCAAAAATGGTATAAAAACCTCAGGTATGTTAGCAACAGTCCTTTTCAACAGAAACTTTCTTGAAGGGCTGCAGGACTGCAAAAAGAGGTAAGACTTGCTGTCTTTAACTCTGAAACTATTTATTATATAATGCCACTCTTTGCCCATGCTGTCTTAGTCAATAATGGTGCCTATGTTTATTGCAGTGTGATCTGTTTAGCATGGAACCAGTAACTTTAAACTCCATTTCACCACCAGACCAAGGTAAAAACCATTTTAACTATAGTTGTGCTTAATACTGTTTTTTTTTTTTTAATTAGGTATTACACAGGTTGTATAGGGATTTGGTGGTAATACTGACATTTTTGCTTGTTCTTAAACCTGAAGGCCCAAACACACATGGTAGGGAAAAGAATAAGCATGTACCTGCAACACTTTATCCCATAGTGAAAGGTAACTTTTTTGCAATTTGCTTTTAAATGCATGGGGGTTTATTGAAAAGTATATGGCTGGAAACTTGGTTTGGTGTGTTTATAAAGCTGCTGTTTTCTGTGTGAGAGGGTCTGTGTAAGGCATAGGTGTATATTTCTTAGAGTACTTGGCTTGTTTCAAATTAACAGGTGTTTTTTTTTACTGTGCATAACATGATGTGTTTTTAAAATAGGTTTGAGGCAATTGTGGGGAATAATACTAACTAACCCAAAAGCCCAAGCACACATGGCAGGGGGACAGAACAACCATGGCCCTATTAAATACATGTGGTATAGTATTTGGTTTGTTGCAAACCAACAGGGTTTTTTACTGTGCAAAATATTTTTTTAAATGGATTTTAAAAGCAGTTTGCTTTTTTATTCTGCAAAATGAGATATATTTTAAAAATGTTTGTGGAGGGGGTTGTTTATTTTTTAAGTGGTAGAAATAAACTCCAAACCTGTGTTTGTTGTACAGCCTGAAATGGATTATTTTGTTTTAAAGCTAAGACTTTTTAAATAGAAAAACACCCTAATGAATATTTTATTTTTTTAAGTTTACAAGATGGTTTCATGTGTTTTATAATAATGTTGTTTGCTCCACAGTACAGTCGAAACATGAGAGATCCTTAGACCAGATGGAAAACAAGCTCAAAAGAAAAAGGAAAGAGACAGCTGAAAAAGAAAATTCACCAGCATCAGTGACTGATGGATGGATGAAGCCCAGTAAATATATTGATTTGGTTGTTTTATGAGGTTTTCTATTTTAAGTAAATACCTAGGTGTGGGCGAGAAAGCTAGTAAAGTTCAGTTTTCTAATCCCCTTCCCCCCCATAGGCATGGGCAACTTTTCTGACAGTGCAGTAGTCAGAGCTACAAGGACACCTCGTGCAGAACCGCCAAAGAACCAGGAATCTGATTTGAGACCTTTAACAATGCACAACAGCACAAGAGTGCAGATGAAGCATCAGGGTGGTCCAAACTTCACATACGTCAAACCCAAGGACAAGACAAAAGACTCTGGTAAAAAACAACCAAGCAAACAACTCCAGTTCCTCAGTGGCCACCACCACACCAAGCCCTGAGGAAACTGTGAGCGAAAATGCACACATTCATGCGCTATAAGTGTTGTGAATAAAAAAAAAAACCAAGGACTGACAAACCATTCTCCCAAAACCATAAGCTCGTCACAGCTTCCCCATATTCTAGTATTTGGGAAGAGTCTGATGCTTCACTCAGAAAACTGATGGATGCTGTATCCTCAGAGAGTCTGAAAGAAAGGCATTCTAAAAAGATTTGGGAAAAACAGACGTTTTGTTCAGAACACTGCTGAACTCTGTATCCTCAGGGGGTCTAAAAGACAGGAGGGCTGGAAAGGGTGGCTCTGAGCAGGTGTGACTAGTAGTGGAAAGGGACCTGGGTAAAAGGGGCACCCTCTAGGGTACACAGGAGGGACAAACAAATGGCTGCCAAAAAGTTTCAAGCCAGGGTAGTTGTAAATTTTTTTAAAAGGGCTAAAGAGGTAGTGAGTAAAAAAAAGATGCCCCCTACTGGAGGCTCTCAAACTGGCTGTCTGAAAATGGGGAGGCAGAATCAGACTCTGGTTTAGAAAATTCCCCAGAGGGCTTTCTAGATGAGTCCCCTTTACTCCCAATGACCATCACGGAGACGCCTCTGATGTAGAAGATGCTGCTAATGGTCCGGTAGAGGAACCCCCAAGAAACCCTGAAAATGCAGGGATGTATATGGAGACAGTGAGAAGTTGGCAACGTGAATTACCTAGATTTGGGGGGTGGGCGTACTGTGAGTAATTTCGCTTTCTCAATCTTGAGCAAATAAATTCAGCTCAGCAGGTTGTTGAAGCCCTACACTGGGGGATACAGTTAGTGCTCAGTGACGTTAACGGTAGGGTAGGCCCTGATGACTATGTTCAGTTAAGTTTGGAGAGCCGTAATTTAACTAACCCTTTGTTTTCAGTCAGAAGAACTCGGGATGGGCTGTCTGCTGAGGATTTCTTAAATCAGACCTCAAAGCTGCTACAGAGCAATAGAGTTGCATGTCAATGGGACATTGCACCTCGTGACAGTTATAAAAAACGGGTGGGGGGCGCTTGTAGATTTTTAAATTCTATCCTTCGTAGTCAAATTATTCATAAAGAGAGACAATGTTTAGCAGACTTAGTTTACACTGGTACCAATCTGTGTTTTGCGGGTGGACTCTTGGCCATCATGTCCAATCATAAACCTATGGACATGGAATTGTTAGCGGAGGCGAGAAAGTTGCATGAGAAACTGGGGTGGTCAGATAAAAAAAGGGTTATGCTCAGCCATGTAGCAAAGTTTCCACAGCATTTAGGAGTTAACATACAGGTGGTGCTGTATACGGCGAAAGGCAGCTGGGGCTTTTTTAAAACAGGGGGCACAGTGTACCTCAAGACTTATTTATTTCATCCTGTTCCACAATGAGCATTATTTTGGACAGACTTATTGACTGTGCATCAAAACACCAAGCTGAATGCCTGTCTAAAACTGTATGTGATAAGTGTCAGTCTTATGTGGACAAGTGGCACAGGAGTAAAGGGAGGTGATGTAAGCAGTATCAGAGTTTGATCGTTGGTGATGTAGACAGCCACTTCTGTTTTATGGACAATCTTAGAAAGCCTGAATCCCTAGAAAAGTATATATTTTTTATTCTGAATGCACACAGGAGACTGGGTTGCATACTCCCAATTACATTTTTGCTATGTCCCTAAACCCAGAAAAATCCTGGGAATTTAAGGGCGATAAGTGGCTTCTTTGTTTGTTAAGAACTTTATTGGCAAAGTTTCGGGACTACACGTTCCTAGCACACAATTCCAAAGGTTACAATACTTACTCTATCATTAGGCAGTTACTGAAGGAAAAGATGTGCCTAGAACTGATAACCCAGGGTAGTAAACTGTGTGTGGAAGTAAAGGCCCTGGGGATTCGTTTTATAGACTCTTTAAACTTCTTGCCCATGAAGCTTAGCAAACTACCGCAGGCGATGGGGTTTGAAGGGTGCAGAGGTTATGTTCCACATTTTTTAACACTTAAGAAAATCAAAATTACATGGTGCCTATGCCCAGTGTGGAGCACTATGGTGCAGAAAGCATGATGCCCAGGGAAAAAGCAGTTTCTCGACTGGTATCGGGGCCACAGCTATGAGGCGTTTGACTTGCAGAAAGAGCTCACGTATTACTGTCAGCAGGATGTCAAAATTTTGAGACTGGCTTCTATCCTATACAGAAAAGAGATTATGAAAATGACGGAGAAGAGAGAGATAGTGGAGAAAGAACCTGGTCAATTCACCAAGATAAAACTGTGTATAGATCCATTCCGGTACATAACACTAGCATCTGTCTGCATGGCTATGTACAGGTTTATGTTTTTGGAGCCTAACACAGAAGCTCTTCTCCCTCCAGACAACTATCACAGGCAGAAAAAGAAATTTTCGACCCCATCTATTCTGTGGCTGTTGTATATCTCTCAAAGAAAATATACAAATACGGCATGCTTTACAGAGTGAGGAACTACAGGGAGGCCCCTACTTTTTAGATAGTTATGCCAATGCTGATGGGGCATGCACAGCCTTAGAGTTTAATGGGTGTTTTTTCCATGGCTGTGTCAGCTGTCATTGTGAAAAAGCACAAAACCCTATGATGGGGATATCTTTTGGGTTTCTTTATTAGAAGACGCAGCTCAAGACTGACTATCTAAAATGACTTGGTTTTTAGTGAGGACTCTTTGGGAGCAAAAGTGGGAAGTAATGAAAGAAACAGACAGGGAGCTTGCAGACTTTTTAAACCGAGCCTAGTTACCCCAGCCTCTCGTGCCTAGGGATGCTCCTTTTGGGGGGAGGACAAATGCTAACTGCCTATATTACAAGCCTAACCCCGGTGAAGAAACCCACTATTATGATTTTACCAGCCTGTACCCTTTCATAAACAAAAGCAAAGTATAAACTATATCGGTGTGTCCGATAGGGTATGACAAATTTGGACCCCTTGCAAATTATTTTGGAATTGAAAAAGTTAAAATGTACCCCCTGCGAGGCCTCTTTCCCCCGCTGTTACTGTCAGAGTGGATGGCAAGCTTATGTTCCCGCTACGCCGAACCTGTGCAGAAACCCAGCAGCGGGAAACACGCACCCATAATGATGAGGAAAGGGTCATCCTCGGGACTTGGTGCACGGTGGAATTAAACGCGGCCATAGTGAAGGGGTACGCAGCTGCTAAAATCTATGAAATCTGGCATTTTAATGAAAAATCTGAGGAACTCTTTTCAGAGTACATAAAATTACACCTCCGCTAAAAAGAAGAGGCTTCAGGGTATCCTGTCTGGTACACAGATGAAGAAAAACAAAATAAGTATTTTAGCAATTTCTACCAGAATGAAGGCATGCGTTTACACCAACATGAGATCAGATCAAACCCTGCTTAAACGCCAAATCACTAAACTGTTTTTAAATTCTTTGTGGGGTAAATTCGTTCAAAGAACCAACCTACCCAACACCAGCTTTGTGACAGACCGGATGAACTCCTTCAGTACCTGTTTTCCCTCAATTACGAGGTTTCATCCTGCAAGTTTATCGATGATGAAACAGCATGTATGTCTTGGAAGCACGCAAAAGAACGGTACTCTGTCTCTGACAACACAAATGTTTTCATAGCCTGTTTCACCACTGCTTATGCCAGCCTAGAACTATACAGCCTCCTAGATGGCTTGCAAGAGAGGTATCTGTACCACGACAGTGACTCGGTGATATTTGTGAAAAGGCTGGGTGACTAGAATCCCCCCTCTGGGGGATTATTTAGGATACCTCAGGAGCGAGATCCCACCAGATCAACATATCATCGAGTTTGTGTTGGCAGGTCCGAAAACATATGGAAATAAGCTATCGGGAGGAAAGACCTGTAGGAAAGTCAAAGGTATTACCCTAAACGTAGCAAATTGTGAAAAGATCAGCTTTGACAGTTTGAAAGATCTAGTCCTGGACTATTTCACGGGTCTGTGAGAAAACACCTCAAAAAAAGAGGTGCAGCAGCTCTCTATCGTAAGAAATAAAAATCAGTGGCAAATAGAGAGAAAAACCCTTAAAAATACAGAAAGTCATTTACAACAAGAGAGTCCTAGGAGAAAGGTTTAAAACCCTGCCCTACGGCTTTTGAAAAATGGTTATGAGGTAAAAACACCCCTTTTCTGCAATTCTTGCGGGGCCTAGCAACTGCAGGAAAAGTTACTTTATAAAAAACGTGTTGGATAATGCCAAACAAACACTGTCTGTTATGTCTGAGAATATTTTGTATTGTTACACTTGTTGGCAACAGCTGTATAAAGAACTGCTCTGTGAATATGCCTTTATCAATTTTGTGGAGAGGCTGCCTGATGCTTTTGACGATGACCAGTTGTTTCCTACTAATAAAAAGTATTTATGATTATATCATAGACGATCTGATGAACTCTGCTTGTAAAAGCGATGAAATCGAGAAAGCCTTTACCAAGTATGTGCATCACAGAAACCTGAGCATTGAGTATATAGTTCAAAATGTATTTTGTCAGGGAAAAGAGTCACACAATTAACCTAAACACAAAGTACATGGTTCTGTTCAAAAACTCCCAGGGATAAATTACAACTCGCTACGCTCGCTTGGAAAACGTACCCTGGCAAAGCTCAGTTCTCTCTAGAAGCTTTTGAGGATATTACCAAAAGACCTTATGGCTACCTGGTGGTGGATTTAAATGCTTCCACATCAGAAGCTTATAGACTAAGAACTGGTCTTTTCCCTCCACACTGGCTGGCGGTTTATACTTTGAAAAGAACAACAGCCGGGTATAAAAAAGAGATGAATTATTGGCAGGCCTCTTTTTTACAGCCGGGGCTGCTGACCGAAAACATGTCTAGCTGCATGAAGAGAAACCTGGGCCTTTTAAAATTACTTAGCAAATCATCCCCACAGCAAACGAGGGCTATACTGTGTTGGGCCTCTGACAATCTAGTAACGGCCACCTCAGAAATAGCAGTCAATACCTTAAAAGGAAACATACCTTTGACACAGAATCAAGTGGGCGTGCTGAAAAAGAGATGCACGCTTATAAAAACTTTATGTAATAAAAGGGTTTCACTTAAACGAAAGAAGCATCTGATAAAACAGTCTAGGGGGTTTATCGGATCTCTGTTAAGTTTTGCCATCCCTCTGATAACAGGGCTTTTAACTAATCGATAATGGAGTATGCAGAAAAAACGTACCTGGTGCCCAGCCGCCAGCTGGGGCAATTAAAAAACGAAATTTGGCTAAAAGAGCCGAATGGCTCAGTGTGTAATGTTTTTAACATTCTAAAATTTTTAAAACTGGTAACGTTTTGCTTTAAATAAAACATTTCTATACTTTTTTAAAAAAATAATCTGTGTACTTTTTCTCAACTGGTCATTGTTGTTTTAAAAAAAAACAGAAACCACCACCAAACATGAAGTATCTTTAAACCCCTCACCTGGGGTGCTTTATTGGGTAACATGGCTATGCTAATCATTGCAAGATACACATGTCTGGGCTTGCTGAAACATGTTTTGAGTAAGGTTAGCCATGCCCAAGAATTTAAATGTATTTTTTTCAAAATTCATCGTCATCCGGTTATTTTTCACTAAGTCATTAGAATACAATTTAAGATCAGGTCAAAAGATAAACCTTTGCTACAATGATGTAAGAAAAACAGTAGTGATAGCTGCAGGCGACGGAGTGGGGGTCTTGTAATTGTCTATTGTGAAACACAATGTCTGTGGCATTTTTGTTTAAAAATTTCATAATGCTTTTAAGAAACACCACACTGTTTGAGGTATGCCCATATGAATCAAAAAGCTCTCCATGGGTATGCTCCACCAGATACAAAGCGAGCCAGTGTTCACCCGGTTGGTTATGTGGATGCGTGTTCACCACCAGACCTAGGCGTCCCTGAGACAGCTTTCCTACGAGGAGCCAATCGCAAGGGAACGCACCTAAGAAATTCTTTTTGGTGTAAGGGTCCATTGACAAGATACATGAAAGCTGCACGGTGTCCATGTTCATATGTAGTCAAACAGAACATTTCTCCTCTGATTATCTCTATGACATTGTCAAAAATCTCATACACAATCATATTGACGGTGACCGTTAAAGCTTTCCCAAAACATATTTCTGCTCTCAGGTTCCCGGTTTTAATCAGGGAATAGTGATCAGCGCATTCCTGGTCGGGAGACAGGTCAAAGGCAAACAAGGTGTAGCCCTGTGTAAACTCCTCACAGTCAATTAACAGAGAACTCTCTTTCATGTGTTTACCAGCCGTCTGTACCAAATTCATGTATTCTCTCACGCAGCGTCCTGCCTCAAAATCCGGTTGCAGACGCTTGGTCGGTATCTGTTCACCACCCACATACAAGGCCACAAAATTAATATCGCAATGTTTAAAATGAAAGGGATTTTTATCGTAACTTCTGCTAAAAGCATCATTATCCACAAACCCTAGGACAAGCATTTTGGGCAACTGTCCCAAGAACAGATTCTCCTGGTTACTGACCCTGCTGCCCGCGGGGATACCAAACATTTTCATTCCCACATGGCCCACGGGGTATTTAGCATCAGCAGTAAGGAGGGCCTCCACGTGCCCGAGATGAACACACAGGGCCACCTGTATTTTCTTCACAAAATGGACGCTGATATAATGCGCAGTTTTAAGCCTTCAACCGCACTGCCCATTAAACAGAAAGCATCGTTACTGCAAGTCAGTCTAATTTTCACATCCACTCAGTTCAACAAAAGTTTTTCTTGAAAAAACAGATTGCTGTGTAGATGGCCCAACAGCTCTACTCTTCTCCACTTGGCTGTCAGCTTTGTAAACCTCACAAATCTTAGATTCCCTCCATCCAACTCTGTTTCTTCGTGCTGTCCGACAGTGTTTTTGTGAACAGGCCAGTGGAAAATTGTGTGTCGAAGATGTCATTGCTGTAATTGAGCACCGATTCTATAAAGGCCTTGTAAGGGTTAGAGTTGTTGCTTTTGGCTTATGAGGCAGTTTCCCAGTGCAACATCCAACTGACTGAAAACAAAGGCAACGGAGTAATTTACCAGACCCACATCAACGTTCACAGCGCGTTCAGTTCCGTCCCCTTTTACTATCTTGCAACACAGGTACCGCAGTGTTGTTTAAATCCATATAATCTATGCCATTCCCTGCTATAAAAAGGGCAATGGGGGCAGACTCCGTAACAGTCGATAGAGGCAGTACCTCAATGTAGATGCTTTTCTAAATGCTGGTCTGCATAGTGGCTATTTGGAAAAAGCATACTTCGGATTTGGTGCACTCTTCAGACCCCCAGTGAACAAAAGCCATATTGATTGAAATATGTCTTTATTCCCTGACAGAGCGTATCTCCTCTTTCACCCAGGCTTCTACTTGGACTTTCGCTTATGGATGGCCCTGTGTCAAAGCCCTTCTTTTAAAGGGTTTTGGGGGACCTGTGCATCGCAAGTATGACATATTTCTATCTCTCTTCCTCCTTTTAGTGTACATCAGCCCCAATCCTTCCTGTGAACCTGTATTCCCCACCTTCTCCAGAACAGCATGAGAGACAAGACCTATCACGTCTTTAGCTATTTTTTGAGCAGCGTTTTCAGGACAAAACACATCCTAATTGGTAGAGGACAGCGGGAAGAGTTCTTAGAGGGGTCACACGATCCACTTCTGGATGGGTCATGCCCACCCCAGAAGTCGCTCTGATTGGTCAAATCTCCTCTTGGGGCAGTCTTTTCAGGATGAGACCCACCCTGATTGGTAGAGAATGGTGGGTGGAGTTCTTAGAGGGCTCACATGACACACCTTGCTTCCAGTTGTGTGGCCATTTTGACCCCAGAAGTAATATCCCCATGGGACAGGACTTCCAGTGACAGGTGGGAGGGACTAGGGGGTCAAGGGGTGGGGCTTAATGGGTCAACAGGCAGGGCTACGGTTTGTTTGATGGTAGGGCCATTATACACACAACCCTCACTGGTAGCTGTGATTACTTACTCTTGTTGCCACAGGGTTAAATTTGTTGGGGGTGCACCCACAGTAAGGGGTGTGGATGGTGTGTTCTGATTAATATGAAATGAAATAAAACCTCAGGAATGCACAGATGCTATTGGACAGATTAAATATAACCCCTGCAGTTGGTAGAGCACTATTGGGCAATTTAAATATAACCCCTGAAGTTGGTGGAATGCTATTGGACAGTTTAAATATGGCCCAGGAGTTGGTTGAATGCTATGGGTCATTCTTTCTAGAAAACACCCCCATTCCCAAACTTTAAGCATGAAAGAAACATGTTTTAAAAAAAAAAAAAAAAAAAAAAAACAAGCTCAAGACATTCATTGATATCTGCAAAGGACACACCCACACTTGGAAATGGGTACTGTTTAATAATGTAAGAAAGCCACAAATGTATTTTAACTTAAAGTATATAAAAAAAAAGCCAAGTTGTGTAGACAACTTGATTCCCCCACCCCAGATCACAAAACGGAATGCTACGGGAGGTTGCCCCAAAGTCCTTACAGATGTATTATTTCAGAGCGGTGGTGATTAAATTAACTTGTTCGTTACTATTTTGAAGTCTGTTTGAAACAATGGGCAAAAATGGTATAAAAACCTCAGGTATGTTAGCAACTGTCCTTTTCAACAGAAACTTTCTTGAAGGGCTGCGGGACTGCAAAAAGAGGTAAGACTTGCTGTCTTTAACTCTGAAACTATTTATTATATAAAGCCACTCTTTGCCCATGCTGTCTAAGTCAATAATGGTGCCTATGTTTATTGCAGTGTGATCTGTTTAGCATGGAACCAGTAACTTTAAACTGCATTTCACCATGAGACCAAGGTAAAAACCATTTTAACGATAGTTGTGCTTAATACTGTTATTTTTTTTTAAATAGGTGTTACACAGGTTATACAGGGATTTGGTGGTAATACTAACTAACATTTTTGCTTGTTCTTTAACCTGAAGGCCCAAACACACGTGGTAGGGAACAGAACAAGCATGTACCCGCAACACTTTATCCCAAAGTGAAAGGTAACTTTTTTGCAATATGCTTTTAAATGCATGGGGATTTATTGAAAAGTATATGGCTGGAAACATGGTTTGGTGTGTTTATAAAGCTGCTGTTTTGTGTGTGAGAGGGTCTGTGCAAGGCATAGGTGTAGATTTCTTAGAGTACTTCGCTTGTTTCAAACTAAGGCCAGGTCCAGACTAGAGCTTTAAATCGATTTTAAGAGCTCTAAATCGATTTAAAGCTGTAACCGTCCACACTACAGAGTGCATAAAATCGATTTTAAGGGTCCCTACAATCGATTTTGGAACTCCATCTAAACGAGAGGAGTAACCCCAAAATCGATTTTTTAAAATCAATTTTATGCTAGTGTGGACGGACATCGAAGTTAATGGCCTCCGGGACGTATCCCACAGTGCTCTAGTGGCCGCTCTACACAGGTAAAGGAACTCTACTGCTGGCCAGGTAAACAGGAAAAGCCCCGGGAACTTTGAAATTCCATTTCCTGATTGCACAGCGTGGAGCTCTCAGCAGCAGAGAGAACAATGCAGTCTCCTGAAAATAGGAAAAGAGCTCCAGCATGGAGCACACAGGAGTTACAGGATCTGATAGCTGTATGGGGCGAAGAGTCGGTGCTTTCAGAACTGCGCTCGAGCAGACGAAATGAGAAAACCTTTGAAAAAATTTCTAATGCCATGCGGGAGAGGGGGCATACCAGGGACTCGTTACAGTGCCGAGTGAAAGTGAAAGAGCTCAGACAGGCGTATCAGAAGACCAAAGCAGCAAAGGGCAGGTCAGGCTCTGCCCCAAAAACATGCCAGTTCTATGACGAGCTTAACGCAATATTGGGGAACAGCGCAACGACGAACCCCCCCTTTGTCTGTGGATTCAGAGGTGGGCGTCGTGATTCCTGCCACTACGGAAGATTTATTTGACGGCGATTATCAGTATGATGAGGACCAAGAGGAGGAGGCTCCAGCAGAGAGCACAGAGCATTTTATCCCCCCAAACAGCCAGGATCTTTTCCTCACCCTTACTGAGGTTCCCTGCCAGCCATCTCAAGCCAGTACTCCAGAAAATGAAGCTGAGGAACCGTCCTCTGGTGAGTGTAATTTCTTTTAATAAAAGCTTCGGTTTAATGTAAGCCTTTTTTACTGGGTGCTTCAAATCACTACCTGTAGTTAGAGTCACTGGAACAGCCTGTTAACATGTCTGGGGATGGAGCGAAAATCCTCCAGGGACATCTCTATGAAGCAATCCTGGAGGTACCCCAAAAGCCTTTGCAGAAGGTTTCTGGGTAGGGCGGCCTTGTTCCGTCCGCCATAAAAGGAAACTTTACCACGCCATGCCCGCAGCACATACTCAGGAATCATCGCATGACAAATTCTAGCTGCGAATTGCCCTGGTGACTGCTGACATTCAAGAAGCATGATTTCTCTTTCTCTGTCTGTTATCCTCAGGAGAGTGATATCCTCCATGGTCACCTGTTACAGATTAACATACTTTTAGTAAAAGGGAACAGAGATGCGCATACAGTCGGTCCTTCTGTGCTGACCAAGTAGATTAAAAACCTTTCCTAAAACAGTGACCCATGAGGTGGTTTTTAGAAAAGTCTCCATTGTGACAGGGCGGATTCCTCCTGCACTTGGCCATCATGAATCACGGCAATTTGTTGCCATGGTAGAGGGGGGATGGTGTGAGGTACATGGATTTCATGGGTGCTGTGAAGTGCAGCACAAGTGGGAGGGAAGTGGTAGCATGTCCCTGTCCATGGCTTAAGAAAAGAAAGCAATGTTGTTCCTTAAGGCACTTTGCTCCGTTCATGCTACCTGACAGTACAATCGACTACAGGGATTACTAGCCATTAACTTACCATTTTCTCCGGACACGGTCTGTGTGCTCCCCTGACCTGCGTCTGAGCAGAAATCTCTGTCCTCAGCCACAAGCAATAAGTATTAAAGGAATCCTAAGGCGACCTTGTGGTAAAGTAACATGTTCAAGGTTCGGTAACAGGCACAGGTCAGTGAGGAGAAAGACTGTATGCATTGTTGTGTGAAATGTGTCTCTTATGATTCTTTTATCACTCTTTCCTACCCCACCCCCCCACACACAGCTGCACATTTCTCCAGCCTCCCTCTCCCTTCTCCTGTACGTAGGGGGGGTATCATAAGAAGACTGAGGAAAAGGAGGACGCGTGAGGACATGTTCACCGAAATTATGGCAGTAACCCGTACAGAGAGATCACAGCAGGGGGACTGGAAACAATTGGTCGCAAAGTACAGGGAGGCTGCCAGTCAACGTGAAGACAGGAGGGACCAACGCGAAGACAGGAGGGACGCCAAAAATGATGTCAGGTGGCAGGAAGATCAGCGCTGGCGAGCAGCAACGGTGGATCTTCTTCGTGACCAGACTGACATCCTCCGCGATATGCTGCAAGAGCTCCGTGGTATCAGAATGCCCCTACAGCCCGTGTATAACCTCCTTCAGTACTCACCCTGTCCCACACCTTCCAGAACCAGGCGTGTAAGAACGCATGGGGGAAGGCTCTCTGCACCAGCCCCCTCCACCGCTGCGGACACTCCAACCAGAAGGCTTTCATTAAATTGAAAAGCCCTTTGTGTCCTGTTTTTTCCCTCCTCTAATGCTCCAAACTTCTCCCATGGCACCTTTGCCTATTTTTACTCTCAGGTCATGCTATTAAGGCAGTGTGAGTGTAGTTTGGTAATGAAGTAAAGCAAGCAGCTTTGGAAAGCTGCACGGAAGCTAGTTATCAGCATCAGGATTTGACAATTGGGGATATGGGTAATAAAGGGAAAACAAAGAAAGCAGCCATACCGTACCCTGGTCCATGAGAATTCTTGTTCTGTCTTCTCTGATGCACTTTCTTCTTTCCAACCTCCCTCCCCCTTCCTCCAAACCTCCCTCGCTCCGTCCCCCATAGAACACTGAGTTATGAAATTTCATGCACAGTATTGTAACAACAAGCATGATGCTTGATTGCTGAAAGGGTCTGATTTTAAATAAAGAACACAATTCTTTTAACAAATAATAGTAACTTTATTTTCAATAAAAAAGCAGTTAAGGAAGGTTGCAGGTACGGTGCCTTGCAGCAGACAGAAGCAGCTAATGGTGGAGGTAGGTAATAATTGGGAAATACAGAATTATATGTTTTTCAATGGACAGCTCTTGCAAGTAACCTAAACAAGCAGTTGAGGAATGCTGCAGGGAAGGTATCTTGCAGCAGCAAGACTGCATAGACGGGGAGGGCAGCAATCAATTGAAAGGAAAATCAGCATTCAAACTGTACCCTGGCCCATGAGGAAGCTACTTTTCAGTGCTTCTCTGATGCGCACAGCATCCTGGTGTGATCTTCTAATTGCCCTGGTGTCTGGCTGCGCATAATCAGCGGCCAGGTGGTTTACCTCAGTCTCCCACCCTGCTATAAAGGCCTCCCCCTTGCTCTCACAGAGATTGTGGAGCACACAGCAAGCAGCAATGACAAAGGGGATATTGGTTTGGCTAAGATCTGAGCGAGTAAGAAGCGTTCGCCATCTCGCCTTAAGCCTGCCAAATGCACATTCTACCACCATTCTGCACTTGCTCAGCCTGTAATTAAACAACTCCTGAGCATTGTCAAGGCTGCCTGTGTATGGCTTCATTAGCCAAGGCATCAAGGGGTAGGCTGGGTCCCCAAGGATAACTATAGGCATTTGGACATCTCCAACTGTTATTCTCTGGTCAGGGAAGTAGGTCCCTTGTTGCAGCCGTTTAAACAGTGTAGTGCTCCTGAAGACACGTGCGTCGTGAACCCTTCCTGGCCATCCCACGTGGATGTTGGTGAAACGTCCCTTGTGATTCACCAGTGCTTGCAGAACCATCGAAAAGTACCCCTTCCGGTTTATGTACTGGGCACCCTGGTGTTCCGGTGCCAAAATAGGGATATAGGTTCCATCTATGGCCCCCCCACAGTTAGGGAATCCCATTGCAGCAAAGCCATCCACAATGGCCTGCACGTTTCCCAGAGTCACAACCTTTCGAAGCAGCAGCTTAATGATTGCTTTGGATACTTCCAGCACAGCAGCCCCCACAGTAGATTTGCCCACTCCAAATTGATTACCGACTGACCGGTAGCTGTCTGGCATTGCAAGCTTCCATATGGCTATTGCCACTCGCTTTCCACTGTGACGGCTGGTCTCATCCTGGTATTATGCCGCTTCAGGACAGGAGAAAGCGAGTCACAAAGTTCAAAGAAAGTGGTCTTACGCATGCGAAAGTTCCGCAGCCACTGCGAATCGTCCCACACCTGCAGGACTATGCGGTCCCACCAGTCAGTGCTTGTTTCCCGTGCCCAAAAGTGGCGCAGAATGGGTAGAACCTCCCCCATAACCATCAGGAGCTCCAACGTGCAGGGGCCCGGGGTGTCGGAAAACTCGTTCTCCAGTTCGTCATTGCTGTCGTCCCCGCATTCAAGCATTCTCTCTTGCATTTCTGCATCATGGGTCAGCATTGATAAAATGAGAATGCGTGAAGTATTTACAGTATTCGCGATCAAGGACAAGAGCAGACCTGGATCCATGCTTGCTGCAAAATGGCGTTTTCCTCACTGCAGCCAGTAAAAACCGCGCGAACTGACTGTGTGCCGCTAACAGGAAGAGGGGGGGGTGAGGCTGTACCCAGAACCACCCACGACGGGGACTTTGATCCCATCATGCACTGGGCTAGTAACCCATAATTCCAAAGGGCAGGGACCCGTGCAGGAACTGTGGGATAGGTACCCAGAGTGCAACGCTCAAGCAAAAGATGGATGCCAGGGAAAATGGACGCTCAACATCGATGTAAGTACCTCTAGTGTGGATGCACTAAATCGATTTTATAAACCCTGCTTTATAAAATCGATTTTAAGCATATCGATTTTAGACTGTAGTCTGGACGTGGGCTAACAGGGTTTTTTGTTTTTTTTTTACTGTTAATAATGTGATGTGAGTTTGAGGCAATTGGGGGGAATAATACTTCTTCTTCGAGTGATTGCTCACATCCATTCCAGTTAGGTGTGCGCGCCGCGCGCGCACGTTCGTCGGAAACTTTTTACCCTAGCAACTCCAGTGGGCCGGCAGGTCGCCCCCTGGAGTGGCGCCGCCATGGCGCCCAATATATATCCCTGCCGGCCCGCCCGCTCCTCAGTTCCTTCTTACCGCCGTGTCGGTCGTTGGAACTGTGGAGCGCGGCATAGCTGTCCTCCACGTCCCTAGCTCTCCTAGTTATCTATCGTTTATCTATCGGTCATCTCTAGTCCATTATAGTTGTTAATTAGTTGGTTAAGTAGATAGTTAAGTTAAACAGTTGTTAAGTAGTTCTTCGCCAGGGGCTTAGCCCTTCCCGGCACCCGGCGCCAGGCTCATGCCTGTTTCGCCGGGCTTCAAGCAGTGTGCGGCCTGCAAGAAGCCCATGCCTACCAGCGATCCCCACGAAGCGTGCCTGAAGTGCCTCGGGGAATCGCACAGATCCGACAAGTGCCGCATCTGTAAGGCTTTTAAGCCAAGGACAAAGAAGGAGAGGGATCAAAGGCTCCGGACTCTCCTCATGGAGGCGGCACTTGACCCGACGGCTTCGCAGGCCGTGATCTTGGCGCCGGCACCGGATCGCACCGGCACAGAGAAGACTCCCCGGCACCGACCCTCTCCGGCACCGGAGTCAGAACCAAGGCCGTCGAAGTCCAATACTCCGGCCAGGCAGACCCGGCTAGAGCGCCCGGCCTCGACATCGGCCGCGGCGCCGCTGGCACCATCGACTCCGGGCCCGGCGGGTCCGTCGAGTCCGGTACCGCCGAGCTCCCCCATGAGATCTGGGGTTGAGATAATGGTCCCATCCACACCGGAGACCTTCGCCTCGGCTCGGGACCTCATAGCCCTGACTGAGCCCACTCGGCTGCCACCCCCGGTACCTCCGGTGCGGGTTGTGTCCAGAGGCAAGCCCATGATGTCGGCACCGCCCAGAAACTCTCGTTCACGATCCAGGTCCCGACGTCTTGGGCGCTCCAGGTCCCGCCGCCGCTTGCAGTCCCGGCACCGCTCCCCTCAGCGGTACCGGTCGCACTCGCGGCACCGGTCGACATCGAGACGATCGCGGTCAGGTTCCAGTCGCAGAGACCGGCACCGCGATTCCAGGAGCAGGTCCCGACGCTACTCGCCGCACCGGTCGACCTCCCGGCACCGAGCTGGTGGCAGGTCCCGGTCTCGGTCGACCTCCCGGCACCGAGCTGGTGGTAGGTCCCGGTTGACCTCCCGGCACCGAGCCGGTGGCAGGTCCCGGCACCGAAGCGGCGCCCGGTACCGATCAGGATCCCGGCACCGTGACAGATCCCGGTCCCGATCCCGATCCCGGCACCGGTATGACTCCCGGCACCGGTCCCCGGCACCGAGACGATCCTCCGTGCCGACCCGCGCAGATCCTTACCATCCAGGGTCGGCCCCACCATGGCCCTCGAGACAGCCGTCCGTATCCTCCCAAACGGACAGCGGGTATGCGCTGGGCACCGACCGGCAGGCGGCGCTGTTCGGTGATCCGCCGCTGCAGGACCAAGGCCCACAACAGTGGGGATTCTGGACACCCTGGGCATACCATCAGGCCCAGGGCCCCCAGCAGCTCCCTGCTAGGCCGGCGACTGCGGAGCGTAGGGCTCCTGAAGCCTCGTTGTCTCGCCCCCCTCCCTCCCCGGAAGGGGAGGAAGGGTCCAAGCAGCAAGACTCCGCTGTGGCTCCTGAGGCAGAGGCGAGGGCTGAGGAAGACCCTCAGTTAGACACTCTCGTGCCTGGGGTCTCCTCATCCTCCTCCCCGGATGAGGCGGTGGCGGGTACCTCCTCCAACAGTCCCCCCCCGCTGGATCTCAGGGCGCACCAAGACCTCCTCAGGCGATTGGCTCAAAATCTGAGTCTGCAGGCAGAGGAGGTCTCGGAGATAGAGGATCCAATTGTAACCATCCTCTCTTCTGATGCTCCCACCAGGGTCGCCCTGCCCTTCATACGGACCATCCAGGCCAACGCCAACACCATCTGGCAGTCTCCGGCCTCCATCCCTCCGACAGCGAAAGGCGTCGAGAGGAAGTACATGGCCCCTTCTAGGGGATACGAATATCTCCATGTACACCCGACTCCGTGTTCACTGGTGGTGCAATCAGTGAACGATAGGGAGCGTCATGGCCAGGAGGCTCCAGCCCCCAAATCCAGAGAAGCCAGGCGGATGGACCTCCTTGGCCGTAAGGTGTACTCGGCTGGGGCGCTGCAGCTCAGGGTCTCCAACCAGCAAGCCCTGCTGAGCAGATATGCCTTTAATTCCTGGGTGGCAGTGGACAAATTTAAGGAGCTGCTGCCACAAGATGCTCGCCAAGAGCTTGCGGCCATCTTGGACGAAGGCAAGAAGGTCGCACGCACGTCCTTGCAAGCCTCCTTGGACGCTGCGGACTCGGCTGCCCGTACCCTCGCGTCAGGAGTTACGATGCGTCGCATCTTCTGGCTGCAGGTTTCCGGCCTTCCGCCGGAGCTCCAGCATACTATACAGGACCTTCCTTTCGAAGGCCAGGGCTTGTTCTCTGACAAGACAGACCCCAGACTCAAGAGTCTGAAAGACAACCGGGTCATTATGCGGTCCCTCGGGATGCACACCCCCGTGACGCAGCGTAGACCCTTCAGGTCGCAGCAACAACAACAGCGCAGGCCGTTTTCCCAGTTCCGCCAGCGGCAGGACCTTAACAGGCGCCGCGGCAGGAACGGAAGGCGCAGGCATTCGGGGAACCAAGAGGGGCAGAACCAAGGCTCCTCAAAACCCCCGCCTGGACCTAAGCCTTCATTTTGAAGGTGCGCCCGAGGGCGCAGTAACAGTTTCCCCTATGGATCCTTCCCCCCCGTTTTCCAACTGCCTTTCGTTTTTCCTCCCGGCGTGGTCCCAAATAACATCGGACCGCTGGGTCTTAAGCACGGTGTAGACGGGATACCGCCTGCAGTTTGTTTCATTTCCTCCTTCCCGCCCTCCTTCCTCGTCCCTCTTCAGGGACCCCTCTCACGAGCAATTCCTTCGGCAGGAGGTGCAGACGCTCCTCAGCAAAGGAGCTATAGAGGCGGTTCCGGAAAGCGAGAAAGGCAAGGGGTTTTATTCCCGCTACTTTCTGATCCCCAAGGCCAAGGGAGGCCTCAGGCCTATCCTCGACCTGCGAGAGCTCAACAAATACCTGGTGAAGTTGAAGTTCCGCATGGTATCCCTGGGGACCATTATTCCATCCCTGGATCCGGGAGACTGGTACGCCGCCCTCGACATGCAGGATGCGTATTTCCACATTGCCATTTGGCCGCGCCACAGACGCTTCCTCCGCTTCGTGGTGGGGGCTCTTCATTATCAATTTGCAGTCCTCCCATTTGGCCTGTCCACGGCCCCGAGGGTGTTTACAAAATGCATGGCAGTTGTCGTGGCGCATCTTCGACGCAACCGTGTCCACGTGTTCCCTTATCTGGACGATTGGTTGATTCGGGGCACGTCGGAACAACAAGTCAACAGCCATGTCCGTGTGATCACCGGCATGTTTGCAAGTCTGGGCCTCTTGATAAACACAGACAAGTCCACCCTGAGGCCCACTCAGAAGGTGGAATTTATCGGGGCCGTCCTGGACGCCACTGTGGGCAGGGCCTCGCTGCCTCTGCAACGGTTCCAGACCATGGCGGCGATCGTTCAACGTTTGCGGTCAGCCCCATTGACGTCAGTGAGGACATGTCTAACCCTGTTAGGCCACATGGCGGCTTGCACCTTTGTGACCGATTACGCTCGGCTCCGCATGAGGCCTCTCCAGCTGTGGCTTATCAGTCATTACAGGCCGGCAAGGCAACCGTTAGACATGTTAGTCACAATCCCCCAGAAGGTCTTAGATTCTCTCGGCTGGTGGCTAGACCAGTCCGTATTATGTGCGGGTCTTCCCTTCCACCCCTCTCAGCCCTCGGTATCCCTGACGACGGATGCCTCAGATCTAGGCTGGGGGGCCCACCTAGGGACCCTGCGGACACAGGGCCTGTGGTCTCAGGAGGAGGTGGGGCTACACATCAACATGCGGGAGTTGAGAGCGGTCCGCCTTGCTTGTCAAGCGTTCTGTCATCAGCTTCAGGGTCGTTGTGTCGCCGTGTTCACGGACAACACGACGACCATGTACTATATCAACAAGCAGGGCGGCACCAGGTCCTCCTCCCTGTGCCACGAGGCGATACGACTCTGGGACTTTTGCGTAGCCCACTCCATTCACCTCAGGGCTTCTTTCCTCCCTGGAGTACGGAACACGCTGGCGGATCGATTGAGCAGATCCTTCCTGTCACACGAGTGGTCCCTTCGCCCGGACGTCGCTCTCTCCATTTTCCGGAGGTGGGGTTATCCCCGGGTGGACCTCTTCGCGTCCAAGGGGAACAGGAAGTGCCAAGCGTTCTGCTCCTTTCAGGGCAGGGAGCCGGGGTCGATAGCGGATGCCTTCCTCATCCAGTGGTCGACCCACCTGTACTATGCGTTTCCCCCCGTTCCCTCTGGTCCACAAGGTCCTCCTGAAGGTGCGCAGGGACAGGGCTCTCGTGATCATGGTGGCCCCGGCATGGCCCAGGCAGCACTGGTACACCATGCTGCTGGACTTGGCCGTAGCCGACCCAGTTCCCCTGCCCCTTCATCCGGACCTGATTACCCAGGACCACGGGACCCTCTGTCACCCAGACCTGCAGTCGCTGCACCTGGCGGCGTGGCTCCTGCGTGGCTGACTGGTTCCGAGCTGCGCTGCTCCACGCCTGTGAGGGAGGTGCTCTTGAGCAGCAGGAAACCGTCCACAAGAGCCACATATTCAGCGAAATAGAAACGCTTCTCCTGTTGGTGCGTAGAGAGAAATCTCCGCCCTATGGAAGTTTCGGTGACCGAAATCTTAGACTATGTTTGGTCCCTCAAAGGGCAAGGTCTGGCCTTATCGTCGTTGCGAGTCCACCTAGCAGCTATCTCCACCTTTCACCCGGGTGCGGACGGTCGCTCCGTTTTTTCTCACCCGACGGTGTCGAGATTCCTTAAAGGGCTGGAACGTTTATTCCCTAACGTCCGTCCCCCTGCTCCGACCTGGGATCTTAACCTGGTGTTGTCCCGGCTCATGGGGCCCCCCTTTGAGCCGTTAGCTACTTGCTCCCTGCTCTACCTCTCTTGGAAGACTGCCTTTCTAGTAGCTATCACCTCAGCTAGACGGGTGTCGGAACTCCGAGCTCTTGTGGTAGACCCCCCATATACGGTCTTCCACAAAGACAAGGTGCAGCTGAGACCACACCCTGCATTTCTGCCCAAGGTGGTCTCAGCCTTCCACGTCAACCAAGAGATTTTCCTCCCGGTTTTTTTCCCAAAATCTCACTCCTCAGGCAGGGAGCAGCAGCTCCACTCGCTGGATGTCCGTAGGGCTCTCGCGTTCTACATAGAGAGGACCAAACCCTTCCGAAAATCCCCCCAGCTTTTCGTGGCGGTAGCGGACCGTATGAAAGGGCTTCCTATCTCCTCCCAGAGGGTATCCTCTTGGGTCACGTCCTGTATCAGGACCTGTTATGACTTGGCCCATGTCCCTACGGGCCGTGTGACTGCGCATTCTACCAGGGCGCAGGCGTCGTCGCTGGCTTTCCTCGCCCGTATGCCCATCCAGGAAATCTGTCGGGCAGCGACCGGGTCATCGGTCCACACCTTTGCTTCCCACTACGCCCTGGTCCAGCAGTCAAGGGAGGATGCGGCCTTCGGAACTGCAGTGCTCCGTGCCGCAACTTCTCACTCCGACCCCACCGCCTAGGTATGGCTTGGGAGTCACCTAACTGGAATGGATGTGAGCAATCACTCGAAGAAGAAAAGACGGTTACTAACCTTTGTAACTGTTGTTCTTCGAGATGTGTTGCTCACATCCATTCCACACCCGCCCTCCTTCCCCACTGTCGGAGTAGCCGGCAAGAAGGAACTGAGGAGCGGGCGGGCCGGCAGGGATATATATTGGGCGCCATGGCGGCGCCACTCCAGGGGGCGACCTGCCGGCCCACTGGAGTTGCTAGGGTAAAAAGTTTCCGACGCGCGGCACGCACATGGATGTGAGCAACACATCTCGAAGAACAACAGTTACAAAGGTGAGTAACCGTCTTTTACTAACCCAAAGGCTCAAGCACACATGGCTAGGGGACAGAAAAAGCATGAGTCTTTTAAATGCATGTGTTTTTTTGAAAAGTATATGGTTGCAAACTTTTTTTGGTGTATTTATAAAGCTGCTGTTTTGTGGGGGAGTGGGGGGGTCTGTGGCATAAGTGTAGTTTTCTTAAAGTACTTGGTTTGTTTCAAACTAGCAAGGTGTTTTTTTTTAACTGTGCATAATGTGATGTTTTAAAAATCAGTTTGAGGCAATTGTGGAGAATAATACTAACTAACCCAAAAGACCCAAGCACACATGGCAGGGAGACAAAACAAGCATGGCCCTATTAAATACATGTGGTATAGTATTTGGTTTATTGCAAACCAACAGGGTTTTTTACTGTGCAAAATTTTTTTTTAAATGGATTTTAAAAGCAATTCGTTTTTTTATTCTGCAAAATGAGATATATTTAAAAAATGATTGTGGGAGGGTTGTGGTTTTTTTAAGTGGTAGAAATAAACTCAAAACCTGTGTTTGTTATACAGTCTGAAATGGATTATTTTGTTTTAAAGCTAAGACTTTTTATATAGAAAAACACCCTAATGAATATTTTATTTTTTTAAGTTTACAAGATGGTTTCATATGTTTTATAATAATGTTGTTTGCTCCACAGTACAGTTAAAACATCAGAGATCCTTAGACCAGATGGAAAAAAGCTCAAAAGAAAAAGGAAACAGACAGGTGAAAAAGAAAATTCACCAGCATCAGTGACGGATGGATGGATGAAACCCAGTAAATATATTTTGCTCATTGGTTTGGTTGTTTTATGAGGTTTTCTATTTTAAGTAAATACATAGGTGTGGGCGAGAAAGCTAGTAAAGTTCAGTTTTGTAATCCCATCTCCCCCATAGGCATGGGCAACTTTTCTGACAGTGCTGTAGACAGAGCTACAAGGACACCTCGTCCAGAACCGCCAAAGAACCAGGAATCTGATTTGAGACCTTTAACAATGCACAACAGCACAAGAGTGCAGATGAAGCATCAGGGTGGTCCAAACTTCACATACGTCAAACCCAAGGACAAGACAAAAGACTCTGTTAAAAAACAACCAAGCAAACAACTCCATTTCCGCAGCGGCCACCACCACCACACCAAGCCCAGAGGAAACTGTGAGCGAAAATGCACACATTCATGCGCTTTAGTGTTGTGAATAAAAAAAAACAAAACAAGGACTGACAAACCCATTCTCCCAAAACCATAAGCTCGTCACAGCTTCCCCATATTCTAGTATTTGGGAAGAGTATGATGCTTCATTCAGAAAACTGATGGATGCTGTATCCTCAGAGAGTCTCAAAGAAAGACATTCTAAAAAGATTTGGGAAAAACAGACGTTTTGTTCAGAACACTGCTGAACTCTGTATCCTCAGGGGGTCTAAAAGACAGGAGAGCTGGAAAAGGTGGCTCTGACCAGGTGTGACTAGTCGTGGAAAGGGACCTGGGTAAAAGGGGCACCCTCTAGATTACACAGGGGGGACAGTGCTTGGGGGATAAACAAATGGCTGCCAAAAAGTTTCAAGCCAGGGTAGATGTAAAATTTTTAAATAGAGCTAAAAAGGTAGTGAGAAAAAAAAAGATGCCCCCTACTGGAGGCTCTCAAACTGCCTTGTCTGAAAATGGGGAGGCGGAATCAGACTCTGGTTTAGAAAATTCCCCAGAGGGCTTTCTAGATGGGTCCCCTTTACTCCCAATAGCCATCACGGAGACTCCTTTGATGTAGAAGATGCTGCTAATGGTCCGGTAGAGGAACCCCCAAGAAACCCTGAAAATGCAGGGGTGTATAGGGAGACAGTGAGAAGTTGGCAACGTGAATTATCTAGATTTGGGGGGTCGGTGTATTGTGAGTAATCTCGCTTTCTCAATCTTGAGTAAATAAATTCAACTCGGCAGGTTGTTGAAGCCCCACACCGGGGGATACAGTTAGTGCTCAGTGACTGTAGTAGGCCCTGATGACTATGTTCAGTTATGTTTGGAGAGCCGTAATTTAACTAACCCTTTGTTTTCAGTCAGAAGAACTAGGGATGGGCTGTCTGCTGAGGATTTCTGAAATCAGACCTCAAAGCTGCTACAGAGCAATAGAGTTGCATGTCAATGGGACATTGCACCTCGTGACAGTTATAAAAAAAAGGGGGCGGCGCGCTTGTAGAGTTTTAAATTCTATCCTTCGTAGTCAAATTATTCATAAAAAGAGACAATCTTTAGCAGACCTAGTTTACACTGGTACCAATCTGTGTTTTGCGGGTGGACTCTTGGCCATCATGTCCAATCATAAATCTATGGACACGGAATTGTTAGCGGAGGCGAGAAAGTTGCATGAGAAACTGGGGTGGTCAGATAAAAAAGGGTTATGCTCAGCGATGTAGCAAAGTTTCCACAGTATTTAGGAGTTAACATACAGGTGGTGCTGTATACGGCGAAAGGCAGCTGGGGCCTTTTTAAAGTAGGGGGCACAGCGTACCCCAGGACTTATTTATTTCATCCTGTTCCACGATGAGCATTATTTTGGACAGACTTATTGACTGTGCATCAAAACACCAAGCTGAATGCCTGTCTAAAACTGTGTGTGATAAGTGTCAGCCTTATGTGGACAAGCGGCACAGGGGTAAAGGGAGGCGATGTAAGCCGTGTCAGGGTTTGATCGTTGGTGATGTAGACAGCCACTTCTGTTTTATGGACAACCTTAGAAAGCCTGAATCCCTAGAAAAGTATATTTTTTATGATTTTGAATGCACGTAGAAGACTGGGTTGCACACTCCCAATTACATTTTTGCTATGTCCCTAAAGCCAGAAAAATCCTGGGAATCTAAGGGCGATAAGTGTCTTCTATGTTTGTTAAGACCTTTATTGGCAAAGTTTCGGGACTACACGTTCCTAGCACACAATTCCATAGGTTACAATACTTACTCTATCATTAGGCAGTTACTGAAGGTAAAGATGTGCCTAGAACTGATCACTCAGGGTAGTAAATTAATGTGTGTGGAAGTTAAGGCCCTGGGGATTTGTTTTATAGACTCTTTAAACTTCTTGCCCATGACGTTTAGCAAGCTACCGCAGCCGATGGGATTTGCAGGGTGCAAAGGTTATTTTCCACATTTTTTAACACTTTAGAAAACCAAAATTACGTGGGGCCTATGCCCAGTGTGGACCACTATGATGCAGAAAGCATGATGACCAGGGAAAAAGCAATTTCTCGACTGGTATCGGGGCCACAGCTCTGAGGTGTTTGACTTGCAGAAAGAGCTCGCGCATTACTGTCAGTAGGATGTCAAATTTTTGAGATTGGCTTCTATCCTATACAGAAAAGAGATTAGGAAAATGACGGAGAAGAGAGAGATAGTGGAGAAAGAACCTGGTCAATTCACCAAGTTAAAACTGTGTATAGATCCATTCCGGTACATAACATTGGATCTGTCTGCATGGCTATGTACAGGTTTATGTTTTTGGAGCCTAACACAGAAGCTCTTCTCCCTCCAGACAACTATCATATGCAGAAAAAGAAATTTTCGACCCCATCTATTCGGTGGCTGTTGTATCTCTCTCAAAGAAAATATACAAACACGACACGCTTTACAGAGTGAGGAACTACAGGCAGGCCCCTACTTTTTAGATGGTTATGCCAATGCTAAGGGGGCACAGACAGCCTTAGAGTTTAATGGGTGTTTTTTCCATGGCTGTGTCACCTGTCCTTGTGAAAAAGCACAAAACACTATGATGGGGATCTCTTTTGGGTTTCTTTATTACAAGACGCAGCTCAAGACTGACTATCTAAAATGACTTGGTTTTTAGTGAGGACTCTTTGGGAGCATAAGTGGGAGGTGATGAAAGAAACAGACAGGGAGCTTGCAGACTTTTTAAACTGAGCCCAGTTACCCCAGCCTCTCGTGCCTAGGGATGCTCCTTTTTGGGGGAGGACAAATCCTATCTGCCTATATTACAAGCCTAACCTCGGGGAAGAAACCCACTATTATGATTTTCCCAGCCTGTACCCTTTCATAAACAAAAGCAAAGTATAAACTATATCGGGCTGTCCGATACGGTATGACAAATTTGGACCCCTTGCAAATTATTTTGGAAATGCAAAAGTTAAAATGTACCCCCTGCGAGGCCTCTTTCCCCCACTGTTACCTGTCAGAGTGGATGGCAAGCTTATGTTCCCGCTACGCCGAACCTGTGGAGAAACCCAGCAGCGGGAAACATGTACCCATAATGACGAAGAAACGGCCATCCTGGGGACTTGGTGCACGGTGGAATTAAACGCTGTCATAGTGAAGGGGCACGCAGCGGCTAAAATCTATGAAATCTGGCATTTAATGAAAAATCTGATGAACTCTTTTCAGAGTACATAAAATTACACCTCCGCCAGAAACAAGAGGCTTCAGGGTATCCTGGCTGGTACACAGATGAAGAAAAATAAAAATAAGTACATTAGCGATATCTACCAGAAAGAAGGCATGCGTTTATGCCAACATGAGATCAGATCAAACCCTGCTTAAACGCCAAATCGCTAAACTGTTTTTAAATTCTTTGTGGGGTAAATTCGGCCAAAGAACCAACCTACCCAACATCAGCACGTGACAGACCCTGACGAAGTCTTTCAGTACCTGTTTTCCCCCAATTACGAGGTTTCATCCTGCAAGTTTATCGAATATGAAACAGCATGTGTGTCTTGGAAGCACGCAAAAGAACGGTACTCTGTCTCTGACAATACCAATGTTTTCATAGCCTGTTTCACCACTGCTTATGCCCACTTAGAACTATACAGCCTCCTAGATGGGTTGCAAGAGCGGTATCTGTACCACGACAGTAACTCAGTGATACTTGATAAAAGGGTGGGTGACTGGAATCCCCCCTTTGGGGGATTATTTAGGAGACCTCAGGAGCGAGATCCCACCAGATCAACACATCATCGAGTTTGTGTTGGCAGGCCCGAAAACGTATGGATATCAGCTGTCGGGAGGAAAGACCTGTAGGAAAGTCAAAGGTACTACCCTAAACGTAGCAAATTGTGAAAAGATCAGCTTTGACAGTTTGAAAGATCTAGTCCTGGACTATTTCACGGGTCTGTGAGAAAACACCTCAAAAAAGAGGTGCAGCAGCCCTCTATTGTAAGAAATAAAAATCAGTGGCAAATAGAGAGAAAAACCCTTAAAAAATACAGAAAGTCATTTACAACATGAGGGTCCTAGGAGAAAGGTTTAAAACCCTGCCTTACGGCTTTTGAAAAATGGTTATGAGGTAAAAACACCCCTTTTCTGCAATTCTTGCAGGGCCTAGCAACCGCAGGAAAAGTTACTTTATTAAAAACGTGTTGGATAATGCCAAACACTGTCTGTTGTGCCTGAGAATATTTTGTGGTGTTACAGTTGTTGGTAACCTCTGTATGAAGAACTGCTCTGTGAATATGCCTTTATCAATTTTGTGGAGAGGCTGCCTGATGCTTTTGACGATGACCATTTGTTTCCTACTAATAAAGTAAATATGATTATATCATAGACGATCTGATGAACTCTGCTTGTAAAAGCGATGAAATCGAGAAAGCCTTTACCAAGTATGTGCATCACAGAAACCTGAGCATTGGGTATATAGTTCAAAATGTATTTTGTCAGGGAAAAAAGAGTCGCACAATTAACCAAAACACAAAGTACATGGTTCTGTTCAAAAACTCCCAGGGATAAATTACAAATCACTACGCTCGCTTGGCAAATGTACCCTGGCAAAGCTCAATTCTTTCTAGAAGCTTTGAGGATATTACCAAAAGACCTTATGGCTACCTGGTGGTGGATTTAAACGCTTCCACATCAGAAGCTTATAGACTAAGAACTGGTCTTTTCCCTCCAGACCAGTCGGCAGTTTATACTTTGAAAAGAACAACAGCCAGGTATAGAAAAAGATGAATTATTGGCAGGCCTCTTTTTAACAGCGGGGCTGCTGACCGAAAACATGTCTAGCTGCGTGAAGAGACACCTGGGCCTTTTAAAATTACTTAGCAAATCATCCCCACAGCAAACGAGGGCTATACTGTGTTGGGCCTCTGACAATCTAGTAGCGGCCACCTCAGAAATAGCGCTCAATACCTTAAAAGGAAACATACCTTTGACATAGAATCAAGTGCGCGTGCTGAAAAAGAGATGCACACTTAAACAAACTTTATGTAATAAAAGGGTTTCACTTAAAAGAAAGTAGCATCTGATAAAGCAGTCAAGGGGGTTTATTGGATCTCTGTTAAGTTTTGCTATCCCTCTGATAACGAGGCTTTTAACTAATCGATAATGGAGTATGCAGAAAAAATGTACCTGGTGCCCAGCCGCCAGTTGGGGCAATGAAAAAACGAAAATTGGCTAAAAGACCCGAATGGCTAAGTGTGTAATGTTTTTTACATTCTAAAATTTTTAAAACTGCTAACATTTTGCTTTAATAAAATATTTCTATACTTTTTTTAAAAAATAATAATCTGTGTACTTTTTCTCAATTGGTCATTGTTGTTTAAAAAAAAAAAAAACCACCACCAAACATCAAGTGTCTTTAAACCCCTCACCTGGGGTGCTTTACTGGGTAACATGGCTATGCAAATCATTGCAAGATACACGTCTGGGCTTGCTGAAACATGTTTTGAGTAAGGTGAGGCATGGCCAAGAATTTAAATGTATTTTTTACAAAATTCATCACCATCTGGTCATTTTTCAGTAAGTCATTTGAATATAATTTTAAAATCCAGTCAGAAGATAGACCTTTGCTACGATGATGTAAGAAAAACAGGCAGTGATAGCCGCAGGCGACAGAGTGGGGATCTTGTAATTGTCTATTCTGAAACACAATGTCTGTGGCATTTTTGTTTAAAAATTTCATAATGCTTTTAAGAAACACCACACTGTTTGAGGTATGCCCATATGAATCAAAAAGCTCTCCACGGGTATGCTCCGCCAGATACAAAGCGAGCCAGTGTTCACCCGGTTGGTTGTGTGGATGCATGTTCACCACCAGACCTAGGCGTCCCTGAGAAAGCTTTCCTCCAAGGAGCCAATCACAAGGGAACGTGTCTAAGAAATTCTTTTGCATGTAAGAGTCCGTTGACAAGATACATGAAAGCTGCACGGTGTCCAGGTTCATATGTAGTCAAACAGAACATTTCTCCTCTGATTATCTCTATGACATTGTCAAAAACCTCATACACAATCATATTGACGGTGACCATTAAAGCCTTCCCAAAACATATTTCTGCTCTCAGGTTCCCGGTTTTAATCAGGGAATAGTGATCAGCGCATTCCTGGTCGGGCGACAGGTCCACGGCAAACAAGGTGTAACCCTGTGCAAACTGCTCACAGTCAATTAACAGAGAACTCTCTTTCATGTGTTTACCAGCCTTCTGTACCAAATTCATGTATTCTCTCACGCAGCGTCCTGCCTCGAAGTCCGGTTGCAGAGGCTTGGTCGGTATCTGTTCACCATCCACATACAAGGCCACGAAACTAATATTGCAATGTTTAAAATGAAAGGGATTTTTAGCGTAACTTCTGCTAAAAGCATCATTATTCACAAACTCTAAGACAAGCATTTTGGGCAACTGTCCCAAGAACATGTTTTCCTGGTTACTGATCCTGCTGCCCGTGGGGATGATAAACACTTTCATTCCCACACGGCCCATGGGGTATTTAGCATTAGCAGTAAGCAGAGCCTCCACGTGCCTGAGACGGACACTCTGGGCCACCCGTATTTTCTTCACAAAAGGGACGCTGATATAATGCGCAGTTTAAAGCCTTCAACCGCACTACCCATTAAACAGAAAGCGTCGTTACTGCAAGTCAGTTTAATTTTCACATCCACTCAGTTCAACAAAAGTTTTTCTTGAAAAAACAGGTTGCTGTGTAGATGGCCCAGCAGCTCTATCATTCTGCACTTGGCTGTCAGCTTTGCAAACCTCACAAACCTTAGATTCCCTCCATCCAACTCCGTTTCTTCGTGCTGTCTGACAGTGTCTTTGTAAACAGGCCAGTGGAAAATTGTGTGGCGAAGATGTCATTGCTGTAATTGAGCACCGATTCTATAAAGGCCCTGTAAGGGTTAAAGTTGTTGCTCTTGGCTTATGAGGCAGTCTCCCCATGTAACATCGAACTGACTGAAAGCAAAGGCCACGGGGTAATTTAACAGACCCACCTCAGTGTTCACGGCAAGTTCAGTTCCGTCTCCTTTTACAATCTTGCAACACAGGTACCGCAGTATGTTGTTTAAATCCATATAATCTATGCCATTCTCTGCTATAAAAAGGTCAATGTGGGCAGACTTCATAACAGTCAATAGAGGCAGCACAATGTAGATGCTTTTCTCAGTGCTGGTCTGCATAGGCGCTATTTGGAACAAGCATAGTTCAGATTTGGTGCACTCTTCAGACCCGCAGTAAACAAAAGCAATATTGATTAAAATATGTCTCTTTTACCAGACAGAGCGTGTCTACTCTTTCGCCCAGGCTTCCTCTTGGACGTTAGCTTATGGATGGCCCTGTGTCAAAGCCCTTCTTTTAAAGGGTTTTGGGGGACCTGTGCATCGCAAGTATGACATATTTCTATCTCTCTTCCTCCTTTTAATGTACATCAGCACCGATCCCTCCTGTGAAGCTATATTCCCCACCTTCTCCAGAACAGCATGGGAGACAAGACCTATCACATCTTTAGCTATGTTTTGAGCAGCGTTTTCAGGACGAAACCCATCCTAATTGGTAGAGGACAGCGGGACGAGTTCTTAGAGGGGTCACACGATCCACTTCTGGATGGGTCACACCCACCCCAGAAGTCACCCTGATTGGTCAAATCTCCTCTTGGGGCAGTCTTTTCAGGATGAAACCCACCCTGATTGGTAGAGTATGGTGGGTGGAGTTCTTAGAGGGGTCACATGACACACCTTGCTTCCGGTTGTGTGGCCGTTTTGATCCCGGAAGTAATATCCCCATGGGACAGGACTTCCAGTGACAGGTGGGAGGGACTAGGGGGTCAAGGGGTGGGGCTTAAGGGGCCAACAGGCAGGGTTAGGGTTTGATTGATGATAGGGCCCTTATACACACACCTCTCACTGGTAGCTGTGATTACTTACTCTTGTTGCCATAGTTAAATTTGACGGGGGTGCACCCATAGTAAGGGGGATGGATGGTGTGTTCTGATCAATATGAAATGAAATAAAACCTCAGGAATTCACAGATGCTATTGGACAAATTAAATATAAGCTCTGCAGTTGGTAGAGCACTATTGGGCAGTTTAAATATAACCCCTGATGTTGGTGGAATGCTACTGGACAGTTTAAATATGGCCCAGGAGTTGGTTGAATGTTATGGGTTATTCTTTCTAGAAAAAACCCCCATTCCCAAACTTTAAGCATGAAAGAAACATGTTAAAAAAAAAAAAAAAAAACTAAACAAGCCCCAAGACATTAATTGATATCTGCAAAGGACACACCCACACTTGGAAAGGGGTACTGTTTAATAATGTAAGAAAGCCACAAATGTATTTTAACTTAAAATATATTAAAAAAAAAAAGCCAAGTTGTGTAGACAACTTGATTCCCCCACCCCAGATCACAAAACGGAATGTTATGGGAGGTTGCCCCAAAGTCCTTACAGATGTATTATTTCAGAGCGGTGGTGACTAAATTAACTTGTTAGTTACTATTTTCAAGTCTGTTTGAAACAATGGGCAAAAATGGCATAAAAACCTCAGGTATGTTAGCAACTGTCCTTTTCAACAGAAACTTTCTTGAAGGGCTGCTGGACTGCAAAAAGAGGTAAAACTTGCTGTCTTTAACTCTGAAACTATTTATTATATAAAGCCACTCTTTGCCCATGCTGTCTAAGTCAATAATGGTGCCTATGTTTATTGCAGTGTGATCTGTTTAGCATGGAACCAGTAACTTTAAACTGCATTTCACCACGTGACTAAGGTAAAAACTATTTTAACTATAGTTGTGCTTAATACTGTTATTTTTTTTTAAATAGGTGTTACACAGGTTATACAGGGATTTGGTGGTAATACTAACTAACATTTTTGCTTGTTCTTTAACCTGAAGGCCCAAACACAGATGGTAGGGAACAGAACAAGCATCTGCCTGCAACACTTTATCCCATAGTGAAAGGTAACTTTTTTGCAATTTCCTTTTAAATGCATGGGGGTTTATTGAAATGTATATGGCTAGTAACTTGGTTTTGTGTGTTTATAAAACTGTTGTTTTGTGTGTGAGAGGGTCTGTGCAAGGCGTAGGTGTAGATTTCTTAAAGTACTTGGCTTGTTTCAAACTAACAGGTTTTTTTTTTTACTGTGCATAATGTGATCTGTTTTAAAAATGGGATTGAGGCAATTGTGTGGAATAATACTGACTAACCCAAAGGCCCAAGTACACATGGCAGGGGGACAGAAAAAGCATGGCCCTATTAAATGCATTGGGTAAAGTATTTGGTTTGTTGCAAACCAACAGAGTTTTTTACTGTGCAAAATGTGTTTTAAAATAGATTTTAAAAGCAGTTTGGTTTTTTATTCTGCAAAATGAGATATATTTTAAAAATGTTTGTGGAGGGGGTTGATCATTTTTTAAGTGGTAGAAATAAACTCCAAACCTGTGTTTGTTGTACAGCCTGAAATGGATTATTTTGTTTTAAAGCTTTGACTTTTTAAATAGAAAAACACCCTAAAGAACATTTTATTTTTTTTTAAGTTTACAAGATGGTTTCATAATAATGTTGTTTGCTCCACAGTACAGTCGAAACATGAGAGATCCTTAGACCAGATGGAAAACAAGCTCAAAAGAAAAAGGAAACAGACAGGTGAAAAAGAAAATTCACCAGCATCAGTGACGGATGGATGGATGAAACCCAGTAAATATATTTTGCTCATTGGTTTGGTTGTTTTATGAGGTTTTCTATTTTAAGTAAATACATAGGTGTGGGCGAGAAAGCTAGTAAAGTTCAGTTTTGTAATCCCATCTCCCCCATAGGCATGGGCAACTTTTCTGACAGTCCTGTAGACAGAGCTACAAGGACACCTCGTCCAGAACCGCCAAAGAACCAGGAATCTGATTTGAGACCTTTAACAATGCACAACAGCACAAGAGTGCAGATGAAGCATCAGGGTGGTCCAAACTTCACATACGTCAAACCCAAGGACAAGACAAAAGACTCTGTTAAAAAACAACCAAGCAAACAACTCCATTTCCGCAGCGGCCACCACCACCACACCAAGCCCAGAGGAAACTGTGAGCGAAAATGCACACATTCATGCGCTTTAGTGTTGTGAATAAAAAAAAACAAAACAAGGACTGACAAACCATTCTCCCAAAACCATAAGCTCGTCACAGCTTCCCCATATTCTAGTATTTGGGAAGAGTCTGATGCTTCATTCAGAAAACTGATGGATGCTGTATCCTCAGAGAGTCTCAAAGAAAGACATTCTAAAAAGATTTGGGAAAAACAGACGTTTTGTTCAGAACACTGCTGAACTCTGTATCCTCAGGGGGTCTAAAAGACAGGAGAGCTGGAAAAGGTGGCTCTGACCAGGTGTGACTAGTCGTGGAAAGGGACCTGGGTAAAAGGGGCACCCTCTAGATTACACAGGGGGGACAGTGCTTGGGGAATAAACAAATGGCTGCCAAAAAGTTTCAAGCCAGGGTAGATGTAAAATTTTTAAATAGAGCTAAAAAGGTAGTGAGAAAAAAAAAAAAGATGCCCCCTACTGGAGGCTCTCAAACTGCCTTGTCTGAAAATGGGGAGGCGGAATCAGACTCTGGTTTAGAAAATTCCCCAGAGGGCTTTCTAGATGGGTCCCCTTTACTCCCAATAGCCATCACGGAGACTCCTTTGATGTAGAAGATGCTGCTAATGGTCCGGTAGAGGAACCCCCAAGAAACCCTGAAAATGCAGGGGTGTATAGGGAGACAGTGAGAAGTTGGCAACGTGAATTATCTAGATTTGGGGGGTCGGTGTATTGTGAGTAATCTCGCTTTCTCAATCTTGAGTAAATAAATTCAACTCGGCAGGTTGTTGAAGCCCCACACCGGGGGATACAGTTAGTGCTCAGTGACTGTAGTAGGCCCTGATGACTATGTTCAGTTATGTTTGGAGAGCCGTAATTTAACTAACCCTTTGTTTTCAGTCAGAAGAACTAGGGATGGGCTGTCTGCTGAGGATTTCTGAAATCAGACCTCAAAGCTGCTACAGAGCAATAGAGTTGCATGTCAATGGGACATTGCACCTCGTGACAGTTATAAAAAAAAGGGGGGCGGCGCGCTTGTAGAGTTTTAAATTCTATCCTTCGTAGTCAAATTATTCATAAAAAGAGACAATCTTTAGCAGACCTAGTTTACACTGGTACCAATCTGTGTTTTGCGGGTGGACTCTTGGCCATCATGTCCAATCATAAATCTATGGACATGGAATTGTTAGCGAAGGCGAGAAAGTTGCATGAGAAACTGGGGTGGTCAGATAAAAAAGGGTTATGCTCAGCGATGTAGCAAAGTTTCCACAGTATTTAGGAGTTAACATACAGGTGGTGCTGTATACGGCGAAAGGCAGCTGGGGCCTTTTTAAAGTAGGGGGCACAGCGTACCCCAGGACTTATTTATTTCATCCTGTTCCACGATGAGCATTATTTTGGACAGACTTATTGACTGTGCATCAAAACACCAAGCTGAATGCCTGTCTAAAACTGTGTGTGATAAGTGTCAGCCTTATGTGGACAAGCGGCACAGGGGTAAAGGGAGGCGATGTAAGCCGTGTCAGGGTTTGATCGTTGGTGATGTAGACAGCCACTTCTGTTTTATGGACAACCTTAGAAAGCCTGAATCCCTAGAAAAGTATATTTTTTATGATTTTGAATGCACGTAGAAGACTGGGTTGCACACTCCCAATTACATTTTTGCTATGTCCCTAAAGCCAGAAAAATCCTGGGAATCTAAGGGCGATAAGTGTCTTCTATGTTTGTTAAGACCTTTATTGGCAAAGTTTCGGGACTACACGTTCCTAGCACACAATTCCATAGGTTACAATACTTACTCTATCATTAGGCAGTTACTGAAGGTAAAGATGTGCCTAGAACTGATCACTCAGGGTAGTAAATTAATGTGTGTGGAAGTTAAGGCCCTGGGGATTTGTTTTATAGACTCTTTAAACTTCTTGCCCATGACGTTTAGCAAGCTACCGCAGCCGATGGGATTTGCAGGGTGCAAAGGTTATTTTCCACATTTTTTAACACTTTAGAAAACCAAAATTACGTGGGGCCTATGCCCAGTGTGGACCACTATGATGCAGAAAGCATGATGACCAGGGAAAAAGCAATTTCTCGACTGGTATCGGGGCCACAGCTCTGAGGTGTTTGACTTGCAGAAAGAGCTAGCGCATTACTGTCAGTAGGATGTCAAATTTTTGAGATTGGCTTCTATCCTATACAGAAAAGAGATTAGGAAAATGACGGAGAAGAGAGAGATAGTGGAGAAAGAACCTGGTCAATTCACCAAGATAAAACTGTGTATAGATCCATTCCGGTACATAACACTAGCATCTGTCTGCATGGCTATGTACAGGTTTATGTTTTTGGAGCCTAACACAGAAGCTCTTCTCCCTCCAGACAACTATCATATGCAGAAAAAGAAATTTTCGACCCCATCTATTCGGTGGCTGTTGTATCTCTCTCAAAGAAAATATACAAACACGACACGCTTTACAGAGTGAGGAACTACAGGCAGGCCCCTACTTTTTAGATGGTTATGCCAATGCTAAGGGGGCACGGACAGCCTTAGAGTTTAATGGGTGTTTTTTCCATGGCTGCGTCACCTGTCCTTGTGAAAAAGCACAAAACACTATGATGGGGATCTCTTTTGGGTTTCTTTATTACAAGACGCAGCTCAAGACTGACTATCTAAAATGACTTGGTTTTTAGTGAGGACTCTTTGGGAGCATAAGTGGGAGGTGATGAAAGAAACAGACAGGGAGCTTGCAGACTTTTTAAACTGAGCCCAGTTACCCCAGCCTCTCGTGCCTAGGGATGCTCCTTTTTGGGGGAGGACAAATGCTATCTGCCTATATTACAAGCCTAACCTCGGGGAAGAAACCCACTGTTATGATTTTCCCAGCCTGTACCCTTTCATAAACAAAAGCAAAGTATAAACTATATCGGGGTGTCCGATACGGTATGACAAATTTGGACCCCTTGCAAATTATTTTGGAAATGCAAAAGTTAAAATGTACCCCCTGCGAGGCCTCTTTCCCCCACTGTTACCTGTCAGAGTGGATGGCAAGCTTATGTTCCCGCTACGCCGAACCTGTGGAGAAACCCAGCAGCGGGAAACATGTACCCATAATGACGAAGAAACGGCCATCCTGGGGACTTGGTGCACGGTGGAATTAAACGCTGTCATAGTGAAGGGGCACGCAGCGGCTAAAATCTATGAAATCTGGCATTTTAATGAAAAATCTGATGAACTCTTTTCAGAGTACATAAAATTACACCTCCGCCAGAAACAAGAGGCTTCAGGGTATCCTGGCTGGTACACAGATGAAGAAAAATAAAAATAAGTACATTAGCGATATCTACCAGAAAGAAGGCATGCGTTTATGCCAACATGAGATCAGATCAAACCCTGCTTAAACGCCAAATCGCTAAACTGTTTTTAAATTCTTTGTGGGATAAATTCGGCCAAAGAACCAACCTACCCAACATCACCACGTGACAGACCCTGACGAAGTCTTTCAGTACCTGTTTTCCCCCAATTACGAGGTTTCATCCTGCAAGTTTATCGAATATGAAACAGCATGTGTGTCTTGGAAGCACGCAAAAGAACGGTACTCTGTCTCTGACAATACCAATGTTTTCATAGCCTGTTTCACCACTGCTTATGCCCACCTAGAACTATACAGCCTCCTAGATGGGTTGCAAGAGCGGTATCTGTACCACGACAGTGACTCAGTGATATTTGAGAAAAGGGTGGGTGACTGGAATCCCCCCTCTGGGGGATTATTTAGGAGACCTCAGGAGCGAGATCCCACCAGATCAACACATCATCGAGTTTGTGTTGGCAGGCCTGAAAACGTATGGATATAAGCTGTCGGGAGGAAAGACCTGTAGGAAAGTCAAAGTTCCTACCCTAAACGTAGCAAATTGTGAAAAGATCAGCTTTGACAGTTTGAAAGATCTCGTCCTGGACTATTTCACGGGTCTGTGAGAAAACACCTCAAAAAAGAGGTGCAGCAGCCCTCTATTGTAAGAAATAAAAATCAGTGGCAAATAGAGAGAAAAACCCTTAAAAAATACAGAAAGTCATTTACAACAAGAGGGTCCTAGGAGAAAGGTTTAAAACCCTGCCCTACGGCTTTTGAAAAATGGTTATGAGGTAAAAACACCCCTTTTCTGCAATTCTTGCAGGGCCTAGCAACCGCAGGAAAAGTTACTTTATTAAAAACGTGTTGGATAATGCCAAACACTGTCTGTTGTGCCTGAGAATATTTTGTGGTGTTACAGTTGTTGGTAACCTCTGTATGAAGAACTGCTCTGTGAATATGCCTTTATCAATTTTGTGGAGAGGCTGCCTGATGCTTTTGACGATGACCATTTGTTTCCTACTAATAAAGTAAATATGATTATATCATAGACGATCTGATGAACTCTGCTTGTAAAAGCGATGAAATCGAGAAAGCCTTAAGCAAGTATGTGCATCACAGAAACCTGAGCATTGGGTATATAGTTCAAAATGTATTTTGTCAGGAAAAAAAGAGTCGCACGATTAACCAAAGCACAAAAATACATGGTTCTGTTCAAAAACTCCCAGGGATAAATTACAAATCGCTACGCTCGCTTGGCAAATGTACCCTGGCAAAGCTCAATTCTTTCTAGAAGCTTTTGAGGATATTACCAAAAGACCTTATGGCTGCCTGGTGGTGGATTTAAATGCTTCCACATCAGAAGCTTATAGATTAAGAACTGGTCTTTTCCCTCCACACTGGCTGGCGGTTTATACTTTGAAAAGAACAACAGCCGGGTATAAAAAGAGATGAATTATTGGTAGGCCTCTTTTTAACAGCCGGGGCTGCTGACCGAAAACATGTTTAGCTGCGTGAAGAGAAACCTGGGCCTTTTAAAATTACTTAGCAAATCATCCCCACAGCAAACGAGGGCTATACTGTGTTCGGCCTCTGACAATCTAGTAGCGGCCACCTCAGAAATAGCGCTCAATACCTTAAAAGGAAACGTACCTTTGACACAGAATCAAGTGCGCATGCTGAAAAAGAGACGCACACTTAAACAAACTTTATGTAATAAAAGGGTTTCACTTAAAAGAAAGTAGCATCTGATACAGCAGTCAAGGGGGTTTATCGGATCTCTGTTAAGTTTTGCTATCCCTCTGATAACGGGGCTTATAACTAATCGATAATGGAGTATGCAGAAAAAATGTACCTGGGGCTCTGCCGCCAGTTGAGGCAATGAAAAAAAGAAAATTAGCTAAAAGAGCTGAATGGCTCAGTGTGTAATGTATTTTACATTCTAAAATTTTTAAAACTGCTAACGTTTTGCTTTAATAAAACATTTCTATTATTTTTTAAAAAAAGTATAATCTGTGTACTTTTTCTCAATTGGTCATTGTTGTTTAAAAAAAAAAAAAAACACCACCAAACATCAAGTGTCTTTAAACCCCTCACCTGGAATGCTTTACTGGATAACATGGCTATGCAAATCATTGCAAGATACACGTCTGGGCTTGCTGAAACATTTTTTGAGTAAGGATAGGCATGCCCAAGAATTTATATGTATTTTTTACAAAATTCATCACCATCTAGTCATTTCTCAGTAAGTCATTTGAATATAATATTAAAATCCAGTCAGAAGATAGACCTTTGCTACGATGATGTAAGAAAAACAGGCAGTGATAGCCGCAGGCGACAGAGTGGGGGTCGCGCAATTGTCTATTGTGAAACACAATGTCTGTGGCATTTTTGTTTAAAAAGTTCATAATGCTTTTAGGAAACACCACACTGTTTGAGGTATGCCCATATGAATCAAAAAGCTCTCCACGGGTATGCTCCGCCAGATACAAAGCGAGCTAGTGTTCATCCGGTTGGTTGTGTGGATGCGTGTTCACCACCATACCTAGGCATCCCTGAGACAGTTTTCTTCCAAGGAGCCAGTAGCAAGGGAACGTGTCTAAGAAATTCTTTTGCATGTAAGAGTCCGTTGACAAGATACATGAAAGCTGCACGGTGTCCAGGTTCATATGTAGTCAAACAGAACATTTCTCCTCCGATTATCTCTATGACATTGTCAAAAACCTCATACACAATCATATTGACGGTGACCGTTAAAGCCTTCCCAAAACATATTTCTGCTCTCAGATTCCCGGTTTTAATCAGGGAATAGTGATCAGCGCATTCCTGGTCGGGCGACAGGTCCTCGGCAAACAAGGTGTAACCCTGTGCAAACTGCTCACAGTCAATTAACAGAGAACTCTCTTTCATGTGTTTACGAGCCTTCTGTACCAAATTCATGTATTCTCTCACGCAGCGTCCTGCCTCGAAGTCCGGTTGCAGAGGCTTGGTCGGTATCTGTTCACCATCCATATACAAGGCCACAAAATTAATATCGTAATGTTTAAAATGAAAGGGATTTTTAGCGTAACTTCTGCTAAAGGCATCATTATCCACAAACTCTAAGACAAGCATTTTGGGCAACTGTCCCAAGAACATGTTCTCCTGGTTACTGATCCTGCTGCCCGTGGGGATGATAAACACTTTCATTCCCACACGGCCCATGGGGTATTTAGCATTAGCAGTAAGCAGGACCTCCACGTGCCTGAGACGGACACTCTGGGCCACCCGTATTTTCTTCACAAAAGGGACGCTGATATAATGCGCAGTTTAAAGCCTTCAACCGCACTACCCATTAAACAGAAAGCGTCGTTACTGCAAGTCAGTTTAATTTTCACATCCACTCAGTTCAACAAAAGTTTTTCTTGAAAAAACAGGTTGCTGTGTAGATGGCCCAGCAGCTCTATCATTCTGCACTTGGCTGTCAGCTTTGCAAACCTCACAAACCTTAGATTCCCTCCATCCAACTCCGTTTCTTCGTGCTGTCTGACAGTGTCTTTGTAAACAGGCCAGTGGAAAATTGTGTGGCGAAGATGTCATTGCTGTAATTGAGCACCGATTCTATAAAGGCCCTGTAAGGGTTAAAGTTGTTGCTCTTGGCTTATGAGGCAGTCTCCCCGTGTAACATCGAACTGACTGAAAACAAAGGCCATGGGGTAATTTAACAGACCCACCTCAGTGTTCACGGCAAGTTCAGTTCCGTCTCCTTTTACAATCTTGCAACACAGGTACCGCAGTATGTTGTTTAAATCCATATAATCTATGCCATTCTCTGCTATAAAAAGGTCAATGTGGGCAGACTTCATAACAGTCAATAGAGGCAGCACAATGTAGATGCTTTTCTCAGTGCTGGTCTGCATAGGCGCTATTTGGAACAAGCATAGTTCAGATTTGGTGCACTCTTCAGACCCGCAGTAAACAAAAGCAATATTGATTAAAATATGTCTCTTTTACCAGACAGAGCGTGTCTACTCTTTCGCCCAGGCTTCCTCTTGGATGTTAGCTTATGGATGGCCCTGTGTCAAAGCCCTTCTTTTAAAGGGTTTTGGGGGACCTGTGCATCGCAAGTATGACATATTTCTATCTCTCTTCCTCCTTTTAATGTACATCAGCACCGATCCCTCCTGTGAAGCTATATTCCCCACCTTCTCCAGAACAGCATGGGAAACAAGACCTATCACATCTTTAGCTATGTTTTGAGCAGCGTTTTCAGGACGAAACCCATCCTAATTGGTAGAGGACAGCGGGACGAGTTCTTAGAGGGGTCACACGATCCACTTCTGGATGGGTCACACCCACCCCAGAAGTCACCCTGACTGGTCAAATCTCCTCTTGGGGCAGTCTTTTCAGGATGAAACCCACCCTGATTGGTAGAGTATGGTGGGTGGAGTTCTTAGAGGGGTCACATGACACACCTTGCTTCCGGTTGTGTGGCCGTTTTGATCCCGGAAGTAATATCCCCATGGGACAGGACTTCCAGTGACAGGTGGGAGGGACTAGGGGGTCAAGGGGTGGGGCTTAAGGGGCCAACAGGCAGGGTTAGGGTTTGATTGATGATAGGGCCCTTATACACACACCTCTCACTGGTAGCTGTGATTACTTACTCTTGTTGCCATAGTTAAATTTCATGGGGGTGCACCCATAGTAAGGGGGATGGATGGTGTGTTCTGATCAATATGAAATGAAATGAAACCTCAGGAATTCACAGATGCTATTGGACAAATTAAATATAAGCTCTGCAGTTGGTAGAGCACTATTGGGCAGTTTAAATATAACCCCTGATGTTGGTGGAATGCTACTGGACAGTTTAAATATGGCCCAGGAGTTGGTTGAATGTTATGGGTTATTCTTTCTAGAAAAACCCCCCATTCCCAAACTTTAAGCATGAAAGAAACATGTTTAAAAAAAAAAAAAACTAAACAAGCCCCAAGACAATAATTGATATCTGCAAAGGATACACCCACACTTGGAAAGGGGTACTGTTTAATAATGTAAGAAAGCCACAAATGTATTTTAACTTAAAATATATTTTAAAAAAAGCCAAGTTGTGTAGACAACTTGATTCCCCCACCCCAGATCACAAAACGGAATGCTATGGGAGGTTGCCCCAAAGTCCTTACAGATGTATTATTTCAGAGCGGTGGTGATTAAATTAACTTGTTAGTTACTATTTTGAAGTCTGTTTGAAACAATGGGCAAAAATGGTATAAAAACCTCAGGTATGTTAGCAACTGTCCTTTTCAACAGAAACTTTCTTGAAGGGCTGCGGGACTGCAAAAAGAGGTAAGACTTGCTGTCTTTAACTCTGAAACTATTTATTATATAAAGCCACTCTTTGCCCATGCTGTCTAAGTCAATAATGGTGCCTATGTTTATTGCAGTGTGATCTGTTTAGCATGGAACCAGTAACTTTAAACTGCATTTCACCACGTGACCAAGGTAAAAACCATTTTAACTATAGTTGTGCTTAATACTGTTATTTTTTTTTTAAATAGGTGTTACACAGGTTATACAGGGATTTGGTGGTAATACTAACTAACATTTTTGCTTGTTCTTTAACCTGAAGGCCCAAACACAGATGGTAGGGAACAGAACAAGCATCTGCCTGCAACACTTTATCCCATAGTGAAAGGTAACGTTTTTGCAATTTCCTTTTAAATGCAATGGGGGTTTATTGAAATGTATATGGCTGGTAACTTGGTTTGGTGTGTTTATAAAACTGTTGTTTTGTGTGTGAGAGGGTCTGTGCAAGGCGTAGATGTAGATTTCTTAAAGTACTTGGCTTGTTTCAAACTAACAGGTTTTTTTTTACTGTGCATAATGTGATGTGTTTTAAAAATGGGATTAAGGCAATTGTGTGGAATAATACTAACTAACCCAAAGGCCCAAGTACACATGGCAGGGGGACAGAAAAAGCATGGCCCTATTAAATGCATTGGGTAAAGTATTTGGTTTGTTGCAAACCAACAGAGTTTTTTACTGTGCAAAATGTGTTTTAAAATAGATTTTAAAAGCAGTTTGGTTTTTTATTCTGCAAAATGAGATATATTTTAAAAATGTTTGTGGAGGGGGTTGATTATTTTTTAAGTGGTAGAAATAAACTCAAAACCTGTGTTTGTTGTACAGCCTGAAATGGATTATTTTGTTTTAAAGCTTTGACTTTTTAAATAGAAAAACACCCTAAAGAACATTATTTTTTTTTAAGTTTACAAGATGGTTTCATGTGTTTTATAATAATGTTGTTTGCTCCACAGTACAGTCGAAACATGAGAGATCCTTAGACTAGATGGAAAACAAGCTCAAAAGAAAAAGGAAACAGACAGGTGAAAAAGAAAATTCACCAGCATCAGTGACTGATGGATGGATGAAGCCCAGTAAATATATTTTGCTTATTGGTTTGGTTGTTTTATGAGGTTTTCTATTTTAAGTAAATACATAGGTGTGGGCGAGAAAGCTAGTAAAGTTCAGTTTTGTAATCCCATCTCCCCCATAGGCATGGGCAACTTTTCTGACAGTGCTGTAGACAGAGCTACAAGGACACCTCGTCCAGAACCGCCAAAGAACCAGGAATCTGATTTGAGACCTTTAACAATACACAACAGCACAAGAGTGCAGATGAAGCATCAGGGTGGTCCAAACTTCACATACGTCAAACCCAATGACAAGATAAAAAACTCTGGTAAAAAACAACCAAGCAAACAACTCCAGTTCCTCAGTGGCCATCACCACACCAAGCCCTGAGGAAACTGTGAGCGAAAATGCACATATTCATGCGCTTTAGTGTTGTGAATAAAAAACAAACAAACAAGGACTGACAAACCATTCTCCCAAAACCATAAGCTCGTCACAGCCTCCCCATATTCTAGTATTTGGGGAGAGTCTGATGCTTCATTCAGAAAACTGATGGATGCTGTATCCTCAGAGAGTCTCAAAGAAAGGCATTCCAAAAAAGATTTGGGAAAAACAGACGTTTTGTTCAGAACACTGCTGAACTCTGTATCCTCAGGGGGTCTAAAAGACAGGAGGGCTGGAAAGGGTGGCTCTGAGCAGGTGTGACTAGTCGTGGAAAGGGGCCTGCGTAAAAGGGGCACCCTCTAGGGTACACATCAGCTGATGTGTAAACACAGTGGGGACAGCGCTTCGGGGATAAACAAATGGCTGCCAAAAAGTTTCAAGCCAGGGTATGTGTAAAATTTTTAAAAAGGGCTAAAGAGGTAATGAGAAAAAAAAAGATGCCCCCTACTGGAGGCTTTCAAACTGGCTTGTCTGAAAATGGGGAGGCGGAATCAGACTCTGGTTTAGAAAATTCCCCAGAGGGCTTTCTAGAGGGGTCCCCATTACTCCCAATGACCATCACGGAGACGCCTCTGACATAGAAGATGCTGCTAATGGTCCAGTAGAGGAACCCCCAAGAAACCCTGAAAATGCAGGGGTGTCTATGGAGACAGTGAGAAGTTCGCAACGTGAATTACCTAGATTTGGGGGTTCGGTGTATTGTGAGTAATTTCGCTTTCTCAATCTTGAGCAAATAAATTCAGCTCGGCACGTTGTTGAAGCCCCACACCAGGGGATACAGTTAGTGCTCAGTGACATTAACGGTAGAGTAGGCTCTGATGACTATGTTCAGTTATGTTTGGAGAGCCGTAATTTAACTAACCCTTTGTTTTCAGTTAGAAGAACTAGGGATGGGCTGTCTGCTGAGGATTTCTTAATATCAGACCTCAAAGCTGCTAGAGAGCAACAGAGTCGCATGTCAATGGGACATTGCACCTCATGATAGTTATAAAAAACAGGGGGGGTGCTTGTAGAGTTTTAAATTCTATCCTTAGTAGTCAAATTATTCATAAAAAGAGACAAAGTTTAGTAGACCTAGTTTACACTGGTACCAATCAGTGTTTTGCGGGTGGACTCTTGGCCGTCATGTCCGATCGTAAACCTACGGACAAGGAATTGTTAGTGGAGACGAGAAAGTTGCATGAGAAACTGGGGTGGTCAGATAAAAAAGGGTTATGCTCAGCGATGTAGCAAAGTTTCCACAGCATTTAGGAGTTAATATTCAGGTGGTGCTGTATACGGCGAAAGGCAGCTGGGGCTTTTTTAAAACAGGGGGCACAGTGTACCCCAAGACTTATTTATTTCATCCTGTTCCACGATGAGCATTATTTTGGACAGACTTATTGACTGTGCATCAAAACACCAAGTTGAATGCCTGTCTAAAACTGTGTGTGATAAGTGTCAGTTTTATGTGGACAAGCGGCACAGGGAGGCGATGTAAGCAGTGTCAGGGTTTGATCGTTGGTGATGTAGACAGCTACCTCTGTTTTATGGACAACCTTAGAAAGCCCGAATCCCTAGAAAAGTATATATTTTATGATTTTGAATGCACGCAGGAGACTGGGTTGCATACTCCCAATTACATTTTTGCTATGTCCCTAAAGCCAGAAAAATCCTGGGAATCTAAGGGCGATAAGTGTCTTCTATGTTTGTTAAGACCTTTATTGGCAAAGTTTCGGGACTACACGTTCCAAGCACACAATTCCAAAGGTTACAATACTTACTCTATCATTAGGCAGTTACTGAAAGAAAATATGTGCCTAGAACTGATCACTCAGGGTAGTAAACTAATGTGTGTGGAAGTTAAGGCCCTGGGGATTTGTTTTATAGACTCTTTAAACTTCTTGCCCATGAAGCTTAGCAAGCTACCGCAGGCGATGGGGTTTGAAGGGTGCAAAGGTTATTTTCCACATTTTTTTAACACTTTAGAAAGCCAAAATTACGTGGGGCCTATGCCCAGTGTGGAGCACTATGGTGCAGAAAGCATGATGACCAGGGAAAAAGCACTTTCTTGACTGGTATCGGGGCCACAGCTCTGAGGTGTTTGACTTGCAGAAAGAGCACGCGTATTACTGTCAGCAGGATGTCAAATTTTTGAGACTAGCTTCTATCCTATACAGAAAAGAGATTATGAAAATGACGGAGAAGAGAGAGATAGTGGAGAAAGAACCTGGTCAATTCACCAAGATAAAACTGTGTATAGATCCATTCCGGTACATAACACTAGCATCTGTCTGCATGGCTATGTACAGGTTTATGTTTTTGGAGCCTAACACAGAAGCTCTTCTCCCTCCAGACAACTATCATAGGCAGAAAAAGAAATTGTCGACCACATCTATTCGGTGGCTGTTGTATATCTCTCAAAGAAAATATACAAATACGACACGCTTTACAGAGTGAGGAACTACAGGCAGGCCCCTACTTTTTAGATGGTTATGCCAATGCTGATGGGGCACGGACAGCCTTAGAGTTTAATGTGTGTTTTTTCCATGGCTGCGTCACCTGTCCTTGTGAAAAAGCACAAAACCCTATGATGGGGATATCTTTTGGTTTTCTTTATTACAAGACGCAGCTCAAGACTGACTATCTAAAATGACTTGGTTTTGTAGTGAGGACTCTTTGGGAGCATAAGTGGGAAGTGATGAAAGAAACAGACAGGGAGCTTGCAGACTTTTTAACTGAGCCCAGTTACCCCAGCCTCTCGTGCCTAGGGATGCTCCTTTTGGGGGGAGGACAAATCCTATCTGCCTATATTACAAGCCTAACGCGGTGAAGAAACCCACTATTATGATTTTCCCAGCCTGTACCCTTTCATAAACAAAAGCAAAGTATCAACTATATCGGGGTGTCCGATACTGTATGAAAAATTTGGACCCCTTGCAAATTATTTTGGAATTGCAAAAGTTAAAATGTACCCCCTGTGAGGCCTCTTTCCCCCACTGTTACCTGTCAGAGTGGATGGCAAGCTTATGTTCCCGCTATGCCGAACCTGTGGAGAAACCCAGCAGCGGGAAACATGTACCCATAATGACGAAGAAACGGCCATCCTGGGGACTTGGTGCACGGTGGAATTAAACGCAGCCATAGTGAAGGGGTACGCAGCGGCTAAAATCTATGAAATCTGGCATTTTAATGAAAAATCTGATGAACCCTTTTCAGAGTACATAAAATTACACCTCCACCAGAAACAAGAGGCTTCATGGTATTCTGGCTGGTACACAGATGAAGAAAAACAAAAATAAGTACATTAGCGATATCTACCAAAAAGAAGGCATGCGTTTATGCCAACATGAGATCAGATCAAACCCTGCTAAAACGCCAAATCGCTAAACTGTTTTTAAATTCTTTGTGGGGTAAATTCGGCCAAAGAACCAACCTAGCCAACATCAGCATTGTGACAGAGCCTGACGAAGTCTTTCAGTACCTGTTTTCCCCCAATTACGAGGTTTCATCCTGCAAGTTTATCGAATATGAAACAGCATATGTGTCTTGGAAGCACGCAAAAGACCGGTACTCTGTCTCTGACAATACCAATGTTTTCATAGCCTGTTTCACCACTGCTTATGCCCGCTTAGAACTATACAGCCTCCTAGATGGGTTGCAAGAGCGGTATCTGTACCACGACAGTGACTCAGTGATATTTGAGAAAAGGGTGGGTGACTGGAATCCCCCCTCTGGGAGATTATTTAGGAAACTTCAGGAGCGAGATCCCACCAGATCAACACATCATCGAGTTTGTGTTGGCAGGCCCGAAAACTTATTGATATAAGCTGTCGGGAGGAAAGACCTGTAGGAAAGTCAAAGTTCCTACCCTAAACGTAGCAAATTGTGAAAAGATCAGCTTTGACAGTTTGAAAGATCTAGTCCTGGACTAATTCACGGGTCTGTGAGAAAACACCTCAAAAAAGAGGTGCAGTAGCCCTCTATTGTAAGAAATAAAAATCAGTGGCAAATAAAGAGAAAATCCTTAAAAAAATACAGAAAGTCATTTACAACATTACAACAAGAGGGTCCTAGGAGAAAGGTTTAAAACCCTGCCCTACGGCTTTTGAAAAATGGTTATGAGGTAAAAACACCCCTTTTCTGCAATTCTTGCAGGGCCTAGCAACCGCAGGAAAAGTTACTTTATTAAAAACGTGTTGGATAATGCCAAACACTGTCTGTTGTGCCTGAGAATATTTTATGGTGTTACAGTTGTTGGCAACCTCTGTATGAAGAACTGCTCTGTGAATATGCCTTTATCAATTTTATGGAGTGGCTGCCTGATGCTTTTGACGATGACCATTTGTTTCCTACTAATAAAGTAAATATGATTATATCATAGACGATCTGATGAACTCTGCTTGTAAAAGCGATGAAATCGAGAAAGCCTTTACCAAGTATGTGCATCACAGAAACCTGAGCATTGGGTATATAGTTCAAAATGTATTTTGTCAGGGAAAAAAAGAGTCGCACGATTAACCAAAACACAGAGTACATGGTTCTGTTCAAAAACTCCCAGGGATAAATTACAAATCGCTACGCTCGCTTGGCAAATGTACCTTGGCAAAGCTCAATTCTTTCTAGAACCTTTGAGGATATTACCAAAAGACTTTATGGCTACCTGGTGGTGGATTTAAATGCTTCCACATCAGAAGCTTATAGACTAAGAACTGCTCTTTTCAAAGTATAAACCGCCAATCGGTCTGGAGGGAAAAGAACAACAGCCGGGTATAAGAAGAGATGAATTATTGGCAGGCCTCTTTTTAACAGCCGGGGCTGCTGACCGAAAACATGTCTAGCTGCGTGAAGAGAAACATGGGCCTCTTAAAATTACTTAGCAAATCATCACCACAGCAAATGAGGGCTATACCGTGTTCGGTCTCTGACAATCTAGTAGCGGCCACCTCAGAAATAGCGCTCAATACCATAAAAGGAAATGTACCTTTTACACAGAATCAAGTGCGCGTACTGAAAAAGAGACGCACACTTATACAAACTTTATGTAATAAAAGGGTTTCACTTAAAAGAAAGTAGCATCTGATAAAGGAGTCAAGGGGGTTTATCGGATCTCTGTTAAGTTTTGCTATCCCTCTGATAATGAGGCTTTTAACTAATCGATAATGGAGTAGGCAGAAAAAATGTACCTAGTGCCCAGCCGCCAGTCGGGGAAATTAAAAAACGAAAATTGGCTAAAAGACCCGAATGGTTCAGTGTGTAATATTTTTTACATTCTAAAATTTTTAAAACTGCTAACGTTTTGCTTTAATAAAACATTTCTATACTTTTTAAAAAAAATAATAATCTGTGTACTTTTTCTCAATTGGTCATTGTTGTTTAAAAAAAAAAAAAGCCACCACCAAACATCGTGTCTTTAAACCCCTCACCTGGGGTGCTTTATTGGGTAACATGGCTAGGCAAATCATTGCAAGATACACATGTCTGGGCTTGTTGAAACATGTTTTAAGTAAGGTGAGGCATGGCCAAGAATTTAAATGTATTTTACACAAAATTCATCACCATCTGGTCATTCTTCACTAAGTCATTTGAATATAATTTTAAAATCCGGTCAAAAGATAGACCTTTGCTACGATGATTTAAGAAAAACAGGCAGTGATAGAAAACACCCCCATTCCCAAACTTTAAGCATGAAAGAAACATGTTTAAAAAAAAAAACAACACAAAATTAAACAAGCCCCAAGACATTAATTGATATCTGCAAAGAACCCCCACACTTGGAAATGGGTACTGTTTAATAATGGAAGAAAGCCACAAATGTATTTTAACTTAATGTATATTAAAAAAAAGCCCACTTGTGTAGACAACTTGATTCCCCCACCCCAGATCACAAAACGGAATGCTATGGGAGGTTGCCCCAAAGTCCTTACAGATGCATTATTTCAGAGCGGTGGTGATCAAATTAACTTGCTAGTTACTATTTTGAAGTCTGTTTGAAACAGTGGGCAAAAATGGTATAAAAACCTCAGGTATGTTAGCAACTGTCCTTTTCAACAGAAACTTTCTTGAAGGGCTGCTGGACTGCAAAAAGAGGTAAGACTTGCTGTCTTTAACTCTGAAACTATTTATTATATAAAGCCACTCTTTGCCCATGCTGTCTAAGTCAATAATGGTGCCTATGTTTATTGCAGTGTGATCTGTTTAGCATGGAACCAGTAACTTTAAACTGCATTTCACCACGTGACCAAGGTAAAAACCATTTTAACTATAGTTGTGCTTAATACTGTTATTTTTTTTAAATAGGTGTTACACAGGTTATACAGGGATTTGGTGGTAATACTAACTAACATTTTTGCTTGTTCTTTAACCTGAAGGCCCAAACACAGATGGTAGGGAACAGAACAAGCATCTGCCTGCAACACTTTATCCCATAGTGAAAGGTAACGTTTTTGCAATTTCCTTTTAAATGCAATGGGGGTTTATTGAAATGTATATGGCTGGTAACTTGGTTTGGTGTGTTTATAAAACTGTTGTTTTGTGTGTGAGAGGGTCTGTGCAAGGCGTAGGTGTAGATTTCTTAAAGTACTCGGCTTGTTTCAAACTAACAGGATTTTTTTTACTGTGAATAATGTGATGCGGGTTTGAGGCAATTGGGGGGAATAATACTTACTAACCCAAGGCTCAAGCACACATGGCAGGGGGACAGAAAAAGCATGGCCCTATTAAATGCATTGGGTAAAGTATTTGGTTTGTTGCAAACCAACAGAGATTTTTACTGTGCAAAATGTGTTTTAAAATGGATTTTAAAAGCAGTTCTTTTTTTATTCTGCAAAATGAGATGTATTTTAAAAATGTTTGTGGAGGGGGCTGTTTATTTTTTAAGTGGTAGAAATAAACTCAAAACCTGTGTTTGTTGTACAGCCTGAAATGGATTATTTTGTTTTAAAGCTTTGACTTTTTAAATAGAAAAACACCCTAAAGAACACTTAATTTTTTTAAGTTTACAAGATGGTTTCATGTGTTTTATAATAATGTTGTTTGCTCCACAGTACAGTCAAAACATGAGAGATCCTTAGAGCAGATGGAAAACAAGCTCAAAAGAAAAAGGAAACAGACAGGTGAAAAAGAAAATTCACCAGCATCAGTGACTGATGGATGGATGAAGCCCAGTAAATATATTTTGCTTATTGGTTTGGTTGTTTTATGAGGTTTTCTATTTTAAGTAAATACATAGGTGTGGGCGAGAAAGCTAGTAAAGTTCAGTTTTGTAATCCCATCTCCCCCATAGGCATGGGCAACTTTTCTGACAGTGCTGTAGACAGAGCTACAAGGACACCTCGTCCAGAACCGCCAAAGAACCAGGAATCTGATTTGAGACCTTTAACAATGCACAACAGCACAAGAGTGCAGATGAAGCATCAGGGTGGTCCAAACTTCACATACGTCAAACCCAATGACAAGACAAAAAACTCTGGTAAAAAACAACCAAGCAAACAACTCCAGTTCCTCAGTGGCCATCACCACACCAAGCCCTGAGGAAACTGTGAGCGAAAATGCACATATTCATGCGCTTTAGTGTTGTGAATAAAAAATAAACAAGGACTGACAAACCATTCTCCCAAAACCATAAGCTCGTCACAGCCTCCCCATATTCTAGTATTTGGGGAGAGTCTGATGCTTCATTCAGAAAACTGATGGATGCTGTATCCTCAGAGAGTCTCAAAGAAAGACATTCTAAAAAGATTTGGGAAAAACAGACGTTTTGTTCAGAACACTGCTGAACTCTGTATCCTCAGGGGGTCTAAAAGACAGGAGGGCTGGAAAGGGTGGCTCTGAGCAGGTGTGACTAGTCGTGGAAAGGGGCCTGGGTAAAAGGGGCACCCTCTAGGGTACACATCAGCTGATGTGTAAACACAGTGGGGACAGCGCTTGGGGGATAAACAAATGGCTGCCAAAAAGTTTCAAGCCAGGGTATGTGTAAAATTTTTAAAAAGGGCTAAAGAGGTAATGAGAAAAAAAAAGATGCCCCCTACTGGAGGCTTTCAAACTGGCTTGTCTGAAAATGGGGAGGCGGAATCAGACTCTGGTTTAGAAAATTCCCCAGAGGGCTTTCCAGAGGGGTCCCCATTACTCCCAATGACCATCACGGAGACGCCTCTGACATAGAAGATGCTGCTAATGGTCCAGTAGAGGAACCCCCAAGAAACCCTGAAAATGCAGGGGTGTCTATGGAGACAGTGAGAAGTTCGCAACGTGAATTACCTAGATTTGGGGGTTCGGTGTATTGTGAGTAATTTCGCTTTCTCAATCTTGAGCAAATAAATTCAGCTCGGCAGGTTGTTGAAGCCCCACACCAGGGGATACAGTTAGTGCTCAGTGACATTAACGGTAGAGTAGGCTCTGATGACTATGTTCAGTTATGTTTGGAGAGCCGTAATTTAACTAACCCTTTGTTTTCAGTTAGAAGAACTAGGGATGGGCTGTCTGCTGAGGATTTCTTAAAATCAGACCTCAAAGCTGCTAGAGAGCAACAGAGTCGCATGTCAATGGGACATTGCACCTCATGATAGTTATAAAAAACAGGGGGGGTGCTTGTAGAGTTTTAAATTCTATCCTTAGTAGTCAAATTATTCATAAAAAGAGACAAAGTTTAGTAGACCTAGTTTACACTGGTACCAATCAGTGTTTTGCGGGTGGGCTCTTGGCCGTCATGTCCGATCGTAAACCTACGGACAAGGAATTGTTAGTGGAGACGAGAAAGTTGCATGAGAAACAGAGGTGGTCAGATAAAAAAAATGGTTCTGCTCAGTGACATAGCAAAGTTTGTACAGCGTTTAGGAGTTAACATACAGGTGGTGCTGTATATAGCGAAAGGCGGCTGGGGCTTTTATAAAACGAGGCACACAGTGTACCCCAAGACTTATTTCATCCTGTTGCACAATGAGCATTACTATGGGTTCTGGACGTGAAAAAGTTGTTCGGAGCAAAAAATTATTGTGAGTTTTGCCACACAGTGTACAGCCACGACCACTCTTGCAGGCATTATTGCCGCCTCTGCTTGAGCCTAACGTGCTCAGATAGCGTGGGCATGCAGCTGCGGTGTCCTAGCTGTAGACTGTATTGTCGGTCCAAAGAATGTTTGGACAAACATATCGACTGTGCATCAAAAAACCAAGTTGAATGCCTGTCTAAAACTGTGTGTGATAAGTGTCAGTCTTATGTGGACAAGCGGCACAGGGGTAAAGGGAGGCGGTGTAAGCAGTGTCAGGGTTTGATCGTTGGTGATGTAGACAGCCACCTCTGTTTTATGGACAACCTTAGAAAGCCTGAATCCCTAGAAAAGTATATTTTTTATGATTTTGAATGCATGCAGGAGACTGGGTTGCATACTCCCAATTACATTTTTGCTATGTCCCTAAAGCCAGAAAAATCCTGGGAATTTAAGAGTGATAAGTGTGTGCTATGTTTGTTAAGACCTTTATTAGCAAAAGTTTCGGGACTACAGGTTCCTAGCACACAATTCCAAAGGTTACAATGCTTACTTTATCGTTAGGCAGTTACTGAAGGAAAAGATGTGCCTAGAACTGATCACTCAGGGTAGTAAACTAATGTGTGTGGAAGTTAAGGCCCTGGGGATTCGTTTTATAGACTCTTTAAACTTCTTGCCCATGAAGCTTAGCAAGCTACCTCAGGCGATGGGGTCTGAAGGGTGCAAAGGTTATTTTCCACATTTTTTTAACACTTTAGAAAACCAAAATTACGTGGGGCCTATGCCCAGTGTGGAGCACTATGGTGCAGAAAGCATGATGCGCAGGGAAAAAGCAGTTTCTCGACTGGTATCGGGGCCACAGCTCTGAGGCGTTTGACTTGCAGAAAGAGCTCGCGTATTACTGTCAGCAGGATGTCAAAATTTTGAGACTGGCTTCTATCTTATACAGAAAAGAGATTATGAAAATGACGGAGAAGAGAGAGATAGTGGAGAAAGAACCTGGTCAATTCACCAAGATAAAACTGTGTATAGATCCATTCCGGTACATAACACTAGCATCTGTCTGCATGGCTATGTACAGGTTTATGTTTTTGGAGCCTAACACAGAAGCTCTTCTCCCTCCAGACAACTATCACATGCAGAAAAAGAGATTTTCAGTCCCATCTATTCAGTGGCTGTTGTATATCTCTCACAAAGAAAATATACAAATACAGCATGCTTTAAAGGGTGAGGCCCCTACTTTTTAGATGGTTATGCACATGTTGATGGGGCACGCACAGCCTTTGAGTTTAACAGGTGTTTTTTCCACGGTTTTGTCACCTGTCCTTGTGAAAAAGCACAAAACCCTATGATGGGGATATCTTTTGGGTTTCTTTGTTACAAGACGCAGCTCAAGACTGACTGTCTAAAATGACTTGGTTTTGTAGTGAGGACTCCTTGGGAGCGTAAGTGGGAGGTGATGAAAGAGACAGGGAGCTTGCAGACTTTTTAAACCGAGCCCAGTTACCCCAGCCTCTCATGCCTAGGGATGCTCCTTTTTGGGGGAGGACAAATGCTATCTGCCTATATTACAAGCCTAACCCCGGGGAAGAAACCCACTGTTATGATTTTCCCAGCCTGTACCCTTTCATAAACCAAAGCAAAGTATAAACTATATCGATGTGTATGATAGGGTATGAAAAATTTGGACCTCTTGCAAATTATTTTGGAATTGCAAAAAAGTTAAAATGTACCCCCGGCTAGGCCTCTTTCCCCCAGTTACCTGTCAGAGTGGATGGCAAGCTTATGTTCCCACTACGCCGAACCTGTGCAGAAACCCAGCAGCAGGAAACATGCACCCATAATGACGAAGAAAGGGCCACCTAGGGACTTGGTGCACGGTGGAATTAAACGCAGCCATAGTGAAGGGGTACGCAGCGGCTAAAATCTATGAAATCTGGCATTTTAATGAAAAATCTGATGAACCCTTTTCAGAGTACATAAAATTACACTTCTGCCAGAAACAAGAGGCTTCAGGGTATCCTGGCTGGTACACAGATGAAGAAAAACAAAAATAAGTACATTAGCGATTTCTACCAGAAAGAAGGCATGCGTTTACGCCAACATGAGATCAGATCAAACCCTGCTTAAACGCCAAATCGCTAAACTGTTTTTAAATTCTTTGTGGGGTAAATTCAGCCAAAGAACCAACCTACCCAACATCAGCATTGTGACAGACCCTGACGAACACTTTCAGTACCTGTTTTCCCCCAATTACGAGGTTTCATCCTGCAAGTTTATCGATGATGAAACAGCATGTTTGTCTTGGAAGGATGGAAAAGAATGGTACTCTGTCTCTGACAATACCAATGTTTTCATAGCCTGTTTCACCACTGCTTATGCCCACCTAGAACTATACAGCCTCCTAGATGGGTTGCAAGAGCGGTATCTGTACCACGACAGTGACTCAGTGATATTTGTGAAAAGGGTGGGTGACTGGAATCCCCCCTCTGGGGGATTATTTAGGAGACCTCAGGAGCGAGATCCCACCAGATCAACACATCATCGAGTTTGTGTTGGCAGGCCTGAAAATGTATGGATATAAGCTGTCGGGAGGAAAGACCTGTAGGAAAGTCAAAAGGTATTACCCTAAATGTAGCAAACTGTGAAAAGATCAGCTGTGACAGTTTGAAAGATCTAGTCCTGGACTATTTCACGGGTCTGTGAGAAAACACCTCAAAAAGAGGTGCAGCAGCCCTCTACTGTAAGAAATAAAAATCAGTGGCAAATAGAGAGAAAAACCCTTAAAAAAATACAGGAAGTCGTTTACAACAACAGGGTCCTAGGAGAAAGGTTTAAAACCCTGCCCTACGGCTATTGAAAAATGGATATGAGGTAAAAACACCCCTTTTCTGCAATTGTTGCGGGGCCTAGCAACTGTAGGAAAAGTTACTTTATAAAAAACGTGTTGGATAATGCCAAACAAACACTGTCTATTATGCCTGAGAATATTTTGTGGTGTTACAGTTGTTGGCAACCTCTGTATAAGGAACTACTCTGTGAATATGCCTTTATCAATTTTGTGGAGAGGCTGCCTGATGCTTTTGACGATGACCATTTGTTTCCTACTAATAAAGTAAATATGATTATATCATAGACGATCTGATGAACTCTGCTTGTAAACTCTGCTTGCATCACAGAAACCTGAGCATTGGGTATATAGTTCAAAATGTATTTTGTCAGGGAAAAAAGAGTCACACGATTAACCAAAACACAGAGTACATGGTTCTGTTCAAAAACTCCCAGGGATAAATTACAAATCGCTACGCTCGCTTGGCAAATGTACCCTGGCAAAGCTCAATTCTTTCTAGAAGTTTTTGAGGATATTACCAAAAGACCTTATGGCTACCTGGTGGTGGATTTAAATGCTTCCACATCAGAAGCTTATAGACTAAGAACTGGTCTTTTCCCTCCAGACCTATTGGTGGTTTATACTTTGAAAAGAACAGCCGGGTATAAAAAGAGATGAATTATTGGCAGGCCTCTTTTTAACAGCCGGGGCTGCTGACCGAAAACATGTCTAGCTGCATGAAGAGAAACCTGGGCCTTTTAAAATTACTTAGCAAATCATCCCCACAGCAAACGAGGGCTACACTGTGTTCGGCCTCTGACAATCTAGTAGCGGCCAGACAGTGCTCAGTACCTTAAAAGGAAACGTACCTTTGACACATAATCAAGTGCGTGTGCTGAAAAAGAGACGCACACTTATAAAAAAAGGGTTTCACTTAAAAGAAAGAAGCATCTAATAAAGCAGTCTACGGGGTTTTTCGGATCTCTGTTAAGTTTTGCCATCCCTCTGGTAACGGGGCTTTTAACTAATCGATTATAGAGTATGCAGAAAAAATGTACCTGGTTCCCAGCCGCCATTTGGGGCAATTAAAAAACGAAAATTGGCTAAAAGAGCCGAATGGCTCAGTGTGTAATGTTTTTTACATTCTAAAATGTTTAGAACTGGTAACGTTTTGCTTTCCCTAAAACATTTCTATACTTTTTTTAAAAAAATAATAATCTGTGTACTTTTTCTCAACTGGTCATTGTTTTTAAAAAAAAAGCAAAAAAACACACCAAACATCAAGTGTCTTTAAACCCCTCACCTAGGGTGCTTTATTGGGTAGCATGGCTATGCAAATCATTGCAAGATACACATGTCTGGGCTTGCTGAAACATGTTTTGAGTAAGGTGAGGCATGGCCAAGAATTTAAATGTATTTTTTACAAAATTCATCACCATCTGGTCATTTTTCACTAAGTCATTTGAATATAATTTTAAAATCCAGTCAAAAGATAAACCTTTGCTACAATGATGTAAGAAAAACAGGCAGTGATAGCCGCAGGCGACAGAGTGCGGGTCTTGTAATTGTCTATTGTGAAACACAATGTCTGTGGCATTTTTGTTTAAAAATTTCATAATGCTTTTAGGAAACACCACACTGTTTGAGGTATGCCCATATGAATCAAAAAGCTCTCCACGGGTATGCTCCGCCAGATACAAAGCGAGCCAGTGTTCACCCAGTTGGTTATGTGGATGCATGTTCACCACCAGACCTAGGCGTCCCTGAGACAGCTTTCCTCCGAGGAGCCAATCGCAAGGGAACGCGTCTAAGAAATTCTTTTTTGTGTAAGGGTCCGTTGACAAGATACATGAAAGCTGCACGGTGTCCATGTTCATATGTAGTCAAACAGAACATTTCTCCTCTGATTATCTCTATGACATTGTCAAAAACCTCATACACAATCATAGTGACAGTGACCATTAAAGCCTTCCCAAAACATTTCTGCTCTCAGGTTCCCGGTTTTAATCAGGGAATAGTGATCAGCGCATTCCTGGTTGGGAGACAGGTCAAAGGCAAACAAGGTGTAACCCTGTGCAAACTCCTCACAGTCAATTAACAGAGAACTATCTTTCACGTCTGTACCAAATTCATGTATTCTCTCACGCAGCGTCCTGCCTCGAAGTCCGGTTGCAGAGGCTTGGTCAGTATCTGTTCACCATCCACATACAATGCCACAAAATTAATATCGTAATGTTTAAAATGAAAGGGATTTTTAGCGTAACTTCTGCTAAAAGGATCATTATTCACAAACCCTAGGACAAGCATTTTGGGCAACTGTCCCAAGAACAGGTTCCCTGGTTACTGACCCTGCTGCCCGCAGGGGATGCTAAATACTTTCATTCCCACATGGCCCATGGGGTATTTAGCATTAGCAGTAAGCAGGGCTTCCACGTGCCCGAGACAGACACTCAGGGCTACCTGTATTTTCTTCACAAAAGGGACGCTGATATAATGCGCAGTTTAAAGCCTTCAACCGCACTGCCCATTAAACAGAAAGCGTCTTTACCGGAAGTCAGTCTAATTTTCACATCCACTCAGTTCAACAAAAGTTTTTCTTGAAAAAACAGGTTGCTGTGTAGATGGCCCAGCAGCTCTATTGTTCTGCACTTGGCTGTCAGCTTTGCAAACCTCACAAACTTAGGTTCCCTCCATCCAACTCTGTTTCTTCGTGCTGTCCGACAGTGTCTTTGTAAACTAGCCAGTGGAAAATTGTGTGGCGAAGATGTCATTGCTGTAATTGAGCACCGATTCTATAAAGGCCCTGTAAGGGTTACAGTTATTGTTTTTGGCTTATGAGGCAGTCTCCCAATGTAACATCCAACTGACTGAAAACAGAGGCCACGGGGTAATTTACCAGACCCACTTTAGCGTTCACGGCGAGTTCAGTTCCATCTCCTTTTACAATCTTGCAACACAGGTACCGCAGTGTGTTGTTACATCCATATAATCTATGCCATTCCCTGCTATAAAAAGGTCAATAGTGGCAGACTCCGTAACAGTCGATAGAGGCAGCACCTCAATGTAGATGCTTTTCTCAATGCTGGTCTGCATACGGGCTATTGGGAACAAGCATAGTTCGGATTTGGTGCACTCTTCAGACCCGCAGTGAACAAAAGCCATATTGATTAAAATATGTCTCTTACCAGACAGAGCATGTCTCCTCTTTCACTCAGGCTTCCTCTTGGACTTTCACTTATGGATGGCTCTGTGTCAAAGCCCTTCTTTTAAAAGGTTTTGGGGGACCTGTGCATCACAAATATGACATAGTTCTCTTCCTCCTTTTAATGTACATCAGCCCCGATCCTTCCTGTGAAGCTATATTCCCCACCTTCTCCAGAACAGCATGGGAGACAAGACCTTCCACGTCTTTAGCTATGTTTTGAGCAGCGTTTTCAGGACAAAACCCTTCCTAACTGGTAGAGGACAGTGGGAAAAGTTCTTAGAGGGGTCACAGGACTCACTTCCGGATGGGTCACACCCACCCCAGAAGTCGCCCTGATTGGTCAAATCTCCCCTTGGGGCAGTCTTTTCAGGACGAAACCCATCCTGATTGGTAGAGGATGGTGGATGGAGTTCTTAGAGGGGTAACATGACACACCTTGCTTACAGTCATGTTGCCGCTTGACCCCGGAAGTATTATCTCCATGGTATAGGACTTCCAGTGACAGGTGGGAGGGACTAGGGGGTCAAGGGGTGGGGCTTAAGGGGCCAACAGGCAGGGTTAGGGTTTGCTTGATGGCAGGGCCCTTATACTACTACTATAAGTCAAGGACATTGAGGCTTCACATATAAAACATTGCCAAAACATACCATTCGTGACTAAGGGACCAGCTCATTCTGGACATACATGTACAGTACCATATATATTTAGCACACAAGGTTTTGTGAACCCTGTATCTTGCTAATCCCTGCACAGAACATCTACCATGGAATGGGTAAGATCATCATCCCCAGAGGTTTCATCTCCTCCACGCCCCGAGGAACCTAATCAATTCACATTAAACCACATGATCTTCTCACCCAGCAACAAGACCTGACAGGGCTGTAACTAGGGGAGGGCGAGCAGGACAGGCACACAGGGCACAAAACTGAGGGCAGCATCAGTTGAAGAGAGGATGTTCAGCCCACCTGCAGGATTTGACCCAGCAGCATCAGCCAGAGTGCTCAGCATGCTCCCCACCTCCCAATACTGGAAAAATTCCATGAACTCCATCTTAGGTCCCTAGCTTCCTTTTTAAAATAAGTGTCACTTCATCATTGAAAAATTGCAGGCTGTATACTAATTGGAAGTTGTGGAGCAGATGATTGCTACAAGTAGGATGAAGACATCCACGAAATATCTCTATGCTTAGCATGCCCAGTAGAAAGTTAAAATGGAAACAACTAAAGATAGCTATAGGCCTAAAGGTTACTTAGGGTCCCACAGCCGAAGATATGGGTCACTAAAGGCTACAGAATAGAAGCTAAAGGTTACTGGGGGTTGTTCAAACTGCTGGGCAAACACAGAGCAAAAATAGGGTAAAGATAAAATGTGAGACTAAAGGGTGAGATCTGGAGCATGCTCAGTAAAGGTCTCAGTGCTGATAGAATAGTATATCAGGTAGTCAAATGAGAAGAGAGATTGGAAAGCTGACAGAGCAGACAGAATAGCTGCTGGAAGGATCGAGAAGTGAGAGATGACCCTTAGGGGTTCTGAGGAGAGACTGACAGTTTAGAACCCTGAAAACACTGCTGAAGAGAGCATCCACCACAGCAACCCCATCACCAACAACTCTAGCAGCCACAGTGCCTTAACATCAGCTGCACCCATACGTCTACGGCAGCAATACAACCAGCAGAGGAAGTAAGCTCGCTATTAGATTACAATATATAGTGTAGCATAGTTTAGAAGTAGTAATAGTATGTATAAAAATGTGTGTGTGTGAATTAAAGTTTATTCATTAAGGTTCATATAGGAAAACTGCAAAGTACAAAGTAAGAACTGTTGTCTGAGACCCGTTACAGACTGGCCACCTACTGCGGATCGTATCCATGTAGTGTCACTTGAACTGTACATCACTGCAGTTCAGATGCTCAGACTTACATTAAGGAATTGTGTCTGATATTTACTTTTAGATTATAGTGTAGTACAGATTATTTAGTTATATTAATAAAAAGATACTTTGTTGTGGAAAAGAATACTGCCTGTAGCAATCATTTTATCAGACGTTTATATCTGTGTCCTTTGGTGTTTATTTAACTGTCCTGGAAACCCATACCTCGGGAGGGATAGATTAAGGGGACAATGAGGTTATTCTAAGGGTTCTGCAATCCATTTTTTTGGGATAATACCCCTCCCTGTAGGATCGGACCCAGTGACTTTGGCTGGGGCAGGCTCTCCTCACATGGCTAGGACCACAGCAACAGGCAAGCAGGGCACTAAGTACTGCCAATTGCTGAAGTGTGAGTCAGATATGGCCCCTGCCAACCCAGTCCACCACCATCCTACCCTCTGCAGTCCTGGTGTCCCAGGGGGCGTCACTCCATTTTTACAGCCTCAGGTTATGGAGCTGGCGGGAGCGAGTCCACCTTGCCAGCAGCAGTCAACTGCCCCAGCAGAAGTGGGGGCTGAGCTCTGAGAGTGTGACTGCGAGCCCAGCAATCATGGGGCTGGGACAGAGCAACCAAAGGGAGCCAAAGGGAGGTGGTTCCACTCTACACTCAGGAACGTGGGAGACTGACCTGGCTGCAAAGGCAGGTTTCCAAGTGGCGAGCACAGTGTGACTGGGCTGCTGAGAGGCAGGTGCCCAAGGGGGATCAGTACTGCAGGGAGTGCCTCAGGAAGCATCTCACAGCAGCCAGGCTCCACAGGCAGGGGTTCAACTTCAGGAAGTGTCCATTGAGCAACTTTGGGCAGAGGCAAGAGTGCGTCAGGGACACAGCTCCGAGCTGTACTGCCTGGGGAGCACCCAGCCCAGTGTTGCGGAGGTCTGGATACTGGGGGGACCATCCCAGGAGGGTTGAGTGATGGGGACTATTCCCTGGATAGAGCGTTGGATGCATGTGAGGGGGGCCCACATCAGGCAGGGCTCCTCACCTTTGCAGGCAGACTCCGCAGCCACGCTCTGAGTGCTCAGTCCAGCCACGCTGTCAGTAGCTACACAGAAGTCAAAGTGGCAATACACCATGCTATGCCATCCTTATAGTAAATTACTGTTAACAATTAATGTTTTGACTTATTTTGCTAATTTAAAATGACCTTGGCAGACATTTGCCAGTGTTGAAATGAAAGGTGCCATATTGATTTAAATAAAACCTCATTTTAAAAAAAACAGATGTACAGGTAGTATATATATTGTGTGGATGCGGCCCATATAACACAGAGCTGCGTACGTGGTCTCATTAGTAAATAGGTTGAGAACTATTGCCTCAGCCTCTCATAACTAGTGGCAGCTCCTCTGGCTCAGACCCCAACACCATATGGCATCTCTCTGGAGGAAGGTAGCCACAGAAACACTGATCCGGTTTGGGAGCTTTTTCGTGATGGGGTAGAAAATTTGGAGGTAATGACGTTCTGCCTCTGAGAAGTTGGCAGCTAAAAATTGTAACAAAACATCATGCCCGATGGATCTACCCCACTCACCCCATGCAGATTATAGGGCTGGTTCTAAATCCTGAGGGCGCTAGCTATTGACCAACTCTTTTAAACAGCCTCAAGCTATTTGTGTTTCAGTTCTGCATCAGGTCCACTTAGAGAAGCAAAAAGAGCTATAACCTCCTGGTTATAATAGAAATAGAGCTTTTTCTTCCACTGAGCTCCAGGAAAGAAACATCAAGAAAGCTAACAAAGCAGAAGTCCACCACTCTCTCAATCAGGAGATGGGGAAGACGGGGGACAAGGGAGAAGGCAATGGCTACTAGACAGATTCCTGGAGGACAAGGTCCACTCCCATCTTCTCCTCTTGTTTCTGCAGGCTCCTCCTCCCCAGCATATCAGCTTTGAAAATGCCCATGTTCAGGATAATAAGACCTACTTCAAAGGCAGCATGGAGTCAGGTAGTGATAGACAATTCCATCAGCAAGCAGGCGGGTGGCTCACTATGCTCTCCTGTATGCAGACGCACTAATCTCTCAGACTGCTGTATCTGTCATGATGTTTAGCTTGTGGTCCTACATTTGATTTGGCAGGAGAAAAACAATGTACTTGCAGATCACCTCAGCAGAAACAGCACTCAGATGCATAAATGGTCCCTAAAGGACAAGCTGGTTCAGACCAACTTCTGCAGCTGGGGTCCACCAATTGTGGACTTGTTTACAATGAGGACCAACTAGAAGCATTGCCTCTTCTGTTCCAGAGCAGGCAGTGCCAGTATCTCTATCAAACCCTTTCTTTCTGCACTGGGGAAGAGTTTTGTTACATGCTTTTTCATTGGTCCGTATGGCAGTAAGAAAGATACACCAGAACAAGGTAAGAATGATTCTTCTTGGAGTGCTTACTCATTCACTCCATGTTAGGTGTGCGTACCACATGCACCGTTGCCAGAGATTTTTCCCTCAGTGGTATCTGCTGGGCTGGCAATAGTGCCCTCTAGAGCCGCCCTCATGCACTAGTATAAGGGGCACCACCAGCCATGGACCCTCTCAGTTTCTTCTTACTGCCCATGATGGTTGCTGGAAAAGGTTGGAACTGAAAAAGGTTCAGAAAAGGGCTACAAAAATGGAATGGCTACCATATGAGGAGCGATTAATAAGACTGGTACTTTTCAGCTTGGAAAAGAGACGACTAAAGGGGAATATGATAGACGTCTATAAAATCATGACTGGCGTGGGAAAAGTAAATAAGGAAGTGTTATTTACTCCTCATTACACAAGATCTAGGGGGTCACCAAATTAAATTAATAGGCATCAGCTTTAAAAAAAACAGGAAGTACAGTATTTTTTTCATACAACGCAGAGTCAACCTGTGGAACTCCTAGAGGATGATGTGAAGGCCAAGATTATAACAGGGTTCAAAACAGAACTAGGTAAGTTCATGAAGGATTGGTCCATCAATGGCTATTAGCCAGGATGGACAGGAATGGTGTCCCTAGCCTGTTTGCCAGAAGCTGGGAATGGGCGACAGAGGATGTATCACTTAATGATTATCTGTTCTGTTCATTCCCTCTGGGGCATCTGGCATTGGCCACTGTCGGAAGACAGGATAACTGGGCTAGATGGACCTTTGGTCTGACCCAGTATGGCCATTCTTATGTTCTTAGGATCCCTCTTGCTTTGGCAAGTCTTCCCTGTGGTTTTTGGACTCTAATTCTTCGTTGTTGTTTTTAATATAGTTTTTAGTGTATACAGATATTGTAGTTAGAGCAGTATAAAGTCGGTCTGTATGAAATTTTAGTTTGTACCAACGTCACTAATTTTTTTTATGTAGCTTGTTGTAAAACTAGGCTAATATCTAGAAAAGTTGATGTACCCCTTTGAAGACCTCTGCATACCCCCAGAGGTATGTGTACCTCTGGTGGAGAACCACTGATCTAGAGTATCAATCTGTTTAGGGAAGGGGCCCTCTGTACATAGTCAATTATAACGTACAACACACCAAGTGAAGGCACATCAACAGAAAAGTGAAATGGAAGTTAATTTTTGGTTTGTGTAAGACTGCAAAATGTGGCATGCCAACCTTGATTTCATTGTGATACTCTGCATTAAGATGAATTTCATGTTTTATTATGCATTTTCTCTACAATGAACTATGAAAAATTGTTGTATTTGACTCCCTTCAACTCACCTCAGAATTTGTAATAGAAAATGCATAACAGCCTACATACAGTGTTCATGTTTTACTAAGATCTTACAAGAGTAATTTCCACTGCTGAATGGTCCCACCTCTACAGAAGCTGCCAAGGTAGAAAAATTCAGCTTCCGTGTTACCTTACTAGTTTCTGGTGTTTGAAAAGTGAATCATTTGCTGCTACAATATGATTGCAAACAAACAAACAAACAAACAATCTCTTTACTCTATTTCACACTGGTGGGACTACAGCCACACTACCGTGAGTAGTTCTGATGCCCACAATTCAAGAAGGATGTTGAGAAATTGGAGAGGGTTCAGAGAAGAGGTGTGAGAATGATCAAGAGATTAGAAAATATGCTATATAATAGACTCAGATATCCATCTATTTAGTTTAAAAAGAGAAGTTAAGGGAGTAATTTGATTACAGTCTTAGTATCTACATGGGGAACAAATATTTGATAATGGGCTCTTCAGTCAAGCAGAGTTATTCTAATGGCTGGAAATGAAGCTAGATACATTCATCCTGCAAGTAAGGCATAGATTTTTGCCAGTAATGGTAATTAACCACTGGAACAATTTACCAGGGACCATGGGTGATTACCCATCACTGACAATTATTAAATCAAGACTGAATGGGTTTTTTTCTAAAATATATACTCTAAGAATTATTTTGGGGAAGTTCTATGGCCTATTTTATATAAAATTATAAAGTTATGCCTCCTGGTCTTGGTATCTATGAAATTGTTCCTTTAAGATGCCTCCAAGAATGTTAATAGCTTCATGTTGTCATATGTAGTAAGCCTGCCTCTTAAATGTCAACACTGACAGAGTTTAATGTGGACCTAGAAAAGTACTCACTAAAATGAATAGGCACATTTTCACTAATTATGTTAGTAAATAATTTAGAAAATCTTGAGTAAATTGAGATTTGAGTATTATGATCCAAAGTTGAGAATGGTTTTCTTGGAATCTCATGTTTACAATATATTGAACTTTAACTGAAATATTATGTTCACTGGTTGCATACTGAGTGTTAACACAAGAGCTGTTTCCAGCTGCATGAAAAATCTACTTTCTCACAGAGGGGAGGAGTTCTCTGGCCATCTCTGATGACACATAGTCTCCATGGCAACAAATCTATGACAACGCAACAGAGGAGGGTACTGCAGGCTGCAATTTGAGCTGTCTGCTTCAGGAATGCAGTGGTTAATGGCTGTACAGAAGAGCTAGGAAGTCAGCAAATTTAAATGACCAATTTTGATCAAGTAAAGAACACCCCTGTACGTTTTGGAATAAAATGGATAGCTCTTTTGTGGAAGAAGTGGCTGCATCTTTGGTTAGAGAATTTCTCAGCAGAAAGGTAATTTTGTCTCATTTTGCTCCAGTCAATGCATGTGAGAGACCCTAGCAAAACAACACATGAACAGCCCCCAAGTCATCTGAAAGAGATTAAGGGGTGCTAGGGGAGAGGAAATAATTTTTCCAGTTTTGGGGCAGTTGTATCTAAACTGTAACAAGCTACTAGAATAAAAACAGTAGACTACATTTCCCATAAGGCATTTCTTTAATAGTAACACTTCTGAATACGGAAGCCGGGTTTTATCTAGCTTAAAAAACATGACTTTGCATATAAAAATCTGTTTTGTTGAAAATGCCCCCATAAACACTTAAAAAAGGATATGGAATATTTCTGGGGGCTACTGGGAAGTGTCCATTCTGATGCTGTCCAAATATTAGGTGTCCCAAACCTAAAAGAGATCAAGCAGTCAGAATGCACGTAGGGAGCAGGGGAATATAAAGAAACAGCACAATCATGACTTACGCATAGAGAACTGATTTTGTGAATGTAAAAAATCCCATTCTAAATTCATTTAGTTTTCAAACATTCATGCAGCTCCCTCTGGAGCTAAAGGGAAAAGTGAAATCCTGATAAGGATTTATTGAAAAACTAGTTTTCTGGAAGCCCCATTTAAAAATGCTACTCCGTGTAAGGCATTATGGAGCACTGTAAATAATGTTCTTGGTGCTCATACCAAACTTAGGATCAGAAATCAAAAATCCTATTTTCAGAATCATAGAATGATAGGACTGAAAGGGACCTCGAGAGGTCATCTAGTCCACTCCCTTGCATTCATGGCACAACTATTATCTAGACCATCCCTGACAGGTGTTTGTCCAATCTGCTCTTAAAAATACCCAATGATGGAGATTCCACAACCTCCCTAGGAAATTTATTCCAGTGCTTAACCACTCTGACAGTTAGGACATTTTTCCTAATGTCCAACCTAAACTTCCATTGTGGCAATTTAAGCCCATTGCTTCTTGTCCTATCCTCAGTGGTTAAGAAGAACATTTTTTTTCTCCCTCCTCCTTGTAACAACCTTTTAAGTACTTGAAAACTGTTATAGCTCCTCTCAGACTTCTAAGTTAAGGGCCTAGTTGGTAGGGATTATAGAAAGCACTACCTTCATACATCTCTGTACTATCCACTCCTCACCTCATAATATTCTCCATCTGCACTGATGCTTATTAGAGCTATAATTTTGGTATATGGGTTGAGATAGTTAGGATTCCAGGATCCAGATGCTGTTCCCATCCATGGGAATTAGTTTAAAACAAGTTTTAATTCTCTGTTTGCCGTATGCTATCAACTCTTTGTTTCAAAGCACAATAGAAGTCATCTGCCAGGATGACATTTTATCAAGATGTTCAGGTAAAAATAGTGCATTGCTTTTTAGATTAGATGTGTACATATAACACTTAGCAAGCCACTATTAAAATTATCAGTTTAAACTGAGCAGCGGGATGGTGGCAGAATGGGCAAATACAAGACTTGCTTCAAGATCTTTCACATCTAAAACCTAGAACCTGTGCCAGATTCATCTCCCTTCAAGATTCATCTCTTCTTCCATTAAGCAAGGGACATATTACAATTGAAAAGAGGCTGCTTTTATTTCACTTCTGCCATAGTGCTTTTTGTGTGTTTATGTGACTCTTTTTGGAGCTATTTCATAGCTCAGAAGCATGGTGTCTGCAGCAGAGAATCACTAGCAGTTTCGCTACACATCTTTGTGACTGAAGCCAGCTACCTTAACTCCTTGAAGCTGTCTCTCAGCATAACTATCAAGTAGAAATCTTATGTCTCATAAGAGCAAAATAATTTCTTTTGCCGGATTTTAGCTTCAACCTTCCCATTGTTTACACTAACACTGGGATTCTTCTCCAAAGCTAACATTTCAGTGCCATTTTGTATGGAGTCTTTCTTAAGTAGAGATTTTATAAGATTCAGGTATAGAGCTAATATTTGAATCTTGTCTTGGCACTGCTGTTAATCATTTTTGTGTAACCTTTCAACTCAACCTGATTCATAAGTTCACTAAGTAGTTCAGAAAGAGACTTCATGTAACTAAAAAGTGGTGCTTTGCTTCTCATAACTGGAGAAAACCACAAGAGTTCTGTGGAAGGATACATTTTGAAGTTTTGGATTGGTTTTTAGCCTGCTTTAAAGTAGATACCCATGTTTTGAAATACATTGTTAAGGTCTCTTCAGATCAATTCCAACATTTTCTGTTTGACAAAAGGTAATAACTTGAATCTGCTTCGTAATGTATTATTTACTAATGGTCAAATACTTTCTGAAAATACTCAACAGCTTGTGCAATGCAGGAAGAATATGAGGACTTCTAGACAGCCGTTATCAGATGTCATACATGCCTGATTGACCTTTGAACATACAATACAGCTTGTTTTCTACACATATAATGAGACCTGATCAGTGGAAGTATTTAAACTATAAAAACATAAGCTACTGTTTCAGATACATTTTATGAACTCTCAGCATCCTCTTAAAGATTTTCATCTGCTGCCTAAATATTCTGGGAATTTATATTCACAACAGGCCTACTTTTCACTAGTATTATCGGCAGCCCCATCAGATATTAATAAGATTCTTAAGTTTAGCACCTATGAATAAGTCAAGCCACTGGTGTACATATTTCATAACCAAGCTTTACTGATTTTGTATATATTGTGAGCGTATAGATTTTATTCCTGATGTAAAAGCACTGTAGCCATGCTTTAAGCATCACCTTGGAAAATGTAACCATTGGATTTGCAGGCTTCCCTTGATTAATTATAAAAGAAGTTTAGATAATACAGCAATAGTTAAATTATCTAAGCTAATAATAGGAAGTCTAAGCACTACTGCTGTATGTGCTGTAGCATTTATAGCAAGCTTCAAATTAGGTATGACCTATTGAATAAAGATGTTGTAAACTTTAAAGTTGTACTGTGTTTCCTGCAGTATTTATAAAATTGACATTTCTTCTGTTGAGGGTTTAAAAAAGACAAGTGCCATTATGGACAGAGAATTTCCTCGTACTGCCCTTAGCATCAACAATAGAAATGAACTGCGAAATGTTTTGCATCTACAATCTTTGTACAAACAAAACAAGGTAAGGAAATTTTCAGTTTTGTACTTAAATGACCAAGAGTTGTATGTTATTACATGTTAAAAGCAAACTTAAAAAACTGGTCAGACAAGAATCATCATTGCTTTAACTGCACAAAGCTGAGCATTAAAACAGTGTAATTTTTACTGGTTTCGAAGGACTTATGTTTTGTTCAATATCTTTTCCTTGTTACATTTACACAAGTGGTTGACACCCAATATTTCTGACTTTTTTTTAAACCAACATTTGAAAAAAATATAGTTCAACATGCATGATTGTATTTACTTATATCTAATTGGATAGCTAATGCTAGCTGCAGAACTTAAGATTTTTTTGCAAGAAAAATGGAACAGAAATCAGAAGTTTGAGTTATTATTGCATGTATAATATTCTAGTTCATTCAATCCATTATGGTCTGTTTCGCAAGCAGTAGTTTATTACTGGAATAAACATATCACTTTAGTCATTTGTTTGGATATTGTATTAAGAAATATTTTTAAATATGAAGCCAAGAAAGGAGGACTGGGGAAAGAATGTTTTGTTTCCCTGTCTGCCTATTCTGCTTTAAGCTTCTGACTCTTAAGAATCTTTAAGGTGTAAAATAAACTGGATCTCTGAGTACTCAACATTCCTTAACATTTTCCTGAATCATACCATTTATGAACTAACATGACCTTGTATCTGCAAAACTCCTCAGTGCATCCTAAAAGACCATGAGTCAGTTTAAACGGCTGCACTGTAAAACTAAAATGTTTCTCAATCTTCTGTTTTAACTGAAGTTAACTGGAAATTTTCAATAGTTGTAAAGCAATGTATTCCCTCCTCCCTAGGCAAAGGAGAATCCACTGAAAACAATTCTTGAAGTTATCACCAACTATTTTCTTGAACATTTTGGGACCACCAGATGCATCAGAAGTCCTGCAGGTTCAGTTCTACAAGCTAAGAGCTCACAGTCTAGATATATAGAAACATCACCAGTTAATGACTACTCAGATGAAGACATGCATGGCAGAACAGTGTCTGATGCAAGTAAAACTGAGGTTTACAGGTATAGTCCCATTTTACTTTACATAAGTATGTATGCAGTCTAATCCCTACATTCAGAATTACAAGTATGAAGAGGTTTCAGTTTTTACATTCAGTTTTGTCATCTTTTCCTAGTTGCCTTTAGCTTGGCACACTATTAAAAGGGTACTATGATGTATGTAAGTAAATATATTCTAAATTGAGACAATTCTTTTAATTATGTACTCCTTGAGATTTGTCTTAGTGTACCCTCTGCTATCATATTCAGTGTTTGACAATCTCTCTATCCTACATCTTCATTGTGCTGTACAAGGGGCTCTGAGTTATTATACTAGATGTTTCAGAAAGTTCAGATATGAATGCACGCCTTTAAGTCAGCGGCAAGAAAACTGCAGCCAGCCAATCAAGGTAATGTGATTGCAGGCCACAAGACATTTTGCTGATGTTGACTGTCTGCAGGAATGTCTCCCTGCAACTCCCAGCCACAATGAGATTACCCTGATGGGCAGCAGGTTGCCCATCACTGCTTTAAGTAGTGATAAATATCTAGGGAACAAATTCTCTTATATGTAAATAGAAATAGAATGCATGGAATCAGAAGCATAAAAAAGGCATGATCGTATTTGTTTCATCCCTACAAACTTAACAACCTCAAGTATTTTGAACCCCGTTCTACCAAAGCATATATCCTGCAGGGTGGAACTTGTACAAATCCTTTCTGTGACTTACTTTTGAATATTAATATCCCTTGTTGTTAAGATGTTTATGTTTAGTTCATGCTAAATACTATGCTTCAACTGAATACTTTTAGATGCAGGTTCTTCTATTGACTAGATCAGGGGTCAGCAACCTTTCAGAAGTGGTGTGCCAAGTCTTCATTTATTCACTCTTTTTCACATGCCAGAAATAATTTTAACATTTTTAGGTTTCTTTCTATAACTAAACTATTGTTGTATGTAAAGTAAATAAGGTTTTTCAAATGTTTAAGAAGTTTCATTTGAAATTAAATTAAAATGCAGAGCCCCTCTGGACCAGTGGCCAGGACCCAGGCCATGCGAGTGCTCCTGAAAATCAGCTCATGTGCCAGCTTCGGCACATGCACCATAGGTTGCCTACAGCCGGGCTAGCTCAATTGACATCCCAGAGCCTCAGGAGATTTAAAATACGCCTAATGCCTCACGTTAATGGCTTTCAAGTAATCTGTAGCTGCCAGCACTTTACTCTTCCTTCCTTTAGCAGGGTCAATGAACAGGCAGGCTGACCAAACTGGATTTTTAAGTGTGTTAAAAAAACCCAAAAAGACCCAGCTTGTCTTTCAGGCAGTGATCAAGCCTAACCCCAAATGAAGGAGGAGCCCTACAGACATGACACCTTTGCAGCAGTGCCAGAAAGAGCTTTGGGAACAAAAGGCTTTTCATAAACTTCCACCAAATCTCCCTACCGCGAGTGAGACGGTTTGAAACCGGCCTAAACGAACTCTCCTGCCCCCGCCCTGAGGACACTTCTCCTTCAACAAGCTGCCCCAGTCCCCTGTATCAGCCCCTGGTAACAGCAGAGGGAAGAGTCCCTCAGCATGTGAGAGTCAGGCCGCAATGAATCACAGCGCCTATCCCCGCCATCACGGCAACAACCCGCTCCAGACCCCTCCCCGCGCTCGCCGCCTCCGCTCTACTTATACCCCTCCGTCGCGCATGCGCCATGAAGCGTGCGCCCGTTCTTTCCCTCCCCCCACCTCCCGCCCCCCCCGCGCGCGGGAGGCGGGAATGATTGACCAGCGAGCTCTCCGCTCCCGACGCAGGGCGGCCCCGATCGCGAAGGTTTACTCTCTTTCTTGTGCCTCGGTGGGACTCTATGATCCTCACCCTCCAAAGCCCGACAGCTCTAGTGTCCGGGCTTGCGCAGTGGTTTCCTGGCGGAGGCCGGAGAGGGAGGGCAGGGAGGAGTGCCCAGCTGTTTTTAAAGAGACACACACACGTTCATCTTTCGTCTCCCCGTGTTGGGGTTTCAGGGTGCAGCCAGGGGAGGGGTGATCCCACTGGCATGCCTGGTCTCGCCTCCCTGCTCTGTTGCTCCAAAGGTAGCTTGAGAAAGGTGAGTTGCCAACTCTCACAGTAGGAGGTGCTTTTTTTTAAAGCCCCAGCTCCAGGAATCAAGTGATTACCTGAGACACTTAATTTTCTTTAAAGAAAGAGTACGCGTCTATCCGCTGTGGGTGCAGAGATAAGCTTGATGGCATGACCCCAGTCAGTGTATTCTGAAAGCTCTGAAACCAGAAAACAAAGATAAAATAACATAAAATGTATTCACTTACAAAAAATGATGATTCTTTTTTCTGCCAGGCTTGTGGGTTTTTTGGATGGCCTGACGCATGATTCTTGTATACTTGGGGTTGGCGATGCTGAGCGTGGATGCATGTAGGGATGCAAAAAAGTAAACTGAGTGGCTGTGCAATAGAGGCATACTGTTGTGGGTTTGTTCTCAGCTGGTATGCATCAGTGTGGCTCCATTGACTGGAATGGAGCTGTGCTGTTTTACACCCGCTGAGATTCTGCCCATTTGTATGTTGATCTCATTCCTACCTTTGAGTGGCCTTGGAAGGATGTGAGGAAAGGTGGGGATTTCTCCTTTCCATCTTTATATCCAGGGGGCGGCAGATCTCTGTCAGTGGGGGACAGTGGGACACGTTTTGGCCCATGCTCTGGCAACACAAAGTAGCTGCAAAGCTGCCGTAATAAGGAATGGCATGCGGAACTGTCCATCTGGCAATGCTAAGTCCTTCCAGAATGTCAGGGCGGGAAGGCGTGTTGCTGGAGCATGCTATCTCCAGTGACCCCCATAACCAAGTCAGCCCCAAGCAGTCAGAGGAGAAATGTGGCAATTACAGTGTAAAAAGCCAGTGCCTGAGATGAGTCCTTTCTTCAGTCTTCCTGATCATTTAAAAAAAAAGTGAAACAGCACAGAATGAGAATTGGATTTTCTGTGCCAAGAGCTGATTCTTTGAGCCATGATCTAATAACCATCTCTTACAGATAAGTTTACCTCTTCACATCCTTTAGAGAGGCTTCACAACTCTAAAACCAGCCCCAGTATTTACACACTGGGCCAGATTTTTAGAGCTATTTAGGCACCTAAAGTTGCAGATAGATGCCTAATGGGATTTTCAAAAGCACATATGTGCCCATGGGGCTTAGGTGCCTTGGCACTTTTGAGAATCCCAGTAGGTACTTATATGCATTATTAGGTGCCTAAATACCTTTAAAATCTGGCCCACTGTGTCCTTTGCCAGCCGAGAGTTGCATGGCCCTAAGTCACAAGTCATAGTCCCTGGCATCTCTAGAACTTCCATGTATCCCTTCTGTATACTGTGCCCTTCCCTCTTGTACAGTATTTTGGTTGCTTCTAAAAAGCAGCTGTTTAACTATTTAATTAAAAGGAATATTTTATAACACAACATTTTTTAACTTCATGGAACTTGCTGCTGAAGGATCCTAATGATGAAAATAGTTAATTAGAAAAAAAGGTTAAATGGTAAGATATTTGAATGAACATGTTAATCACTTAATGTTTTAGCCTCTGCGGTTACATTAGCTGGGATGCAAATTATATTGGTACTAATACTCATGCATCAGGGCATAAATTGCTCACCACCTATAGTCAGGAAGTACAATCCCCCCATGATATACCAGTTACTCTATACTATATCAGGGGTCGGCAACCTTTCAGAGGTGGTGTGCCAAGTCTTCATTTATTCACCCTAATTTAAGATTTCGTGTGCCAGTAATATATTTTAACATTTTAGAAGGTCTGCCACAGGTTGCCTACCCCAGTACTATATTATAGATACTATATATACTAATACAATAGAACAGAGGTTCCCAAACTGTGAGTCAGGACCCCAAAGTGGGTCACGACCCTGTCTTAATGGGGTTGCCAGGGCTACGGTTAGATTTCCTGGGGTTTGGGATTAAAGCTGAAGCCCAAGGGCTTCAAGCCCTGGGTGGTATGACTCAGGCTTCGGCTTTGGCCATGGGTGGCAGAGCTCAGGTTACAGGCCCTTGGGCTTTGACCACTGACCTGGAGCAGTGGTGCTCAGGCAGGCTCAGCTTTGGTCCCTGCTCCTGGGATCATGCAGTAATTTTTGTTGTTGGAAGGGAGTCACAGTGCAATGAAGTTTGAGAACCTCTGCTATAGATGTTTTATGGGGTTTTATACCTTCCTGTGAATCATCTGGAACTGGCTAAAGTCAGAGGGTGAAATCCTGGCCCCAGTGAAGTCAAAAGGAGTTTTGCCAGAATTTCACCCATCGACCAGATACTAGACTAGGGCCTAATCCTGCAAAAATTTATGTGACTTTACAATTTGAGTTCAATCCCTATTGACTTCCATGTGGCTACTCATACATAAAGATAAGCACCTGCATAAGTCATTGCGGGATGGGAGCCATATGGTATTCTTGCACATCCTATATTTAAATAAGGAGCCAGAGAACTTTTGGCAATGTAACATTAGCAAGACACAAAAATCTAAGCCTCACAGAAACACATTACAAAACGTAAATCATAAGAATGAAATATTTTAAAAACATCCTTAACTTTAATCCAAAATCAGTGATTCTCATTCCAAATGAGAGACTTTTGGCAAGCTTGTCTTAGTGATTATCTGAACAAGGAGTAGGACTGAGTAGACTTGTAGGCTCTAAAGTTTTACATTGTTTTGTTTTTGAGTGCAGTTATGTAACAAAAAATACCTACATTTGTAAGTTGCACTTTCACGAGAAAGAGATTGCGCTACATTACTTATGTGAGACGAATTGAAAAATACTATTTCTTTTGTTTATCATTTTAAAAGTGCAATATTTGTGATAAAAATAATAATAGAAACTGAGCACTGTACACTTTGTATCCTGTGTTGTAATTGAAATCAATATATTTAAAAATGTAGAAAAACATCCAAAAATATTTAATACATTTCAACTGGCATTCTACTGTTTAACAGTGTGATTAAAACTGTGATTAATCATGATTAATTTTTTAAATCACGATTAATTTTTAATTAATTGTGCAAATTAACTTTGATTAATTGACAGCCCTAATTACAAATAAGAAATGATAATAAATTAGTTCTCATTGAAGCTATTTAGGATTTTATACGTACTTTCTCCATTAGGAGATGGTTTGTAGCACATTAAGAGATCATAAGATTAAAATAATGATTTATTTAATTTATAATTCATTCCAGAAAAAATGCAGGATTAAAAACTGAAGAGCTGTATGTAGACATTTTAAGTGATGAGCTGTCATAGCCATATATAATTGCTAGATAATTCACAAGTAACTCCACCACATTATTATTGTAATTTTTTATTGATAGTGTTTGTGTATAATTTCATTTTAAATATGTTTCTTCCCTGATAGATATGACATTGATGTTCCACTATATAAAGACAGACATCAACATAAAAGTGAGAAATCCAAGACTGTGGTAGTACCCAATAGTGGCTCATCCTCTGAAGGAGATAAAAAGTCAAAAAATAGCAGAGATGATTTGAAAATAACAGAAACTTCTGAGGAGATGAAGACCACAATGAGAGAGAAGCAAAGGTCCAGGTCTGGACTCATTGTCAGAGGAATGATGGCTGGACCCACTGCAAGTTCACAAGAGGTGCTTTCCTGTATTTCTAGAGAGATTAAATAAAGGGTTAGAGTTATAGATTTCTACATTATATTTGCTAGTAAAGACATCTGAATATAACATGCAGATTGTTTTTGTATATTAAATTGCTATATTTAGAGTTTGTAGTAGAGGAATAATTTAAGGAAGAAATTGTAGTTAGTAATTTAAGAAAATCTTTTCTATGATTTTAGAACCATCAGCGATCATCACATTGTGTAATAACTAACCTATGCAACTCTCTGATCTTTGATTGCACTATAGACTCATAGACTCATAGACTCTAGGACTGGAAGGGACCTCGAGAGGTCATCGAGTCCAGTCCCCTGCCCTCATGGCAGGACCAAATACTGTCTAGACCAGCCCTGATAGACATTTATCTAACCTACTCTTAAATATCTCCAGCGATGGAGATTCCACAACTTCCCTAGGCAATCTATTCCAGCGTTTAACTACCCTGACAGTTAGGAACTTTTTCCTAATGTCCAACCTAAATCTCCCTTGCTGCAGTTTAAGCCCATTGCTTCTTGTTCTATCATTGGAGGCTAAGGAGAACAAGTTTTCTCCCTCCTCCTATGTATAGTTATTGTTTATTTTCCATTCTCATTACCTTTTCTTTCTTTAAGACTAAAATTTTCAAAGGTACCTAAGAGAGTTAGGCACACAAATCCAAAAAAATTTCTTTAGAAATCCCAGCCTAAATCAACAACAGTTCTGGGTTCCAGCAATTAAACTTCAACTAACATTCTCATGTGTTTTGTACTATACTCTTTCAGTGAGTATTCTGGAAAACCAACACCAGGATTCATGTTTTTGGTTTTTCTCCCTATTCTGTTTTTTTTTATGTCAACGGAAGTTTTGCCTGAGTAAAGAGTGCAAAGTTGGACCTATGATCATTAGCAATGGAAAAATCTCTCATGACCAGTTTGAATAATTTATGAGATGCACATAAAAGTTTGTGTGTGTATCTGAATTTGTCTAAACCACTTTGGTCTGGAAATAGGACTGGGTACTTTCCTGTACTTCCTGATTTCATCTGAACTGGCTTAAACCTCAACAACGAGGTTTCATGAGCTATTTCATTTCTGATCCTGGATGAAAAGGAGTGCCTGAAAATGCACAACAATTAAGAGACCAAAAAGTTGGTCTTTATTATTATTAATAATAATATTTATGTGTTTATTTATTTATTTTTATGTTGTAGCACCAAGGAGCCCTATTCATGGGCCCAAACCCAGTGACTTACCATATATATCTGGCCTGATACTGTCCAAATTTTGGGTGAAGATGCAAGTCAGTTCTTACTATTATTATCCAAACCCCATCCCTAATAACAGAATAAATTGCATATCCCAGTAGTTAGACTAATATGGCCTTTTGCTTTCTTGTGTGTTTGTTTTAAAAGGCTGAACATTTAATCTGGTTTGTTCTTTATTGACAACTTATCCTAGGATTCAGTAAAAAGGAGGCTTCTGAAAGGATCCTCTGGCATAAATAGCACAATGCAATTCAAAGAGGAAGATCATCAGAAAAATTCTTCAGAGGTGCCAACTAGTGATTTTCAAGAGATTAAAGGAATTTCCACAGAGTCCATGAATTACCTTTCATCACATAATGCCAGTGGTCTGAAAGTAGATACGGAATTTTCATCAAAGATTTCATCAAACTCATACACAACTTTAGTCAGTGAGAAGCTAAGACATACGCCCAAAGATACAGCTGATCCACTTGCCAAACTCGTATCAGAAAGAGAAAGAACCAAAGTTGAAGAAAGGAAATCAGTGGCAAGCTTTGATATAGACACCAGTGAAAAAACCCTCAAATTAAGTGTTCTTCACAGACATTCAGAAGCTGGAAGAGAAAAGAGAGAAAGATCTCCCAAAAACAATGAGAATCGGTTATCAGGTCGCAGGTAAGATTGTTGGGTATCTTTCAAGAATATCTGTAAAACTACTGTACTGAAGAATTCGGGAAGTAACTAATATTGATTTGTGCAGGAAGCCTAGATATGATTTCCATTTAGCTCAGAGGCACAAAAGGAGGTGCTCAACAAAGAGCCCTCTTATGCATTAAGAACTAGTGCTGATGAGCTTCGGATTGCATGAAGAAGGTGAATAAGGAAGTATAATTTATCCCTTCACATAACCTAAGAACCAGGGCTCACTCAATAAAATTAATAGACAGCAGGTTTAAAACAAACAAAAGGAAGTATTTCTTCACATAATGCACAGTCAACCTGTGGAACTCATTGCCATGGGATGTGGTGAAGACCATAAGTAACTGGGTTAAAAAAAGAATAAGATATGTTCATGGAGGACAGCTCGATCAATGGCTGTTAGCCTCTGTTTGCCCGAGGCTGGACTGGACAACAGGGGACGGATCACTTGATAATTGCCCTGTTCTGTTCATTCCCTTTGAAGCATCTGGCACTGGCCACCATCAGAAGACAGGATACTGGGCTAAATGGACCATTGGTCTGACTCAGTATGGCTGTTCTTGTGTTTTTATGAACTGAGTTCTGTTGCATCTGAGAAGTATGAGAATATGGCTTCTGGGTGCTCATGTAAAATGAGGAAATATAGAAGGTGATCCTCAAGTCTCTAAGAGGGAGAGAGAGCTTCCTTAACCCTAGGAGCCCTAAAACATATTGATGGCTTTCCCTCTCCTTCCACCCTTATATGTCACTATCTTCACATGGATTGTAAACTCTTCAGTGCAGGATCTGAGGTATTTTATATATAGGAGCTTTGTACAGCTCCTAGCACATTTGGAACTCGATGCTGATCCATGCTTCAGGGCGCTAATGTGAAATAAATGCACATTGTCTGAATGGGGCTGTGGTCTTGATTAGGCCTTGAAATAATGCAGGGCTATAGTGCATCAGGTTTAAGCAGTCTGATTTGTGAACATAGGATGCTCTATATCTGAACAGAAGAAGAGGAAAATGCTGGAGACGGTGTTGTTTTCTTCCCTTTCAAGTGATGCTAGGACAGGTGGTATTTAAGAGTTATCTTGCCTGAAGTTAGAATGAAGTTATCGGTACTTGGCTAAAAGTTTCTAATTTCTAATGGGCTTCATTGGCCTATTGCTTATAGCAATCTATAATTAATTGCATAAATAAGTGGCCTGAATTGCAAAGGTGTTTCAGTCAATAGAAATTGTGTGGTCAACACCTCTTAAAATTAGGAGACTTGGGTAGGTGTATTATTGTGGGTATAGAAGAGTAGCATTAGGCACCTGGTTTGAAAATCTTAGACTGAATGTAATACTACTGGTTATTATAAGAGTAGATTGATTTAAAAACAAAACACTGAGGATGACCTGATCGCTACTCCAAACTGCAAACTTAAATTCTTTCTTTTGGTTTATTGGGTTTCTAGACTTAAATTCTGCGACCTAATGAGCACGGGACACTGTTGACATCCATGTTAGTATGTTAGGTCCCTCCAACTTTCTTTTCCATGGACTGGAGGAAGCATGAGCAAGGGACTCATTGAAGCTGCATGGAGACCAGCGTGGCACTTTCCTCTTCCTAGGAGCCAAAAAACATTTGCAGAGGCTGCTGCCTTTCCTCCCCTTTCCTCTTCCTTCACCTGCATGACACAGATATTTGTTCATGTTAGCAGACTTCATCTGAGTGATATGGATTGCTGAATAACCTGTCAGAACACTGTCTTCAAGGTCCCAGCATCTCAAGAGATTTACAGTAGATGGTCAAAAAAAAAAAAGGCTTTATGTCACGAGTAAGAATAAATAAGTGTTCTACACTAGCAGAAAGAATTGCTTTAGGGAATACAAGGTGATAAGAGTGAGTGTGTTCCCAATATTGATGAAATAATAGGAATATAATAGATTATTTATCACTGCCCTGCACTGTAGCAAAGGGCTGGCTAAAACCGAGTAGGAGGTTTTGTTCAAACAACAAAGCAGTTGTAATACCTCCGTGCAGCTGCTGCTGGGCCTTGTGGCATCTACCATGCTAAATCAGCACCTGTGGGACAGAGATGAAAAGCAGTAGCTGTGCTGAAAGGAACCGACACCCCATGCACAATCCTGCAGAATGTATGTGTGTCCCTGTGAGTTACAACAGCTTTGATCCTCTGATGGAATGAGCGGGTTTCAGAAAGAACAGTAGAGGGAGCTGTTTCATAAACAGTCTGTTTAATCATTGCATTGGTATTAGTATCTTTAAGACCTTGCTGATATAGGGCTCGCAGGCTCTTGCACGGGTGCTGAGAACTCTGGCCAAACCACAAAGTACTTCAGTACTTTGAGCACCTGAGTATTGTCTTTGAAGTCAGGGGGACTGCTCCTGTGCTTAAAATTAACCACAAGCTTAAGTGCTTTGCAGCATTTGGGCAGAGAGTTTAGCACTTCAGCTGTAGACTCTCTTAGGTAGGGATTGTTTTTTTGTTCTGTGTTTCTTCAATGCCTGGCATGACTGGGTCCTGGTGCAGAAGCAGGGCTCCCAGGTGCTAGAATAGTACAAATAATAAATAATAACTTTGCAGGATGTGTCTGAGAAACTAGAACAGTCACTATTTATTTGGAACCAAAGTCCACTCTCTGTAACTCCCATGCAGTTCCATTGACTTCAGTGGACTGGAGGACAGAATTTGACCCTTCTCGACTAATATTTGAAATTTAGTTTAGGACTGATTGCAACTGGTTCACCCGCAGGGTTTTATAATCTTTCTCTTTTTTCCCTTAGCAAAGTGAAGACATTCCAGTCTTATTTTTCATTCCTGTTTTCTTTTTCTTTTTCTGGCTTGCCATTTTCAAAGGTTCTTATTATTCACCACCCCAGGCACCTTTTGTCTATATATGCACTTGGCAAAAAAAAGAAGTCAAAACCACAGCACTGCATTTAAGGACTATCTGAATATCAATGAATAACGGCTGCTGACAGCAGAGAAAAATAACTGTTTATAAAAATCTACTGGAGACATATGGATTCGTCAATATTTGGGCTCCCACACTTAGGTAAAAGGGGAAGACAAACACTGTGCTGTGAGTCATTATATCATTGATTAGTCTTAGACAAGGCAAGAATTGGGGGGCACAGGAGGGTATCTGTTAACTAACTTCAGTTTAATAATGATCTTGATAATTCTGATCTCTTACACTTTTTAACAGGAGATTTCAAAGCAGTTACAAAGGAGATAAATATCATTTTCCCCTTTCAGATGGAGAAACTGATGCACAAAGAGGTGATGTGACTTTCCCAAGGTCACCAAGCAGGCCTGTGGCAGAACTGGGAATCAGAGGTGGATTAGGGGTTTGTGGGGCCCAGGGCTAGAGCAAATGGTGGCCCCTCCCCACCCCTTTCACGTGCAGTCCCCCCCATCTCTGCCTGGTGCACCTGCTGGGGAAATGAGGTCAGGGCAGGAGAGTTTGCCCCACCCCATCTCACTTTCCGGCACTCCTGCTGGGGAGGTTGGTCAGGGCACAGGGGCTTCCCCTGCCCACCTGGCGCTGCTGCCAGGGAGCAGGGTCAGGGCACGGGGGCTTGCCCTACCCCACCTGCCGGTTAGGTCATGGGGACTTCCCCTGCTCCCTGGTAGGAGTGCCAAACGAGCAGAACAGGTTGGGGCACCGGGGTGCCCATTTTTCCAGAGGCCTCCAAATTGGCCAGGGCCCTTAGGCACAGGCCCAGTTGCTCAGTGGCTAAATCCGCCACTGCTGGTAATGGAATCCACATATCCTAAATCTCAGTCTAGTGCTCTATTGACTAGTTTAGACTAATATATATAATATATATATATTTTACAATATTAAAAAGATAAACTCAAAACTAGTCATCTATATTTAACGGTCTGTACTGAGGCCAACATTGCATTAGCTTTGTTGGGAGTTGTCCTGAATAAGAACTGCAGGATTATAATCTTTTATAGGCATATTTTAGCCAGGTGGACAAACTGAGAAGACATTTGGATTTCTCTTACAAACAAAATGAAATGCTCAGCCTTTTTGGAAATACATATAAGAGGAATGATGAACTGACTGAATGGAATCTTTCCAGAAATGATCAGCTGTAGTAATACAATTATTCTCCAAATATACTTTAAAAAGCAAACTTAGTTGCTGTTGTTTCTTATTAAGTAGTTTTTCATAAAATAGCTGACTGAATTTACGAAAATCAGTTCGAAACAAAAAATATGGATGTAGCTTGTGGCATTTATCGGTTTATTTAAAGGACACCATTAGGGATCTCTGGATTAATATCTGATTTATTTACCTTAACAGATGTTCTCCATTTTCTAGGTCTGACAAAGATTCCAAACATCCACCATTAAAAAGTCAACATTTAACTACATTTACTACACTATCAGGGGTAATTGTGGTAAAATGTTGATTTCTTAATGGAGGCCTCTCTATTTTTCAATACACTTACCATGCATCCCCTTGTAGATGTATTGTGTCTACTGCCATGTAATAACTTTTAAAACATCCCTTTAGTCACAGAAGTTAGAAATGGAAAAATATCTAACTTACATAGTGCCTATCACTGTGGTGTCTTAGTGCTTCTACATAAAATTAAGGAGTCCAAATGAGAAGAACAAAGGTGTTATTTTCTCTGTGTTCCTCAAGAGTTAGATCTTGTCAGTCATATGGTCTCTTCCACGCCACTACAGATTTGTTCCAAAAATAGAGTTACATGCTTTCAAGTGCTTTATACAATTTGTGCATTCACTTGTGGTAATTTCATGCACAAAATGCATGCCTTTACTTCGAAATTCTGTCCCTCACTTTTTAATATAACTCTACAAAAGAGGAGAAATCATAGGTAGGTGGCAGCAAATCTGCATGAATCCTGAGTAATAAATAATTGACAACAAATCTAATTCCCTAAGTCATCCTCTTCTAGCTATGTATTAAACCATATAGGATATGTGTCCCTTGCCTCTGTTTGCCAGAAGCTGGAAATGGGCGACACAAGATGGAGTCTGGCATTGGCGTAGTCCTTGTGAGGGTCTATATCTAAGTAATAGGTATATTTTATAGTCCTTGTGAGATTATATATATATATATTTATATATATATACACACACACACACACACAGAGTATATACTCTTTTACACTGTGAAAAAAAGGCTGTAAATATGACACCTTCACATGACTTCATATCAACATTGCTCAATTTAACAAGTCAAAAATGATTTTTCAAACTTCCAATGCCAGTCAATGTAAAATCTCAAAATCAAGCTTTTTTTTTCTTACCCTTTCTATGTTCATCACCAGTAATGCTCATCATTCTTCAGCTATCCCTTTCTAACCTCATTATCCTTTCATCTGAATTTATGGTACTTGAAAACATAGTTAGTGATGTGCAATCTCTGAGGGTAGGCCCTCTGTGTAACTGCAACAGTTCTGATGTTTTCAGGACCTGTGTCTACCCCTAGCTGGGTGAGAAGATCTGGTTCATCAAAAGGTATCACATTCTGGGAGTTTTGACATCTGTGTTCAGCCTGCCATGACATATGGAGCGGAAAAAAAATTAATTCCCCAGGAAAACACACTAGATGCTAAAATCTCAACAGCAAAGGAAGCATGACTATACCTGTGGAATTACATGGAGAACCAGAAGACCAGACAATGAGATCAGTTAAAGAATATCTTGCCTGTACTGTACAAGCTAAAAAGGGAAGGGCAGACAGCGCCACAAAAACAGGCAAAACTGTTTTACACTAGAATAGTTTCCTTCTTCCATAATTAAACAAAAGGATATGGGTTGCCTGTGATAACAGAGGACTGAAGTCGGTGACTCAGTAGGTCCCTTCTGTTCCTGTGTTCCTATAATATCTCAGAAGATCCCATTGTCCAAAGGAAGGGATTTTTAATACAGGATTAGGAATGAGGCACTTAATTGAGTTTTTACTCATACTTCCATTGTGAACACTAGTCATTCCTACCTCTTCTGTACGTCTAATTACTCCTTCTATACTGTCCTCTTTACTGCTTGCAGTCTTGGCTAGAAATGGAATGTGAGCTAGTGATTTCCTTTCAAGACTCTGCCAATGTAGCTAGGTAATTTGAAGAATAGGGGCTGTTTTATGAGCCTGTGGCTTGGCATCAGCCATCTTCTTCCAACCAAAACCTTAGCATCTCTGTGATGTGCTCCATCTCCACTAGCTGTGGAGTAAGTGCCAAATGAGTCCACTGCCAGAATTTCTTTTCTTTCATGGCAGTGCATTGCCTTTCAACCAAAATTCCCCAGATGGGAACTTTTTAATTGTTCCAAAAATATCACAGCAAAGACTCATTATTTGTCATGAATTCTTTCCGAGCTGTGCTGTGCATCCAAACACAAGCAGGCCAAATGTAGTGAATTGCCATAGATACTAATGCCTTCATTGGAACATTAGTCATATTTCATAGAATCATTGAAATTAGAGATGGAAAAGACCTTTTTAGGTCACTTTGCTCTACAGTATAATATTCAGTACTATATATATATTTGCTGCAGCACATTTTCCAGGGTTTTGTCCAGTTCAGTCTTTAAATGGCTCAAGCCACAGTACTCCCCTACCATTTCCCTTGGGGATCTATTCCAAAGTCTAATAAATTTTAGTTTTAGGATTTCCCCCCTTATATTCAGCCTAAATTTTCTTTTGCTTAATTCTATCCCATTATTTGTAGTTGTAGCTGCTTTTACCACCCTGGTCATTCCTCTCTCTGCTTTTTGTTTACCCCTTTTAAGTACCTGTGGACAGTTATCTTATTCCGTTAGTCATCATTTGACTAAAATTTATATATAATGATTTTAATATTTGTTCATAATTCTGTCCCTCCAACCTCTGAATTTTTGTCTTTTGCTGCTCTTCTTTAATTTCCTTCCTATTTCTTTCTAGTACTCAGGGCTCCCATAATGGTACAGTATCCTAGGCGTGTCTCACCAGTGCTACATAGAGATTAAAAATCTTTCTGTTGATGTTATACTTCTTAGTATGTGTTGAAAAATCACATCGGTGTTTCTTGCCACTACATTGCATTGCAACTCATGTCTTATTAGTTTCAGTTCTGGACAGTGATGTAAACATAATCTTTTCCTGAGTGTCTTCCTCTGAACCACTCTTTATGAGCCAGTGCTAGATGTAGGATACTGGCTTAGATGAATCTGTTGTGGTGCAGTAGTTCTGCATTCCTATGCCTTGGTGTGTACAGGCGCTTTCTCTATGCTTTGCAATACAGCATTTCTACATGTGACTGTCAGCTGTGAGTCTGAATCACTTTGTTTTGTCTTCTGATTCATCACCCACTTTCTCACTCTTACTTTAACTGAGGTTAATGAAGGTGGACATTTGTATTATGCTACTGACAGTTCTTACTTAGAGATGATGAAAAATTCTTGGCTACGAGAGGATTTTCCCTACATATACATTTCAGTAAAAAGGATAGGAAAAACCCCAACAACCTGAAGACACATTTTGGGGAATAGAAGTAGAACTGGGTAGGAAAGGGCTTTGCTGTCCCACAAATATATTCAGAGTTTGAAATATTTTCCCATCTTTAATCTAGACAAAATGTCAAAATCTCTGAATTATTCATGAACCGGAAAAGCTTTTTTTTTTTTCCTCTTCATTTCAGGTCAGTCAAAACATTTCATTTCTATAATTCTGAAATGTTTTCTTTCAATTTCAATGGGGGATTTTTTTACCCTTTTTTAGTCAAATTACCTTACATTTTGAAACTTTGGATTGGGAAACTGGAATTTTTCATTTTGAAAATGTCGCAATTAAATATTTTGACAAATGTGAAACATTTTTTCTGAACATTTTTTTGAGTCAGGAGATTTGTTGACTCTGACAATGTTTCGCTCACTGTTTCAATAGCAACAAATCAGCTTTAAAAAAAATTGTCCAAAAATTGTTGACCAGCTCTAGATAGAAGACCACTAAAAGCAAATACCTCTTTCCCCCTAAGAAACTCAGTAGAAAAATCAAGATGACCAATTTTAAAATACAAATATTATTTCTTAGTATTTCTCCAGTTATCTGAAACCAGCAAATATATATATATATATATATATATATATATATATATATATATATATATATATATATATATATATATATATATATATAAACAAAAACAGTGACTTGGCCCTTTAATATATATATATAAACAAAAGCAGTGACTTGGCCCTTTAAATAATCAGCGTTCTTTCTTTAAATGACTGAGTTTTAAAACTAGAGTAAAACAGCTTACTTGCCTATAGGAGGACTCAAACCTACGCTTGTCAATTCTCTATGCTTAATTAGTTTTAGAATTGCCTTAGAGCTCAGGATTAATTTTTTCTCCTAGTAAACCGTTGCATGCTTCCCACCCACAAGCCATCTGTGCTGGCATACGTTAAAATATAAGCACAGAACACACACACACACACACACACACACACACACACACACACACACAGAATTTTTCCCTTGCACTAAATGAGAAATGAACCTGGAGGAAGTCTGTTATGTGGAGGTGGAATAGTTGTATCCTTGGTTTGAGTGGGCAGTTAAGGGCTGGGCTCCAATGGAGAGCATTCCAATGAAAGTGTACTGTACATTCCACTAGACTAACTCATTAAGAATCTTGATGTTCCTAACTTCCTTCCATTTATTTTCAGCTTTGCTGGAAATGGCCAAGCCTTTTTGCTCTTGGGAAAAGAGGGAATCCTTCCATTTCTGGGGATTCCTCCCAGTTTAAAGCTGGTGTCAAAATAATTGTGTTGATCTAACATCGTAAATATTGATTTCAGTGAACGTGTACATCTGGATACAGTCAATATTGCGCTTGAATTTTAACTGCATTATCTCCTTGTCTAAATGGAAAATAATAACTAACACACAAAGCACTTTATTTCAGAACTTAAATGAAGTAAGAAATTCTTGTTCTAAGATGCATTCATATGATATACTCTGGGCCTGATCCTCTCTTCTCCCAGGTTTACAATGGTGTAACTCCATTATCTTCTTCCACTGGTGTAGGTGAAATCAGAATCAAGCCATTTACCCAAAATCTTTGTAATACTCTCCCTAATCTGAGTGACAGTAATATCAAAAAGAAAATCCTTCTTGGTTTTTCAGATAAATGTCTTCTTATTTTTCACAGCTCATTTTTGTTAAGTAAGAGAGAGAATTGTCAAATCCAGAACAGAGCTATTCCACTTGGAGTAACGAATGTGGATGGCTTGCAGACAATACTTGACATATCACACTGAAATGACGTTTCAGCAGCTTGAGAAAAATGTAATGGCTGACTGCAAAGGAAAAGTGCTTATCAGCATTTTAACTTGGTTTTTAGTCTTCATAAACTTTTATCAGAATAGTAAAGTGGAGCATCTGAGCCAAAGAAGTTCCTCCAGATAGAATAAAGTAAACATCTGCAGACATCCACTTTCAGCATAGAGCCAGACCCTGTCATCCTTCACCAGGCAAAACTCCCATTAACTTCAATGAGAATTTTGTCTGGTGGAGGACTACAGGATTTGGCCCAGGGGATGGAAAAAATCAGTGCTGATGTGATGTTATTAAGACATCATTAATTACTTTTGAGGCAGTGTAAGGGTGAGCAGGGCAGGGAGGAAGGTGTTAGACTCTGCTTTATTCCTAATATTACTGAACTCTTGTGGAGTTTTCCTATTTTAGTTTTGCATCCATGATGTTATTGTTAAGCTGACATCTACTAACAATATTTATAAAACAAGTTAAATGTCACAAAGACCTGCAGCTGGATTCAACTGTTTATTATCTATTTAAAATAACTTTTCTACCCAACTTTTCTGCCCATATATTTTCCAATTTGTGCTTCAAGAGGAGCCTTTTGTGAAGGGGTCCATTAGAACTTGGGTTGCCGCATGAGGATGTTTCTTGGAATTATATGTAATTAGTAACAGCAAGGAAGAGACAAAAAATATTCCAGGATTGAGAAAGTCATGATTTTACAAAGATTTGTGATATTGACAAATCCTAGTAGATTCAGAGCTTGATTCATCACTTTGTTAACTCCATTTAATGCTTGTAGCTTCATGGAAATCAGCACAGATGCATCATAGTACAACTGGTATAAAAGCTATGTGAATCAGGCCCTCAGAGTTAAAATGGCTGCTCCTTCTTTAACATATGTTGTCTTTAAGGGTGGGAGGCGGGAAATCATACTGGCTTCAGTGAAGAGTGAGGTTTCATCTTTAACTTTTAATTTCCTAAATTTCATTGATCAATATTCCGGATTGAATGGTACATTTTTAAAATTTAATTTAATTTCCTTGTTAAAAACAATAGAAAGCTTTCCAGGAAGGTTATATAATGCATATCGTTTACCCAAGAGTTATGATTGGCTCCAATCCTTTCTGTCAGGCAACTCTGTGGATAAGTAGTTTTTCTAAGTATAATAAATATTTTTAAATGCGCTGTTTACCCAATGGGCTGTGACGCTCTCTTGTTAAATATGTAACTTAATTTATCAGCTCAGACTGTTTTATCTAAAATAATTAAACCTGTTAATTAGGCAAGCATTACTGCCATTATCCTACAAACTGCTGAGCAATGACTGATAGGGCTCAAACTATGCTCTGAGAGGGTGTGGCCTGATTTGGATGTCTGTGTAGTGGGGTCCAATGCAGATCCCACGGAAATCCAATTGGCTTCACTGAGCATTGGATCAGGCCCTAGGTCCACACTCGTATGTGGTAGGTTTGTTTGATGTTTCAAAAATATGTTTAATTGTTCCCATAATAGGCAGGAGAGGATGAGCTTTACAATGGTAGCGTTTGTAGAAAAGATCAGTTTAGTCTGGGTTCGGCGTTCAACATTAAAGCAATGCAATTAACGTAGTTACCTGTACATGCTTCCTTTCCATCCTCTCTGAATTCCCAACCTAGCTTGTGTGTGTCTCCCCATGCTGTACCCTTTGCCATGAGAGTAGGCGTGTGGCTTGATCCGCAGCTGACGTCAATACTGCTGTGTGACTCTGCAGACAGGAAGCACTGTAAGAATAGGGCAGTCAGCACCTCCCCGCAAAGACTAAACACATCACCGCTACAGTACACTCAGCCTTGAGCCTGGGAATAGGTCTCCACTTGACTCTCTTAACTGGCAGTGCAGTGAACTGCTGTCAAACAAGTTCAGGTCAATTTAGGAGTTATGCATTTAAATATCCCATATAAAAAGGTAAATAAATGAGGGGAGGAAACCTTCAGCTATCTCAAATTGCATAGCACCTTTCATAATGCGAAGTCTGGACGGGTAAGAAAAGCTAAAAGAAAGATTAGTAATCTGTTGTGGCCTTTTGCTTGGTGCCAGTGGATTCATGGCACCAGATATGTCAACACAACATCTGTGCATGTTGCCATCTGCCCTTTCAATATTTTCCCAAAATTTAATAGGAAGAGGCTGTGTGCAATTACTGGAAATGGTTAATTGCTTCTTCATTATATTTTATTTTTGGAAAGCACATCAAACTGGAAGAGGACAGCCGCATGGCCTAAAATGCAGTCGGTCAACAAGGCAACTTGTTTAATCAGAGCACTGGAAACATATAGTATCTCTAGAGCATACTGTATGTAAAGCAAGAAGGCAGTACACATTAATTTATGCACTTAGGGCTTTACACGTTTCCTTTTCAGTATGTCTGCTTGGGAACATCTGGTGTATCACATTAAGCAGAAGAATTAGCGCAAGAAATCACTGTCCCACAAGAACAATTACGTGTATGGCAGTAGCTCAGAGTGTGTTCTCCCAAAGCTTTATACCCCTTCTGATTACTTTAACAGGAGGTAAAGGCTATCTCTACAGTATCTGTTCTCACCAATCAGCTATCATGTTTGTCTGGTTTTGATCATAACAAATAGAGATAAGAGAGCTTCTCCAGTGTTCAGTGTAAGCTCTCTTCATGTTCCTATTTCAGGTTTGACATTACTTTTCAGGAAGACAATTCATTTGGCTAGAAACTGTTAAGTTAGATTGTCTGGGATTGTTGAAACTCCTAAGTTTTCTCACAGGAAATGTCAGGCCAGACACTTTCCACATTCTTAAAAACAAATGAAGGTCAAAAACTGAAGAAATGGCTACTTTTTATTAGACAAGCAAAAGAGAGAGCTCTTAAACCACCCACACTGAGAGGACTCATGTGACTGTTAAATGCTGGGAACCCAATTTTTATGTGGGTCTTGCATTATTTAGGGTTGTCATTGCCACATGTACAATGGACAGTGTCTTGAATGTGCCTTTATTTAATGTAAATCAGTCTACCTCCCTTAGCTCTTCTACTGGCTGCTACCGCCATCGTTTGAGTGTCCTAGGGTATATCTGCACTGCAGCTGGAAGCAAGCTTCCCAGCCTAGGTAGACAGGCTTGTGTTAGCAGGGCTCAATCAGCTTGCTAAAAGTAGCAATGTGAGCATTTCAGCTCAGGCTACTTACTATATGTGGTGTTGGGATGCAAGGTACTTCTAGTATGGAAGTTTTAATTTGGAATTCTTAATTAAGAGTAGAATCTATAACTAAACTGCATCTTCTTCATGTTAGCTCCTTGTCCATATCCAGTGATAATTGTAGTTATTTATTGTATTAGTGTTACAAATTGTAGTTATCTGCATTAAGACACGTTATTCAAGCAAGCCCAGCGTACCGTACAATCCATATTTCTCAATAGAACTGACCTGTCATCATTATTTACCACTTCTCCAATTTTTGTGTCATCTACAAACTTTGCCAACAGTTATTTAATTTTCTTCTAGATCGTTGATAACGATATTGTGTTACATAGGACCAAGAACAGATCCCTGTGGGATACCACTAGAAATGCTCCAATTAATGATGACTCCCCATTTACAATTACTTTTTGAGATCTATCAGTCAGCCAGTTTTAATCAATGTAACGTGTGCTATGTTGATTTTGTATAGTGCTAATTTTGAATCAGAATTTCATGCTATACTCAGTCAGATGACTTGCAGAAGTATATTATGTTAACAGAGTTACCGTTGTCAACAAAACTTGCAGTTTCATAAAAAAACCTGTATTGAGTTTATCTGACCAGATTTGTTTTCCATAAAACCATATTGATTGGCATTAATTACGCTGCCACTCTTTAACTCTTTACTAATTGCATCCTGTATAAGTCTTTCCATGATTTTGCCCAGAATCGTTGTCACTCTAAACAGCCGATATATATGTGGGTCATCACATTTACCTTATAAAAATACTGGCACAAAATACATTAGTTTTTTCCCAGTCCTCTGGAACATCTTGTAGCCCAATATAATAATATAATATTGATTATATAATTATATTGATTACTTAAGAATTCCCAGTTATCCCTTTGAGGGGTGACAGGTTCTTGTCCCAAGAGCAAACCCAGTTTTATAAAATTACTATATAGTTAGGAACCCTAATATGCATAGTTGCAACACTCACACTGTAGGAACTTTTCTATGTTTCCAAATATTGTATTAATACTTTTAGCAAAATCACAAACACTCTAACTCAATAAGGTAGATAGAGAGACTATAGAATGTACCTCTGCACATCCATATACTCAGACCATGTCTTGAAGGATGACCTGAAATGTTAGCCATTATCTTCCTCATCATCACCTTCTACCTCATCATGAGTGGCCATAATTCTGGTCCCTTCCAAGGGCCACCTCTCTCTCCTGCCCCATCATGCTGGGATGCGACTTGTCTGATATGTTGCATTGACACCACTATATCTAATGCATATTCAGTAACAGGTTTTCCAGTTTTAATTATTTGTATTTTCTCATCCTACTAATGTGATGAGAATGGTGTCATTCTTTTATAGGTTAGTATATTGATACATGTACCACCGCAGGGATCGGCAACCTTTGACACATGGCGCGGCTGGGAAAGCCACTGGCGGGCTGGGATGGTTTGTTTAATTGCAGTGTCCGCAGGTTCGGCTAATTGCAGCTCCCACTGGCTTTGGTTCGCCGCTCCAGGCCAATGGGAGCTGCGGGAAGCAGCGGCCAGCGCATCCCTCAGCCCGCGCCGCTCCCCACAGTCCCTATTGGCCTGGAGTGGTGAACCGTGGCCAGAGGGAGCTGCGACTGGCCGAACCTGCGGACACTGCAGGTAAAGAAACTATCCAGGCCCGCCAACGGCTTTCCCTGCCAGGCCGTGTGCCAAAGGTTGCCGATCCCTGTACTACCATGTCAGCTCGTGATTATACCCATCAGCCCTTGCTTAAGCAGATGTTGGGTTATTATTCCTATGTTCCTTGTGGTGGCACTTAGTGGCACATTCCACCTCCTACTATTGTGCAAGTTCTCCCTAGTTCTTAAAATCTAAAGGTAACAGTTGATTTATGCCATGGGTTATGGCCCATTTAACCACACTTATGATAACTTATGCTTCATCTAATATCTTACAGGATACCATAGGTTTCTTGTGTTACAGCTGAATATAATGAAAACAGCTAAATATAATGAAGGCAAGGCAGTGAATATAATAAAGGCAAGCTAGCCATATGGGCTCCAGGCTTCAGTATTACAAGAATGGAATAAGGGCTGTATACCTCTATTGTACTGTGTGTACAGCAACAGAACAGTATACAACTCTCGGATTGTTTCAGAGCCTATAGCAATTCTTCTGAATCTCTACATTATTTCAGAGGCAAGATGTAAGTACCATGCAAGAGCTGCAGAATGCATTAAATTGACAAGGAAACCATAGTTTTCCAACACAGTTAGTTACTCTGAAATAGCTGGTGACCATTGCTTATTTTAGAAGCACGTTTGTTTGTTTGACCTCCAGCGTAGGTTAATATAAATAGGAAACCATAGAGGACACATGCATTATTGTGCAGAGGGAAGAACTTTCTTTGAGTTTGGTTGTCCTATGTAAACAACATTTTCTATGCATGGAGTTGAAAGAGAAATGTTCAAATATTTGGAGAAAGTACAGTATGGTATATTTATAATAAAACATATTTTCTTCCTGCCCCATTTTTCTGACGACAGATGACTTCCTCCTTGCAAAGTTCTTTAATTGTATGATTTTATATGCACAGTAAATGTTCCTGGAATGGTAGCCATCTGTTGAAGTGGAAATAACAGTTAAAGTTCTGATGAAGTTTCAAGTAACTTAAGAAGGGAGCTCACAAATAATCTCCATCTGCAAAAATACCCTTCTGTGCAGGAAACCATCCTACGTGGAGCTCTGCTTTTGGTGCTTTCCCCAGTGATATACACCCTGGAAGTTCTCTGAGATCATCCATTTAGACTTTCTTTCAGTTCTTTCAGTGGTAGATCTATATATTCATTTGCAATTGCTTTCAGGTTGAGGATTTTTTGGGAGAAGAAGAGTTTTTGAGAGGAAAGAGTCAGAATATTAACTTAACCTGTTTCCAGTCCTTTCTGTTTCAAAAGGCAGTCAGATACTAAGGTGATTGGGCATGTTAAGACGATGGATGGAGATCTGGGTTCAGTTCAGTTTCTAGTTCTGCCACACACACCTTGTGTGGCCTTGGGCAAGTCATTTAACTCTTCTGTGTTTTAGTTTCCCATCTATAAAAATAGGGATAATAATACTTCCATACCTTTAGAGTACTTTAAAGAGGATAAATTTATTAATGTTTGTGAGCACAGATACTATGGTTGTGGATCCCATAAAAACTATATATAGAGAGAGACAGAGATGTAAATGTTGATGCAAGGCTGCATGATAGGCTCCTTGTAAAGGGGGAAAGAACACGATCGATAAACCCTGTCCTTCCATTTCAGACTGCCATTGGCAGCATTTGGCCGTCATCATCTCCGACAATCCTAGTCTGTAATCCCTGTAATATATCCTATCACCTTTGTGCCTCAATTACTGATCAAATCTTCGACCTGGGCCATGGTAAAGTGCAATGTAATGTAAATGGAGGCGAGTGGCTTTTTTTGGTGACACACACATACACTTTTAAGTGTAAACAATGCTGATGTAGATAGGAACAATGACTTCTACCAAATGGCACGTTTTGTAACTTTCCTTTATATCCAAACCCTATGTATATTGCGATCTCAGCTTTCAGAGTCACTGTATGTGTAAGACTAGACCCAAAGGGGTTGACCTTGAAAGGAAAAACATTCTTGCTAGGAAGCCAGGTGGAATAGTTTGCAATCTCAGAAATAAAAATAAAAAAGCATGTTACTGTTGTAAGCGTGGATGAGTGACTTCAGTATTTAGCTGAAACATATTCTGTGTGCAAACATCGATTTTACTGGAACTCTCCACCTGGCCAGTAAGTATGAGATGGAAACCGATATTAGTAAGATCTGTTAGAATGTACTGTAATTTACCTGACAATGGTTAATCCGCTGGTGTGCTGAGACCATTGCCCATCATTCTGACCAATACTGTTTCCTTGTTTCCTTGTACTTCCCTGTCCCTCTGTATCCCTCTGGGGTGTCTTGTCTTATTCTTTGATTGTAATCTCATTGGGGCAAGGTCTGTATTTTTGATCTGTTTCTATAGAGCACCCAGCACACTGGAGTTCTGCTCCATGATTATCACGCCTAATGTGTAATAAATACTACTACTACTACTAATTGTATATTAAAAAACACTGTAGTAAAAGGTACTGCTATTTTCCACTGTTGCTCAGGATCTTTTAGTATGTTGCTATGCAGATTTGCTCTCAACCCACCTATTTAGATCTCAGGACTGAGCCCATGAACATTAATTCTTTTACTTTGACTTACTAGTAATATGGGTGATTCATTTCCCACTGTAGAGTGTCTGTTTTTTGTGACTCGGTGCATGCCTCCAGATTTAGTTGAATAAATCCCTTAATGCTTTTATGGAGAAAAACAGCATGGTAGTTCCTACTTTTATGTTCTAGAAAGGCCTGTAAGGGAAAAAGGTGCCAAAGAGTTTTCAGACTGGAAAAGTCCCGAGTGTGGTGTGTACGTGTGTTTTGCTTTCATTCATCTCCTTTTACACAGTGAAAAAAGGAAATTAAGTTAATGAGAAGTATGTGATATGGCAGCAAATGTTGCTTTTATAACAACGTGCATGCAAAGAGTGTTTCTGAGGAAATTATTCCATACAGTTTCTGAAAGGACTGTCATTTGCAACAAAGCTTTCCAAACAAAAGATGGATGAAAAATGATTCAGTGTTATTATTTTGAAAAAAAAAATCCTCTTTAACAATGACAGTAGGAAACTTTTCCTTGGACTGTATTCACTTTGGTGTGAATTCAATGGGAGCAACAAGCCTGTGCTACATCTGAAAATCCAACCGATATTTAGGTGTCTAACTTCATTGCCAAGTTTTAAAAAAATTAGCTTTTATCATCATTTACTTATTTCTATAAACGTTTAACTTGTTGATACACAATTTACAAATAAGGTCAGTGTATGAGCCAGCACAGTTTATATCCCACTTAAATTTTATTTTAAGGATTTAAGTTGGATTTAAGTGGTCCATAGGCCTCATGCAGGAGTGAATTTCACGCCATGGGTCCCTGTCCTGCAAACTGAGTTGTGGGCACCCAAACATTGAACTCATGCAGAGCGCCACAGACGTCAGTTGAGACTCCATGAGGGTATAGAGTCCTGCCCATGCATATGAGCTTGCAGGATCTGAGTCATAGTGGAGTTACATTTAGTGATACAAATTGATTGCATTATGTTGCAATGTGCAGACTGCTCTTCTGGCTTTAGTAATTGTCTATATCCCATATAGAATGCTATATACTTCTGTGAAAAATGTGATTTTGCCCTAATAAGTTTTGATTGCTTATACATTGTTTAACTTAATCTTCTGTAGTGCTGTTTTATTAAATGTGAACCTTTGGTAATTTGTTCTTTAATTCATTTTAATTTAGAAAGACTCCATCATCTATATCCTATAAAAGAGACCAGATGAAAGATGTCCTAGAAGTAGGTATGTCATGTCATGCTTCGCTTTGGTCTATCTCTCATCTTTTTCACAGCAAATAAAACTTAACAGCAATGTGCATAATGGTCTGGTTTTGATCACGTCTTAGCTGATTCAAGGTACATACAGTTGTGTGTTAATTTCCTAGATAAGATTGTGTGCTCAATCCCGGTTTAACTTTTAGATGCCAGGCCAAGGAAGTGCAAATAGCACTTAGGAAATTTAAACAAACAAATAAACCATTTTCATTTAATTGTCTGTTGAACAAATTTAATACAAAATTATTGGGGCATAAGAAACAGTGGCTCTCATGATATAATTTGTATCGTAACTTTTTAAAGATCAGCGGTATTAAAGTTGCATTGGTCATTATGATAAGCCACTAGCAGTGGGTTACCTGGAGGTATTGGAGGGCAGAATTTGGATCACCAGACAGCATTCTGCATATTACAAGGTTTCTTCTCTTTCAGTTGATTTCGATGATGAAGCAACGATTGGGGAAGTTAGTAGGATCCCAGAACTTCCAACGCTGTATACGCTTGAAATAGTATCAAAGGCAATTGATATTTCCCTAGCAAAAGTAAGACAAATGTATGATAATAAACACAAAATAATGCATTCAAACCTGTTATTTTTATTGAGTAAGACAAAGCTACAATAGGTTTTGTTTTTTATATTTAGTGCATCTGAGATTCATAATCCAGTAAATCCTAATAATCATTAAAATTACATTTTTACATTCCTTTGTTAATGGTTCCAGTCAATTGTGCATCTTTGACCTTTTCTGATTTTTAATCAGTTATTTCAAAAGCAGTATTTTAACAGGAGGGTTAGAATAAGGAAGGAGAACTACTAGGATCTCTTACTGATATTCCACTGACTTCTGGGCGACCTTGGGCAACTCACACTCCTCCATCCATTTTATGCATTTTAAAATAGTAATAATTATATTTACCTTCCTCATAGTTATATTGTAAGGCTTCATCCATCAGTTATTTTTTGTAGAGTGCTTCAAGATCCTTGGATGAAGTGTACTATACAGGTTCAATGTATTGTTATTATTTCACAGAATATGTTTGGAGCTGCGAAACCTCACAAACAAGTACAAAATAAGAATTTATTTCCCCCATTTTACTCGGGGCCTAATCCAATGTCATTGAAGTCAGTGGAAAGACTCCTAATTGACTGACTTCAGTTCAAGATGAATCAGGCCCTTGGTGTGTTGGTATTGTATGTTTATGAGTGGAAAGGTGTAGACTTGTTCATTAGCACACGGGTTATCACTAGTTGTGGACAAACTGGTTTGGCTAAAATAAGAGTTATTCTGTACCTTCATCTTTCTCTCTCTAACTGAAACAAATTTGCATGTTTACCTATCCCCAAACTAAAACTTTCATGAGGTTTAGAGTAATCTGAATTATTTTTATTCCCTAGTGCTCCCTCCATTTTCTCATGCATCTTTATCTCTTTTATTTCGGACAGACGCAGAAGTCTCTAAAAACCATGTGAAGGGCTATTCTTATAGCACTTCCCACTCAACCAGAGCTAAAAAGCACTACAAATCTCTTGAGAATGATTCCCAGCCTGATTTCTTTACCAAAGTAGTCTGAATAAGTATCTAAACACTGAAGGAGTCTGATTCTTACTTACATCCATTTACACTAGCATAACTCCATTGATTTCAATAAAGCTGCTCCTGATTGGGGTCAACAGTCCGAATTTGTAAAAGCAGCAAAGAGTCCTGTGGCACCTTATAGACTAACAGACGTCTATAAGGTGCCACAGGACTCTGCTGCTTTTACAGATCCAGACTAACACGGCTACCCCTCTGATACTTGAGTCCAAATTTGCTTGGTGTTAATATCTGAATGTGATAGTTTGTTACATGTCCCAACACAAGTGTTATTCAAAACTTTGAACAACATGGGTCTCATACCACCACTTTTGGTAGGTGAGACAGATTGTCTATTCTATATAATGTGCCAGCTAAGGTACTTCTTTCACAGCTTATATTTCACCCCATTGGATGATATCTTTTACTGGGGTGTAGGAAATTGAAAACTCTTCAAGAGAAGACCATAGCAAAATCTTTTTTTTTTTAACCAGTAGTACATATTATTCCTCTCGTAGTTAAGTTTGAGGCTGTCTTCTGTGAACATTTCAAGAAACACCGTATATCCAATGATCTACAGAAAAAAGCTCACAATGCTGAGCAACGAATAGCATTATGTGCTGAAGGAACATAATGTGTTGAAGGAACATTGCAGGAAAAGGAAAAAATGACTCCTTTTCAGTGGAATTGCCCTGCTATTTACAGTATTTACAAAACAGAAATTAAAAGGGTGGTTATATAGAGTTAGTAATTATCCTGCCACATGCCTCCTTATTATAAATTATGAAAAGAAAATATACCTATTGGGTTTGTTTTTAAAATGAGAGCTTTTTTCCCCCCCTTTTTTTTTAGGAAATAAAAAATCTTTTGTTTGGCTCAAGCCTTTGTTGCTTCAGTGAAGAATGGAAAATACAGAACTTTACATTTAACAGTATACCACAGCTAAAATACGGCATTGTTCAAAAAAAGGTACAGTAAATGACTTCCTTAAAAGCTCAATGATCTTTACCTTTAACCTAAAATTTCCAGAAGTTGTGTGTTACCTTAATAAAAGAAACCATCCTTCTTTAAAAGATATTCCTTTTTCTTTTTCATCACTGGTTAATGAATGGAATTTTACTTCAGAAATCTGCAAAATAGCTAAATCTTTTAAGGAGAGTTGGGCTAGATGGAAAACTTCAGAAGAAAACTCAAGGTGCTCCAGGAAATATGGGGAATCAGTAGGTGACATTTATTCCTTTAAGTCAATTTTGAACCAATGCTTTAGGAAACATTCTGCTGCAAGAGGTGCCATCATCTTGAGGTCTAGAACATCTTAGATAATTAAAGATGTCTGTCTTGCATTAAAGGTCGTATGGAGACCAAGAGAAGGGGAGTAAACCCTGGAATTCTGGTTACATTTGTAAATTTCAAATGGATACTTTATTTTTCTCTTCACTTCCTAGCTTAACTTCACTTAACTGGTTGTATACTGCTGCTTTACAGTGTTAGTTTCTGTGTTTCACTCTAGTTGTTAAACCGTAGTACTTCTGAGTGATATTAAACAGTTGCTGTGTTTCATGTAAACTTTTAATATCAGGAGCTTTCCTTGACAGACTGAAATAAACCCTGCTATTTTCCACAGGTCAGTTTTCCAAAGTTTCACTCATTTGTTATTTAAATGATTTATTGAGAGAGTAAAGAAAACATTAAGTTTCTCTGCTGAATATTTGTTCTGGATGAAATGCATTTATTATCTATTATTTATACTGTGGTAGCACCTAGAGGCCTCCTTCAGGGACTGGGGCCTGATCAGCGGCGGCTCCAGGCACCAGCACTCCAAGCGCATTCCTGGGGCAGCAAGCCACAGGGGGTGCCCTGCCGGTCCCTGTGAGGGCAGCAGTCAGGCAGCCTTCAGCGGCTTGCCTGCGGGAGGTCCCCAGTCCCACAGATTCGGTGGCAATTCAGCGATGGGTACGCCAAAGCCACGGGACCAGCGGACCTCCCGCAGGCAAGCCGCCAAATCTGCAGAACCAGGGACCTCCCTCAGACAAGCCGCCGAAGGGCTGCCTGACTGCCGTGCTTGGGGCAGCACAAAAGCTAGAGCCACCCCTGGACCTCATTGTGCAAGGCATTGCACATACCTATAATAAGCAACAAAATGAAGTTCCTCACTAAATAAAAATTGCATAACTGGATGCAGTTTAAAATGTGAGCTTGTGATGGGCCATGCCTCTCTAGGCCTTTGACAGAAGAGTGGATTGAAGCCTCTTACATACTCTAAACCATATTGTGGCTGACCTGTTTTTCATAATGCTCTAAGATGGCAGATCACATTAATGCACAAGAATATAAAGGGTTGGCTCATATGTTTAAGTGTGAACCTGGACTTGAAAACAGTAACATATGCAGAGAGAGGAGCTTTTCATCTTCCTGTGACAGTGTCTGAATCAAGCCCATTTAGCACACAACTTCCGTCTCTCCCTGTTATTCTCTGTGGGTAAAATTCTTCCCTGTGCAGAGGGCCCACACCAAACATATATACCACTGAAATCCTATTTTGAGAGTTTGTATGGGATTGAATTCATGAACAGACTGTGGGGGCGGGCGGCTCTGCCTAGGGATTAATTTCAAAAGGTAGGAATATAGACCTTCCTCATTTGTTTTCATCTTCAGGCAAGGTGCATGTTCAAGGGGCATTAGGAGCAATATTTTTGGTTGATGGTGGAGGAGATAAAACTCCTGTCCTTGACTTCATAGATGTCTGTACGGTATGTTCTAGGCACTTGCAAACAGAACACAGAGGAAACAGAACCTCAATTAGTAATGCTGACTTTTCAGTTGCTTCAAAAAGCAGCATAATGCTGCAAATTCAGCAAGCAAAACAGATACATCAAAGGATGGCTTTAAACTTGAATGAAAACACATGGGTTGTGAAAAGTTCTCACCAGCATCAAACAGTGCTAGTTGTTTTGTTCATCCAGTGTATTATTCATTTTAGGGCGGTCCATGTGGAGTATTGGCCGCAGTTCAAGCCTGTGTCCTGCAACAACTTCTCTTTGGAGACAGTCACAGAAATAGCGATGTGCGGTGAGTCAACAGCTGACACCAGAAATTTTTTCCATTCTAAATTAAACTTTATCTTAGTGTGTCCAGAAAAAAGCCTTTCTGAGCTTGGCCCTATTGCCCTTGCATTTGTGTCCAGAAGAGAGAAAGTGTCAACTGCTTACTTGTTCTTCTTGAGGCTAATAGAAGTTGCCTTTTAACAGTGGATTTAAAGGCTAGCTTTTCATTAACATACTAGTTTCTTGTGATTAACCAAGAACCTTTTTAAAAAAAGAAACCCTGAATTATGGCCAGCATCAGTTACTGAACCTGCAGAGTCCCATGGTGAAGCAATGATTTAAAAGAGAATGCAATCATGTATTGTAAGACCATACTATGCATGAGGTCTTTCATGGCAATATAAAATCCCAATGAACTTGCAAAAAGTTAGTTATACCAGCTCTTTTCCTTACTAATTTTACACAGCTAAAGTCCCTAATGGGATTTAAAAACTGTATATCTTTTAATTACTTTACAGAAAAGTTACAGGATATTCATAGCATCAAGGGAAAATTACTTGCTACGTTCTAATAAACTCAGAGCACACAGCATTTGTGTCTGTGCTAAAGAGACAAATCTTATTCACTGTGGGAATTTATCACAGTGGGGTTTACAAAAACATGGACACCTAATTCCCATTAATTTCAATGGGATTTCTGCACCTACACACTTTTGGAAAAGCTTTAGTGCCTGTCTGAATCTTTAGTGCCTAAATACCATTAAAGTCTGTCTCTCAGCCTCTTTCTCTACTTGTGGACAGAAATTCTGGCCCCATTAGGACTTCAATCTGGCCATGTAAATGGGTCTTAAAGTGAGTGCAAGTGTAATTTACTTCCACTTTAAAATTTCCTTTCCTTGAGAATTATGTAAAGAGACAAAGGACTTTTTACATGAGAAGGAGAATCTCCACCAATATGGGCAGATTCTTATGGAAATTATGTGATATCGGTTACGATTTTCTGCAGTGATTCCTGATGTTGTAATATACAATTCTGAGTTTTTCAAGGGTGAAAATTATGATTTGACATAAAATGGGAGAGAATTAGCACTTAAATTGTTCTGTGAACAATTTTGGATCTCCACTCCTAAATAAGTCTCACGGAGTATGTCCTCACAGTGAAACAATGATTGCATATGCCTATAATTGCTGGAGATCTGGGTTATGTTAATCAACAATTGCAAATCTATTTTTGGATCTCATTTTATTCGTCATCTCTCCTAAAGACACCATTAGAGCCAGGGCCGGCTCTAGCCATTTCGCTGCCCCAAGCACAGCGGCACACCGCAGGGGGCGCTCTGCCGCTCGCCGGTTCAGCGGCTCCGGTGGACCTCCCGCAGGTGTCCTGCCCGCGGGACCAGCAGACCCTCCGCAGGCACGCCTGCGGGAGGTCCACCAGAGCCGTCTGCCGCCCTCCCGGCAACCGGCAGAGCACCCCCCCATGGCATGCCACCCCAAGCACGTGCTTGGCGCGCTGGGGCCTGGAGCCGGCCCTGATTAGAGCACAGATTGGTATAAATCAGCACCGCTAGCCAACTTTTCTCAACACAGACCCAAAATGAAAATACCAGAGGCCAAATTATGTCCATTGTCACTCTGGTATAAATCTGCAAATCAATTATTAGTTCCTCACCTTCACTCCCACAGCTGTGAAGAAAAAAAAAGTTGGGATTTCGGAGCTATCCCATTGTATTTTATACCTTCTTGAAAACAGGCTGAACCTTATCCGTTGGATGGATCTCAAATTCTCTCTCTCTCTCTGTTTCTCAACAAAACAAAAAAATTTTGAACATGCAAAAATTACATTGATACATCCCCAATGTCAAATGACGTTTGTGATCCCTATCCGATTATATTTAGATTCTTTTACTGCACGCACCTTCACAGCATCAGCTCAAAAAGAGCTCCACCGGAATCAGCACTTAGCAGATAATGGTTCAGACCCATCATTCTTGTGTAGATAGAGCCAACACACCTCTGCTGCCAGTAACATAACAGGAATTTCCTGAACTTGAGAGGTCATCACCCTTTAGAATATTGCCAGCCTCAGAAGCCCCATACTTGCTAATCTATCTGTTGTAGACATTTGCACTAGACACGGCATTATGATATTTAGGCATCAGATTCAAAACTGGTGGGATGAAAGAAATCAACAGAGGTGGGCCTGGTGCTAAACTTTTAAAACATTCTTTTTAACCTCAATCTTTGTTTAACATCACTTTTCTCACTAATCTCTTTGTGACACTAGTGTGAAATTAGTGCTCTAATTATATGATATCAGTTAAGGCAGGGGTAGGCAACCTATGGCATGCGTGCCAAAGGCGGCATGCAAGCTGATTTTCAGTGGCACTCATGCTGCCCAGGTCCTGGCCTGGCTGGGGGGCTCTGCAATTTAATTTAATTTTAAATGAAGCTTCTTAAACATTTGAAAAATCTTATTTACTTTACATACAACAATAGTTTAGTTATCTATTATAGACTTATAGAAAGATACCTTCTAAAAACGTTAAAATGTATTACTGGCACGCGAAACCTTAAATTAGAGTGAATAAATGAAAACTCGGCACACCACTTCTGAAAGGTTGCCAACCCCTGAGTTAAGGCATTTTCATTGTTTTGTCATTGGAAAATATTATACCTTAATGGAAAATATTATTTTGATTTGTCTTTAGATAAAGGTCTGGATATTCTGTTTATATATAAATTTATCTTTTTCTTTATCTTCACTATCAGACGGCTATCTCAAAGCCCTAATCTAGGTTACTTAGGCAAACATATACTGTGAATATATACACACACACACACACACACACACACACACACACACACACACACACACACACACACACACACACACACACACAGACTATACACTGTAGCCTATTTTAAACTCAGTTGAATAGATTTTGAAATGTAAGCCTCATCTTCTTGAGGGATATTGTCAAGCTCTTTGGCATAGCTTCCCTGGTTCATCCTTTCATTAAATGATTTCATAAAGCAGAGTGCGCCACTCAAATGTGGTTTCGAAATAGGCTATTTGGTAGACAAAATCAGCTTTCACTAGGAAAAAGGGAATTCTAACTAGAGATGCTAAGTCAGAGACAGCTATTGCTGGGGTAGCAAATTCTTCTATGTATACATGTATTGTCAGAGGTGGACAATATTTCTAATATTTATGAGATACTGATTAATATGTCTTTAAGAATATGTGTATGCTGGAGTTGGTGGAGGGATTACAGCACATCTAACTATACCCAACCTCACTTTGATTTATTGAGTGCAGCTTAAAATAGCAGTGGTGATGAGATAGCATGAACCACAGTACAGACTAGGAACACAAATACCCAGGGTACCAGGTAGGCCCGTGCTGAGTTGCATGTCACTACATTTTCACTGCTCTATTTTAGCCATGTGACCTAGATTAAACTTAGCGTGAGTACGCCTGCACGAATTGCACTCACACCTCTGATTACAGTTAGACATCCCCTGAGTGTCATAGAAAAAATGAATGTAAAACATTTACATCAGATGAAGAACCAACTCTCCCAACCTATCGAAAATAAAATAACCCTGCTTTCAAAGGCAGACATCCCTGGCACAAGAATCAATTCCATAATCATGAGGAAGCCACCTCACCAGGTGAAAAGGACTGATTCCTCATGGACAGAAAGAATGGGGATGGAAAGACATGAGATGCAGAAACCAACAGAACAGGGGAGGGGGCCCTAAAACCCTCAGGGATGAGTCTCTTGCAGGGTGTGTGATTTGAATCATCCAAGGCAGCCAGTGAATTATTCTGGCAAACCACTTCTGGGAGAGAGTTCCAAACAAACAGGGTGTGACATCATGTTAGTTTCACAATTTTTGTTGTTTTGTTTCTTTATTTTTTCTCAATTCTTCCAGAAGAGCATATCTATCTGTAGCTCCACCAGCTAGCCTCTCATTCAGAACAGACTTTTTTTTAAATACACAGTGATCTACCATGTTTTACATTGCGATATCATGCTCCAGTTTGGACAAGGAGACAGGAAATTTCCTGAATTTTAGAAGGGACTGTCTCTGGTTCATCATATTACAGAATACGAGGGGAATATGATAGAAATCATTTCTCAATCAATTCAGTGAGAAAAGAAATTGCCTACAGTAGAGGGGGAAATTATTAAAACATTGCAAATCGATGACATCTGACATATCAATCAACTAAGAAATCAACTCAGGGGTGGCTCAAACACTGGCTAAAGGAGCATTAAGAAATATGTAACAGTGTATTCTCTTCCAGATACGACAGTATATTTTTGAAGACAATTTCTAACCTTTGTCCATATTCATAGAATCATAGAATATCAAGGTTGGAAGGGACCTCAGGAGGTCATTTAGTCCAACCCTCTGCTCAAAGCAGGACCAATCCCCAACTAAATCATCCCTGCCAGGGCTTTGTCAATCAAGCCTGATCTTAAAAATCCTCTAGGGAAGAAGATTCTGTCACCTCCCTAGGTAACCCATTCCAGTGCTTCACCACCCTCCTAGTGAAAAAGTTTTCCTAATATCCAACCTAGACCTCCCCACTGCAACTTGAGACCATTACTCCTCATTCTGCCATCAGCCACCACTGAGAACAGCTTAGATACATCCTCTTTGGAACCCCCTTTCAGGTAGTTGAAAGCAGCTATCAAATCCCCCCTCATTCTTCTCTGCTGCAGACTAAACAATCCCAGTTCCTGCAGCCTCTCCTCATAAGTCATGTGCTCCAGCCCCCTAATCATTTTTGTTGCCCTTCGCTGGACTCTTTCCAATTTTTCCACATCCTTCTTGTAGTGTGGGGCCCAAAACTGGACACACTACTCCAGATGAGGCTTCACCAATGCCAAATAGAGAGGAATGATCACGTCCCTCGATCTGCTGGCAATGCCCATACCTATACAGACCAAAATACCGTTACCCTTCTTGGTAACAAGGGCACACTGTTGACTCATAGCACACAGTTGACTCATAAAGACAAATGTAAACGTATTGTAGATGTCTGACATCACCATGAGGCTTAAATTCAGTTTTAGAGTTTGTTGCTTAGGAATCTCCTTTGGAGTCAGTAAAGGATTATTTTCTGACTGTGAGGACCAGGAACCTAATTTCATTGTGGAGGTCAATGGGAAATCTTACTTCTTTTTCTGGGGCTAAATGTGGCCCAGAACATTTAAGAGGCTCAGGCTCCCATGTTTAATGGAGAAGCGGAGTCTGATATTTGGTAATTTACAAAAAGGAGAGGAAGAAAGATTCAGTGGTCAGGATGCTGTCCTTGTTCTTAAGAGACCAGGGTTGAATTCCCAGCTTCTCAGACTTCTTTAGGCAAGTCACGGACAGATTTTCAATAGTTTTAGGTGCCTAGTGGGATTTTCAAAAGTGCCTAAGCAGGTTAGATGCCTGAGTTAGGTGCCAAAGCTCCTTAGGCACTTTTGAAAATCCTACTGGGTATCTACCCACATCTTTAGGCACCTACACACCTTTGAATATCTGGTCCTTTGTTTCAGTGTCTCACAATTCCCCATTTGTAAAATGGGAATAATAGCACTTCCCTAACTTACAGGATGGTTGTGAAGGGCTCAGATATTAAGGTGATGGCAGCCATATAAGTACCTAAGATAGATATTTTGCTCTAATGTGACTTCTCCCAGCCCTGTTAATCTAGAAATTGCTCTCCTCTCCTCGTGTTTCTCATCCTCATTTGAAAGGATTTTATTTCCCACTATCTTGTGTGTGAGAAGGGCTGTTGAAGTATGCAGAAATTCCCAAAAGAATTCTGGTTAACAGACAAACTCTTTATCTTTATGAGAAGAAACAAAAAAGGCCTTCAGGCATGTAAAACTTGAATAGCGAGATGGGTTGTTTTATTCATGAGAGAGGCATATTTTTCTTCAGATGTGTCTCCCTAGAGTGGAAGCTGATTCTTGATCAGAAAAGGACAGGAGTCTTCATGGCTGAACTGTTTAAATTAACATCTTTTTCTACTGTACCTGCCTTTTCAAGGTGTTGACTGCTTCACATCAAGCATTGGGCTTCAGATTTCTTCCAGCTACATGAATAAAATAATGGATTTTCTTATTGCTCCTTTACCTCCTCCATCCACAGAATATAATTTTGGCACTGCCCACAAATACCTGAACAACTCAGCTAGAATACAAGAACAGATGTGAAAAGGCTATGGGCACTTTTTTTTTTTAACCTGAGTTCTCTCTGTTAGCTCAAATGCCCCACGTCCATCAGAGAAGGAAGAGTTTTCTCACTAAACATTATATTCCAGGCAGACATACAACTTAGAAATCTGTTATTTAATTTTTGTTGGTTGATGTTTAGTGTTTTGAATTATTAGATCTTTTAATTCAAGTGCTGCACATGTTTTTTCACCTCATCTCTCAGGCTGGCAGTGCTCTAATACTAATATTGTCTAAAACTCAAATAGGTTACCCTTAAAACCAGTGGAGAATGATTCCAAACTTCCCATGTGGAAGGGTGTATAATTTAGTTGTTAGAGCAAGGGGCTAGGAGTCAGGACCCCTAGGTTCTATTCTCAGGTCTGCCAGTTTCTCACTATACAACTTTTGGTCCTATAATCGCTTAATCTCTCTGTGCCTCAGTTTAATTAGAATAATAAAAGATTAGGGTTGGAAGAGACCTCAGGAGGTCATCTAGTTCAACTCCCTGCTCAAAGCAGGACCAGCCCCAACTAAATCATCCCAGCCAGGGCTTTGTCAAGCCTGATCTTAAAAAACCTCTAGGGAAGAAGATTCTACCACCTCCCTAGGTAACCCATTCCAGTGCTTCATCCCCCTCCTAGTGAAATAGTGTTTCCTAATATCCAACCTAAATCTCCCACACTGCAACTTGAGACCATTGTTCCTTGTTCTGTCATCTGCCACCACTAAGAACAGCCTAGCTCCATCCTCTTTGGAATCCCCCTTCAGGTAGTTGAAGGCTGCTATCAAATCTCCCCTCACTTTTCTGCAGACTAAATAAGCCCAGTTCCCTCAGCCTCTACTCATAAGTCATGTGCCCCAGCCCCCTAATCATTTACATTGCCCTCTGATGGACTCTTTCCAATTTGTCCACATCCTTTCTGTAGTGGGGGACCCAAAACTGGACGCAATACTCCAGGTGTAACCTCACCAGTGCTGAATAGAGGGGAATTATCGCTTTTCTCGATCTGATGGCAGTAGTCCTACTAGTGCAGCCCAATATACTGTTAGTCTTCTTGGCAACAAGGGCACACTGCTGACTCATATCCAGTTTCTTGTCCATTGTAATCCTCAGGTCCTTTTCAGTAGAACTACCACTTAGCCGGTTGGTCCCCAGCCTGTAGCAGTGCATGGGATTCTTCTATGCTAAGTGCAGAATTCTGCACTTGTCCCTGTTAAACCTCATCAGATTCTTTTAGTCCAATCCTCCAATTTGTCTAGGTCACTCTGGACTCTATTCCTACCCTCCAGCATATTTACCTCTCCCCCCAGTGTTATCTGCAAAGTTGCTGAGGGTGCAATCCATCCCATCATTCAGATCATTAATGAAGATGTTGAACCAAACCGGCCCCAGAACAGACCCCTGGGGCACTCTGCTTGATACTGGCTGCCAGCTAGACATCAAGCTGTTGATCACTACCTGTTGAGCCCAACAATCTAGCCAGCTTTCTATCCACCTTATAATCCATTCATCCAATCCATACTTTAACTTGCTGGCAAGAATACTGTGGGAGACCTATCAAAAGCTTTGCTAAAGTCAAGATATATCACGTCCACCACTTTCCCCATATCCACAGAGCCAGTTATCTCATCATAGAATGCAATCAAATTGGTCAGGCATGACTTGCCCTTGGTGAATCCATATTGACTGTTCCTGATCACCTTCATCTCCTCCAAGTGCTTCAAAATGGAATCCTTGAGGACCTGCATGGTGTCAAGTATCAGAGGGGTAGCCATGTTAGTCTGGATCTTTAAAAGCAGCAAAGAATCCTGTGGCACCTTATAGACTAACAGATGTTTTGGAGCATGAGCTTTCATGGGTGAATACCCACTTCGTCAGATGCATGTCATGAGCGACATGCATCTGACGAAGTGGGTATTCACCCACGAAAGCTCATGCTCCAAAACGTCTGTTTGTCTATAAGGTGCCACGGGATTCTTTGCTGCATTTTGAGGACCTGCTCCATGATTTTTCCAGGGACTGAGGTGAGGCTGATTGGTCTGTAGCTCCCTGGATTATCCTTCTTCCTTTAAAGTTGGGCACTATATTTGCCTTTTTCCAATCATCCAATTCATCTGTAAAACTGGAATAATATTTCTTACCTATCTCATGGGGCATGGTGAGACTTAGCAAATAAATTTTGTAAAGAGCTTAGAGATCCTTTGGTGAAAGGTGCCACACAAGTACAATGTGTTCTATTTACAGCACATGACATTTTAGATAAAGTCTATTAGTAGATAAGGATTTTCAGGATTGAGCTTCAAGCCAACAAAAGCTAAACCATTCAGATTTAGGACTGAAATGAAATTTGAAGGCCTTTTTTGACTTAAAGCATATTCAGCATATAAAACAATCATATCATAGAATGTAGAGATGGAAAAGATATATTAAGTCACCTGGTCAAACTCCTTACCAGTGCAAGATTATTCCCCTCGGGACAGTTACTTGTATTTTGACAGATATAATTTTAAATGTGCCTAGTGATGGAGTTTGTACTGTTTCCCCTAGAAGTTTAATCCATAGCCTACTACTGTAGATCTCACTATCTAATTGGCTCTTTCTTGATTTTTACCACTTTACTCCTAGTTATAACCTTTCATATTATGCTAAATAATTCTTCATTGCTTGACACCGTTTGTCAAGATATTTCTCCCCCAGTTTGAACTTTAGCGTCCAATAGTGGGTACCTGCATGGACACTTCTAAGCTTAATACCTAGCTTAGATCTGATAGCATCGCCACCAGCCAAAATATAGTGTTTGGCACACTTTCTGTTCCCCCAAAACCCTTCCCTGGGGAACCCAAGACCCAGACCTCTTGGGTCTTAAAACCAGGAGAAATAAACCATCCCCCCTCCTTTCCCCCTCCCAGACTTTCCCCTCCCTGGGTTACCCTGAGAGGCTCCACTGATCCAAACTCCTTCGATCTTAAAACAGAGAGGAATTAACCATCCTCCCTCCTTTCCCCCTCCCAGACTTTCCCCTCCCTGGGCTACCCTGAGAGGCTCCACTGATCCAAACTCCTTGGATCTTAAAACAGAGAGGAATCAACCTTCTCCTCCCTCCTTTTCTGCCACCAATCCCTGGTGAGTTCAGACCCAATCCCCTTGGGTCATAAACAAGGGAAAAAAATCAATCGGGTTCTTAAAAAAGAAAGCTTTAATTAAAGAAAGAAAAAAGTAAAAATTATCTCTGTAAAATTAGGATGGAAAATGTTTACAGGGTAGTCAGATTTATATAGCCTAGAGGGACTCCCTCCCCCCAGCCTGATATTCCAAGTTACAGCAAACAGAGGTAAAACTCCTTCCAGCAAAATACACATTTGCAAGTTAAGAAAACAAACATAAGACTAATCCGCCTTTTCTAGCTAGTACTTACTATTTTGAACATGAGAGACTGTTTCAGAAAGATTGGAGAAACCTGGGTTGCACGTCTGGTCCCTCTTAGCCCCAAGAGCAAACAACAAACAAAAACAAAGAGCACAAACAAAGACTTCCCTCCTCCAAGATTTGAAAGTATTTTGTCCCCCCATTGGTCCTCTGGTCAGGTGTCAGCCAGGTTTACTGAGTTTCTTAAGCCTTTACAGGTAAGAGAGACATTAACCCTTAACCATCTGTTTGTGACACCCTTTATCATGATCCCTCTACCCAGTCATTGCTTCACCAGGCTCCACATGCTAATTTTGTGAATTTTTCCTTGTAAGTGAATCGTGAAAAAACAGACACCGCCCTTTAAAGTCAACCCCCTAGAATTAAAGCTGTTAGTGCCTATCACACCTAGCCATGTTCTACCAACAGTGCAAAGAGAATATCCTACATGAGGCATCTCTGCTCATTGATTTTAGTCATTTAGTCTCACATTCTCAAAGGTATTTAAGTGCGTAACTCCCATTGACTTCGATGGGATTTAGGTGCCTAAATACATTTGAGGATCTGGGCCTTTGTACATACCAAACCTGCTGTGAATCTGTGCACACTGAAAGAGAAGAAGTTCATCTTTACATGGCTGCCTCACTAATAGTGTCAATTTTTGCTTGTTTCTCATATATCCAAAAACAACAGGTGTCTGCAACCTTCAGACGCTCACAGGACCAAATGCCTCACCCTGGCTATTGCAGATATTTTATGGCGTGCAGGGGGCAATGAAAAAGCTGTGGTTGCACTGTAAGTGGGATGAACATTTTTAATTATCATGTAAGATTCTCGTGTGTATAAAATGATTGTTTCTGTTTATACATCTAAGTAGCTATCACTGTGTATGAAGGACAGTATGTATCTGTATAGTCTGAAAGGGTTTATTGCTAATGGTCACATGCTCGCAGCAGTTACCTGCCCTAATAGTCAGAGAAATCTCAGGGTGAATTCCTGGCCCCACTGAATTCAATGGGACAGTTTTTGATGAGAATTCCTTCCTGTTAATCTGGAAGTAGAACTTTCCCAAAGCAGCTCCCTGACTATTGTAATTATATTTTTAATTTTTTTCAAACTACAATGGGTATCTCAGAAGAGACTTTGAATGTCTGTTCCACTCTTGTGATAATATTATTGTTCTTATATTTTGTTGCAGTGAAAAAATTCAGTAAGTTCTTCAATCTATACCTTTCTTCTTTCTAGATACTGAAACATGAACTGATCAATTGCAAACAAATCTAAAGGCTATCAGAGCTCAGATAAAGTAATATTAAAAGCCAAAGGTCTTTTATTTAATGCTACTTTTTTTTGGTTTAGTCTTCCAATTCATTACAGCCCACGGATTTCTCTTTGCTGTGTTGCTGGTTCTTCTAAACTGAACTGCTGTTTATTTAATTCTCCTCTTTAGGTCTTCAGGAAGGCAGCAGTTCACTCCAGCAGGAAAATACAAAGCGGATGGAATCTTCGAAACAGTAAGGTTTTATGTGTAATCTTCCTGTAATATATTTTGTAACTTCCCTTATATAAGTGCAATGGGCCTGATTCTCCTCTGTCTCACCAACATTTAACTCTACTGACACCACTGTAATTACTCTAATTTACTCCAGTGTCAGAAGAGAATCAAAGAGGAAGTGACATAATTGGCTCCCAAACTGCCACACCCTTTAAAGGGAATTGGGCTTTCTGACATTCTCCTTTTTCCTTTCCTTTCATTCCCTCTTCTCTCCCAGGCCCCATTTAATAGCAGTTTCCCCTCTAGTTACTGGAAATGGATCCTTCCATAGCTCCTCACAACACTGTTAGAGATAGAAACCCTGATTTTCCCTTCTTGTCCTTCCTACAATATTCCTTTCCCTTTGTTTTTCTGATTAAATAATAATAATTAATTGTAAACCAGATACTTTCCACTTATACATTTTTTCCAGCTGAAGATCTCAAATTGATTTAATAATCCAGTAAAGCAATAATGAATTAAGCCGTACAAATAATACCTCTGTGAATTAGGGAAATATTTTTATCCTCAAAAACTGAGACAATGGGAAGAATGGCTTTCCCACAATCACACAGGAAATCCATGGCAATGTCAGAATTATAACCTTCTCTCCCAACCCTGAGTCCCATGTTTTGGCCTCAAGATTATTACTCCCCTCAAAATCTAGGGGTGTAAATCAATGATAAAGAACAGACACTGTTGAAATAATAGAATTGTAGGACTGGAAGGGACCTTGAGAGGTCATCTAGTCCAGTCCCCTGCACTCAAGGCAGGACTAAGTATTATCTAGACCATCCCTGACAGGTGTTTGTCTAACCTGCTCTTAAAAATCTCCAATGATTTGGTATTTCTAAGCTGGTTCCAAGAATTGCCCTTTCTCCCACAGATCATTCTTAAATTAATAATGAACTTCCATGCAATAAATTTCACATATCAGGAACTAGCATTTTAAAAGAGCTCTCAGAATATATGACTTTTATAGCTAAAATAGGATTTAAAATATATTATTTTGCTAAGTGTTGTTGTAGCCGTGTTGGTCCCCGAATATGAGCGAGACAAGGTAGGTCAGATAATACCTCACCATATATTACCTCACCAATGTTGTCTCTCTCATTTTAGTAACATTGCTAAAAAAAGTGAGAGTAGTGAACATCACGGGCTTCAATGGATCCGATCCAATTTACACCAGCTGAGAATCTGGCCAAACATACAGAATTGGGTTTCTTAAATAATTTTGGCTTGAGTTATACCAGCTTCTTGTTATCTGTTTTAATTGCATTATTTTACATTTTTTTCCAGCTAATACTACATAGTGTCACAAAATGTGAAGATCTGACCATTTTTCTTCAGCAGAATATTCATCAGGTATGGTACAAGGAGAGAAAATGAAACTTGTCATTGTTCAGCTGTTATTTTTTCAGTATTTAATGTTTTGTAGAAAACTGTATAAACAGCTTTTTGGATATGACGCTGATGTGTCCTATGTTTGAAAAAGATGAAGGACCAAATTCAGACCATAACGTAAATGGAAGTGAGTCTTATTGACCTCAGTTGGAGGTGCATCTCCTTATGCTGGGGCTGAAAATCATATTCAATAAACAAACACATGTAAATACAGTGGAACTTTTTTTTTTCCAGTTTGAAACTGGTCCATTTGGGTGCATTCTTCTTACCCTGTCGGTTATCTTTACAAGATCTATCGATCTGTGAGTATTTTTATATTCCCCTTTCATAAACTTCAGAGTTGCCTTAGCCATGTGAAAGGTGTAACACAGGCAGGGAGTGGTAACCCTTCAAAACTTTCTAGTTTCCACAGACAGTCTGTTGGCCCACTAAATAATATGAATTCAGCATTTACAGTATTCTAGGTGTTGTCTCTTACAAGTAGAGGGAATATTGCTGATATTGACTGATTCCTATGTTTGGCTTTATCAAAAGCTCAATAAATCAGTAAGAGGCTTTCTGTTAATTTTAGATCAGGCTCCTAATCTATAACTGGTGAGTTTTTAAGGGCGTCCTCTGTGGAAAGTGTTCTAGTAGAAAGATGCTGAGCCCTAGGGTGACTAGACAGCAAATGTGAAAAATCGGGACAGATGGTGGGGGGTAATAGGAACCTATATAAGAAAAAGACCCAAAAATCAGGACTGTCCCTATAAAATTGGGACATTTGGTCACCCTACTCAGCCTAGTCCTTTGGACCACATGGAGCCTGGTTTGTGTGACATCTGCAGTGAGGTACGCAGTACATCCAGCCAGCAGGTGAAGTGTACTGTGCCAATTGGGTTAGTCTATTCTAGTGTGTCTGCCACATAACAAGTACAACCAAAATAACAGGCTCATCATTACTGCTCTACAGTCCATTTTTGTTCCTGGCTCTCCAATTCTAGCAGATTTTCTGATAGCCTGAGCAGTTTTACTTCATTTCAGTTTTGGATGGTGATTCCATTTTATATGGTCAGATGTCACTCAGGAAGCAGTGATCACTATGTGAGTCAGTTGTTTAGTGTAATATACATTCGGGGTCTAATTTAGAAGCATTCTTTAAGATAGCCTGTGTTACATTCCATTGAGGGTCACCAGCATGTGGGACAATAGGTGAGATGTTGATTTGCACTTAATAGAGCAGCAAAGAATCCTGTGGCACCTTATAGACTAACAGATGTTTTGGAGCATGAGCTTTCGTGGCTGAATACCCACTTCGTCAGATGCATGTAGTGGAAATTTCCAGGAGCAGGTATATATATGCAGGCAAGCTAGAGATAATGAGGTAGTTCAATCAGGGAGGATGAGGCCCTGTTCTAGCAGTTGAGGTGTGAAAACCAAGGGAGGAGAAACTGGTTTTGTAATTGGCAAGCCATTCACAGTCTTTGTTTAATCCTGAGCTGTTAGTGTCAAATTTGCAGATGAACTGAAGCTCAGCAGTTTCTCTTTGAAGTCTGGTCCAGAAGTTTTTTTGCTGCAGGATGGCCACCTTAAGGTCTGCTATAGTGTGGCCAGGGAGGTTGAAGTGTTCTCCTACAGGTTTTATATATTGCCATTCCTAATATCTGATTTGTGTCCGTTTATCCTTTTCCGTAGCGACTGTCCAGTTTGGCCGATGTACATAGCAGAGGGGCATTGCTGGCATATGATGGCGTATACTACATTGGTGGATGTGCAGTCGAATGAACCGGTGATGGTGTGGCTGATCTGGTTAGGTCTTGTGATGGTGTCGCTGGTATAGATATGTGGGCAGAGTTGGCATCAAGGTTTGTTGCATGGATTGGTTCCTGAGCTAGAGTTCTTATGGTGCAGTGTGTAGTTACTGGTGAGGATATGTTTCAGGTTGGCAGGTTGCCTGTTGGTGAGGACTGGCCTGCCACCCAAGGCCTGTGAAAGTGTGGGATCATTGTCCAGGATGGGTTGTAGATCCCTGATAATGCGTTGGAGAGGTTTTAGCTGGGGACTGTATGTGATGGCCAGTGGAGTCCTGTTGGTTTCTTTCTTGGGTTTATCTTGCAGTAGGAGGCTTCTGGGTACACGTCTGGCTCTGTTGATCTGTTTCCTTATTTCCTCGTGTGGGTATTGTAATTTTGAGAATGCTTGGTGGAGATTTTGTAGGTGTTGGTCTCTGTCTGAGGGGTTAGAGCAGATGCGGTTGTACCTCAGTGCTTGGCTGTAGACAATGGATCGTGTGATGTGCCTGGGATGGAAGCTGGAGGCATGAAGATAGGCATAGCAGTCGGTAGGTTTTCGGTATAGGGTGGTGGTAATGTGACCCATCACTTATGTGCACCGTGGTGTCTAGGAAGTGGACCTCCCATGTAGATTGGTCCAGGCTGAGGTTGATCGTGAGGTGGAAGCTGTTGAAATCATGGTGGAATTTTTCCAGAGTCTCCTTCCCATGGGTCCAGATGATGAAGATGTCATCAATGTAGCGTAGGTAGAGAAGGGGCGTGAGTGGACGAGAGCTGAGGAAGCGTTGTTCCAGGTCGGCCATAAAAATATTGGCATATTGTGGGGCCATGCAGGTGCCCATAGCGGTGCCACTGATCTGGAGATATATATTGTCATCAAATTTGAAATAGTTGTGTGTGAGGATAAAGGCACAGAGCTCAGCAGCCAGTTGTGCTATGGCATCATCAGGGATACTGTTCCTGACAGCTTGTATTCCATCTGTGTGTGGGATGTTTGTGTAGAGAGCCTCTACATCCATGGTGGCTAGGATGGTGTTTTCTGGAAAGTCACCAATGCATTGTAGTTTCCTCAGGAAATCAGTGTTGTCACGGAGATAGCTGGGAGTGCTGGTGGCATAGGGTCTGAGTAGAGAGTCCACATATCCAGACAGTCCTTCAGTGAGAGTGCCAATGCCTGAGATGATGGGCCAGGATTTCCGGTTTTTTTTTTCATTGTTTTTTTTTATTTGACTTCACGTTAACATTCCACTACGGTTCCATTGCCATTATGCAGAGTTGACCCCCAAACAGTTGGTTTAATACTAATAATATCTGTATTTTATAACATAAGTAGCATTATCTTCATTTTATTGACTGGGGAACTGAGGCCCAAAAAGATGTGTTGTCTTTTCTTAGGCCACACAGGCATGAGATTTTAAAAGATATTTAGATACCAAGTGGGTTTTTCATAAGCACGTAGCTGCCTAAACTCCCACTGATTTCAGTCCAGGAACCAGCCATTAACTAGTACCTATTTCTAAATGATACAAGCAGTGAGGTCATTTCTCCTGTTATTTTTGAAATCCTAACAGAAGGATTATGCCACGTCAATTTATCTGTAACTGATTTCAGTGGGAGTTAGGTGCCTAGACACTTTTGAAAAATCCCACTTGGCACTGATCTGCATTTTCAGGTGTTGAAATACCTTTATAAATCTGATCTACAGTTGCAGTGCTGGTACAAACTCCAGCTCTCTTAAATGCCAGATCGAGCACCATCCCACTGGGCCACCTTCAGAAACAGTGCTGCTTTCTTGGCCTTGAGTGAGGTAGTGAAAGTAAATAGTACCAAACTCTATCTTTTGTTTATAAGAAACAGGAATTTAACGTTAAAGACAGTGAAATGTGGACTCAAACCTCTGCACAGCCTTTAAATAGCAAATTACACCTTCTTATGTATATTTCAATTACAGATGAGTGGAGATGTCCTAATCATAGGAGATATGACCTCACTATTCATATCTTTCAGAAATATGTGCCATTTAGTGGCTGGTGCACAGATGTAGTGAGTGGTTGTGATTTACATAACTGACATAGTTCTGGGTGAGAACTCAAAGGCTAGGGAGAACTGTTATACTCAGGGCTGTCCCTAGGGGGTGTGGGGCCCAGGACAAATCAGCTTATATGGGCTCCCCTTGGGGCAGGGGGTGCACTGGGTCTCCCATGGGGGCTCTGGATGGAGCAGCAGGCGCGCTGGTGGGGGCAATGGGGCTCCAGCTTCTCCATGGGGTGTAGGTCGAGGAAGTTTACCTGGCGCAAAGCGCATCCACTGGTGCCCGGGGTGCCCTTCCACTGGGTGAGAGTGCTGCCTCCTGCCCAGCTTTGACTGGGATCTCCACACTCCCTGGCCTCAGCATTCGAATACTAGCAGACCAGGGTGGGTGCATGGGGCTGGGGAGCTGCGTACGCAGCACCCTCCTTCCAGCACTTCCCCGAGGCCGGCAGGGGCCCAAGAGCCCAGGGAGGAGGCAGGGGCTGCGTGATCTGTGTGCAGGTGCCACAGGGGAGCCCAGCTGTCTGGGGGAAGACAAGGCCAGACAAACCAGGCTGCCTCCTGCTTGCTGGCTGCCTCTGCCTGCTCTGCTCACTGCTCAAGGCAGACAGCTGCTGTCCTCATCCCATCTGGCACAGTGATTTCGAAGTGTGGGGTCCACCAAAGCACGTTGCCTGGAGCAGTTGCCCTGATTTGTCTTACCCAAGGGATGGCTCTGGTTATACTTAAGGGGGGCCTTGTTCAGAGTAGAGCTGATCGGGAATTTTCTGTTAAAATATTTTTTTCCACAGAAAATGAAATTGCCACAAAATTAAAACTTTCCATGCAAAAATTTCAATTTTGCCAACATTTTTCAATTTTACATTGAGAAAATCAAAACAAAATATGTCAGCCCAAATCAAAATATTTTGGTTCCTCTAACTGAATCAAATGTTTCATTTCAGGTCAGTTTGATATTAAAGTGTGTCTGAGTGATCACGATGCCTCATGGAAGTTGTAGCTTGGGTGCCTCGTTCCACACTTCTCTATAGGCTACAGTCCTTGGCTGGACTACTGATCTCTGAAAGTGGACTCCAGTCTCTCCTCTGGTTGAATCGATGCAGGAGCCCAGCCCATGGTAGAGAATGGGGGCACAAGGCATTTGAACTACAACTCCCACGAGGCTCTGCTCAGCTCAGAGTTACATAGGTGAGTGTCAAACCAGATGAAATAAAATGTTTGAATTCAGTTCATAAATTCACTCAGAAATAAAAATTTGAAAGTTTTGACTTTTCACCACAATTCAGGATGAAAACAAATTACGGAATTTCCCACAGGACAGAAATTCCCATTTTTGACCAGCTGTGTCCAGCAGTCATTGTAACTCAGTAAGATCATGGGCATTTTTTAATAGATCTACACAAGTAAGAAAGGTGAAGGGTTGTGCTTTCATGCTGCTCTTTATATTTTGCTTATGATTTTATCATACCGCATGCTCACATAACCCTCAGCTGTGGAACTGATAACAAATGGAAAGAGGCAAGAGAGAATTCCTGAGTGAGTTCCTCATGATTTGTTGTTGCCTCTGGTTTGAGAAGCAATGCTAGTTGCTAACGATTGTAACTGCATTTTGACTGCTAGTGGTGAAAAAAATCAGAAATAATTGCAGTCTTACCTTAGATGCTGTTACATCTCTTCAAACTTCCTCCTCAAACATCTTACTCATCCATGCAATGTTAGGCACAGTCTTTTGCTCTATTAGGACCTTGCTGGCACTGATCCATCCATTCAGAGGCCTACTTTAAAGTCCTGCATCCCACCAGAAGCGGGTCCTTCACTTGCTCTGGGGGCCCCAGAAAACTCTCGCAGGGCTTGGGCTCCCGGAGCTTCTTCCACTCCGGGTCTTCAGCGGCAATTCGGCGGCGGGGGGTCCTTCCGCTTCGGCCCCCACTGCCGAAGACCCCTGGTCCCCTGAATCCTCTAGGCGGCCCTGCTTCCATGAATCTGTCTAACTCCCTTTTGAACCCCATTATAGTATTGACCTTCACAATACCCTCTGGCAAGGAGTTCCAGAGGTAGACAGTGCATTGCATGAAAAAATACTTTGTTTTAAACCTGCTACCTATTAGTTTCATTTGGTGTTCCCTTATTCTTGTATTATGAGAAGGAGTAAATAACACTTCCTTATTTACTTTCTTTATATCACTCATGATTTTATAGACCTCTATCATATCTCCCCTTAGTCGCCTCTTTTCCAAGCTGAAAAGTCACACACTTATTAATCTTTCTTCATACAAAAGCCATTCTATACCCCTAATCATTTTTGTTGCCCTTTTCTGAACCTTTTCCAGTTCCGATATATCTTTTTTGAGATGGTGCAACCACATCTGCACACAGTATTCAAGGTGTGGGCATACCATGGATATAGAGAGAGGCAATATGATATGTTCTGTCTTATTATCTATCCCTTTCTTGATGATTCCCAGCATTCTGTTCGCTTTTTTGACTGATGCTGAACATTAAGTGGATGTTTTCAGAGAACTATCAACAATGACTCCAAGATCTCTTTCTTGAGTGGTAACAGCTAATTTAGACCCCATCATTGTATATGTATAGTTAGGATTATGTTTTTCAATCTGCATTACTTTGCATTTATCAACATTAAATTTCGTCTTCCATTTTGTTGCCCAGTCACCCAGTTTTGTGAGATCTTTGTAGCTCTTCACAGTCTGCCTGGGACTTAACTATCTTCAGTAGTTTTGTATCATCTGCAAATTTTGCCACCTCACTGTTTAGCCCTTTTTCCAGATTGTTTATGAGTATGTTAAATAGGACTGGGCCCAGTACAGATCCCTGAGGGACACTATTTACCTCTCTCCATTCTGAAAACTGACCATTTATTCCTACCCTTCTTTTCCTATCTTTTAACCAGTTACCAATCCATGAGAGAACCTTCCCTCTTATCCTATGACTGCTGATTTTGCTTAAGAGCCTTTGGTGAGGGACCTTGGCAAAGGCTTTCTGAAAATCTAAATACACTATATCCACTGGATCTCCTTTGTCCACATGTTTGTTGACCGCTTCAAAGAATTCTAGTAGATTGATGAGGCATGATTTCCCTTTACAAAAACCACGTTGACTATTTTCCAGCAAATTATGTTCACCTATGTGTCTGTTAATTTTGTTCTTTACAATAGTTGAGATTTTTGTTGTATAAAAACTTGTGCCATCATGTAATCTACTGCCCATTTTCCGGCGGCCATAACAGAGGGAGCAGCAGGGGGAAATAGCTGTCATTTACCTCCAGTGCAAAAATAAGCAACTTGGACCTATTTGAAATACCCACGTTCCACAGTCTAAGCTCTATTTTGTGGTTTTAAACCAATGAGAAAGCATGGAGCTAGGGGCAATCAAGAGGTGCCACATAGATTTGTGACTCAATAGACATTAGTAAAAGTTTAAACTAAAATTCAGCTTCAGTGACGGGGACAGAGATCAAGTCTGAAGTAGCAACTAGAGAAAATATTTTGATATTCCATTCAAGAAAATAACTGGGAAGGTCATGATTTTCCACTAGAGAAAATAAAGGGAGGGTCACATTTTGGCTATTCCTACTCTGGTGCAGGTAAAGTTTGTTCCCTACCCACACCTCACAATGCTGCTTCGTCTCCATGTCCATCACAATAGTCTGAACCTGAGCTAAAGTCTGTGAGGGGTCCCACACTGATGAGCGTTGTAGCTAGATAGAGGGATTTGATTGTCTAAAAATACATATTTACATAGCATAAATCAGCTTCAAAATGACGCATTGTTCTGTGAGGTCATCTTCCATGTGCTTCTATGAAGAATTGTTCTCCTTTAAAAGGTACTGTAAAGAGAAAACACAGCAGAAAGATAGAACTAACACACCTACTGCTCTAGTTCTGCTAATGTTGGGAGAAAATGTATAGCAAACACAACTTAAAATCAAGTGCTGAGGCTGCCTTTAACTGTTGTGTCTAGATGATGACAGTCTCAGAGCATTTTCTCTTTGGCTATGGAAAGCAGATGCTTTGCATTTCCATGGCACCTTTCATCCCTCAGGATCTTGAAACTATTTGCAAAATGCATATGCATGGCCTCACTGAAAGGCAGCCACCCCTGTAGAATTCTAGTTACTGCTCCCCTGTAACTGTAAATGGAATTCCCCCATGCCCCGGTCAAATCCGAAAAATTCAAACCCATTTTTTTCAATTTCAAAAGCAAAAAGTTCCATTAAAAAAAAAAGAACAAAGCAACAACAACTAACTCAGAATATATTAAAAATTAAACCTTGGGCTTTTATGAAACAGAACAGAATGGAAAACACTCTCAAATTTACCAGATATCAGAGGGGTAGCCACGTTAGTCTGGATCTGTAAAAGCAGCAAAGAATCCTGTGGCACCTTATAGACTAACAGAGGTTTTGAAGCATGAGCTTTTGTAGGTGAATACCTACTTCGTCAGATGCATGTAGTGGAAATTTCCAGGGGCAGGTATATATGTGCAAGCAAGCTAGAGATAATGAGGTTAGGTCAATCAGGGAGGATGAGGCCCTGTTCTAGCAGTTGAGGTGTGAAAACCAAGGGAGGAGAAACTGGTTTTGTAGTTTGCAAGCCATTCACAGTCTTTGTTTAATCCTGAGCTGATGGTGTCAAATTTGCAGATGAACTGAAGCTCAGCAGTTTCTCTTTGAAGTCTGGTCCAGAAGTTTTTTTGCTGCAGGATGGCCACCTTAAGGTCTGCTATAGTGTGGCCAAGGAGGTTGAAGTGTTCTCCTACAGGTTTCTGTATATTGCCATTCCTAATATCTGATTTGTGTCCATTTATCCTTTTCCGTAGAGACTGTCCAGTTTGGCCGATGTACATAGCAGAAGGGCATTGCTGGCATATGATGGTGTATATTACATTGGTGGACATGCAGGTGAATGAACCGGAGATGGTGTGGCTAATCTGGTTAGGTCCTGTGATGGTGTCGCTGGTGTAGATATGTGGGCAGAGTTGGCATCCAGGTTTGTTGCATGGATTGGTTCCTGAGCTAGAGTTCCTATGGTGTGGTGTGCAGTTACTGGTGAGAATATGTTTCAGGTTGGCAGGTTGTCTGTGGGCAAGGACTGGCCTGCCACCCAAGGCCTGTGAAAATGTGGGATCATTGTCCAGGATGGGTTGTAGATCCCTGATGATGCATTGGAGTACATTAGTACAAAAAGCCATTCATTCGTCCTGTCATTCCTCATATCTCCTTTATAATTATTTGAGATCTTTACATTCAAAGAGGAGTTTTTCTCCTTCTTAGCCCAAATTCTATTTCTGTAGTGGACTCCTAATTGTGTGTTTGTTAATGTAACAGTGTTGCCATGAAAATGGGTGTGATGTCATCAATTTACTACTGCAGCTTTACCACAGGATTAAGGAACCAGCCCTAACTTAAACACACACTTCTTTTTTTATAGCTAACAAACATAAGGAAAATCTAAAATAAATAATGAACAGTTTTATGCTATTTTGCTATGTCAGCATTTTCCCCTGTAGTAAATGTATGCCTGGTTTTTGGATTTAGTGTGCGATTTTCAGCTGTTTTCCATTAACAACAGGGCATGGATTTTCCTTTGAGTTTGCAGATTCTTGCAGTCAACAGATTGAGAACACAAACCGTTATGGAGCATTGTTTTTTTAACATGAGTGTAACCCATCTGATGTCCACCTAATTAAGTATTTCAAACCCTTGTGTCCAGTATTCAAGTATTTTTGTTTCTTCACATTTTTTGAACTTCTTTATGTGCATTCTTAAAAACCGGATAGAACCTGGATTCATCTCACTAGAAATCCCCATTCCCACTACAGTTTCAGTTAAATATGTTTTTTTTCTTTACTTTTCCTAAACTCTTGTGTGATTCATTTGTATTTTCTTATCAGCAGTGGCTGTAATGTACTGGTGTGTTTAATAGGAGGGATGGATATGAGCAGATGAATGGATACAGAGTTTTAGGGCAGATGGTAAGCTGATATAAATTGTATTAGCTCCATTGATTTCAAAGGAGCATTGCCAATGGAGCGATGAGAATTTATATCAGCTGAGGCTCTTACCTATAGAGTTTGTGTAACTCTTTGAGATTAATGGCACAGTAATGCTTATAATTCCAACGGGACTCAAAGTTAATATATAATAATACAGTTGAGCCCAGGCAAAATGAGATTAATTATATGTAATGATGATATCATTCTGTAATGTGTATTTTAACCAGTCCTGCCTCTAACAACAGCCTTCTGAGACAGTGTTGGAAAGTATCAGAAAAGTGCATACAGGCCACTGGATATTTTATAACTATAGAAGGGCTCCACTGAGGTATTTTTGTCGTGAAGGGATTTCCCTAACTGGTACAAAGCAAAAGAATTACACTGGGAACTTACCATCGCAAAAAAACATTTAAAAAGAATAATATGTGATGATAGAGATGGCTACAAATAATTGGGCATAGGGAGGGGAGTTTTAACCTCAGCGTTTGGGTTCCAAATGGAGCAAATATGTTTCTGTAAATACAGTGCAAGCTGAAAATAGAAAATACATCTAGTAATGATAGTTCATCTGTACAACCTTTGAGAACAATCTGGAAGCCCAAAGCTATCATTATGGCTTTATGCAAATAGGTTCCCATTCAGGGCAGCACTTAAGAATGAATTTAACTTTAAGCACGTGCTTAAGCGCTTTCCTGAATCAGAACCTTGGTGTCTAACTGGACCGTTTTCTTTACAAACTATTGCTTATGATCCAAACCCCATATCTAACTTGATTTTATGTTTTCAGCCTCCAATCAAAATATTTTCTCCCACTCTACTGTAATACTTCCATACTATCATAACAGAGGAAAAACTGATAATGACACACCGTAAAGATGCACAAGAGCCCTATAGGGTAATAAAAGGAAGCAATCCCCCCTTTTTAATGGCCTTGTACTTGAGCAGCATATTTTCATTGACTTGAGACCTGACGTAGGGAATAGAGCCAGAAGACTTGGATTTTATACTCAGCTGAACCACTGATGCACTATGTACCATTGGACAAAATTCTTAGTCCCTCAGCTTCCCCATCTTTAATTTAGGCAATGATATTCACCACTGTAGAGTGCTTTAAGACATAGGGCTTGTCTACACTGGCTTGCTAAATTGGCGCTGCTGTGATTGATTCAGTGGCATTGATTTAGCAGGTCTGGTGAAGAGGCGATAAGTCTATGGGAAAGCGCTCTTCCATTGATTTCAGTACTCCACCTCCCCAAGAAGTGGAAGCTAAATTGGCGGGAGAGCATCTTCCATCAACATAGCACGGTGTAGACACTGCGTTAGGTCAAGATAAACTACGGTGCTCAGGGTCAGGGAAGCTCTAGACATTTCGCTGCCCCAAGCACGGCAGCATGCCGTGGGGGGCGCTCTGCTGGTCGCCGGGAGGGTGGCAGGCTGCTCTGGTGGACCTGCTGCAGGCGTGCCTGCGGAGGGTCCACTGGTCTCACGATCCGCTGGTCCTGTGGCTTTGGTGGACCTCCCGCAGGCGTGCCTGAGGGAGGTCCACCGGAGCTGCGGGACCAGTGAGCCCTCCGCAGGCATGCCTGCGGGAGGTCCACCAGAGCCGCCTGCTGCCTTTCCAGCAACCGGCAAAGTGCCCCCTGTGACATGCTGCCCCAAGCACGCTCTTGGTGTGCTGGGGCCTGGAACCGCCCCTGCTCAGGGTGGTGATTTTTTCACACTCCTGAGTGTCGTAACTTACATCGAGTTAGGCAGCAATGTGGACCAGGACTTACAGATGGAAAATGCTATTGAAGTGGTATCATTAATTACAATAATTTATTTATTAAGGTTCTTTAGACAGTTTATTACCAGAACATCAAAATTAATGATCCTTTCACATGCTACATGTCTTCAACGTACTGCATTGCAAGCTGACAAAAATATACAATGCAATGTCAGTACCTATATTTATTTGCTGTCTATACAGTGCCTAAAGTGTGCTAGGCCCGTTAAACAGTACACCTCTTATTGTACTGTAAACAAACATCTAGCTCGCATGCTAACTTCTTGGGAATGGGGAATTGTAGTGACAGTATGATTAATAATCGTTGTAAATCTTATAGCTATATGTTTGGTGGTTGTTTCCTCCCTAGCAGAAATGATTTGAAATGCAGATGTGTTTCTTCTTGAAAATCTGAGATACACTTCTGAAGTCCCATATTGTTTGCACCTACAGAAGCAATTAGAACTTCCTTCCATTGTCCTGCTTGTATGTCCCATCGCCCCTAACTGACGTATATTGTATAGTCCGCTCATTTCGAACAAGGCTATGGCATTTTCAAGATGCAACTGCTTCTAAAACTAATGAGTGGCCAAAGTCCAAAGATTATTATCATTCCATCCATGCCTTGAAAGATTTTGATCTCTTTATACAAGACTTTTCCACACCACATACACAGTGTTCATGGATTCTTCTTAGCCCTTTTGATTCAGTACTAGTAACATTAACTAGTATGGCTCTTAGACATCACTGGAACTGGCTCTTGGATTACCCTGCTCAGTTATACACATGAAGTAGTGCACGGGTGAACCTCAACAGGTTCAGTTCAGATATAGTGATTCCAAGAACCTGTTCAGTCCTGAAGGCTGGCTGGAAATCTTAGAAGATTTACAGGTACATCCTGCTTTTGGCACTACAAGTAATACCACAATAAACATATCTCTGCAATATTTGGGACGTAACCAGGAACTGCAGAGATGCCCCAACTTTTTTATTCTTGGAACCAAATTTTTGAACTGAAAATATGTGTTAAGTTTGAGTTTTGGATGAAATGTCAGGTTAATCACACCAAATCAACCATAAAACCTATTCCATTATCACAGACATATTATACCACTATATATATTTTTAAAACTGAAATTTAAGGGGTCCAAAGGCAGGCAACAAAAATTGCTAGATGCATGGAAAGACTTACATACCAGGAAAGAGTGAAAAGATTAGGATTGTTCAGTTTAGAGAGGAGACAAATAAGAGGGAACATGCAACAGGTATATAAAACAATGAAATATATAGAGAAAGTCAGTCAGATAATCCCTTTTCTTTTTTAATAATACAAGAATAAGGGGAACCAATTTAGTTGAAATCAGAATATTTAAAACTGAAAGAAGAAATACTTTTTAAGGCAGCACATAATCAGTGGAATTTATTGCCATAAAATTGTCATAGGGTCCGGTTGGTTGACTGGGTTCGGAAAAGGCTCATACATTTATACGTATAATAAGAATATTCACAATTACATTAGGTAGAATAAAAAATATAAGGGATATAAACCCTCATGTCTCAGGGCATAAACCAACCACTAACTGATGGGATTTAGGAAAAAAACTTCCTCTTTGGGGAGGTATCGGGGTAGCCATGTTAGTCTGGATCTGTAAAAGCAGCAAAGAGTCTTGTGGCACCTTATAGACTAACAGACATTTTGGAGCATGAGCTTTCGTGGGTGAATACCCACTTCGTCGGATGCATCCGACGAAGTGGGTATTCACCCACGAAAGCTCATGCTCCAAAATGTCTGTTAGTCTATAAGGTGCCACAAGACTCTTTGGGGAGGGTATTCCATAATTGTCTACAAGGATGTTTCTTGAATTTTCTTCTGAATCATCTGATGCTGACCAGTATCTGAGACAGAGTATCAGAGTAGCTGGACTAATGGCATGAAGCATTATGATGATTCTGATGTTTCTAAGAATAAAGGATCTCAGAATGGGGTTTTAAATTTGCACATTGTTCTTTCATGTTGTGTATGGTAGATTCTACTATGTATGGTGCATATACAGAATTGTCTGCTGTTAATGGACAGATCCCATTGATAACACTGAGAATTTCCCTAGAGATCAAAGACAGACTAACCTGGTGGATGCACCTTTGTTAGTAATATCTATATTTCATATCTGAAACATTACATAAGGTACAAAATCAAGTATATTCCTAAAACAATCATCCTGGAAGTAATTAATATATATGAAGAATACTTGCATATCTTCTTCTAACACTCTTTTTCTGGTCAAAATTCATTTAAGCAAAACGCTCAGTAGCTGTGAGTTTTGTAGCTTTAACTATTGTTGAAAATATCATTCCTTTCTCTTTACTGCTGCAGTTTACCACTTAATTGCTAATTTCTTGTAAAACAACTTATATTTGCTATGTCCTCAGCAGGCTTTAGGTAACTACGTAAACAAGCATATTTTTTCATAGAGAAATGTACCCCTCAAGAATAAAAAAATTGAGCCATGTTTGCAACTTTCCAAACCTTAGAAATGTAAAATCCTGTGAAATTAAGATTAAACCTTCCCAAACCTTTTTCAGGGTGCGCAATGATTTTGATGTGTCCACAAACCGACTGATTGGCACCCACGGATACTGCACACAAGTAAGTAGGGGAGGTGGGTGAGTGTTAAAGACAACAAATGCAGAAAGCCAACGTAATATGAACTATACTCCGTGAAGAAACAACACTGTTGGTTTCACATTCCTCATGTGTTTTTCCCTTTTCCCTCCTTTTTTCTTTTATAAGACTTTTGTTTTCTCTTCTTTGTTCTGAGAGTCTCTTGCTTTCTGAATCTTCTCCTTAGCTGCCTGAAACACAATTTTTTATTATTTGCTTTTTTTCTAATTTTGCTTTGTTTTTCTAATTTTTTATTTTTGCAAGCTCAGTTGGGACTGTCAAGTATAATTTCCAATTCTGGACCTTAGCGTCCAAAATATGGGAACTAGCATGAATTCCCCTAAGCTTAATTACCAGCTTAGGTCTGATAGGCTGCCACCAATCAGGACTTAGAGTAGAGCGCCTGATAGACTCTGGTCTCCCCCAAAAACCTTCCCTGGGGTCCCAAGACCCAAATTCCTTGAGTCTCACAACAAAGGGAAATAAACCATTCCCTTCCCCCTCCCTTCTTCCTCCCAGCTCCTTCCCGCCCTGGGAACACTAGGAGATCACCTGATTCAACTTCTTGAATCACCACACCGAGAGGAGTGTTACCTTCCCCGTCACCCAGAGGCCATACAGATTCAAGCTGCGTGAATCTAACACAGAGAGAAAATGTATCCTTCCCTTCTCCCCACCAATTCCCTTGAACCTTAACTAGGAGAAAAAAAAACAAACAGATCTTAAAAGCAAAACTTTTAATAAAAAAGAAAGAAAAAAGTAAAAGGTTTATCTCTGCACTTTAGATGGTAAAAAGTTACAGGGTCTTTCAACTATAAACAATAGAAAGAAACTTTCTCCAGCAGAAACACAATTTAAGCTACTTCCAGCAAGTACACATATGCAAATGGAAAAAAAAAACAAATTAAAAGACTATGACCGCCTTTTCTTACTTACAATTCTGAATAGATAAGAGACTGTAGCAAGGAGATTGGCAGAAACCTGGTTGCACCTCTAGTCCCGTCCAGGACCCAGAGAGAACAAAGCCAAACCCAAAACCCACAAATAAAGGCTTCCCTCCATGAGATTTGAAAGTATTTTGTCTCCTGATTGGTCCTCTGGTCAGGTGTTTGCAGGTCACTGTTTGTTAACCCTTTATAGGAGAAAGAGACATTAACCCTTAGCTATCTGTTTATGACAGGGACCTAATCCAAAGCCTGATGTAGTCAGTGGGCTTTTGATTGTGTTTTGTGGAGGCCTTATCCAAAGTGAGATGTGTGTGGTGCCCCATTCAGTTCCACAGGCTTTATACACACACCCCACTCTGACTCCATGGACTGGCCAACAGTAGTATTAGAAGGAACAGAATGAGCAGACTGGCAGATGTCATGGGTAGGCCATAATGGGTGGCACAGGTGGCATCTGGCTGAACCCACCACTGATTATTGTAAGTAAGTGGCAGAGAAGGGTGTTTTGGAGTTGTACTGGGTGAATTTAATACATTGTTAAAGCATGGAAGGATGTTTTGTTCAGGCAACATTTGTTCTTATCTCATTCACTTCATTCATTTCTTGGCCTTTCTTTATGAAAAGATATTAGGCATCTACCCCGACTGAAGTTGAATTTCAATGTGAATTGATTAAATTTTCTCCAGGGATAGCCACCCAATGGCTTTATGAATGTGGGCTGTTTCAATTCACAGGGCATGGGAGGAGCATGTTCTTTGGTTTAGATACACATGGCATTTCGCCCTTTGAGATGTGCTTTGGGATTCAGGTTCCAAGAAGCCCAAACAATCAAAGCACAGCTCAAGCCAAATGGCTCAGGTCCCTGCCTCGGTCACAGTTTTCTGAGGCCCTTACTGTATTTTAAGGCTGTCCTTCCAGAGTGGATCTACCTCCTTGCAGTGTTCTCCAACATGATCTTCAATGGTAATACCATTGCAGTGAGAGGCCTGGGGTTCACACAGGCTTTCAAAGGCAGCAGTGATATGAGACATATAGATAGATACTGCATCTATCTGCCTTCATGAAGGTAAATCCATCTCTGAGTGAGTCCAGGTTCTCATGTTAGTAAACCTTTTGGCAAATCAGATTAGAGAGAAAAAATATGCCTACTCACATGCAGAAATATCAGGAAAATACTATAAAATACTTGTTTAATCAACTCCTAATTAACCATATATTGATAATGTCTTCTGGTATTGAAATGTTTCTCAACCAGTAGGTTGCAGCCCCTCGAGGGGCTGGGTAATGAAAGTCAGTTGGGAGTGGGAGTATCATAAGCCAGCAAAAATTTTATTACAATCTAAAGAAAATCATGCTCCTCCACTCCCTGCACCCGCTTACTCTTTGAGCTCAAGTATGTCAGCCTCTCAAAAAACGTGCACATCAATTACATAGGCTTAGCATTAATGTTGATTCATTTTTCCTCTTACTTTTACCGTACATGTCAGGGCTACTGAAATGATTGACTTAAAATAAGGGGGTGCCAACCAAGAAAGGTTGAGAATAGTATTGAATGTAAGATTGTATTGGATGTAAACTGGCTTCCCTGCCCTAATCTGACTGACCTTTTAAATCCAGTTGATGTTTCTTCATTGCACTTTGGGGTTGGAATCCTGAAGCACATCCTTTGAAAAGTCCACTGCTTAGCTGATGCCTGTATTCCAGATAAGGTTAACTCCTCACTTAAATAAAAGCTGTGGTACAGCCTTAACTATACTGACCTACCATAATGTGTTGTGTTGATTCTTAGTGAGCTGGCGAGATGTATAGTTGAAGACTTTTTTTTATATTGTAAACAGGAACTTGTGAACTTGCTGCTGACTGGTAAGGCTGTGTCCAATGTGTTCAATGATGTAATAGAGCTGGACTCTGGAAATGGAAATATCACAATTTTGAAAGGAATCATTAACCGCAGTGATATCGGCTTGCTGTCTCTTTTTGAGCACTATGATGTTTGCCAGGTATGTACCATTTGCTTTTGAGTTTAGTTTAAAAAGAAAGCAATTTACAAATCTGAAACTTGACATGGACTGAACACTTGCAATAAAACATTATATTCCACTTACTGTGTGATTGCACATTTGGGAGCCATACTGGATGAATCCTCTAGGTGATGCCACCATACAATTCTGCTACTTCCACTAATAATGACAGAAACATAGGACATAGGACTGGAAGGGATCTCTTGGTTCAGTGAGTCCAGTTCCCTGCTATTACAAGCAGCCCCATCATATAATCACATAGATGAACTTGCCAAGCTTAAGTTGTTTGTCCCCACTTCTCCTGCTGGCAGGCTGTTGCAGAACCCCCCACTCCATTAATGGTTAGAAACCGTCTTCTAATCTTCAGCCCAAATATATTCATGATCAGTCTATGCTCCTTTGTTTTTGTGCCAACTCTGTTGCTGATCTTAAATAGCTCTTTCCCTCCCTTGTGTTTACCTCCCTAATGTATTTGTAGAGATGAATCAAATCTCTTCTCAGTCTTCATTTTGTTAAACTAATAAAAGACAATGATAATACCTGGTAACACAAAGGGACATGTTTCTTTTCAACATTTAATTTTGAAAATAATATTTTAGTTACATTTAGAATGAAAATGCACAGTTAGATGGAAATTTAAAAAAAAACAGTAAGTGTAATTAACTGTTGGAACAATATATGTACAGCTGTAGTGGATTATCCATCACCTGAAGTCATTAAATCATGACTGTGTGTATTTTTAAAAGACGTTCTCTCACAGCCAGAAGTTATTGGACTTGACTCTGGAATAGTGTTGGAAATTCTATGGCCTGTGTTATAAGGGGATCAGACTTGATGATCACAATATTCCCTCTGGCCTTTTCAGTTTAGATACCCATCAAGATACCCATCAAGCAATAAGCTAATAATTTGTTTTAACTGATCAAATGCAAATAAATGTGTCTAAAAACAAATCCTGACTTTAAATGTTTCCTATATGGCTGAAGTTAGTGGGATTTTCTTAACACTGATAAATTCTAGTGTTTCCTATTTGTAATGGAAAAAGAGTACTACCGTATTCAGGACTAAAACAATATAATCAAGAAAATATCCCAACTAATGTCCAAATTTGATGAATACTGATCAAAACAAAGCAAGGAAAACATTTGCTGCATCTGGTTCATGCTTCTAGTCCTTCCTTAGTATTATTATAAGGAGTGCATCACTTCCTTGGCTTGAACCACAAAAAGATACGCAACTTCAGCTACGTGAATAACGTAGCTGAAGTCGAAGTATCTAAGATCGAATTACCATCCTCACGGCGCGGGATCGATGTCCGCGGCTCCCCATGTTGACCCTGCAACTCCATTGGGGTCGGTGGAGTTCTGGAATCGATATAAGCACGTTTGGGGACCGATATATCATGTCTAGATGAGACGCGATATATCGATCCCTGAGCAATCGATTGCTACCCGCCGATACGGCGAGTAGTGAAGACGTAGCCTTACAGATGTTTTCCATGCTCCAGAGTGAAAGATATGTTGTACGTAGCACAACATTAAGTGAAGTTCGTATAGATTATAACTCACCTACTCTTCCACTCCCCCCAAAAAATTCTCCGTTACCAAATCCCAAAACATCTGAAAACCAAACACCTTCAACTTATTCTCCAGATACTACACTTAAGAAATGTGGCACCTTCTATTAATATGCAGTTGCTTAGGAATTAGAATCATGATCAGCAATATATTTTCCAAGTCAATTATTTTTACTCAGTTGCAGAAACCCTAGTAGACATAATTTCATTTTTCTTGTCTACACAATTTCAGGCATCTGATGCAAACTTTATTACATTTTATTCAGAACATCTGTCACTGCTGTACATTTGAGTTCTTAGACTACACTGCAATACATGCCGGAGGGAATGTAACAAAAATTGGATTCCAGTGGACTTATGTCACCAGGCCTGGAACTCATTGTCCTGGTTTCAGAATTAAGGGCCAAATTCTACTCTCAGTTACACCAATGTGAATCTAGAGTAGCACCAAGAAAGTCAGTGAAGTTGCACTGTATTTACTTTGGTGTAACTGAGAACAGAATAGGGCTCTAAATCTTTAGAATTGACTATTTCCTTCTTAGCAGCATTTCAGTAAATAGGTTCTGCATGAAATTACAATGTGGCAGTGAGAATGGTAACTGGAACCAGAAATGGAAAAGAACAGTAATTTTTTCAACAGTTAGAGGCTTATATATGTGACTTATAGTGAATCACAGAATGAGAACTTAGGGATGGAAAAGTACTTTGAGGTCATATCCAGTCAATCTCCCAGGTGTAGGATTGTGTCCATTTTCTAGTGTTTTTTGAAGTCTATCTTGAAAAGTCTAAAGCAATAGAGCTACTCTTTAGTTGAATACAGTGCGCACCATTAAAAACTCAATGTTATCCTTGCTGCAGTGATCCAGACTCTATCATGCCTTTAACCCTCACTGCCTTTCCTCATATCTACTTCATCATCTTAGCTCCTCATTTTCCCACTCTTTCCTAACGAGTTAGGTGGATGACCTGAGAGGAGGACTCAGAACCAAGAACTAATCTTGGCTCTTCCAATGGTTCCCGCTGTGGTGGAAATGGGCATGTTACTAAATTTTTCTACCTACATTTCTTGATTTAGAAAAGCGAGGAGAATGACAGTTATCTGTTAACTCAACTTATTCGTTAAAATGCCACTGATGGGAAATATTAGCTTCAACCCCTTTGACGCAACCAGCACACTCTGTGCACTAACAAGATCTGCTTTATATTAACTCACAAATTTACTGCACGTTCTCTGTCTTTTAGTACTTTGTCTGTTTATCTGCCCTGTGCAAAACCCTTCCCATAACCTTTTGCAGGTAGGAAATTTATCTGTTTCACAAAGCACCTCTCACACATAGATGTATTAGAAGCAACTCATCCAGGGGAAAACGATATCTAACCATCTTAGCTAAGAAATAATTGATGAAAACATGCAAAATGGGAACTGGTGGGCAAGCTTTATTATCCATCAGTTTGGCTTTTTATTGTTCGGTAATGAGCAAGCAGTAGAGATTCTGCTTCATGTATGGATTCTGCAAAGGCATTGTAATATCTCTATAAATTACTGGTGAGCTCCATTTTGGAGAACAATGTGTGTTCCATCTTAAGGTTTAAAAAAATTGTTCTTGACTCCTTGTTTATTCAAATCACTTTCTAGCTTAGAAATGAAATGTGTTTCCTTACAAAAAACTTTTTGTCTTTGATCTCATCCATGAATTTGTTTTCATAGCGTTTGTCATTACTGTTGGGATATTAGCATTGATCTGTTTCTAACTTGTTTAACAAAAGACAAAACAAGATTGCAGCATTTCTTGAATTAAATTTTAATTTAGATTTTAGAGATTTTCACAGACATATTCTTCTATTAATCAATATTCCCAAACATTCAGAATTGAATTTTGTTTTCTTTAATCTGCTTGAAATCTGCTACAGTTTAATGGCCACAACTGATCTGCCCTCCATGCCATCCTGGAACTGGAACAAAATATAATTGCAAGTTCAGTAGGATTGGGGAACTTTTAAAAAGGGCCTTAATGAGTTAGCAAACTATTGCCTTGATCCCAGACAGTGATCTATGTGGCCGAGCTTATGCACCCACATAGAATCCTATTGACTTCAACAGTGGCGCTGGGTGAAATTTTGATAATATATTTGTTGAAAAATGCAGTTTTGTTGACCCAAAACTATTTGCAAATTTATGTTGAGTTCACTGAATAGTTTCAGCTGAACTGAAAAAAATCAGAATATTTTGAAAATGTCAAAATAAAACTTTTTTTCCCTACACAGAGTTTTTTTGACTTTTCGATTCACTGGAAATTTTGGAAAAAAAAACCAGAACGTTTTTAGTTGGCCCAAAACAAATTTTTAAAATTTTTCAGAATTGCCAGTGAACTGATTTTATTTATTTATTTTATTTTTGCCAAGCTCTACTCAGTTTTGCAAGATGAGATTTTGCAGGAGAGGAGCTTGTAAATATAATAGTCATACCCAAGCAAACAAAAATAAGGCAGGAAATGGCAGGGTTGATATTATAAATAAATACAATTCAAGTTTCAATAACATAAAACACAGCAAGCATAAAAATTAAAACCTGTGCTAGATAAGATGGAGCTAAAAACGCATCACCCATGGCCATTCAGACACCTTATTTTTTCTGATGTGCATCCTCTTCCCATCTGAACTATAAACATTACAAGGAATGATGAGAACATTGATTGGTTTCAGCTCAATCTGTATGACTTACTAAAGCATCACAAACAGAAAAAAAAAGCCTCTGCATCATATGTATTGCTTCTGAAGAAAACTTAGCAAGAATGCAGTTGTAAGAAGATAAGATATGAATGGTGAAATATGTGCAGATCAGGAACTTTCACCCTGGCAGATACATTGGAAATGATTCTGCCACAGTAAGTGTTGGGAAGGAAAGTAAAATTTGCCATTGTGCAAGTATGAAATTAAGTCAGATGTGTAAAAAGACCACCCATAGAGTTGGAAATGAGTCTTTCTTTGCAGGTGCTCCCTTCTGAAAGGTTGACATTTTCCAAAGATGAAAATTGCCTCAGTGAAATTTACGAGAGTACTTAAGGGATTTGTAAGGGAGGGGCAAAGGGGAAAGGAAGTCTCTGTAGGATTGTAAACATGAAGTGTAAGAAGATATCTAACTCCCTATATCCCTCCCACACTTTTTGCCAGCAATAGATTAGTAAGCATCTCTCAAAATTGATGAAATATTTTGAAACTGATGCATTAGAGTTTTTAATTCATTTGCGATACGAATATAGGCTCCTTAAAAGAGGATTCTCTTTATACTTGGCCCCTGTAAAGTACATAGCGTATGGCTGGCTATAACAAAAATGACAATTGTTAAATACTAATAGGTCCAAGAGCCAGATCTCTGCAAGCTCTTAGGGTTGGTTTACACTACCATGGTAAGTGAACCTAAGTTATGCTACTTCAGTTACGTAACTGAAGTTGCCACAGCTTAGGTTGACTTACTGCAGTGTCTACACTGCGCTGTGTCATGGGGGATGCTCTCCCACTGACTTCTTACTCCTCACAGGGAGCTGAAGTACCAGATTTGACAGGAGAGTGCTCTGCCATTGACTTAGTAGATCTTCACCAGTCCCACTAAATTGACATTGCTGCATCGATCACAGCAGTGCTGATCTACCGGTAAATGTAAACATGGCCTGAGTAAATAGGCCTTGCCTAAAGATTTTCAGCAGCCCAAGAGGAGACAAGGGAATCTTTGGGTTTTTATTTATACACTCTGAATTCTGCATGTGCATCAGTATGATTTCAGAAGACAAAGATGAATGAGTCTCCCGAGTGTGAGACATCAGGAAAATATGCAAGCTCTTCTTGCTAGTGGGTGAGGCTGAGGCAAACAACTGGCTTCTTTGGCCAGCAAGAGGCAGGGGCACATAATTCATCTCCTCTTGCAGAAAACTTGGGGTATTTGACTGCTATTTTCTTCTTGAAGGTGACTACATCAGAAATAGTATCTAGGGTGGGATTTTCAAAAGCCCTCAGTGTTGGCCTAAATTTGAAGTTTGACCATTGACTTCAATGGAAGCAAGTTAGGCCAGCAAATGAGCACTTGTGAACATTGCTCCATTAGTCTAGCATATTCCCCTTCTCACTGTGTTATTGGTCTCTGGTCTCAAATCTTGGGGAGAGCTGATAGTATTTGTTTCATTGAAACTCTTGATTATCAGTCCAACTAACAACACTGTTTTATGATATAGTAAAGGCCAACTCTTCCTCTGGTGTAATTGGTGTAGCTCTGTTGTTTACAATAGCTGAGGTTTTGGCATGCAGTGTTTTAAACACTAGTGGAACACTTATTATGTTAATGCAGTATGTGCTTTTAGTTCTTTGTGCAATATACATATCTGAGGCTGCAGCGTGGGGCACGGGTCGCTTGCTGGAAGATTCTCTGCATCTTGAAGTCTTTAAACCACGATTTGAGGACTTCAATGGCTCAGACACTGGTTTGATACAGGAGTGGCTGAGTGAGATTCTGTGGCCTGTGTTGTGCAGGAGGTCAGACTAGATGATCATTATGGTCCCTTCTGACCTTAAAGTCTATGATTCTATGATTCTGCAAGCCTTACTCACATGAGCAGCCCTATTGATTTCAGTGGGACTGTTCAAATGAGTAAGAACTAAAGTGGAACCTTGGTTGGAAACCTTTTTCTATTTCCTTAATCTCACATCAACACATATGGTTTGAAGCCTTTTGGACGTTATTTTAGCAGCCATTTATGCGATGACAGCATTGTTACAAGGAAGTCACTGAGTATTCACATTTGTCTTTGATTTACATGAATACTAATATAAGCATCTTTGTAAAGTGAAATCTTTTAATCAATTTCCCTCTCATTTGAAATCTTTTGAAATCTGGGATCTAAGTATTCTCTTATTGTTATCCCTTTTATGATGTTCTATTTTTTTAGCTTTTAACTTTGCAAAATTTCTTTTGTACTTTTGAGCTAAGAATTTACAACTCCTCCCTCTCCAAACTATTGAATAAAAGGATTTGTTATGTAGACATTAACAAAGTAATAAATCAGGAAACAGTTACTTACTGAGCTAGAGAATTGTTACCTAACGTTCCAAGGAACTCTGCTTCAGGAATAGGCTTGATTTTGTGTTTATATAACATTTCAGATGCAAAATACATATCTTATTAACAAAAGTGCATCATTCACAATGCTGAGAATTTTGTTTAGATTTTTGTAATAGAATGGGCTATACAGCATATGCTGTATTTTTTCTGATTAGCTCACTTTGTTGTCTATAGGCAATGTGGCTGAGAATTGGAAGCAGCAATATATTTGCAATATATAGCATAATGTCCACAGTAGCAAATATACCTGCTCGAACCCTCTCCTGACATTTTTGTTCAGTCCCAGGAACTCAGGAATAAAGGACTTACCAGACCAGATCTAGAGCAGCAATCCACCTAGTCCAAAATCCTTTCTCTGAGAAGTGGCCAACACCAGAAGCTTTAGGGAAAGTTGCAAGAAGCTGCATACTGGACAATTATTATGGAACACCAGCCCAAAGGGAAGGTTTCTTTTTAGTTAGTGGATGAGGATTTAGTGCCTTTTTATATATTTTTATTCACCCTAATGTAACTGTGGATATTTTCATTATCCATATAAATGTCCAAATTTCTTTTGAAAGTTACTGACCCTCAGAACAAGTAGTTCTGTGTTGCAGGGATGACAATTGATCTTACGTCTCTTTGTAGAGTCATTGTCCAATACCTTGGACCAATGACAGCAGTTTTGCAGAGAATAGAAGTGGCATAAAAAGTGTAGCTAAATGGAAGGCTTCAATTTCTGTGGTTATCAGTGCAGCAGTCATCAAGATAAAATTCACAATATTAAAAAAGGAAAAAATCATATTAAAGAAAGAAGAGTAATGGATCTATGAAAATCAGACATACCACTCTAATGTTAAGTAGTTCTAAAGTTAACGTTTGTACAGCACCCAACACAATAGAGTTGGGGTCTCTAGGCACCATCTCAATAGAAATAATTATAATCATAATAAAAGCTATCCTGTTAACATAGAAGCTTTATTTTTCTCTTTAGTTTCCCTAAACAATTTCTGGAAGATAAAACAGTCAGCAGTTCCATGGGGAAAACAAAGCGGCTTTGTGTTCAGATGCCATATTTCAATTACAGGAATATAGCAAATAACTAAATGTCTTTTATCAGAGGGGTAGCCGTGTTAGTCTGGATCTGTAAAAGCAGCAAAGAGTCCTGTGGTGCCTTATAGACTAGCAGATGTATTGGAGCATGAGCTTTCGTGGGTGAATACCCACTTCGTCGGATGCATGGAACAGATTAAGGCAGGAAAAGAAAATCTAGAATAAATCTCTTATTGACTTCAGTGGATATAGGAGCATGGCCTAAATAATTTACATAGTATGTTGTAAACACCGGAAAACACAGTATGTTGTAAACACCGGAAATATATGTATATTGCACAAATATATATATATAGACATATATAAAATAGACATATATAAAAACATGCACCCCAAGAAGAGTTTTTACCCCAAAAAGGAAGTTGTGTCAGAGACTGTATGAAGTCCAGTGGGGACTTTGCTATTGCTATCGATTTTACATGGAAGGTGGTCAAATTCTACAGTGGTGGGCAGCAGGATAAAACCCTATGATAGATAGATAGATAAAGTTAGGTTATCATTCAAGAGCCATCAATACAACTGTATTTACTTATATTTCAAACTATTGGGAGATTTAAAAATAATAGCCATTCAAGTAAGTTACACTTGATATTTTTTTTCCATGAAGAATGCTTAGGGCTATATTTTGCCTTTAGTCTGTGGATAGAACTTCCATATGAGGTCAGCAGGAGTTGCAAATGTGACTTGAGAGCATGATAAGGCCCTTGCAATTGAAGGCTAAAAAAAAGAACTGAAGTTTATCAAAGGCAGCCAATACTTATGCGTTGATTTTACTCCATCTGAGAATCTTTCCGTTTTAGTAATAATGGAAATGGTTGTTCAACCTCAAAAGATTGTATTGTTTTATTCTAATCATTAAAAACCAAACCAAACCCAACCCTCTGAATTTAAGATGCCAATGAAAAATGTGTCTCTATGAGGGGATTGTATTCGATTGTAAACTCTTCAGAGCGGGGATTTTGTCTTCCAAAATGTCTGTACAGCACCTAGGAATAACTAAATCATCATCATCGAATTACTCTACTCTTTCCAGTGTGGTTTATTAACTACTGCAGGTAACTGGATTCTGCTTGCTTCTGAATTCCAGGGATGGAATCCTGGGCCCATTGAAGCCAATGGGAGTTCGGCCACTGACTTCAGTCAGGCCAGGATTTCACCCTCTGTGAAGAAGAGATGTTCTTAACTGTGGTTAGCTAACTCAGTTTAAAATAGCAGTGAAGATACAGTAAACTGGATTTTAACTTAGGTTAGTAACTTGAGTTTAACCTCAGGTTCCTCTGTAGGCTTTTCACTCAAGCTGCTATGCTAAGTTAATGGCCAAGTTGCAGTGTCTTCACTTCTAATTTAACCCCTATTAATTAACCAAAGCTAAGAACACACCTTTGTTGCAGTGAAAAATATACTGTATCTATGTGTAATCTTGGGCAAATTACTGGACCGAATTGTGCCTCAGTTTACCTAATTGTAAAAATAGGGGAAATAACCCGTACCAGATTTAGTGGTGTACTATGAGCCTTAATTAAGGTTTGTTGAAAGTGATACATAAATGAAAATTATTGTTATTTCTTTTATTGTACACTATTAACTGTTTTATTTTTCATGCTCTCTCTCTTTCTTCCAGGTTGGCTGCTATTTGAAGACCCCTAGGTACCCAATTTGGGTCGTGTGCAGTGAAAGCCATTTCAGTGTGCTCTTTTGCTTGAGAAAGGACTTACTAGGTGACTGGAAAACGGAAAGGAGATTTGATCTCTATTACTATGATGGCCTGGCCAACCAGGAAGAGGAAATACGATTAACAGTTGGTAGGTATAGGACAACCTTTGCATTTCCTCTACAGTGACGTCACACCTGAAAGAACAGTCCTGATAATATAACCCAAATCTAGCCAGCTGTTGATGGTATCAGACTAGTAGAGGTTTGGTGCCCATTGACTAGCTTTCCATTATTAGTTACAATAAATAGTGGTTCACATCATGATGATTTTGAGGTTAAGGGGCCTTAAATGCACTATTTCCCAGAATCTCCTACACCCTTAAAGAAAGCTGATTTCTAAGGGCTAGATTGTGATCTTGTCTACTGAGACTCACAGGGCCATAAACCAGTTGTGTTTGGATAGGCTCCACATGTCTGCAGACGCAGGGGACAAAGTAGATACTGCAGGCTCAGTATTTCCCCCTGCCCTTGCAGGATGGGTGGGAAATGGCAGAGAGGGTGGGGAATGGTTACAGTCGTAGCTCGAACCTTAATGCTCCTTGGGGACAGCTGAGTTGGTGCAGGGAATATAGTAATCTGCTGCTAATAAGGTCCAATTCCTTCCTTGGATTGCTTGTGAGGCAGCACACCTATACACTGCCCTTTAGTCATGGCTAGTTGTAAATGGACAATCTGGCCACTCATTAAACAGAGCTGATGTGCCCAACCTTCAGAGTTGTAGTGTGGAGTTGTGGGTGCTCAGGAGCAAGATTTGGTCTTTGGTAAGCGAAAGTGTAGCAGCACCACAGTTTGTATCTTCTTACTCAAATACACCTAGATTCCACCCTACTGGGATGATTATGATGGTTGTAGGTTGTCTCAGTGATGAGCTGCCAAAATCTTAGGAACTGGTTCCCTACCGGTTCTTCGGTGGCGAGTCCTTCACTCGTTCCAGGTCTTTGGTGGCATGGTGGTGGCGGATCCTTCAATGCCGCCAAAGACCTGAAGTGAGTGAAGGCCCCGCCGCTGAAGTGCTGCCAGTGAGTACAAGCCCCTTCCAGTAAGGAACTGCCTGGTGAGTACAAGCCCCACATGCCTCCCAAAACAGCCTATCCCCCCCATCTGACCCACGCCCACGTCCTGCCCCTACTGCCCCCTCAGAACCCTCAACCCATCAACCCCTCCACGCCTTGTCCCCTGAGCACCCCCTCCTGAGACCCCCCCCTTAACTGCCCCCTAGGAACCTACCCCCTACCCAACTGGCCCTGCTCCCTGTCCCCTAACTGCCCCGACCCCATTCACTACCACCTTGACAGAACCCTAGAACTCCCACACCTACCCAACCCCCCCGTTCCCTGTCTCCTGACCGCCCACCCAGAACCTCTGCCCCCTCCAACTGCTCCCTGCCCCTTATCCAACCCCTCCTCCCGGCCCCGCCCCCTTACCATGCCGCTCAAGGCAGCATGTATGGATGCCGCGCGACTTGCTGGAGCTCACAGCCCCACCCCCTTACCATGCCGCTCAAAGCAGTAGGAGCTGCAGAGCTGCCCAGGATCGATCCAGAGCGCTGGCACTGGCAGCGCAGCACGCTGAGGCTCTGTGAGAGGGGGGAAGGCAGGGGAAGGGCCAGGGGAGCCTCCCCGGCCAGGAGCTCAGGCGGGCCAGACAGGACAGTCCCACGGGCCGGAGTTTGCCCATCCTTTTAACAACCGGTTCTAAATTGGCTTCTACATTTAACAACCGGTTCGCGTGAACCGGTGCTAACGGGCTCCAGCTCACCACTGGGTTATTTCCATAAATAAACAAACTTCCAGGTACCCATATGTGGTCTATTTCAGAAGTAAGAAGACTTACTAGCATATATCGTCCAAAGGGCCACTAGGAGAGAACATTTATTATAAATAGTTCCTGCTACCCTTACACACAGCTACTACATTTATTTTTTCATATGCCCCCAATTTTTTTGAAACATGTGCCTCTCAGGCTAACCTTTTCTGTGATTTTTTCAAATGTTTTTGTAAGTTTGAGAAAAAACATTTCAGTTTTTGTGTTATTGAAAAGCACCAACACACTCTTTTGGTTCAAGCCAGTCTTATTAAGTTGTCCCTGGTCAAGGAGAACCCTTACTTATTAATTGTTTCTAACGGCAGCGAGTTTCAGTTTGTGGCAAGGACGTCTTTTATCAGCATAGAGACCTAAGTTCTGTTTACACCTCTGCTACTAACGTCTGTATACTTGGACACGTCACTTCACTTCTGTTGTTCTTAGTTTATCCATCAGTAGAACAGGAATAATAATACTTGCTCACACTTTGAGATCTGTGGATGAGAAATTGCTAATTATTATTTTGTGCATTATTTCTTTGTACCATGCAACCAACTCTTATGACTCCAATTTATTTCTCCTCTGGAATTAGGCTTGGATTCAGAAGTATGTTTTAAGTTTAAGGCATCACACCCTCAAATGGTTTACACTACTAAATCTTTTCTTATCTTTGGAATTTTGCGGTATGGCATTAACTCCAAATAGTTTCACCATTCCAGCTAGAAAATCTCTCCAAGACTCCTCTGAGCCTGTTGTATGTCTTTGAAGAGAGCCATCCTGCTCAGTACAAACTTTGTTTGGTCTCGAGAAATGTTGGAGTTCTTTAACATCTCCTAAAAAGTGGAACTGAGTCTTCTGAGGTCGTATGTGCTGTGCTTTCTTTGACCAGATGTGCAAAAGTAGCGTTCCTTGAAATAATGCCCTTTGCCCAGGGCTGTAATGCCTAACAAAGAAGGCAGGATCAAGGCCTGGTAAAGCCTTTTGCAAAAATAGAGAAAGAGTCAAGAAGTGGCAAGCAGAAGTAACTTCATTTGGAGTGGACCAGAACACAATCGATGTAGGACTTTACTGATGCACAGTGTCATGCTAGCCCTTTGCGTAGGGGCAGATTTTATCTATGGTGCTCACTCATATGGACCCATTTGCTGCAAGTTAGAAAGAATACCTGTTATCTCTTTCCAAAAAATAGAGCAAATCCATGGTCGCAGAACTTCACTCTGCCTTTACAGGGCAAAAAGGGCCTTCTTCCCCACAGACAGTCCTACTCAGATATAGGCGGCAAATAGGCTAATTTATTTGGAGCGAACGATGCACTCCATGAGAACGTTACATGACTCTCATGTTTCACCCATGTGCCTTTGTCAGTTATTCAGGGAATCTCCGTGGGTTCAAGGTTATTTATTATATATTTTACACAGAACTTTCAAAAAAGAACAACTTTTTTTGGGCTTCTGGAGAGATGTTGCTGATCTTTATAATGATTACAGTTGATGACCATCTATGTATCTTACCCCATTCAAACATCCATTGAACTTAGAACTCTTTAAAATGGAGTTCTCAGGAGAATACAGTCATTTACTAATTGCTGGGGAAAATATAACTGTAGTTGAAGTTATTAGAAGGTGGCCTTTTCTGCAGAGGCACGTTCACCACCCATAACTCCAAGGCAGCTGCCATAGGTTACAGTAAATAGTTTGATTGACTTAATTGGATAGTAATTGAATGAGGCTATTGGGTATTTGCATATATATTGATTACTGTACTTCCCGTTAATAAGAGTCTTGTCCCACATTTAAGAAGAGAGGTCATGTGTGTGCTACTATAGACTTTGTGGGAAAAGGATTGGTGAAACATAATTGGTTCTGAATGGCAGGGTACCATTTTTAAATAATAGAAGTAAAACGTATGAGATTTTCAGACTATCATACTTTTCTTTAAACTACACCTTTGCTCATAGTACATTACCAGACTCATCCTGAACGGAATCGGCAAATTTATGATAATATTTGATCTGCCATCCCATGCTAATACTAACTGTGTGCAGTGATTTGGAAAGAGGATTTAGCATGTAGATTATAAGCTCTTTGGGGCAGGGACTATCTTCTTGTTCTGTGTTTGTACAGTGCCTAACACAGTGGGGCTCTGATCCGTGATGTTGACTCCCAGGCATGATGGTGATGATAAATATCTGAAATGTCTCTGCAGATACAGTTCAGCCTTACACTGAAGATAAAGAAAATGACCTTATTCCTCCACTTGAGCACTGTATAAGGACGAAGTAAGTAACCCTCATCTAAAATTGTGTGGCACTGATAGTTTCAGTTCTCAATTTTTTTTCTCAAAATGAGGTTTTGACTTGCCATAAAATAAGCATGTTCGGCTGAGTTATACAGAGTTGTTGGTTAACAAAAAGAAAGGACCTCCATGAACCAGAGCTGGATAACAAAACATCAGAAATAAGGTTCTAGTCCTGTATGATGTTCTGATGACCACAGTAATGGGCTGGGATGTTCAATTCAGTGCTTAAAGAAACCGTCAGTAAATCATTAAGAGCTGGCTGCATTGCAGTAATTCTCCTTGACTTCCATAGGACCAGATTTGGGCCCCCAAAAGCAATTTGTTACAAGAGCAAAAAATGCATGAACATAAGAACAGCCATACTGGGTCAGATCAAAGGTCCATCTAGCCCAGGGTTCTGTCTTTTGACAGTGGCCATTGCCAGGTGCCCCAGAAGGAATGAACAGAAGAGGTCATCATCAAGTGATCCATCCCCTGTTGCCCATTCCCAGCTTCTGGCAAAAGGAGTGAAAAGGAGAAGAAAAGCCCTTTTTTCTGTCCTTTTAAATGTCCAGATTCAAAGCACAGGGAAGCAGGAGCAACTGTAATATGAATGGGATTTAGCCATGAATGGGGAAACCGCAGACAATGCTCTGAGCTTAACAGAGCAAACAGTACTGTAAGATAAACATGCATGCTTTAAATAAAACATGAGCAGGTGGGCAGAATAGGGTATTTGTATGGTTACTCATAAATACAGTGGATATGCTGCTATAATAGCATTATCTCAGACAGCTGATGGTATAGATGTCATCCTGGTGATGGCCGTTATAGGTAAGGCTGCCAAACAGTTTCTATCATAATTTTCTATTTTCACATGCTCACAACTTTCTGAAACATTCAACCTTTTAACAAAAATATTCCCTGCTTGGGGTCAGCCCGATGGTGCTTTTATTGGTTGATTTATTTTTTCTTATTGAAGGTTCGAGTAAAATCCTTTCCATCTTTGGTGATGGTGAAAAAAATCTCAAATATTTCTGTAGTAAAAATTTTTTTGACCACCCTTTCTTTTATTGTGCTAACTACACCTCTCCCCCCCCCCATTGCAGTCCTGGCTTTTTAAAAGGCATCTATGAGGAGTACGTGATTTCTCAAGATTGCAAAATACCATGTTTTTACACAATGTTCTGACTGTTTGAAGAAATGGGACTGACCATGCACAATAGAAATTGTTTTTGTTTTCTTAGGTAAGCTTTTAGGCCAAATTCTGCCCTCAAATATGCACAACTCTCACTGCAATGGAAATTTCATGCACATATCAGAGGACAGATTTTGGTACTTAAAAATAAGTGTGGTGGTCATGGTTGTGCAGATATTTAAGGGCTTAATCCAGTTCACACATTGAAGTGGATGAGAAGATTCCCAATTGTGTCAGTGGAGGGGGAGGGGGAATATGTGCATAACTAGCTAAACTAAGAAATGTATCCTCTCCACTGGCAGAGCTTGGAAAATCCCGTAACTGGGTATCTCTGAACCAAGAAACATACACACATTGTTGGTGAAGACTGTAGCAGCACAAACATCTCCAATTTTTTTAATTTCCTATTGTTATCACCTCCCCTCCCCCATTTTTCTTTTAAAAAACAAATTGGGACATTAACTGTCAAACACCATTGCAATGCAAAGCTGATATTACATAGTCAACATTACAGAAAGTTAGAAAAGGCAGATCGTAACATTACAACAGATACATTGGCACAGCTACATTGCATGTATGGGATGCCTCTATTCTCATGACCTGGCTAAACACACGGCCTAACAAATGACACAAAAAGAACAGGAGTACTTGTGGCACCTTAGAGACTAACAAATTTATTTGAGCATAAGCTTTTGTGGGCTACAGCCAACTTCATCGGATGCATAGACTAGAACATAGAGCAAGAAGATATTTATGAATACAGAGAACATGAAAAGGTGGGAGTAGCCATACCAATGGTAAGAGGCCAATCAATTGAGATGAGCTATCATCAGCTGGAGAAACAAAAACTTTTGAAGTGATAATTGAGATTACCCATAGATTTCCCCATGTTAAGTATCCTCACATCTTTTATGGGTCATCTCGATTATCACTTCAAAAGCCCATGAGCTTATGCTCAAATAAATGTGTTAGTCTCTAAGGTTCCACAAATACTCCTGTTCTTTTTGTGGATACAGACTAACACAGCTGCTCCTCTGAAACCTAACAAATGACAGTTTAGATGTGAAACCTATACCCAAAGAATACACAGGATGGGCAATGCAGACAAAGTTAAATTTGTTGTTATAATCACTTTGTTTCCTGACTTTTGGGGATTGCCATATTGCAACACAATTCTATACAGTGGGTTTTTTAAACTTTTCCCTATGTTAATTTTTAGAGGATGGAATTAAAAATGAATTCCACTATCAACAAAAAGAACAAGAGTATTTGTGGCACCTTAAAGACTAACAAATTTATTTGGGCATAAGCTTTCGTGGGCTAAAACCCACTTAGATTCTATGGTGCCACAAGTACTGCTCGTTCTTTTTGCTGATACAGACTAACACGGCTACCATTTCTGAAACCCTTCCACTATCAGCCTATCTGGTTTGTGTCCGTTCTAAGCATGAAAGGCTGTCTCATTGATCTGTCTGTCTAGTGCTCTTATTGATAAGCTGCTAATCATTGTACTGTAGCCTGTCAGCAGGCAGCCAATCAATGAGTAGCAAGTCCAGAGGGTGGTCATGTTACACTCCTTTTCCCAGCCCCCATTTGATTACTGTGTTTCTCAGAATCACCAGAAGGCACGGAGGAAAAATGAAACACAAAGATTGTGTGTTCTTATGTGTAACAGAAAATCCATATGCTAAGTATGTTCTGGAAACAAAGGTTATTATAAAGCAGGTATTGGAGTATACATGCAAAGAGAAAAAGAGAGAGAGAGAGAGAGAGAGGAAAAATATTTTATATGGTATAGGCAGAGCAGAGGAAATACTTCAAAAAACCCCTTGTATTAAACAAAAACAATCCCTAGTCCCTACTTGATCCCTGTTGCCATAAAACTCTCGCTATGGAGGCAAGAATAGCTGCAAGATTTAGGGGAAATTTGTTGTTTGCCCGTCTAGATTCTCAGAACCAAGAAGTTTTGTGGAGGACTCCAATCCTGGATAGGGATTTTCAAGAGAACTCAATTTTTCCCTTTCTTTCTCGCTATTCTGTTCTGTTCTATACAGGTTCTTACATCATGCCCATCACCGTAGTAACTGAGAACCTTCCAGTAGTGCAGGAGGTAGTTTCAACTAACATCTGTCACGTGTGGTTTGTTCTCTCATCCGCTTCCTAGGAGGAGAAATGGGTGTGCAGTGCAGGGTTTTTGTTTGTTCTTTTGAGGGGCATTTTGAGGGGGAAGGTGCTTTAATTTTATTTTAATGTCCATGTTGCTCTGAGAAGACAAGGTCGGAGAAGTGCAGTTTGCCTTTGGAGCAGGAGGCAACACAGTCTGAACATTGCCTCCTGATGTTGCTTCCAACTGCAAACTCCCAACCAAGAAGTCAGAGCAACCACATGCACTTCCATTGTGCCTCCCAGCTCCAGACATCTGGGGAAGCAGTTAGAATGTGCATCCTTGGGTTGTTCTGGCGATGCCATGCAGACTTCAGGAGAACACGCTTGTATCATAGTCCCTGTCCTCAGTTGTTTTCTGTCTTCAGCAATGGAAAAAACATCTGTCAGCTCTGCCTGAGGGAACAAAACTTTGATCTTACTTTATCATCTAAATTCAGCAATACATTTTATTAACCCATAGCCTCTACCTTCCTCTGCAGTTCCTGGGCTATGCAGTAGCAGAATACAGCTGTTGTCCTTTGAAGTTACACACTCCACTGGGACAATAGGGATGTACCAAATACCATATGCAGGGCAGCACTGCAAGTACATTTCACCCTAAGTTACTCACACATTATGCAACAGCCAAATAATTAGCACAGCACCAGCTTTATGAACTTTATTCTAGACTGAATGCTCTGGAAAGGCTTAATTCAGGCTCCTTTGAAGTCAATGGCAACACTCCTATTAACCTCAATGGGCTTTGGATGAGGCCTCAAGTGAATGGCAGGAGTAAGAGTTTCTTGTTATTGTTAATCTGATAAAGTAGAATTGAATCAAAAGCAAAAATTGCAGGGTAGAGTTGAGGTAGGGTAGCATGGGGGGAAGCTTCAACTGCCACTCTCCATGCCCTGCCTATTCTGCCAATAAGGAAAGAACTTACCCCGCACCTGACAGTTCAGCACTTCATGTGAGTTCATGAAAAGAAAAATACTGACATTCCAGCATCTTCAACTCAAGCTTTTATAAGAGGTGAACAACAAAGGGATTTTTTTTTTCTTGCAGCCTACCAATAGCTCAAGGGAAGTGGTTTGTAAATCAGTAAGGAAAATCAGTGTTGTTATGGGAGTTGTCCTGACTTTTGCCACAGAATATTTTTTCTACTTTTGTTTTTGCTGAATACTTAATTAGAAAGAAAAACATTGTCAGTGTAACATGACTAACGTGTCTCAATGTGCAGCAGGAAGAGTGGTGTCTGCCATAACTATGGTATTTCAGTACTTTAGTTGATCACACATTCACCAGAGTGCTTTTTCTACCATGTGGTTTTCATTTGCCAATCCAGACAGTTGTATCATATCATCCCACCAGCTCCTGATGATGGAAGCTGATGTGGTAGGCCGAGTGTGCAAGGAATAGTGATGTATCTGAGCTCTGTAGCATTGTCAAAGAGGCCAGGAGAGGATGGGGATTATATTTCTTAGCCATATATTACTGCTTTTTTGGTCACATCAGGAAGGATGTTGATAAATTGGAGAGGATTCAGAGAAAAGCCACAAGAATGATTAAAGAATTAGAAAACCTGCCTTACAGTGATAGACTCAAAGAGTTCAATCTATTTAGCTTAATAAAGAGAAAGTTAAAGGGTGACGTGATTACAGTCTAGAAGTATCTACATGGGGAACAACTATTTAGTAATGGGCTCTTCAATCTAGCAGAGAGAAGTATAACACTATCCAATGGCTGGAAGCTCTAACTAGACAAATTCAAACTGGAAATAAGGAATAAATTTTTAACAGTAATTAACTATTAACAACTGGTAACAATTTACCAAGGGTCATAGTAGATTCTTCATCACTGACAATTTTTAAATCAAGATTGGATGTTTTTCTAAAAGCTCTCCTCTAGGAATTATTTTGGGGAAGTTCTATGGCCTGTGTTATACAGTTCAGACTAGGTGATCACAATGGTCCCGTCTGACCTTGGAATCTATGAATCTCTTTCTGAACTTTTTGCAGTGATTCCAATGTGATTCCAATTCAAATGTCCACAAAACTTTCAAGCCAGATCAAAGTAACTGGTGTTTGGAATGTATTAGACTGGAGGTGATTCATTTTCAGATGCTTCGAAACAGGCACTGGCAAATATTAAATGTACAAGTAGCTGTTTGTGTGTGTAGCTCAAGTAATGCTTCTTCTAAATACCCAATTGTACTCTCCATGGGCCTGATCTTCAACCCAATGAGGTCATTAGTAAGACTCCCATTGACTTCAATGGGCTTTGGATCAAGCCCAGTGTCTTTCTCTAAGTTTGACAATGCCTAGCACACTTTGGGTTCTGCTGCAAATTACTGAATAAATATGTTGATGTATACAGATGAAGAGACCCATTTGAAAATGCTCTCCTAAATATGTATCTTTGCATTATTTCTAGGGCAGGGCAGTGGCAGATAAGAGAAGATATAGAATTTTCCAGTAGACTTGTGTCTATTGAGCTTTTGAAAGAAATAAACACGTGCAGCAGCAGCAGAATGTACTTTCCTGGGCTTAGGGTCACAAATACAAATCACCTATTCAGAGGCCCATCTATTTAGGAATGTGCAAATTGCCTAGTGGCATTTGAGAGTTTAGAGCAGTAGTAGTTGCTTAGGGGATAACCCTTATAGAGATCACTAAGAGACCACAAGAAAGATGTGTCAAATCTTTGCTGGGGAGTGAAGTTGAGGCAGAAGACAGTATATAATAGGAACAACTATTTGATTTTAAGTATGTGCCTCTGATTACAGTGGAAGGGGAAGATAAGGAGTTTTCAAATGTGTCCCCCCTTTGTTTCTCATCTGATACTTGGCCTTAACAAAGTTTAAATAAGACCAGTAATATTATCCCCAGAAAACACATTAGGAAGCCTGGAATTTAGGCAGTAAACTGGGATTTGAAAAGGAGTCTAAGTGGGGAGCTGCTCCAAATCCCATTGAAATCTAATGGGAGTTGGGTACCTAACTCCCTCAGATGCCTTTCAAAGTCTCACCCTTGAATATTAAGGGCAGAAACCTAATACGAGACCTTTTAGTCTCCAGGCCAATTCAGTTTTGGGGCCCCCTCTGCAGAGAGTGCCAGCCAGCATGCAAATGGGTTCCAGTTGAAGCCGTGGTTCCAGACAGGTGGATTCCTGTTGAATACATAAAGGTAGTGGTTGACTTTAATGGGTCCACCCCAATTAAACACACCCTGCGCTATTTTTTTTGGAGGAGAACCACTCCAACTGGCACCATAACCTATTAGAATAAAACAATCTCTTTCATCCTTAGGTGGAAAGGAGCCGTTATTGACTGGAATGGCACAGAACCCATCTTGTGACTGAACTGAAATAAAAGGAAACCGCTAGAACAGCACGCTCTTATTCTCACCATTAAGGAAGCAGGGCAAAACTCCTGGCCGCTTTTGCAATGTACGGTGAAGCTGAGTGACACGCTGCATGCAGGCAGGCGGGAAGAATTTCACCTTGCGCTTCAGATATTCCATCCATTGTGTAAACATCATTTACGTAAATTCTCTGTCACTTCCTTTTATGCACAATGTGTGAAAGTAGACAGAACCTCCACTGCCAAAAAAATCTTTCAGACAAAGCAGTAAAGCTGTCAACTTCTGCTTGAGTTCCATTGCTGGGTTCATTCTGCATCTTGCAAGTTTCTTCAAAGATAAGACAAAAGAAGCTGTGCCCAGATTTCTTTGACATTGGTTTTTCCTTCTCCCCCACCACAGCCGCCACCCAAGGAAACCAAGGTACAAATGTGAATCACTGCTAGAGAAAGAAGTTATCTTCTTTCACTAGTTTTTGTAGTTCACACTATCCAATGAACTGGTTATTAACACTGTAGGCACTTGCAATATGGCCTGGACTACACACAGTTTTTGTACTAGTGTAACTAGGTGGGGATATCATATTTACTGATATCTTTATACTGGTACAAGCCCTAGTGTGGAATCCTGTTATACCAATATAAGGGTCCCTGTACCAGTAGAATTTATTCCTCTTCCTGTACAGGCGACTATATCTATATTATGAACATCTGCAGCCATAGCTGTGTCAGTCTGAGATTTGAAGAGGGAGATCTCTGCCCAACATAGCTGTGCCAGGAGAAGCTCTTAGAGTAAATACAGCAATACTGGCAACACTTTGCTTTTACTGATATAGCTTGTTTCATGCATGGGGGGTGGTTTTACTATATCAGGACAAAGTGCATCTATGCTAGCACAGCTGCACCTATACTAGAGATATCTCTACACTAGTGAGACTATGAGTTTGTCTTCACTATGGAGCTAAATCAGCGCTGCTGCAATTGATGCAGCAACATCTATTTAGTGGGTCTAGTGAAGACATGCTCAATCGATGGGAGAGCGCTCTCCCATCAATTTCTGTGCTCCACTTCAACGAAAGGCGGAAACAATGTTGGCAGGAGAGTGTCTCCCATTGACATAGTATAATGTGGGCCCCGCGGTAAGTAGATCTAAACTACGTCTCCTTGAGTTATGCTACTAATGTCACTCAAATGGCATATCTTAGATCTACCGTCAGCATTAGTGTAGACCTGCCCTAAATTGGTATAGCTATGTCAGCGTACCTATGCCACCATAGCCATGTAATGCAGACACAGCCTATTCTGACAGAAGAAGTTTTTCTATTGATGTAGGAACACCACCTCCCTGAGCAAAGTTAACTATGTCTACACTGGGGATTATGTCAGCATAGCTAGGTCCATCAGGGTGTGGTTTTTCAACCCCCTGACAGACTGAGGTCTATATAACTTTTCACTGTAGCCCAGGCCTCAGATCACTTTGCTTGTGCAGTATACTGGCATCCTGTACAGGTAAATGGTTCTAGTGTAGACGTAACCGGAATAAGCTATGCCACTATATGCACTTTTATACTGGTATAACTGCTGCCACATTAGGGGTGTTGTACCACATGAACTATTCTGACATAGTTAAAACCATACCACTTTTGTGTATAGATAAGGTCTAAGATGTTTTGCTGCTTCGCAACTGTAAAAAAACAGAGGCGCCATAATGTTCTGCATTTAAGATGCACATATCTGTGACAGGTTCTGTTCCTAACAGTTGAATAAAAGGCATGTGTAAAAACATATTCTTTCAGTTAATCCAGAGACTACCAAACCCAGAGCTAGGGCTTCATGAATGAACTGTGTGAGGGTTATGTTGCAAATAAAATGTGCAGACCTGGCCAGATCAATCAAAAGAACAATGGAACAAAAAATTTGAAACAAAGCAACAATATTAGTTACTAATGGAAAGGCAACAGAGAAGTAGTGTATCTATCATTTATTCCTTTGCCTTTGGGAGCAGCTCTCATAAAATGTCTGTTTTTTATGTTCAAAATGGTACCCTAGGAATATCTATTTTTTTCAGTTATCCACTTTGTCGTCATTTAATATTTAGTTTCTACTTTTCTATCAATAATAGTACAATTTTTCAGACTGACTTTTCAGATTAAAACTTAGTTTTACATTCGCATATATTCAGACAAGTTACAGCAGAGTACTCAACTACACAGAAACGTATGGACACCTAGGAAATTATCACTAGCTATAGATAGATGAGCCTGTCTGAATGTGAACCAGGACACCAAACAGAAATTGTTTTTAGTATAAAAAGTCTTTGGATATGTACCCTCTTCCTCTGTTGCTTCCAGTTCCCGGCAGGCCTTCTACTTTCACATATCTGGGTCTCTGCTGGTCTGGTAAGGTTAGCTAGGCCAGATACTGTACTTAAACCTTGTGAGATCAAAACCTTCCATTAAAGTAAAGATCATCAGGAGCTGGAAGATCTGGTTTCTATTCCTGGCTCTGCTACAGTTATATGGCCTTTGCCTAGTCCCTTAACCTCTCTGTGCTTAGGTTTCCTCATCTGCAAGATGGAGATAATAACACCTACCTCACAGGTGTGTTGCGAGGCTTGATCAATTACTGTTTGTAAGGTGCTTTTTGAATCCTGATCGGAAGGTACTATAAGAGAGCAAAGGAAGTTGGTGATGAATTCCTGGGGTCAGATATAATGAGAGAAAATATCTTTGTGGGCCCTTGAGTCTGCAAAAACCCAGGTGCATGTGAGATGTCAATAGAACACCTAGCTGGACCCTTGTAGAAAGAGTGCCAATCCCAAGAACATCTTCCAAATAGAATATCAACAAAGGTAGAGGGTCTGTTGGGGTTTAGGGAGCTGTTTAGTGTCAGGAAGATACAGGGAATCTTCAAGATGTAAGAGACAGGAAGTTGGAACTTAAGACAAAGGAAGTATAGAACCAGGGAAAGAGGGAATGTTTTGGTTAGGCCTGGGAGGTTATAGGAGTGGAGGTAAGGAAAAGGGGAGTGTAGATATGCATATGAACGTCTGAGTCTTTATCCAAACCAGACTGTAGAGACTTGAGTCTCTTCTGTGACTGGCAAGTATTTTCGCTGAAAATTAAGTATCAGAGGGGTAGGCATGTTAGTCTAGATCTATAAAAAGCGACAAAGAGTCCTGTGGCACCTTATAGACAGAAGTATCGGAGCATAAGCTTTCGTGGGTGAATACCCACTTTGTCAGACGCATGTGGTGAAAATTTCCACCACATATGTCTGACAAAGTGGGTATTCACCCACGAAAGCTTATGCTCCGATACATGTGTTAGTCTATAAGGTGCCACAGGATTCTTTGTCACTGAACGTTGTTTTTCATCACAGTAGAATCCTATGGATCCAACTTCCTCTGATCCAAGAAGACCTGTTACCTGTCATTGTTATGACCTCCCACACATGCCATTTGCTTTCAAAAGTCCCCTGTGTACCTGAAATCTTTTTATCTGAATAAAATCCAAGTCCCATTTCATCCAGATGGAAGATACAGTCAAATCCTGTATATCAGAAAGCCAGAAATAAATGTGCTCAGTACAATTCCACAAAATCACTGTATGTGTATATTGATTAACTTCCACTCCTACAGCATAGTTCTCCATGACTTGGCTGGGGCCCTGAGGATCTGCACATTGCTAATATACTTCCACCCCCATCAGGGCTCACAATACAGCCACCATCCTGGCTAAAAGGCACTGAGGGGTTCGATCTTCAGAGCTCAGAGATAGCTCTCCGGGTAAGAGGAATCACTGATGAAAGATGTTTGGTAATCCTTCTCTCAAAGGTGATGAGGGCTTATCTTGGTCCTGAGACTAAGGTACTGGGATCCTTACTCAGATCTAATTCTTCTGCATGACATTACAGAGCATCAACATTATAACTGTTCATACTACCCACAGGCCTGATGATCAACCCACTTGCGTGATTCTATTTCATTTAAAATACTAGTGAACACTGATGATTGCAAATGTATAGATCTCTTTTTGGATAGGACAAGTATAAAGGGCCCCCCAGATTTTGTTTTCTCTAGGGGCTCAGTGGCAATATAGAAACACAATTCTATGCAGAATCGCATCTTGTTCCAGCAAATTGACTCTGTTTTTTATACTACATTTTCCTTTTCATTGTTTCCCCTTTTGGTTTTCATTGTTCTCCAGATGTGACTTCCTGAAACTAACAAAGCAGCAACTCTTTGCAAAACTGCATTTAAAATCTGTAATATTCATAAATTGCAGTATATCTTAATTTCATGCTCATTCCTTCTATAGTGTTATAAATGTACCTTCTTCTTAAAACAGACCTCTTAGTAGACAACAGAAGTGACATATTGCATATTCAGATGAGGATTTGATCAGAAATTGAGTAAATTTATATGATCTGTCACCTTTATGGAAAATATACCTTTCAAACCAATAGTAATATCTTTGATCCCTCACCCCTTTTGAGTAATGAATTTGTTAGTGGAAATTAAACCAAGAGATTTGAAAATGAACATTTCATGGGAGTAGCTGACCCATGAAAGTTGTTACCATCTCATAGCTCTTTGGAGTCCTCTGTGAAATTAGTTTGATGGCCTTTATTTTGTTCTCAGTAGAAAGGTGTCCACACTACGAAAGATACCAGTTTCAGCCTGGATACTAAATTTTTCTCTCACCCCTAGGCAGGTCTTTCTACACTAGAAAAATGACTTCAACTTCCATCAATGGTGCAGCTATTGCATTAGAGCCAGTAGCAATGTAAGTGCTCGTGTTGCTAGGACTCTGGGGCTTTGTGTTAGATTCATGTCATGAAAACCTGGTAAAATAACTTAAGCCCTGTCTATGCTAGTGGCTTAGTACTAGTGCAGCTACATCATTGTTTTCTATTGCTGTGATGTGCACGTTGATTTTTTCAGTGTAGATCCACCCCTAAGGTGACAGGAGTATCTAGGAACAGGTTGAGGTACACTGGCAGGACCTATGGAGAAGCTTGTCCTAACGCTATTTGTGCTGCCCCCATCCTGTGCAAAAAATGGCAACTTATTGTCAAACCAGCATCTTCACTGAACATGACATTCAAATTAATTATTTTTTAAAATGACATACTAGGCTGAATGGAATTGAGCTGACATGAGGTGGTTGCTGAAGAACGCAGTGGGAAGCTATATGCCTTGGTAAAATCATACAGCCTTAGGCCAAATTTTTCAAAAGCAGGTAGTGTGCTTCAGGTTTTGATTGACCAAACTGAGACACTTTAAGGCAGCCTGATTTTCAGGAGGCAAGTATGCAGCCATTAAGGAGGACCCTGTAAAATATCTCAGGTTGGGAACCCCGAAATTGAGAATCCAAAATCCCTAGTCCCTTTAGAAATTCTTGGCCTTAGTTTCTGAACTAATAAAACGTATAATTTTCAAAAATGCCTAAGCAATTAAGGTGCTTAAATCCCACTTGACTTTCAGTAGGACGTAGGCATCAAAGTCATCATTATAACTGGTGTCTGTTATTTTTGTTTTATGTTAGTAAAGGCTGACAACAAAAGAGGTCAATCCACAGCAAGGGAATAATAAGCCCCACTGTCTGGTTCGCTTTGCTATGTAAATGGTGGAAGCTAGTCACAGCAGGCTCCCATTAAAATAACTTCCTATATATTGGTACTTTTTATTTATTTGTTTTCATTGGCTGGAAGATAATAAACCCAACTGTGCACTCTGAACTGAGAAAGTTGTTTTCTCTCTAGCAACCTTATTTATATCTGGGAGGTGGGAAAAGAAGGTTTCTCTTCAAATATTTTCTTTTGTCATTTCAACCAGCATGGAATGGGATTGTAGCCATTGTAGAAAACAACTTATTTTAATGATGTTCTAAGTTAACAAAAAGCTGCCAAATGAATTATATGAACATAGAAACAAGAGTTGTATTAAAAAGAGAACTGGAAGAGATGGCATGTAGTGTTCTTTAGTGATCCTTATTCCAAGATTTCAAAATTCATTTCCCAACCTCATTTTACTTGACACAATGGTCTTTAATTATAACACAACATTATAACAAATATGTTTTGCTTAACCCTAATGCTTCATGAAACTTGGGTATTAAGGATATGCAGAGTATTGGTTATTAAAGGTGGAATTCAGCACTGTGCCGAAGACCTGCAGAATGTCCGTACACCACCTAAGCTCTCAAATTAGAGCATCACTGTGTCCTAAGCATTACATAGGTTTTAGCCGGGGGTGGACATCACCTTGCATGCAGTTCCATTGCATTGTAACTCATGAACACACCACATTGTTATCTAGTTCATTGATGTAGCAGAGCCTAGTTACATGTAGGCCAAGATTTTCAAGAGCATCCAACGATTTTCAATGCTTTAGATGCCCACTTGAGACACCTCAAAGGGATTTGAATTTCAGAAAGTGCTGAATACCCACCTATGAAAATTAAGGGCCTTTAAGGTGTCTCAGGTTGAGCATCCAAAAATGGAGGCACCCATGACCATTAGTTGTTTCTGAAAAACTCATCTGCAATGGATATTATATATATAGCAACCTGCTAAAGCAGCTTCCTGCTGCAGTAGCTTTGCTCTCACCTGTGGAAACTATGTGAATGGTACAGTTGTTGACAGATACATATAACTGGTGAAATCAATAGGGATTTTGATGAGTGGTAGAATCCTCCTGGTATGGATGCCATTCCCACCTCTGTGTTCCATATCCTGATTCACCTTCCATTTATTAGCCCAAGAAACCTCCCAGTCAGTTCAGGAGCTAGTCAAGGGGGATTATGAAAAGAAGTCAGGAGGCTTTGGACAGTTCGGAGATTTGCAAATGTGATGGGACTGGATTGGTGATGAGGTTAGATACCTCAAATCAGGAAACTGGAGGTTTATCAAGGCTGATATGTGGAGGGAGTCCTGGGGCATGTCTCATGGAGGATGACGCGGAGGGAGTAGATTTTGTTGTATAAACACCCTAAAACTGAGTAAAAATCCCAAAGGCCACTAATATAGCAAAGATGCAGTTCTCTTTTACGTGTGTGTTCTGTTTATTTCATAATCATTATCTTGAATCCATTTGTCATGAAAGTCCAAATCATCAGCAAAAATATGCTAGGAATTCAGCACATTGGTATTTAGCAAATATTTATTAGTTAACGAAATACTAGCAAAGAATGTGCAGCAGAAAATTTTCCACTCCAATCTTTCCCTTGTGCAGTACGCAAAGAGAATAAGGTTGAAAAGTTATATTCGGCAAACAGATTTTCCACTAAGATATATTTGGTTTGGTAAGTGTTGTGACTAACAGCCAAGCTCTTCAGACACTGGATTTTGTCCCACTGATATGACATAGTGCAGCGAACAAGGAACATTTTAGGTTATTGTTAGGGAGGAGTGTGGTCCCAGCTCTCCACATGTGCGGGGCATGATCTGTCCGAGAGTGGCTAGGTTTTTCACAAGGTACTTTCAAATAGAAGTTGTGAACCCAAATGAGGAAATTAGAGTGACTGAGCAGTGGATTGAACTGTGTTATTGACATGATCCATCTGGGTTTTGACAAGGAAGGGTGTTCAAATGCTATACCATAAAAAATATATCACCGTAGGTGGGAGCAAAAAGATGCAATGGCAAAGGAGTTTTAAGAAGCCTGGCTTAAAAACAAAAAATCCACCTTAAATATCAGGCAGTGAAACTAGAACAAATTGTTCCATCCTGGAGATACAGCACATTGTGAAACATGGACTCGATGATAAACACTCGCCTTTTTTGAATCGGTGACAACTGGCCTTTCACCTGCATTTGCTTCTCTCTTTGTCCTATTAACTAAATTAAATGAGGAGATTTCTACAGATGGAGGCAAATACATTCCCACTATAATTCCATTGAGGCCTGCCTGTTTCCACTATGTGAAAATAAATAGCTCAGAAGATTAAGACCTCACACAATTTTGTTTTTCCTGGCTAATAAAAGGATTATCTGTCTGTTTGTCTCTCTGTCTGTCATCTTTATCCTAGATGTCTCTATTCATACATTCTGTTAATTGGCTATATTCCTTTGTGGTTGTTTTTTTTTAAATTGATATTATATGCATTTGAGTTATATAATTAAAAAAGCCAATAGCGACACAAGAAATCTCCGTTTTAAATCACTTGTGTTCTAAATGTCAAGACTAATTTTAACCCTTTAGTTGCTGGTTTATTATGTTGTGCAAAGCATATATCTTCAGGGTTACAGTGAGGTAGCAAGTATATTTTTTCCATGGACTCTGAGAAGCAAATTTGCTGCAGGTGCCCGATGCAAGAAGAAAGTTTTACATGGGAAGGGAGGAAACAGATGACTGTTGTTTAAAGGAAAAATACCATTCTTTGTTTTAAAACAAAAACAAAGTCAAGTCCAGTCCATCCAAAAGCAGTCACGAGGAGGGTATATGTAATCTACAACTGTTCCAGAAAGACCATCCTACAGAACAACCACCACAGGTTATTGTAAATCTCCTGGGAACAGCAGTTAAAAACATCAACAGTTAATTATTAGAATTTCCCATAATCAACCTTCCTTGGCATGACATGAAGTGAATGAAAGCAATAAAGGCAAGGAAGTCCATTGTGCTTTGTCCTGCCTAACTGCTGTTCGGACAGGCGTAGGTTGTGAGCACAAATGTACCCAGTCGTGAATTGTTCTTTTTTTATTATTTATTTTAATTTGTGGCCTTGGGTTGCATTAAATGAGCATGCAAGAAGGGCCAAGGTAAAACATGAGGCCAGATCCTCAGCTGGCATAAATCATCATGGCTCCACCTACTGACTTACACCGACTGAGGATATGGCACACATCCATAACAATCCCCATAGGGTTGGGATTATCTAAGTGATTATTCTCCACTGCCTTGATCCCTAAAAATTAATGGGAATGGAAGTGTATTTATTTTATAATAGCAAGTAAAAATAACAGATACGTGCAGGAAGCCAATCTCTTTAGGGTCTGATTTTGTAAGCAAATGTTCAATCTTGGAAAGGCATGCTATGTTTTTTTTTAAACCTTCATTATGCAAGTGTCACGACCCCAGGTTTTCTATGAACCGTCTCAGTTACTGGCTATCACCATCCAGCTTTTCACTTGGAAATCTTATCTCAGGTCACCTGTCCTCTGCTCTCATGTTATGAGGAGTCTGTTCCCAGCAGTGGGAGTCCCTGATAGGTATAGTAAGCATTCTTCAAAAGCCATCACGGAAATCCCCATTCACCACAGCTCTACTCCAAATGGAATTAATGAACTTCTAATTTATTTACAATTAAAACCTGTGAATGAATTCTGGTACTAATCCTCTACAGTTGGCCACTTCCTTTTTCAAGCCTCAGAAAGCCTTATTTCATACCCAGTTCAGGTTCTCTTTTCACAAGCCACAGGGTCTGATGCTCTCCTATCATATCTCACCACCACCCGCTCGGCAACCTGGACCCTAATGGACCAGTCTCTGGAATCTGAAGAAACCTTTATTGGCAACTTCATCCAGTCTGAACCCAACTGCCTCGAGCTGGCAAGTGTCTACACCCCATCCTCCAACAGTCCTCTTCCCATTAATGATTTTCATTCAGACATTCTGGGAGGCTCCTAGAAACGCAGTGCATCCTCACAGAATCCTTAGATTTCAAACCATTATTTCACTTCCAGCCACATATTTCACCTCCCACATACTTCATAATTAAAATAATAGATATTTAACACATACCCTAACATTCTCTGCAGCAAGATATTGCAAAGAGGGAGTTTTGTGAGCTGCAGGAGAATTTGTGCTCTGTCTTGGTCTCTGATTAGGGTCAGTCCTCAATAGGCAGAATTGTTCCCTGAGACTTATGCAGTGGTGCTATCTGAGATTCCTGAAAGATGGGATTGTCCTGTATGCTGTTTGTGGACACCTCTGTTCTAGGACCGGTGTATAGGTGTAACTTAAATAAGTTACACTTAGAATATACCTGGGTTCTGCGTCACTGATTTCTCTGCCATTGGAAAACCAGTCTGCAAGGCCCTGGACTCAGCAGTTGGGCATTATTATTAATATTAAAAATTGTTAATTCCCCTACCAATTTGATCTTCCCCTCATCAAACAATGGCGAAGAGAAGACATTTCATTGATGGGGCTAGTGAGCCTGACTGCCTAAGAGAGTCTTTAGGAAGGATTTGAGTAAAGAGAGGGCTGGCAGACTGGGACTAGGAATGTGTTCCATGCATAGGTGCAGCATCCAAGAAGACTTAGAGATAGGAATGATCTAGAAGGAAATTGGGCAGTGAAGTTTGACTTCACCAGTGGAGGGAAGAGGCCAGGGGGATGAGAACACAATAAGAAATTAGCTATGACACATAGGTTGGGCAGAAATCTGCAGGGCCTGGATGTTTATACTTGATATAAATTGGGTGAGGGGAACCCAGAGAAACAATGTTCAGAGGGAAAGTGATGTGCTCAGATGGACGGGGAGTAGAATCATGTTAGCTGTTGCCTTTTGGATGAATGGAAGGAGAGGCCAGAAAGAGGGAGGAGATCAACAGGGCCTGGACAAACTTTATAGCTGTTGAAACAGAAAGAAAGAGTTGGGTTTATGCTAGGGATGGACTTCATTAGCTACTGTACCCGACAGCTGCTGTTGGCTCGGTCCTGTCTGTGCTCTCAATCTCTAGAACCCCGGCTCATGCATAGGCATCCTGATGGACAACCAGCTAAACATGAGCTCTCAGTGCAACACTGTGGCCAAAAAGGCTTAAGCGATCCTGGGATACATAAACAGGGGAATCCCGAGTAGGAGTATAGAGGTAAAACCCAATGCTTCTATATCCTTACCTCTGAATTTGGCACTGGTGTGACCACTGCTGGAATACTGTGTGAAGTTCTGCTGCCCAGTATTCAAGAAAGGTGTTGAAAAACTGGAGAGAGTTCAGAGAAGAGCCATGAGAATGACTAAAAGATGAGAAAATATGCCTTATAGTGATAGACTAGAGGCACTCGGTCTATTTAGCTTAACAAAGAGAAGGTTAAGGGATGACTTGATCACAGTGTATAAATTCCTACATGGGGAACAAATACTAGATAATAGTCTCTTCAATCTAATGAACAAAGGTATAACACGATGAAATGGCTGGAAGTTGAAGCTAGACAAATTTAGACAGCAAATAAGGTGTAAATTTTTAACAGTCAGTATAATTGACCACTAGCACAATTAACCTAGCATTGTGGGTCTATTCTCCAACACTGGCAATTTTTAAAAGAAGACTGGATTTTTTCTAAAAGATCTGCTCTAGTTCAAAAGAATTTATTTTGGAGAACTTCTCTGGCCTATGTCATAGAGGATGGACTAGCTTTGGAATCTATAAACACACAGCTGTTGTTGAAAGCTACTGGCCTATAGGGAAGTCATGTGAATACTCCTGGATTCAGGATTTCATTCCTCTTACCCTTCAGCCTGGACTCCAGACTCTTACATGTGCCAAAACTTCAAATGGAGATGTGCAGTCTCTAATCCCATTGGAATTGGATAGTCAGCACCTTCACCAGGTCCCCCCTTAAGTTCCTGCTTCCTAAAGAATATGGATAAAGTTCTCTTCCCATCCTTTCTGTACAGACAGATTCCCTGGATCAGAACTGCCACTTTCTGCTATGTACCTTCTAAATTGCTGCAACATTTTTTTCAATAAAGTGGTCAAGGTGGCACCACATTCCTCATATGTTTTTTTGTTTGTCTCCATATTTAAACATCTAGTCCAAAATTATGGTAAAATTAAAGGGTCCACATTAGGCCTTTATTACTGATTATTAACTAGTGTTTGTATTTCAGTAGGTTAAAGGTCCTGTCAGAGATCAGGATTTACTGTGATACACACGTGTAATAAAAAAAAAAAATTTGCCCCTGCCCTGAAGAGCTTACAAACTAGATAGCTGATTGAAGAGAATAGACTTTATGCCATGGCTGAATATAGCCCTGTGATGAAACAGCTAAGCAAAACAATTGTCCTTATTATAATTTTATGTTTGCTTTAGTCTTGTCTTTTTCAAGGTTGGGAATGGTTTCTGCTTAGATGTTTCCTCCTGCTGTTTATCAGCCTCTGACCTTTATTCCTCACTAACTCAGGTTTGCGCTTTGCAGTTTGGTGCTAAGAATGTTAAAACGAAAGGGTGTTGTGGAGCAACAAGCTACTAACCATGATTTCCAAGGAAGGATCTTAAACCAAAGGCCGTATGTACGCTGAATGCAACATTCTGCACACAGAATACAGGTGGATAGACAAAACCAGGATGGAGAAAGCAACAGAGTCACGGACCAAGATTTTAAAAAATGCCGAGTGATTTTGAGTGCCCAGCTTAAGACACCAACCAAACAAACACTGAGGCATGCGAAATCATTAAAATTCCCCAATTTTTGAAATTTTTGGTCATATTGTTTGATGCTAGTCATGGTGTTAATGCACCAGGGGAAGGTGCTTGGCCTACATTATATCCATCTGGCTTGTATTTTCTCTCTTTTAATTTTGTGTCTGCTACATCTGAACATGTCCTGTTACCTGCTTTCCAGAGAAACAAAGGGTATGACAGCACTTTAGTCAGAAGTGTCATTGCAGCTTGTGTAGACATACTCCAACTAGTTTTAATTTAGCTAGCTCACGTTAGTCACTTGAGTACAAGCCTGTCAGGGAGTCTGGGTCATTATTCAGATAGTTATTCAGATAGTTAGCCCATGTGGTAACCAGGGCTGCCATGGCTTCATTACTATTGGTAACTGAACTAGCTAGAGTAAAGCCTAGCTCAGGTACGTTCTTGTTCTCGTTCTTGACAGAACAAGAAGTAATGGTTTCAAGTTGCAGTGGGGGAGGTCTAGGATGGATATCAGGAAACACTATTTCACTAGGAAGGTGGTGAAGCACTGGAATGGGTTACCTAGGGAGGTGGTGGAATCTCCATCCTTAGATGTTTTTAAGGCCCAGCTTGACAAAGCCCTGGCTGGGATGATTTAATTGGTGTTGGTCCTGCTTTGAGCAGGGTGTTGGACTAGATGATCTCCTGAGGTCTCTTTCAGTCCTGATATTCTATGATTCTATGATCCGTCTACATGTGCTGCAGTCACTGTTCTGATTGCAGTGTACACATACCTCACTGTCTAGTGCTCTGAGTACAGGAGAAGGGACCAGGATGTCCTGAGTTCTAATTGTGGCTCTGACACTAACTCCATCTGTGACCTTTAGCAAATCACTTAACTTCTCTGTGCCTTAATTTATCTCTAAGCACCAGAGTAAACAGCATCAAAGATACTCTTATGCTGTCCAAGGAATGAAGCGACTAATGCTATATTTTTAACTAGTTTCTCTTTGGGTGATTGCAGAAGCATATTATATTTATTGCAATACCTGCTCATCATCCAACTGTGCCCCCTTTCAAAGGTGCATGCCTTTACGGTGATAACTTCAGTGCAAATTGGGGAGCGAAATTAGGGGAAGAGACATGTTCTGCATTTCACACGTTACACAGCTGATTGGCTTAGCTTATTTGTTGGACTAAAGCCTTTTGCTGGGCATGCTCAGCTACTTATATAAGACAAGAGCATCTTGTCGATTCCTATTGCTAAGTCCCTGGACCATCCCTTGGTCCTCGCCTGGACTATTTCTCCTTGGTCTCCATGTCTCTACCTCTCCACATCCTGGGATGCACAATGGCCTAACGGGGCAGGAAGTGTCTTGCTTTTTACCACGTCAGGCAGCTGGGAGTGTCTTGCTTGTCACTATGTTACAGTCTTGGCATTTCAGGAACCCACAGTGAGACCTGGAACCATTTAAACCCCAATTCTCTTTGTTAGATACATGCTGAGATGACTCCTACAGACTCCAAGCAAGCAGACCCTGACTCTGCCTGCATCATGTGAGCGACCCCTCACAAGGGGAGTCCCTCCGGCTAATTTTGCAAAGATGGTACCACAATATACCTCGGGGAGGAGAGAAAACCATGGCCTCACCCTGTCCTCCACACCAAACTGTAGAGTGCTTGAAGTACAGTGCTGCTTTTGTAGCTCCTGTACACAGCGGGGGGACAGATCATGCTCGGGCAGACTGGCTCCACACTGTCCCAAATACAAGCTAGCACAAGCTGGCATCATTTGGCCCTATACAATTTCCTTCTTGTGTCTCTAATCCAAAGGACGGCTCTTGCCAACCCTTCCCCATGTGAATAGTTCTGAGTATTTTCTTTTCTTACTCAGACATCCCGAGGTCCTTAGCTGTTGGCTAATGTTTTCCTCGGCATTGGACAAATAGCTGGAAACACAATGGCTTCTCAAGAGGAAGCCCTGCGTGCAGCCACTGTGACAACTCTGCAGCTTTAATGGACGGTCAGCCAATGATACCTGTGCACAGATAATAAACCTACCCAGGAAAGTAATGGCAAAATTCAAACCTGGCTTTGCAGGCCTTTTCTGGTTGCTGTTCTATGTTCACAAAGCGTTGTTAACGGCTTGTTCCAGCATTGGGACAAGTGTCAATTAAGCAGGAGAAGCACATTATGATCTCAGGCCTCAATAAGTTGCCTTCCAGCTGAGATTTTTGAGCACTTCCAGTGCAGTGTGTAGGAAACGGCCTCTGGTGACATTCTTCTGCTTTCAATGGCAGTGCTGGAATGTGCCAAGAGAACGACTACCATAATAAATAAAGCACAGCCTCATTCCAGTTCCCCTCTTTGTAAACAAGGCATGTGGAATTTGAATGCTCCTAAAATTCCCCACCCCCCAAATTATTAAATCATTTTTTTATCCAGGAGGGACTGTGTGTGCTGCTCCTGTGTTAGGAGTGTGTCTCTCTGAAGGGTAAACTCCCTCATAATGTATTATTAACTCATTATTGATATACACTGAATAGGTTCTGCTGCTTTTGAACCAACTTTGAAGGGAAACATGCAAGGGAATCTGAAATTAAAACATCCCACCTGAGTGCCATAAATAATTACCCACCAGCAATTACAATAATACAATAAACTCACATAATAAAACCTCTTTAAACTTTAACCCATTCCCCTCCCTAAAAGCCCAGGAGAGATTATGATCTCTTTCAAGACGTCTGGAACGTTAGCTAATTTTAAAATGGAGCTTAATAAATTTATGAATGGGATTATATAATGGATTGGCAACCAGGGGTCTGGACTTGACTCATGAGGTCTTTTCCAGCCCTATGGCCTGTGTCCCCATTGTAACAAATCTGGGGGTCTGGTGCATCAAAGGAGGTAGCAAGTATCAAAGTTCCATCACGGAGAATGGTCTCCCAGCAGCCTCGACTCATTTATAGTAAAGAGGCTCTAGTTCGGGTGCCTGTGCTGATCTCAAGTGCGGTGCTATTGAACAAAGAGAAAGAAACAGTTTCACAGTAATGTATCAAATGTCCTCAACATTTTGAAAAAGGCCTAATTCTGTTCGCACTGAAACCAATGGTAACATTTCCCTTGATTTGAATGGGAGCAGCCAACACTGAGCACTTTTGAGAATCCTACTCACAGTTTGTTTATTTTTAAATGTGAAAGTCAAACAATCTATTTATTCTTCATTTAGTCTGAAAAAGAGACATTTTTAAAAGTAAGGACAGCAGTACAGATGATAACTGGGAAGCAAAATGAAATTCAGGGAGAAAAGAATGTAAACACAAATCACATCATCAACACTGAATTATTTTATTTCTTCATTTGTGCCATAAAATAGTTTTAAAAAGACGCAGAAACATCAAAATCAAACAAGTTATACATTTTTTTTCTGTCTAATCTACAACCACAAAAAGTTGCTAGGAAAACCAGACTTCTGAGAGTTTGTGTAGATTTTGCAAGCTTGGGAAATATATGCATTTTTATGATCAGAGCACCATACGTGAATTCCATGTGTCCCTACTGTAAATAACATGCTTGTAAAATTAATCTAAGCGAGTACCGGTATTTGCACTATAGAAAGATATCAGATCAGTTACAGTAGGTTTCCATTACTGCTGATATGGCTTGAGTGAAATCCTGGTAAAACGAGAGTTTTATCATTTACTTCAATAGGGCCAGAATTTCACCTGGAGAATTTACTGTTGGATATTTAGAAGCACTGATAAAACTCTGCATTTAAGAACTTCCCCATTATAGGGCATTTAGGCACCACACAGAATAAGCATTTAGAGATCAGCAAGGATGGACAATCAGAGCCAAATACAGAGGGATGGAGGGATGCAAGCTACGTTTCGAGATGTATGAAGTGAATCCAAGGGAGTCTAGTGCTGATAGGATTGTAAGAAGGTGTAAATTACACCACCTTAGACCCCTTTAGGCTAACCTCCAAATCTGTTCCAGGTTCTCTGCTCCAAAGAGTTTACAATCTGAGGCCCCAGCCTCACAATCAGACCTATGGAGTGGATTCGTATTGTACCAAACCCACAGGAGCGGAGTTGATATCTATCATCACAGCTATCACACATAGACCCATAGATATATATTTTAAAACCACACTGTATGACATATTAACATGAGTGTATAGATTCTTAGTCAAAATATAAGAAAACTGATTCTGTTCAGTTAATTTCTTCCATAATCAGTCCCATTTACTGAAGAATAATTGAAGTTCATTTGATTGATAACTTTTAAAACTTCTGGATTTGTGAATAAACTGGTAATCATAGAATCATAGAATATCAGGGGTGGAAGGGACTTCAGGAGGTCATCTAGTTCAACACCCTGCTCAAAGCAGGACCAATTCCCAACTAAATCATCCCAGCCAGGACTTTGTCAAGCCTGAACTTAAAAACCTCTAAGGAAGGAGATTCCACCACCTCCCTAGGTAACCCATTCCAGTGCTTCACCACCCTCTGAGTGAAAAAGTTTTTCCTAATATCCAACCTAAACCTCCCCCACTGCAACTTGAGACCATTGCTCCTTGTTCTATCATCAGGTATTACTGAGAACAGTCTAGATCCATCCTCTTTGAACCTCCTTTCAGGTAGTTGAAAGCAGCTATCAAATCCCCCCTCATTCTTCTCTTCTGCAGGCTAAACAATCCCAGTTCCCTCAGCCTCTCTTCGTAGGTCATGTGCTCCAGCCCCCTAATCATTTTTGTTGCCCTCCACTGGACTCTTTCCAATTTTCCAAATCCTTCTTATAGTGTGAGACCCAAAACTGGACACAGTATTCCAGATGAGGCCTCACCAATGTCAAATAGAGGGGAATGATCACATCCCTCGATCTGCTGGCAATGCCCCTACTTATACAGTCCAAAATGCTGTTAGCCTTCTTGGCATCAAGGACACACTCTTGACTCATATCCAGCTTCTCGTCCACTGTAACCCCTAGGTCCTTTTCTTCAGACCTGCTGCCTGGCCACTCGGTCCCTAGTCTGTAACAGTGAATGGGATTCTTCCGTCCTAAGTGCAGGATTCTGCACTTGTCCTTGTTGAACCTCATCAGGGTTCTTTTGGCCCAGTCCTCTAATTTGTCTAGGTAATTGAGTTCCTGTTGTTTTTATTGGAGATAGGGAAATCCTGGGCAGATGCAAGCAATTGTCAAGAAGAAGTCTGGTTCCCTTTGTGAAAGTGATTAGTCGTGTCCTAACTACAGAGTACAAAACAAGAGAGTTATTTACCAAATGGTCATGGTAAAAAGAAGAGAAGAAATGGAGAAATCTGGAACCAAAACAACCAACCCACTGATTGAAAAGAAAATAGGGAAGTGACAAAAATGTCATTACCAAAGCTGAGCAGTTGAAAAATTAGAACAGGCCAGAACAAGTGGGACCTTTTCCTACACAAGAAGACCTGAGAGAGTCATTATTAGATAGCTGCTCACTGTTAGAATTCCCAAGGGAGCAATTCAGAGACTACTCTGGTTGCTTTTCTTTTAGAGAAACCGGGTGGACTGAATAATTCTCTAATTTTGAAGCCTAGGAACAAGAAGAATCATAATTTTGCATCTGCTTTTAATATATCATTAAATAATCTACTTCTTGCACCCTATTCTGTAATAATACTGTGTTAGGATGAACTGTGAGAAGCACAGAATATAAACCAGGCACAAAGAATTCCTGGTCATATTCACTTTTGCCTGAGAGCTTTGGAGGCAAAAGAAAGCACATTAGAACCTGACAGCTTTCCAGGAAAATTAATAACAACTCTGAAGGCTGTTCAGCCTTTTACAGCTGTCAAGGTAATTAGGGAGATTGGATCTGGTTTCATAATGATACAACTCCCCCGCTGTATATGTTGCTTTCATCACTAGAAACATTAATGTTTGCAAAAGGCATGAAGGGTAACATTTAGCACTCAGCAAAATGGGTGCAAATCTATTGACATCAACATGGTTTACATCCATCAGCCATCAGTGATGAATTTTGCCTATGTTCATTTAGTCTGAAATCCTTGGTTTTAATTCACTAGTGAAGTGGGTTCTCTCTCTCTCTTCAGCCTGGGGCCATACAGAGGATAAGAGCCTGCTACTGCTAGCAATTAAAGGAAGTAGGGTGGGATTCACAAAGGTATTTAGGCACCCAAGTCTCCTTTCTAGGAACCACTGCAATTGACAAAACCCCCGCTTGGTTACTGTTTATCCCTACAGGTGTCTACATGCACTCGGTGCCTACATTTTTTCAGTAAAGTTTCCCTAAATGCCTATGCTTCTACCTCTGTGCACGTGCCTGGCTGCCTCACTCCGGATGTCTGGATGCCCATTTCCTGCCTAAGCCCTGAGTGATTCGCTAACTGGGGAAGGCAGGTGCTCTGCTGCCTAACTCACATGTGGGACCCAAACTGGTAGGCATGCTCAAAGGTTGCCTAACTAACTTCACACAAAACAGCTGGGGATGTGTGTAGCCACAGACCTGCTTTATAACCTTTACCCCAGTGGTTAGAGCGCTCACCCATGCTGTAGGAAACCACAGGTTCAAGTTACCCTCTACCTCATAAGGAAAGCAGGGACTGCCACCTCCTCAGGTATGTGCTATAACCACTGGACTATAGAGTCATTCTCACTTTCTCCCTGGTCCAGTAAATATTTAACTATTCAATTATTGAATTAAAGTGGAACAACTGCAATAGGAGCGATTGAGGGAGACCCACATCAGAATATGCCAGAGCCCACTGGGTAGGGCATTGATGACCTGGTTTTTAGAGGTGCCGAATGACTATAATGAGTTTCCTGAATATGGATTCCGGCACCTCATGTTAAACACACAAGTATGAAAATGTTGGCTTAAATTTCCTTAACATTTTTAAATGTAAAAAGTAGGTCAAATCGTAAACTTGTGGCTAAAGAAAACCGTGTGAGAGTCTATAGAACAGCAAACCCAGGACGTATGTTGGCATCCTGTCAGGGGACCATAGATCTTGAAACCTGATCTAGAGCAGTGGTTCTCAACCAATTGTCCGGTGGGCCCTGGTGAGGAATGAGCTGGTTTCAGGGGGTCTGCCAAGCATGGCTGGCATTAGACTTGCTGGGGCCCGGGGCAGAAAGCCAAAGCCCCACCGCCTGGGGCAGAAACCCAGGACTCCAAGCCCCGCCACCCGGGGCTAAAGCCAAAGCCTGAGCAACTTAGCTTCACAGTGCCCCCTATTGCAAGGGCCCTGGGCAATTGCCCTGCTTGCTACCCCTGGCCCTGACTTTTATAGGCAGAAAAAGGTTGAGAACCCCTGATCTAGAAAACATTTAGGGGCTAGACACTTCTGATCTGCCACCCATTAACCTACTAACAGCTGTCAGCATAGAAACTGACCTCTGACAGAGGACTCAAATCCTAGGATCCAATTGGTAGAACACTGGGGGTCCTGACTGATTCCCAGCTCTTATTTAAACCAAGCACGGGAACAGGAAGTTATTCATGCAACTAGATTCCCACTGCTTAGGACTGCTTCCCTTGCAATACCTGTTCCTGATCTCCTGGTAATCTCACTCTTGGTTTGCCCTTTGGCCTGTTTTGGACTTTGATCTCCTGGTATCCTGACCCTGTGTCACCCAGCCTCAGTGGGTCACAGCTGAGAATACCAGATTCAGGACAAACTGCTGAAAAATAAGGCAGAATCACCCCAGAACTGGTGGATATTCTATCATCAGATACACCAAGTCAGAAACAAAAGTTAACTTCTGTTTCACCACACTGGTTAACAAGAAGTCCAAACTGCCATCTCCTTAGGCATTCCAGAACTCATTTCACCACCCAGACACTGGACTTTGTGATGAGCGGTTATTTAAAACCAATATCATCAAACAAAGGGTCCTTCTAATCCCAAGAGACAAACCACATAGCCAAGTCTATAGCTCAGATCTTACCCAATAATCACACTGTTGCCAATCCTTTAGTATCTATTAGCTAAAGATTTATTGAGAAGAGAAGAGAAGAGGAACGAGTTAAAATGGATAAGGAAGCCATATACATACAATCATTGCAAAGTTCTTGGATCAGGTTTGTAGCAATGATGTAGCAGACTGCTGGCTTGTAAAGTCTCTGGTAACTTTTGGTAACTAATCTCTTCTGGAAGAAATGTCTTGATAGGTGAGTCTCACATTCTCAGAGGTTCAGTCCAGATAATTCTGCAAAAATCCATGTACTTATCTAAACTTCTTCTCCTGGAAACCAGGCTGGAACACTCATGAGAAGAAATTCTAGCTTGAGCTTTCTGGTGCATATTCACCAGAGGGATGGGCATATTATATGAAACAGCACAGGCTAACAGAGGGAGTTTTCCTGGGATCTGTCCGTGAGGAGTTACGCTAAGTGCTGCATTAGGAGAGCTGTGTTCATGAGTATCTGAGTGTCTGTTGCAGGGGACAGTTTGTCAGTTTGACTGTGTGCTTGATTGTCTGATTGTTTGTTTGAACAGTGTGAATTGGGAGTGCTTTGTTCCAGGTGGGGCTTGAGTGGGCCTAACTGCCATGTTTGTCTTTCTTCCAAAGGACAGAAGTGGATTTCTCTGTTCAAAGTGCAAGCTGATCTCCATATTGGAAGAGAAGGTTCGAGGTCTGGAGCAACAAGTATCGACTCTGTGTTGCATAAGAGAAAATGAAGATTTCCTGGACAGATGTCAGGATATGCTTCTACGGGCACAACGTCCTGAAGAATCGGAGCAGGCTGTACAGAGGGGAGAGAGGGATGGTGAAGAAATTTGGCAGCTTGTGACCTCCAGAAGAAGAAAGAGGAGTGTCCATGTACCAGCAATGGAGATACAGGTGAGCAACCATTTTCATGTTCTTTCCACAGGTACTAATGCGGAGAGTGGACTAGATTATACATCTGAGAGAAAGCAGCAGAAGGAGACTTCACCGATTGGAAGGCATGAGATGCACTGTCCTAGGGATGGGGGTTCCACAATCACCACTCCCAAGAGGAGGAGGAGGGTGGTGGTGGTTGGGGACTCCCTCCTCAGGGGGACTGAGTCATCTATTTGCCGCCCCGACCGAGAAAACCGAGAGGTCTGCTTCTTGCTAGGAGCTAGGATTCACGATGTGATGGAGAGACTGCCAAGACTCATCAAGCCCTCGGATCGCTACCCCTTCCTGCTTCTCCACATGGGCACCAATGATACTGCCAAGAATGACCTTGAGTGGATCTCTGCAGACTACATGGCTCTGGGAAGAAGGATAGAAGATTTTGAGGCGCAAGTGGTGTTCTCGTCCATCCTCCCCATGCAGGGAAAAGGCCTGGGTAGGGATCGTCGAATTATGGAAGTCAACAAATGGCTACGCAGGTGGTGTCAGAGAAAAGGCTTTGGATTCTTCGACCATGAGATGGTGTTCCAAGAAGGAGGAGTGCTAGGCAGGGATGGGCTCCACCTACCGAAGAGCGGGAAGAGCATCTTCGCAAGCAGGCTGGCTAACCTAATGAGGAAGGCGTTAAACTAGGTTCACCGGGGGAAGGAGACCAAAGCCCTGAGGTAAGTGTGGAAATGGGATACCGGGAGGAAGCACGAGCAGGAGAGTGCAAGAGGGGAGGACTCCTGTCTCAGATGGAGAAAGCGGGACAAACAGCGAGTCATCTTAAGTACCTATACACAAATGCAAGAAGCATGGGAAACAAGCAGGGAGAACTGGAAGTCCTGGCACAGTCAAGGAATTATGATGTGATTGGAATAACAGAGACTTGGTGGGATAACTCACATGACTGGAGTACTGTCATGGATGGATACAAACTGTTCAGGAAGGACAGGCAGGGCAGAAAAGGTGAGGGAGTTGCATTGTATGTAAGACAGCAGTATGACTGCTCAGAGCTTCGGTATGAAACTGCAGAAGAAACTGAGAGTCTCTGGGTTAAGTTTAAAAGTGTGAGCAACAAGGGTGATGTCATGGTTGGAGTCTGCTATAGACCACCAGACCAATGGGATGAGGTGGATGAGGCTTTCTTCCGGCAACTAGCAGAAGTTACTAGATTGCAGTAACTGGTTCTCATGGGAGACTTTAATCACCCTGATATCTGCTGGGAGAGCAATACAGCAGTGTACAGACAATCCAGAAAGTTTTTGGAAAGTGTAGGGGACAATTTCCTGGTCCAAGTGCTGGAGGAACCAACTAGGGGCAGAGCTCTTCTTGACCTGCTGCTCACAAACAAAGAAGAGTTAGTAGGGGAAGCAAAAGTGGATGGGAACCTGGGAGGCAGTGACCATGAGATGGTTGAGTTCAGGATCCTGACACAGGGAAAAAAGGAGAGCAGCAGAATATGGACCCTGGACTTCAGAAAAGCAGACTTTGACTCCCTCAGGGAGCTGATGGGCAAGATCCCCTGGGAAAATAATGTGAGGGGGAAAGGAGTCCAGGAGAGCTGGCTGTATTTTAAAGAATCCTTATTGAGGTTGCAGGAAAAAAACATCTCGATATGTAGGAAGAATAGTAAATATGGCAGGCAACCAGCTTGGCTTAACAGTGAAATCCTTGCTGATCTTAACACAAAAAAGACGCTTACACGAAGTGGAAGACTGGACTAATGACCAGGGAAGAGTATAAAAATATTGCTCAGGTATGCAGGAGTGATATCAGGAAGGCCAAAGCACAACTGGAGTTTTAGCTAGTAAGAGATGTTAAGAGTAACAGGAAGAGTTTCTTCAAGTATGTTAGCAACAAGAAGAAAGTCAAGGAAAGTGTGGGCCCCTTACTGAATGAGGGAGGCAACCTAGTGACAGAGGATGTGGAAAAAGCTAATGTACTCAATGCTTTTTTTGCCTCTGTCTTCACAAACAAGGTCAGCTCCCGGACTGCTGCAGTGGGCAGCACAGTATGGGGAGAAGGTGACCAGCCCTCTGTGGAGAAAGAAGTGGTTCGGGACTATTTAGAAAAACTGGATGGGCACAAGTCCATGGGGCCGGATGCGCTGCATCCAAGGGTGCTAAAGGAGTTGGCGGATCTGATTGCAGAGCCATTGGGCATTACCTTTGAAAACTCATGGTGATCAGGCAAGGTCCCAGATGACTGGAAAAAGGCTAATGTAGTGCCCAAAGGAGGATCCGGGGAACCACAGGCCAGTCAGCCTCACCTCAGTCCCTGGAAAAATCATGGAGCAGGTCCTCAAGGAATCAATTCTAAAGCACTTAGAGGAGAGGAAAGTGATCAGGAACAGTTAGCATGGATTCACCAAGGGCAAATCATGCGTGACTAACTTTATTGCCTTCCATGAGGAGATAACTGGGTCTGTGGATGAGGGGAAAGCAGTGGATGTGTTATTCCTTGACTTTAGCAAAGCTTTTGATATGGTCTCCCACAGTATTCTTGCCGGCAAGTTAAAGAAGTATGGGCTGGATGATTGGACTATAAGGTGATAGAAAGCTGGCTAGATCGACAGGCTCAGCAGGTAGTGATCAATGGCTCCATATCTAGTTGGCAGCCAGTTTCAAGTGGAGTGCCCCAAGGGTAGGTCTTGGGGCCGGTTTTGTTCAATATCTTCATTAATGATCTGGAGGATGACGTGAACTGCACTCTCAGCAAGTTTGCAGATGACACTAAACTAGGAGGAGTGGTAGATACACTGGAGGGTAGGAATAGGATACAGAGGGACCTAGACAAATTAGAGGACTGGGCCAAAAGAAACCCGATGAGGTTCAACAAGGACAAGTGCAGAGTCCTGCACTTAGGACGGAAGAATCCCATTCACTGCTGCAGACTAGGAACCGAGTGGTAGGCAGCAGTTCTGCAGAAAAGGACCTAGCGGTTACATGGACGAGAAGCTGGATATGAGTCAACAGTGGGCCCTTGCTGCCAAGAAGGCTAACGGCATTTTGGGCTCTATAAGTAGGGGATTGCAAGCAGATCGAGGGATGTGATCATTCCCCTCTTCGACATTGGTAAGACCTCATCTGGAGTACTGTGTCCAGCTTTGGTCCCCACACTACAAGAATGATGTGAAAAATTGGAAAGAGTCCAGCAGAGGGCAACAAAAATGATTAGGGGGCTGGAGCACATGACTTATGAGGAGAGGCTGAGGGAACTGGGATTGTTTAGTCTGCGGAAGAGAAGAATGAGGGGGGATTTAAAGCTTCTTTCAACTACCTGAAAGGGGGTTCCAAAGAGGATGGATCTAGACTGTTCTCAGTGGTACTTGATGACAGAACAAGTAGTAATGGTCTCAAGTTGCAGTGGGGGAGGTTTAGGTTGGATATTAGGAAAAACTTTTTGACTCAGAGAGTGGTGAAGCACTGGAATGGGTTACCGAGGGAGGTGGTGGGATCTCCTTCCTTAGAGGTTTTTAAGTTCAGGCTTGACAAATCCCTGGCTGGGATGATTTAGTTGGGAATTGGTCCTGCTTTGAGCAGGGTGTTGGACTAGATGACCTCCCGAGGTCCCTTCCAACCCTGATATTCTATGATTCTATGAAACTAAAAGAGAAAAGAGTCATATTCACGGTGCTGGCTGAATCAGAAATATTATGAGAAAAACACTTTTGACTAAATTCTGGCAGATTCACTTTCACTCCTAGCCAAATCTAGGATGTACCAAGGCAGTAAATATGAAAAAGAACACAAAAAAAGTTAACCATTTTTTTATGACCCTCAGAAAAGTTAAAGGTGATGTTTAAGTTTTATCAAAAGGTGCCTGTTCACCTCTGCTTGCTATATTTGCAGATATGCTCCCCCCGCACTCCCAGTCTGAACACATGTCTTGTGAATATAAAGTTCCCTAATTTAAAATAGAATCAAATGTTGTGTCCCAGTCTAATAGAGACCGGGAATGTCTGGACTCAAGAAATAGGTTATGTTCCTTCTTTAGAGAGAAATCAGTCGACACACAGACAGTGTAATTTATGATATTGCTTATAAATATATTATTTATATAGACTCTTGAATGGGCTGGAGAGGGACTCCAGTGATGGTTTTCTCAGTGGGGTTTATTAAGTTTTCACTATATTCATATTGTGGTGGCGGTATTATCTGTGAATAATTGCTGGAATCTGTTTATGTATAAATGTATCATTAAGAGGTTTTCAAGCTGCTAGGAGTTTATGACAGCCACTTCTTTACGTTGTATAGTAACCATTAGGGGAAAAAATACGGGGAAAAGGTAAAAGGCAGTTTATAGGACTCAGATATAGATGTCACACACCAGAACTCTTGTACACGGTTCTGTATTCAAGCATTCAGACAGACTGTTTCTATGACAAAAGACTCTCCCAAGTGCTCTGTAACTAAGTGCGTTTTACCTCATGCCGAGGCACATTAAATATTTTCTTATGAACAAACGCCAGAGTCTGTCACTTAAGATCACAACTCTCAGCCAGCTGACTCAGGTGGCAGTCAAAACCAGATGATATGTGGGGACTCGGGTATCTGGGTTTGTCCTGCGGATAAGTGGGTTTGTCTGTAAAACGCACTTTAAGTTAAAGAGGTTCAAGTTGTCTCATTAATAATCACTGATGTGGCAGGAGCCTTGCAGAGGTGTAGGAAAGGGATCTTTATTAAGGGTGCTTAGGGGTCAGTGTTACAATGACCTCTACAGTTTGAGGGAAAACCACGCTGGCCCCTGCTTGCATTCCTGAGCCCCTTGTGTCACACCCAACTAGGTCCCTCCTGAAACTTGAACCTCTTTTTCCAGTTCCACTCATCATACTACACACGTGAGAGGGTTGTTAATGGCCCTTTTTTTGAATAAAAGTGTATTTTAATTAGTATATTCTGGGCTGCATCCTGTTTCCAGTTATGTTGGGAGCAAAAGTCCCTTTAACTTCCATGGCAGCAGGATCGAGGCTTTTTAGATTCTTCTCAGTAAAGTGTATACGAAGATCTCGTGAACTCATGTCAAACAAAATAACTTTTTGTGACCACCTGTTTATCCTTCTTGTACCCCGAAGATGCATCTCATCCCATTCAGAATATCTACACAATTATTATGCCTGGAGATTGTGTGTTGCACAGACATGATTAACTCCGCTGAGCAGTTACATTTTTAAAAAAATCAGGAAATAGAAATTCAGTTATGAAAATCTCTCCTTTGTCCACTAGGCACCAACATTTCTTTCCCTGAGCTGTGAGCCAGCAGGGTTTGACTGATGCTGCTGCCACAACTGTATGTTTCACACAAGCTCATGCAATGCACTGCAGCCAGTCAAAACACTGCATATAATTTCACTTCTAATATGGTACCAGGAGAGTCAGGGCCATAATGGCATTTTCCTTTGCAAGCATTGGACTAATGTGTTATATTCATTTTCTCTGCTGGAGGAAAATAACTGAGCTATTAACCTGACCACTATGGGAGTATATGCCGCTGAAATGATTCTGTAGGCACAACACATAAAGGCAGTAAGGAAGGGTTTTTCCTCAAGAGATAACGTTCATATCTAGAAAATGAAACAAAGCAAAAAAAAAAAAAAAAAGCATCAGAAAAGTTCCCCAACCTTATCATTATGGTAATACCTGGCCTCAGCCAAGATCAGGGCTCCACTGTGCTAGGAGCTGCACAAACATATTACAACAGATAGTCCCTGCCTTGAAGAACTTACAATCTAAATAGAAAAGATGGACAAAAGGGGAGAGAAAGGGAACACGACTTTACAGAGCGATTAAGTGATTAACCAAGGTCACACAGGGAGTCTGTGGCAAAGACAAGGACTGAATCCAGATCACCAGAGTCTGAGCCTAAAGCCAAGGACAACCTTCCTTCATCCTGGGGTTCAGCCCAGTCCTGTGTCTCTGGGTGTGGAGCTCTGCCCCCATAAGTGTTCTCTCAGTGGGAGATGTAGGCGCTCAGCACCTAGCAAGCTCAGTGTCAGGAGGCAGGATCTGCAGCAGAGCCAGTCTCCAGGCAACCTAACGAGTGCCTGTAGTAGGCTGCCTGATTGGCTACGGCCTCTGATTAGTCGTCAGAGTCAGCAGAGTGGCTCTTAAACCCAGTGGCAGCATCAGTGTGGCAGCTGCTCAAAACATGCCTTCATGGCTGCCTTGCCTTACTCCAGGTAAATTGTCTGTGACCCTCAGCTCTGATTTCTGGCTTTGGCTTCAAGCCTCTGACACCAGCTCTGACCCTGGGTGCTGACTCCTGCCCTAATCATTGGGAATGACCACCCATCTTGCTCTCTGACAATCAGACCATTTGAATAGGTGTCAAAGCCCATGCATCTATTCAACCATGTTTGAGGATTTTGGTCTGAAAGTTCATCTCTGAGTAGTGATGATGTTAAAATGTCTTAGCTTCAAGTGCTGCACTGAAGTTGTTGAAATTATGGACTGAAAAAAACATGATGTTTGGTACCAAAGTTAAAAATTTGTAAAACCAATGTGCTAACAGTATTACTCTGTGGTCTGGAAGCAGTTGCACTCAACAAAACAGACATAGGATCATAGGGTGAGAAGGGACACAAAGAGTCATCTAGTCGAATCCCCCGCCAAGATGCAGCATTTGTTGTGTCTACACCATCCAAGATAGACGACTATCCAACCTCTTTTTGAAACCCTCCAGTGAAGGAGATTCCACGACTTCCCTAAGCAGTCTGCTCCATTGTCCTACTGTTCTTACAGTGAGGAATTTTTTCCCTGAAATTTAATCTAAATCTGCTATGCTGTAGTTTGAACCCATTGCCTCTGGTCCTTCCCTATGTGGTAAGAGAGGACAATTTTTCTCCATCCTTTTTTATGACAGCCTTTAAAATATTTGAAGACTGTTATCATGTCTCCCACTTAATCTCCTCTCCTCCAAAGTAATCAGAAGATTGGAGCCAGTAGAGGTGAATGTTCTTTGAAGGACAGCAGGTGCAAAGTGGAATGATTTTAAGACAAATAAAGAGGGTAGAAGGAGCAGGATGTGAGAGCAAGCTGTGGGATTGACTGCAGTTGAAGAGACTGCAATGGTAGGGACACTGCAGAAGACAAATGGATGATAGAATGCCAAAGAAAATAATGCAAACACAACCACGGTCAGTCCAACCTAGAGGCCAACCACAGATTGGATGGCAGGACATTGCCCGTAGGGACATGACTGGGCTGGGCTTAATGGAGGAACAAGACATGGACAGGAACAAATGGCAACACTATATTGTTGACCATATCTGCAAAGATGCTCCAGGATAAAAGAAGAAGAATGTAACAAATGAGATCTTTATATTCAACAAAGTTGTTGTTTTTGTTGTTTCAAAGTTGTATCTACTGACTTTAGTGATACAACGTGTGTGCACCGCTTTGCACTGCTCTTAGCCCTGCAGGAGACAAGACTGCTATGGAATGGCGAACTGGATTCTATTCCAACATGACTACTTACTAAGTTGCATTCAATGTCACCTGTGCCAACCCACTGATGATGACATGGTTGCAGAGAAGCCCTAACTGGAAAACAATGGGGTTGCACACATGTAGTGATGGTCTAACTTGGCTTGTGTAATCTGTAATACTAGTGATGATACTCAAGATAGATGGGAAGACCTCCACTTGACTATCGAGGTCCAGGCTGATTTTGTGTAACCCACTGGACAGTGTGTGTTACATGTCTACCGACGGGCCCCGTCTATAGAGGGTATATGTTTTTTAGAGTCCCAGCTAAGGACACTTGGTTCTTTTGTTCAAGCTGTAGCAGCTCATGATTATAGCTCAGGGGGTCCCTGGTTGAATCCTCAGTGTGTTGGCCAAGAGGGTGGCCATCACATTTAAAGGGCTGGCAGTGAGATGAAAACAGAACCCATTTGACCTGGGTGTCATTGAGCATGAAACAATGAGGGACCCTCCAATGCTGTCATAACATTTTTCCAAGATCTGGACCTTAGCGTCCAAAATATGGGTGTTAGCATGAAAACCTCCAAGCTTGGTTACCAGCTTGGACTTGGTAAAGCTGCCACCAGCCAGGGATTTACAGTGCCTAGCTCACTGTGGTCTCCCCAAAACCTTCCCTGGGGGACCCCCAGACTCAGATTCCTTGAGTCTCACAACAAAGGGGAATAAACCATTTCCCTTTCCCTTCCAGGTGTTCCCTCCCTGGGTTCCTGGAGAAATATACAGAAGTAAGCTCCGTGAATCTAAACAGAGTGACTCCACCCTCCCTGTTTCCAGTCCTAGAAAACAGAAGTACCGAGAGCTAATCTCTCTTCCCCCCTCACCCAGAGGGTATGCAAAGTCAGGCTTAGTAAATCTAACACAAAGAGATTTTCCCCCTGACTTCTTCCTCCCACCAATTCCCTGATGAGCTGCAGACTCAATTCCCTGGAGTCCCCACTAAAGAAAAACTCCAACAGGTCTTAAAAAGAAAGCTTTATATAAAAAGAAAGAAAAGGACATAAAAATGGTCTGTCTGTATTAAGGTGACAAATACAGGGTCATTTGCTTAAAAGAAAAAAAATGAATAAACAGCCTTATCCAAAAATAATAAAATTTAACACATTCCAGCAACTACACCCATGTAAATACAAAAGAAAACAATATAAACCTATGGTCTTCCTATCTTTGTACTTACAACTTGGAAACAGAAGATTAGAAAGCCAGGAGACAGAAAGGGCCGAGAGGGTCAGACACAAGACAAAGAACAAAGAACTCACACCCAAAACTTCCCTCCACCCAGATTTGAAAAAGTCTTGTTTCCTGATTGGTCCTCTGGTCAGGTGTGTTTTGTTACCCCTTTCCAGGTGAAAGAGACATTAACCCTTAGCTATCTGTTTATGACTGTCAAATACCTAGTCCCAGATTTGGACCTTAGCGTCCAAAATATGGGGGTTAGCATGAAAACCTCCAAGCTTAGTTACCAGCTTGGACCTGTGAAAGCTGCCACCACCCAAAAAATTAGAGTGTTTTGGGGCACTCTGGTCCCCCCAAAAAACCTTCCCTGGGGACCCCAAGACCCAAATCCCTTGAGTCTCACAACAAAGGGAAATAAACCTTTTCCCTTCCCCCCTCCAGGTGTTCCTGGAGAGATACACAGAAGCAAACTCTGTGAATCTAAACAGAGGGACTCCACCCTCCCCGTTCCCAGCCTGGAGAACAGAATTACCAAGAGCTAATCTTTCTTTCCCCCTCACCCAGAGGGAATGCAAAGTCAGGCTAGTAAATCTAACACACACAGATTTCCCCCTGACTTCTTCCTCTCACCAATTCCCTGGTGAGCACAGACTCAATTCCCTAGAGTTCCCCACTAAAGAAAAACTCCAACAGGTCTTAAAAAGAAAGCTTTATATAAAAAGAAAGAAAAATACATAAAAATGGTCTCTCTGTATCAAGGTGACAAATACAGGGTCAATTGCTTAAAAGAAATATGAATAAACAGCCTTATTTAAAAAGAATACAAATCAAAGCACTCCAGCAACTATAGACATGTAAATACAAAAGAAAAACAATAACCCTTATTGTTTTTATGATCTCTGTACTCACAACTTGGAAACAGAAGATTAGAAAGCAGGAAACAGAAATCACTTTTCAAAGCTGAGAGAGAGGCACATAGAAGAAGCAAGAACAAAGGACTCCCACACAAAGTTCCCTCCACCCAGATTTGAAAAAGTCTCGTTTCCTGATTGGTCCTCTGGTCAGGTGGTTCAGATTACTTCTTTCCAGGTGAAAGAGACGTTAACCCTTAGCTATCTGTTTATGACAATGACAAATGCCATTTATATGCATTAGCTCTTTATAACAGAACCCCACACTTTAACCTTTCTGTGTCACAGTGTCCCCCTCTGTAAAAAGGGAATAATAACATGAACATAAGAACGGCCATATTGGGTCAGACTAAAGGTCCATCTAGCCGAGTATCCTGTCTTCCGATGGTGGTCAATGCCAGGTGCCCTAGAGGGAATAAACAGAACAGGTAATCATCAAGTGATCCATCCCCTGTTGCCCATTCCCAGTTTCTGGCAAATAGAGACGAGGGACACCATCCCTGCCCATCGTGGCTAATAGCCATTGGTGGACCTATCCTCCATGAATTTATCTAGTTCTTTTTTGAACCCTGTTATAGTCTTGACCTTCATAACATTCTCTGGCAAAGAGTTCCACAAGTTGTCTGTGTGTTGTGTGAAGAGATACTTCCTTTTGTTTCTTTTAAACCTGCTGCCTATTAATTTCATTTGGTGACCCCTAGGTCTTGTGTTATGAGAAAGAGTAAATAGTACTTCCTTATTTAGTTTTTCCACACCAGTCATGATTTTATAGTCCTCTATCATATCCTCCCTTAGTTGTTTCTTTTCCAAGATGAAAAATCCCAGTTTTATTAATCCTCTCCTCATCCTCTCCATTTTATACCTCCAATCATTTTTGTTGCCCTTTTCTGTACATTTTCCAATTCAAATATATTTTTTTGAGATGGGGCGACCACATCTGCATGAAGTATTCAAGATGTAGGTGTAAATTATGGGTTTATATAAAGACAATATGATATTTTCTGTCTTATTATCCATTCCTTTCTTAATGATTGCCAACATTTTGTTCACTTTTTTGACTGCCACTGCACATTGATTGGATGTTTTCAGAGAACTATCCACAGTGACTCCAAGATCTCTTTCTTGAATGGTAACAGCTAATTTTATCAGAGGTGCTCAGGTAATAATGGAGGTCAGATAAGTACTTACCATTTTATATGTATAGTTGGGATTTTGTTTTCCAGTGTTCATTACTTTGCATTTATCAGCACTGAATTTCGTCTGCCATTTTGTTATCCAGTCACCCAGTTTTGTGAGATTCTTTTGTAACTCTTCACAGTCTGCTTTGGACTTAACTATCTTTAGTAGTTTTGTATCAGCTGCAAATTTTGCCACCTCACTGTTTACCCCTTTCCCCAGATTATTTATGAATATGTTGAACAGTACAGAATATGAATATGTTGTTCCCAGTAGACCTCTAGGGGACACCACTATTTATCGCTTTCTGTTCTGAGAACTGACCATTTCTTCCTATCCCTGTTTCCTACCTTTTAACCAATTACTGATCCATGAAAGAACCTTCCCTCTGATCCCACTGACTGATTTCCTAGGGGTGCTGTGAGGATAAGACATCCAATGACTATCAAGTGTTTTGAAAGTAAAAGAGACTACAGACCACATTCACATGACTAACCTATTGACACCAATGGGACTTTTCACCTGAGTAGCTGCTCAGCAGATTCTCTCTCTCTCTCTCTCGTAGGTACTTATCTGCCCCCCCTTTATCTGGGCACCTCACAATCCTTAATGTATTTACCCTCGTAGCACCCCTTGTGGGTTGGGACAGTGCAGTTATCCTCATTTTACAGATGGGAAGTTTAGGCACAGAGGGGGTAAGTCACTCGCTCAAGGACCCACAGGAATTCTGCAGTAGAGCAGGAACACAAATCCAAGTTCTCTAAGTCCAAGTGTTGGTCCTGCTTTGAGCAGGAGATTGGCCTAGATGACCTCCTGAGGTCTCTTCCAACTCTGATCTTCTATGATTCTAACTCCTAGTCTAATACTCTAACCATTGGGCAATCCTTCCTCCACTAAGTAGGGGCTTCACAACCTGCTCCTATATAAGTGTTGCTTATTTACTGCATTGCCTTGGCTTTTACTCTTTCCACCATGACCACTTTGTGGCTTTTCTTAAAAACCGCCATGGCCAAACATTCACCCTCGCTCACTATCGCCCCAGCACCGCTGTAGCACTCTGCACCCAATGGAACGCTCATGACTATATTTATCCAGTTTTCATGTTGTTTTTAAATTGCTTTTAATGTGTGATGTTTCCTTATTTCAAACAAGAGAAAGGAAAAAGGAAGGAGTCTATTTCTGCCATCTCTTTCCTTCTGCAACAAATTTCCCTCGCCCGAGCTTTCTAAAGCTTTTGTGTATTTAAAATTAGCCTTGTGAGGTGTTCTTGGGAAAGTTACACTCCACACGACGAAGCAGTCACAGGGGAGCGGGTTGTTTCTATAAATACAAGGTTGAGTTGAGGGAGTCTCCTGGCTGGTGTTCTCCTACTGCGTGAGGGCGAATGGCGTAGGAAGCTTCTAAAGAAAAATGCCACCACCACCAGGGACTCTGTGCTGGACGTTTCAGAGAGAATTGTTTCCCATCTCATCCGGGCCTACAACTAGCTGTAGACTGCAAGGGTCAGGCCAGGCAATAGTTCATGAGTATCTTAGATTTGACTCTGATCTCACTGCCATTGTTTGATCAACGGCAGGATTCAAACCAAGGCTCAGGGCCAAAAAAAATAAAGTTCTACATAGTTGTTTTTAATGGTCAAGCTCTTCAGCCATTTTTAAAAAATTTGCTCAGGGCTGCTATTTAGCAACACCCACTGGCAAAGGCAGAGCTGTGGCTTGACTTCACAATGCTCTCCAGCATATGATTTGGTCGGTGGTAGCTCTGCTTTACTAGAATATACTGAGTTGCTACTTTGAGGGCTTCATTATTGCTCAGTATACCGTATACACTGCATGATACATACCTGATAGAATGGCAGTGTTCGGATGGAATGCTGATACTTGAAAGAGCGCTGCCTTCTCAGCCTGTGCTACCAAAGAAGTTGCAGTGAAATGCAGCAGAAAAGCAACTGAATATTGGTCTTCATGTTTGGAAGAGAAAACAGAGCAATTTATTTGAACCACTGTCTATTCCTTTTTAAAAAGTTTATGGAAGAAAAATAAATTGGCAGGAATGAGAATGTGCCACTTTATATTTTATAGAAACATATGTCAAATGTATACATGGAAAGGTTTAGGCTTAGGTATTTTGTTTCAGTGGTGAACAATGGCTCAGGAAATTTGTAACATTCGCTTGCGCCTTTAACCTTTTAGTACCCCAAGTCACTATCACCTGACCGCTGTCTGGTGGCCTGTGTGAAATATATACATTAATCCTGTTCCCAGTGGACAGCGCTCCATATCATGCATCCCATTGGCTGGAATTAAATCAAATTTTAATGCCCGAGTATAGGATTTTAGGAGGCATTAAGTGGTATCTAGGTCTTATGCTGGCAGTACAATGTGACTGTCACTCACTTAGCGTGCCATCAGCACCACACTGGAAGGTTCAATAGTGAGGCTAAGCACTGAATGGGAATGGGTACTTGCTTCTAGAGTCTGTGGCAAATGCACCACTTTTTCAGGCAGCATCAGTTACACTACAGGGCTGTGGGAACTTTATGGATCTTAATGGAAACAAGCTTCTGCTCCAAAAATGCAGAGCCCTTTTACTTAAGGTAAAGGAGAATTCCTTTCACCTGCAGATATATTACAAATTATATTTTGGTCATAGAAACATAGGGCTGGAAGAGACCTCAATGGGTCATCAGTGCATCCCCCACACTGAGGCAGGATCATGGATGTCATGAACAACGGCACATATGTACATACACACACAAGCGTAGGTTTGACATTTCATCTGGAAGAGGGAAATGGAACATACACCCTAGCCATAGATTTCATGACTTCTTATCAGGCAAACCCTCCCCCTCAAGCTTCTCAAATCTCCTGTGGTTCAAATCCAAAGATCAGAGCCAAACAGTAGTAATTCTAGGGCGGCATTGCTTGCACAGTCAACAGAAGGAAATAGGATCAGAGCTCTGCAAATAAATAAAAAGATGAAAATCTCATGGCTTTTTTTGGAATGTTTTTCCTATTTTCCCCCAATATTTTAAATGGGAAAAAATGAAATTTCAAATTTTGTAAAATCAAAATTTGAAAATTTCCATGCCACTCCACAGTTGGCTGAAAAATGAGGAAATTTATTTTAATAACATCTTCACTGAAATGAAGCAATAATGAAGAGGTTAGGAGAAGTAGATTATGACTCAAGAGAAACTGGACGGTGAATGAAATAATCAGGTGGCCCTATAATGATAAATGAGATTGTTTTGAAGCACATTCGCTGAGCCGTTACTGCAGTGAGGTCAATCTAATAATCCGTTGTGGTTGTGTTGTGAGTGACCACTTCTATATTTACTTGTATGATCAATGGGGCAGATTGAGATCTCAGACCTAGTTGTGTAAATCCATAACTTCATTGACTACTGTGGAGTTACTCTGGGTTTACAATGGGGTAAATAAGAACAGAACTGGTGGATGATCTATGCAGCTGAGAGTGTGGGAGGATAAAGAAAAGAAAAAAGAACAAAACTTTGATCTATATTTACCCCCCAAAAAGTGTTAATTGAACAACTGATGGAAAGTGAGCCAGTAATACCTTAGCACTTGTTCTCCCTCAGAAAGATTCACATAATAGAGCCTGTTTGCAATCATTAGCTTGATGACTTTGATGTTCTACATGACAAATGTTAAGGCTGTTCAGGGATTTTAAAGGGATATTTTCTCAACTCCTCAGAAAGCAAGTTTCCTGAGCATTTTTTTTCATAGATTCATAGATTCATAGACTCTAGGACTGGAAGGGACCTCGAGAGGTCATCGAATTCAGTCCCTTGCCCTCATTGAATCCTAGTGCTGTGGTTACCTTTTGTGGCCCAGGTCCAGAGGGTACAGCTCAGTATAAGGGAACAGAGCAATCAGTCCTCCTGAGGACCACAAACCCCAGAGTCTCTGGCCTTTTGCAGCCCCTTGTCCTTACAGGCCTAGTTTTCGTTGTTACAGGGCAGCACCCAGGGCTGGCGCTTCCATTTAGGCGACCTAGGCGGTTGCCTAGGGCGCCAGGATTTGGACGGGTGGCATTGTGCCGCTCTCGGCGGCAATTCGGCGGCAGGGGGTCCTTCCGCGCTCCGGGTCTTTGGCGGCAATTCTTTGGCGGGTCCTTCACTCGCTCCGGGACCCGTCGCTGAAGTGCCCTGAAGACCGGGAGCTCAGAAGGAGCCCCCCGCCGCAGAATTGCCACCGCCGACCGGGAGAGCGGAAGGACCCCCACCTAGGGCGCCAAAAATCCTGTCGCCGCTCCTGGCAGCACCAGTCTGACTTGCTGTAAGACCAACAGTCGGTGCTTAAAGGTGGGTGGGGTAGGAGTCACAACAAGTCACAGACCTGACAAAAAATAATCAAGCCAGTCACTGAGGGGCACTCTTTAAGCACTGCTTTACCGAAGCTGCTGCTCCTAGATTATGCTTGACCTCTCCTCGCCCCCCTCCCCACTTTTTCAGACCACTTTAAGCACTGGCAAGAGCGTGTGTGTGTGTGTGTGTGTGTGTGTGTGTGTGTGTGTGTGTGTGTGTGTGTGTGTGTGTGGCGGGGGGAAGTGTATTTAAAGGCTCTGATTAAAGCTTTACTTTGTGATTAAGTCATTTTCTAGGTTCTGGGCAAGTGCAATATATTTACATTGGTAAACGACGTGATCCTTGGCAACTTGGCTGAAAGCTGAGCCTAGACAAATTGAGATTGGAAATAAGGTGCACATTTTTCCACTGAGGGTTAATAACCATCAGAACAATTTACTAAAGGTTGTGGTGGATTCTCCATCGCTGGCAATTTTTAAATCATGACTGGATTATTTAAAAAAAAGATCTGCTGTCATTGAAAGAGGAATTATTCTGGGGACTTTCTATGGCCTGTGTTGTACAGGCGATCAGACTAGATGAACACAAGGGTCACTTCTGACCTTGGAATCTATGAATTTGTGTGGGAGAGCAGCAACAAAGGCAGAATCTGTTAAGTCTGAAAACGTACTGCTCTTTGTGTTTTTCCTGCCACAGGGCTAGGAGGCTAGGGCAGAATGAAGAATCACAACACACCCATTTGGATTTCCTTAACAAAGTTGTGAAATTTTATTCAACAAAATATTTTTCCAAGGAGTGCTATAAATCAAAAGAGAAGTCTAACCAGCTTTCAGAAACCATCGTACTTTTCCAGCAGCTTCCAGTATGGACTTTGCAGGCTAATTAAGTGAATGCAGGTGCAGAGTAGATCTTTAATTGTAACAATGTATCCAGAGCTGGTGCAAGGAAGTTTTGCGCCCTAGGCGAAACTTCCACCTTGCGCCCCCCAGCCCTGCGGCAGCTCCCCACCCCTCTGTGCCATGAGACGGCTCTCCCTGTGGCAGCTCCCCCCTGCCCTGAGGCGCTCCCCATGTGGCAGCTCCCCCCCCAGGGGAGCCGTGCAGAACCTCCCCACCCCAGCTCACCTCTGCTCCGCTTCCTCCCTGAGCACACCGCCCCGCTCTAATTCTCCTCCTAGGCTTGCGGCGCCAAACAACTGATTGGCGCTGCAAGCCTGGGAGGCTGGAGAAGTGGAGCAGCGACCGTGCACTTGGGGAGGAACGCTGTAAAAAAGAATTGGGGGTACCACTTTTTGGCGCCCCCAAATCTTGGCACCCTAGGCAACCGCCTAGTTCGCCTTAATGGTAGCACCAGTCCTGAATGTACCCTCTTGTTCTCTCGGATACTTTTAGTCAATAAGAATATAGCATTTTACATGCATTGCAGTTTATACCATGTGCATTTAGCCCTATATTTTCCATGCACAATTACCCAATGCACACAGGCAAGCAGAGTTTGTCAATGCGCATCGATAACTGTACCCTATTCCCCATTTTAAATACTTGCCTTGGGCATTTCGCTGGCACATAGGGTGACCAGACAGCAAGTGTGAAAAATCAGAACAGGGGGTGGAGGGTAATAGGAGCCTGTATAAGAAAAAGAACCCAAAAATCGGGACTGTCCCTATAAAATGAGGACATCTGGTCATCCTACTGGCACAGGTCAGGCAAGAACAAAAGGTGCACGAGCACATTAGAAAAGTCAGCTCACACTGTAAAACGATTAACTCTTTAGTTATTTGGACCTCACTGTGCAAAACCATTGTCTAATTGATAAGGAGGGGGATCATGGGCAATGCTTTTAGAGAAAGCCAATTTCTTCTTCCTTTAAGAGAGCTGCACAAACCAACCCTAAAATTATAGGCAATATGTATTGCTGTCTTTTTGCAGTGTTACTACAACAAATCACTGTATTCTCAAATATAAAAAAAAATAATGAAACAAAATTACTTACTTCATCAGTGAAAGATGTTTGATACATCTGCTTTTTGAGTTACAAAAAACATTTTTAGGGGCTTAAATTTGTTCACCTCCCTGTTAAGCAAGTTTTCCCCAGATCCAGCAATACGTGTCCAGAAACTACAATGATGAGCAGGATGCAAAATCCTAAAAGAAAGTGACGTAAACAGGAGTGTTAACCCCAAGTGTTCATTAATCATGAGTCAGGACCCAGAAAATCATGAGATTGGCTTACAAACATTAGATTAAATATAATAAATTTGAGGTTTTTTAATTTGCCTTTCATTTTTTAACCTTTAGGTTTTCAAGCTTTGCTCTGTAAACGCAAGGGCTAGAAGCTTTCCTTGTTTAAAAAAGGAAGCTGAGATTGTCAAATAATCATATGACTCTGGGAGCTGGAGCTTTAAGAAAAACATAAGAGATGGTGAGACATGGAAAAACTGGGTAGGTAGTTAAATTAGATAGATAGACAAACAGATATATACAGTTAAAGCCCAAAAGGACTATTTTGATCAGCTAGTCTGACCACCTGCATAACTCAGAACATAGAACCTAATCCAGTAATTCCCGCAGCAAATGCAAGAACCTGGGAATGAACTAACACATTGGATTCTCAGTCAGGCATTGTGACCCCTGGGGTGGTCACAAACAGCTGTTAGGGATCGGTCACCCTGCCCTTCACATATTACTTAATGGGAGGAGAGTCCTAATTAGATGGAAGGGAGGGCCTAGGCTGGTCCCATTATGGAAAAGGTTGAAAGCCACTGAACTAGGGCCTAGAAATAGAAATCAGTTCAAGAGGCTCAGAAGCATGAAGAATGTATGGAAAACAAATGCCTGGGTTAGGCCAACCTAACAGATGAGGAGGGCGACCTCCTGTGGCAGAGGGTGAGTAAGCTAAGGCTGATTTACCACTCTGTGCACTCAGGAAGCATCCCCACCTGGGGTAAGTTAATGAGGTAATAGTTTCACTGCTGAGCCCTGGTCTACACTGCGGGGCAGGGCGGCGGGGGGGGGAGCGGGGATTGAGCTAAGTTACGCAACTTCAGCTACGTGAATAATGTAGCTGAAGTTGACGTACTTAGATCGACTTACTGTGGTGTCTTGACTGCGGTGAGTTGATTGCTGCCGCTCCCCCGTTGACTCTGCCTGCGCCTTTCGCAGTTGCGGAGTACAGGAGTCTACGGGAGAGGGCTCAGGTGTCAATTTATTGTGTCTAGACTAGACGCAATAAATCGATACCTGATGGATCAATTCCTGCCTGCCGATCCGGCGGGTAGTGTAGATATACCCCAAGTGATTACTTGGTGGGGTGAGTCAGCTCATCACCTGGAAACAGTTAAGGAGAGGCAGAAAGATAGACCCAACTGGGAGGGGAAAAACTGACAGGAAGGGCTAGAGAAGCCCAAGAGCTCAGAGATCTCTCTCCCATCTGCCCAGAGTCTTGATAGTAGGCAAAGACTCTCGGAAAAGCCATATGCTGATGGGAACAAACATCGATAAAGCACATTGTAAATCAAGCGCTGGCTGTTGACCTTGTTGGGATGCGCATGAGAGTTGTTTGCGGTGAGAATCCAGGCTGAGGGACCCCTGGCCTGGACATCTCCCCTTCAGCTGTTTGACCCTGTCTTGGACAGTCATCTCCCACCCGTCTTACTACACCCTGAGATCCTAAATCATGGTAAAAATGTCAACCTGGCCTGAGAAAGGGGAACACTTTGTAAGCCAGCATGCTGTATAATACTATTCTGTATCTATGCTTTGTGTCATCAGCGCGGTGGCTTAGATTTCAGCCCTCTTGGAACTAATCATTCTTATGAAGTCTTCAAGAGGAGGGGAGATATGAAAGGTATATATGACAGGTATTCATTATGTCGCAAAGTAAAGAGTTTCCAAGCAGCTGGGGAGACTCATGGATAGAGAGCTATCTCAGGAACATCCCTGATTGTTTAAACACAAGGATACAAGATGAACTCCTGGTTGCACTGAGCATAGTGGGGCACTGGAAAACTTTTTATTATGGGAATGCTGGAAGCTGTTGAACAAAACTGTAAACCCTGTAGGATGGAAGCCATGCATTCAGTTGTGATTACGTTAATGCATGTTAGTAAAAAGAAGTCAGCATCAACATGTTGATTTACTTAAGTAAAAAATGCTTTGACCACTGTCCTTGCTACAGTGTTTACAACATGCTACCCATAAAACGTTTAGAGCAAAGAAATAAAAAAGCAGGGTATCATTGCTTATATCTTGCCATTTAGAAACATCTTCTTTATTTGTCAAAAAAGCCGGTTTGGACAGGTATATTTGACTTACAGTAGTTGTTATAGTCAAGGCTCCGAAGCTTACTTGTGCTCTGATGTCAGGACCATGTTGGGGGGGAAAGGTATGAGGGCAGGGGACTGGACTTGATGACCTCTCGAGGTCCCTTCCAGTCCTAGAATCTTTGAATCTATGAATTTGTAGAGAGGAGCTGGAATCACAAAGTTTAAATCCCTTCATACGCGAGATCTTGATTCAGGATTCTCTTCTTTGTCACAGCGAATGAAGTGCTGGTGAAAGAGGCCAAACTGAGAGCACAGGTGAATGTAAGTATTCGCTCCACCCTCAGCATAGGCAATGGCAGTGTAAACATTCTCTACCGCGCATCACAGTTTGTAGCACAAGCCTTTCCTGGACCGAACGGTTTTGTTGGCAGATTTACCAAATGGGTGAACAGGAGAAGCAGGGTGGCTAGAATATATGCACCTGTTAATAAGGCGTTTGATGATGATAAAGGCTGGCTGAAGTTCACCTTTCATCCACAGATGGAAATACTGAGCACTACTAAAAATAATAATATTTTGCACTTTATTTTAATCCATCCAAGATTATCCAAGTACTTTACAGACATGAATGAAGGAATCCTTGCTACATTCAGAGGTGCCCAGCCTGTAGCTCCGGAGCCACATGTGACTCTTCAGAAGTTAATATCTGGCTTCTTTTATAGGCTCCGGGGCTGGAGCTACAGGTGCCAACTTTCCAGTGTGCCAGGGGGTGCTCACTGCTCAGCCCCTGGCTCTGCCGCAGGTCCTGCTCCCACTCCACCCCTTCCTTTCCCCTGCCACGTCCTCGCTCCTTCCCCCCCCCCCCATCCCTGAGCCTACTGCACACTACAAAACAGCTGATCTGGAGGTGTGGGGTGGGATGGGGAGGCGCTGATTGCCGGGGCTGCCAGTGGGTGGGAGGCACTGGGAGCAGGGTGGGGGAGCTGGTGAGTGGCTGCTGACGTATTACTGTGGCTTTTTGGCAATGTACATTAGTAAATTGTGGCTTCTTCTCAGGCTCAGTTTGGCCATCCTGCTTTAAGTAGTATTTTCCCCGTTGCACAGGGAAGTTGATGCACGGAGCAGTAAGAACCCGATTTGCAGAGGGTGTGAGTATATACAATTCCTCCTAACCAAAAATATTTTAAAAATGGGTATGTAAAGTCAATGGCAACTGTGAGTTGCTGAAACCTCTGAAAACCAGATCCTACCTTACGTCGTTTAAGGTCACAAGTGGAAAGTGTGGCACACCCAGGAATAGAAACCAAAAAGATTTGGGTGTCACAGTGGATAATCAGCTGGACATGAACTCCCAGTGTGACTCTGTGGCAAAATGTGATTTTGAGATGCATAAACAGGGGAACCTCGAGTAGGAGTAACGAGGTTATTTTACCTCTGTATTTGGCACTGGTGCAACTCCTGCTGGAATGTCAAGTTCTGGCATCCACAGTTAAAGAAGAAGATTGAAAAACTGCAGTGGGTTGAGAGAAAAGCCACGGGAATGATTAAAGGATTAGAAAACATGCCTTATAGTGATAGACTCAAGGAGCTTAATCTATTTATTTTAACCGAGAGAAGATTAAGGGATGACTTGATAGGAGTCTTTAAGAACCTACCGATACAGAGTCACTGGGGCAATGCTGTGGAACGACTCCATACAAAGTCAGGCAGGACTCTGGAGGAGCCTCCTCTCTCTGAGCATACTGTCGCCAGGGCAAGAAGCTTACACAGCTTTGACCTTCCTGGGTCTGACCTCGGGGCATTCAGCATCCCCTTCTACACCGTGCACTTCCCGCAGCTAGTCCACCCAGGCGAGGCTCCTGGGGAAGCCAGAGGGCCCTGCATCCCATCTCCGCAGTCAGATGTGACTCTTAGCCAGCCAGTAAAACAGAAGGTTTATTAGTCATCAGGAACGCAGCGTAGGACAGAACTTGTTAGCACAGAAACGGGTGACTTTCAGCCAAGTCCATCTTGGGGGTGGGGGGAGCCCAGAGCCAGGGCTCTGTTCCTCCCCCTCAGCCCCAAGCCAGCCAAGACTGACGCACTTCCAGCTGCCTGGCCCCTGCCCTGCCCATTGCTCCTCCTCCGGCCTTTGTCTCCCTTCCCAGGCCAAGAGTCACCTAGTTGCATCTCCCTCTTGGGTCTCAGGTTACAAAGAGGTGGCTATAGCATCAGTGCAGGCAGCTGAAGCAGCATCTGCAAAAGTCACACCCCCTTATCCCCACCACGTAGACATTGGTGCAATACACAAGGAAACTGAGGCACACACACAGCATTCATGGAAACAGTAAGATTCAGATAGGCTCACATACAACAAAAGAAGAGAAAATCCCCACTTCATCACACCTACATAGGGAAATAATATTTAACAATGGGGTCTTCAAACTATCAGAGAAAGATATAACGTGATCCAATCACTTGAAGCTGAAGCTAGCCAAATTCGGACTGGAAATAAGGCACACATTTTTAACAATGAGAGTAATAGACCATTGGAACAATTTACCCAGAGCTGTGGTGGATTCTCCATCACTGACAATTTTTTAAATCAGGATGGGATGTTTTTCTAGCAGGTCTGCTCTAGTAATTATTTTGCAGAAAAAGTTCAAACTAGAAGATCATTAGTGGTCCCTTCTGGCCTTGGAACCTATTCATGTATCAATCTCCAAATCTCTCCATAACTCTGTTCATTTTGTTATTTATATCTTCCCTTCCCCACCTCATTTGTCTGTTTTGTCCTCTGGTTGCATCCTCTCTGGCACGCAAACTGTGATGTCCTTTGTGACCTGTGTGTACAGGCCCTGGCCCCTCCCTGGTTCTTAACGGGGGTTGTAGGCTTACTACGAATAATAATGATAACCTCTTGTCATAAACAGATAAGTAAGAGTTAATAGAACAAAAGTACTTCATATCTCTTTTGCCTGTAAAGGGTTAACAAGATCAATGAGCCTGGCTGTCACCTGACCAGAGGACCAATCAGGGGACAGGATACTTTCAAATCTTGAAGGAGGGAAGTTTTTGTGTGTGCTGTTAGAATTTGGTTGTTGTTCACTCTGGGGGCTCAGAGGGACCAGACGTGTAACCAGGTTTCTCTCCAATCTCTCCGATACAGGCTCTTATAAGTTCAGAATAGTGAGTACTAGGTAAATAAAGCGAGTTAGGCTTATGTTTGTTTTCTTTATTTGCAAATGTGTATTTGGCTGGAAGGAGTTCAAATTTGTATTTTGCTGAAAGGATTTTAATTTATACTTGTATACTTAGGCTGGGAGGCTATTCCCAGTGTCTGTAGCTGAAAGACCCTGTACCTATTCCATTTTAAATTTACAAAGACAATTTTTACTGTTTTCATCTCTTTAATTAAAAGTTTCTTGTTTAAGAACCTGATTGTTTTTTTATTCTGGTGTGAGACCTCAGGGGACGGGGTCTGGATTCACCAGGGAATTGGTGGGGAGAAAGGAGGAAAGGGGGAGAGAGAGGCTAATTTCTATTTGTGTTAGGATTACTGTCTCTCTCAGGGAGAGTCTGGGAGGGGGAGAGAGAAGGAGGGGGGAAGGTGAATTTTCCTCTCTGTTTTAAGATTCAAGGAGTTTGAATCATAGTAATCTTCCAGGGTAACCCAGGGAGGAGAAGCCTGGGAGAGGCAACGGTGGGGGAAAGGATTTACTTTCCTTGTGTTAAGATCCAGAGGGTCTGGGTCTTGGGGGTCCCCGGGCAAGGTTTTGGGGGGACCAGAGTGTACCAGGCACTGGAATTCCTGGTTGGTGTCAGCACTACAGGTTCTAAGCTGGTAATTAAGCTTAGAGGAATTCATGCTGGTACCCCATCTTTTGGACGCTAAGGTTCAGAGTGGGGAATTATACCATGACACCTCTTATCTCCAATTCCTGAGTATAAGCTACATTTCTTTTCTAAAAAAAAAAAATAAAAATTGATGTTTAAGGATCTTCTCTAGAAATTAGATTGCATCTAACAATTACTACCTACATTTTCAAACCTGAAGTTAGGTTCCTAAATACACATCCAACAGCCAGAGTACCAGAAGTGCTGTCAGTAGGAGCTGCTGGTACTTGGCACCTCTGAAAATCCGTCTACTGTTAGTTAAATGCCTAAAAACGGCGGTAGCAGCTGGATCCTACTCCCATGGAAGTGAACAGCAAAATATTATTGATTTCAGTGGTGTAGAGTCAAGCTTTTAGGGAGATTGGGCAAATGTTGAGAACTATCCGAGTAGATTAAGAGGAATGAATGGACTAGATGGTATCCGTTACTAGCTGTGGTAGCTATTGCCAGCTATTATTATTCTAGCGGCCATGAGAATTCCCTGACTTGGAAAGTGCAGTTCTAAGCACCGGGACTCAATCTTTGGTGCCTTAAATGGTCTTTGTAAACTCTCCTTCTGTGGTTGTGGTGCCATTACGGAAGAATCTTAATGATGGCCTACCCTGGTGTCTAGAATATCTTTAATAGTTCAGCTCTTTTGTTGTCTGCCAGTTTGTTTTGCATGAAAAATGCCATGAAAAGGAAATAGAATAAGAAATGATGAATATGGAAAGTGAGCTTAGAGCAAATGTTATTCAAATTAGAGCAATGAATCCCCACTTTTTTCGTGTTTCAAGCACTGCTTTTTTTCCTTGTGTCTCGTTTTGGATCATTCAGAAAGACTGGGTTGGAGTAAGTTGGCTAAAAGGAGAATGCAAAAATGATGTGGCATGAAAAAGGATTTGGTTTTTTTAGCATTTCTGGGTCTGTGTATCTGAGAGGCTTCTGGGTGTGGTTTGATTTTGTGGCTGCATCTGTGTGAGCTGAACACACACACACACGACAGTGCAGCAAAAGATCATCTGTCTTTCCTAAACTTTGATTTATTGATTTTTAATTTCTTTCATTACTCGGAACTCAACCATGAAGCAGGGTCTTTGGCTGTTGTACAGAGGGGGAGAATGAATTAGAGAAAGGAAAAACCTCGATGTCCAGTGCAGCTGGTGCTATCGTGATGGGTTTCTGGGGTCCCCCCATTGTCTTGCCCTGTTTGCAATCCTGAACATAGACTCTGCACCTGAGCAAAATAACTTCTCTCTCTTTAATGGGCCATCAGATGTTTCTACCTCAGAGGTCCAGCCCTCTCCATGTCTACTCCTTCAATGACAATCCCAATCCCTGCTGGCCTGGAGCCCCATCCAGCCCTTATTGAACCCAATAGAAGTCTTTTCATTAGCATTCACAGGAGCTGGACTGGCCTCCAGAGGCAAGTGACTATGTTGAATGAAAACTAGGTCCTTCCCCATTAGCAGCTTAGAGCTAAGCATTAGGACAGCATTTATGTCACAAAAAATAGGCCCCGATGTCAGTACCCAAATCTTTGTGTCTCACAGTTCATTAACAGATAGAACAAATTTTGGAGAGGTTGGTCTGAGCATTCCCACAGGATTTCCAGGTCTGAAACACACATTCTCTGGAAATTGCTGCTATTTTATGATATGTTAATGCTTAAAAATATACCATCTGTGCAGTTTCCGCAGAGTGATGAATCCAGAAGCAGTTCAATATGAAATTACAGCTTCTCATACCAGGGCATCTCCCTTCTGACATTTGTTCCAGTCTCGGAATGTTTCTTTTTAATGCATGTACTGAAATAAACGGAAACATCAGAAGATGATTCACAAGGAAAACCAAAGATGGTGCCAGCTCTGCACACGCCCCTGTGTGAACAGCAGTGCTGCTGCTGCTGCTCCTTGGACCGCTGTGGAACATGCCACAGGCCAGTTGTTTGCTATAAGGTGTATTGGATCCATGTGAGAGAGAGAGTCTGGACAAAATAAGAAACAATGTTTTTATTTCTCACCACTGTGTTTTTTGCTCCTGGGTTTCTCCTTCATGCCGTGGGATGGGGCTGATGCTGTGAACACCGTATTTTGTTAAACCAAAGACAGTTTTTCACTTAGCATCCACAACAGGTTACTTACTAGGCTAAAGTTGTTGGGGATCCCCCACCACTGAATCAAAGAGGAGACATGAATAAGGTTGTCAGAACTGTGATTTGAGACAGGGGCTGGTTTCATTTAGTCTGACTTCATCTCCCATTCTAACCTGATCAGGGACACTCCAGCTATTGCTTGAACTACAGGAAGAGCTCAGCATTTGTTCTCACAGCTCTGACCAATATCCAGGACAATAGGAACCTGGGGAAACTTTGGTGCGTGGAGATTTTCATAGAATCACATGCTCTAGAGATGGAACAGATCTATTAGATCATCCAGTTCAACGCCCTGCCAATAGAAGATTGTTCCCTTTTGGTACATTTGCTAGTGTCTTGACCAATCTAGTGTTAAGTGACCCAATCAAGGGTGCCTTCATCACTTCCCTTGGGACAGCATTTCCTAGTCTAACGGATCTCACTGTTGGGAAGATTTTGATAATTCATCTAAATTTTCTTTCTTAGGGGATTCTGTTTTGTTTTCTGACCTGTGTGGCCCTGCGTTTAACTGCTTGATCTCAATGGAAGACACCAATGGTAAATCACTAAAACTTATGCTTTGATTTTTTAAATAGAACAGCAATTGCAAGTTGTCAGCAGAATGAAACCAATTGGAATCTCAGTGAAGCTCTGGCAAAATCCGTAGAGGTGACCCAGAAACTGCTGAATCCTGAAGATGTAATTAACGTGCCATATATAGAAAAAGTCAGCAGTAGACTCTTGTTTTGGAGATAAATTTGTGAGGAATTTAAGTGTCAGGAAACGTCTGTCATATCTGAAATCCTTACGTATTGCTACATGACTATTGGCATGAAATATTTAAAGATGCAGTCAAGCTAGAATATTTAAAATTGAAACCAACAATGGGAACATTGCATTGCAGGTGAGAAACATTAAAGGGTTGAGTGTAATGCACAGACATAGTCGCGACTGATGAAGTGGGTATTCACCCATGAAAGATTATGCTCCAATATGTCTGTTAGTCTAAGGTGCCACAGGACCTGTCACTTTTTACAGATCCAGACTAACAAGGCTACCCCTCTGATACTTGCCTGATTTTGTGCTATCTTATTCTGGTCAGAAGCCTGACCAGTGTAAGTTTATTAATCAGTCAGGCCGCGCCCTCTATGTGGAGAGGTCATGCACAAGTCTGTGTAACTGAGCTCAGATTTCCCAAGCACTTAAACCAAAATACACTGCTTTAGGTAAAGTATAAAACAGATATATTAACTACAGAAAGATAACTTTTAAGTGATTATAAGTGGTAGGCATAAAAGATCAGAGAAAGTTACCAGAGAAAATAAAAGAAAAACTCACAATCTAAATCTTAAACCTTATTACATTATGAAAGGTTTCAGAGTGTTAGTCGTGTTAGTCTGTATCAGGAAAAAAGAGGAATACCTGTGGCACTTAAGGTGTCTCTAAGGCACCATAAGTACTCCTCGTTCTTATTGCTTATTACATTAACCAGTATTTAGAGCAGCAATTTTCTCACCCCACTGGATGTTACAGTTCTTAATACACAAACTTCTCCTTCAGCCTGGACCAGTCCGCAGGTGAAGTTGTCATCGTCTCAGCGTTCCGACAGCTTCCAGAGTAGGTTGGGGAGGAGAAATGCAAAAGCCGGCTGCCTCTGTTTCCTATTTTATATCCTTAGTCTATGTGCCCAGAAGACATTTGCCCAGACATGTCCTGGTGGGCTTTGCTGAATCCCTGTGTTGAGCAATCCCCTGGTCTTGTGTGTTGCCTTGTGCAACTGAGTCATAGAGCTGAGTAGTCCCCATTGTGTGGTGCTTGGGCAGCTGTCACTGAATTTTATATCCCTCAATTACAACTCCCCTGCTGATTAATGGTTGGTGATCACTATCCTGGGTGCGGGTCCTTTGTTTGTAACTAGCAAGCTTACAGCATATTTCAGTAACAACCATGCAAAATCTCATAACTTCATACATAGTAATGATATACATGTTTGGACAGAATAACGGGTTTCAGTAGATCATGACCTTTCATAGGATGTCTTACATGGCATGCTTTGTATGACGTATCACAATGTGGAAAAAGCTAAGCACTCAATGACTTTTTTTGCCTCTGTCTTCACAAACAAGGTCAGCTCCCAGACTGCTACACTGGGCAGCACAGCATGGGGAGAAGGTGACTAGCCCTTTGTGGAGAAAGAAGTGGTTCCGGACTATTTAGAAAAACTGGATGAGAACAAGTCCATGGGGCTGGATGCGCTGCATCCGAGGGTGCTAAAGGAGTTGGCAGATGTGATTGCAGAGCCATTGGCCATTATCTTTGAAAACTCATGGCAAACAGGAGAGGTCCCAGATGACAGGAAAACGGCTAATGTAGCGCCCATCTTTTAAAAAGGGAAGAAGGAGGATCCAGGGAACTACAGGCCAGTCAGCCTCACCTCAGTTCCTGGAAAAATCATGGAGCAGATCCTCAAGGAATCAATTCTGAAGCACTCAGAGGAGAGGAAGGTGATCAGGAACAGTCAGCATGGATTCACCAAGGGCAAGTCGTGCCTGACTAACCTAATTGCCTTCTATGAGGAGATAACTGGGTCTGTGGATGAGGGGAAAGCAGTGGATGTGCTATTCCTTGACTTTTGATATGGTCTCCCATAGTATTCTTGCCAGCAAGTTAAAGAAGTATGGGCTGGATGAATGGATTATAAGGTGGATAAAAAGCTGGCTAGATCGTCGAGCTCAACGGGTAGAGATCAACGGCTCCATGTCTAGTTGGCAGCCAGTTTCAAGTGGAGTGCCCCAAGGGTCTGTCTTGGGGCCGGTTTTGTTCAATATCTTCATTAATGATCTGGAGGAAGGCATGGACTGCACTCTTAGCAAGTTTGCAGATGACACTAAACTTGGAAGAGTGGTAGATACACTGGAGGGTAGGGATAGGATACAGAGGGACCTAGACAAATTAGAGGACTGGGCCTGTCATGGTATAAATCCCCACTCTGAACCTTAGCGTCCAAAAGATGGGGTACCAGCATAAATTCCTATAAGCTCAATTACCAGCTTAGTACTTGTAGCGCTGCCACCAACCAGGAATTCCAGTGCCTGGTACACTCTGGTCCCCCCAAAACCTTGCCCGGGGACCCCCAAGACCCAGACCCTCTGGATCTTAACACAAGGAAAGTAAACCCTTTCCCTCACCATTGCCTCTCCCAGACTTCCCTTCCCTGGGTTACCCTGGAAGATCACTGTGATTCAAACTCCTTGAATCTTAAAACAGAGAGGAAAATGCACCTTCCCCCCTTCTTCTCTCTCCCCCTCCCAGACTCTCCCTGAGAGAGAAAGTAATCCTAACGCAGAGAGAAAATAACCTTTCTCTCCCCCTTCCCTCCTTTCTCCCCACCAATTCCCTGGTGAATCCAGACCCAGTCCCCTGGGGTCTCACCAGAATAAAAAAAGAACAATCAGGTTCTTAAACAAGAAAAGCTTTTAATTAAAGAAAGAAAAAAAAACAGTGAAAATTATCTTTGTAAATTAAAGATGGAATATTTTACAGGGTCTTTCAGCTATAGACACTGGGAATAGCCTCCCAGCCTAAGTATACAAGTACAAATTAAAATCCTTTCAGCAAAATACAAATTTGAACTCCTTCCAGCCAAATAAAGAAACATAAGCATAACTCGCTTTATCTACCTAGTACTTACTATTCTGGACATATAAGAGACTGTATCAGGGAGATTGGAGAGAAACCTGGTTGCACGTCTGGTCACTCTCAGAACCCAGAGAGAACAACTGCTAACAGCACACACAAAAACTTCCCTCCCTCAAGATTTGAAAGTATCCTGTCCCCTGATTGGTCCTCTGGTCAGGTGACAGCCAGGCTTACTGAACTTGTTAACCCTTTACATGCAAAAGAGACATGAAGTACTCCTGTTCTATTAACTCTTAACTATCTGTTTATGACAAGGCCAAAATAAACCTGATGAGGTTCAACAAGGACAAGTGCAGAGTCCTGCACTTAGGACGGAAGAATCCCATGCATTGTTACAGACTAGGGACCGAGTGGCTAGGCAGCAGTTCTGCAGAAAAGGTCCTAGGGGTTACAGTGGACGAGAAGCAGGATATGAGTCAGCAGTGTGCCCTTGTTGCCAAGAAAGCTAACGGCATTTTGGGCTCTATAAGTAGGGGCATTGCCAGCAGATCGAGGGATGTGATCATTCCCCTCTATTTGACATTGGTGAGGCCTCATCTGGAGTACTGTGTCCAGTTTTGGTCCCCACACTACAAGAAGGACCTGGAAAAATTGGAAAGAGTCCGGCGGAGGGCAACAAAAATGATTAGGGGGCTGGAGCACATGACTTATAAGGAGAAGCTGAGGGAACTGGGATTGTTTAGTCTGCAGAAGAGAAGAATGAGGGGGGATTTGATAGCTGCTTTCAACTCCCTGAAAGGGGGTTCCAAAGAAGATGGATCTAGACTGTTCTCAGTGGCAGCAGATGACAGAACAAGGAGTAATGGTCTCAAGTTGCAGTGGGGGAGGTTTAGGTTGGATATTAGGAAAAACTTTTTCACCAAGAGGATGGCGAAGCACTGGGATGGGTTACCTAGGGAGATGGTGGAATCTCCTTCCTTAGAGGTTTTTAAGGTCAGGCTTGACAAAGCCCTGGCTGGGATGATTTAGTTGGTAATTGGTCCTGCTTTGAGCAGGGGGTTGGACTAGATGATCTCTTGAGGTCCCTTCCAACCCTGATATTCTATGATTCTATGATCTATGACTATGGAGGTTAAAGGAGGACCTTTTGAGATACAGTGTGTCACACTCCCCCTACTTAGTTCACTGTAAGATGGCTAGTGACTGACTAACTCAAATGCAATGTGTGTTAGGGTTCTTTGGGAATCCAGTCATCAAAGCCATGAGGAGGTGTGCCTCAGTTTCCCCTTCCATACAGCAAACCAGGTTTATTATGGTTTCTCTGCTGTGACAAACTTTAAGTGTGTTTACAGGTAATAGCTGAGCAGCAGCATTATCATGAGGTGTCTTAATATTACAGGTGTTCCCAATTACCATTCCTAGTATGTTCAAAGGTGCTTCCCAAAAATTGTGCACAGTGTATCTTATCACAGGGTTTAACTTCAGTATAAAAATCCTTATTACAAGGTTTAACTGTAACAGCAAATCTTTCATCATGGTTTGGCGTTTCTGAGTATTTTTACTATACCACGCCTTCTGTTTAGGTAGCCTGGTTTTGAAGTTGGTTTGTTCATTACTCGTTGAGTCATTTATCTCCTTTCTGAACCTTGCATATAATCAGTTACTGACTTTACTTTCCCTCCAGTGTTCCTTTCTGCCTGGTTTCTCAGTCTAATCGTATGTCTGGGATTTTGGCACCTCAGGGTCTGGTGAGATAAGGGTTCAGGGAGATCCTGCATATTGGCTGGCCCTCTGTTGAGCTGTCTCCCAACCCTAGAACTCTACATATGCAAAAAATCCATCTCCCTTCTTGGAGTTACCATGTGAACCCCACTCCCAGCACTGGGATCTTTCCCACCCCCTTTTCCCAACGAGTTGTGATCTCTGCTCTCTGGGCTAAGAATGTCTACTTTTCATTTGGATTCACCTTTTTCCAACATTTCTTCCATAGCTGCTTTCTGTGTCTCACCAGCCAAGGGCAATCCCTCCTCCCTTCCGACAGACGGGTCATCTGCATCCCCACAGACATCCATTCCTTCATTGTGTCACAATGTTCGGATCCTTTTCCTTAGTGATATGAACTCTGAATGCTTTGGAATGAGGGGAGCTTGGAAGTCTGGTGTGGTTGCTGAGCTGAGAGACAATAACTTGTACATAAAATCATAGAATATCAGGGTTGAAAGGGACCTCAGGAGGTCATCTAGTCCAACCCCCTGCTCAAAGCAGAACCAACACCAACTGAATTATCCCAGCCAGGGCATTGTCAAGCCAGGCCATGGAGGGTTTGATTTGATTTAAAATTGTTGGATTGCTTGATGCTGACTCCAAAAACCCTGCTCTAATGGCTAGAAAACACTTGTTTCAGTTAAACAGCTAAAAGTTTTTGGCAGTGATGGAGTGTTGACTCTTCGATACCATTCCTAAGGTAAATCCCAGTAGACCAAAAATACAACAGAAACTCCCTTCCAAGTCTGAGTGCTAATGAAAGAAGTCTCCAAAGCTGTCCCTGCTGGAAGAGGTTCTAATATTTTCATCACTGCATTATCTGAAACATGTTTATGTCCTAAAGGGTTTCATCAGGCATAACTCCCTTCATAGAAAGCGTATCACATAAACACTTAGATACTACAGTGATGGGCAGGATAGATAAATAGATAGCCACTCATTTGTGCTGAATTCACTTCCACAGGCTTTTGAAATCTTTTGAAATGTAAAACAGTCCTTTCTATTATTCTTTTTCACACATCAGTGCTGAGTTTACACCCAATATAACAGGGTGCTTTTATACTTCTGACGACCTTAACTCTTTTCTGATCCGCCTCCTAGCCTGTGAAGATGGAACGCTACTGGTGCTGAAATGAGACTATATGGTAGAGGAGATGCCTACTGTTTCTGGCCTCTGGAGGGGATTAACACAATGAAACCCATATGATTGCACTTCACTTTCAAGAAAGGATGCTGAAAAAAATCAAATCCTCTTTTTGCCTCATGGGTTGGTTGGAGTATTGCAAACATCACTGATGTGCAAGAAGAGGAAGTCCTGTGGCATGGAACTTCATCTTCATGTAGTTAAAATATTTATGCTTCAGGGGTCTGGATGGCCATGGAGATTAGGGACAGGATATGGAGGTCTTCAGCTGTAGGCCATCATTTGAAATCAGGCCCAGGTTTTCAGCAAACGAATGAACTGTTTGATTTCCTATTAAAATGAAGGCAGAGTCTCAGCCTAATTGCTAGCAGAAAGGTGTCTAATTTACATGAATGAGCTTATTAAAATGGACCCCCTTCTGAGCAATCTCATGAGACAGAGAAAGTGATTGAAGGATGGTCTGAAGAATTTCAAGAATGTCACACAAATTCCACAATATGTCATCAATTTTAAGTCCAGAGAAGACCATTAAATGATCTGGTCTGGCCCCCTGCATAACATACGCCTTAGCACTCTGCTGTCATTACATGTGCAATTTGCTACTGTTTTACTATTGTTCCACGAGGCTGTATTAGCACCTACTTAAAAAAAAAAGAAGAAGAGGAATTATGTCTTCTCTTTTATAGTGTAGTGAGAGCTCTGCTGGCTGCCTCTCTTGGCTGTTGAATAGTGCAGTAAGCACAGGGTGGTGAGAATTAATGTTCCCTTTCCCCCCATGCTGCCCCAAGCTAAAACAACCCTGTTAGTCAGGGATAGCCTAATAAACCAGAGAGATGAACTAACCAGGCATCTAGCCTTTTGAACTTATTACTAGCCATTTGTATTATATAAAAGCGACAGAGAAGAATGCAGAAACCCTGGGGCCAGACCAACGGATGGAAATGGGAAAAAACACAGCAGCCCTCTCGCAGTAAAGATGAAGGATTATTACTGTGCACCTTTTTACCATCTGGCCCCGGGTTTTAGTAGCTGAAGTGGGAGCAAGAACTGCATCACCTACCTTCCTTTCTAGAAGGAAAGAGAACCCTCATGCACCAAGTGTCTGTACATTAGATGTTTGCAATTTTTGTTTTTTACTGTTAATACAAGCTTCATCCTGTGGTTGTAGTTCTAAGAAGAAACACTGACTACACCTCCTGCTTGCCTCTTTCTGCTTCTTTTGCTTTGCTCCATGACTCGGGGAAGAGTAAGAGAAAATGAACCTCTCTACCATTCTCACTTGACACTCTGAGGAGGCACACCGTGAGAGAGACTCCGTTCACCACAGTGCCCAGCATGCCATTGGTGCTATAAGGAAGCCAGACTCCGGTCTGCCACCATGAGGGTGGGCAGCATGGGTGAATGTCAGGGGCTCCTCTACACTTGTGACCCTGCTCAAGGGTTTTTAGAACTTCATAAGTGAGCATAGCCCCTAATTCCTCCAGCTGTGTCAGAGAGAGTAAGGTGAAGGCAACACCATGTGAGAATGGCCAGGCATGGAGAGGCAGGACAATGCACTTTGACCCTAAAGGTGTGTAGGTTCTATGCTGTCATTAACAGATAGTTAAGGGTTAACGTCTCTTTTACCTGTAAAGGGTTAACAAGCAGTGAACCTGGCTAACACCTAACCAGAGGACCAATCAGGAGACTAGATATTTTCAAATCTCAGTGGAGGGAAGCCTTTGTTTTGGGGCTATTTCGCTGGGTCCTTTGTTCTCTCTTGGGATTAAGAGAAGCCAGACATGTACCAGATTTCTCCAATCTTACTGAAAAAGATTCTTAAGTTCCATATAGTAAGTGAGAGATAGAAAGTGGGTTAGATTTATGTTTGTTTTCTTTATTTGCAAATGTGTATTTTGCTGGAAGGATTTTAACTCTGTTTGCTGTACCTTGTATATTATGTTAGGGGGAGAGGGGTCCCTCTAATCTCTATAAACTAAAAGACCCTGTAACATTTTCCATCTTGATTTTACGGAGATAATTTCTACTTTTTTCTTTCTTTAATTAAAAGCTTTTCTTTTAAGAACCTGACTGATTTTTTTTATCTTGTGTAAGACCCAAGGGGAGGGGGGTCTGCACTCACCAGGGAATTGGTGGGAGAAAGGAGACAAGTGGGGGAGGAAAAGCCTGATTTCTCTCAGTGTTAGGATCACTGTCTCTCTCTCAGGGAGTGGTGAGGGGAAAAAGAGGAGGGGGAAAGTGAGTTCCCTTAGTTTTAGATTCACGGAGCATGAATCTGTAGTCTCTCCAGGGTAACCCAGGGAGGGGAAGCCTGGGAGAGGGAACGGCGGGGGAAAGGGTTTACTTTACACGTGTTAAGATCCAAGGGGTTTGGTTCTTGGGGTCCCCAGGGAAGGGTCTAGGGGCCAGAAAGTGTCCCAAAACACTATATTTTTGGGTCGTGGCTGCTCTATCATTTCTAAGCTAGTAATTAAGCTTACAGGGGTTCATGCAGGTACCCCATCTTTTGGACGCTAAGGTTCAGAGCGGGGAATCATACCTTGACACATGCCACACCTGGGTGTCACCAGGAAAAATTCCTCTCAGGAACCCCAAATGCAATATGGTTTCTTCTCATCTCCTCTGCTATGCCTGAGTATAGTATACATGTCTGGGTTTGTCTACACTGCAATTAAAAACCCATGGATGGCTTGTGCCTGCTGACTTGGCCTTGCAGGGCTTGGGCTACAGGGATGTTTAATTGCAGTGTAGATGCCTTTTAAGACCTGTGAGGGGGTAGGGTTCCATGGCTCATGCTGCAGCCCATGTATACTGCAATTATACAACCCCTTAGCCTGACCCTTGCAAGTTCAAGTCAGCTGCCACAGGCAAGCCACAAGTGACTAATTTCAGGGCAGACATACCCTCAGTCACAGGATGTTAGCAAACCTCCCTTTCAACATGCCTGAGGAGTTCAAAAGCTTCTAGGAGAGAGGTCTCAACCATTTTCTGTTGTAACTGGGGGTCACAGTAAGGAGAAGTTCAGAACTATTGATGACCTGTACAAGGTAGCCTGGCCTAGATAAATAATACCACTGAATAAAAATAACAACAATATCAAAGTGTGTGCCAGGCTCTCTCTGAAAACAGAAAATTAGGAGCTTTCAAAAAACAGATTTTCTTTTCTTGTCCATTCCCTCCAGGTGGAATGACCTCCCCAAACGGTCTTTGGTCCTGTTCACCCCAGCATGGCCACTAGGATGATCATGGGATAAGCTCAAGAGCTTTATCCTGTACTTAGTTGGAACTACCAACTGTCACTGAGGATGCCAGTCTTCCTGGTGCCCACCAGAAAGAGTTTCCTTGTATAAAAGTCCTTGTTCTACAACAAACTGGGATCTATTAGAAGAGCTCAGAGGTGGTGGGTTGCACCGTGCTGCAATCCAAGCTCCCTGGAGGCTGTCATCTGCTTCTTGTTCGGCCTGGAACTGTTCTCTTGATGCTGGAGAAACCAGTTCCTCACTGGATTGTGGACATGGGCTTGGTCCCTCTGGTAGCGATGCAGGTGATGGGGCTGTTTCTGTTGACTGTGAACCACTCTCCACTGGTGCACTATGTGATATTTCAAGCTCTGGCTGAGCCTCTTGTGTAGGGTTATCTGCTGCTGCTGCTGCCAGTGCAGGCTTGGTGGTGCCCCCTGGTGTTGAAGTTGTAGATGGGTTTGCAAGCGCTGGACTCAGTGCTGGCAATGGTTCTGGTGCTGGTTGCTTTGCCAGTTCCGGTTCTGGGACTGGGTTTGGCTGGGTCTCTGGGACTGGATCAACCACGGCTGTTGCAGTTGTTGGCAGGGGATCCAGTTCCACCAACTCTGTCTGGTCTCTGGTAACACAGACGGGGACCTAGTGAAAGACTCAGGAACAGGGATGGGGGTGAAAGTTTGCTTAGCTTGTCTGCAGGTGACCATTACACCCTCTTGGCTAGCTTCACATGGTTGGCCAAATCTTCCCCCAGCAGCATGGGAATGGGATAATCATCACAGACTGCAAAAGTCCACATTCCTGACTAGCCCTTGTACTGGACAGGCAACTCAGCTGTAGGCAAGTTTAAAGATTTTGACATGAATGGTTGAATAGCCACTTGGACCTCTGGGTTACGAATTTGGAGTCCACTGAGGATTGGTGGATAGCTGATACCTGTGCTCCAGTATCCCTCAACCCTGTAACCTTCTTCCCGCTCAAACTCACAGTTTCCCTTCGCACTAAGGTTATTTGAGAGGCATCTGGGCCTGGGGATCTTTGGTGTGATTGTGGTGTAATGAACTGCAGTCTGTTGGGGTTCTTGGGGCAGTTGGCCTTCACGTGCTCCAGCTCATTACATTTAAAACATTGCCCAGCTGACTGGTCACTGGTGTGAGGTGGGTTGCTGGTGACTGGTGTGGTGGGACGATAAGGTGTCTGGGTATTTTTTGGGGATGTAGGTGGGGCCTTGGGTTGCCCCCAGTGAAAGGACTTTGTTTCAGTTTTCCCCTTCTGATATTCGCTCCAACTGCTACTAGTTTTTTTCTTTTCTGCCACCTCCACCCATTTGGCTCCAATCTCCCTCGCCTCAGTTACAGTTTTGGGCTTCCCATCTAGGATGTACCTGTCTGTTTCCTCGGGAACACCCTCTAAGAACTGCTCCATTTACATTAGGAAGGGCAACTCTTCTGGAGATTTAACACTTGCTCCTGATATCTAGGCATCCCAATTTTTCACAATGTGGTAGGCATGTAAAGTAAATGACACATCTGGTTTCCACCTTAGGGCTCTGAACTACTCAGGTGTTAGCCTCATTCTGATTCTAGCCTTGTTTTTAAAAAGTTCGTAACTGTTCATGTGTTCCTTAGGCATTTTAGCCACCATCTCTGCTAAGGGTCCACAGAGCTGTGGCCTCAGCTCTACCATGTACTGGTCTGTAGAGATGCTGTACCCAAGGCAGGTCCTTTCGAAATTTTCTAAGAAGGCCTTAGTATCATCACCTCCCTTGTAGGTGGGGAATTTTTGGGGATGGGAAGCAGTACCTGGAGAGAGGTTGCTAGGGTTGTCTGGTGTATTTTGCCTAGCCCTTGCCCTCTCTAACTCCAGTTCATGATTCCTCTCTCTTTCTTTCTCCTCCATCTCTTTTTCCTTCTCCTCTTGTGGGCAGACTCACTGGCTTTCTCCACCTCCATAGCTCTCTTGTGGGCAGCCTCGTTGGCTTTCTCTGCTCTTTCAGCAGCTTCTTTCTTGAGTTGTTTTAATTTGAGCAGTTTCTTATGATTTTTTTCATTCTCTTGTGCTTCCAGTCTGGCCAGCTCTAGTTTATTAGCGGCATCACTGGTACTCATTTTCCTGTTTTCTTATGCTGGGTCACACCCCCTCTGCAGTTCAGTGAAACTGGGATGCACTCAGCTCAGGGGCTGCTTAGGGCTTGGCTACACTGGAGAGTTGCAGCGCTGGTGGTGGCTTTACAGCACTGCAACTCACTCACCATCCACACTTGCAAGGCACATCCAGCGCTGTAGCTCCCTGGATACAGCTCTGGCTGTACTCTACCTCTGCCTGGGGAATAACGACTGCAGCGCTGGTGATGCCACGCTGCTCCACCAGTGTGGCCGCCAAAAGCGCTGTTATTGACCTCCAGAGGTATTCAGAAGTATCCCAGAATGCCTGTTCAGTCACTCTGCTCATCAGTTCGAACTCTACTGCCCTGGCCTCAGGTGACCCGCCCTTTAAATGCCTCGGGAATTTTAAAAATCCCCTTCCTGTTTGCTCAGCCAGGTGCAGAGTGCAATCAGTGAATCTTTCCAGGTGACCATGCCTCCACGTGCCCCAGCATGGAGCAATGGCGAGTTGCTAGACCTCATCAGTGTTTGGGGGGAGGAAGCTGTGCAGTTGCAGCTGCGCTCCAGCCGTAGGAATTACGATACCTATGGGCAGATATCAAGGGATATGATGGAAAGGGGCCATGACTGGGATGCGCTGCAGTGCAAGGTTAAAGTGAAGGAGCTGCGGAGTGCCTATTGCAAAACCCGTGAGGGAAACCGCCGCTCTGGTGCTGCCCCCACGACCTGCCATTTTTACAAAGAGCTGGACGCGGTACTTGGAGGTGACCCCACCACCAATCCGAGGACCACGATGGACACTTCAGAGTGGGGGGTGGGGGGAGGAGAAGCAGAGGAGGAGGATGAGGGTGGGGGAGGAGGAAACCGAGATTGAGGGTACAGGGATAGGGGGGAGACACCCCGGAGTCCCAGGAAGCATGCAGCCAGGAGCTCTTCTCAAGCCAGGAGGAAGGTAGCCAGTCGCAGCAGCCGGTACTTGGTGAAGGACAAGCAGAGGAGTGGGTTCCTGGTAAGCGGCTTTTATTTTCAGGATGGAAATGTTTCTGGAGAGGAGAGAGGGTTAGGGCTGCATGCATGCATGCCTAGATGTGGAATAGCCCATTGATGTGGTCTATCACGTTGCGGTAATCGGCCTCGGTAATCTCTTCAACAGTTTCAGCAAGAGCGTGGGCAATGCGCTTGCGCAAGTTTATTGGGCCAGCCACTGTGGTCCTTGTCCCAGTCAGGCTAATGCGTCCGCGCCACTGGGCCGTGAGGGGTGGGGGGACCATTGCTGCACACAGGAAAACTGCATAGGGACCAGGGCAGAATCCGCATTGCTGTAGAAGGCCCTCCTGCTCTTCCCTGGTGACCCACAGTAGCGAGATATCTTCCAGGATCAACTCCTGTGGAAAATGTTGGGAGACTGTTCAGTGTAGGTGCCCCCTGCAGCTGTTTGATTTCCCCAACGCACAGAAACCCCAGTACAGCCCTGAAGCAATCATTCTCCCTTCCCAGGTGACCCGCAACAGAGAGATATCTTCCAGGATCAACTCCTGTGGAAAATGTTGGGAGACTGTTCAGTGTAGGTGCCCCCAGCAGCTGTTTGATTTCCCCAACGCACAGAAACCCCAGTACAGCCCTGAAGCAATCAGTCCCCATTACTCACCATTTCATGGCTCCTGTGGATTATGTGCGCTCTCTTTGGTATGGGAAAATTATGCTATTGTGAAGACTGTAAACTCCTTCACTGTGTGGGAATAACTGTCTGATGTGATATAAACAATGCTGCCTCTGTTAACTGTTGCCTTTTTTGCCTTTCTACAAGTAACCTTGAGTTCTCAGATGCCCACGTTATCAACAGCTGAAAGACTCCAAAACCTCCGGAAGAAACCGCGAAAAAGCAAAGACTACCTGCTGCAAGCAGTTATGGATCACTCTGCCAGAGAGAATCAAAAAGTGCAGGACTGGAGGGAAAGGGAAAGCAGGACCCACCAGAGAAATGCAGCGGCCAGGAAGAAAAGCACAAAGCAGCTGATAAGCATCCTGACGCGCCAAGCGGACTCTATCCAGGCGCTCGTAGCAATGCAGGCAGAGCACTACCATGCCAGCCCCCCGCCATCCGAAAGCTCTTTCCCTTGTGCCCCAATGTCAGCTCCAAACCCTCTTCTCCAGCATCCAGGTTCTTACCACCACCAGCTGCCTCCAACACCTGTACGTTCACCAACCAGCCATGAGAACTATGACCCTTACTCTCTGCACTCAACCTCCATCACCATGCAGTATAGGCATCTTGAAGTGCAGCAGTCATTGAACAGCACCCCAGACATATTCAAACCTGTGACTGCACAGTTCCCCACCACACTCCCCTGCCCTTTTAGGTTCCAACAATATTGTGTGTCTGTCAATAAAGTTATTTTCTTTTCAATAAATGAATTCTTGGCTTTGAAAAGAGTCTTATTGCAGAAAATCAAAAGATACCTTAGCTCAGGAAAGAAACAGGCACTGCAAATCACCTTTCCCCCAAGTCTAGCTTCCCATACAGAGATCTCCTATAAATGGCCAAAAGCAGACTCCACAGTTATTTGGCACCGGCTCAGCCTGTAGTTGAACCATTCCTTGCTCCTGTCAAGCTTCCCTATATACGGTTTCATGAGCCAAGGCATTAACGGGCAAGCGGGGTCTCCAAGGATCACAATGGGCATTTCTATGTCCCCTACTGCAATCTTCCAGTCTGGGAAAAAAGACCCTGCCTGCAGCTTCCTGAACAGGCCAGTGTTCCGAAAGATGCGTGCATCATGCACCTTTCCGGGCCAGCCTGTGTTAATGTCAAGGAAATGCCCACGGTGATCCACAAGCACCTGAGAACCATAGAGAAATATCCTTTCTGATTAACATACTCAGATGCTAGGTGGGGTGGTGCCAGAATAGGAATATGCGTCCCATCTATCGCCCCTCCACAGTTAGGGAAACCCATTTGTGCAAAGCCCTCCACAATGTCCTGCATGTTCCCCAGAGTCACGGTTCTTCTTAACAGGATGCGATTAATGGCCTGCAACCTTGCATCAAAACGATTCCAACGGTCGACTTTCCCACTCCAAACTAGTTCCCCACCGATCGGTAGCTGTCTGGAGTTGCCAGCTTCCACATTGCAATAGCCACCCACTTCTCCACCGGCAGGGCAGCTCTCAATCTCGTGTCCTTGCACTGCAGGGTGGGGGCGAGCTCAGCACACAGTCCCATGAAAGTGGCTTTTCTCATTCGAAAGTTCTGCAGCCACTGCTCGTCATCCCAGACTTCCATGACGATGCGATCCCACCACTCAGTGCTTGTTTCCCGAGCCCAAAAGCGGTGTTCCACAGAGCTGAGCATTTCCGTGAATGCCAGCAGCAATTTCGTGTCGTACGCATCAGGCGACTCACAATCATCGTCGGACTCCTCATCACTTTGGATTTTAAGGAATAGCTCAACTGCCAAACGTGATGTGCTGGCGAGACTCGTCAGCATACACCTCAGCAGTTTGGGCTCCATTTCACACAGAAATCACGCTGCACAGAAACCGTTGAGAGAGTCAAGATGGCGCCAAACGTGGACGGAAAAACAGGGATTACTGGGATATGAAGCGATGCATCACGGGGCGCTGGGACAGGAAGCAGAATGACCCGCACCCTCCCCACCCTTCCCACAACCCACAGCGCCAAAATGGGACGAGGTGCTCTGTGGGATAGCTGCCCACAATGCACCACTCCCAACCGCGCTGCAAATGCTGCAAATGTGGCCACACTGCAGCGCTTGTAGCTGTCAGTGTGGCCACACTCCAGCGCTTTCCCTACACAGCTGTACGAAGACAGCTGTAACTCCCAGCGCTGTACACCTGCAAGTGTAGCCAAGGCCTTAGTAAACGGAGACTTTCAGAGCATTCAGTGTTCAGTCTTTCTGGGTCTAAGCTAGCTATACCCAAGAGTTAGAAAGAAAATAAAAAAACAATTCAGCTTGTAAATTCCTTTTGCTATCTGCTTGCTCAGGGCTTGAAACTTTCCCTTAACAAAGACCCTTGTTAAAAAAACTTAACACCTCTGCCTTCAGGCAAAGAGAGAGAAGATCTGCATCTATTTTCAGCTCTGCTTTCTAAGCAGCTAAAAGGAGAAAAAAAAATCTTACTGGCTTTTGGTTTAAAATGATCCCACCCCTCTGCCACCATGTCAAGGATCCTTCCCCACTCTGAACTGTAGAGTACAGATGTGGGGACCCGCATGAAAGCCCACTAAGCTTATTTCTACCAGCTTAGGTTAAAGCCTGGTACTCTGCCACCACAAAGTGCTTTAACAAGAAACAGAGAAACGACCACTTGGAGTTCCTCTTCTCCCAAAATATTCCCCCAAGCCCTTACACCCCTATTCCTGGGTAAGCTTGAGAAATATCCCCCCAAACCCCTACCCCCCTTTCCCTGGGAAGGCTTGGTAATCCCCTCACCAATTAGTCCTGGTGAACACAGATACAAACCCTTGGATCTTAAAAGACTGAAAAATCAGTCAGGTTCTTAAAAGGAGAATTTTATTAAAAGAAAAGGTAAACTTCATCTTTGTAAAATCAGGATGGAAAATAACGTTACTGGGTAATCAGATTCAAAGAGCTCACAGGAACCCCCTCTAGCCTTAGGTTTAAAGTTACAGCAAACAGAGGTAAACCCTCTAGCAAAAGGAACATTTACAGGTTGAGAAAACAAAGATAAAACTAACACGCCTTGCCTAGCTGTTACTTACAGGTTTGAAATATGAAAGACTTATGCAGAAAGAATTGGAGAACATGATTGATATCCCTCTTAGTCCCAAGAACGAACACACCCCAAAACAAAGCGCACATAAACAAAAGCCTCCCCCCCCAGTTTTGAAAGTATCTTGTCCCCTTATTGGTCCTTTGGGTCAGGTGTCAGCCAGGTTACCTGAGCTTCTTAACCCTTTCTAGGTAATAGGATTTTGGTGCCTCTGCCCAGGAGGGATTTTATAGTATTGTCTACAAGAGGGTTGTTACCCTTCCCTTTCTAGTTATGACATAGGGACTTTCAAAAAACAGACTTTCTTTTATGAGCAACTTGCAAAATACCATACTCTCCATCCAATATATTTGCTTACATAATTTAGACCATGATCTCTGAATACTTTCTCTGCTATGCCACATATATGTTACTTAGTAAACTGAGAAGGTCGATTCTGCTTTCTTTATAGGAGCTTGTTCTGCATAGCCAATAAAAGATTGCCAATTTTGCAAGCATTTGCAGTATGTGTGAATTTCTTTTTAGATGAGTAAGCATTTCCACAGCCAAAATTCTCCGTTCTTTGTTGAGCCATTTGTTTCTTTTCAGAGAGACGGGAGGTGAACCAGTCCAAGGCAGCAGTGAGTCTTCCAACTGTCAGTTAAATAACAGACCAGGGTCATTCTCTTTTCTTCCTTTGGATTCAGAGCATTCACACCTAGTGGAGCAAGTCTGTTTTCACCCTGCTTCCTCAGTGGGTGCATCTTCCCCCTTTCTCTGTTCAATTTCCCTTTCTCATTTTGTAGGACTTTTATGTATCTCTTCTATGATCTTCTGTTTCCATGCGTCATCGTCATCATCATCATTAATTATTCTACAGCACAAAAAAAGTGTGATAGATGCTTTACAGGACACATAAGAAAACATAGTCCCTGCACCTTAGTGCTTGCAGTCTAAGATCCTGCAGTTTGTCAGCTAGGGATGAACTGCTGCACTCAGATGGAGCTGCACTGAAGTCTGCTTACAGGCAATTAATTGTAGGATTGGGCCCTAAATATTACACCTGATGCAGCCAAGGATGATAAAAACCAGTATTAATGGGAAGGGGCATGGACATATGTTATTCTCTAGCAATCTATTAATGCAGTAGTAATGTTAGAGCAGTTATTATGGGGATCACGAATAACTAAATTTTCAGAAGGGACAGCCTGGATATAATAAAATATTAAGAACAATACTTAGCTATTTTAAAACATGTTTCATCAGTCAATGTCAAAGCACTTGACAAAGGAGGTCAGTATCATCATCCCCTTTTTTTGCAGATGCGGAAATTGAGGCACAGAGAGGGGAAGTAACTTGCCTGAGGTCAGCAACAAAGTTGGGACTAGAACTCTGTGTCTCCTGGATTGCAGTCCAGTACCAACAGGCAACACTGCTCTTCCTCTTAATTGATATCTCACTTAATCAATTCCTTACCATGGCCGGAGCCTCGGGCACTGGTGCATCTCAGTCCCGCCTGTTCTCTGCATGTGACAAGGGAATTCTTTGGTCTAACTGTGGTTGTTGGGCTTGCTGAGAAGATGGCCAGGCTCGTGAAATACAGGAAGTCTGATTAGATGATCAGATGGTCCCTTCTGCGTTTAGACTCCATGACCTAAATCTGCAGCTACTTTCTTCAAGACACTCAAAAATACTCGGTTGCTGTTTTGTTGTTGTTGTTGTTACACTGTTCACAACTGCAGATACCTTCATTGTTCACCTCTATTTAGATCATTTACACATATTGTACTGGAAATTTCTGTATTATCACATTGTATTATATAGGGGGCCTGATTCCAATCTCTCCCAGTTTTACAGTGATGTAAGACCCCTGAATGCAACACTGCTTTGCATTTAGAATTAGCCCCATAACATTTAGTAGTATATTTTCATTCAGTCAATGGCAAGGGAAAAGTGCAGCTAGGAGTTCATAGCATTTATTTCTGGCTGCTTATTTTATTCTAATTATAGTATGTGGTAAGAATAAAAAAAAGAATAGGAATTTGAGTTCACAAAGATTTTATTATTATGAATAGCTTGAATTCCACTTTGGCAAATGACACTGTAAAACCATGAGGACATCATGCAGGATTTCTCATTTCCCTTCAGAATGGACCCAGGTACCTTACAGAACAAAGCACTTGATGATCTAGAGCTGACAGAACCTGATGCCGACGCACTTGGCTTTCCATGTTTAGGAATTAGGTGGATCTAAAAGTTCAGGAAGCAGCACTGCTGTGATGTTAGCATGCAGACTGATGACTCAGCAGAAAAGGAATTCATGTCTAAATCTGGCATGCGGGAGAGTACATGTCCACTGTTTTAAAATCCAGGTTTCTAAAGTAAGAGCACCAGAAAGATGTAGACAAACTCGAAGGAATTCAGAGAGGAAGAGCAAAGAACTAAGGGCTAAGGTTTAGGATGAAAAAGTTAAGTTATATAAAGCATGTCTGAATAACACCTAAGATAGGGACACGACAACCAACTTCAAGTAATGAAAGGTTTATATATCACCAACGGAAAGGGATTGTATATGTTTATATAAGGGGTTGGGGGAAACGAAGGTAAGACTAGGAACATGGAATGAACCTGAGGGAAAAACAAACTTTCATCTAAAAATCATTAACAACTCTGTATAACATTTAGTTCTATCAGGCTGTGGAATCGTCTTTCACGGAAAGTAGTGGAAGGTCCATCAACAGAAAATGTCTTGTAGGAAACAGTCCTGCAATGTTTAAATGACACAAGTAAAGCGGGTGCATATATGAACTAGAACCAACGTATTTGCTTCTTTGATGCTTTTGTCCAAAGATTCTTTCAGATTTATGCACTTCCACAGACGGGCCTCTCCAAGTCTGACTACATTAAGTCTCATAAATAATCAGGATCCTGAATAACATTAGGCCATTAAACAAAAACCAAAATACGTGAATTACACTTCCTCTGGATAGTCTCCAAACCTTTTACTCTTTTTACGAAAATAAAATTTCCTTGCTCAAGCGTGAGAGGCAAACACTTAGCATTTTCCAATTCACTTTGAGGAACATCTTGGTTTTTTAGTCATGATTTGCAACTGCTTCCTGTCGCAGGACATAATAGGATTCAGACGTCACTTTGGGGCCTGGGGATCTAGGAACTTATCTTCATATCCCCAGAGGGGGGAAAAAAGCAACATGCAAAAGCCAGGCAGAAAACTCCAGAAGTTTGAATTTATAGGATATTCTGTACATTGTTCTGTGGCAGGTGAGTTAATTACTAACAGAATGGCAAAGACTTTTTCCCTCCCAACCTGCTGATGGTCCAAGATCTGTGTGGATTTCCTATGATTCTCAAGTCATCCAGTGAAGATTAGTTTTTCCTAACTGGTCTTCTCCAGTGGAAAACCATGATCCTGCTAGGTTTCCACTAGTGATGGCCATAGATTCTACTTTCCAGAGGACATTAATACAGGTATGTAAAATATTTTTATGCTGAAATAGCCTTAGATTACTGTAGGGGGGAAGGGTCTATGCTGCAGGAAGTAGTGATCTTACCACCTATGATCCCCCAAGTTTCCCATCAAACCAGGGGACCCCAATTCTGTGGTTTACCTGCAAATAAGTTTCTATTGAGAGAAAGGGAGCATTCTGTTGAGCTTCCACTCTCCTGACATGACCCTCATCTCACTACAGATCTGTTCTAATGTATTTATCTCCCTGCTGCCAGCAGAACTGGAGGTGAGCCTAATTTTGCTCCTGGAGTTCTCAGAACAGGAAAAAACTCATTTCAAAGTCATCTCAGGGTCTGTGAGAATATCCCCCATTGGAGTAGTCTGAGAATCCAATTAATGAGCTAAGTTTTGTAGGCTTGGTGGGGCTCCTTTGGAAATATACCCGGGTGGGATGTTTTCATGGACATGGACGAGGGGCTGACTAACACAGCAGCCCATGGTGCATCTTCATTTTTTTGGTGCTCTCTGCAGAGGCATAAAGATTTCAAAGACTCAGAGAGCGGAGGAAGAAAACCTCTATATGAAGGAAAACAGTGAAATATTTTCGGTCACTGCTAGCAACAAAAGAGCCTTTCAAGGGCAAAAGGAAATATGTTAAGAAGCGAGCTTAAGGAAGCAGTGAAATCTCACACACAATCATGGTATGCTTAGTCCTGTCCCCCAAATGGCCGCTGTGTACTCTCTCCCTTTCTGGGAAACATATCCCATATAATGAAAACATATCAGATGGACATTAATGAGCTTCAGTGGGCTCATTTTCCCTATGCTGTTGCCAGCACTGAACCTTTGAAATGTGTAGCTGAGTAAAAATAATATAGGGGATATTAGTCCCCCATAGGCAGCAACTGAGCATGAATCTCAGCCTTGTGCAGCTAGCCCCCCATTATCAGCAATGAAGGATAATTGTGCAAACCCTACCAGCATGAAGGGGTAGACATTAAACTCTGCAGGTTCTTTCAAAGTGGAATTTACCCCCGCAGTGTGCAGAGGGCCAGCACAAGCCTACACACCACTGAAATCCCATTTGAGACCCCAAATGGGACTTAGTGGGATTTAAATGATGCATAAGCTTTGGGTTAGGCCTCTGTGCAGGGCTGAATTGCACCCTGAGCCATTAATGGAGTAGTAAGTGGGTGTGTTTCATAGAACGAGACATAATGTGTCACTGACATGATGCTGCCAATTCCACTGCCGTAAAAGTTGCTACCTTCATATTCCCTGCAGCTGGAATCACTACGCACTTTGGTTAGCTGGGCAAGGTCACCCCAGAGTCCGTTACTTTCCATTATTATAAGTTTTTTTAAAAAATCCTTCCCATTTCCAGCAGACAGAGATACCTGGTTTACAGGAAACCCAAACATTGGTAGTTGCCTTGTGTCACTATATAGACAGGAGATTTATCTACTGTGCACACACACAGCCCTGATTTAGCATGAGAGGGACAGAAAGGTACCAAACCAGAACTAAAGCACATGGTTTTTCTTGTATTGGCCTCTGTAAACTGGAAAAATGCATGATATAGTGTAAGACTTCCACACCTACTATTCATGGGACAGACATCAATTTTATTCTAGTGCAGATAATACCCACGTACTCATGTCAAAGATACTGAGAAGGTAGGAATAGGCTGCATAAATGCTGGCTGTGCAACTTAGACCAAACTATGCCTTCAGCTGCCCAGGCTGACCATGCACATTATTATTAATCAATTGGCACTTTATGTTCATCTGTCTTTGTTTCATAGATTTTAAGGCCACAACAGACCACTATGATCAACTAGGCTGACTGCCTGCACTGCACAGACCACAGAATCCCAATCAGTGATTCCTGCCTCAAGCCATATCACTTGTGGTTAAGTTAAAATATAGCTCTTAGGCTCGTAGTCTTGATTTAGAGACACCAAGTGCTGGACAATTAATTTACCACATCTCTTGGCAACCTATTCCAGTAGTTCTACCTTGAACCACTTCCCCCTTTTCAGCATGTGTCTGTCTTCATGTAGAGGGCTCAGCAAGTGGCCCTTAGGAAGATGAAAACACCTGGTGAAAGTAAACACAGAGATCCAGTAAATGTTTGCCTCTTAGATCCCAAGCAAAACCCTGGCTGCTGACCAGCAACTAAGCAGGTGGCAAACTCTAATGGTTCTCTTTCCCCTTGCTTCCTTTTAAACTTTCTTTCTCATACCAACTCCCCCCTCATTCCTTCCATTTCCCCCTCTCCCTGTTCCTATCCCAACATCAGCAACCACAAAACACACAACTAGCTCAGCTGTGCCAATCATCACCACATACATTTGCTTGGGTGTTATTTTCTCACCCTTGTCCCTTTGTCTCCTCTTGTGTCTTTCAGATGGTGAAGCTCACTGAAGCAGGGATTATGGCCCAGGTCCTCAAAGGTAGCTAGGAGCCCCTCTGCCATGAATCCAGTGCCTAAATACTAGGCCCGTGTCCTTATCGGCATTTGTGTAATGCATAGCACAATGGGACCCTGCCCCTGCCTGGGAAGTATACTAATAGAAATGTTATATAATAATTATAATAATAAACACCTATCCCTGTGGTTCACAGCTTGAGATGCACTCTGCTGTCCACTAAGGAATCTGAGAAGCAGGCTGAGCCAATGTTTGCGTTCAGAGAGCTGACACACTTCTTTGAGGTATCTGGTGGAGTTTGTTCAAGTCCACTAAATCCTCTTATCTGGATTGTCTTTCTGAATACAGTCAGTCATCCAGCAGCACTTCATCTTCTCTTCGCACTGACAATCCAGGCATTATTGTGAGGCACATTCATTATGGGGACAGACTCCATTATGTTGGGTGTTTGCAGAGCACGGCTTAACCTCGGGTGATGAGCTGCATCTCAGACAACAAGCCTAGGTAAAGTAGGGCTCATGCTTACAGGAACAAACCCTGAAGCCCCTACTTAGTGTCTGTAAGCTCACCTCTGCCAGCTCCTTCTTTCTCTTCACAGAGTGAGGGGGCTGTGTGAGCTCATCTCTCACAGCCATGGGATGAGGAGGTGCATACTTTTCCTTTGCCCCCTGCCCCCATGCTGCTCTGCCATCCCCTCCCCTGCAAATCTTTGCTCCCCTCCACACAGGGCAGCAGAGGGGAGTCAGTGAGATTTCCCTCCCTCCACTAGCTGTGAAAGTAGGGTGTGGGTTCAGTGGCTGTCTGCTGGAGTGCAGCATTAGTTGTGCTGTTCATCATGGGCCTGATCCATCCCTCCTGGGAGCCAATGGCAGTCTCTTCATTTACACCAACGGGAGCTAGAGCAATCCCTATTTACACATCCTTCTCGCTTTGCTTTATCTCTTGTTATACATGGTAATAATCTTGTCAGCGGTGTGACTAATGTGGGGAAAAAGGTGGGCCAGTCCTGGGGCTGATTTTTATCCTAAAGCCATCAGTGATCTATCTCATTGTTTGGATTTTATATGCCATTTGAACAGGAAACTCCTTCTGATGCCCTCTAATTTAGATCACCCATAAAATGTTGTCCACTGTCCTTTAACGTATGTGCCACATAGTGCGTCAGTGCTGGGCTTCAATTCCACCACTTCCTGGCTCCCTCTCATCCCACCAGCTGCTTCTTTAACTCAATCTACATGTTGCTAGATATTGATATTTTAAGACAACTTGCATTGCTGTCCGTTGATTTTAGTCCAGATTTGCTTGGTCTAGGCTTATTTTTCAGAATGGATCTTCCATTTAAGGTAATTCCCAGTCTTTTTAATCTCTCCTCCTATGGAAGCTGTTCCATACCCCTAGCCATTCTTATTACTCTTCTCTGCACCTTTTCCAATTCTATTATATCTTTTTTTGAGATCAGGCACCAGAACTGCACTCAGAATTGAACGTGTTGGCATACCATTGACTTATACAGTGGCATATTAGCTTTCTTGACTGCCACTGAACTGAGTGGATATTTCCAGGGAACTATCCATGATAACGCCAAGATCTCTTTCTTGGGTAGTAACAGCTAATTTTGACCCCACTGTTTCGTATGTATAGTTGGAATTATTTTTCCATGGTGCATTACTTTGAATGTCAACATTTAATTTCATCCGCCATTTTGTCACCCAGTTTAGTGAGAGAGCAGGCTGCAAAATGGACAAATGAGATCATATGGGAAAAACTGAAACTTTTATTTTTTCCGCTGGTTCTCAGCTCTATTTCCTGGAGGGAAAGTCAGGATCTAGTACAATTAAGTGATTCAGGTATTTAAAGCCGTGCATCTGAGGCCCAAGTGAATCCTTTCACTTTGGCAAGGTCTTGTTATGGATCCTGTGGTTCTCCGTGCTGCTGTTTCTGTGGGGATGAAGGGCTATGATAATTTGTGGTCCGACAAACAGCCCTGGGGGCATTCAAGTGGTGTCACCACTGCTTGAGCCTGTACAGATTATCTGATCTCCTCCCAAAAGGATATTGTTTGATGGCATCTCAAGCTGCAATGACCTCTGGAGAGTTTGTGTCGACCAGTGTCACCTAGTGAGGGGGAGCTAGTTACAGTGTTTATCCCACTTTTAATGAATTGGCTTCTCTGCTCGTGGCTTTCCTGGTGTCATCGCATTCTCATTAGGAGACGCAGAAAAGCAATATTAGAGTGCACCTTTCACTCCTGGAATGTGCTGTTGGCTTCTAATGAATAGGACTCTGAGGACATGAAGGGGATTGAGAAAGAGAGAGAGAAAGAGCTGTCAGAGGCAAAAGAGGAAGACTGAGACTGAGGGATGAACGGGGAAGGAGGGAGGATGAGAGATCTGGGGAACTGTAACAATGGGCACAAAGGGCCAGGTCCTGGAACGTGCTCCCATGGAAGTTGAAAGAAATTGAGGTTGCTCAGCATCTTGCAGGATTGTGTTCAAAGTGAATGAAAGTATCCAAAATGGCATGGGAACTACAGTGTACATTGTGCCTTCTCTAACACAGAGCACAAGCACTGTGGCGAGGCTTTGCCAGGGCCACATATAGCCGTGACTGGGATCGTTGCTGCTCACAAAAGTGCTGCGCAAGCAAGAGTAACAGTGAAGGGAAGCAACCGGGCAGATCAGGGTTATGCCCCCTGCATTGACAGCGTGACAAGGCAGCAGAGCACCAGGAGATCTGCGGAATCTGGGACAGCATGACTGTGCACAGGCTGAAGTGGGTCATGGAAGTGGTCCCAAGGAGCACATGGCATGTGTGGGGCTGTGTGATGACTATGCTGTGGCTGCCCCTTTAACCTCTGCCTGGGGAAGGCGAGCACTGAACTAGGGACTCAACGGGGCTGGGCTCAGTTGCCAGCTCTGCTGCATACTCACCATGTGATACTTGGCAAGTCAATGAACCTCACTGTGCCTCAGTTCCCAGTTTGCAAAATCAGATCAAAATCTCCCACCCTTTGTCTGTCTTGTCCATTGAGATTGCGAACTCCTTCAGGCAAGCTCTGTCTCTGATTATGCCTTCGTCCAGCTTCTAGCACAGGGGTGGGCAAACTATGGCCCGTAGGCCACTTCCGGCCTGTCAGACCATTTAATCTGGCCTTCAGCTCCAGACGGGGAGCTGGATTGGTCATTTTCTCTGCTCTGGCGCTCCAGCCGGGGAGCAGGGTTGGCGGTTTGCCCCAGTTTGTGCGGCTCCCAGAAAGCAGCTGGCATGACCCTCCGCCGGCTCTGACGTAGTAGGTGGAGGTGTACCCTGGCGGTTTTGCATGCTGCCCCGTCCGCAGGCACTGCACTCACAGCTCCCATTGGCCACAGTTATGTGTACTGTGCAGAGCCGTCTGGCTGCACCTGGAGCTGGAGGGGGAACATGCTTCTGGGAGCTGCTTGCGGTAAGTGCTGCATGGAGCCTGCACCCCTGAGCCCCACCTCCACTCCCCCGGATCCCAATCCCCTGCCACAGTCCTGATCCCCCTCCTGTCCTCTAAACCTCTCGATCCCAGCCCTGAGCCCCCTCTTGTACCCCAACCCCCCATCCCTAGCCATACACCAGAGCCTGCACCCTCACCAGAGCCCTCACCCCCATGTGCCCCAACAGCTTGCCCCATCCCTGATCCCCCTCCCGCCTCTGAACCCATCGGTTCCAGCCTGGAGCCCCCTCCTGCACCCCAAACTCCTCATCCCCAGCTCCACCCCAGAGCCCTCACCCACCCCGGCGCCCCCTCCCACAGCCTGAACTCCTAATTTTTCACTTTGTTTTGTGAGTGGAGCTTGGGATAGTGGCACCACCTTTTTAGTTCCACTCTGACCTCTGCCCCAAAGTAACTTTAACCACACTACAGGTCTCTTGCCCTTATTGTTACACCACACTCTGTTTTCCCTTCCCAAGCCAATCTTTCCCCTGAAAATCACTGCATTTCCCTGCCATTTGTCCTTACGGAATGTGCTACTGGGGCTCTGTGGCTAGCAGGGCTGGCTCCAGGCCCCAGCGCGCCAAGTGCATGCTTGGGGTGGCATGCTGCTGGGGGCGCTCTGCTCATAGACTCATAGACTCTAGGACTGGAAGGGATCTCGAGAGGTCATCGAGTCCAGTCCCCTGCCCTCATGGCAGGACCAAATACTGTCTAGACCATCCCTAATAGACATTTATCTAACCTACTCTTAAATATCTCCAGAGATGGAGATACCACAACTTCCCTAGGCAATCTATTCCGGTGTTTAACTAGCCTGACAGGTAGGAACTTTTTCCTAATGTCCAACCTAAATCTCCCTTGCTGCAGTTTAAGCCCATTGCTTCTTGTTCTATCATTGGAGGCTAAGGTGAACAAGTTTTCTCCCTCCTCCTGATGACACCCTTTTAGATACCTGAAAACTGCTATCATGTCCCCTCTCAGTCTTCTCTTTTCCAAACTAAACAAACCCAATTCCTTCAGCCTTCCTTCATAGGTCATGTTCTCAAGACCTTTAATCATTCTCATTGCTCTTCTCTGGACCCTCTCCAGTTCCTCCACATCTTTCTTGAAATGCGGTACCCAGAACTGGACACAATACTCCAGTTGAGGCCTAACCAGCGCAAAGTAAAGCGGAAGAATGACTTCTCGTGTCTTGTTTACAACACACCTGTTAATGCATCCCAGAATCACATTTTTTTTTTTGCAACAGTATCACACTGTTGACTCATATTAAGCTTGTGGTCCACTATGACCCCTAGATCTCTTTCTGCCATACTCCTTCCTAGACAGTCTCCTCCCATTCTGTATGTGTGAAACTGATTGTTCCTTCCTAAGTGGAGCACTTTGCATTTATCTTTATTGAACTTCATCCTGTTTACCTCAGACTATTTCTCCAATTTGTCCAGATCATTTTGAATTTTGACCCTGTCCTCCAAAGCAGTTGCAATCCCTCGCAGTTTGGTATCATCCGCAAACTTAATAAGCGTACTTTCTATGCCAACATCTAAATCGTTGATGAAGATATTGAACAGAGCTGGTCCCAAAACAGACCTCTGCGGAACCCCACTTGTTATACCTTTCCAGCAGGATTGAGAGCCATTAATAACTACTCTCTGAGTATGGTTATCCAGCCAGTTACGCACCCACCTTATAGTAGCCCCATCTAATTTGTACTTTCCTAGTTTGTCTATAAGAATATCATGCGAGACTGTACCAAATGCCATACTAAAGTCTAGGTATATCACATCCACCGCTTCTCCCTTATCCACAAGGCTCGTTATCCTATCAAAGAATGCTATCAGATTAGTTTGACACGATTTGTTCTTTACAAATCCATGCTGGCTATTCCCTATCATCTTACCACCTTCCAAGTGTTTGCAGATGATTTCTTTAATTATCTGCTCCATTATCTTCCCTGGCACAGAAGTTAAACTAACTGGTCTGTAGTTTCCTGGGTTGTTTTTATTTCCCTTTTTATAGATGGGCACTATATTTGCCCCCTTCCAGTCTTCTGGAATCTCCCCCGTCTCCCATGATTTCCCAAAGATAATAGCTAGAGGCTCAGATACCTCCTCTATTAACTCCTTGAGTATTCTAGGATGCATTTCATCAGGCCCTGGTGACTTGCAGGCATCTAACTTTTCTAAGTGATTTTTTACTTGCTTTTTTTAATTTTATCTTCTAAACCTACCCTCTTCCCGTAAGCATTCACTATATTAGACATTCCTTCAGACTTCTCAGTGAAGACCGAAACGAAGAAGTCATTAAGCATCTCTGCCATTTCCAAGTCTCCCGTTACTGTTTCCCCCTCCTCACTGAGCAGTGGGCCTACCCTGTCCTTGGTCTTTCTCTTGCTTCTAATGTATTGATAAAAAGTCTTCTTGTTTCCCTTTATTCCCATAGCTAGTTTGAGCTCATTTTGTGCCTTTGCCTTTCTAATCTTGCCTCTGCATTCCTGTATTATTTGCCTATATTCGTCCTTTGTAATCTGACCTAGTTTCCATTTTTTATATGATGCCTTTTTATTTTGTAGGTCACTCAAGATCTCGTGGTTAAGCCAAGGTGGTCTTTTGCCACATTTTCTATCTTTCCTAACCATTGGAATAGCTTGCTTTTGGGCCCTTAATAGCATCCCTTTGAAAAACTGCCAACTCTCCTCAGCTGTTTTTCCCCTCAGTCTTGATTCCCATGGGACCTTACCTATCAGTTCTCTGAGCTTACCAAAATCCGCCTTCCTGAAATCCATTGTCTCTATTTTGCTGTACTCCCTTCTACCCTTCCTTAGAATTGCAAACTCTATGATTTCATGATCACTTTCACCCAAGCTTCCTTCTACTTTCAAATTCTCAACGAGTTCTTCCCTATTTGTTAAAATCAAGTCTAGAACAGCTTCCCCCCTAGTAGCTTTTTCAACTTTCTGAACTAAAAAGTTGTCTGCAATGCAGTCCAGGAACTTATTGGATAGTCTGTGCCCCGCGGTGTTATTTTCCCAATATATATCTGGATAGTTGAAGTCCCCCATCACCACCAAATCTTGGGCTTTGGATGATTTTGTTAGTTGTTTGAAAAAAGCCTCATCCACCTCTTCCACCTGATTAGGTGGCCTGTAGTAGACTCCCAGCACGACATCACCCTTGTTTTTTACCCCTTTTAGCCTAACCCAGAGTTTAAAGCCCTTCTTACTAGGTTAGCTAATCTGTGTGCAAATAAGGCCTTTCCCCTCCTCGAAAGGTGAACGCCATCTGTGCCTAGCGGTCCTTCCTCAAATAGCATCACGTGGTCGAGGAAGCCAAAGCCCTCCTGGCGACACCATCTTCGCAGCCTGGCATTCACCTCCACAATGCATCTGTCTCTGCCCGGGCCCCTACTTTCAACAGGAAGAATCGAAGAGAATACCACCTGCGCTCCAAACTCCTTACCCCGTACTCCCAGAGCCCTGTAGTCACTCTTGATCTGCTCAGTGTCACACCTCGCAGTATCATTTGTGCCCACATGGATGAGTAGCATGGGGTAGTAGTCAGAAGGCCGGATAATCTTCGACAATGCCTCTGTAACATCTCGGATACGGGCCCCTGGCAGGCAGCATACCTCCCGGTCAGGGCGACAGATGGGTGTCTCCGTCCCCCTCAGCAGAGAGTCTCCAACCACCACTACCCTACATTTCTTATTATCAGTGGTGGCAGCAGACCTCCCAGCCTTAGGGGTACGAGGCTTCGCCTCCTTAACTGTTGGGGGTGATTCCTTCTCTCCTGTATCAAGAAGAGCATAACGGTTATCTATTACCACAGCAGGAGGGTTCGCAGCTGGGGTGGAGCACTGCCTGCTGCCAGAAGTAACCAGCTGGCTGTGTCCACCCTGAGCCATCTCCTCCTCCACTGGTGTGTCAGATATACCCTGAGCCATCTCCTCCTCCACTGGTGTGTCAGTAGTCCTGTGATCTGGGACAGCTACATCAGCTGTCTCCACATGGATACTGTCCAAGAATTGCTCATGGATATGGATGTTCCTCAGCCTAGCCACTTCCTCCTGTAGCTCTCCCACCTGCTGCCTGAGAGATTCCACCAGTAGGCACCTTTCACATTGGATGCCACCCCCAGCCTGGATATCAGTAAGTGGAAATTGCAAATTATAGTCTTTGCAAGCCCACACCAGAATCTGAGTAAAAGCATCCATGCTTTGGTGCTCTGTATGGCTACAGGCGCAGGTGGAGGAGACAGAAGCAGTGCTGGCACAGGTGTTGCGGGTCCTCCTCACCATTGTAAGCCTCCCTCTTTCAAACTCTCTCGAATTCCCGTCTGCAGCTCCCGGTCCGCTCTGCTCTGCTTTAAACAGAAAGGTTTAGGATGGGGCTTGGTTTATAGGTTCAGGGGACCAATGGGTCACGGATGAGACCGACAAGGGACCTGCACTCCCTTCCTACTTCCCTTCCAAACTCCCTTGCGAAACTCCCTGTTAGCAGCTCCTGGTCGCTAAGCTCCCTGGTCGCTTATGCGCAGCTTTATACAGCCCTGGCCTGAGTGAATGCCCCGCCCACTGGTTAAGGCTCAGCCAATTACCAGAGGCTTCTAGCTTTCAAAACTTCCTTGGTAGCTCCGCCTCCAACTGCCAGCTACAGCACACGGTCCTTCAAGCAAACAAACCAGACAGACTGACAAACACAAGCTCAGCACACAGCAAGTAACCCCCAAACACAAACACAAACACTGCAGACAGTCACTTACCCCACAGATGCTGTATGTGGTCCTCCTTCACCTGGAGAACTCCCTTGCGAAACTCCCTGTTAGCAGCTCCTGTTCGCTAAGCTCCCTTGTCGCTTGTGCGCAGCTTTATACAGCCCTGGCTTGAGTGAATGCCCCGCCCACTGGTTAAGGCTCAGCCAATTACCAGAGGCTTCTAGCTTTCTAGCTGGTCACCGGGAGGGCGGCAGGCGGCTCTGGTGGACCTTCCGCAGGCGTGCCTGCAGATGCTCCACCGGAGCTGCAGGACCAGCGGACCCTCCGCAGGGATGCCTGCGGGAGGTCCACCGGAGCCGCTGGACCGGCAAGCGGCAGAGCACCCCCCACAGCGTGCTGCTGTGCTTGGGGCGGCGAAATGGCTAGAGCCGGCCCTGGTGGCTAGGGTGACCAGACTGCAAGTGTGAAAAATTGGGACGGGGGTGGGGGGTAATAGAAGCCTATATAAGAAAAAGACCCCAAAATCAGGATTGTCCCTAAAAATTGGGACATCTGATCACCCTATCTGCAGCTTGAATCCCCTGCACAAAGCCCCTGTGCAGTTGTATCACCTGGAGACACACAGGTGCATGCAGCTCTGCATTGCAAGATACTTGTCTTACTTGAATCTAATCAAATCTGTTCTAATACATTCATCGCCAGGGCATCTGAGCCCTCAGTGCATCAGAGCTCTCAGTGCACGCAGGCACCATTTGAGGAAATCAGAGGGTGTCGGACTTTTGGCAAAGGGCCATGCCCCTTTTTGGTGTGGCTCTGCACTCTGCAAGACCAGGGAGTGAAGCCGGTGTGAAGCTGAGCCTGCATCATGGGAACCAAGGGCAATCATCACAGGCTGAAGGATTTGGGTGTATTTGCCTGTCTTTGTCCAAATACAAGCAGCTTTGACTGCATTCATCCTTGTTTGTGCAACTGATGGAACAATCACGTTCACACAGTGCAACAGAAATGTGTGTGTTCGTGTGTGCACGTGCATTTGTGTGTGTATGTGCACATATGTGCATGCAGGTCTTGGTTAATCCTGTGGCTAAGCATAGCGCATGCTATTGACATGTCGTTGCCAGGAAACCAGGCAATAGCTCATACCCACAAGACAGTAACCAACACCCAATCTCAAAATATGCCTTTGTCACATCCGGAAGGTGCAATGCTGGCTCACTTTGTTACCACTTCCCCTCCTCCCTTCCCCCAGGGCCGGGGGAAATATGACAAGATTTTACCAATCTTTCAAATCACAGATGTATACAAAAGCCTAGGTTAAGAGTTGTTGAAAAGTGCCATTACTCTACCTAAAGATACAGGGGCAAATGTGTAGCTGGTGTAAATTGGCACAACTCAATTATCCTGAGTGGAGCTATGCTGATTAACGCCCGCTGAAGAAAGGGCCCTGATGTATTAATTTAGATGGGGTAAATGGGTCCAAAGAATCAAAGTTGTTAACATAACCCCGTCACCGTCTAGCATTAAACAGATTTAAACAAGGATTGAGGACTGATACACAGACACTTCTGCCTGCCTAGTACCATGGCAAATACACTTTTAAAATTCCTTTATAACCTTGTAGGAAAGATACAGCAAAGAAGGGAAAACAATTAAAGCATTTGAAATGTAAAGCATAAGATAAGGCTTTCATTTTAACAACTACCCTTTAGCTGGAGAGAATTTTTAGAAGGAAAATCATCCTTGTTTGACAGTCATTTACATAGCGCCAAAGACAGTAATATCTGTCCTTTTGGAGGAAAAGAAAAGAAGTTACTTAAGATGGGCTGGAGCTGTCCTTCCTGCTCTTGTTAAAGTCTGAGCCCGTTTCCTAGAAGACAAACACACACACAAAGGAGAAAGAAAAGACTAGCAAAGATAGAAAATGCAACTTGCACTTTGCAGCCTCATTGCTGGAGAACCACAGCACTTATCAGCCACTCTGAGATCTGGCAAACTTGTACCAGAATTGGGTTGTTTAGGGCATTGCTTTTAGCTGCCTCTCTCTGGCCCAGTCTGACCAGGACATCTTTTAACGATTAGAATGAAGACGTGGGGTCACAGGGGAGATGGTGGGGTGGGCAGCCATGATGGTGAACCTCGTTCCAGTGATCAATTTTTCTCCTCAAAGTCTCTTACTTTAAGGACCCCAACAGGGAGCGATAGGTGAAAAAGCCCATCCTTTCATTATTTTCTCCACCCAGTTAGGCCTAGTTTCTGACACACCAGTGTTGGTTCACTGATTTCTGGTTCCACACTTTTCTCTTGTTTACCAAGGATGATCTTCACACCATCCTTGAGTTATATCAGGAGGCCTTTTTGTGCGGACTAATTCAATCCTTCTGTCTCATTTTTGCACCTTTTCCCCATCAACTTTTGCTGTCATGGGTTATTGTGACATCTTACGAACTTTCGCATGCTTTGTACAGTTGAACTCACAATTACGGAACATTTGTGGGCCTAGTTATTACAACTGTCCACAATACATAACAATCATTGCATGGGGATCATTCGTTTTCTTTTACCATTTAACTGGCAGCTTGTTTTAACTGCTTCATTGCTGCTGCATGGATTAGTTTGGTGGGTCAAAATGCACTAGCAATGCTACTCCGTGTACCTGACATGTTAAATTGAGATTGAAAGAATGCTGCCACATTCTAGTGTCACACAGGAGTTGAGGTGGAAAATGGAAACCAAAGGCTTAATTTTGTGGCATCAATTATATTTTGATATTGGTATGAATTCCAGCATCGGCCAATAACTTACATTTTAGAAGAAACTCACTGGTATGAGGAAGAAGCTCCAGCCAGCTGAGATCTAGCAGACATCTTTGGACAGCGCCAGAGTTCTATACTCAGGGTGCTTCAAATAAATGCTCCAAATCAGGGCTGTGTGAAATCTGGATGACAAAACCTGTGGAAATCAGCATCGTTCTAATAACCTCAGTGGAGATACTGAGGAGGCTTTACAACTGGAGAGCATCGGCCCTTCATCTGTTCATGGGTGACATGGGTAAACAAAACATTAAATCCCTATTTAAAAGTCTCCTAAAGAAAATAACAATGGCTTATTCACCTCCCGGGTTTTTTACAATGAATGAACTAGGGTTTCATTAGCCTGGTCGCTGGTTTGTCATGCCCAGCATTCCTGGCAGCGTTGTGTCATTTACACAACACAATGAGCGGGAGAAATTGGTCAGCTTCCCTACAATGAACTACACACAGGAAATTCTCAAGGATAACTGTTGCAAAATATAATTGCTTTTAGAAAAAATAAACATTTGACCTTTAGAATGCTGGCATTTCTCAGCTTGCTGGAGAAATGGAATGCTGTGGAAGTCATCTCTATAAAAAATAATACGCATACCTGCAGGGACTGTCTTTTTGTTCTGTGTTTGTACAGCACCTAGCACATGGCATCTTGGTCCATGATTGAGACTCTTAGGTGCTAATAAATAATAATAACTTCTCTGGAGGGGCCCATGGGGAGGTGGATCAGGCTGTTTCCTAACTCTTCTTATCGATCAGGCTAGGAGGTTCTTGTTCCCACTCGCTATCTCTCACCGAAATTGGTTACCACTGAAGCCTGCCAACATGTGTTTTTTTAATCCTGGCAGTGGACATACCAATGGATATTGGTCAGGACATTGGCATTCCTGTCAGTTCCCTGTACTCCACAGGCAGGCAGCAGGTCATGTGGCCCACTTTCCCCACTGCAAGAGGTTTCTTCCCTGGGCTTTTCTGCTCCCTGAATTTTCCTGAATGGAGGCAAGGATCTGCCCCTAGACAAAGGACAGATATCCAGGTGCAGTACGGGCAGCTATAGCCTTTCTCTGCTGCAATCTATTCCATTCCCTCAGGTGAAGAGGTGTTTGTCAGGAGAGCTGGCTGAGTGCTGAAGATCTCCTGGCTGACACCAGCCCCTTCCTGGGTTTAAGGGTCCAAGAGACGTGTCACATGTGCCTTAATGGAGGATGCAAGTCAGTGTTGATGCCTAGCATGGACTGATTCACAAGGCACTTGTGCTACTGTATCAGTTTGAAGACAGTAACTCCTGCTATTTCATGTCACACGAGAGGAGAAAAATGAAGGGACCATATAGTACTTCCTGCTCTATTAAATCCTGGCAGTGCAGCTTCTATCTGCTCTTACATCCGGATTCCGGTGGCTGTGTCAGGCTAGTCATGAAAAGACATTTTGGAGTAAGCAATTCTCCAGTGTTATTGTGTCCTATTGTATTTTATATTTCACCAGGATGGACACTGTGGCCATATTCTCAGAACTGCAGAGATACAACCTGAAAAGCAAACCAGAACCGAAGTCTCTGCTACTTTTCCCCGGTGAATTTGGCTTTATGTCTGTAGTTAAGATGAGGACCTGAGACATAAACCCTTTGTATCAGAGGCCTGGTATGAGGCCTGAGGCCTGACCTGAAGTAATGGTCAAGACGTTGCTAACATAAAGCAAAGTTAGGCTGTGAGCCAGAGGCAGGCCCTGCTCACAGAAGTTGGCAGGAGGAAGGCTGCTAAAAGCACGCATACACACGTAAACACTAATAAGATGAACTTATGCCAGGATGGCACCAGAACAGCCTGGTATGAACATATCCCATACAGGTAACAAGGAACAGGCAGACCCAGCATAAAAACAATATGAATGGACAATACGATGGATAGATAGTATGAAATGACAATATGATAGATAGATAGTATGATGACTAGACTTGTTTGTTCGAACCAACCTGTACCAGGAGAAAGACAACACCCTAATGCATAGAGAGGCTGCATTTCAGTGCGTTCAATGTGTAAATGTATAGGACTCATTTGTAGTGTCACGACTCCAAATTTCTGTTTTACTTCTCCTACTACTAATGAGGATACAGGTGATAACTGCAATTGCTCTAATACGAGTGTGTTTCTATCTGTGTCACCAAAGTAAAAGGGTCAAAGTACAACACCAGACTGGAAAAACATGGTTATGCTTGGACATAAGGTGGTGTCATATGTACACATACATATATACTCATATATGCTACAAATATATATGCCATATGCATATTATTCATATACACCTCTACCCAACATGACCCAATATAACAAGACCCAATATAACATGAATTCAGATATAATGCAGTAAAGTAGCTCTCTGGGGGGCGGAGCTGCACGCTCTGGAGAATCAGTGCATCTGAGTGTCTGGCTCTGACATGCTGCTCTGAACGGTGTGTTAAGGGTGCTGGGCCGGGGCTGAGGAGTTGAATAAGGGGCAGAGGGTCTCAGGGGGTTCAGAGGTTCTGGGGGTGAGGCAGTGAGGGGATGGGGAACCGGGGCGTTGGATAGGGTGTGGGAGTCCTGGGAGGGGTCTCTGGAGGGAGCGGTCAGGGGAGAAGAAGCAGGGGGGGCTTAGCTAGGGCGTGGGATCTTGGGAGGGGTGGTTAGGGATGGGTGGTCTCTGGAGAAAGCAGTTAGGGGACAAGGAGTGGGGGGGTTGGATGGGTCAGGGGTTCTGAGGGGTCAGTCAGGGGCAGGAAGTAGGTGGAGGTAGGATAGGGGGCAGGACTGACATGTAACAGAAATGCTTGAGGCCAAAGCATGTTTGATATAACATGGTTTCACCTATAACATGGTAATATTTTTTGGCTCCCGAGGACCGCGTTATATTGGAGTAGAGGTGTATATTATTTGGGAGTGCCTCTAAGGCTCAATCATAATATTACATTCCCCAGTCATGGTCCCAGGCCTAACATTCCCAGGCCACCAAAAGGGACTAAAAAATATTTGGATATTAAAACCTGTCTACCAGTCATACGAGGGAATGTGCAGACTAAGGACAGATGGGGAATGATTGTATGGATGATAAAATGAGGTGACCACATAACAGTGTTTAACCCACTGGGTTGTCTTCACTCCATTCATTAAGCTTTTCTGGGATGATGGGTAAACTTCCTCCCCATAAAAAGACAAAATGTGGGGGAATGTAGTAAGATGAGGCCCTGAGACATAAGCCCTTGGTATCAGAGGCCTGGTATGAGGCCTGAGGCCTGAACTGAAGTAATGGTCGAGACATTGCTAAGATAAAGCAAAGTTAGGCTATGAGCCAGAGGCAGACCCTGCTCATAGAAGTTGGCAGGAGGAAGGCTGCGAAAAGCACGTATACACACGTAAGCACTAATAAGATGAACGTATGCCAGGATGGCACCAGAACAGCCTGGTACAAACACATCCCACATAGATAGCAAGGAACAGGCAGACCCAGCCGAAAGACAGTATAAAGGGACAATATGATTGATAGACAATATGATGGATAGACAATATGATGGATAGACTTGTTTGTTCAAATCGACCTGTACCAGGAGAAAGGCAACATCCTAATGCATAGAGGGGCTGTACCTCAGTGCGTTCAATGATGTACCTGTTTGTACCTGTATATAAGAATGCCTCCCTGAGTGGACGTCTTTGTCTGGCCCAGAGGGCAGTGGTAAATCCCACCATTGACTGAGCAGGTCCATTGTCAGGGAGCACATATGTACTAGCAGAACTGTAGACATCTGATCCGGGGAGCTACAGACTGTGTTTCATCTGACAATAAACCTGGCTGGGTGCCTTCATATCTTATTAGAGTCTGTGGTCATTGGGAGGTTCGCTCGAGATCTGCTGTGCCAGCGATCTGCGTAGAGCCTGGGCAGCACACAAGGAGAACACACACACACACACACACGCAGCTGACTGTTATCATCATTGAACAGAGCAGAGCACCACACTGGTGACGTCTGAGGACAATGTCCATCAGATGCCTCATGAGAAGCAATCTATTATACAATAATTCTGGGCACTTATTGGCCCAAATTCTCCACCGGTAGTAAATGGGTTCAGCTCTGTCAAATACAGTGACATTTCACCCCCTTGCGCTCACAAAGAAGTTGGCCCTTCCTCAGGTCTGTTTTTTAATACTCAGAAACTATTGAGTGTGGAAATGAATGTCCAGAGGCTAATATGCTGGTGTTCTCTGTCCAGGTGTTCACACCACAAAAAGCATTACTACTGGTGCACATTAGCAAACTCTAGGCTGCCTCTGTCCACTCCTGTTTTCCCATTATGACTGTAAGTTCATTGAGTCAGGGACCATGTCTTCTATGCCTTCATATGTAGGACCAACCAGTGGCAATGCTAAAAAATAATCATTATAATAAATAGAGCTCTTAGCACTACCTATAGTTAAGGTTGCCCAATGCTCTCCAGCATAATACTGCATTCTCAGTCTTTGCCAACTTAAACATTGGGGCTGAAATGCTCCATGCTGGGTGTCTGCCTTGGGCTGAATTTTTATTTTTATTTTTTGGAAACTTTCAGCAAAAACGGTTCTGCCTTTTCCAAAAACAAGACTGGGGGAAAATGAGTCGTTGCCCATCTTTAAAACAAGCCTTACAGGAATCATAACATTCAAAAATCAGTGGGAGAACACTTCAACCTCTCTAATCACTCAGTGACAGACTTGAAGGTGGCAATTTTGCAACAAAAAAACTTCAAAAACAGACTCCAAAGAGAGACTGCTGAACTCGAATTAATATGAAAATTAGATACAATTAACTCAGGCTTAAACAGAGGCTGGGAATGGTTGGGTCATTACCCTACTTGAATCTATTTCCCTATGTTAAGTTCTCTTCACACCTTCTGTGAGTCATCTTAATTATCACTTCAAAAGTATTTTTTCTCTTGCTAATGATAGCTCATCTCAATTGATTAGACTCTTCCTGTTGGTATGCGTACTTCCACCTTTTCATGTTCTCTGTACGTATAAATATCTCCTGTCTGTGTGTTCCATTCTGCGCATCCAAAGAAGTGAGCTATAGCTCATGAAAGCTCATGCTGAAATAAATTTGTTAGTCTCTAAGGTGCCACAAGTACTCCTGTTCTTTTAGCTGTTTTATAGAGACTCTCTAGTGCCTCCAGGCTTTGGAGCAGTGACTTGACATTTGGATCACCCTAATTCACTGATAACCCTTTTGGCATTCCGGTGAAAACCCACCTAAATCTGGCCAAGCTACAAGCCTTTGAAAAATCACAGTTTGCACATGTTCAGTAGAGACTCCTTGGCGTTTGGCAGCTAAATACTTAGAAGTGTCTGTGTGTACCAGATCTGCTCCAACCTGGGGCTTCAGGAGCGGAGAGAGTCCCTGCAATTGTTCTTCTTGGCAGTCATGGGCCCTCGTGGCACCAGAAGTGGAATCAGGGCGACTGTCTCTCCTGAGCTCTAAATACCCTTTCTGCTGGCACTCAAGTAGCACGAAGATGGAGGAATAGGAAAAGTTAGGTTTTCTGTGTGTAGTAATATAGCAATAAAGGCCTGCAAACCTCTCTTGCGCAGAACTTGCTGGGCATGTATAAAAGGACTTAGTTACTGCTATCTTAACGAGTAGGAGAGGGATTAGAGTGGCCAGATGTCCTGATTTTAAAGGGACAGACCTGATAATTGGGGCTTTGTCTTATATAGGGGTCCCCCAACCTTTGTCCTGATTTTTCACACTTGCTATCTGCTCACCCTAAGAGGGATACCTAGAAAGTATGCTGAAACTGACAAAGGGCCAGCAACCTGATTTCAGTCCCAGTGGTGTAAATCTGGTTTAACACTGTAATCGGTGGATTTACTCTAGCTAAACACTGGTGTAACTGTGAGCAGAATCTGCGCCAAAGCACCTGCTCCAAAGCACAGCTTGGACTTATAATAAAAAGCATATAGTGGACTCCCATACTGAAGGCCCAACTCTGCTGCCACTGACTTTGGACAAATGAGAGGAGTTGTCAGTGACTCCAGCGCTGTGTGTGGTAAAATCAGAGCAATTGCCAATTACCCACTATAGCAGCACTGCCTATCAGGTCTGGCTTGGGGGCAAATCACTGCCTCAGTTTCCCCCCATGAGCTCCCCAATAATTTAAACAGACTTTAATTTATCAAGAAACACCCCTTCTTGGGGTCTAGCATGGGTGGCAGGTGAAGCTTCCCCTGGGGGAGGCTAGTTCCCTGTCCCACCTCTTTCACCTGTGGCCCTGCCCACACCCCACTCTTGCTCTGCCCCAGGTCCCACACCCTCTCTGCCCCAGCCCCCACCCTCTCCCCTGCTCAGCCCCCCCCCCCCCCGCAGCTGCTGCTCACTGAATCCTTCCTCTCTTTCACTCCCTCCCCCATAGGTGCAGGTGGGGCCACCACGGCCCAGGTGGGTCATCAGCAGCTGCACCAGGGTTGGCTTAGCATGTGGGGTCTAGGTTTATTAACAAAGTTCACAAGGAAACTTGAGAACTCCCAGCCACAACCCTGGCCTTAGGGGTCCTTAGTCTTGTCGCTCTTGAGGCTTTTCACTAGCAGGTTTGCTCTCTATGAAGCAGCAACTCCCAGGGCTTCTTATCTGGTATCTCCTCTCTCTCTCTCTGACTCCCTATAGGATCCTCTTATCTATGCCCTGAAGGCCCAATGAAGCCACATGAGCTGTGGTGATATCGCTTATTTTCTCCACTTCCATCTCCATCTGGGGAGGTGATCTAAACATCTCAGGTGGGGTGGACCCACCTCCCTTGAGGGGCCAGTCATACCATGACACCCCTGCAAATGTTTGGCTGGTAAAGTCACAGGATCATTCTACTCCTTCTAAAGAATAACTGCGGCTTGCTGAACGACGTGTGTCTTTTTACACTGATCACCGGGGCCTCTGGGACAGTGTGCATCCCCCCAGCCCTTTGACTTTTATATTCCCTTCACATAAGTGTAAAATTCCCAGAGATGCAATGTTCGCTTTGTGGACAGACAAAAACACATGTTAAATGAGAGCCCAGTATCATGTTTCTCATTAAAATGGTAGGGATATCTGAGCAATTAGGCATATCAGGGATGATGGAACAGACTCTTGCATGAAGCAAATGAACTAATTTGTTTTCTGAGGGTTTGTCCACTTGGAGCAGTAATGCGGACTATGGACTGTGATTTCTAAACCATATTAACGTGGTGCACATTAATTGGTCTGTGTAGACCCTGCTGGTGTGCTCAAGAAGGTTCTCTAGTGTGCTTTAACACTATACTACATTAATCATTTAGCAGGAGTCCTGGAGTTGCTTGCTAGGATCTGGTATATCACAGCAAATCAATTCCCTGCCATTGCGGGGGCTTTGGGCACTGGTACACCACAGTGCTTTCTGTTCTCTACTTGTGGCACACAATATTTTAGTCTTCTGAGGGCTGTAATACTTTGATCTGATTCAGGTTGTTGGGTTCGCTGCAGGGGTTGTGGGTGAGATTTAGTGGCCTGTTGTATACAGGATGTCAGGCTGATGTGCTGGTCCCTTCTTGCCTTAAATGAGATGACTTTTATGCATGTGGGATTTGAGGGAGATAAGATAGGATCGTAGCTTTGAATGGTATATCATAATATTCCAGAGGTATCATCTGAAAATATAGATTTCTGCCCCTGCCTGCATCTCATAAATTCTTTCTCCGACGGCTACCAGTTTTTGTACTCTAGCTCTGTATTATTTATTCATTTGTTTGCTTGTTGTTTGCTTGCGCTGGGATAGCATGTAGGAACCCCAGTTATGAGCCAGAACCCCAGTGTTAGGCATTGTACAAACACAGAACAAAAACAGGCCCAAAGAGCTTACAATCCAAGTAAAAGACAAGAGACAGGTGGATGCAAGTGAACAGAAGGAGAGCTCAAGGAAACAATGAGACAGTAACTCTAAATGCCTTATCTCACTTTAAATTGGTTTGGGAGGCAGTTTGTGAGAAAGATGCTGTACATGAGAAAGTACATTGCTTAAACTGTGGCTAATACTGAATTTGTTTTCTGTACTGTATTGCCCTTGCTGCATGTGGGTGGCTTAATTTGGTGTCGGTTTTGTTTGTGGGTCATATTAACCCTTGCTGCAATCAGAAAGATAACAACAAGGATTCACTTCTAATTTTTTCTTTGTCGTCATTTTTTTTTTTTGTTTCATTGGTGCAGGTCTGGTGTATAGGCGTGTTATATAACACTAGGAAATAAAGCCTGTCATAAAGAGAACCAAGCACATCTGCTGAACAGAAGATATGAGACCGCAGTAGAATAGATTGCAAAGAGTTTAACATCTGGATTTAGATTTTTAAAAAAAGTCAGCATTTTACATTAAATAAGATTTAAAAGATCTTTATACAAAATCTCCTTGACATTATTTGTGTGCGTATCTGTCACCAGTGGGTTTATTTTTCTTCTATTTTTTCATATACCTAGTACGTGCTGTGCCAGTTTAAAAGTCTCAAATGGCTTGTAGGTATGATTTAGAAATGTACAGCAATACCTATTAACAGTAAGCTTTTTTTCCCTCTTTTTTAAGAAGAAAGAAAAATATTAGGCTGGTTTTAAATTTGTTCCTGCTCTAAGTACTGTTTTCCCACCTCCTGAATCAGGATCAACTCACATAAAAACTTTGAAACCAGTATCTGAAAAATGAAGAGACTTTGACTTAGAGAACACTGAATTGCCAGACTTTAAAGTGTACATAGATCTGATAATGCAGGGAGTTAAACCAATGGAATTACACGGGTCTTAAAGCGGTAACAGCTGAGGCTCTTAGACCTTTTGTACCTAAAGATGTTTTGGCATCATTGGAAGATTAATTTTGTATGCAAAATAAAGCACATCGATTTCATCTCCTTCTCTGGCCAGTACTGTTTATCTGCAGCAGCAGAAGACAGTCTCCCTGTTGACAGCCAGGACAGCTGCCCTCTGGAAGAAGAGGGTTAAAGAAAAGTGTGTACACCACTTTCTCTGCAGGACTTGGGCAAGTAGATCCCAGAGTGGCTTATTTACTGCTAATAGGGGTTTCAACAGGGGAAGATTTGAAAGACCCCAACAGTCCTTGCAAGGACATAATATGGGTGCATAGAATATAGGCTATTGTTATATATATATGTTGCGATATATTACATAAGTGACAAGAGCAACACACACACACATACACACACACACATTGTGCCAGATTCTGATCTCAATTACACCAACAAAAACCAGAATAACTCCATTGTCTGCAATTAAATTATTTCTGATCATAGTTGCACATGTATAAAGCCTCCAAATTACTTCAGTAGAGTTATTTTAGATTGATACTGGGATAGCAAAATTGACACTGCCTGCTTGGTTTAAAATGCGATACAATGTGATCTTTACAGTCTCTGGAGTGCACTTTTAGCTGTCAGTTTCATTTACTCACTTTCAGTTGTCACAGCCAGCCTCTGCTAAAGCTGAGACCGATTAAAACACAAGCCTGCATGGATACCTTGTTTTTTGGTTGAGTCCGAAGAGAGAGAAATCCTGTAAAACCTTGCAGCCCTACTTGCATGCTGAATGACCACATAGAGGGTAACCGAATGATGGTAAAACTCCTGAGGCACCCCTAAGCACTCCTTTATAAGGATTTTAAAAAGCCTCTTAAAAACGGCAGCAGAGATCGGAGTCTCTGAGGGGAGGGGAAGAGAGGGGAAAAAAAGAGAAGAAAAAACTTTGGCACGCATGTAGTGCCTTACATCAATCTATGTAGATGTTCTTTCCTCCTTTTGTGTAACACCCCTTTCCTCCTACAGACCACCCAAAGCCCTATAAATAATCCAAGAACTCTGTTTTTTCTTCAGCTTTCTCCTCAGACTTTAGAAGAGAAATATCAAGCAGGGGAAGGGAGGGAGAGAGAGAGAGAAAAGATGGCTAGTGAATTCAAAAAGAAAATGTTTTGGAGGGCAATAGTGGCTGAGTTCTTAGCCATGAGCCTCTTTATTTTTATCAGCATTGGCTCTGCACTGGGCTACAATTTCCCTGTAGTCGGCAACAAGACAGCCACAGCCACTCAAGACAACGTGAAGGTCTCGCTGGCTTTTGGGATCGCGATTGCAACCATGGCACAAAGTGTGGGCCACATCAGCGGTGCCCACCTGAACCCAGCGGTGACCCTGGGTCTTCTGCTGAGCTGTCAGATCAGCCTCTTGAAGGCTTTCATGTACATCGTTGCCCAGTGCCTAGGAGCAGTGGTAGCCACGGCGATTCTTTCTGGAGTCACTTCATCTCTTCCAAACAACTCCCTTGGGCTCAATGCGGTAAGCCAATCACCTTTTCTTTCCCACTTTCAAGCAGAAGTTTTAATGTAAGACCAATAACCTACTGAGGAGGGCAATCTGGTGCCTGGGGAGCGTTTGAGGCAGGCAGTCAGAATGCAAGTAACTCTATTGAAAATAGGGCTTCATCCAAAGCCCACTGAAGTCAACGGAAGCTTTTGCCTTGACTTCAGTTGCCATAGGATAAAGTTTTTAGGGCTCATGCTGTCACTTGCGACCACTGAGAGATTAAGGATATATAAACCGTCTTCTGTAAGTCAGAGATCAAAGAGAAGGTCTTCTTTTTCCTGAAACAAAGTCATATGCTGGTGGTTACTCGAATCACATTATGTTGGTGTTTGCTTTTGTACGTCAAGCATGATATATTCAAAGTTGCCTAAGGGATTTAGATGCCCAATTCCTATTAAAATTATTGGCAATTGGGTATTCAAATCCCTTAGGAGACTTTGAAAATCTCAGTCTACATATCTTTTCTGGTGATGCCATTTAGTGTGCATAGATGAATATATATTTTTATTGTTTTCAGGTTACTCTGTATAGGCTACCTAATTAGGGGCTCAGGGAGCCCCAGGATGGATGCTAAGAAAATGGGTACCTAACTAAACACAGAGAGAAAAAGGTGGGGGGATGGAGATCTGTAGCAAAGGAAATCCTGTGGTCAAAAACCCACAATGAAATGTACCTGTTGCATTATACTGAGAGCTGAATCGCTCTCTGACATTGAGTCAAGGTTGCCACTTATTGTGTTTTTGTTTGTTTATAAATACACTTACAGAAATGTTGAATTCTGCATTGCTCTGTCCAAGAGGAGGTGAGGCAACTGTCTATAATAGAAGCCCTGGTTTCAATACTTTTACAGCCAGATGTTTGTGGCTGTGTGACTGTGGACAGTAATTTCATTAAAGCTGCTCAGCTCATTTGAGTGCAGCTGTTCCTCCTTAAAATACTGGCATTTGACCAGAGTGGCAACTAAATGGATACAGATATCTTTAAGCATTTGTTTGACGTAGAATGAGCCTATTTTCAATGTCAGTCACATAGCCACAAACACCTGATTAGTGTTACCTACAGGAATATTAAAACTGGGATTTCCCTTATGGCTAGTTACTCCATCTGATTCTGCAAAGTGCACTTATTATAAATCATCTGGACATTCTCTCCCATATAAAGAATTTAAGGTTGCAGTTTTTGACATTAATATTCAGCACCCAGTTTAAGTCACTGGGCATATTTGCAAGCAAAGGTTTTGATCAGAATGTGTCTTTTGCTACAGGTAGCCCCTTTATAGGCAAGAGAAAACAAACAAAACAAGTCAGAGAGTACTAAATGAACAAATCATGTAATATGGTTTAACTTGCTGAGGTGTCATAGGCAACTACAATGAAAATTATGAGAAATCTAGTAACAGTTGGTATTTAATAAGTTACTCCAGAGTAACAAGTGGGTGTCACTGGTCTTCATGCTCCATTTTAATATTAGTTGTTTGTTTACCTCTCTGGAATCTGTGGATACAGGGGATAGGATGATCCATCTATCCAATCAGCTTAAAAATTTTGATAATTATTATGAGGCTGACCCAAAGCCCATAGGAATCAATGAGCATTTTTCCATTGACTTCAATAGGCTTTGGATCAGAATCTAAAAATGGTATGTACTCTTTCCCTCCGAAACCAGTGCCGGAGGGAACAGACCACGCAGGAGTGAAGCACATGGGACATGATGTAACCAAAGAGGTCTCCTGCAAACACCTCGCTGCCACCTGCCATTAAATGTGGGTGGTCTGTTTCCCAGAGTGTTAGCATTTGGATTTCCCCATCTGCACTCTGGTCAGTTGTGAAACCCTCGTGCACTGGTTCTCCCTAAACCTGGGTGAACCTGGACCATTGCTGGGTGGATATGTGACACCAGACAAAACTGCTTTTGTTTTTCTGACTAACCCCCAAGTCATGAGGGCTCTACACACACTGCACAGGCAGGGGGGGCTGGGAGACAGGAACCCCAAAGAGAAGAGCCTGGGAGGGAGGAGGAAAGACTGGGAAGATAAAACTGGAATGACAAGAAGGCAGGGCGAAAAGTCTACAGGGATAATAAAACAAATACAGGCTGGCTGTGAGAGGGAAAGAACCATTCCTTGAGAAAAAAGAACAGGAGTACTTGAGGCACTTTAGAGACTAACAAATGTATCTGAGCATAAGGGAGATGTATATATACACAAAGAACATGAAACAATGGGTGTTACCATACACATTCTAACAAGAGTGATCAGTTAAGATGAGCTATTACCAGCAGGAGAGAAAAAAACTTTTTGTAGTGGTTCTCAAAATGGTCCATTTGCAACAGTTGACAAGAAGTTGTGAGGAACAGTGTGGGGATGAGGGTGGGGAATAAACATGGGGAAATAGTTTTACTTTGTGTAATGGGTCATTCTCCATTTTTTCCCCCCAGATGAACCAATATTTTACTCCTATTGCCCTCCCAGCCTGCCAATGTTTCTACTAAATCTAATGGCATGTGCGAAGTGTCAGGGTGGAATCAGTGGTAATTTTGCCATTGGCTTCAATGGGACTCGATTTTACCCCAGGAGACTTAAAAATTCCACCTGACATGCAGGAAGGAAGCCTCTGAGTCTTTACAGGAACTCAGCAGAATTCAGTGGAATTTGTGCTTTTAGGGGAAGAGAATACCCTGTAGGGAAAAAACATGCTATTTTATGGCACTAGCACAGAGGTGGGCAAACTCCAGATCTGGCCCGTCAGGGCTTTAGATCCGGCCCGCAGGATTGCTAGCCCCACGCTGCTCCCAGAAGCAGCTGGCATCATGTCCCTGCGGCCCTGGGGGAAGGGGAAGTGGGTAGAGGGCTCTGCATGCTGCCCTCCCCTTCAGGCACCTCTCCCCACAGCTCCCATAGGCTGGGAACAGAGAACCATGGCCAATGGGAGCTTCAGGGGAAGTACCCGCAGGCGAGGGCAGCATGTGAAGCCCTCTTCCCCCGCACCCCCAGGGACTGCAGGGACATGGTGCCAGCTGCTTCCAGGGCAGCATGGGGTTAGGGCAGGCAGGGAGCCTGCCTTAGCTCCGCTGCGTGCCACTGACACCCCAGAGCCATTCAAGGTAAGTGGCGCCGGGCCAGAGCCCACATCCAGAACCTCCCCTACACCCTGCACCTAACCCCCTGCCTTGAGCCCCCTGCCACACTCCGCACGACTCCTGCACCCCAACCCCCTGCCCTGAGCCCCCTCCCACACTCCACACCCCTCCCTGCACCCCAACCCCCTGCCCTGAACCCCTCCCACACTCCACACCCCCTCCTTTACCCTAACCCCTTGCCTTGAGCCCCTTCCTACACACCGCACCCCCTCCTACACCCCACACTCCCTCCCGCACCCCATCCCCCTGCTCCAGCCCTACATTCATGGCCCTGCATGCAATTTCCCCACCTAGATGTGGCCCTCAGGCGAAAAGTGTGCCCACCCCTGATCTAGCACCATATGTGACCATATCCCCACATTGGAATTTGTCCATGACACTGATCAGCACCCTAATCATGCAGTCAATATAGCTCTCTAAGATGACACCTATCATCCCAAACATGGGTGTCAATGGTCTTCATTGTTAAATATTCATAAGAAATGATTTTTCATTCAGTGCTAAATGTTCTGGCTGGACTCTCGGTGGGGGGATCTCCCTGGAGATGGGGAGAGCAGCAGCTGTTGTTTTCCCTGTGAGAGAAATAGAGAGGAAAACAAGTTTATTCACTTCCCACTGGCAAGTCCAGATTGGCTGGGTGGCTAAGTTCAGTGCAGGGGGAAAACAGCACAGCAGCTGCCCTGACAAGAAGGTTTTTCAGAACCTGTCACGATAGATCACATGGGAAAAAAACCACAGGTCAAGCCTCAGAGCAGGCTGGATCCGTCCTTAAACAGAAGATAAGCAGAAACAATGTAGATCTGCCTTTGTACAGTGCCGCCCCCTTTAACTAGAGTACAATAGGGAAGGGATAGAACCTACATTGTTGCCAACAACTTCAGTGGCTTGCGCTTTCAGTGGGAATGAGAGGGACATTAATGGGAATGTGTGGAAAAAAAGAAGGGGCTTTTAGGTTGGGCTACAGTTCCTAGAGGAGTGGTTTCTGATATAACATCGTCAGATTTTATTAGGGTCAATTGTTCACGTTTTTATGAGCCAAAAAAAAAGTGCAAGCACATTTGCACATGACTAGTGTGAGTGAACAGACAACCTGCTGTGCAGATGCAGTCTCAGGCCTGCATGTATGTTTCGTGGTAATAGTGAGCCTCCCTGCCTACCAACAGCAAACCAAACAGATAAAAAGCAATGCCAGCAAGCTAAGCAAAATGACAGCAGTTATAACAAAACACACCAAGAGAGATGCAAGGGTGCAGGGAGCAGGGAAAGGTATTGAACTCCTTTAAAGAGTTTACTTTCAGGAACTATATGGTGCTAATGTAAACCACACATACCTGCTGGGTGTGGTATTCTGTCCCCTCCAACAGAACCCAGACCACTAGGAGATTAATGAGTTTGCTCTAGAAGCTTAGCTAAGAGCTGTATGGCTTGAGGCTCGTGCATTTAACTCCAGAAGTACCAGGTTCAATCCTGCTTGCCTCTGACCAGGGTCTGTTGGTGTTACGCTAAGATGACCACATTAAAAGGGCCTGATCCAAGAGCCACTGACATTAAGGAAAATACATTTATTTTGTTCAGCAGGCTTTGAATCAGACACTAATGCTGAAGGACAGTAAGAGACAAGGTGGGTATGTGCAATTCTAAAAAACTGGCCCTCCCTTGTCAGTCTTTAACCATGACACAGTGTTAACACAGGAAAGGTATCTGTTTGCAGTTCAGAGGAGGCATCTCTTTCCATCATCTTGCATCTTTTTTATTTTTTGGGGGGGATAATTTCAGCTTCTCACCCCAGACTAGTTTCCACATGTTAGAACTGTAAGAGCAGAGTAAATCCAAGACCCAAAGCCTTGGTTTTGAATGTAGCTGACTATTCTGTGTTTGAGACAGATCTGTAAGCTAAGGATTGTTAATGTGCAGTTTACTTACACTAAACAGACTATTAATGGTCAACAACCTGCTTAAGTTAATGAAAAGTAGGCAAGAGGCAACTGATATGTTGTCAGATAACTGCTGTAGTAAAGATATTTGCTGCCCATCAATGATTATCTCAACACTTTTACCAGATTGCCTTAAAATATGTGATGTCAATTTTAAAGTCAATTTTCCCTATCGCTGAAATTATAAGATTGTGAAAAATATATGCACTGCTTCATGTGTTCATAATTTACTGCACTTCATGTGGCTTTGTATACTTATTAAAGCTGCTGAGAACCCCACTGCAAAGCTTAGCAAGCAAGCTCCTTGCTTGTTCTAACAGACCTTTCTTCAAGTTTGGAAAACTAGTGATAATTCTGCCTTAAATTAAATGAAAAAGAATTTAAAGGTAGGAAAATAAACATGAGTAGCAGAGGAGATTAATCTAGACAGACTAGGAAAAACAAGAAGAATAAATACAACCAACTCTGTTTTAAGGGAGCATGCAGTGGGCTGACAGAAATTGGTTACATAAAGGAGATGTCTTTTGAATAAAGCCAGAACACAATTGGATTCAGTATGTTCGGAGATATTTTGGAGCAGTCTCCCAATAGATCACACGAATAAAGGTGTAGTTCTGTATGGGTTTCACTGCATATTGTTCCTCAAGTGTGCTTTGGACTATCTCTCTAATGGATAGTCCCTCTGCCACACCCAGTCAAGTACGCTGTGTCCCACAGATGAGTCAACAGTGGCAGATGCATGAATGTACAAGCTGGGATGCAAAATGATTTTATATTGTCTGGTTAACCAGGCTTGGAGATGCCTCAAAAGTCTTGCCCAAAAAAGGAAGGAGGGTGCTTCATCACAGCATTAGCTCTTCACCACAGCAGGATCGGTGCTTGGCAGTAACCACTACTTTCATGCCCCTCCCTTCCCCAGCGCTTTGCCATTACAGGACAAATCCTTCCGCATGTGCTCAATGCAAGTAACTCACTGAGGAGAACAAGCAGTGGTCTTTGAGTGTTGTTCAGCACCAGGACTGATTTATCAGCCCAATAAGTTGTTTTGATATTTTCTAAACAAATTGTTTCAATTTTTCAATGTCAAATGACTTTTTGTTTTGAATTTTTCTTCAGTTGTCTTTTTGAAAGGACTTCAAAAACCTCCCTGATAATGAAATGAAATGTTTTGGGTTTGGGTCAAACTTTTGTCCTATTTTTTGTTCATTGAAAAATTGAAAACATTTTAGTGTTGGGTGGACCGAAACAATTTTTTTTGATTCTGCCACCAAACCAAAAATTGGTTATTCACACAGCTCTTATCACAGATTAGAGAAAGCCTCAGAAAGACCAGAGCGATGTGGCCTCTGCGTATGTTTTGCCTTGGTGATTCAGTTTTTCCTGTTTCCCTCTTTCATTATGACCGCGCCCTTAAACTGTGATCTCATTCACTCTTAAACTAAACAAAATCAGATTGGGTCAGGAGTTGGGTTGGGTGGTGGGACTTACAAAGAAAACCCCAAGGATGGTGAATGAGTAGGCAGCATTTTTTCCTCTGAGCCAGCCTTGTGTTATGGAGTATTGTACTCCTGGAGGTGCCATTGGACAGATAAGACATAAATCTGAGGTCTGGACTTACAGACATTATAGAGGGCATGGCACCCTTTATAAGACAAAGACTTAAGTCCTTGCACCCTGTTCAAATTTCAACATAAGAAATTACATTCTGCATAACTAAATTCTCCCTGTGGTTTCAATTAAACACCGTATTCTCTCTCTCCTGCTGGCCTAGCTGTTGTGTTGTTATGTTTTGCACTGTTAAACACACTCTATAGCTGCTGTAATGCACTCCAGAAGTGGCTGCATTTCAGTGGTGGGCAAAATGATCCCTGCATACAACAGATAATTTACAGAGCTCTTTGATATTTTTTGGGGGATGGAGAGAACTATAGAATTATCCTTGTCATATTTCAGTCTTTTAGCTGAACTTCATACTAGGGTAGTAGCTAACAGCATTCGGCCAGGGAGATGGGTGACTTTGATAAGATACAGAGCACAAGAAAATCACTTGTTTGAAAACTGCAGCGGTGTTGCTATGTTAGTAACTTGTTTCCATAGTGAGAGAAGATCCATCTTCTGAATGAGACATACAACTAGCACCCTGGGGTAAATGTTATAGTTAATTTAGGAAGAACAGGAGAGTTAGCCATTATTTCCTGGCTGTGTTACCTCTTTAGAATATTTATGCAGTTTTACTTGGAGAAGTTATTCTTTCCTTCCCCACCTAAAAATTAGTGATTAGTGTTTCTGATGCAGAATAGCTGCTCTCTACCACCCCAGAAATGTCCTGTGTTCTCTGTGATGGGCGAGTCACACCCAATATATGTATTTTGAAACCCTTTTTGGTAAAAGACACTATACTTGTACCTGCTTGCAGTGCTGTTGTAGCTGTTTTGTTCCCAGGATATTAGAGAAACAAAATAGGTGAGGTAATATCTTTTACTGGACTAACTTCTGTTGGTGAACAAGACAAGTTTTTGAGCTTACACAGAGCTCTTCTTCAGGTCTGCCTCTGGGAAAGGTCCTCAGAGTGTCACACCTAAATACAAGGCATTGGATTTAGCTGTAACACTTTGAATATCTTTCCCAGACCTGAAGAAGAGCTCTGTGTTAGCTCAAAAACTTGTGTCTTTCACCAACAGAAGTTGATTCAGTAAAAGATATTACCTCACCCAGCTTTTTTCTCTACTATACTCATGAGATAGCCTTATCATTAAGTAAATGAGATCCTTGCACAACATGCATAGTGTATAGGGAATATGGTTTGTCTGGAGGCGTTAATTAGGCCTAGCACATCTCATGAGGCTATAAAACAACTTAGACTGTCCACCCAAATCAACACATCTGCTTAATGCATGGAACTATCCCCTCCTGACCCCTTCCTAAGACAATATAATTGACATGATGGCCCTGAACCTACAGTATGATAATGCTATCCAGTGGAGTGAAGCAGCTATAAAACCAGCCGAATTGGCCACTTGAAGATTTTCTCGATGTGGGAGCTCCTTAAATGGCACAGAGCTGCAGTGGCTAAACCGCACCCTGGTTCCTAGTACAGTGGGTGGGGATGGGAGAAAGGGGCGTAGCAATCCCTGGCTTCTAGAATCTCTTTGGAACCATCCACCCACCAGTCCAGTCCCTAGGCTTAGAATAGAGCCCTCCTGAGCAAGGTTTATGCCCAGAAGTGGACCCCTGGTGGTGGCTAGAGTATTAGGAAGAGTTAAACATTCTTGTTTAGAAAGCGCTGTGAAATCCTTGGAATAAATGTGCTCTTTAAATACAAAATATTATTCTATGACTTCAGATTGTGGGAGAAAATCTATAGACTTGCATAAGAATGGGATACAATAGACCTAATCATATCTATTAGTTTTGTTCAAGCTACTAAAAGGAAATGTGTAATCTTTTTAACCCCTTGAGAAGGTTCCAGCAATTTAAGAGTGAGTAGAACTGTCCAGAACATATTTGATGATTTTTTTTCCTCAGTGAAAAAACAGAACTTCCTCTCCTCCTGAAAATCTTTGGTGAAATTTGTTTTGTGTTCTAGAGTTTTCAGTTCTAAAGTTGAGACGTGTTTGCTACAATTTGTAGGAAACTCTTTCTGCCACCACCCTGACTGTTTTGTGACCAGTCAGTGAACGTTACTTTCTAGAATCTTTGATCTGGCATCTTTCACTTTAGGCTCAGGGCAGGCCTAGGAAAAGCATCACAGATTTCACAGGAAGCGATGCCCTGACAGAGCTGTGTGTAGGAGGAATTTGCTCCAGGTCATGCAGGGCTACCAAGCCTGCATTTCAAGGCTTGAGACAAATCCAGTTGAGAGTCACTAGGCATGAAAAAAGTAGCTATCTGTATCGATCCAGACTGGGAATCTGGCATGTGAGGTAGTAATCTGGGAATAAATGGGGAGAGGAAGAGGTCTTTCTGGTGAGAGGCAGGATGGAGGGAAGGAATGAGGTAATGAAAATAGCTTGTGGGAGTCTCTGGGGCCAATTCTCCATTTGTGTAAATGAGTAAAACTTTATGGAAGTCAATGGAGCTGTGTTCACTTATGACAGCCAAAAATGTGGCTCTCCGGGTGGATGGAAGATGGCAGCTATTTAAAGAATAAGAGAATCCTAGAAAATGTAAGAATAAGAATCGTACAAAGACAAATCTATGACAACCCTTTTTTTCCCTCTCTGACCACAAAATTAGTTCACAAATTTTAAAGGAGGAAAAAACAGCTCTAGAAAATTTCCTGTTCTCATAAACAAGTTTCCTGCTTTTTTCACAGTGATTTATAGTCAATGAGTGTTTGCTTTCCCACTCTCTAGTTTAACTGAAAACACTAGATAACAATAGGTCATACTAACAGACAAAGGCTGATAAAAAATTCAAAATGTAAACATGATCTTCATTAGCCATTTTAGAAATCTGTCATCCCAGGATTTAAAAAAAAAGAAAAGGTATTATGATGTAAATTTCATTTGTGAGAAATGACATTTATTTTGTACATCCAAGTTGTCTCATAGTTTCCTTGTGCTCCCCTGTTGGTCTGTCTCCACCTGTTGGCTCTTGCCGTATATACAGAGCATGTCTTTTTGCTTTTATAATTTTGGTTGTGTGTTTGTACAGCACCTAGCACAATGCAGGGCTGGGTCTATGGCAAGGGCTCCTAGGTGCTGCCCCAATACAAATAGGAATATTAATATAACAGCAATAACAAGAAGAACTCAGTAAATCCCCTCTGGATTTACATAAGTGGGAATGGGAGCAGAACCTGATACCATGTGCTCTAAAAGGAAAATCCCAGTGAAAAATACATAATTACATTGAAATTCAGAACTGTATTCAGAGCTGATAGTAAGTGGGTAGAGCTCCACAGAAGACAATGAAATCTGAGTTTAGGGCAGCATATTATTCCATTACATCAATTACACGGGGCCTGTCCTCTATCTTGGTCAGGAAAATAAATAGACACATAAATAAATGAGAGGTGAAAAGTGTCTGAATAGCTCAACAAAGTCATTCTCCCCAAAGAGGTGGAGGTCTCTAATCCACCACTTGGGTTTGGGGATGCGGCCTAGAAATCCTGTTGTATCCTGGGCTCCACTGGGAAAACAATCTACACCTCAGACAGCCAGTCTTTCTCCGATTCTTAGACCCTTCCAACTCGCAGCACAGTTCCCTTATTACTGCTGCTATTGACTCTCACTCACATGTTCTCTCCCTGATCCCTTTTCTAAAGACAATATATGGTGATGTGGGCCATCTGAGAACCTGAATAGAATAGACAGAGGTGACATGGATGTAATGGAGACAGAATTTGGTCCTAAACCGTTTTTCTGATGTTGCTTCTATATTGATGACCAGGACAGAAAAATGAGAGAGCAGAAGTTGCTGCCTTCGCTCCAGAAGACTATTCTGAATATTAATGGCCATTTTTTACCTTTAGAAAGGAGAGTTTAAAGGTATAAACTACCTCGGGTTTGAGAAGTGTCTGGATAGCCCCTTAATTCCAAGGAAGATTTCAGTTTCATTGGAGTTTGGGTTTAGAAATATAAAACTCATGCTACTTCAAGGCAATCAACAAGTGCCCACACTGTGGTGTTTGTACAAAGCCAGATAGTTGTTCCAGTGTCCACATACTGGGGGAGATTGTCATAGGCACAAAGCTCAGGTAGGCACCCAATTCTCATTACAAGTTGCCAGTGAAGGAGGTAACAAATAGTTTATCTGTATAACTAAGTGCTCCAAACATGCTTCTAAAAAGGATTTGTTTACTCAGTTTTAATTCAGTTTAGAAAAAAAAACCCTCCTAGTTTATTCCCAAACAGTAAAATAAAAAAATCATTTCACAAGGAAACTTTCCCACGGGGAATATACAAAAGGAAAATGTAATGAGACTCTTCCACAAATGCTTTGCCTCACACTGGCGATGTTTAATGAAAGACCTGTAGATATATTGACATTTATTGTCTGCCACTGGACACATACATTAGATTTATATACATTGGTTTAATATAAATGAAGCCATCATTCTTCTCTTTATAGCCCATTGGGCCCTGTAACACAAAAGGAATGACTAATTTCTCACCCTGTAGTGGAGAGGGTTGGAGGATAGTGCTTGGGTCTTATTATCTGAGATTGTCTACTGTCCAAAGAGTGGAAGACAGCTGTTCTTAGAGAAATGCCTGGGCTGGCATCTAGAATTTTCTCATCTGTATTTGTTGGGAGGGAGAGTCTGGCAGAGGACAGGAAGTTATGCCCCCATAGTCTACTGCAGGTTCTATCAGTGACCGACAGGCTGATGAAGTCTTTTAAAAAGATTTCCATTAACTTCAATGAGTTTTGGAGCATGCCCCTGTTGTGTGGTCTGAGACAAAAAAACCCACTTAAATCTCTTTGTGTCCCAGAGATTTCGGACAAGTGGCACTATATAAATCAAAACCAGCTAAATAATGGGTGTAATAATGCCTGTCTCACAGGCATGTTGTTAATTAATTATTGTTTGAGCTCTTCCACAAAAGTGGTTTGAGGTCTACCATATAGAACCATTATTAACATGTTATGATTAATCAGTTACCCAACTGCTGAGGATTTAACATTATTAAATAGTCAACTCAGGGAGAACTCTCAATGCTTTACCTGCTGTGTAACAAACAAAGGTAAATCTGAATGTCAAAGCCTTTGTAAAGTTATGAAGATGACAACTTCATCGCAATATTGATTACTTTATAATAACTCACAGAATCTGGGCCCTGATTTGACAAAGCACTTAAGCACGTGGAATATTAATCACGATTGAAGTTATGCACATACTTCTGTGCTTTGCCAGATCGTGGCCATAGCGTATTTTGACCCCAACTCAACAAAACAGTATGCAACAAAGCACATGTAGTAAAAGCTTTTTTATCCAGCATGGTGGGGGAATGGGGGTGCCGATAAGGGAAAAATTCCGGTTAACTAAGAGGGAGTGAGTTTGGGTGCAGGAGGGGGTGCAGGATGGGGGTTGGGGCGTGGGAAGAGGTACAGGGTGTGGGCTCTGGGAGGGAGTTTGGGTGCAGGAGAGGTCTATGGGTAGGGGGATGCGGTGCAGGAGGGGGTGTGGAGTGCCAGATCTGGGCAGTGCTCACCTTGGGCAGCTCCCTGCAAGCTATGACCTGTCCCTAATGCTCGTAGTTGGAGGTGCAGCTAGGCAGCTCTGCATGCTGCCTCCATCCACAGGCACTGCCCTCGCAGCTCCCATTGGCTGCAGTTCCTGGCCAATGGGAACTGCAGAGCCAGCGGTCAGGGCAGGGCAGAGGCAGCACGCAGAGCCACCTAGCCATGCCTCCACCTAGGAGCAACAGGGACAGGTCACTGCTTGCGGGGAGCCACGTGAGGTGAGTGCCACCTGGATCCAGCACTCTGAAACCCCTCCTGTGCCACAACCCCCTTCCCCAAGCCCCTCCCTCACCTAAACTCCCTCCCAGAGTCTGCACCCCACACCCTGTCCCATACCCCAACCCCCAGCCCTGCACTCCCTCCCGCACTCTGAACCCCTTGTGACCGTTCCTCCGCCTAGCAGCAGGAGGGACATGTTGCCACTTCTGGGGAGCCAAGCAGAGCCAGGTTGGAAGCCTGCTGGCCCCACACCAACTGAACTATAAATCGGGCTTTCCGTGAAGATGAGAAATGCCGGTTTATAGAGCTTTCCGGTTTGTAAAGTGCTGGATAACAGCTTTTACTAACTTCAGTCGTGTGAGCAGTCCCATTGACTTCAGTGCTGTGATCCTACAGTATCTCAAAGTCCCTTAAAAATACCCACGTGACATAGAGTGATTGTTTTGGTCCCCCATTGAATTGCCACCATCACTGGGATTAAATGCTGCCATAGTTCTACGGTGCATAAAACCCCTAAGTACAGGCTAGGACAGGAAGTGAAGTTGCTCATATCCAATTGGAACAGGACCATGAATTGTGGTGGTCGGGACATAGTTACCTGAGTTAATGGAGACAACAGATGAGCCAGTCTGAGGAAAGGTGTCCTGTACCAACAGAATAACTGAGGGACTGTGGAGTAGAACAAAGTGGTTGTGTGGGTGGACTGCAGATATTGATTTATGAGATGAGATTCATAGAGTTTAATATGAATCTCTGTAGGTTGGCTAGATAATGACTAATGGCTATGATAACAGAGTATTGATATTTGTAGAGTATGAATAGAAAAGAAGGCGATTAATCATTTCAGGTCGTACAACGAATTATCATTAGAAAGAACATGGTAAGATTAAGCAGGGGAGTGTTTAAGTTAAATAGTAAGGAACACTTTCAGAGAGTGCATGTCTGTGAAACAACCTCCTGAAAGAAGTGGGGAGAGCTGCATCACTTAGGATACTTCAAACTCGGCTGGGGAAAGCAGCAGGAAATGTTCTTTAGGGAACAGACCTGCACTGGGAGGGAGATGGACTGGGTGAGCTAATGTCTATGGTGGGAAATATGGGGATGTCTAGTGGTAGTTATTAGAAGCTTCTTGTATGTTACATACTAAAGAATGAGTTCACTGTAGGAAAAAGATACAAATTATTAATTATTATTATTAATTATTATTATTATTGATTATATTATCTGTATTACAGTAATGCCCCACAGATGCTAGGTTCTGTGCACACTGCATTTACACTCTAAACATATTAAAAGAAAGTTTGGGGGAATTAAGGATTTCAGTGAGCCCAGCACAGTGGAAGAATCTTTTAACTCTCACAGTCCTATATAGTTATTTTGCAAGCTATGCCGTATGTGGGGTTCTTCAGGGTTAATGCATAAATATGCATTAGCTGTTAGTGGAAGAAGGGAGAATAATTATTTAGGATGGTCTAAGGGGACTAGCTAGCAGGGAGAACAGGAAAGTAAATTGCAGCACACAGATTAGTCTCCTAGGACTATAATGCTTTGGCCCAACTAAAATCTTTGGGCATAATATAGGGGTATATAGATAAAAATTAATTACCTGTTAAACACAGGAGGTCAGACTGCATGATCTAATGGCGCTTTTGAGCATTAAACTCTGTGAAACTATGCAACAGATTCCCAAGAGAAGTGATGAAAATCCCATTCCTTAAAACCAGACTAGATAAGCCATACTATAGGGAACATTCCAGTACTCCTAAAGGGAAGACCTAACAAGTCTTTTCCACCTGTAATTTCTAGAATTGAATTCACTAAAAGTAACTCTGGAGGTTTTTGTCAAGGAAATTCTACATTCCATATTGCTTAATTTTCATGCTAGGAGAAAACATATCAGTATGGCATGTAGAGAAGTGTTCGGAAGATACAAAGATCACTATGTCCCCTATGCAAGGTTGATGTACTCATTTGCAAAAAGTTCCATATTTTAAAGGAATGATGAGAAACTGACCAATTCCCTGTTATATAAAAGTGAATTGAACCCTGGAATGTATGCTACATAGCTAGAAGGGTGCTGGATGATATGGCACATAGTTCCACGTGATAAAACCACCTTGGGTAACAAATAATAATGTCCTTTCTATTCTCTTGTCCATATAATTGGAACCATGTTTTGACTTGATGTACTTTTGTCCCTAATACAAAAAATATGAAGCCCTCAGAAAAGTACATAGTCATGTTCACCTTGGGCCAGTTTAATTTCCTGTTCCCTGTTTCTGTTTTGAAGTCAGATTACTAAGAAATGTCCTGCTCTGATAAAACAAAAGGAAAGAAAACATGCTATTAATTGCCCACACTCCTGCTCAAAGTGGTGGAAATGGGTCAGCTAAATATGTCCATGAAGAGCAACAGCAAGAAGGTAGCTTGAATACCTCCACTCATGGACAAATCAAAGAGCGAAGCATTTTGTCACCTGTAAGAGCTATTTGCAATGTGGTTGCCATATGTTTCCCACAACTGCACAGAGAAAGAATTCTGCTCACTCCATGAGCAGCTCTAGTGATCACTGTTTGAACAACAAATGTACCTTTGAATCTTGCAGGCTGTTGAACCATCCCATCAGATTACATCACCTGCTTGTCTTTACCAAGGCTTGAGATGGGTCTTGTGAACTGAACAGTGGGTGATGTAATTCCAAGTGTGCATTAAACAGACCGGCAAAAATAAAAGCTGTTTCTGGACATTATCTACTTTAAATCAGGAGTGCGCTGTGGTAGAACTACCTGCAGTTCTGCATGCAAACGCCAAGAAAGATTTACTTATAGACCACACTCTTCTACACGGCCATGGAGTCAATGAATGGTTGCCAGGGTTATATAGATAATAATCATCCCAGAAAGGGAGCAGTGTGTTGTCCTTGAGCAACGCTTAATAATTAACGCTCAAGTAACGAAGCTCAGGGTTTTTAACCATGCCGTTGGGTAAATGGGCAATTGCGAAGCTCCTGATAGATGAAGATTATCTTTGGAAGAGGTAGATGTGCTGTGTCTGAGTGATACTGTCCTTTCCCCTGGATATCATTCTATAACAAAATCAAGAGGACCTTCCTGAATGTTTGCTGAACCTACTCAGTTTCTGGACAGAAGACGGGCTTGGGCTTAAACCGGAGTCAGAGCCCAGGCTTAGTGGGCAGTGTAGACATACCCTAGGAGCCTGAGTCAAGGAGCAGAACCCTGTTGTGCTAGGTTCTCTACAAGCAGTGATACTCCGTTTCCAACACGAAACATTTCCTCTCTCTTCTTAGAGCTGGTATCCTTCAAACTTGTATTTTGAATGGTCGTTCTTTGTTCTTATACAGCACCTGGTATAACACAGACAGTGGTGTATGCTCTTTCCCATTTCCCATTACCTTTCTGCCATTCTTTGTTTATTTTTGTTCATTTAGGTAAGACAATAACAAAGAGAACACGGAAATGCACTAGTATAACCCAAGCCACCACTTCCATTGTATGATGTCCAAAAGCTGCAATTATTAAAATCATACTGTACATTTATTGGGAATGATCCTTGTCCCCAGGAAGGTCAATTGGTGCTGTCGGAATGGCACCAAGTGATCGTAAAGCTGCCCTAAAGAGGCAATGGAGGATTCCTTGAATGTTGGGGAATCCCATCCCCTCTCCCTGTGACACGGGGTGTGTTGGAGCCACCCTGGGATATTCTAGTTACTGTGAGTTAGAGCAGTTCTGTGGCTGCTACAACTTGTGCCAGAGGCCAATTCAGGGCCAAGCAGCATGAGGTGTAAAGGGGGCTTATAGCAACCTTTGCCTCTCCCCACCTGTTCAGCAGATTGAGTCCATTGTTTTAACAAGTATACACTAAAATGCAGAACTCAGGATGGCTGTAGGCCTTGAATCCATGAGAGCCAAAGGCTTCCTGTCAGATACATAGAATCATAGAATATCAGGGTTGGAAGGGGCCTCAGGAGGTCATCTAGTCCAATCCCCTGCTCAAAGCAGGACTAATTCCCAACAAAATCATCTGAGCCAGGGCTTTTTCAAGCCTGACCTTAAAAACCTCTAAGGAAGGAGATTCCACCACCTCCCTAGATAACCCATTCCAGTGCTTCACCACTCTCCTAAAGTAAAAGTTTTTCCTAATATCCAACCTAAAGCTCCCCCACTGCAACTTGAGACCATTACTCCTTGTTCTGTCATCTGGTACCATTGAGAACAGCATAGGCAATGGCACCACAAGGTCCCATATGGCTTACCATGACTTTGAGGAGCTACCTGTAAACTTAAGGGGTTAGTTGCATTTCCATCCTCCCTCAGTCTCTGCTGAAACTGTCAATCTAGAGTTGGGACTGGGCTGGTGGGTTTTGCGAAGTGGACATTAGGAACTGACAAGGACCATCTAATGCGTTCACATAAACCACCAAACAGCTGGCAGGTGGGACTGACTTTTGCTGAATGCCAAACAGTTCTATGACTGAGCTTAAAATGCACAGGTGACAGGCCCTGCACTTTACCACCACCTTCTTAGAACCATCTGGTCTCCTTTCTTCCTAATTTTCTTTTTAGCATATTAGCTTTAAAAAAAGACCAAAGGAAACTCACCTGCCAAAAACCGTCAAGGGTTTGAATTGAAACCACAAAAAACATAGTTAAAGGGGACACATGGACTTCTCCTCACCCCACTAGACAGGTGATCAAATCTCATGTTTCAGAGCATTAACTGACCACTACAAAGGCCAGGAAGGAATATTTCCTAATAAAAACATTGAATACCTGGGCTCCGATCCTGTAGAAATCCCATGCAGGTCCAATTGCAGGACAAGCACCTTGGTCAGGTGTGTGGTAGATGGTGCTAGATGTGGGATAGCAGATATGTGGGACCAGTGGAATAATTTACCATCAGAACCCCATGTTCCTATGAAAACAATGATGTTTCTCATTACATACATTCTGATGGTTAAAGCCAGAAGAATGGTTGTTGTCCTGTAATACTGTATGCTACTAGGTTCAGATTGAGGCAAAGGCAACCTCCGTGTATGCCTAGGGCCTCAGATCCCGGAGTTAGATGAGTAGATAAAAAATAAGCTTTCATTTAAAAAAAAGATGTTTTTAGCCCTATGGTTGTGAAGAAAACCTTGCAAACATGACTCACGTGTAACCAATATAGTTATGTCTGCCTGAGTCTGTAGAAAGCCTGAAATGACATCTCTGAGAGGTGTAAACTGCCTCATGCATCTCAAAGGTGTGTGACAGGGGTACCTCCATCAGCACCATCCTTGCAAGAGGACTATGTATTTGGAAGGGATGAAGGATTTCAGCAGGCCCGGCCTACTCCTCCCGGCAGATACATCCTAGCTGCTCAGGTAAGTATGGGGAGAAGTTACCCTGCTCCACTTTTCGGGGAAAAAGTGGGCTGCCTGTCGTCTTCACTCCAAATATCTGATATGGTTGTGGGGATGGAACCACAGAATGCCCCATGTTGTGGTGCACCCAGGGGCCCAGATTGCCTTAATACAGCTTTGTATAACACTATAGTGACCCTCTAAGACAAGGCAGACAGACCTCCATAGCACCATGGTTACTGACATCCGACCAAAGGAATAGAGAAAAAAACAGGGCAGACCATCCAATGTTTAGTCCTGGTTTGTAGAGTTTTGGAACATAGCCCGCACTCCTTCCTATTCCAATGAAAACTGATGTGCCTCTCAGGCCAGATGTAATTACGTCTGACAAGCCCATGCAAAAGGAAAAGCTTTCCTATGACATTGGTAAAGGTTTCCTATGACCTTTCCAGGTTTTCTTTGATTCCACAGAGTCCATCAATAAGTGTTGATTAACACAGAGAATGACCTTTGAACATGGGCCTCTTTTTTGGGATCGGGGGAGGAGGAAGAATATGATTTCCGCCTCCCATAGATAAGGATTAAAGCTGTTTTTCACGGTGTAATTTATTTTAAAATAAATCTTTTGATATGAAGGGCAAATCTAGTTGTTGCTCAATGATACAACAGCAGAGAATTTGACTCCATAGTTGTATTGGGGGACCTTTGTCTCATTGCCCTGATTTTCATAGTCTGCACCTGCAATTGGCTTCTACATTTCAACATTTGGCCTTTCAAGTTCAATATATAGGTGGAATATTCAAAAATACCTAAGGGCATGTCTCCACGGCCTGAGGGGGAGATAATTCCCAGCGCGGGTAGATGTGCGCATGTTATCGCTGCTCAAGCTAGCACCTAATAATAGCAGTGTGGCCGCAGTTGAGTATAACCCTGTAACAAGACTCTCGGTATGCACTCAGACAGTCTAAGCTGCTGGCTGTGGCACCATAGCCACTCTGCTATTGTTAGTGCACTAGTTCAAGTAAAGCTAGGCATGTGCACATCTACCCGAGGTGGGAATTACCCTGCCCAGCTGCAGCGTAGACTTACCCAGAGTGACTTAGGAGCACAAGCCCCATTGATTTGCAATAAATAAAGTGATTTCTTTTTTGAAGGGAGGGCTGATGGGCCAGGTGGGATGGAATAAATAAACGGTCTTTTTGGAATTGCTGGGTGGGAAGCTGCAGATGCAATGGGTGAATAACCAATAGATGAGCCGGGTGGTATGGCACAAGGGTTTATTATGGATGCTTGGGTAGTGGAGGTTTTCATCTCCAAGCAATCAATTCTTATTAAGTTAAGACTAATAGCTCCCAAATGCTATTACTGTTCAGAAGGATGGTTGGTTGTCTCGGTCCACCTCCTAGAGAATGGGTGTCCACATTGCACAATAACGTCATTGCAATGGACACTACTCGGCACCAGTGGAGAAACAGATGACTTCTAACTGTAGGGCTATTAATCCAGCTCCTTTCATGAGTAGCATGTAAAAATGTATCAGAGGGGTAGCCATGTTAGTCTGGATCTGTATATTTGTACCTGTCTCTGGAAATTTCCACTACATGCGTCTGATGAAGTGGGTATTCACCCACAAAAGCTTATGCTCCAATAGTCTGTTAGTCTATAAAGTGCCACAGGACTCTTTGTCGCATGTAAAAAAGTGTGTTATTCATAAGCCAGATCCTCAACTAGTGCAGACTGATTTTAATGGGGTTGTGCTGGTTTATGCCAGATGAGGCTCTAGCCCAGTCATTTTGCTTTTTCAGGAAAGTGACTAGTGAGGGGTGAAAGTCAAAGGACTTTGTTAAGCATCCAGAAGTTTGGGTAATTTTCTGAAGTTATCCAAATGTTTCTCCTAAGGAAATTAGGCTGGAAAACTCATGAGAACAGATTTTCAAACATGATTTCCTGTACTTTTCTTGTTCCAGATGGGTCACAATATAATTATAATATGTTATTGTCACGTATGGCCTTGCACTTTTTAATGCAGATACTATGACAAATGGGATAACCTACTGATAACAGTGACGTTGGGTTTAAACTTTGCAGAGCAGGCTTGTTTCTCAGTTACACTGGCCTGATTCCAGTTTCACAGTGTCACTTAACATTGAGTTCAGTGGAGTTTCTCCTCATTTAAACCAGTGTAGCTGAGATCAGAAACAGGCCCATGTTTAGTGAGCAATGGACAGAACTAGGACAAACAGCATTCTACATGTACTCTGCATGATCTATGCATGTTTCCTGAGCACAAGTTTTCCATGGAACTTCCAAAAAATGAGCAAATTTCATTTTTTTCTAAGCAAACCTACTCATTTTGCTGCTCAATGATGTACTAGATATTGTGGCCCTGATCTGATGCATGCCAGTGTTGTGGGGAAGTAACACTGTTGATGTCAATAGTTAGTTCTGACATCAGTAGAAGCAAGATTGTTGTGTCTATGCCTGTCAGAGCTGGTCCATCCTGTCATAAACAGATAGCTAAGGGTTAATGTTCTTTTACCTGCAAAGGGTTAACAAAAAGTGACCTGAAACACCTGATCAGAGGACCAATCAGGAAACAAGACTTTTTCAAATTTGGGTGGAAGAAAGTTTTGGGTGTGAGTTCTTTGTTCTTTGTCTTGGTTCAGTGACCTCTATCTCCAGGCTTTCTAATCTTCTGTTTCCAAGCTGTAAGTACAAGGATAAGACAATAGGTTTATATTGTTTTTTTGTATTTACATGTGTGCAGTTGCTGGAATGTGTTAAATTGTATTCTGTTTGGATAAGGCTGTTTATTCATTTTTCCTTTTAAGCAATTGACCCTGTATATTGTCACCTTGATACAGAGACCAATTTTATGTCGTTTTTTTTCTTTCTTTTTATATAAAGCTTTCTTTTTAAGATCTGTTTAAGTGTTTTTCACTGGTTAAGGATAAGAAACGAAGGGAGGGGGAACATCTCTTTGTGTTAGATTTACTAAGCCTGACTTTGCATACCCTCTGGGTGAGGGGGGAGAGAGATTAGATCTCTCCGTACTTGTGTTTCAAGGACTTGAAGTAGGGAATCTCTCAGAGTACCCAGGGCGAGGAAATCTGGGAGGAGATAAAGAGGGTGGAATCCCTTTGTTTAGAATCATGGAGCTTGAATCTGTATATCTCTCCAGGAACCCAGGGAGGGAACACCTGGAGGGGAAGAGGGAGAAGGGAAGTGGGTTATTTCCCTTTGTGGTGATACTCAGGGCATCTGAGTCTTGGGGGTTCCCCAGGGAAGGTTTTGGGGAGACCAGAGTGAGCCAGACACTGGAATTTTTCTGGCTGGTGGCAGTGATATCAGATCCAAGCTGGTAATTAAGTTTGGAGGTTTCATGCTAGCTTCTCATGTTCTGAACTCTAAGATTCAGATCTTAGGACAGTTATGACACATCCCCCAGAACTTGCTTTCCTTCAGAAGGGTTCAGCAGCAATTGTGTGGCGTTTTTGTCTTGTGAGTGTTCTCTTTTTTTCAGGTAGCACTGAGAGGCCCCAACAGAGATCACGGGCCTCCAGAAAACCAGGCATTGTACAAGCTGGTAGTAATAGATAGCCCTTTTCCTGCGGAAATTGCAACTCAAGCTGATGAGAGATAAAGGGTGGGGAAAGTAAGGCACAGAGAAATGATGTGACTTACCCAAAGTCCCACAGTATACCAGTGGCAGAGTAAAGAACAGAGTCAGGTCTCTTAGCCTCCAGACCAGTGCTCTACCCAGTGGATCACACAATCTCTCTTTCTCTTTGTCTTATTTCTTCCCCTTGCTTTTATTCGGCATTTGCTGCTGTACGACAACAGAGCAATGTGCAATCTGTTTCTACAATGTCTAGGTTTTGGGAAGAAATTAATATGTTCACTGAACACTCAGTTCAGTGGATAGGGTGTGTGTAACCTTAAACTTATAGATGGCAGATTTGGGGTTCTCTCTGTCTCTCATATACATACAGATTATGTTCTTATTGCAGAAACTTGCAATTGGCTGTGTTACCAAAAGCCACTGTGTCTAGGAGCTCAGTTTTAATTTGTGGCTGGAAGAGTTTATAGTTTTACAGTATCATCTAATAACAGTTCCAGGGGCATTTGATGAGTACAGTGGCTGGTATTTCAACTCTAGATTTTCTCTTTGGGGTCAATTAAAAGCAACCCGAGGGATGAAATTGCCTGACTGGCCTAGAATTTCTCACTGAAGAACTAATACAGTATGAACATTCCACCTCAAGTCTCACCTGCATATGGCTCAGATTGTCAGATGAAATTATTCTCCTTGTCTCCATACAGCTTGCAGATGGAATCAATTCAGGCCAAGGGCTGGGCATTGAAATAATTGCCACCTTCCAACTGGTGCTGTGTGTCCTTGCCACCACAGACAGGAGAAGAAATGATCTCTCAGGATCAGCACCTCTGGCCATTGGGCTCTCTGTTGCCTTAGGACATCTTCTTGCTGTAAGTTTTAACTCTCATTGTAGATACTCTGCAATTTCTCACATAATGGTCCTTAGAAGGATTTTTCCAGGAGTGGCTAGCTTATTTTGTTCATGGCCAGAAGGCCATAAATTCCAGCCTGCCGGCCAAAATACCTTTCACAGTCCTTATCTTCCCCTTAAATATCTGTTATCCTGCTGGTATATCACCCTGAAATACTCACTAGCCCGGCCAATTGAAGACATCTTTGTGACCCACCCTTATAAAGATTCTACATTAATGTAAAGTACCATCCCAAACTCTACAGCTTATATGGCATTATGCCTTAATACAGTACTTTGGGATATTGTTATACAATTATAAAGTCATAGGTCAAACAATACCTTCATTTCCAAATGCAACAACCATCACTTAAACTTCAGAAACCTCAGAGGTGAAAGACACAGTATGTCCACCAAGAACTGCACTAAACTAGTTCTGCTATTCACCAGCCTCATTTGTCTCCTTTTTCCCTGACCAACTCTGCGCTCCTCCTCTGCTGCTCCTGGAATATCTTCCCAAGTCCTGTACACCATGCAGCCCTTTTCTCCTTCAAGCCCTTCCTCCAAACCCCACTCCTTCCCCAGAGTGACTTGCCTTGAGTCATCAACACTCAATATTCTATATTTTAAAATAAAATTATAACAAAATAATATAAAACAAGGAATTAGCTTTTTTGAAGACAAGTAACATCCTAACCTTGTTTTGTGAACGTCTCCCATTCCCCAACCTGGCCTGATGCCATCTCTTGTGTGTCTCATATAACCCCAATGTTAAGCTCTTTGGGATATGAACCATGTCTTTGTGACCTTTGTAAGGTGGCATGGACTCCTATGGCATATGCAAATATTCAATAATGACACTAAGAGATACTACCCAAACTAGACAACCTCAGGTTTTAAGAAATGATTCCAAAGAATACCCAGATGTACCAGGCAAGGTCCTCACAGGATATAGACTGGCATAATTCCATTAAAATTGAAGCTACATTGATTCACAGTTGCTCTGAACCTGAAGTGAGACCTTGGTCCCATTAAAGTCAATGGCAAAGCTCCCATTAACTTCAGTGGGGCCGGGATTTCCACCCTTGGCCCCTTGAGTACAATTCTGCTCCACCTTCCATAGAAGTCTCCATTCTTATTCTTTTCCATTCCATTCCCTAGAAGACTCCATAGATGATTCCATTCAGAATCACATTTGGTCAGTCACAAACCTGCTAAGTGATCACTAAATATGGATTTTACTGTATATCAGACATATATATTTTGCTGTTGTGCAACGTTACATTCTGAATCACTTCCCTAACATCAGTTCTCTTTCTTTCCCATAGATTGATTACACTGGTTGTGGAATTAACCCAGCCAGGTCTTTGGGTTCAGCTTTGGTTGCCAGAAACTTTACTAATCACTGGGTAAGTTCAAATCGTTCATTCTACAGGACTTTATTTTAGTAACAAAAACGTAAGATGGAGTTCATGATAATTATTAAGCATTGCCATGTATACCTACTACTTTAAGATCTTTGGATAAGAAGCATTATAAAAGTATGATTGCAGTTCAAAAATACAATCATTAAAAGATATATTATCATCAGAGCTGAGCGAATAATTTAATATTTCATTCAATAAACACAGCATTTTTTCAGTCCACAAAATAACTGCATGCAGATCACAAACTCCTCAACTTTGTTTCTTATTCAATATTATCCCATTTATCTTATTTTGCGCATTCTTTTAGCTATAAACTGACTTATTGCAGAGTTCCAGCCATGTACTTGATAGTCAAGCTGTGTTTGTAAGCTGTGATTGGTCAATTACAGTGGAGGCACTTAATCTTTGATCCTTCAAAGTATTTATGTGCCAAAGTCCTGTTGAAATAAATGAGAATTAGTTGCCTAAATACCTTTGAATATATGGAGCCTTTGACCCCAATTCAGGAAAGCACTTTAGTTTATGAATAATTTTAAGCATGTGAGTAGTTGCTTTGAAGTCAATGGGACTATTCCTGTGGTAAAAGTTAAGCATCCGCTTACATGCTGTCCTGGATCAGGGCATTGGAAATACAACAGATTTCAGAGCTGTTCCCTATGCTTAAAACGGAGGATGCCACTAGAACTACTACTATGTCTGGAACTTGAATAAAGTCTTGAAGTGTGTCCATTTAAAATCACATGATACAATGTCTGTTTCCTGATTAGATAAATGTACACATATCATTGAATTGAATACTCATGCATAAGAATTTTCACCAGTACAATTGCACATGACTTTCAAAATCACTTTGAATGAATATTTATGCCTGTACAATTTGATTGCACAAATCCTCATGCAATGTGAATTTAAGAACATAAGAACATAAGAATGGCTGTACTGAGTCAGATCAAAGGTCCATCCAGCCCAGTATCCTGTCTACCGACACTGACCAAAGCCAGGTGCCCCAGAGGGAGTGAACCTAACAGGTAATGATCAAGTGATCTCTCTCCTGCCGTCCATCTCCATCCTCCGGCAAACAAAGACTCTTATTTATGCCGTATTCTCCCATCTCTTTACTGATCACTATGCCGCACATTAGCGAGTAGGGCTAATCTTAGCATTTGGGGCATGCAATAAATTCCAAACTGAAGGATAAAAGATAGAGTTGAGAAAACTTGTATAAATGCTTACCATGCCATCCATCTCCCATTTACAAAAATGTAACTTTGGTTATAAAGGAAAATTAGTTTAGCTTAGCATTTTCAAACTTGTGTAGCTAAAAGTAGGCACCGAAATCCAGAAGAGGCACTTAAGGTATAATTTTCAAAGTCACCTAAGCAATTTAAGAGCCTAAATCCCATTGAAAATCCAAGGGATTTGGGAGCTTAAGTTACTCAGGCACTTTTAAAAATTTTACTCCAAAATGAATGTGCCCTGATTTTCAGAGGCACAGAGCATATGCAGTTCCCATATTTTCAATGAAAATAAGACCTTGTGTACTTGGGAACATGCAAAATGTTTTTCCCTGTAAGTGCCTAACTTTAGGCACCCAACAACTTTGGTAATATTGGCTTAAGTGATCTGCTCAAAGATGCATAGCAACTCAGCATCAGAACCAGGATTAGAACTGTGGAGTTCTTGGCTCCCACCTCAACGCATAACCACCTCTAGGTCTAATCCAATGTCAACGTGCATGACTAACATCAAATGTTTCCAAGAATGGCTTTAAAGTGAATGAGCATTTTGGAAAGCACTGAAAGAAATACCTGAGTTTGATGTTGTATTTCAGATCTTCTGGGTGGGTCCAATGCTGGGAGGTGCAAGTGCCGCCCTGATCTACGACTTCATCCTGGCCCCCAGAAGCAGCGACCTGACTGACCGTATGAAGGTGTGGACCAGTGGTCAAGTGGAAGAATACGATCTGGATGGGGATGACATTAACACAAGGGTGGAGATGAAGCCAAAATAAAGAAGAATTCAGGGAAAGAAAAACATCAATTTCTGAAGATGTTATCACTATTATAGACTCTTTGTAAACACACAAGCAGTATTTCCAGAAGGTTTTTAATTCAGGTTTTCCATTTCCTTGCCCCCTTTCACCCTAGCCTTTACTATCTGGCTCTTAAGTACAATGGGCTTGAGGCCAAAATCACTAGACACTTGTGGGTGAGCTAGCGGGTGAAGTTAAAATTCTGAAACCCCAGGTTTATGGCACTGTACGGGAAGGAATCGTTCCCTCGATGTCTCCATATATGATCATGACATTCAAATCACCAGTGTAAGTGCTGTGACAGTGGAATGCTAGAACACATGATCTGTCTGTACCCATAATGGGGATTTTACTAGATAGAAAGTTTTAACATAAAATATGAGGCATAATAAGCACATGAAAAAGTTCTCTCCAGTTGTTGGCACAAAAGAATCCTTTAGAAATAAATGCACCTAAATTGTGATATGGAACAAGTCTGAGCTTGCTAGACTGTATGCGAGCCCCAAATCACTGCACCACCAATGCTCTCAGCAAGCATCAAATCTGCAAGCGCCAGAAATGTTTGCATCTTCCAATCTTTTGTTCTTCCTGCACAACCTCGATGCAACCAGCAGATATAAAACGAAATCTGAATTTTCGGACTCCAGGGAACTAATAACTAGAAGTCAAATTGGAACGCAGCTATAACAATGGCAACGAGAACAACACCTCGTTAGCATGTAAGCAGGATTTGCCTGGTCCTGTGACTCAGCTGCTTTTGTTAATCTTGCGTATACAACTGTGCATCTTAAAACAAAATGGCAAAAAATAAATCCCACCACACTTTGTTTGAGTAGCTAATATTGGAAATTCAGGGACAATGTAACAGAATATATAAATATTCAGTATATGAGTATACTCTAAATGGGCAAAAATACATTTTTGAACCTGAATGTATTTTTGGGGTCATTTCCTAGATTTATATATATATGTTTTATATTAAGAGACTAATAAACTGTTTTGAAAGAAAATAGAAGAAGAAAACAAAGGAAAAGGATTGCGGTAAATGTTAGGCAACATAAATGGCACTGGAAATGGAGAGAAAACTAACACAAAAATATGTAAGACTATTTTCTGTTTTTATTTTTGTGCTACTTTGTATTGCCTAAGTAATACACAACTGTAGATGGTTGTGTATCCTAACCGCAGAATATATTTGAAGCAGATATGTACTAATATACCTGTTCTATATTTAGACTGTCACCTTTAAATAAGAAATGAGACCTGGGGTGTATCTATATGAAAAACTGCACACTTTCAATTCACCCAACCAATCAATTGATATCGCTCTTGATCCGTTCTCATGTTAATGAAGCAGTATTGATCATAGAGCCAAAACAAGATTCCAATGGATACAGTACATATACAGCACATAAAATTTAAAAAAATAAGCAAATGTGGAATACATTTTTCTTTCTTGCATTCACATTTGGTATATTATCCTATGTATTATCTATGTAAATATGGCATGGCTGGATTTTGGATCAGTTTAGAAATAAACAAAAGCAGTTATACTAACACACTAACTGATCATGATTCTTGATTTTAACCTGCCATCCAATACAGTGCGATGTCGTTTTGTATGGCGTCATTCAGTTCTCCTTCCCCCATCCCCATAAAGTGAAGATGATAGTTCTGTTCTCCTACCCTTGGAGGCCCAATTTAAATTGTGAGTTTTGGGGGAAGGGATTGTCTCTTATTCTGAGTTTGTACTGCACCTAGGATGGGGGCTACGAGTTTGATTGGGGTCTTATGTGCTACTGAATAATAAATGAAAATAAATGAAAGAAAATAATAATAATAATAATGTATTATTATTACTATTATTTTATTATTACTGTTTTATTATAAATAAGCATCTATCTGAGTAAAATATTATAAAGTGTCACGTAGTGTCAGAGGGAGAAAGGCATTCATTGTTAGAGTTGTCTGTCGGGAATGAGGTAGAGAGAAGCAGGAAGTAAGAGCAGTTTTGGCTTTATCTACCAGGACACTCTGGCCAGAGTAGTGGAGTAGGTACATAGCGGTGGGATAAGTTTCTTGAACAGGATTGATGTAACTTACTCATCGCTCAAAGCAAGGGGTAGTAGAGAAGAATTCTGACTCCAGGAATGACAATTTGTTTTCTGATCCACCCCCGGCTCAGCACAGAATGTAAAGCAGCTCGTGGGCCCTGAACATGTAAAACGTGTTCCTCTCCCACTGGTCCTCTCCTCTTTGAGACCAGCACATTATCCTTCTGTTTGTTGTGTAGTGAGCCTAGCACACGTCGGCCGCTGTACGTTGGTAATGATTCTTAATACAATCATATTAATAAAAAATGTTTTTAGTAGTAAAAATATGAAAATAACCACTTCCCCAATGCAAACCTTGGCACATTACCATGATGCTTTTCCTTGCAAAGGGTTCATTGTTGGCACATCATTGTAAATGAATTACAGCGTGAGTTTTTTTATTATTATTACTATTGTTATGAATGTCTTTATTCAGTGCAACAGAATTTGCACTTATTGCAAATCCCCAGTACAGCCCCGTGGAAATTGTGGGCTACATTCACTGAAGGATTTTGGTGATTAACTGCCACTTTAGGCACCTAAATCCCCAAATCAGGCCCCACCGAGATTCACAAAACTGCTGCTTAGCTGCCTCTGAGTTCTATAGGCACCTAAACTTTCTCGGTGCCTAAATTTGCACAGAAAAAGTACCATAGGCACCTATGATTCTGGCTCTGCAGGACATGGGTTGTCAGGTGTCTGGTTTTCGTACTGCCTTGTTGGTTAAAGAAATTTTTTTGCCCTTTGCCTCTCTGAGGGTGAAGTAGGGAAGCCCCCGGCCTACTTTGGAGAACCTGGCTCCCTTCCCTTCCTTCCCAGCATGCTCTGGGGTCAGGCAGGATCCTTAGTCACTGTGTTGGCAGCAGGCGGATGGGTTTGTTGTTATGGGGCTACCCATGTTACTAGCTGCTGGTGAGTTTGACAGGGGCCCGGAATGCAAGGACGAGTGGAGAAGATAAGAGGCAAATAGGTCTCGAGCCACCCCCGGCTCCCCACGTGCACCGCTGTCTGCATTGGAGGGTTGGTCAGGCTGCTGGGGAGTGGGGAACTTGAGGGGGAAGAGGAGGGACAGGCTGCTGAGGGACACCTGAGAGAGGAAGAAGAGGGTCAGGCTGCTGCTGCTGGTACAATGGCTGGTTTTTCTGCTTCTCAGAGGAAGCAACACCACTAAGCTCCAGAATGATGCACAAATGAATGGTACATAGGCATTCCTCAGCCCAATTCGCCTATGGGGCCTGATCCTGTGAGCATGATCAGACGTCACTTAGCAGACTGGGGCCCCATAGGCAAGCTGACACAAAAGGACAGCAGGAGGCGCCATCCCTCACAACTTTAAGCCCAGTGGTGAGGGTGCTCAGCTGGGATGTAGGACACCTCGCTTCAAATTCCTCCTCCATCTGGAGGGGAAAAGAGATTTGAGGTGAGATCTGCCACATCTCTGATGGATGCCCTTGCCACTGGGCTATGGGATATTCTGATGAAGGTAGGGAGGCTCCCTCTGTCTCTCCCATTGAAGCTCTTCCTCTGTGGAGAAATAATTTAAAAAAAAAGTCACTGGAGTGGGTGGACCAGGTGAGTGCTCTAACCACCAGGCTACAAGGTCATTCTTTCTCTCGGGTCCAACGATTCACCCCCCAGTGCAACAGCTTCAATAGGAGGGAATGTGAGAGCCCCCACAGCTGAGTCTGCCAAAGCCCAGTCGTAAGGCATGAACCTGCGAAGTGGAAGAGCTCTATTCAAATCCCTTCAAGTCCCTCCACCTGGGTGGGAGGGGGACTTGAACCAGGGGTCTCCCACATCTCAGCTGAGGACCCTAACCACTGGACTAAAAGTTATGAGGCAGCTGCTCCACCTCCTGCCACTTCCTACAAAAAAAATGGCACAGGCAGCTAACAGGAGAGGGTTTGCAGCTGGGAATGCCAAACAGAGGGAGGCGCTTTCCTGCAGCTGGGAACTTGGCACCTATCTCTGTGAGAAGGGAAGGACATAGGACACACTCCTCTCCTTGGCATCTCCCATTGGCTAGCTTAGGCAAGGAGCTGCCTGATGTGCTGGCTTTTGTGAATCCCAATTTGTGACGCCCGTCTCTCCCCGTTCCTTGCATAGGATGCATAGGTGAGGAACTCAGACTTGGGTGATTTTCTAGGCGCCTAAAATCAGGCACAGTGATGCCGAGCACGGCCATGCCTATATTTATTTGTGGATCTAAATACCTAAATAAAGCACCACAGTTCCATGTTGTGGAAACGGAAAAGCTTAATGATGAATTCAAAATACTTGGAACCCCAGCTGGGAACGGCCGTTTCTAAACAATGCAAGTCAAGGCTATAATTACTAATAATTTCCCGTTCTGTTCATAGTACAAGTAGTTTGGACTGTGCTCGCAAAGACCCTTATAGTACTCATTATTCCAAATAAAATAAAATATTAGGAGGCTGCACAGTAAACAGATTCAAATCTGACATGCAGTAGTAGGTACTGGGTACACAGACAAATGTCAGGTACACAAACACACAGTCATGAGGGTACCAACGTCCACTGAAATCAATAGTCAGATTCCCATGGTTGGTGGTGGCTCTAGTCTTAAAAGAGAAGCTGTTGATAAACCATCTTTCTGCTCTGCATGTAATAGCTCTCAAATGGAAATGTATTGGACAAGTTTAGAAACCTCCCGTAATGATTAGGACTGCAGCGGCTACCTCACCCCAAAGGGTGTCTGCCAGTCCCTCCCCAAACTGGGTAGTCAGCTAATCCAGTGTTTCTCAGCCTTTTCAGGTTGGTGACCCCTTATTCGAAGTCAAACATTTTTCAACCCCCCCTTACATTTATTCTAGAAGTGAGGGCTTGTCTACACCTCAAAAGCTACAGTGTTTGTGCTTCAGTGTAGACACTCCCTAAACTGATGGGAGGGGTTCTCCCATTGTTATAGTTAATCCACCTCCCAGAGAAGTGGTAGCTAGGTTAATGGAAGAATTCTTCCATCGACCTAGTGCTGTCTACACCGGGGATTAGGTAAGTTTAACTACTCTGCACAGGGGTGTGGATTTTTCTCAGCTCTGAGCAACATAGCTGGGACTATGCATGTTCCCAGTGTACACCAGCCGTAAGAGTTTAAAATGCCGATATAACTGATGTATGTGTCTGTGTGTTTTGAGAGGCTGATAGAGAAAATTTGACCTGGAAGGTTATGGGCGTGTGGGGAATAGAGGAGTGAGATTTTCTTTGCTTTACATTGTAATAACATTTCAACACCTCACAACCCTCCAATGGCCTTTCATGACCCCTGGAGGTTGTGACTCACTCATTAAGAAACACTGAGCCAGACCATCAATATAGCCTTGGAGAATTCTCCTTTTCTCCTCGTTCCCATTGTTATACTGTATCAGAATCAAGAACCTGTATGATATTTTTAGTGAGCTGTTCACTCTTTCCCAGAAAATAATGCCTTTCTGTTACTCACCTTTCAGAGAAATACAGCTGCCATTCATTCTTCTCTGTACAGTCTAGGTACGCCTGTATTATTCTCCTAATTTAGTGTTTTTATAGCTCTTTATCTTCAAAGTGCTTTATAAGCCTTAGCTAGTTAACCCACACAACACCTTTATCATGCAGGTAAACATTATTATCCACATTTTATAAAATGGTAAACCAGAGGCATGCTGTCATTAACTGTCTTGACTAAGGCTAGAGGGAAAATCAGTGGCAGAGCCAGTGTGAAATCCCCACTTTGGTATTGGACAGAGACAACTAATATGGGCCTTGTCTGCATGAGAAGGTTGCACTAGTTTGACCTAAGATGTGAATTTAAACCAATCTAGTTAAACCAGTGGAATCCCCTGTGTGGGCGTTCCTATTTCTGTTTAAAAGTAACATTTTCAGGTTAGCTTAAGTCAATGAGGGAAAAAGGTTTAAACTAATTCAAAATAAACTGAAAATGGAGCATCCACAAAAGGGGTTTGCAACATTTAACTAAACCAGATTGAAAACTGACTTCAATTGAACTCTTGTAACTTTCCTGAGTAACCACAGCCACCTACACAGGCACAACCCAGCTGGTTCTAATAAATAGATCTTCAATGTAGATAGCTCAGAGATCATTCTGCATGAACCATGTCCAGACCCAACCTGGTGGGGTCTATTACTGGGTCTCGTAAAAAGCATATTCTGCTGCAGCGGGGATTAGAACCGAGATTTTCAGTTCTCTGCTCAGGTTATGAAACAGCACTTTACCATCACCATATCTGCATCTCATTGCTAAATCCTACGGCAAGTTAAATTTAGATTCTTATTCACTTGGGTTCACATATACATAAAACATATACAAGAAGGAAAGAAAGGCGTTTGAAACACAATATGAAGAGAGCCAACAGGGCAGGAAGTTGCCATTGTGTTCACATATACGCAAGCTGCACCAGCTGTCCACCAACTACAATTCATGGATTAAGTGTTTTCTTAAAATAAAAAAAATCACAACAAAGCTAGTAATCAACTCCCAAAGTAGCTTGGCATTTTTACTTCCTGTCCCAGCTGAAACTGGGAAATGCACAGAGACACATGGGAAAATGACAATAAAAGCCCAAACTTTTGGACTTAAACAAAGTTTGGGTTTGGTTCAAGTTGTTTTGTGAAGATTTGAGTTGGGTTTTATTTCATCTGACCTTGTTCAGGGAAATCCAGTGGTCGGCTGGCTGCTTTGTTTACTTGCCACGCGTCCGCAGGTTTGGCCAGTCAGGGCTCCCACTGGCAGCAGTTCACTGCTCCAGGCCAATGGGGGCTGCAGGAAGCGGTGCGGGCCGAGGGATGTGCTGGCCGCTGCTTCTCGCCACCCCCATTGGCCTGGAGTGGCGAACCACAACCAGTGGGAGCTGTGATTGGCCAAACCTGCGGACACGGTAGGTAAACAAACTGGTCCAGCCCGCCAGGGGCTTTCCCTGAACAAGCGGCGGACCGGTTTTGAGAACCACTGAATTATACCACCTGAGGCTAAGGAAGATGGTCCTGTAGTGAAGGCAGTAGACTAGGCCTCCGAAGGGGTGGATTCAATTCTTACCTTTGTCATAGACTTCCTGGAGGATCCTGGCTAAGTCACTTACTCTCTCTGCGAGCAATCTTGGCCTAACTAAACCCTCTGTGAGTTTATTTACTTCACTGAGGATAAGATTTCATGCTCTGTGCCTCAGTTTCTTATCTGTGAAATGGAATTTCTTCAGAGTAGGACTGTCTGTTTCTATGTGTATATACAGCATCTAGCACAATGGAGCACTGATACCAATTGGGGCCTCTAGGTCTTACAATAATACAAACAATAAAAAACATGTCATCATATTGGATGGAAACATCCAATGAAATTAAACATGCTGCAGGACAGGGTGTTGGTGATTCAGTTTGTATCACTTTTCCTTTGGGATCAGCACCACAGCATGATGGCAAATGCTATAGGTGGCATTTTTTGGAATGAGCCATAAAACCAGTAATGTGACAATTTGTAGTCTCACAGCACTTGTCTTAACTCTGAACCATAGACTTTTTGTAACAGCCAGTATAGAAAAAGTTGAAACACAAATTCTCAACTCTCTCGGGATTTTGGGGCCTGCTCCTAATCAGAAAGGCCAATGGATACTCTTTGACTTCAATTAAATTTGGATCATGCCCTTACTGAGATACCCTGTTCCCCTTTTAAAAAAGATCAAGGATCATTATACACAGAGCAAACACACATCAGTAAGTGTAAGATACTTGTAAATAAAATCTTCTTTCTTGCTTCCAGGCATGGCAAAGGAATGAGATGGCCAATGTTTTAATATTATGATCTAGTCTCACTTGTATTTCAGTATCACCTTTCTTCTTTCTGGTTCAATAGACTATTGTATTATTTCATAGACATACCTTATAATTCTCCCACACAACCATGTGCAAATATAGTGCTCAACAGAATATTCCATGACAATGTGCATTGCTATCGTCACAACAGACACACACAAAATGGATGTAGGCAGGCAAATTTCTCTTAAGTTTGTATTAGTGCCAATTTTAATTCAACCCAAGTTTCGTACAGAATGTATCAACTCTTCTGAAGCAAGTTAAGTTGTTTTACACATGCAAACTCCTCTTTTGCTCTGCAAAGCCCATGACTTCTATTCTCTCATATATATTAGGGAGCAGAAGGCGATGCACAGTAATTTGAATAAAGATGATTGATTGAGGTACAAGTATATGTGTATCTATAAAAGTTAAATGCAGCAACGCTCTTGCTTATTTTAGATAAGTTGTCCCACTGAATTTAGTTTTTCTGTTTCATTTTGAATGATTCACAAACTAACTGTGATTTCTGCAAAGATATTAGTCAAAGTAGGTTATTTGAACAAATTTCAATCTATGGGATGTTTGCTGTCTGATCATATTGACTATTTGCTATTCACTGTTCATGGGGGATGAACTGACACTTAAATCACATAGTATTGTTGATCCTTCTTGACTGGTGGACTGACAGTTTTTAAACAAGAGAATAAGGAAAAGCAAGCAACCAACAGTGAATAGTTTATTATGAACAACAAATAAAGACTAGGAAACACTCTTGTTTGCACAAGAACTTGGGCATTTGTATGAAGAACAGTCCTTCTCCACCCATTCATGTGTACAAAATCTCATAGATCATAAAAATGTAGGACTGGAAGGGACCTCAATAGGTTATCTAGTCCAGTCTTCTGCACTCAAAGCAGGACTAAGTAATAACGACCATTCCAGACAGGTGTTGGAAACCTGTTCTTAAAAATCACAAATGATGCAGATTCCGTAACCTTCCTAGGCAATTTGTTCCAGTGCTTAACCACCCTGACAGAATGTTTTCCCTAATGTCCAACTTAAATGTCCCTTGCTGCAACTTAAGACCATTGCTCCTTGTCCTATCCTCAGACGATACAATGAAAATGATGGTACAGGAACATTTTGTGAATAGCTCAGATTCAGAGTTCATAAAAAGTCCACATAGTTGATTTCAAGAGCTTTCAGGTATAAAAACGAATCCCCTGCCATTTCCCTCACCTCAGCCATGGGCAAACAGAAGATCAAACATTCATTCTCCTATAAAATGAAAGCAGACCATTCACAGACAGTGAAAACCACAACTTCCATGCACATTGCTGGTGAAAATAAACCACAAACTTTCTGTGATGCTGATAAATAGAAGGATGAACTTGTGTCCTGGGGTTACTGTACAAACATGAAGCCCAGAAGGAGACAGTCTATGCCTTATAATGATCTGCCTTAGCTGCATAAAAGAGGCATTTTTTCTCAAGAACTACTAGACGTAGTTCAGTGGATTTTTTTTTTTCTTTAGAGTTCTTTTAGGGCAGAAGGACTTTTACGGATACTATGTACCCAATCCTCCCCTAAATATACTGGAGCCAATCCTCAACTGGTGTAAAGGGATGTAACTCAGAGCCACACCTATTAACAACTGCCAAGAATCTGGTCCTGTAACTAAGATGAAATGGTTACACAAGGCAGACCACAAGCCCACACAAACAGAGCAACTGGATAATAAATCAATGGTACTGAGGCCCTGATTCTCTTCTTACCTTCACTGAGTTTAACTCCATTGATTTTTGAGGGCCTGATTCTCTTCTCACATTCACTGGGTTTAACTCTATTGATTTTGAGGGATCTGCTTCTGAGCCACACCAATGAAAATCAGGAAAGAATCAGGCCTCAGAGGGGTTGACTATTTTGACTCTTTGAATTAAAACTTGTATTCTGCTACTCAAGAACTATGATTCCTAGATTCTTAGGCCCAAAGGGACCACTGTGATCATCTAGTCTGACCTATTCTAGTCTATTAGTCAGGATGGGCAGGGATGGTATCCCCTGCCTCTGTTTGCCAGAAGCTGGGAATGGGTGACAGGGGATGGATCACTTGATGATTCCTGTTCTGTTTATTCCCTCTGGAGCACCTGACAATGATCATTGTTGGAAGACAATATACTGAGCTAGATGGACCATCGGCCTGGTCGTTCTTATGTTCTTACGACCTCCTGTGTAACGCAGGCCAGAGAACTTCCCCAAAATAATTCCAAGAGCAGATCTTTTAGAAAACCATCCCATCTTCATTTAAAACTTGCCAATAATGGAGAATCTGCCATAACCCTTGGAAAAGTGATCCAATGGTTAGTTACCCTCACTACCAAAAATGGATGCCTTATTTCCAAGCTGAATTTGTCTAGCTTAAACTTTCAGCCATTGGATCTTGTTATAGCTTTGTCTGCTACGCTGAAGAGTCCATCATCAAATACTTGTTCCTCATGTAGGAACACATGGACTGTGATCCTGTCACCCCTCAAACTTCTTAGTTAAGCTACATAGATAGGCTCCAGGAGCTCAATTGCTATATCACTATGATCCAGAGAGATCTTTGGTTGCCAAATCATGCTGGAAATCAGGAAAAAAAAAAAGAGGAAGAAACAACAACCAATAAACCAATTTTATAGTAAGATTTCCTCAACGTCCTGGTTGGTCAGATTAAAAAATATGCCATGAATTACTTTTATTGCACCATTGCCATTGTTCTGTTTCTATTCTTGTCTGAAAGCAGGAGTCACGAGGCACATTAAACTGATCAGCAGAGTGATCCCATCTATCTTCTTTGAGATCACATCTTTCTCAGGCCTCTGCTTCAGTTCCCTTCTTTTTCCATACTCCCTCCTTTCTGGCTGCTGTCCCAAGATATGTTGCTAACATTTAAAGAAGAGAGCCCCACAAAATTGCCCCCCCCCCTTGTCTGTGATAAACTCCCTGTACCAAGGTGTGTGTGAAGGGCAGGGGGATTGGAGAACTGACTCAATTTTTTTTCTTCATAAGCAAGGGGGCAGGCAGCAGCACTTGGCAAAGAGGCTGATGTTAAATCCAATTGCTGGAAGTGTTAATGCTTTTTTTTCCTGACAGAGTCTCTGGAGCCCTAGCAAGTCGGAGTCTGACCACTGAGCGGATGTTGCTATAAACAGGCTACAGCACACATGTGCTTGCCCTGGGGCAGCTCTGACTTTTTAATGTTGCGCCATTTCATTTTATGAGTTTAATCAGATAGCAGCCCGAGATCAGTTCAGGCAGGCCACCAACTCAATCTTCCAGCCTTTATTACCCAAGCGGAACCTTTCAGCCTCCTGCTAACATTGTGTGTGAAATTGCAATCACTGGCGGGAATGGAATGAATTTCACCGTCTCTGAGCACCGTGGAAGGCAGGGGACATTTGTATTGCAGGAACATAAAGCTCTTTGTACCTGATTCAAAGTTGGGGAAGTCTCTCGTCATCACTGCATGCAAGAAAGGTTGCTTGCAATATGCCAATCTTTTATCGCTTGAGGCCTGATTCATGCTTATACTAACCAGGGCTGGCTCCAAGCACCAGCACGGGAAGCAGGTGCTTGGGGCAGCCAATGGAAAAGGGTGGCATGTCCGGGTCTTCGGTGGCAATTTGGCAGCGGGTCCCTCAGTCCCTCTTGGAGGAAAGGACCATGTGCTGAATTGCTGTTGAAGAATCAAGCGACTTTATCTTTTTTTTTTCTTCTCTGCTTGGGGTGGCAAAAAAGCTGGAGCCTGCCCTGATACTAACGCCTCTTAACTCTACTCTGGCAATCGAAAGGGGCCTTAAAGTGACAGTAAATTACATTCACACCCCCTTGAAAGCCTCTTTGCACTGCTGGAGTGGTGAAAAAGGACCCTTACTGTCAATGAAAATCAGAGCCCAGCTCTCTAATATCTGCTGTGATAGCACAATAGTGCTCTGTGCTGGGCGCTGTCTGTCTGTTGATCTCCTGGTGGAATCTGAAGCACTGATTTTGATCTACAACACCCTAAATGGCCTGGGACATGCCTATTGGAGAGACTGCCTCTGTCCTCATGGTATGCCACCCCCAACTGCCCTCAGTGGAGATGCTTGAGTAGGACTGTTGGCAGCATGTTCTGCCAGGGACCCTGTGACCCTAGCAGCATCCCAGTGCAAGGCTCACTGGCATCGGCTGGTGAGTTTCAGCTGGCCTGACCAGTTCAGTGTACCCCAATTCATGAATGTCATACACTGTCTCTGACGTGTCATGTAAGGTTTCACTAGAAAACTAGTAATACACTGATAATCAGTGGTGCAAATTGAATTCATTTCTTTCCGGTACACTGCACAGGTAAAAGGAGGGAGGAGCACGTGACTCCTTCTATATGGCTGTATCACCCCAGACCCGCCCCCTGCCCTGTCCTCCTGTAGGGATGTTTTACAGAGCCCAGACAGGATTCAGGAGACGCAGCTGTGTGGAAAGGCTGGGAGTGGGGCTGGAGGCGATACAGCCATGCTGGAGGAGCTATTGGCGTGGGGTCACCCAGTGGGTCCATTCTCTGCTCATCATGTGTCTTTCTGGTACGGTGTACCGCCTATAAATATCTTACTGGCATGGCATACCAGATCGTACCTCCCTAGTTAGATCACTGCTGATAATTAATATTCGTCCACGGTGTCTGCACGAGAAATGCCCAAGGGACCATACACATACGAAGGAAACATGGAACTGAAATGTGTTTACGAGACACGTCTGGAGACTGGGTGAACACAGTTCTACCACACAAAGGGCAAACCAATGCCACCGGCCTTGTGGCATCAGAGTTGATTGGCAATCACATGACAAGTGGCCATTCATTTGGATGGAAGAGGGCAGGTGCGGGTCAATTTACATTTCAGCAAACACCAGAGTGTGTGTGTGTGTGTGTGTGTGTGTGAGGGGTGTAAATCAGCATGGAACTTCCTTCCCCTCCAGTCTCCATGCCTCCTTCCTCACTGCTGGAATGAACTTTACTCTGGGGGTTGCCTGCAGAAGAATCTCATGTCAAAAATTCACTAGATTATAAAACAGAGGGGCAAAGTATCCCAAGTAAGCTTTTACCTAAAAAGACAAAGGAACCAAGCACTTTGTCTTTGGGGAGAGATCCTAACCAAGGCAGGAGTCAGCTATCTTGCTGGAAGGAAATGTGGTAAGAACCTTATGTTGAACCAAGACTGTTGTTTTGTTTAGTCTTAGTCTCTAGAAAGTTTTTTCACTTTTATTTTCTTGTAACCATTTCTAATGGTTTATACTTGAAAATCTGTTAAAATCCTATCTCCCTTTGTTAAGAAACTTGTTTTATTTTTAATCTAAACCAACTCAGGGCTGTGTTTGAATTAAACTTATTGTTAACCTCAGTTAAAGTAATAAGCTGTGCTTTTTGTCTCTGTAGAGGAGGCCACGTGGTCCAGGAAAGGGTGGGACTTTGCAGAGCAGGCAGGTTTGGAAAAATTCAGGGCTGGGAGCATGTTGGGGTCACTTGGGGAGTAGTAACCAAAGCTGATGGATACCATTGTGCTTCTGGGGTATAACAAGCAGGCTGCTGGATCAGCATGCTCAACCAGAGCTGCTCAGGACTTGGATACTCACTGGATGCTTGTCTGCTGGTTCTTGGGGCCCATGCTGTGAGCCACAACAGCATAGCATTTGAAGCATTCAGAGTTACAGGCCAGGCAGCAACACAACTGTGCACTGGTCTGCATTGCACCCCAGGATGTGACAGGCCCCTTGGATGTTGGAATCCTCTCCTCAAAGCAGCCAGTTCTGTATTCTTTGAAGGCATGCTGCAAAGTGTCTCTCTTCACCTAGGCTTTTGAAGGGGTATGTTGAGGGCTGGAATTTGTATGTCAAGGGCTGGGATTTGGGGACTGGAGTGGTTTATGTTATCTTTCATGGCTTTGGAGGGCAGATGGATTGACTTCTTTTTGTATATGCCTTTGTATTTTTAAAAGTGGCAAATGCTTTAGGAACGCTGGATAGATGCCATCATATATGTGATTTGTAAGAACGATGTCATGCTTCTAAAGGCAACCACTGTATCTGAGAACTTATCTAGTTTTGTGATTGCCTAGTCTTGTGATAAACTGTCATAATTTAAATGTGTCATAGGGGAACAGTGTTATTAGCCAAAGGCAAGTCAAAGTGCCCTGCCCTGTAAAGTCTCAAAGACTCAGTGGTTGCTGGTTTTAAATAAATCAACATAACACAGATCCCAATAGGAACTTGCATCAATTAAGGATATTCTTAAAGATGAGGCACTGGACTGGTGTTCAGAACACCTGAATTCTACACTTATCTCTGCCACAGAATTCCAGTGTGGCACTGGGCAAATCACTTGATGTACCCCTTGTCTTAATTTCCCAGGCTGTGAGATCAGGAATAATGCTGCTTCACAAGGATGTTGTGACAATACATTAAATAATGATTGTGAGGTGCTGAAATGCTATAGGAATGAACACCACAGAAAAGCTTATACATATATAAGTAAAAACAAGTGGTTGTCATATCAGTCCAGGCCTTTTTGCTGCAGTCCCCCATCAGAGATAGAATATCCTAAGGAAGTCCTAACTAATATGTTCAGCTTGTAAATCCTTCAATGCCTTATTTGTTGATGTCTGCGTATTTCTAATTGTGTGAATGTCTAATTTAGTTGTTCTGTAATAATATCTCCTTTAAGGGATCATATACAGGATATTATAGGAGTATTATTTTAACTCATTAATTGAAACAAACCAAGGCTTTCCAGGTAAATTTTGAATATTACAAAACTGGGAGGACTTATCAATAAGGAATAAAAGCCACCAATGGGTCAATTCCTAAATTCTATACTTGGCCTAATAGAAATGGAATTCAAAGATCTCAGTCAAAATCTTTATCTTGGTTAATTATTGTGGTGGGATTTTCTTTATATTAACAATAACCTTTTCTTTCCTAAAAGAATTGTTTGTCCCGTTAATCATTTATGTCTTATCTTGTTAAGGAGCCTTGACTTTGGTTTCATGATAATAATAGTTGTTTCCTGTCTCAGTTCAAACATTGAAATCATTGTTATATTTCAATGCTGTGGACATTCAATAACAAATGTTTATTCCAAATATAAGCCACGTGAAATGATTTTGCCACAAAGGGCCTAATCCCTGCAACAAGTAAAACTCCCATTATCTTCAGTGGGAGTTTTGCAGACACAATGAACGCAGGATCTGAACCTAACGTGTTGCAACTTCTAGATCATTTAACCTAACAAGCAATTTCTGTGAATAGCCAGTGGCTATGGCATGATAAAGAAGGTGCAAACATACTCTGTCATTTTCAAAGTGTTGTTCATAGAGGTCCAAATTGCATGGTTAGATACCTGTGCAACCTGCTCTGAACTCAACGGGGAGCGTGCGAGGGTGTGTGTGTGCGCATGTGCACATCTGAGGACTTGATTTGGGTCACAGCTATATGCAATTAGCAATTGCAGCCTCAAGGCTAGATTGTGCCCTTGTCTTACTCAGTATAGAGGGGAGTAAACTCTCTCCAATCCCCCTGCTCAGTCAAGTAAGGCTTACACCGATCTTGGGTCCAGATATGGTGTGGAACACAGCTCCTACTCTCTGGATGCCTACAATATTTAATAGTGTTGGGATTCTTTTTATTATTTTCCTTCTCGTTTTGGAGCCTTTGGGGATAGGGGTTGGGAGTGTCACCTTTTCAAGCTTTACTCCACTACCATGAAGGCTAGAGTCTCCTAAAAAAAAATTAAAGGTTGAGAGTCACATATAATCACATGACTCCAGGAGCTTGGACATTAAATAAAATCACAAAAATGATGAGCCTCACAATGCAGTCATAAGAACTGATAATGCTGAACATTGTCCCCTTATACTTAGAGCTACACCTAACTGCTCAGTCAAACTTTGGTTATTAAATACACAGGCCAAAGAGACAGTTTTTCCCTTGCAAAAACCAAACAGAAAAACTAAGAAAAACCAATCCCTTTGCCAAAATAAAATAAAATTCAGGGCCAAAATGAACGGCACATGCCCAAAAATGCAAAATCAGGCAAGTATCAGAGGGGTAGCCGTGCTAGTTTGGATCTGTAAAAAGTGACAAAGAGTCCTGTGGCACCTTATAGACCAAGAGACATATAGGAGCATGAGCTTTCGTGGGTGAATACCCACTTTGTCAGACACATGTGGAAGCAAGGAACAAGGAAGGCTGGCTTGGGAGAGAGAAATCTCTCCTACTCACACACACCAATAGCTGCCAAAATATTAATAGTAACCAGAGGTAGTAGGGAAATGATGCCCTCCTCCCCCCAAGAAAAAATGTTGAAAAAAAACCCTATTTTTTTTATTGGCAACAATTTCCTTTTTGTCAAAAATCCATTTTTCATTGAAAAAAGTATCAGTGGAAAATTTGCAACCAGCTCTGATAGGAATATAGAAAATGCCTAGCTTTTTAATAAACATGTTTTCTTTTTAAGCCTGACCTGACATAAAAGCTGCTTGAAGGTTTCCAGGTTCGAAACTGCATTGCAGTGGGTTCTGCATTTATCATCCCTATTTACACAGAAGTTCAGTCCTACCTCTTCGCTGGCTGCAATTTAGATTCTTAGACTAAAGTGAATGTTAAATGGGACCTTATTGCTTCTGCAGCTCTCACTGGATGAAAGCCGGTAAAAGAAAATACCAAGCAACCTGGGGTTTTAAAATAGAATTAGGCAGCTGGAGCTGCACAGGCAGCTGAGCTGCATTTAGAAAATGCTAGCTAAGGTTTTAAGGTCAGCCCTGCACTGTGGGAAATAAGGCAGCTGTGGCATGTTGGAATCAAGGATTGAAAAATGAGTGAGACTTCTCTGATTCCTTTATATGCTTTGGAAGAGTTATTCTGCTTGTTCCCCATTAGTTTCCTTCAGCTGAATGATCCAAAGGCAGAAGTGCCTCTGCTGGGAAGTGTCCTTGACCACAACTGCAATTCCTGTTCCTACCTTCCACCCTCATTTCCCTCTGCTTTCTGAACCTAGGTGTCACCACTGATTTTAAGTCACCTTCTCCTCCCACATTTCCTTTGTCTCCAGACTTGATTATATCCACCTCAACTGCTTTGCCTGTATATGTCACTATCCTGATCCTACCTCAGTTAAAATCTTTGGGTGAAATCCTGGCTCTGCTGAAGTCAATGCCAAACGCCTGTTGACTTGAATGGGGCCAGGGTTTCGCCTGCTTGTCCATGCCTTGGTTGCCTCTAAAAGTCGTTATCACAGCTCCTTTCGCTATTGTCTCCTCAGAGTCAGTGCCGAGTACCATCTCCCACTGTTCCATACGTGCAGAACAGGGTGGCCATTCACCCCTCATCTTCAGACATCTCATCTGGCTCCCGAGTCATTTCAGGTTGCAATTCAAAGCCATCTTCTTTTTTTATTTTTTTTTTTAATACTTCATGTATTTACTCCAATGTACTCCACAAACCTTGTTTATCTCCATACCCTCCTCACGTCTCCCTCTGCTCCTCTCACACCTACCTCCTCTCCCATCCTAGTTCTGCCATGAGCTCGAGTCCAGGCCTAGTCGGGAAGCGCGGGAGCATATGCTTTGCTTTTAAGTGTCGTCCTAAGAAAGATGCTGAGTGCAGACCTCAGCCTGGGATTGAGGAGCATGTAAGAGTCCAGTCATGAGTATGGATGTGGAGGGAAGCAGCAGCGGGGAATTAAGGGTGGAGCTCTGCAGAGGACAGCAGCAGCAGTTGAGAAAGGGGGACTCTGCAGTTGGGATTCTGTTGGGGTGGTGAAAGAGCAGCAGCTGGGAGTAGGAGGCAGTGGGAATAACGTCTTGGATCCAGTCAGTGTCTTGTTATACTGATGAACTGTTTGATATAATTAATGGCATATGCCTTCCTTTAAATGCATTTGACAAGCAGTAGTAATTATCCTACAAGCGACAGAGGCCCAGCATTGATCTTCAAATCTTCTTTTCCGATTTCTCAAATCCTTGGTATTACCAAGTGGAATACTATGGAGCTCTCGTCAAGGTGACAATCACCCCATGTCTGTGCACCATTAAAGCCCTATTTTTAAGGTTTAGGTGATGCATAAGTCTTGAGCTGGGTCAGCTCACAGGAACGAATTTCACTCCCAGAGAATTACTGCTGTTTTTTTCAGTCGTTTCCTTTGAAAATAGTAATATAGCATTGGAAAAATCTGTTCTTAATTTAACTATCAGTCCACTGATTATCTTTTTTGTGGCCATTTAATAAAATCTTTGCTGAGGAAAAGGGACTAGTAGCTTCTCAGTCATCAGCTTTGGTCTGCATCTCATTCTTTCTTCGAACAACTGATATCTTTTATGAATGCCTTCATTTGAGTTGCTAATCCTAGCAGGGTATTCTTTCTTCCTTTAGGAGGTAAAGATAAATTATTTTTACAAATATCTTACAGGGTCCACTACTACTTACTATATTGCATAAGGACACCATACATGCCTGCTGTATGTGAGCTGTTTAAAGACATGTAATCCATCCTATTTATAATTGAGATATTCATTTATTTGTTATGGGTCTGGTTCTGCTCTCACTTACTCTGGTGTAAATCCCAAAAGGGTTACTCCGGGTTCACAGTAGAGCAATTGGAATTGAATGTAACTGAAATCAGAAGCTGGTCCCATATTTTTCTTTTATTTTGGTATATTCATTTATTTTGGTTGGCTTGACATGAAAAAGATGTTTTGAATGCTTTATAGGCAGGCCATTCTTTCCTTTTTCGTTACTTATTTGACACATTCCTATGGCAACTTTTACCATGGCAACGGGGCTCCTTGCAGTAAATTAAAAAGTAGACACGTGTCCTGTTTTTCAGAGGTGATAGTCATCAGCAGCAACCACTGACCTCGCTAAGACTTGTGGTTGCTCTGCACCTTTGACAATCAGATCAGTAAACACAGATGGGAGTGTTACATGTGCTCAGCTGTCCCATGGCAAAGCTCAACTAGCAAGTAGTGAATTCTGGATACTCAATGGAATAGTAGCAATGAACAGTTTGTGAATAACCCAGTTTGTGAATAAACATACTTGCTGTTCAAGTGCAAAGAGAGAACAAAGCCCTAATCCTGCAGGCAGAACTATATAGCCAGACCGAGGCCTAATTTGCATGAAATTATACTGCGGGTGGACAATTTGTGACGAGAGGAAAAGGATGACATTTGCTAAATGCACTGTTTCTTGCTTGTAGCATCATTTCACCCGGATGCTACCTACTCCAACAACTCAGAGAAAAAAAAAAAGAGCAGAAATTCTAAAGCAAACCTTTGTTCCAGCAATGAAATCCATTTGCCTATCTCTCTTGGATATGATCGTTTCCAGGCATTGCAAATCAGCCGCAGCTGAGCTTCATTAACGTCGAGGAAGTTAAACACCTGCTTAAGCGCTTCGCTGAATTGGGGCCGGAGCAAACAGGAGCAATGGAAATGACAACCACTGAAATATGCCTCCAGTATGATAAGGGGGAAGGGTGTGAAAAATGAAAGCAGCAGGGAGGTATTGGGAATAACCAGCCTGCATAGTTTAATCATTTGTTTCACAGAGTAGCTTTCTTCTGAGCAGAGGTTCACTGTAACTGCAATTGCCATTTGCAGTTCCAGTGCATTGGGGCAGCAGCAGGCTTTCCTTCTCCTTCACTACATCTGAGTCCCTGAGAACCTGCCTGCAGTGTGTCCTATTTACCATGTGGGAGAGAGGAGATGAGCCAAACGCAGTGTGCACTGATACAGAAAAAATGCCCTTTTAAGACAGTCAAACACACAGTTCTGTTGTCTCTGTTACTAAGGCTTGGAAAGTGAACGGTAAGTCATGCCAAGCCGAAGGAAAATCGCCCAGCCCTGGGCCAGATTCTCTACTGGCATAACTCCATTGAAGTCAGTGGAGTTTCTCCTGCAGAGAAATTGGGCGCCTGACTTTTACTGGGGGCAAAGTGCAGTTTTAAATCTCCTAGCGTGACGCAGAGATTCTTAGAACAAAAGATTCCGCTTCAGTTCTCCCCCTCCTTCCTCTTTTAGAGCCTGATTCTGGGAGGCACTGAGCACCCTCAACTTGTCCACAGGATGCCCTGAGCACCATCCAAATGGAGCCGTCTGTTTGGCCCTTCCCCCACCTGAGCCAGAGCAGCAGCCAACCTGGGTCTTTTCAAAAGTGTCCCTTGACTTTCCTTTGTAGCTCAGAACCTCTGCTCATTACTAATTGGTGAAGCGGGCCGCATTTGTCTTTTAAAAATGCCTCACAAACAAGTGAAGAAGACAGAATGAGGTGAGAGAGAGCGAGAGAGAGAGAGGCCCAAGCAACTTTCCAGAATATTAAAATTAATGCAGTGTCCAAACAGTTGATCCTTTCCCCAACCCCGTTCCCCAATTCCAAACAGGGAAAGCAAAGATGCTTCCATTCAGTAAACAGCAGAGAATGAGGAGGAAGAGCGTTTCTCTAGCACGGGTGGCTAGGAAGAGGAAGAAGCTGGATTTTAGAAGTATATGTACATATTTTTTTAATTTTAAAAAATATATGGAATAGCAGATCAGTGTCCTACAATTGTTTCAGAGGGTGGTAGGGTTAGGGAATTTTGTGCATCTCAGATTAATGTGCCCCTTTTGTTTACCCTTCAGCCACTTCTCCATCTCCTGGGTTTATACCTCATCTTAGTGTTTTAAGTTGTATATAAAGACATTTCCTGCCAGGGTAGAGAGCGAGAGGCAAAGCGCCCATGTGATGTCAAGGCAAATGTTATCTTACTGTGGCAAGACATATGTCAAGCGCCGCATTCAGTTCATGATAAGAGTTTAACTTAAACACAACAAAAGCTGAGTCATCCCAAGCTAAAGCTGAAATATTGTGCTTAGCACAGGCTGTGGTAGCTGTGATATCGCAGCCTGTTTCATACTTCAGGTAACCTAGCTTTCAAAGAGCCAGTGTGATCTAATGGCTAGAAAATGGGATTGGAATAAGGACTCTTGAGTTCCATTTCTGGCTCGGGCACTAATTTCTTGTTTGTATGACTCTGAGTGAGTCACTTAGGCCAGCATTGTCCATCCCAGCTATTTAAGGCTAGGCAATGTAGGAGTAGCTAAATACAAATGACAAATTTTTCAAAAGTGCTGAGTATCCACTGCTCAGACCACTCCAGATCATGAATATCTAAATACCATTAGATAGCCCGGTTTGAAACTTTTGGGATTGGGGGGGATTTTCAAAAGCACTTACAGGAGGTAGGAGCACAAGGTATTAGGGTTTATGCTTCTAACTCACTTAAGTATCAGAGGGTAGCCGTGTTAGTCTGGATCTGTAAAAGCAGCAAAGAATCCTGTGGCACCTTATAGACTAACAGACGTTTTGGAGCATGAGCTTTCGTGGGTGAATACCCACTTCCTCAGATGCATGTAATGGAAATATCCAGGGGCAGGTATATATATGTGTGTGTGCTAGCAAGCAAGCTAGAGATAACGAGGTCAGTTCAATCAGGGAGGATGAGGCCCTGTTCTAGCAGTTGAGGTGTGAAAACCAAGAGAGGAGAAACTGGTTCTGTAATTGGCAAGCCATTCACAGTCTTTGTTCAATCCTGAGCTGATGGTGTCAAATTTGCAGATGAACTGAAGCTCAGCAGTTTCTCTTTGAAGTCTGGTCCTGAAGTTTTTTTGCTGCAGGATGGCCACCTTAAGGTCTGCTATAGTGTGGCCAGGGAGGTTGAAGTGCTCTCCTACAGGTTTTTGTATATTGCCATTCCTAATGTCTGATTTGTGTCCATTTATCCTTTTCCGTAGAGACTGTCCAGTTTGGCCGATGTACATAGCCCCCACCAACATGATACAGTTCTGTGGTGATCTGGAAGCCTACTTTCGCCGTCTCCGACTCAAAGAATACTTCCAGGACAACACTGAACAGTGCATTGATACACGGGTGCCCTCCCACCAACAGCACAAGAAAAAGAACTCCACATGGACTCCTCCTGAGGGTCGAAATGACAGCCTGGACCTATACATTGAATGCTTCCGCCAGCGTGCACAGGCAGAAATCGTGGAACAACAACATCGCTTGCCTCACAACCTAAGCCGTGCAGAACGCAATGCCATCCACAGCCTCAGAAACCACCCTGACATTATCATCAAAGAGGCTGATAAAGGAGGTGCTGTTGTCATCATGAACAGGTCTGACTATCAAAAGGAGGCAGCCAGACAACTCTCCAATACCAAATTCTACAGGCCACTTCCCTCAGATCCCACTGAGGAATACACTAAGAAACTACAGCATCTACTCAGGACACTCCCTACACTAACACCAGAAGAAATCAACATACCCCTAGAGCCCCGACCAGGGTTATTCTATCTACTACCCAAGATCCACAAACCCGGAAATCCTGGACGCCCCATCATCTCGGGCATTGGCACTCTCACTGAAGGACTGTCTGGATATATGGACTCTCTACTCAGACCCTATGCCACCAGCACTCCCAGCTATCTCCGCGACACCACTGATTTCCTGAGGAAACTACAATGCATTGGTGACCTCCCAGAAAACACCATCCTAGCCACCATGGATGTAGAGGCTCTCTACACAAACATCCCACACACAGATGGAATACAAGCTGTCAAGAACACCATCCCTGATGATGCCACAGCACAACTGGCTGCTGAGCTCTGTGCCTTTATACTTACACACAACTATTTCAAATTTGATGACAATATATATCTCCAGATCAGTGGCACTGCTATGGGCACCCGCATGGCCCCACAATATGCCAATATCTTCATGGCCGACCTGGAACAACGCTTCCTCAGCTCTCGTCCACTCACACCCCTTCTCTATCTACGCTACATTGATGACATCTTCATCATCTGGACCCATGGGAAGGAGACTCTGGAAAAATTCCACCATGATTTCAACAGCTTCCACCCCACCATCAACCTCAGCCTGGACCAATCTACACGGGAGGTCCACTTTCTTGACACCACGGTGCAAATAAGTGATGGTCACATTAACACCACCCTATATCGAAAACCCACCGACCGCTATGCCTACCTTCATGCCTCCAGCTTCCATCCCGGGCACATCACACGATCCATTGTCTACAGCCAAGCACTGAGGTACAACCGCATCTGCTCTAACCCCTCAGACAGAGACCAACACCTACAAAATCTCCACCAAGCATTCTCAAAACTACAATACCCGCATGAGGAAATAAGGAAACAGATCAACAGAGCCAGACGTGTACCCAGAAGCCTCCTACTGCAAGACAAACCCAAGAGAGAAACCAACAGGACTCCACTGGCCATCACATACAGCCCCCAGCTAAAACCCCTCCAACGCATCATCAAGGATCTACAACCCATCCTGGACAATGATCCCACACTTTCACAGGCCTTGGGTGGCAGGCCAATCCTTGCCCACAGACAACCTGCCAACCTGAAACATATTCTCACCAGTAACTGCACACCACACCATAATAACTCTAGCTCAGGAACCAATCCATGCAACAAACCTCGATGCCAACTCTGCCCACATATCTACACCAGTGACACCATCACAGGACCTAACCAGATCAGCCACACCATCACTGGTTCATTCACCTGCACATCCACCAATGTAATATACGCCATCATATGCCAGCAATGCCCCTCTGCTATGTACATCGGCCAAACTGGACAGTCTCTACGGAAAAGGATAAATGGACACAAATCAGACATTAGGAATGGCAATATACAAAAACCTGTAGGAGAGCACTTCAACCTCCCTGGCCACACTATAGCAGACCTTAAGGTGGCCATCCTGCAGCAAAAAAACTTCAGGACCAGACTTCAAAGAGAAACTGCTGAGTTTCAGTTCATCTGCAAATTTGACACCATCAGCTCAGGATTGAACAAAGACTGTGAATGGCTTGCCAATTACAGAACCAGTTTCTCCTCTCTTGGTTTTCACACCTCAACTGCTAGAACAGGGCCTCATCCTCCCTGATTGAACTGACCTCGTTATCTCTAGCTTGCTTGCTAGCACACACACATATATATACCTGCCCCTGGATATTTCCATTACATGCATCTGAGGAAGTGGGTATTCACCCACGAAAGCTCATGCTCCAAAACGTCTGTTAGTCTATAAGGTGCCACAGGATTCTTTGCTGCTAACTCACTTAGGCACTTTTAAAAATCTCACCCTTAATGTCTCAGCTTCCCCATGTGTGAAAAAGAGCTAATATCTACCTCGCTGTGGTACAGCAGTTAGAACTTTCAAAGCAACCTCTGCACAAATGTTGAAGTATTAAAATGGCAATAGTATTGCTCTCCTATAGCACAGGAGTGCTATGACCATTAGTTAATTAGTTAATGTTGGTAATGGACTGATGTGTGTTTTATTCTTATTATTTCAGTGACTCTGTTGGTGCACAGGAAGGGTTAAGGATGCAGTTTCAACCTTAATTCGCGATCTCATTGATTTTATGGATTTAAATTAGTTCCCTGATGTAGTCTAGTTTGATCTGTTTACTTAAAATTTATTTTTAATCTACAAATTTCCTTTCCTTGTTTTTTTAACAGGGTGTTTTTATCATTATGGGTTGATATTCAGGTCAACATCTTGTGGAAGTTTAATCAAAAGACACTATGCTTATCCTATTAAAGGGACACTCTTGGGTCAAATTGCCCCAGCTTCAGGTTTCTTTTTTATTTGTTTGTTTTTAAAAGGTTTTACTGAAGTTAAGACTAATAAACTGTTTTTCAACTGCTTTTGTTTTTCAACAGTTCCAGTGGGAAACAATTTTAGCCCTTTTCTCCCCCAATAGACAAATCTGCCCATGTGTTTGTAACTCAAATACCACAGCACCACGCTAGTGGGGTGCAGTGGTTAGTACATTCATCAGTGAGCTATAGTAGAGTAGGAGAGCAAGAAAGGGAAACTGGCTTAAAACTGAAGATAAAGAAAAGTGAAACTGACTAGGCTGTTTTCAGTGTCCAAACTGAGAGGAAGGCAAAGGGGCAATAAACTTACAAAACAATGGGAAGTAAATGAGATTTTTCAAAGGCACAAGGATAAATTATGTGTGCGATTTCCACTGAAAATCAGTAGGGGTAGTTGGCCTCACTATCCTTAACGCTGTTAGAAAAACCTCCCCCCTACATTCAGTTCATTGGGGAGGGGCATCTCCCAGGGGTGCCAGCATTCTGGCTCCTTTATGCTGCTAGAGTATACAGAAATCTGGCCCCACATTTCAGGAAGTTGTAGAGTATTATATAGCTCCAACTCAGCCAGGGTAGTAGCTGAGAGGTCATATGACTCACCACTAGTCCAGCAGCATGTAGCAATGCAAGACTGTATATCCTATGGTAGGTAGCCCACAGAAGAGTCAAAGACTATTAATTGTTTCCGTTGGGGCAATGTTCATAGGGAGCATGAGCAATGTTGTTATGTCCTTTTAGAAATGCTTGACAGAAAACGTGTGAGTTCCCTGCAAAGTAAATAAATCCTAGTAAAAATGGAAAATGTCTTCCACTTCTAGCAAATCTTTCCCCAAGAAGGATCTCAAAGCATTTACAATGTGATTGGCAAGCTACACATGCATCACTCCCTCCACTACTCCTACTTGCTGACTGTTTCATTAGCAACAAGGGACAAACAGGCAGAGTTGTAGGAAACAGATCTTTACTACAGAGTTGTAGGAAACAGATCTTTACTTTAAGACTGGAAGGGGGCAAATATAGTGCCCATCTATAAAAAGGGAAATAAAAACAACCCAGGAAACTACAGACTAGTTAGTTTAACTTCTGTGCCAGGGAAGATAATGGAGCAGGTAATCAAAGAAATCATCTGCAAACACTTGGAAGGTGGTAAGGTGATAGGGAATAGCCAGCATGGATTTGTAAAGAACAAATCGTGTCAAACTAATCTGATAGCGTTCTTTGATAGGATAACGAGCCTTGCGGATAAGGGAGAAGCGGTGGATGTGATATACCTATACTTTAGTAAGGCATTTGATACGGTCTCGCATGATATTCTTATAGATAAACTAGGAAAGTACAATTTAGATGGGGCTACTATAAGGTGGGTGCATAACTGGCTGGATAACCGTACTCAGAGAGTAGTTGTTAATGGCTCCCAATCCTGCTGGAAAGGTATAACAAGTGGGGTTCCGCAGGGGTCTGTTTTGGGACTGGTTCTGTTCAATATCTTCATCAATGATTTAGATGTTGGCATAGAAAGTACGCTTATTAAGTTTGCGGACGATACCAAACTGGGAGGGATTGCAACTGCTTTGGAGGACAGGGTCAAAATTCAAAATGATCTGGACAAATTGGAGAAATGGTCTGAGGTAAACAGGATGAAGTTCAATAAAGATAAATGCAAAGTGCTCCACCTAGGAAGGAACAATCAGTTTTACACATACAGAATGGGAAGAGACTGTCTAGGAAGGAGTATGGCAGAAAGAGATCTAGGGGTCATAGTAGACTACAAGCTTAATATGAGTCAACAGTGTGATACTGTTGCAAAAAAAAGCAAACATGATTCTGGGATGCATTAACAGGTGTGTTGTAAACAAGACACGAGAAGTCATTCTTCCGCTTTACTCTGCGCTGGTTAGGCCTCAGCTGGAGTATTGTGTCCAGTTCTGGGCACCGCATTTCAAGAAAGATGTGGAGAAATTGGAGAGGGTCCAGAGAAGAGCAACAAGAATGATTAAAGGTCTTGAGAACATGACCTATGAAGGAAGGCTGAAGGAATTGGGTTTGTTTAGTTTGGAAAAGAGAAGACTGAGAGGGGACATGATAGCAGTTTTCAGGTATCTAAAAGGGTGTCATCAGGAGGAGGGAGAAAACTTGTTCACCTTAGCCTCCAATGATAGAACAAGAAGCAATGGGCTTAAACTGCAGCAAGGGAGATTTAGGTTGGACATTAGGAAAAAGTTCCTAACTGTCAGGGTAGTTAAACACTGGAATAGATTGCCTAGGGAAGTTGTGGAATCTCCATCTCTGGAGATATTTAAGAGTAGGTTAGATAAATGTCTATTAGGGATGGTCTAGACAGTATTTGGTCCTGCCATGAGGGCAGGGGACTGGACTCGATGACCTCTCGAGGTCCCTTCCAGTCCTAGAGTCTATGAGTCTATGAGTCTACATATGTTGAGAGGCCTTTATGACATGCTGAACCTCTAGAGTTTTGTAAGCAGTCTTGCTCCAGCCTGCCTATCCAAGCCCCTTGTGTTTTAGGGCTGGCCGAACTTATGCTTGCTCAGGCTGTCCCCACACCCTCTCATGAGCTGTGTCACACTGAAGTAGGTCCCTTTGAAACTTGATTCTCTTTCTCCAGTTCCACTCATCATATTACAGTCACCTCTGGGGGTGGAGAGCAACACTACACAGTAGTGTTGGGCGCAGGAAGTGTAGAACAGTTTCATTATTCCAGGGGGAATTGAGACAATGTCATTGCCAGAAATGGGTGAATCAACTTGGAAGGCAGAGCCTGTTCCTTTAGCAACACCGATGGAATCAAGCAAATGAGAAATCTGTTTCTCTGCATAGTTCAATACAAACCGATGCCTCTCTGCTGCAACTTTCAGCCATCCCAAATGCTGTTTATTGCTACTACACAAGGCTGAATGTGAACAGCTGAAGTTTCTAAACATGCCATCTGAAAATGTGTTGTGCAGTATGTAGACGAGCGGTGGTGTTTTCCGGCCTATTGACTCATACGCTAAGAATGTGCAAGGAGAGAACCTGGACTGGCCAAGAGACACACAAGTGCTGCCATATATGCCTTATAACACCAACTTCCCAGCAACGGGCAGGATTTCTGACAGCTTTCCTGGCTCTGATAGGGCTTGACTGATAAGGTTAGAAGGCTGCTTTGTTTGTACGTTATTTCCCCCTCTACTAGTTTCTGTCTCCACCCTGGATTGGAATTGCTGTTCTGTAATACACTTGCATGCTAATGTGCTAAGTGGTGAGTGGGACAAGGGGCTTTGCCCCTTTCCACTGCCTTTCTCTGATAAGAGAATGAATTAGCAGTTTCACTGCTTCTCTGCTTCTCCTGTCAGTTTGTCACCTGCTTCCTTTCCCTGTACTACATTTCTTAGTGAAGTCCTCATCAGCACTGCTCATGCCTCTCCTCTAGTCTTTGTAAGGAAGAGCACAGCAAGCCCTACAGGGGGAACCACAAAGCCAAGATAACGCCCGCAACCTCATTCTCTGCTGAGTCTGGGTCAGTGAGAGAAACATTGTATTAGTCAGTCCCAGGAGTCACAAGTCTCACTTCCCCTCCTTCAAGACGGAGGGTTTCATCCTCCCAGCCACCCCATTACTCTGGAAGTCCCAAAGTGCTCCATTCTTCCCTCCAGCCCCTGTATTGCTCCTCCACATGTGGCCTGCGTACCCAGGCTTTGCATGGAAGAAGGGCCTTTCACTTTGAGTCTGTCAAGCTGGCTCAAGTGACTCAAGAATACGAGTACCAACCCCCAGGCAGACTGCTAGTGTCACAGAGGCAATGTTAGAATCTTTACCCCGATCAGAGGAGGACAAAGCATCAAAGGTAAGCAAGGCCATTATCCCACATTTCCTTGCTCTTTCTGAAGCACACAGCCCAGCTGAGATGCCTCTCATTTGTAGGTTTCGTTACACCTCAGCTACACCTAGGAAGTACAACCTCACGTGAGACGTATCTAGTGTATTTTTCCATGCTACTCAAAGCCGCTGTAGTTCAGGACAGACACACTCCTCGTACAGCTCCTGCATCTCTTGGGCAGAGCTGCATTTAAGAGTTGCATTGTAAGGTATATGATCTCATTTACATCGCATCTAAATCTATCAGGTATATTAATGGTGGAAGTACACAGTGCCTCCTGATACTGGCTTAAGTCTCTGGAAGAGAACAGCATTTAATTTTGGGCCCCATATTTCAAGGAACCCTATAAAGCTGCTCTGAAAACTTCTTTGTAAAGCTGGGTGCTTTTTTTTTGGTCTGCTCAGATTCTTTAAGGTCTTATGAAGGGACTTGTCAGATTTTAACACACACCTCCAAACTAATTCCTTTTAAAATAGCTTTATATTTTATTCTTCTTTGGGGACCTTACAGACTGTTATCTGTGGGGTGCTCTTTTAAAAAAACAACATTGCATTCTTCCTTCAAATGAGACAGACAGAATGGAGAGAGTTCCGTAGAGAGTGACTAGCATAAAAGCCTTGGAAAATGAGCTCTATGAGGTGAATCCTAAAAGAACTGCGTGTGTGCATCTGGAGAAAAACTGAGACGGCAGTTATCTGGGAATGGTTAAAGATGTTATAAAGAAGACAGGAATCAATTATTCCCTCTCGTTGTTAGGGACAGAATAAGAAGCAGGTTTCCAAGACAGCAGGGAGAAATTACATTAAATATTAAGGAAAAACTTTGTAAGAAAAAATAGGCAATGAAGCTAGCTGCCAAGGGAGGATGTGAATCAGCATCGGAGCAGATATTCAAGGCTAGACAGCCATCTGTTAAAGAATAATGAGATCAGGCCTGCCACAATGCCAAGAAATGGGTTAAATGACCTAGTTTATGTTTCTTAGTATTTTGGCTAGTGTGAGGCCTGAGGAAATGGTAGCCAGAATGATTGGTAACTTAACTTGATAATTACTGGAGTATGCCCTGTGCCTCTGGGGGACCATCTAATAAACCAGTAGCTGCTGATGAGCTACCCAGGTTCAGCAGCTAGCACCATTAGAGGTTCATTGTTCCTTCAACCTGCTTCTTCACCACTGGAAGCATGTAGTAGGGATCTGCAGTGCTGGCTGACATTGGGTAGTGGATGGCAAACATAGCTCATTATGGGTTCATTACCTCTTCTTGATTGCATCCCACACAGTTTGGTGATGCTGCTAGTAACACTGAATAACAGGGTTAAATGATATGCAGTGGTCACCATTATAGCACTTGCCAACAGTTACCACTCAGTGGGTGTCTGAATCACGACATGTGGCCATATATAGGAAAGATCTGTGAAATGGGAAAGCACCCAGGCCGAAAGGCTGATGTGTGAACTGTATGACTCCTCCAAAGAAAAGCTTTCACAAATACTACTTTAGATGTGCAACCATTTCTCGCCAAGGAGATTTTCCTACCTGCCATTTTTTGTCTGTATTACACTGTGGTGACATGTATGGGTTGAGAGATAATACCTTTTTACCCTGGCGCTGGCACTGGCTATAATGGCCCTGGCATAGGGGTGTGCTCAGACAAGAGTGGGCAGGAGGGGATCAGGACTGTACCATAAGCCAACATCATCACCAATGACAGGCTACCATAACTCAGAGCAGCTCTGGAACATCTAGATTACAATGGGGCCTGTTTGGTGCTTGGAGCAACTCGGAGAGCACACAGGTAGTTTAAAGCTATCATGTCCACTCCACTACCCAGGGCTGTATTTCCTAAAGGGAAAGCACAGAATCTGACCCCATGGTCTAGACATAGGGCCCAGTCCTGTACAGGTTTACGATCACTCCTCCCACTGCTTTCCCAGGGGTTCCACTTGCGAGTCACAGTAAGTACAGTTGTAACTCTGCAGAATGAGCCTTTTAGGCTCAGGCTGTGTAGACACTTAAACTGCTGCAATGGCACAGTTGCAACTGCACTGCTATAGTGCTTCAATGTAGACACTACCTATGCCAATGGGAAGGGTTTGCCCATCACTGTAGTTAATCCACCACCCCGAGAGGCGGTAGCTAGGTCAATGAGAGAATTATTCTGTCGACCTAGGCCTGGTCTTTAGGTCGAATTTAGCAGCATTATCTCGATTTAACCCTGGACCTGTCCACACAATGAAGCCCTTTATTTTGATGTAAAGGGCTCTTTAAATCGACTTCTTTACACCACCTTCAATGAGGGGTTTAGCGCTGAAATTGGGTTGAATTTGGGGTAGTGTGGACACAATTAGACGGTATTGGCCTCCGGGAGCTATCCAAAAGTGCTCCATTGTGACCACTCTGGACAGCGCTCTCAACTCAGATGCACTGGCCAAGTAGAAAGGAAAAGACCCACGAACTTTTGAATTTCATTTCCTGTTTGGCCAGCGTGTTTGCAGAGCTCATCAGCATGATGTGCACATTGCCGGGGAACACTGCCCAGCCCATACTTTGTGAGAAGTTTATGACCCTGTCCCTCTTGTCACCACGCTGCCGTCACCTCCTCACCTGGTTTTGTGCGAAACAATTATCTGCCATTGCTCTGATGGAGGGAAGGGCAACTGATGACTTGGCTTACAGGGAATTAAAATCAACAAAAGGGGTGGCTTTGCATCAAAAAGAAACACGAAAAACTGTCACACAGAATGGCCCCCTCAAGGATTGAACTCAAAACCCTGGGTTTAGCAGGTCGTTGATTTCACAAAACAAATCGAGTCAATTTCTTGTTTTGATCCATCTATCTTTTACATCTTAGGCTGGCAGCAGAAGGTGCAGTAGGACTGCTAGCCATCATCATCTCCTGGGTGCTTTGCAGAAGATGGAAATGACCTGGCTAAGTCACTCCCTTGTCTGCCCAGGCACCCCGACAGATCTCACCGAGGTCAGCTAAAAGAACACCCATGAATATGACAACGATGGCTACCAATCGTAATGCACTGCCTGCTGACAAAAGGCAATGAGCTGCTGCTGCTGCTCTGCAGCAATGCAGTCCAACGTCTGCCACCGCCCAGGAGACGTATGGTGACGGTGAGCTGAGTGGGCTCCATGCTTGCCGTGGTATGGCATCTGCTCTGGTAACCCAGGAAAAAAGGCGCAAAACAATTGTCTGCCGTTGCTGTCACAGAGGGAGGGAGGGAAGGAGAGAGGGGCCTGACGACATGTAACCAGAACCACCCGCGACATTGTTTTTGCCCCATCAGGCATTGGGATCTCAACCCAGAATCCCAATGGGCAGCGGAGACTGTGGGAACTGTGGGATAGCTACCCACAGCTACCCACAGTGCAATGCTCCAGAAGTCGACACTAACCTCAGTACTGTGGACGCAGTCCTCCGACTTAATGCACTTAGCGCATTTTGTGTGGGGACACACACAATCGACTGTATAAAAACAATTTCTAAAAAAAGACTTCTATAAATTCAATGTAATTTCGGAGTGTAGATATACCCCTAGCACTGTCTACGCTAAGGGTTAGGTCGGTTTAACTATGTCAGTCATGGGTATGGATTACTCACACCCCTGAGCAACTTAGTCAGGTCGACCTAACTTGTTAGTGTAGACCTGGCCTATGTCTATACTTAAAGCTCCACACCAGCACAGCTGCAGTGCTTCTGTGTAGACACTGACTACAGTGATGGGAGGGGTCCTCCCATTGCTATAGTTAATCCACCTTCCCAAGAGGTGGTAACTAGGTATATGGAAGAATTCTTCCATTGACCTAGTCCTATGTACACTGGGGTTAGGTTGGCATAGCTACATCTCAGAGGTGTGGATTTTTCACATCCCTGAGGGATATAGCAATGTAACTTTCAAGTGTAGACCAGCTCTTAATGTAGTCAGCAGAGAGAGAGGGAAAAAGACATTTTCCTATGAAAATTTTCAATGAGAACAATTTTCCCCCTCTTTTGTCAATATTTTTGAAAGAAAAAAACCCCAAGAATCTGAATTGACATTGTTTCAGTCTTCAGCAATTTGAAAAGTGAACATTTTCACTGTAAAACTTAATATTGTTGGTTTTGAACTAAAGATATTAATTAAAAACTCAATTTTCAGTTGTCAAAAATAGAGAAAAAGTGTTGTTTTTTTACAAAATCCCAACTTTTTTTATATAAGCAGAAATTGTCTTCCAAAATTTCTGTTTAATAAAAAGGCCATTTTCTCATGAATAAGGGCTTCCATGGAAATGTTTTGACCAGCTCTTATGGTCAGCAGTCCATTCCATGACTGTTTACTCCAGACCATAACTTAGTGATACCCTCTGCAATAACAGGAGGTGATCAGGCTTAGATTTACAAAAGTACCAGTGGAAGTTAGGAGCCTAAATACCTTTGTGGATCTGGGCCTCGCATATTATCATAACCCAAGGGCAATGATATAAGCAAGTGAACTTTCTGAGGAGAGCTGAGTAGATAAATCATTCTTGAGTTCAATGACCAAACTGAAAAACAAAATTTAAAAAGTTAGTTTTGAGTTGACCCAGAATGGAATTTTTTTTTTCATTAAAATGAAAAATTGGAAAAAAAATGTTTTAGATTTTACAAGATGTTTTGTTCGACTTGAAATTATTATTTTTTTAGTTTCTCTTTGGTTGTGGATTTTGCTTGTATACTTGTTTTTTATTTACATCTAGCTAAATTTCAGATGAAACATCATTTCCAAATGAAAGGTCAAAATATTTCATTTAGAAAATTAAACATTTAGGCTCCTCCTCCCAAAAGCTATTTGCTGAATTTGCCATGAATTCCTGAACACTTTCAGCCAGCTTGAAAACTGCATTTTTTCAGCAAATAAACTATTCATCTGAAAAATGTTGCCTCGTTCTAATCCTGAGCGAGGTCTCTGGTCTTTCAAGAGAAAAATAGGCCACTTAGCATTTAGAAAGAAATAACAAACATTTTATAAAAGAGCGAGTCATTCTTTTCAGACTAGGTTCAGTTGCTAAACTGTCTTCCTAGAAAATAGAAATAACAACCATTAGCGGTTATTAGGGGTTTGGTAATGAAATTCCCGTCCGCCTGCTTAATTAAAAGCAAATGTTCTTTCTGTAGTGCTTTCCACATACAGTGCAATGAGGACAGTAACAATTTATTAAAATATAGTAGGGAAAATAATATCTTACTAATGGCCTATGTGGTGAGGATATGAAGATGACTAACAACTGTTTTTTATTAGGAACATCCTGCTGAAATAAGTGATTATACATATTATATGTGATTGTATTATTTATTGGGCTATTTGTTTTTCAGCTTTAGCCAAATACCACTGACCAATTTTCTGTGCTGAGTTGAATACTACAATTAAGCATTCAATAGACCCATAGTTACCATCTTTACTCCAGTGCTTTGGTACCAACATTAGACCAATCCCCTAAGCTGAGAGAATTAAAAAAAAATCTATCATGAGAAAGTTCTCCTATTACCTGTTAATTTACTGTATTTATTCATATATTAATAACACACATAAAGAATCAGAGGGCTAGCCGTGTTAGTCTGGATCTGTAAAAGCAGCAAAGAATCCTGTGGCACCTTATAGACTAACAGACGTTTTGGAGCATGAGCTTTCGTGGGTGAATACCCACTTCTTCAGTATTCACCCACGAAAGCTCATGCTCCAAAACGTCTGTTAGTCTATAAGGTGCCACAGGACACATAAAGAAGAAACTTTGATCCATGTAAGATAATCAGAGGAAGAAATAAGGATGGGAATGAATAGCTTGATGTGAATAAGCAGACAGAGGTATCATTATCTGGAAAACAATATTTACTATGTTGTAATAGGATGCTTTTCCTACCGTAGTGCCCCCCTGGCATCAAGTCATAGCGTTGTGGGGAACTTTGCCTATTCCACCCGCTTCTGGCCACTGCCATGGCTCTGCGATGGGCTGTGTCTGTCCAAGTCTTCCATGTCCGCACCCTCTGCCCAGATCACCTCATAAGTTTAGCCCCATTCCAGGGTAACAAAAGGTCTGACTGTAAGTCCAAACAAACCCAAATTACTAATTCTTCTGTCCCTCACAGGCTCCTCTGAAGTTCTCTGCTGCTTGTCCCCTTCTCAGAGATCTTATGCTGCTTTCTCCCAGCAGGGTTTCTCCCATTGCTGCCCCTCCCTGGGTACTCAGGCAGCTTCCCTCAGGGATTTCCCTGCTCTTTGCAGACTCTATATCCGGGCTCCCCCACAGAACCTACTCTGCTCCCTGTGTTGTTCCCAGCCTGAGTTCCCCACTTTTGCATCTCTCTTCTGGGTCTCCTCCCCACTCGGTGTTCAGCGCTGTTTAAATAATCATCTCTCTGATTCCCCATAGCTGAGGTCAGTCTCCATCATAGTCAGTTGGGGGGTAGCTGTCTGGTCACAGGTAAGGCTGAGCCCATCTGGTCTTAAAGGGCCAGCCAGCCGGTGACATATGTCTAATAGACTTTTCATCTCCAAAATGATAGGAAAGCCTTTATTATTCCCATTGTGTATGAGGAGGTTGAGGCACAGAGACAGTATATGAATCTGCTCAGTGCCACAGTTAGAGTCAATGTCACAGTTGTGTTAAGACGTTGGGAGATCCTGGCTTCCAATCCTGTGCCTGGACCACACCTCTTATAATAAACAAGCACAGGAACATGAAAGATAGCATTATCATGACCGAAAACTATGTTTCTCCTCCTTTCTTAAAATATTGCAAGGCAGAGACTCCAGGAGTAGAATTTTCCCTAGCGTAATACTCATTACAAAATTCTTGTGCAGTGTGAATCCCATTGTGGACCACACAGAATGAACAGGGGTTGATAGCAGAACAAGAGAGAAGGAACAAATAAGAGCATGAAACTGGTATCTAAAGACTATTCTGGGATGAGCACACAAAGATCTGTTTCTTATTAATTCTGTCATTGTAATTCATGCTGATTAGTATCTTACTCTGTAAATAGCCCTATTAATTTCATAGAGTGGGCCTATGTTATGCTTGTATCTCATTGTTTATTATTATTTACTATTTATATTACCATAACCCCTAGGACCTCATAGTGCTAGGTGCTGTACAAACACAAAACAAAATGACAGTCCTTGCCCCAAAGAAGCTACAGTCTAAGCCCTGGTCTACACTTGTGGGGAGGGAGGGAATTGATCTAAATTATGCAACTTCAGCTATGTGAATAATGTGAAGACACTACGGTGAGTCGACTGCTGCTGCTCCCCCGTCGACTCTGCCTGTGCCTCTTGTACGGTGACCAGACATCCAGATATTTAGGCATTTGTCCCGCTATTTTGCAGTATTCCCTTTTTTTTTTCTCCGCCGGCAACCACCCTCCCATGTGTCCCGATATTTTCTTCCTCTCATCTGGTCACCCTAGCGACAGTGGAGTACAGGAGCTGATGGAAGAGCACTCAAAGGTTGATTTATCGTGTCTAGACTAGACACAATAAATCGACCCCCACTGGATCAGTCGCTGCCCGCTGATCCATCGGCTAGTATAGACATACCCTAAGTATAAGACAAGATGGATACAAACAGACAGATGGGAGAGTACAAGGAAACAATGAGACAGTACTGGTCAGCATGGTAGGCAGTGGTCTTGGTACACCAGAGGTCTAACCATTGTTGATTTTTCACCAAACGAGTCACAATGTCTATGTCTTCCACAGGGTTTGGACTCTAGGCCTCAGATTCTCACAAATGGCTTCTAGGCTCCTCATTCTCTTTCCTTGCTGGTTTTGCAGAGCACATCCTAATATCAGCCTCCCAAACTGGGTAGCTCCTGGCAGTCTGAAGCTGCAGATTGACACTGCATGCTTGCTGGGTTACGCTGGAGGGCACACCCAGAATCTTGATTGACCTGCCAGAGTGGCCCCAAGTGAGGCTCAGGAGAGGCTCTGTGTGATCAGACAGAGAGGAAAAGAGAGAGACGTAGGGGAAGGAGTGCTTGTTCTCAGCCACATGGAGGGGAAACCATTTTCTGACTCTCCAGGTCAGAGAGCCTGAAGCTGACCTGGAGCCCCCTGCTCTGCTCCAGAAAGCCTGAGAGCCTTTTGAGAGGCCCCTACTGCACTGTAAGCCTGAGATCGGCCATAGCTTGATATGCCTGGGATACCAACCCATTGACTAGCCCACAGCACAGACAGCGACACTGGCCTATCCATTGAACCCCAGCGGCTCAACTGTGGGGACTTTGGGAAGGGCTGTGGGGCGGGGTGTTTTCCTGTTATATTGCTGTTGTGGGGTTTTAGTGTGGTGTTATAGTGCAGGATGGGGCGCCATTTAGTCACCATCCTTAAGTCTCCTCTCCTGTTCCCCTCTCCTTCCATCGTTATCCATATGTCCTGTGCCAGGAAGTAAATGGTTGATATCTCATGTGGTTTTGGTTTAATATATTAGTTAATTTATCCTAGAAGTCGTAGCTATCACTTCATCTGGCCAATGGATGGAGGCACCAGCCATTACAAATCCAAGGCCCATTGGTCCGAAGGGTTGTGGGGGGTGAGTCAAAGACTTCTGAAGAAGGGACTTCACCATCTTTAGGGGGCTGGGACACCCCTTCCTGAACCCCAAGCAGGAATGGAGTGTCTCTTTCTCCTGCTCTGCCACAGGACCCAGACTGAGTATAACCTGCAGATATGTGGCACGATCACATACTTAGTTCTATCAAAGGGTTGTATCTGGCAGTTGCAAGGTGATTACAAGCAGTTGATTAAATCAGGATTGAAAAAGTAGACTTTCTGGGGCCTGCAATATTAAAACCCCTGTGATTTTCTGGTATATTGTGCAGCAGGGAAGTGTAATCTCAATTATTTTATTAGAAACTATTTTACTTCTTGTTTGGCCAATTAAAAAAATAGGGACAGAAGATTTCCCTGGTTAAAAACTCTCTCCGTTGTTTTTTTACTGGTTCCAGGCCATGTGGTGTACTGAAAATGGTGTGAAAATTGTAAGCTATCACTTTCACTTGTCAGTGGGGTCCCCTGGTCCTACTTGCAGGCTGAGGGGCTCTATAAGGTAACATGAATATCTGTGCCTTCAGTTTGCAGAGAACCAGCCTAGAGTACAGCGAGTTGAGTTGTGGCTCTGTGTTTTAGGGGGCAGCCTGCTTTGTCTCTCTGTTTTGGGGTCCTTGTGTGTTATTCTGAGTTCAAAAAAACAAAGTAGTGTTATGCTGAAGCCTTCCAGCAAGAGTCTTTTATGTTTTTATCTAACTTCTCTGTGCATGTGCCACGAGCATCATCGATGACAACTAGCTTCTGGAACAGAGCAATCATACTATTGAGCTACTGAGTCCTCCATGAATAATCAAGAGAGATCAACTGATGATTGCAAAGACTAGTTGAAGAATTCCAGTAGAGCACAGTAGAATTTCCAATAGGATCCATATGAGACTTGGTGTTTTTGAGAGCATTTTTATTTATTTATTTTTCTAGTTCACTTGAAAATTGTTTAAATGAAAATCTTTCTGGCTGATGTTAGTCCTCATAGCAAATTGGTCCGTTGTTCAATCCAATGATCATAACGAATGCTTCAGAGGATGACAGTCGCTTTCCCCTTTCTCCACCGCTATAATGAACCTATTAGAACTGATCAAGGAATTATTTTTTTCTGCGTCATTTAATATTTCAACAAAAAGGAAAAAAATAAGTTTCATCAATTTTTTTCGTCAATGTTTTTCTAGCAGTTGTAAAATAAAAACCCTGAAAGCTGATTTTTTGTTTGGTATTATTTTCAGCATCTGGAAACCAAAACTGTTTTCAGGAGCCGAAATCCAAAATGTTCAATTTGAAACAAAAACATTTTGGTTTTCTGTTCTGGAAACAGTTTTTTGCATTTGACGGGAACCTGACATTTTTCAATGGAAAGATTTTTTTACCTCACAAAAATTGCCATTACTTCGAAACGCCATTTTCCATTAAAAAACATATTTGATGGAAACTTTTTGACCTATACCTATGTAAATGTGTGATGTTATACTTAGCGTGGGGAGTGTGCCAATGCTGATATGCTCATGAGAGACTCTGTCAGATACCCTTCAGTAGGAAAAGCTTCTCATTACCCCATTAATATGAAAATTAACAACCCTGTCATTGAATTCCAGCTTGGGCTATTTATAATATGTACGGAAGGGGAACATTTTTACATATATATAAGCAAATCAAGTCAAATGTTATTGATTTATCCTTTGGCCATGTTAAACATAAATGAAATAAATGCACATGCTACACCCAGTTAAACGTACACAAGCTACCATTTAGAAAGCTAACTAGGTTATTAGAATTATTCATATATACAACACACACCAATTCATGCAGTCCTGTTACTGCATGCACATCGTTCCTTTATGATTTCTTTGAAGGAAAGTACTGAGACACCAGTGTGCTTTCTGAAAACTTCACCTGGAAGTCCCATCAGCCTTTGCAAAATCAGGCCTTCTCTATATTAGAAAACCTCCCCCAAACAGAATTGTTCTTGGTACGCTGGTACAAATTCCCAATATGAATGCACTTACACAGATTTAGTTTAATAGGTTTAAACATGATTGAATGCTTTTCACTAAGTGTTTCCCTGAAGCAATTCTCATGGCTGCTCATTAAAATCCATCTGCCCATTTCATATACAATGTAATTAAAATCATTTCCAACAATTACACTTTCTGTATGTTGCTAGGCAAAAATATCTACCAAAATACAATTTGACTGTGCTGTGCTTTTCAGTCAGCAAGTGTTAAGTCAAAACGGCCAAACGGTTAGTACAATTCTGTAATTGCCATTCTGTTATCATAGCACCATAAATATCACAATGTATGACTCTTCTGTACTGATGTAAATTCATATTTTAAACACTCCTGCTTGTCTTATAAACTGGACATTTGATTAGCTCTTGTAGTCTCAAAAAGTTAGATGCGACCCTTAAACTTCCTCCCAGACCATCACTCCAAAATTGTATCTTTTAAATCAGTGGCTTTCCAGACTACTGTACCCGTTGCAGGAGTCTGATTTGTCTTGAGTACCCCAAGTTTCATCTCACTTAAAAACTACTTGCTTGCAAAATCAGACATAAAAACACAGAAGTGTCACAGCTCCCTAGTACTGAAAAAATTGCTGACTGTCTCACTTTTGCCATATAATTATAAAATAAATCAATTGGGATGTAAATATTGTACTTACATTTCAGTGTATAATATATAGAACAATATAAACAAGTCATTGTCTGTATGAAATTTTAGTTTGTACTGACTTGGCTAGTGCTTTTTATGTAGCCTGTTGTAAAATTAGGCAAATCTCTGGATGAGTTGATGTACACCCTGGAAGACCTCTGCGTAACCCCAGGGGTATGTGTATCCCTGGTTGAGAACCAGTGTTTCAAATAACTGTTCTGCTGGTGGAAGGCTCCGAATTAGCAGCTCTGAGGCTGAAATCTTCAGCTGATCCCCCAACATGAATATCCTTGATAACAGAAGCTTCTCTGTGCTGTCTTGTTCATGGTTCTCAACCCTGATCTAGATGGATCACACAAGAAGTCACTCCAGATTACATTCCCACTCAACTCTTGGTCTCTCTGATCAGACTATCAAGGACCAAGAGACAGTGCTAGTACCTGGTCTGGGGTGGTACAGGTCCCCTTCTGAACCCAATCCACAGAAGATATGAGTCTGTTATAGCACCAGGTAGACAGCTTTAGCTCAGGCTATCGCCATTCATGCTTTTAGTGATGAGGGTCCCCAATTCAATCCTGGGGCATCAGCCAGGATGGGGGGTGAGGATCTTGGTTGTTTTGATGATGAAATGTCAAGGGTAGAAACACCTGTTTTAGGCCATAGGAAAATTAGGATTCTGCCAGCTTTCCGGTGTTATGAGACAATTAATTATTATTATTATTTCTATATAGATAATGCCCAAAGACTACAAACAAGATGCTCAATTTCATCAATTTTAAGGCTAGAAGGGACCATTAGATTATCTAACCTGACCTCCTTTAAAATACAGGCAGAGAACTCGAGAAGTGCCACCAGGGCCTGACACCCCTGCAAAGATGGGGAATTGATTAGCTGAGATATGCCCAGATGATCCTCACAGGTGATCCACAGTCCATGCTGCAGAGGAAGGCAAAACACAAAACAAAACAAACAAACAAAAACAACCCCAAGTTCCCTGATGATCTAATTTTGGGGAAAATGCCTTCCCATCCCCAAATCTGCTGATCAGTTCCACCCTGCCAATGTGAGCAAGACACACCAGACAAACATCTAAGAAAGAGGCTTTTCCTCACCACCTCAGAACACCACTCTACCCTGATCAACGTCTCATGTCCACCCATGGCCAAACTCAGATGCTCAGAGCAAAGGGGAAACCCCCCCCCCACCATAGAATGCAACCAATTGTGCATTGTGGGAAAAGTTCCTTCCTGACGCCTGCAAATGATGGCTGAAGCCCTGAAGCATAAGATTCCATTACAGTCACTGTTTTAATGCAGATTGGGGCCCCATTGTACTAGTCAGTGTACAGTCTCATAGGAAGATGTGGCCTTTGCCCCAAACAGCTTATACCCTAAGTGTCAGATGGTGTCCTGCCCTGCACATGGAGGCAGGGGGACACAAGTGCCCAACACGCCCTTGTGCCAATGCACCATACCACTGCTTCAGCACACAGGCAGTAGCAGGATCCACAGAGCCATTATGTCCCCCCTTGTGCATGTGGGCAGGAAGGGATGGAAGGGCATGGAGAGAACATTGAGCAAAGGTCTCCTCCATGCCCAGCAGCATGGCCGTTCAGCCTGTTGAGGAGCGCATGCTGAATCAGGGACAGGCCCAGCACTCTTTACGCCAGTCCCTGAAGCAGCAGAGGAACCAGGAGGCAGACTGTGATTCGCCAGGTCGAAGTCGGCTTCCTAGGCTGCTCCGGGCACAGTGCAACTATGCACTAGTCCTTAGGGCGGATCGCAGTCTGGCTAGCCATAAGGTGCAGGGGGGGACAGTGAGAAATAGTGCAGGCGTGGCAAGAGGAGAGGGAGCAGCGGTAGCACAGGGAGAGATGGTGGAGAGGTGATGGTACAGTGGAAGGTGGTACAAGGAGAGTAGCTGGCAGTACTTCCCCAAGCGACTGACAATTCCTGGATGTTGGAACTTTGCTGAGCAATGGCAATGAACCATGAGCAGGGGGCAGGGAGGAGGACATTTATCCACTGGACATTCACACTGCTGGTGGGAGACTGAGGCAAAGGACGACAGCCAGAGTTACTGGGGTGTTCGTATTGTTGATTCCTTGTTGCTGTATTTTCCTAAATGAATGCTGTGTTTCCTTCCCTTCTCCAGCCCCAGTAAAGTTTCCAGTTCTATCCAGACTCAGGGCTTGCGAGCAGGGAAGTATTGTTCTTAGGGCAGGGAGGGCATTTAGGTTTTTCTCAGGTTTCGGGGCGAGAGAGGGGCTTGAGCCAGTGGGTTTTGTAAATTTAGAAAGGAACCCCTCAATATTAGAACCCGTCCTACTTTGTTGGCAGAAGGGAGCACACAGACATGACTCTAGGAGAAGCAGGCGAGTCTGCTGGAGTGGAGGAATGGTGGTAACAGACAAGAGCAGACAGGTAGGAGAGACAGAACTGTGAAGGGCACTGACAGTTGTTCATTTTCACCTCTGGCACATAATGAGATCTTTACCATCACAATCTTTACAGTCAGCTTGCTTTGTCCGACGTCAGGCCTGACCTCACTTTAGCAGCCAATATCTCACAAACTGATGGTGTGAGTGGCTAGGGCTTGCTGAAGCAGCTCTCACAACAAGCCGCAACTGAAATCTTTACAGAACTGAAGTGGACGATTTCCACCTTCGGAGAAAGTCTGAGCAATATGCAGATTTCTTCCACTAGAAATCTGCTTTCTCCTTCTTCATCTCTGCCAGGTCTAGACGTAACTTGGCAGATCGAATGCACGTGCAAAAGCAATAGTAAGCTGTTGATCACTGGTTGTGTAACAACGATTGGAAAGAAAATGTACTAGTTACTGATTTGGCACAGTGGGCAGCCTAATCAGGGGAGGGTCAGGAAAGGGAGAGCCAGGATGGTGCAATTCAAAACCAAGTTGCAGTAGTAGAGCTGTGGGGTGAAATGGTAAACTGTTCATGCCTGGGGTATTTTGATTCTTCTACCGTTCATCTCAGATAAAACCAGTAAGTAGTCAGAGGCACAGGATGTGGGGGTTTCTCAAGAACTGCAAAATAGTATTTTGGACAAAAATTAATCAGTCTGGCTCTGATTTTATTTGAACCAATCCACCTGTACTGAATTACAAACAGCTGAAACGTCACATAAAACGTTGACAATAGACTAGACTTCTTTTGAATAAAATGTCCGTGCTGCAGAGAATCACAAAAAAGGCCAGTTAAGCTAAACAGGGGAAGATGGACCAGGACTTTCAAAAGTGACTAATGACAATGGATGCTTCAGTTTTGGAGTTTCCAGCCTGAGACACCTTCAAAGGGGCTGATCTTCAGCAAGTGCTCAGCTCCCATCCGCTGGAAATCAGGACCCTTTAAGGTATGTCAAGACGGGCACTCAAATATTGGGGCAACCAAAATCACTAGCCACTTTTGAAAACCTTGACCAATTTTTGGTAAAGTATGCATTAAATCTGCAGACAGATGAATACTCACACCATATAGGTGCATAAATACTCACAGTGGGTATATGAATATATGCTTACCTGCTTCCAGGATGATCAATGAAATGGTGCAGTGGGCCCTGGATTGAATCGACATGGCTATGACCCCTGGATCAAATGAGGTACATCCTAATGTACTATGTGAATTAACCCTGAAAAGTACTGGCGTATTATAGACCTCTCAAATGGATGCTTGGCAAAATGCACTTAATTAATATCGTATCTTTCTGTAGAGGGAGGATGAAAGACCATATATGATGGTACACTGTGACATAAAGGATTTATTTGGCAAGAGATTGGGATGACTGCACTAGTCATGAGTGGTATTTACAGGAATTACAAGGACTATAAGGAAGCTATGTAAAATATCAGAAAGCTGGTAAAGCTCCCTGTTCTAATTTACTATTGGAAATGCTCTGTTTAGTGCAAATACTGTGTTTATTTAGTTCCACATATTTATGTAGTTATTTGAGGTAATCAGCAAATGTTAATGGCTGCTTATAGGTTAGCTGTGCATCTTATAACAGCAGTATGGCCTAGTGGCTTGAGTGCTGGACTCAGACTCAGGAGACCCAAATATCTATTCCTGGTTCTACTATTGGCCTGCTGGGTGACTTTGGCCAACTCACATTGCTGCCCTGTGCTTCAGTTTCCCCTTCTGTAAAATGAAGATACTATTTACTTCCCTTGTAAAGTACTGTGAGGTCTATGCCTGATAAGTGCTATATATATAGGCAGCAATACCTGTATTTCAGGTTCCCTGACACTTTCCATTATAAGACCTTGTTTTTAGTTTCATTCAACTTTGCCAAACTTTAACCATTTGGCCTGAAATTTTCTATGCTCTCTGTCCGCCTCAGACTGAGTAGTTTTGGAAAATTCCATCTAAAACGGTTCAGTAATTTCTGATAATAAGGTTAGAAAAAATATGTTGTTTTGCCTATGTTTAAAAAGGTACACATATTTTGTTGAGAAGCTCTAGTGCCTCCATGGTTTGGCGCAGGGACTTAACATTTGGCCGGAAGATTGATTTGCTTTCAGGGATGTGCCTTTGTTGTCTCCACGAAGATTTGCACAAATTACAGCAAGAGAGTTGGAGTTTGGCAGCTAAATTCTCCAAAGATTCCATCTGGACTGAGCATGCTCCATCCCCTCAGAGGTACCAAAATGCCAACTGGAATGTATATGTGCCACCCGCACAGAGCAACTAAGCATGCTCCAGCCCAAGCTGCAGGGACTGAACAGGGCTTTCCCTGCAATTGCTTTTCTGGGCTTCTGGTGGCTGTTGTAGCATCAGGCACCAGATCTGAGGACAGGGAGAATAGCTGACCTGTGCTTTCAATGCTCTCCATCTAGGAAGCTGGAGGAGAAGAGGAGTGGCAGATGGGAGCAGGAAGGGGGAAGATATTCAGGGCAGGGGGAGAGGGGATGGGGAGTGGGAAGGACAGTGGCAGGAGCTGGGGGAGCAGGAAAAGCACAGGATGAGCAGGGAGGGGGCAGAAATTGGATGGGGAGAAGGGGACAGGCAGAAGCTGTGGGGACAACAGCAGAGGTCAAGTTAATTCAGGCATTTCCTATCTTGTGAGTGCTTGACTTTGCAACCTTAATGTTCTTTTCATACAGATTGTTGGGATGTATTACACTCACATGCAAGTTTTCATGTAAACACACACGTCTGGGACTGAAGCTGGCCTTCAGATGCATGCACAATGTGCATTCAAACCCCAGGAGTTGTGTATATGTGCAAAATTTGGCCACACATTTAAAAAATGTAATATTATGTGTTTATCTACCCCCCCGCCACACACACTGTTTGAAACAGGAATAAGATGCACATTTGTTAGAATGAATGAATATTAACCATCACCATGTTTAAAGGGTTTGTCTCATACATATTTTGTTGCGTTAAATGCAATATGGTCAATGGTAACAAATCTATTAATGCCTACTAAAATCCTAGTGTATTACAGAGGCAGAAAGAGGGGTCTCTCTCCAGAAGGGAGTGCAAGTTACCATAATCTCAGGGATGCTCACATAGTCTATCCTTTGCAATCTCAGCACATACTGCAAGGTCAAGAAAGGTGGAAAGCATGTCATTCACAGCCTCGTCAATCACAGCCGAGAGAGCTGTTAATATTTAGTTTCCTCCTCATTTTACTGTTACGTCACTCCTGGGCAAAAAGATAAATGCTTCAGATCAGCAACTGATAGGCGAGGGGGACGAGGAAAGGAAGGTAAAACGTGCTCATGGAGGCTGAGGAGGTGGAGTATGACATCACTTGCTTCGGAACATGAACTCCTGTGCTTTGTACCGTTGTGCCTTTTACTCCCTGAGTCTTGCAGCTTTTGTAAGTAACCATTTTAAACAGGTTTTCCGTAATTGTTTTCCCTAAGCAGTCAGTTTAACATTGGAACAGATACGACTCGTTTCATTGCATGAGCATCTTTTTCTTTTTTGGACTTAGCTGCGTGTGAAACTGTGGAAGAGGCTATGAAAGGCGCAAACTGTAGCAGAAGGAACACACTCCTAAACTGTAGGAGCTGTGTGCCCTTGCACTGCACTGTGTTGTCACTGCACATTCATTATTACTGCACTTCCATGAAAGAGAAACAGCATCCTTAATTGTGCATGTTACTTTGTACAGAAGTGCTTAAAGAGAGGATGACAAATGCAAAGGGGACGGGAATCGAGAAGATACTGTAAAAGCTATGAATTTAGATATTGTTGCTTAGCCTTTGGCATATACAACATTAGTAGAAGTTGGTATTTCACCTGCTTCTTTGGTAACGTTTAGGATAACTTAGAATGTGGACTGTGTAGACAATAACAAATTTAATTGAATCAACTGTGGCTGCATCTGCATATGCCAGGCTTCGATTTGGCTCCATAAGTTCATCTCTGAAAAAAGAAACTACCTGTCATGCTGACATTTTGCTTCAGCCAATTGCTTATGAGTGAGGTTGCCTGATTGTACATGAGAAGATCTGTGCGATTGTTTACTTAAATTATGTTGCAGATTAATTCATTTTACAGTTGAATCCTTTCATTTCTTTCGAGCTGTGTTTCTCAGTCTTTTAAGGTTGGTGACCCCTTATTTCAAGTCCAAAAAAATTGTGACTTCCTCACATTTCCGATACAAGTAAGAATTAAAAATATATCATTTATAACCATCAGCCTATAGTGTGTGTGTGTGTGTGTGTGTGTGTGTGTGTGTGTGTGTGTGTGTGTGTGTGTGTGTGTGTGTGTTATGAGAAGTTGAAAGGAAAACTTGATCTTGAGGATCAAATGTGTTCAAGAAATTAGGAGTGAGATTTTCTTTGCTTTAGATTGTAATAAAATTTTCAATGCCTTTCATGACCCTGAGTGGGGGTTCCAACCCATGCTTTCAGAAACACAGTATTACAGTATTGTTTTGTGTGGGCGGCACAGGATCTTCTTTTTGTGTGGAAAGAGAAACAACACTGTGATGTGGAATAATTGGGACCATATACTTTATCTGTCTGCACCTGTCGTTCTCTCTGCTTGTACCATGTAACAAACTCTGCTCTGCAGTGGCACTATGTGGAGTGAAGAACCATTCCTCATGAACAGGATATCTGAATCTAGTCCTTAGTGGTTAACTATACTCAGCGTTAAAGGATATCAGAAAGATCTAGGTGTTACAGTGCTTTCTTCTGAGCTTTATTCTGCCCCTGTTACTCATATTGAGTAGCACTGTACTTCACAAAGAGTCACAAAGAACCAACTCACAGAATAAGATGCTACTCAGTGTGTGTAAGGATGGCAGAATCAGGCTTTTATGGAACATTAGGATATCCTTATTATTATAACTGACATTAGCTAAGAAAACATTGTTTTAACTTATCTGGAAAAACAACCATCCATTCTCAGCCATCAGTACCTGTATTGTTTTGGGGTAACTTTTCAGCGTGGTCTTAAATACTTACAATATTTAAAATGTCTCTACATTTTGTAAACTTAAGATGTTTTTATGCTTTGTGTTTGTTGCTTGTATGCTATTTGTTGTAGTAGGTGTAAGAAAGAATGCAGAGACTGTGCAATGCTGAAATCCATGAGAGAAAACAATGAGAGATCACAAGAAAACCAAAATTCAAATCAATGGAGCACAAGATACAATAAATCTGCATAAAATAATCCGAATAAGACACATTCTAATCCCAGAGTGTTATTGCTTGCCAGATCCTGTGTTCATTATTCACCTGAGCATTGATTTCACATGACCAGAGGTTGCAAGAGCAGCCTGATTTTCAGAGGGGCTGTGGAGCCCACACTTCCAGTTGACTTGGTTACTCAACAGCCCAGGAAACAAGCTCTAAGTTTAGAATATAACTTAATTTACTTTTTTATTTCAGACAGTTTAATTTTACAACATCGACAAGATTAATGGTTCATTTACTTCTTCTTGACAGAAATAATCAGAAATATTAATCATGATCTCTGTACAACCATTTCCCACGTCTGATTGTTTTGTTTCATTCTCACTGTTTTGGGCCCTGGGGGAAAAATATGACTGATCTCATAGAAAAAAATATTGGAAAAGCTTTTCTCCTCTCCATTGTAAGCGAGGCTTCCAGCTTCCTTAAATACACCAATAACAAAAGAGAAGCAATTTTAGACCTGATCACTATGTACCTGCCATGGCTGTGTTTATTTTCTATCCCCACTCCTGCCATATTTGCTCTTTCTCTTTCCGACTAATCAATAAATCCTTCTTTTTCCTCTGGGATAGATTCTGATACCTTTCTTCAGGTTCAGTAGTGCTATTCCTCATGAACAGACCCATTGATTTCAGTAGAACCAACCATGGGGTAATGTCCTGTCCGCTATGTGAAAATGGCATCAGAATTTGGTCCTTTGATGCTAAAAGCTCCCTCAAATGCACCAGCAATATTGGCTCCTATCCTCCAGCACCCCAAAGCAGCTGTGCATAAACATCATGAGATTTCCTGATCAGAAGCTCAAGTCTTTGTACAGTCAGTACAATCATACAAACAGTATGTCCTTTCCAACATGGGAGAGAAGGCTCGGCCTGGGACAGGTTCTGGTTAAATCAATATTCATTTGTAACAAGGAGAAATAGTTCTTTTGCTTTTTAATTGGAAAATGACCTGGCACGACCAGGGTATTTTTATTCTCTGTGGATTCCAAACTGTCTTTATTCTTTGACGGTGATTAACCAGTGGCCTTTGTTGCATTTTACATGAGTGAAAGACCATTAGAGCTCCAATGTCACAGTGAAGGCATCACGTAGATATATTTAATAACCATTTTAATATGCTAAAGTCCTTGGCCAACATTTTCATAAGTACTCAGTGATTTTGGATGGCCAATCTGAAATACTTTAATGGGTCATTTTACAGGTAACAGCTGTGCAGTGGTTTCTGAAAATCTGGCCCCATTATGATGGCTCAAGATGGGCCCACAGAAACGGAGTCCCTGGAATTACTAAGTCACTTTAAAATCATTAGGCCAGGGAGCTGTAATCAGAATTGGTTTGGGTGCCATATTTTCTGACCCAACTCTAAAATCTGAGCAGCTGGGGCAACTTCAAGATTTCTAGCCCTGAGTGGACAAAAACTGTGTGCAAGACAGAATGGGGACTAAGGATCTGCTGCATTGTGCTAATGCATCTTCTTAGCTCGTATTATATACACTGGGCTAATGCAGCCATGTGAGAAAAGACTGTGGGCTTGACCCTGCGAGGTGCTGAGAGCCTCCTGTGAGGTGTCAAGTGCTCCCTGCTTCCCGAAATAGTAAGTTCATGAAATGGTACCTTAGTTGTGCAGGCAATCTCACCCCGTCAGTAATTCCACAGAGTTTAGTAGGACTATTTGTTCTGTGCCACATGAGCAATCATTGCAGGATCACACTGCATGATCACAAAGTAGGATGCAAGGTGAGATGAGAGATCCTTGCTAGATATGGGCCCAAGACTTAAAGTCCAAATCAGGGTCCAAACGCTTTCAAAGTTTAGGAGTGTTCTGACTGTGGATTTTGATTGGAGCATTGTAGTAATAGAAGGTGGCTATGAGTATGGCTCTCTCTCTCAGTGTTGTGCCAAGTTGGTATAATGTCTCACCTATTCGTCCAATCATCCACTGCCTTGGCAGAAGGCAACAAAAGCTGAATATTCAGTGCCTTCCATAACCCGAAGTCAGCTTGTGTTAATGTAATGCTGGTAGACTCTGGTTGTCAGTGGGTAGGATTGAACCTGGGACCTCTAGAGCTTAGGGCAGGAGCCTCTACAATGTGAGCTAAAAGCCACCTGACTGTTAAGTAAGGACATAGAGAAGACTCAGTCCCTCTCTTGAAGTGGTCTGGATGGGCCAGAACACCACACCCGGGGAGGGGGGGAGTTACATTAGCACAGCTAGCAGTGTAAAAACACCAGCAAATGAACCTACCATAATATCACTTGCTTTCTACCAAAGCAAGGCCTATGACATACCATGAATATATATTTTTAAACCTATCTCATAGAATTAGGAGGGACTTTGAAAGATCATTGAGGCCAGCCCTCTACCTTCACAGCAGGCTCAAGTACTATCCCTGACAGATTTTTGCCCCAGATCCCTAAAAGATTGAACTCACAACTCTGGGTTTAGCAGGCTAATGCTCAAACCACTGAGCTCTACCTCCCCTAATAGGGATAAGGGAAAGGCTAACAAACACTTTGGAGAGGGAACAGGTAGCTTTTCCACGCAGGAACGTGCATGCATAAAAATCAGGAATTTGGAACATTTACTTGGAAGGTGCAGCCGTGTTGAATTCCAACATCACTTTCTGGCTGGCTATACAATATTGTATGTGTCTCTCGCTCAGCATTCTCTGTCTTGGCTTGTTGAAACTGAGGGAACAGACGAATCTTACACCCACACTTTGGACTGGTTCAAATGACTGCACAAGGCAGTGGAGAATCTGGTTCTCTAATCACTAGATTCTAGTAATTCACAAATGTTAGGGCAGAGAACCTACAACTCTTATTAAGGTCAGAGGACGTTGCAAGTGCTCATAATCAAGGAGGAGCCAGAATTTTTAAATCACCTGCTGTAAATGAAACATACACATTTAACTCGGGGGCACATGATAAAAGTTCTCACAACTTTGAAGACTAAACAATCCACCGCCCCCCAAAAAAACCTGTATTTTCCTGAGTCTATGAAAAAATCAAACATTTATTTGTTCTCACCTTGAATATTTTAGTGGACTTCCAAGGCCATTTTCAACATGCAGACACCGGTTATTTTTTCCAGGAGAAGTTCTTTTCACTGTGCAAGCAGGTAAATTTCCACCCTGCTGAGATCTTTCTGGACACAGTTCATTAAACCAATAGAGTTCTATAAACTATCCGTTAATTGAAAGATATGCCTGGTTGTCATGCTGGAACCTATTTTCTTTTGAGGTTTCAATACACAAGGACCAAATCATGGCCTTTCAGCATAGCTGACTTTCATAGTGATTAAGGAACACAACAAAGGAAGGACAAATATAAGCCTGCATGAGAAATTAAAAAGAGACTGTGTGTAATGTGGGACCGACTCTTTCCCAGACACCTTGAATTGACCCAAAGGAGCTGGTCTCTAGCACACAACAAGGAAGGCTTCATACATTTAAAGGTGCCTGACACAGAAAACAGTATCACAACATCGCCACTACATTTGTATATTCACATACACCCCAGTTTCACTGGTAAATTTCCAAGTCCTGAAGTCAAAATAGCCATGGCTGTGTATGGAATTCCATGGCATGGAATCCTGGATCTAATCTCTTTTTTCCCCTTACACATGCGACCTAATCCTGCTCCCATTAAAATCAATGGCAAAATATTCAGTGTCTTCATTAGGAGCAGGAACAGAGCCTCAGATGGTAAACTAATAAGCAATCGGTTCAAAAGGTCGGTATATCAGCTTAGTATAGGGATGTTAATATGAATGGAGAACATTGGCTTATTAAAACCATTACATTCTGCCCTCTGGATGACCTGAAAGCAAGATATTTATTTCCAAAACTTGCTGAATATTTATCCTTCCTGTGTGAAAATGAGCCGGGTCGAATTTAGTCAGCCACCTGCTCAGTGGATAGATTTCATCCTGTTTTGATTCTTTTTTTAAAAATGAATGCTTTGATAGGTAACACTTCTTCCCTGACTAGTAAGGACAGGGTGGAGGCAGTGTGGAGCAGTCAGGGCCATGTGTGGATATTCAAGAGTCATCCAGCTGGTGCAGAGAAAGATGGTGCCAGGTGACCAAGGCATACCATGCTGCCCCTTCGAAGAGGCACCGTGTGCACTGCTGGCTATCACCCGCAGCACACAATAAAGCTGGGTGGGAAATGGTTTTCCCTTCCTGTGAAGAAAATGGAGATGTCAGAATAGTTTCTATTCAGCAGTGGGAGGAATCCAAGACCTTTTGACATTTGTATTTTTGAGAAAAACCAGAGAGGGAGAAAAAGGGGTGTTATAGCCTAGAATAGCTCAGTGGTTACGGCACTTGTCTGGTATATGAGAGGTAGGTTCACATCTCTGCTCTGCTTTATTTGGAGCAGGGATTTTACTCCTCGTCCCCCAGGTCAGTGTACTAGGCTAATGGCTATTCTACAGAGGAGCTCTCTCTGGCTACAAATTCTGTCCAGGATGTCAGAAACCTCTGCTGGCCACAGGGCTGCTGGAACAAATTCTATAGTGAGGATGCTGAGAGCCACTGAACCAAACTGTAAATCTTCTATATTTAAACCATTTCAAGCGAGAATGTGCTGCAGCTCCCCCCACACCCCTAATTCCAGCACCCGTGCCTGCCCAAAGCTTAGTTGAAACTGACTCTTTCCTACAAAAAGTTTTGGTTTTGACAATTTGGCATTTCCTCACCCCCCCTCCAAATAAATATATAAAATTGTTGAATAATCCCATTTGTTTCTAGCACAATGTACTTGCCAGCTGGCTGGGTGCCTTGGAAAATCCAGTAGCTTATGTTTGCTGGTAGCCATTGTGCTCTGGTCCTACCCAACTCACTGGCGCTCTTTGCAGGTCTAGGTTGGAATCCTGCTTTGTTGTAGCAAGGGGGAGAAGTGGGGAAGAGGTCCTCTCTGTTCAATGTCTCTGTGCACAGCTCCCCCCCACACCAGAACACACGAGCAGTAAAGGGTAGGACCTGGCCATCAGAACGTATGGTTGCGAAAGCCTCAAAGCATGGAGGATTATATCCTGCCCATAACATCATTCAAGCTGGAGAAGGACAAACAGCATGAGAAGGAAACAGAGCAGCTCCCTTAGGAGTCAGTGGCAGGAGATGCTTGTTAGACACAAATTTTGCAGAGGGCAAATCTTATGGTTGATGCTTCAGCGATGAAAAACCTTCCGAGTCAATTTTTACCTGGGGACAGATTCTCAGCTATGAAGTTTATGGAGATATGCGATTTTACACCAGCGGGGGATTTGCTGTTTGGTATAAATCAGCATAACACTACTGACTTCAATGGAGCTCTACGTATTTATGCCAGCGAAGGATCTGGGCCTGTATAGTTGGGCTTACATGATGGAGTGGTGCCCTAACCCCCAAGTCGGGGCTAAGCACCCTCATGGTGCCTTTCTTGTTGCAGGTGGTTGGGCACATCCATCCAGAATGTGACTTTTTAGCTGAGCTGAAGAGAAATGAGAATGAATGTCTGAGGGATGCTGAAGATCATGGAAATGAAACTGCAGGTACAGCCTATGGCAGCTCAAAAGGGGTGTGGTTGGACAGTGAAGTGAAAAATTGCCAGGGTTGTGAGAACCGATTCAGAGTAATGAGTGATTCCTCCCCACTCGGTTCTAGACCTGAACTCAGATCCTTGGATTCCTTCCACTGGTTCCCCATCAGCCAGTACATCAAGTTCAAATGATTTGGTCTTTCATTCAGTGGCCCACCTCCCTTTCCCCTGGTCTATCCCCACTGTTCAGTTCTTTGACCACATTCTGCCACTCACTGGTCCTTTCATTTCGTTCTCCCACTCCTGATTCTGTGCCCTTTGCCATGCTGCTCTGTAGGCATGGAATTGTTTCGCAGCCTGAGTGCACTGTGCCACCTACCTTTTCTCATTCCGTTCCCTCCTATGCTTTCTGTGCTGCCTGCAAGAAGAGAACTAGAAAAAAATAAATGAAGGAGACCAGCAAGTTGGACAGATACCATCATGTGAGCTTGCTGCTGTAATGCTCCTCCTCATGCGAACATACTCTCATGTATTGCATCATGTCTAAAATTTGACTTTTTATATGAAAATATAAAAATGCTTTAAAATGTGTTTTCCTTTTCCTGGCAGGTTGCAGGAAAACATGGGACAGGCTACTGTGCTGGCCGAATGCAGAAGTTGGTGAGACTCTCACATTGCCCTGCCCGCAGGTTCTCTTTCACTTCCTCAAGGAGCCAGGTGAGGGAACCGCTTTACCTATTTATTTTAACTGTGCACGCAACCATTGTGCTCATGAAAGTGAGGGACCGAGAAAGCAGCTAACACAGGACTGAGCCATGCTATGTTACACAGAGTTGCCACTCCGTTGATTTCAACAGGAGCTGAGGGTGCTCTGCAGCTCATATGTGGCCTTGCAGAGGTCCCATGATGGGGCCTGGTCCTGAAGTCCCTACTTAGGGCTGAGTTGAAGAACGCAGATGTCAGTGGAAAGATCCCCACTGGGTTTAACAGGCTTTGGGATCAGCCCATTGGGTAAACACTTCTGTTGAGTTCATTCACAGTGCTGGCTGAGTCAGGACTTCAGCACAGGATCGTAGGAGCTTCAAGCTGTGATGAAGCGTGGGATGAGATGAAAGGATAAGGAATCAGTGATGTGGTTGTTCCTTAGGGCCAAGGATTGAGATGAGAAGCAGAACTGTGCCATTAAAGTGGCATATGCATTGGGCCAAACACAACACCAAAGACAATAGGCACAATCCAGTGGAAGTCAAAGACACTGACTCCAGAGGTGACTTTGGCCCAATAACTCACTACAAACAAATATGTGGGAGACGAGAGGGAAATGATCTTCCAGGAAAGATCTAGATCTGGCATTTTCAAAAAGGAAAAAAGTAATCTGCAAAGCTCAACCTCCTGCCTTCCTGGCAGTGCCTGACACGTTAGTTATAAACGAGGGAAAAGGCAAATCCCTTTCATCTGCAGTTTCATTTCCTGCTCTGGGATTCTTATGTTTAGCCTTGATCCATCTCATAATGCGTTCTGCTGAAAGCCCCTTAATAACCAGCAGGACAAGCCAATTGCACCAGAGAAACCAGCTACTAATATCCAAAAGATGTTAACACCAAGGATGGACTGGGTGCAAAGGGGTATAACGGGTGTGTGTGAGAGGGGAGTGGATTGAAAAAAATTAGGAGGTCAGAAACAGCAAATATATAACACAAAAGCTTCAGGAAGAAGGAGTATTCATACTCAGACACAACAAGAAGATTGGTCGTTTCTGACTGAGAGGAAAAACCCGAACACAGCTAAAATCCTTGTCTGTACAGCCTTCGTGATATTTTATAGAATTGCCTCAAAAGCAACAAGAATTTTTGTTTGCCAGTATTTGTGGACACACCCTGGACCCTAAAATTAAAGTAGTGACTCAACATGAAACCTAAGAGAATAATGGGGGCAAAGCCATTGACTATACTGTGCAGCTACAACGATGCAAAACATCAAGCCCAAACAAAATGATTTTGTACTGATAAAAGAGCCCTGAGGTATAATTGAAATGCATCAATCTCATCACTTTTATAGCAATATTTTATAGAGCCACCTGCAAAACAATTATTTTTTTCCCATTTGATTATCACATTAAAATGGCCTTAAAGAATTAATGTTTCTAATTATTTTAAATCCCACCCCTCTCTCACACACACACGCACACACCCACACACACACCCCTACCTCTTGCACCCATTCCCTGCTTGGTGTTAACATTTTTCTGGCTGTTAGTAGCTGGGTTTTTTTGTGTGACTGGTTTTTAAGGGGCTTTCAGCCAAAGGCTTTATGAGATGGATCCAGGATACAAATCTACAATGTATGGGGCCCTGAAAACTGTAACGTCTTGCATATGCTCCTGCCCCCACCCCACCACTCATAAACATTTTGCTTTTGTCTAAACCAGAGGAAGAGGTTGAGTGGAATACAAATCATAGCCCAGTGTTTAAAAGCTACACTAGTCCAACCTTTAAACAATAGTGATAGCTTCCTTTGAAACACTGCCTAAAGGGATTGCCTCGCATACAGAAAACCCCCAACAAAACAAAAACTTCTCAAAAGCCAGTTTACAAAGATGGGACATAGGCCACTTCATAGACTCCACACCTGTAAATTGCAAAGAAAGTTTTTGATTCCAGTGTACAATGAAAAAATAAAATTTTAAAAGGCAAAAGACATAGCTTTGTAACTGCATGAAAGACAGAGGTACAGACTGTAGCCTCTAACATCCTTATCTGAAGAAACAGCCCCATCCCACACCTCCTCCTCCTTCTTTCCTGACATGTTTTGTATCTAAAACTGCCATATGCGTCTGCTAAACATGCTGTTTCTAATCACATCAACTAAAGCTTTAAAAATAAATACTCATAAACTTTTAAAAGTTTAACATGAAAAACAGAGCATGGGGAGACAAGAGCTAGGCCTGCCTTTTAGAGGAGCATTGATACATGACTGAAATATTTTTTAGTAAAATAATTTTGTAGCCACTCTTTGCTGGTTATCATGCTTTACCATGAACAAACATTTGTCATACAAAAGATTGTCCCAACTTCATGAGGCATTATTTCTCCCATAATTGTGCCAATTTTTCCAATCCCTTTCCCCCAAACTATCAGAAATAGTAAATAAATCAGATTCTCAAAATCATTGGCGGGTGACATGCTTGGAGATACTGCATAGCAACACCTGCAAAGCAACAATTACATTTTGGGGGTTTGTTGATCATAACATTGACAGGGTCCTAGAGAACTGTTTTTTTCTGTTCTTAGTTAACACTTTACATTTTACTTTTACACAAGGTGTAACCTGGATACTGAATAATACAAGACAGATGAACAACCTGAGACAGTGCTGAAAACAGAGGCCTTATGATGGACTCAAGCCCTAATGTAACGGGACTAGGGAAGAAGTTAAAAGGGATAGTTGAGCAGGAAGAGGGTATTATTTAAAGAGGAGATTTGAAGAAAGTGGGGAGAGAGGAGACTTTTAAAAGTTTCTGATAGCTTCTTTTTAAAGCTTTATTTGATGTGATTAAAACAGTATGTTTAGCAGAAGCATGCAGCGAGGATGGCAGTTTTAGATAAAAAAAGAAGTCAGGAAAGGAGGAGGAAGGAGTTTGGGGCGGGGGATGTTTCTTCAGATACCAGTGCCACAGGCTACAGCCTTTATCTCTGTCCCTCAGACAGGCACAAAGTTATGGCTTTTGTCTTCTTTCTTTTTTTTTTTTTTTACTGTACACTGGAATCAAAAACTTCCTTTGCTGTTTACAAGCATTGAGCCTATGAAAGGGCCTATGTCCCATCTTTGTAAACTGGCTTTAGAGAAGTTTTTGTTTGATCAAGGTTTTTTTGTGTGCGAAGCAGTTCAGGTAGGCAAATCTTTCAAAACAAACTGTCATGTACTTCCGGCTACAGAGCTCACTTATATACGCCAGCTGTGTCCATCGTAAGATCCTTTAATGCTCTGCCAGGCATGGTTGAGGTTAGTTAAAATAAGATATTTTACACCACATAGTGGTTGAACAGATAATACAGTTAACATTCCATTTCATCTCCCCCTTTAAGTTCTACATTCCTACCATTTACAATATTTACACTTTCACACTTTGAAGTTCAGTACTTATCAGCCTGTTGCACGTCTCTGAAACAGACTCTTTTTCTAATTACATGAACCAAATGTGTGTCAACTTGGTATTCTGGCCATCCACTCCTTGCAATGACTAGCCGTGGTTGGTTTGGAATCTCTAAGTCTTCTTTGTGAGCTGCTTCCGCCATCTGTAGAGTTTGCTTTGTTGATTGTTCTTTCTGAGGAACAAACTGTAGCTGTCAACAGTTTCTGTTGAACTCTCCACTGTTGGTGTCGATTGCATATGATCTGGGTGCTGAATTCTTTTTCTTTATGGCAGCTGGAGTTGTCTCTCCTTTTCCTCCATCCAGTTTGACACAAAAGTGGTCACGAGGTTCTAGACACAGCAGTTGTCCAACTGAGTGACGTTGTTTGTAAAAGCGTTCATAAGCTCTTTTAACCTTTTAATCCAACTTGGCTATTCTCTTCCTGTCTGGCCACTTTGGAGACAGATTCCTCTCCCAAGTTAGAACAGCCGGTCTGGGGTTCCGTCCGCCGGCCCCTACCAGCCGGGGTCCTGGCTGCCGGCCCCGCTCAGCCCGCTGCCAATCTGGGGTTCCGTCCACTGGCCCCAGTAAATGTAAAATGTATTACTGACACACAAAACCTTAAATTACAGTAAATAAATGAAGACTTGGCACACACTTCTCAAAGGTTGCTGACCCCTGTGCTTGACTATATCCAGTAGCTGCTACTGATGTTGATCTGTAAGTCAAGTATCAGAGGGGTAGCCGTGTTAGTCTGGATCTGTAAAAGCAGCAAAGAATCCTGTGGCACCTTATAGACTAACAGACGTTTTGGAGCATGAGTTTTTGTGGGTGAATACCCACTTCGTCAGATGCATGTAGGGGAAATTTCCAGGGGCAGGTATATATATGCAGGCAATGTAAGTCAGAAGAGCTTTGGGATTTTCTTGGCTGGCTGTACAGCTCTCTCAGCTGCTCCATTCATTTGTGGGTAATGTGGGCTGCTAATAATATGGTTAAAACCATATTTAGTTCAAAATGGCTTAAATTCTGCTGCAGTGAATTATGGTCCATTGCCCGTTCCTAGTTGTTCTGGAATACTGAAGTGAGCAAAAGTGCACTTCATTTTTCTCCATAACATTGCAACATGTCTTTCAAGAACATTATTTCTAATAACTGGAAAAATAGTCCACAATGACCAGGCAATGATATCCTCTGAATGCACATAAATCTCCAGCTAGTTTCTTCCAAAGGCTCTCTTTTAGAGATGTTGTTATTAAAGGTTCTTTCTGTTGTGTTGGGCTGCTAGTTCTGCAATGTTCACATGCAGCAACTTCATTGTTTATGTGCTTTCTGATGCCCTGCCCTGTATGTGTCCACAGCATTCACATCAGCTACCCTTGCGCTCATGGGTAGCTGAGTACAATGCTGAGCTCCATGACAGAGTGCCTGCTACTACTAGGTTGTCCAAGGAACATATCTAGCAATTGAGCTAAATCCCATAAACGTTAGCAATAGATGTTGGCATTTCAGTGGTGCTTGGTCCAGGTCTTTTCAGTTGATGAGGGTTATAAGCGGTTTATGGTTTGTTATCCAGGTAAATGAATCCAGTCCACACAGATATCTGTAAAAGTTCTCACATGCCCATACACTTACCAGGCCCTCCTTTTCAATCTGTGCATATCGATTTTCCGCTTCTGTAAGCCTGTGAGAGCAAAATGCAGCGGGCTTCCACTCAGAGCCAGGTTGTAGCAACAATGCACCACCTACGCCATAACTGCTTGTATCTGCACTGACCATTGTGGGTTGGTTCACATCCTCATACTTGAGAACTGGAGTCTTTGAGATAATTTCTTTTACCTTATCAAAGGCAATTTCTTGGTTTGGCCCTCATAGGCAAGATGTGTTGGACATTAACAGTTCAGACAGTGGTTTGTTGCGATGAAAAGCCTTGTAGGTATCGACCAAGGTAATTTACCATTCCCAGTATACATCTTGGTGCATGCCATTCTCAAATTGCTTTTACTTTCTCAGGTCTAGGACTGATTCCATCTTTCTTTATTGTCTGTCCCCAAAACTGGATTTGGGGTACATAGAAAAAATGCACTTTTCCTTGTTTAGCTTCAGTTCAGACTGACTGATTAGATTTAAGACTTTTTTGAGGGTTTTGTAGTATTCTTTCACCAAAGATCCATCTATCAGAATATTGGCCATGAAAACTACAGCTCAATTTGTGTTCATTCACAGTTCTGCCCTCTGTCTTTGGAAAATTTCAGGTGCACTATTAATCCAAAAAGGTGGTCTTCATAAGTAGAATCTCCCAAAAGGTGTGATAAATGTAGTTAGTTTAGCACTTTCTTTGGCTAAAGGAATTTGGCAGAATCCACTCGAGGCATCCAGCTTAGAGAATACTGTATATCCTTTCACTTTGGGGAGAAAGTCATCCAATGTTGGAAGGATATATTTTTCTCTCACAACTGCTTCATTAAATCTTCTAAGATCCACACAGATTCATATTTTTCCATTTTTCTTTATAAGTAGTACCATTGAGGCACACCGTACTGCTGTCTCAGAGATTTTCTTGATTATGCCAATATACTCTATTCTCTTTAACTCAGTTTCCACATTTTGAAATAATGGGTTAAGATTCCTGTGAGGTGTATGTTTATGTCTTAGCATAGTCTCTTAATGTTATTTGTACTAGATCTCCTTTCAAAAGTCCAATATCAATAAATATTACATTGAGTTCCTCCACCTTTCTCACTAGGCCCATCAGGGCTGCCACGCTGCAGCTGAGAAGGCTTTTGTTCTGCGGTCCTTTGATCACACACACTCTGCATGCATAGCTTTTTTCTTTCAGAGTTGTTTTTGTGGTGAACTAGCTTATGCAATTCAAAATCCCTCCGGGTGGTCTGTCAGGTGACATCAGCTTTGGTCAGTGTTGAAGGTGATTGTAAGTCCCTTCTGAGATAACTGTGATGCTAGCTCCTAAAGCAATTTTAAAGCTAATAGTCTTGCCATGGATATACAATTTCATTCTCCAGGCAGGCTTTTTATCATCAAAAGTGATAGATTCCAGAAACAATGCCCTCTTGATTATCTGTAATATGAGTGAACTCCCTGACTGATTTGGTTCAGCAAACAGCTCCAAAATGTCCATATTTAATGCCTTTAGTACCCTGTGCACCTCTGGCTACATATGCATCATCTCCCAGGATATGACTTATTTCACAACTTGTATATGTAGGCTTGGGAGTTCTGTCTCCTTGCCTCTGGGGACTTATGATATTACTTTTTAACACTCAAGTGTCTGTGTACAGTTTCTAACCTAGTTTCAGATTTTTAATGTTCATCAGGAAAGCGTATACTTTTAAATTTTTATTTGTTATTGTAAAGCCTGTTTGTAAATGATGGAAATTTTGTATTGTCCCCTGGAATATAAAATTTTGTTTACCCTTTACAAATGATATATGTGAGAAATGTATTTACAAATTTTTGTTTGGTTGAGGGTGTTTTTCCATGCTGGGTAATTCAATGAGGCAAAACTTTGCCAGACTTGAGGTGTAACAGAGGCCTTACTCTCCACTGCAGAATGATAGTTATTTAATTATGGAAAAGAAATAATTCAGCCATTTTCCTATTCTTGGCCTCTCTAGGGTGCAATGTATAGATTCAATGTAAAAACATGCTTACATTATTGTTAAAAGACTGGCATAATATTGCTTTAAATAACTTTATTTCAAATTTCATATTATTTAATTTTAATCCTATGATTAAAAAATTTTTTCCCTGAAGATACTGCACAAGACATCTCTCTTAGAATAAAAGGAGGATAGGGTATGACAGTGACAGAGTTCTTTATTTCTCTCTTTCATGCAGTTACAAAGCCATAACTTTCTTTATGGTAAAACTCCTTTATAAAGTAGGAGAATATTATCTTAACCCTCCAAATCTTCACACTTTAGAAATGATATCCCACAAACTGATGTTAAAAGGAGTTAAATTAAGTAGCATTTTATTAATTTAGATGGAATCTGGTGTTAATATAACCCTGTCGGTGTCCAACATTAAACAGTTTTAAACAAAAGTTGGGGTTTGGTATAGAGGCCCCAGCATGCTTTGTACCATAGCAGACACACTAGTAAACATCCTTTAAGCTTTTTATTAAAGATACAGAAAATAAAGGAAAACAGTTAAAGCATTTGACATATAAAATAGTGAATAATATTTTCATTTTAACAACATCCCCTGTTCTCTTTCCCTTTAGCTGGAGAGAGCTTTTAGAAGGAAAAAGCCCTTGTTTGACAGTCTTTTACATGGCCTTAAAGATGGTAATAACTGTATTTTTGGGGGAAAAGAGAAAAAGTTAGTTGATATCAGAGGCATCATGTGCATGAGGAGGGCACGATTTTCTGCTTGGCTTCTACTGAGCATGCTCCCATGAACTGAGCATGCTTAGTAACATCTGCTGAAGCCACTGTCCTCACTCTGCCTCTCTGCTATGGGCAGGTATGGGTCATCTCTGGTTGAGATGGGCTGAAGCTGTCATTGCTGTTCTTCATGTCCGACCACCTTTCCTAAAAGACAAAACAAGACAAACACACACAAGAGGGGGAGAGGAAAGAACAGCAAAACAGAAAATGCCGCTTCTGTGTCTGGTGTTGCTTTTCCCTTGCAACCTCCCTGATGGAGAAACATGGGCAGAGCACCTGGTCTGATCAGCCATTCCAAGATCGAGCAAACTTGTACCAGCATGGGCTGGTTGGGGCATTGCTTTACTCACCTCTTTCTGGTCACAGACTTACGGCAGTGTTGCAAAAGATACAATCTTGACTTGACCAGCTAAGCCAGACTCTGATTAGCCAGAAGGAAAATGAAGAGGGATAGGAGAAATGGAGAAGGAAAAACATACACTGGGGAGAGGGATGGGAGGAGACAGACAAAGTCTCCCATCCCAGGTGGTGTTTGGGATTCAGCCAGAGCTGATGGAGGTGGTGGTGTATTCGGAGTCCCTCTCTCTGGACCAGTCAGGTCAGTACATACTTTAGGATTAGGATGAAGAAGGTCCAGGGAACCTCACAAGCTGTATCTCTTCCTAGAACTGCTCTCATGTATTCTTCTGCAGCAGGAATGTAAGTCCTTCCTACCCACCAGGAATGTTGCCCCTGCCCATTCTGAAGCTCCTCATTAGCAAGCTACCTACTACTGCTCCTTTCTGTTTTGTCATGGAATTAATGCATTCATATTATTATTTATCTGAATTACTGTAGTGCCTAGGAGCCCTAGTCATGGACCAGGACCCCTTTGCGCTAGGTGCTGTACAAACAGGGGCGGCTCCAGGCACTAGCGCAGCAAGCATGTGCCTGGGGAGACAAGCTGCAGGGGGTGGCCTGCCGGTCACTGTGAGGGCAGCAGTCAGGCAGCCTTTGGCAGAACGCCTGTGGGAGGTCTGCCGGTCTCGCGGCCAGGAGCGGCGCCAGGGTTTCTGACGCCCTAGGTGGACAGCCATTTCGCCGCCCCCTGCGGGTCCGGTGGACCTACCGCAGTCATGCTGGTGGACGGTCTGCTGCTGGAAAGGCTCCGGTGGAGCTGCCGCAGTCATTTCGGTGGACGGTGTGCTGGTCTAAAGGCTTGGGCGAACTGTCTGCCGGCATGACTGCGGTAGGTCCACCTGACCCGTGTGCCGTCTCCCCGGCAAAATAGCTCCCCTCTCAAAATTCTGGTGCCCTAGGCCATTGCCTAGGTTGCCTAAATGGTAGTGCCGGCTCTGCCCGTGGCTTTGGTGGCAATTTGGTGGCAGGACCGGCAGATCACCGGCAGAACCACCACCAAATCCATGTGACCAGCGGACCACCCGCAGGCATGCCACCGAATGCCGCCTGACTGCGGTGCTTGGGGCAACAAAAAACACAGAGCCGCCCCTGTGTACAAATACAGAACAAAATGATAATCTCTGCCCTTGTGGGCTTACGATCTAATGTATGGCCTTGATTAGCAATAAAAACAAGCATTTCTTGCAGGCTTGGTAAGAAGAAACTGTACAGTGAATGGCTGGTCTGATCCGTATCCCTCCTATCACATTGCCTGTCCGGTGAACGATGAGATTCCAGTTGAGGAAGTAAGTATATCTGAACCAATACCATTCAGAAATATGCTGACACTAGTCATAAACCTTTCTATTTTAGAAGTTGGAGATGGAAACTTGGTTGAAGCAGCGACATTCTCACTCAGTATAAAATGCCATTGTATTTTTACTCTTTCCACTTGCTCTGTGAAATTAATGCCATTTATTATACAGATTAAGAAAGCAGCCATTTAGACACCTAATAGATCTAGAGAGCTGTGTCAGAAAAATATAGGGCCAGATCTCCTGGTGTTGTGAATTCGTGTAACTCTGTTGAACGATATGGACATACACCAGCTGAAGATCTGGTCCAAAAATGGGATTAATACTTCAGTTATACTCAATCAGTCAGAGCTGTCGGTAGCATTGCTGCAATAATAAGGCAAACGTCCTTTTTTCACCAGAATTTCAGACTCAAGACAAATTGAATCAGTTTAACAGAAGATGCTGCGGTTTTGCTCCTCTTCTAGTTTAAAGAACACAAATCATTTAAAGAAAAAATAAGCAGCCATAACAAAGCAAAAGGAAATCTGGGCTTAAGAAAAATACCATGCCCAGATTCTGGTCTCTATTACATAGATGTAAATCCACTGACTTCAACAGAGTTATTCTGGATTTAATTTAGATTAGTATTTGGCACATTTTGTCAGTTTGATTCCCAAAACCATTGTCATTTTAATCTTGTCTGCACAACAGTTTTTTCCCATTTTAACTACACCTTGTGCTTACATATAAATGTGCTTCTGCTGGTATAGCTATTTTTGTACAGGAAGGGGAATAAGTGATATTGGTATAAGGCACCTTAATAACAGTATCATTGCATCCATCCTAGGGCGGGTCTGGCAGAAGTCCCGTAGTGTAGATAGTTACACCAGGAAAGCTACACTCTGACTAGTATAGCTTGTTTCACTCAGGGGAGGTGGTTTTTCAACTCCAGCATAAATCACATTTTTGCTGATATAAGCTGCATCCAAACTAGAAGTGCTTTGCTGATACAGCCTGCCAGTATTCCCAGACTGGTAAAGCTCTCATGGAATAGACATACGCTAGGGTTGTACTGGTATCTCCATATCAGGAAAAAAATCAGAACCCTGCCTGATATAAGTGTACTGGTTCAAAACCTGTGGGTCGCCCTGGCTTTGTTGCTGATTCTTCTCTGTTACTCAGGTGTAAATTCAATCAGAAGTCTCTCCATTCGGGTAAAACTGGTAGAAAACAGGAGAGAATCAGACCCTTGCTGTTTGAACGAATGAAAACAAGATTCTGTTTTACTTATTGTAGTTAATTTCACCTGTCAGAGAGAGCTTAGTCAATAATCCATTTCATATGGGTTGGATGGATTTTTGTTGTCATCTTCACTTTATTTCTTCGCTGTTTGTCAGCATGCTTTTTAACTTGGAACTTGCTTTCCAGCTGACTGATCTGTAATGCAGAAATGCAACTCTTGAAATGTTCTTTTCCTTTCTTGTATTTATTTCTTGCACTTCTAGTGCAAAAACAAACAAAACATGAGCCTGCTGTTTTCGTTGGCAATTGCCCAGTTTTTTCACCTAGGTTCACTCTTTGGCCTGCTTGTTTATCCACTTGGGAATTGGATTATTGCCTTATATGGACTTTCATTACTATCCGATTTGCAAGGAATGGCTGCCAGTTGGGATGACCCTACCTCAGCTTTGAAACACTTGCTCATGAGATGGGTTCTCATTGATTCACCAGGTGGACTTGCTGCTGAGGATCCCATGTTTGAGTTTTAGCTGGATAAACACACTCTGTAAGAACTGCTGCCAGGGCTTTGCTAACTGGTTAAGTGCAATCTAGTGTTTCACCACAAGGTGGCAGACACAATATGTACCCTACTATGAGCAAAGGAGCTGCCGCTCCCTATTGCTTCAATACTGCTCAGCATTTCTGAATGTTGAACTATAATTATTTCTTAAATTTTATTGGGAGAGAGACACTAGAGATTCTAACCAGCTTTCCTTTCCAACATGGAGCTGTGCTCCTGCAAAGACTGGCCAGGGTGACAACATCTATACAATAAAATTAAAATGGGACCAAGACAGATACTTCCAGACTTAGGAAAAGTTTGGATTCAGATACAAACTCTGCAGCTTGGGTCCACATCTACTTTTATTTGCTGCTTCCTCTAGAGATGGATGAAGTTAGTTTGTCCAAATTCCTAGTCACTCAAATACGATGTCTGAAAAAAGCTGGATTTTAACTCAAGCACTATTAGCTTTTTCTTGTATATGGGAAAAGTTTAGTTTGGGGATAGAGGAAGAAAATATCCAGTAGACAAACAGAGTGGAAACAGGAACAAAGCACGAACAGTGAAATACAGATAGGGCAAGGTTGAAAAAAAGAAGTAAAGAGAGAGAGAGAATAATCATGAAAAAATTGATGTTTGCAGTGTTGTAGACACGTCAGTCCCAGGATATGAGGAAGATAAGGTATTGAATCACCTTCTGTTGGTCAGAGAGACAAGCTTTTGAGCTATACAGAACTCTTCTTCAGATACTTAGGTGTAAAGGTACTCAGAGTGTCATAGCTAAATACAATGTGGAAGAGATTGTTTAGCATAAGTAGTTTACACATATTCTAATCTAAGGGATCAGTCCAGGTGAACTGGCCCATTTACAGTTCTCCAGTCATAGGACAAAATGATACACTGTGCTGTGTATATCATACATTAGGCAGCCATTAGTGCCAGCCTAGCTTTTGATGAATTACCTCTATCTCTAATACAAGGCTCTAGTCTTCCTGCAATTTAGGAAAATCTGATGTTAAATCCACATCCCATTGAAGTCAATGGGACTTCTTCCAACTACTTCAGTGGGGCCAGGATGTCATCCAGGGGGGTTAAAAATTGAATCGTTCTTGTAAAACAAATGTCGGTTTAAAGTGTAGCAGACAAAGCTTTGTGAACTCAAATTACTGCCATTCGGAATCCCCTAAAAATATAGTTTGAGAGGCTCACAAAACCTTGCACATCATGAGATTCATCCTTCCCTCCTTGTTACCCATCTCCCTGGACCTTCTACCATTGATTACCTTGAACTTCTGCCATAATTATCAGAACATTTTATCGAAGCAAGAAGATTTTGGTTTAGTAAATGAGTGAGTGGTGACTAATAGGAAGGTTTAATGTAGACCAGTCATGGTATAACAATATATTCACAAAGAGAGTCAGGGTGAAATTTTGTCAAGAAACCCAAACTGGGCCAAACTTGCCTGGTTTCAGAGATCATTATAAGCCTGAAAGCCAGCGCAGTTTCGTAGAAAGACTTGCAAAATTCCCAGAACCTTGTGAGTTAACTTGGACCCAATTTCAAGCCATTCTAGGCCCTCTGGTGGCTTTCCAGCAAAACCATGCAGAGTTTACTGATCTTCAAGGTTTAGATATGAAGCCCAGTGAAAGGATAAAGGATCCCAGTGGAGTTTTCCTTTGAGATCACACAAACCCTCAAAAAGTGAAAGTCAAGGGTGTGAACTGAGGCCACAGAAAAGGTTCTGATGCCCAACAAAGCAAACCCACCAGATTCTGTGTAGCTTCTTTTCCTTCTATTTTCATTAAAACTTGTGACTTGTTCATTCTCTTCTCTATAGCAGTCCTATTTTTCTACTGTAAAGATCATCTACACTGTGGGTTACAGCATTTCCATCTCCTCCCTCGCCCTGGCTGTGACTGTTCTTATTGCATTCAGGTATGTTTCTGAACATTTACCCTGGGCCCGCAAAAGTAAACAGAATAAACAGCTATCGAGTTAATGCAACATGCTGGAAGCTACGGGCCAACAGATTTACAGACTGATAACTGGCAGAAATATCTGCTATTTCACAATGCATTTTGCATTTCCATTCAGTTGCAACACTCTTCACACTAGAAGCGAACATTATGATTAGACCTGAGTGATCTGGTGTGGATTAGACTTTAATGCAGCCTGGTTTTCATGGTTGCTGAGCAGGGCTGCCTGGTGGAGGGCAAGTGGGGCAATTTGCCCCAGGCCCCGGGCCTCGCAGGGGCCCCCATGAGAATATAGTATTCTATAGTATTGCAACTTTTTTTTATAGAAGGGTCCCCCGAAATTGCTTTACCTCAGGCCCCCTGAATCCTCTGGGCAGTTCTGTTGCTGAGCATTCCCAACTCCTTCTGAAGACACTGAGCTGCAGCTGCATATTACCTCTGCAAATCAGTCTCTAAATATAATCACTGTCCCATTTGCTGAGAAAGCTATCTAGATACTCATGGGTCTCTGTGCACCACTCCCTGTTGCTTAGGAGCTGTGCGAGCACAATCAGTGTCACATCAGGTAGATTATTTCACAAATTCAGAGTCCATTCAGCCATTGAGTTCAATGTGAGCAGAGGTAGGCCACATCGGAGCACTTTTAACATCCCCACCCTAAGGAAACCCATACATGTGAAAGATGAGTTACCCATCTCCCACCACTTCATTTTGCTGGCCTTCCTTCTTTTCCTCCAGGAGACTCCGCTGTCCCAGAAATTATATCCACATCCAGCTCTTTCTCACCTTCATCTTGAAAACTATTGCCATTTTCATTAAGGATGCGGTCCTCTTCCAGAAGGACGATATTGACCATTGCAGCTTCTCTACAGTAAGCATTTGAAAAGGAGATTATGGTGGCATTTGATATCTTTGTATATCATTAATGTACTGGTTAATACCTTGCCACTGCTTGTGCTTGTATGTGATATTGTGGTACCCATATTATCTGTATAATACGCAATAATGAAATTTTGCCTTCCCTGCTCCTTAGACTGAATGCAAGATATCCGTGGCTTTCTGTCACTATTTTATGATGACTAATTTCATGTGGCTGCTGGTAGAGGCGCTTTACCTGAACTGTCTGCTCTTATCATCCTTTCCTCATGGAAGACGCTATTTTTGGTGGCTTGTTCTGTTTGGATGGGGTAAGTGAGGGCTGAGATGGGACTAGAAAAGAGCAGATTATGTTTCAGGGCCTGATCCCGTCACCCAGTGGGATCAATGGAAACATCCTGATGCCAAAGTAAATGCCCATATACTATCAAATGGATGAACCTCAAAGGGTTCTATGGTTTGGATGATTGTATGAAACCTGTAGAATTTGGAGACTGTATGAGGACACTGGGGATGCACCATCTCTTGGCCTGAATACAGCACTAGGAGCCAGGAACCCCTGATATTTAATTCTGGCTCTGCCAGTATCTACCTGTGTGGCCTTGAGCAAGTCACACTAATCTCAGAGTGGTAGCCATGTTAGTCTGTATCAGCAAAAAGATAGTCTCTAAGGTGCCACAAGTACTCCTCGTTCTTTTCACATTAATCTGCATGCATTGATTTCTCTATCAGTGAAATATGGATAATAAAACGAATCTCTGTCTAATCTGTACCAGGCCCATCAGCATTACCTTACAGGAGCAGTATGATAATTTACTGAGTGATATTTGTAAAGTGTTTAGAGGGATTATTGAAATGGCTAAATACCACTCCTCATCACTTTGCCATGCCAAAACCACCACTCCTTACCTAAAACTGGAGGTGGAAGTTGCAACCTGATTTTAGGGATTGCAGCTGAGACAACTAGTCACCTGATCAAAGATTTCTCATACCAGTTCACAGAGACAGGTCCATCCTGGAGTTATTGTATTGTTTTCATATTCACTTATCCATCCTGCGCAAACTTTAACTGGTCAATGCTGTAGTGCATTGGGAGATTTCCCATTATATTTATGCAGCTCACCATAAACTCATTAGGTTAAAATGCAATTCCTGTTAGACATAATGGTCATTGCATGGGGCATTTTCTGTGGTCAGTAAATATGTCTCATGCTATCCCGGTTGGGTTGCAATAGACAGGATGGAAACTGAATTTGGAATAATTAATGAAATCAGAAAAAAAAACCCAATGTGTATTAAATTGTTTCTACAGGTTTCCCAACATTTTTCACTGTAGTGTGGATATTAGCAAAGCTATATTTTGAAGATACCGCGTAAGTTGAAGTTTCATACAGTGTTGCATTTTTGGTGTTATGATTGGTCCCAGTCCTTCAATTTTCTCTGTGCCAATGTGAAGCCCTATTGAAATCAATGTCTTGCATCTTTACATCCATTTTGCATAAGTGTGAATGGTTTCATAAGTGCATGACAGTGGAGGATCTGGCCCTTAACCCTTCCTTTTAAAAAAATGATGAGCACAAAAAAATAAATTAAATGGAAAATATATGTGGGTGAAATCCTTCCCCCATTGAAGTCCATGGGAGTTTTGCTGCTGAGTTCATTGTACTTTGTATTTTTTTTCCCGGTCTGGTAAAAGGATTAAGGGATTTATTTCAAATGGTCCAAAACAAATGTACCTCTTGCATTGAGACTATGAAAACATTGAGGCTAAAGGAAGAATATTTTAAGAAGTGACTGAAAATATGTTTGCAATGGGAGTGGAGTTACAGCTTTCACTATATCACTTGCTTTTGCAAACATTATAATCAGAAACTTGAAGTGCTATGCTTCAGGGAAATCAAGGGATTCAGATGAAGTAATGATAACTATGGAGCAGAGCTACAGTGGTGTTGGATATCATCAGAAGCCTGAGATACTTACATAGCCTTATAAAGTGAAGCTATTAGTTATAGCGATCAGGGTCACCAATGTGATCAGAGGTTGGCTGCGTGTGAGTTCATTCAGTGTGCTGACCCAGCTCTGAGCAGATAGCGGAGCTAGCAGACCTTAATTAAACTGCCCAATCAATCCACAGACTTGGTTTTTAGCGAAGGTGCCCAACCAGGTTTATTGTAGATGAAGCACAGTACTAGCACCCAGCAGACTTTACAGGGATACTAAGACATGTATGCCCCGACAATGGATGCTGCTTAGTTAGCAGCGGGACTCTCCAGTGCTCCGTAGGCTGGCCAAAAATAGTCCCTTTAAAATACACCTTTTATACCCCAATACAAACAAGTTAGTTATTGCCCCCTAATGTTGTAAGTTATTACCCATCCTTTTGTACATGTTGGTTCAATTAAAACACTTTTATTACGTACTGTCATTTTGACCTTATTTTTTAGGAGGGGTTAGTGTGTTCCTGTTATTTTTGGGGAATGTTTTTGTACCATCCTTAATATCAGAATGTTGGGGTGGTGTTTAATATTGAAATGTGTTTGCATAAGTGCACATAACCAGCACTTCTTTAAAATGTGTATTTCTGGAATATCAACCCTGCTCTTGCCAAATTCTGTGAGTAGGGTTTGCCTCTTACTCACAAGCTGACTTTGCTTCATATCAGCAAAGGTTTAACCACTACTTTAGTTCAGGCCTCAGGCCTCATACCAGACCTCTAACACAAGGGCTTCTGTCTCAGACTTTCTTCCTGCTACAAAGACAATGTCCCATAGTTCAAAAAGAGATTTTCCAAACAGCAATGATGTTTTTGATTTGGCTTTCAGCAACAGCCCTTATAACCTGCTGTCATTCCTATTTTCAACCATGAAGCAATAGATTTCTGGCTATCACTTGCTACTTAAGGGTCAGTGGTAATTTTGTCATTTTGGTATGAGTAGGATAATATTTATGGAACCAAGACTCTACAAAGCCAAGTTGCAGGGATTTGGATGGCTCCATTCCATCTTAAAATGAGGTAATAGGTCTACTCATAATTCTGTCGACCCTAATGTGTGGTTTCTCCATGTAACCATATTCCAATGACCATGTATATCTATGTTAATTTAAGTTCTACTTTTCCAGATGCTGGGATATTAACCAGGGCTCGCCTTACTGGTGGCTAATCAAAGGACCTATCATCATTTCTGTTGGGGTATGTGTGATGTTTCTCATTTTGGAAACGTGAATGGACAACAAAGTGATTATGGGGGTGGGAAATGGCTTAAAGCTTGAATACTAATACCTGACCTACTGCTTCTGAGTAAAAGCAGAAACTGTAGCATTAATCCACTAAAGAGATTATCCCATTGCGCTAAAAATGAGTGCTGCTGAATCTCAGAGAAAACACTTCTCCCTAAGTTTTCAAAGACTTGTCATTCCCACTGAAGTGACTGGGAGTAGCTCGGTGGCTCACACTCCCTGAAGCACTTTGAAAATGCAAGGTTTGAACTTGGAGTCCAGATCTAGCAAAGCATTTAAGGACACATTTAAGAGAAGCACAGGGATAGATCTACTGAGTTTTGTTTCCAGTCTAAGCTGACAATAGAAATAATGGCCCTGGATCTGTGCATTTACTGGAGATTCATAATTGATTAGGGTTAATGGGTCAGAATGCACAATTATTCACAACTGGTCATTAATCCCTAGGAAATATATAAAATAAACAGTTAATGTGTATAGTGCACCAGACTGCAATTAAAGCCACTGCATTTGTGTGACTTAATCGGACGGCAGCATTAGCTGCGTCTAAATAAGGGTTGTTGCAGGACAGAGTGGTACGAATGCGGAATCCAAAAATGACAGATCGTTATCTGCTTTATTCTGCCGTGAGGCAGTTTTAAAATGCTCTACATCTCCATGGTTTTTGCCTCATTGCATTTGACTGACATTCCTGACTAGGTGTGAATGCCATACAGGCAAGCAAGGAATGTGTTTGTGTGCAAATTGTCTAATTAACTCATTATAGGTGGCTAAAATGAAATTGCAATGTCTGGGGAGAGATGGGCATCATTAGACCAAAACAGCCATTCGCCATCACCTGAAAGACTGATGGATGCACATAATATACATGGCGTGCAAGGACAAATTCCCTGCTAGTATAAAGTGGTCCAGCAATGTTGGTTTGAATGATGCTGTGACAAATTACACCAGCAGACAATTTGACTGGTCAGCTCTAAAGGTATCAGCCATTGTTCTGTGCAACAACTATAATTGTCTCAAACCAGAAAAATTAAGAGTGCTGCAAACTATAAAGAAATGATCGATAGTTGGGGATTGGTCCTGCTTTGAGCAGGGCGTTGGACTAGATGACCTCCTGAGGTCCCTTCCAACCCCGATAGTCTATGATTCTATGATTCTACACCAGGGACTAACAAATACAGTTGCTTAATAGAGATGGTCTTCCAAAGAAGACAGCAGAATTATATGCAATATCTTTAGGGATACTTTGCTGCTGTCTCTTTAAGAGGAAGTTTCCTGGTAAGGTTGGTTTCCTGTACAACTCCCACTGTATCTGCAGTAACAGCTAGCAATTATTTAAGTCACAATATACTTTTCACAGGAATGTTTGGTAGTAAAAAGTAACATAATCTTCTTTCTTCCAAAAAAATGGAAACAGGTCAACTTTATCCTTTTTATCAACATCATCAGAATCTTGCTGAAAAAGCTGGACCCGCGACAAATCAACTTCAATAATTCATGTCAGTACAGGTAATCCAGCATCACACACATTGTGAGCAATGCTCCTGGCCATGATATTTTCCAAATGGAGCAGCTGAGTCTGAAATTAAAGGGCATGCCCAAGATCACAGATAGAGTCATTTTCAGAGCCAGGGTTGGTACTCAGGGGCCTGGCCCCAGTTCTGTTCTCAAGATCACTAGACCAGGTATCTCTCTGAACAGCACTTTTATTCATTCTTATTCAAGCATTAAGAATACTGAATCACAGCAAAAAAAGGTTGGTTATGTGGTACCTCCACTCCAGCCAGAAGCACTAGAAATCTGTGCCCACCTTCGTTCTTATAAAAACCTGTCCCAGGAGACTTGAAAATATATATCTGGGTCCCTTTTTAACCTGTTGAGAATCGCTCATTACCAGAGAATTTTTAGTTCACCTGTCCTAATGCTCTTCAGAAGAATGAATATATTGACCTCTTCTTATTTCCTGCCCTAGACGTCTCTCAAAATCGACGCTGCTTCTCATTCCATTATTTGGGACACATTACATTGTCTTCAACTTCCTGCCCGAATACAGCAACCTGGGAGTCCGGCTATATTTAGAGCTCTGCATTGGATCTTTCCAGGTAAACCCATTGAAGTATTGCCGCAGTGCTCATGTGCCGGTAGCCTGTCTAGCCTGAACAGATAGGATCACTTCTGTGCACATTCAAGTAGGCCTGTGATCCAAACTCAGTCCTGGATGCCACTTTGTTGAAGATGGTGGAGTTGCACAGAACTTTACCCTCTTTGTTGTAGTGGCCAACCTGTGGCGGGGTGACTTAAACCTCCCTGGTTAAATCCTGCAGAAGAACATCCAGTGGCTATCAGTGTCTCACGTCTAAAAACTAAGGGGTCAATTCACTTCCCAACCCCTATACACTGCTCTGGCAGTGTATAAGCCCTTAGATGAACCACACCAGGCTAGGGCAGAATTCCCCAATGCAGGAATCAGACCTATACTGCACCCGTGGCAGACCCCAGAATAGGAAGTGTGCCAGTGGCACTGAGTGCTAGGACATTCAGGGCAGTGGGGAGGCTGCCATAAGTTACAGCAACCTCCAGGCTGCTCTGGTTTATGCTGAGGGCTGTTTTGACTCCCTGCATTAGTCCAGGATCTGGGCAGCACAAAGGTGGCTGAAAGCACCTCTCTTTGCCCCATCCCTTCCCCTGACATATGTCGCAAGCCCTGCACCAAGATGTCTAGTGGCTATACTCACTTGAAATCCAGCGTTCCACTGGTCACTAACAATCCCACAGCCTCTTCAGCTGCTGGAAATCAGCAGAGACCCATGAGCTGTGCAGATTTACACCAGCTGAGGATTGGACTCATGATGTTTACAAATTCCAGTCCAAATACTCTCATTCTTCCTGTCTAAACTCAGCCTGGGATTTCAGTCCCTACTCTGAATTTCAGTCTTTGGGGCTTTCAGTCATCATTAAATGATCTTGCAATGTAAGAAAAGATATTAAAAGGGTCAGATTCTCAGTTGGTGTAAACTGGCATAGAACAACTGACTTCAGTGGCACTGTGCAGATTTACACCAATGGAGGATTTACCCCAAAATGTTTCCTAAAACACCCTATGGCTTGATTCTGCTCTGAGCTGTTGGACACCAGGCATAACTCTAGTGGTTTCACTGGAGTTTTTGTTTAGTGTAAAACCACTGTGTGTAAGATCAGAATCAGGCCAGCTGTGTATAATATTAACGCTATGCAGTGTGCTATGGAGATAAAGCTAGTGATTTGGTATTTAGAGAAATTATAAAAAGTAAAGCTAAGCAGTGACTGGAAGCAATATGATCCAGAACAAACACAGTCTCCCAGTGGAGTCCGGGCTGCTTTGTCTGATTTATACTTGCTGAGGATCTGGCCCACAACATATTTAGAAGAGCCATAATTTTGACCACCATGTTGCAGATATAAGGCCAAATTCATTCTTGGTGGAGCTTCAGTGGACCAGATCATCAGCTAATGTAAACTGGTATAGCTTCACTGATTTCAATTGAGTGTTTACACCAGCTGAAGATATGGCTGATTAACTGTCTAACTTTACTTAATTCAGTTTAGAATATTTTACGCTCATTCCAATGTATAGGATCTATGAGTATCATCACAGACTGATGTAGCTGAAGCAGCTTTTTAAAACTGTGCTATCACTTAACTGTTTTGCTTCTTTAGGGGTTTATTGTAGCCGTTCTGTACTGTTTTCTTAATCAAGAGGTAAGAGAACTACATTCTCCTCTTCATTATTGATTTAAATGAAAGCCATATGGAGTTAATACCTAATTTCACAGTGGCAGGTGATCAAATGTCCTAGTTTAGCCCGGTTGCCTAGTAACATGGGAGTTAATGCTGCTGAATATCTCTTTAAACTATCTTCATGAGAATGAAGCCACCTAGTTGGCAGAAACATTGAGGCTATTTTGTTATAAATTTAATGGAAAATTATTACCATTTCTGTTTATTATTATTTATACTGTTATAGGCTCAGTAATGAACCAACACATGGATGTGCTGGTGATCTACAAACATAGAATTAAAAAAAGGTCCATACCCCAAGGAGCCAACAGATTTTTATTAAGTTGGAAATAATGTCAACTTTAGAGCGATTGTTTTACAAAAGGTAGATCATGCCAGACTAACTTGATGTCTTTCTTTGAGAAGACAACCAAAGACAAAGAAATACAGTAGATCTAATCTACCCAGTTTTCAGTAAAGCATTTGATACATTTCCACATTGGAAATTATACATTAAATTGGACAAGATGGGAATTAATACAAGAATCAAAATATGGATAAGGAACTGATTAAAGGGGAGACTACAATGTATCATGCAGAAAGGTGAACTGTCAGGCTGGAGTGGAGAAGCAGTCTTGGGACCAATCTTATTTAACATTTTCATTAATGATCTTGGCACAAAAAAGTGGGAGTGTGCTAATAAAATTTGCAGGTGACACAAAGTTGGGAGTTATGGCTAGTATGGAGAAGGACCAGACTATCATACAAGAAGTTTTGGATAACCTTGAAAAGTAATAGGAATTGGATGAAATTTAATAGTGCAAAGTGCAAGATCATGCAATTAGGGACTAACAAGAATTTTTGCTGTAAGCTGGGGATGCATCAATTGGAAGTGACAGAGGAGAGAGATCTGGGTGTATTGGTTAATCACAGGGTGACTCTGAGCCATCAGTGTGATGCAACCCAGGAAAAGGCTATTGCAATCCTAAAATACATCAGGTGAAGTATTTACAATAGAGCTAGGGAAGTGTCCTTACCATTGCACAAGGCAATGGTGAGATCCCATCTGGAATATTGTGCACAATTCTGGTCTCTCATGTTTAAGAAAGGGCTAATGTTGGCACAAGAACAAATGGGATATAAACTGGCCATCAACAATGTTAGAAATTTTCATCTAATTTCAAACCTAACAATCAGAGGCATGAAATTCTGGAACAGCCTTCCAAGGGGAACAGTGGGGGTAAAAGACCTAACTGGCTTCAAGACTCAGCTTGATACATTAATGGAAGACGTGGTCAGATGAGGTTGCCCACAATGACATACAGCCATCCCCAACTGCTACTAGCCAATATGTCCATCCGCTGGAGATCGGACATAAGAGGAGAGGGCTCTGAGTTATTGCAGAGAATTCTTTCCCAGGTGTCTGGCTGGCAGGTCTTGCCTCCATGCCCAGGGTCTAACTGATTTCCAGATTTGGGGTCAGGAAGGAATTTCCCCCCAGATCAGATTGACAGAGACCCTGGGGGGAGGGTTGCATTCTTCTGTAGTGTGGGATATGGGTCACTTGCAGATTTAAACTAGTGTATATGGTGGAGTCTGTAACTTGAAATCTTTGAGGACTTCAGTAACTCAGCCAGAGGCTATTGGTCTATTGCAGGAGCAGGTGGGTACAAGTTCTGTGGCCTGCCATGTGCAGGAGGTCAGACTAAGTGATAATGATGATCCCTTATGACCTTAAAGTCTATGAGTCTATGATTGTCAAATATACATAATGTCTGGTACAGGTAGCTTTCACTATGTTCTCTAACCTTGACAACATTTATTTAGTGTGATATATCTATTTCCATTCTTCATATGAAGCACTACATTTTACTGTTACTCAGACATGCATTGTAATACAAGTGTGTAATTGAATCATAGAGTACCAGGGTTGGAAGGAACTTCAGAAGGCCATCTAGTCCAACCCCTACTTAAAGTAGGACCAGTCCCCAGACAGATTTTTGCCCCAGATCCCTAAATGGCTTCCTCAAGAATAGACCTCTCATCCCTGGATTTAGCAGAGCAGCGCTCAAACCACTGAGCTATCCCTTCCCCCAATATAGGAGTGTAATACAGGTGCTAAAAGAATCTGATATTTATGTCCTGGCTTCAGTCACATGACATGAGTTAATGTTACAAAGATTATACCCTGTCACATAACAAGGGTCAAAACCAACTGAATCTACTAAGAACGGCCATACTGGGTTAGACCAATGGTCCATCTAGCCCAGTATCCTGTCTTCCGACAGTGACCAATGCCAGATGCTTCGGAGGGAATGAACAGAACAGGGCAATTATTGAGTGATGCAGCCTCTGTTGTCCAGTCTCAGCTTCTATCACTTAGATGCTTAGGACATCCAGGGCATGTGCTTGCATCTCTGATCACCTTGGCTAATAGCCTTTAATGGACCCTATCCTCCATGAATGTATCTAATTCTTTTTCAAACCCAGCTATAGTTTTGGCCTTCACAACATCTCATGGCAACTAGTTTCACAGGCTGACTATACAGCGTGTGCAGTAATACTTCATTTTGTTTGTTTAAACCTGTTGCCTGATAAGTTCATTGGGTGACTCCTGGTTCATGTGTTATTTGAAGGGATAAATAACACTTCGTCATTCACCATCTCCACACCATTCGTGATTTTATAGATCACTATCATATCAGTTTTTTTCCAGATCATTACTGATTACTACTATTAGTTATTAGTTGTATAGTTATTTAGTGCCAATAAAGATTAGACCCCAATTGTGCTATAAATATAGAGTAAAAGACAGTCACTCTCCAAAGAGCTCATAATTGAAATAGACATGACAGACATAGGGCAGGACCCTGGAGTATAATGTACAAACAAAAAGATCAGGGTGGGTGGTCAGCAAATGGCACATTAATGCCAAAATTGTTTTCCAAACATTCTTTGTGTGGGGCTTTAGCTATTGGGGGATAAGCTAAATATGGAAAAATAAAGGGAAGGATGGGGGAATAGATGGGAGGGGAGGGGTGGAGAGAAGGAAGGCATAGAGAATGGTGGATGGGAGGAGTGAAGAGATTGTTAGGGAATGGGTAGGTGAGTGCACACAGATAACCACTATAGGGAAGAAAATGACAGATAACAGCCAGATGACATCATCCAGGTCTGCCAGTCCCTGCTGCAGCATCTGCTAAGGCTGCTTCTATGTCTGCTCCTGGCTGACTGACAAGAAGCCCAGAAAGCAGTAGTGGATCCAGTCTAGAACTCTGACCTTGAATTCCTTACAACACTGGGAAAGTTTGGATCAGAGTCTAAACTTAGTGGCTTTGATACTGCTACGACATGGAGAATCCAGCACATCTCTAGGTAAGTTGCTCCAAAGGTTAATTACCCTCATTGTTAAAAAAAAATTGTGTCTCACTTCTAGGCTTAATTTATCTAGCTTCAGCTTCCAGCTATTTCATCTCATTGTTTTTTCTGCTAGATTAAACTCCACTATTAAAGAGCTCTTCCCCATGTAGGTACATGGAGACTGTGATCAAGCCACTTCTTAATCATATCTTGAATAAACAAAATAGATTGAGCTCCTTAAATCTCTCACTCTAAGCCAGCGGTGGGCAACCTGCAGCCTGTAGGTTGCATGCAGCCCATCAAGGTAATCTGATTGTGGGCCGTGAGACATTTTGCTGATGTTGACCGTCCGCAGGCATGGCTTCTTGCAGCTCCCAGTGGCTGTGGTTCGCTGTTCCTGGCCAATGGAAGCTGCGGGAAACAGCGTGGGCTGCAGGGATGTGCATGCCCCTGCTTTCTGCAGCTCCCATTGGCCAGGGATGGTGAACTGCAGTTGCAGGCGGTGAGGGGATGGTCTGTGAATGCCTGTGAATGGTCAATGTCAGCAAAATGTCTCAGAGCCCGCAATCAGATTACCCTGATGAGCCTCATTCGGCCCACAGGCCGCAGGTTGCCCGCCACTGCTGTAAGCCATATTTCCCCGATCTCAGATCATTCTCGTAGCTCTTTTCTGAACCCTTTCCAATATTTCAACATCCTTTTTGAAATGTAGGCACCAGAACAGGACACAGGATTCCAATGATGGAATCTTCCTAGCTCCTATGAGGCAGAGAAGGGTGCCTGCTCTGTGGGAGCTGAAGATGAGAAAGAGAAACAAGCAAGAGCAATTTACACACGCACACCAAGACGTGCCCCTCATCCCCAGCACAAGCTCTGAAAATTGCACAGTAGGAGCTTGTTAAGTGGCACACCCCCGTGGAAAGAGTTGTGTGTTAAGCCACTATCCTGGTCATCAGAAGCTCAGAGGAACACACCATGTTGGGAGACATAGGCAGTTATTTCACGGATAGTTTTAAAATATTTTAATTAAAATGGTCTGGCAGTAAAAGCAACTAGTTCCGCAAACATGACAGAGGAGTCAGAAGTCAAAAAAGAATGGCACGCCAGTGACTATGTACCAGCGGATATCAGTTCTCACATAAGCCTTGTCGATATTAGATTTTTAATACTAGATTTCTACCACCGACTGAGCTCCAAAAGAGGTAGTAATGGTGAGAGCGTTTGTGTTAAACCACCTTAGACTGCTGTCATTTTTAACCAGGGTTTCCCCTAGCACTGTTCTTAGTATTATGAGAGAGGCAATGAGAGCCAATAGATAGCACCCTAGGCTGGGATATTGGAGAGCTGGGTTCTGTTCCCAGCTTGGCCTGCTAGGTGACCTTGGGCAAGTCACATCACTGCTTGGTGCCTCAGTTTCCCTATCTGTAGAATGGGATTAATGATACTGACTTCCCGTAATAAGTTTCTTAAGATCTACTCATAAAAAAGCACTATGTAAGTACTAGAGATTATTTTTATTGCATGACTCACTGGTTGAAATGTCAGCAGTCCATCTATATTAGCATTCTACTGTTCCTAGCATCAGAGCTGGAGGTAGGTCTGGAAAATTTAAGGAAAATATTAGTGTAGACTAGGGTGACCAGATAGCAAGTGTGAAAAATCAGGACAGGGGGTAGGACGTAATAGGAGCCTACATATGAAAAAGACTCAAAAATCAAGCCTTTCCCTATAAAATCAGGACATCTAGCCAGTCTAGTGTAAACACAGCTATATGTGTTGTGTGCAATTCATATTATAGTATGATTGTCTGTCGCCCTCTAGTGGGTGACCTTTATAAGTCTGATACTAGCTTTGAGTTAACAGACCCGGGTCATGCAGTAGGCTTGAACTAGGTGCTCATTTTAAATGGAACAGATGTGCCTTTTATTCACTGGTTAGATACTGTACACAGAATCAAAAGCAATTGTCACACTCAAATGGGTATGCTATCAATTTATTAGAAGCAACATGAGCTAGTGGTCCAAAAATGGAACTGGGAGCCATGATGCCTGAGTTTTAATCTCATCTCTGTCCATCTAGGTGTTTATTATTATGTATTATTTCATAGCCGTTCCTGCAAGCCCTAAAGCTGGTTTCTAGCTCTTGTACAAACACTATAGATGTGGTCCCTGTCACAAAGGCTTTGAAATGTGTGGCTGACATTTTTCACACTGATCTACTGTGTGACCTAGGGCAAGTCACTTTGGCCATCTTCTCAGAGGTATTTACGCACCTAACTACCATTAAAATAAAAAATCAGAGTTAGTCACCTAAATATTTTAAAGACCTGGGCCTTTATCTCTTTGGAGCAAAGGGATAATAATATTTAACTTATCTAACTCTCTCCCTCCTAGGAATGCTGTTAATTTTTTAACTTTGTATGATGCTTAGATGGTATTATGCATGCTACAAAAGGTCTGATGCTGCAAAAGGTATTATTATGAATTAGGTTATCACTTATTGTATAACTACTGGTTGCGATGATCTGTTTTTATAGTTCCAACTGCAAGACCAAATTTTCGGTAATACTTTAATTGCATTATGAGAAGACATTTATTTTAGCAATGCAGTTACGAAAATTCAGAGCGGCTTCAAACATTTAAAAATTACATTTTCTTTTTTTCTTAAAATCAGAAAATGTTAAAAAAGTCACACATTTAAAAAAAATTCTTCAGTTTTTAAAATTAGAAATGTTGACATTTCGACATTTAAAAAAATGTTTTCTAGCTCTGTAGTTGGTTGGAAAATATGCAGAAAAATCACACTGAGGTTTTTCCCATTTTTTATTTTGAAATGTCATTAAAATTTGTCACATTTGAAAAATGTTGACTAGTTCTCATGACAAACATTCCCTAGTGGGTCTATAATGTATGTACTCGAATTGGGTACCATGACGTACCTGTCCAAGCCTCCTCTCGCCGGGCTTATTTGGCACAGAGATGAAATCAACCTAACTGTCCACTAATATCTTCTTTCCCTTTTCAGGTGCAAGCGGAAATTGGCCGAAGATGGCATGGGAAGAGCTATGGACTTATGCCAGTGTGGAGGAAGAGGACTAGGTGGACCATGCCATCTAGTTCTGGGATAAAAATGACTACCTCTGTGTGTTAGGGACAGCTGCTGGATTGGGAGCAATGGTGTTTAAGAACCCAAATGTGATCGAGGAAACTGAATTTAAATCATCTGACTGTAACTTAAAATGCCTGAGTGAATTATAGAAGACTAATCCAGTTCTGTCTAGTTCCATAGAAATTCCTCCCACCAGACCTCTACAGAAGTTACAAGCATTACAGCATCAGATCAAACACCGATTGGCTTATATAATCCTTTTCATGTATATCATATGCAGCACAGCAACACATAACAGCAACAACTTCCTCTTCTTTTATCCAGTTTCTGGACTATTTTTCATGGACTACACATTAAAGCACATCAACTGAGAGGTCACCAAAAGTATCCTAAAGTAACGCTATGGAAGTGTCAGATCTGGAATGCACTACCACCCTCTTCAAATTGTGGGAACTGGATTCAGACTGCTGGTTTTGAATCACTAGATTAGCAAACAAGTAACAGAATACCTTTTGAACCTACAGCACAATGTTATCAATCCCCTCCTAAGCAAGGAGATTCAAAGTTAAGGCAAAACCCAGCTATAGCCTGAACTCTTGATATTGTGCAAAAGCTGCTTCTCAAATTATGGTCCCTGGACCACCAGTAATGTAGAGAGTATATCTTGGTAGCCTATAGGTGAAACTTTCTGAGAATTAAGGAGTAAGAAACTGAGTGGTTGGAGGAAGATGATTCCAGAGGGTGGTGTTTTATGAAAAATTGGGCTAAGTAACTAAAATGAGCAGAAATATCGAGAAGTCCTTGTGGCACCTTAGAGACTAACATATTAATTTGGGCATGAGCTTTCATGGGCTAAAACTTATGCCCAAATAAATGTGTTAGTCTCCAATGTGCCACAAGGTCTCTTTGTTTTTGCTGATACAGACCAACACAGCTACCCCTCTGAAACAAGCCGGGAAACCAATGAAGAATGAGAATAGGATCGGCAATGTATTAATAAATTTTAACTTGAGAAGGAAAGGCAATGAGAATAATAGAAAAAAACAGGGAGTAAGAAAGTGGGAGATGTTTGAGACAGAGAAAAGGAGGAAATGAATGGGAAGAGACTAGAGAAGGTCAGGAAATTATTGTTTTTCCGTGTGAAAATTTTTGACAAAAATAAAATAAATGTTCACTTGCCAAAAATTTTATTCTTGATTTTTCAGGCTGTCAAACAAAAATGTGAATCTCTTTTGCAAATATTTCTGATTTTTTGGGAAAACCATTCTCCATCAAAAGCAAAAACAAAAAAGATTTCAATGGAAAATGTTCACCTACTTCTAGAAGAGAGTAGAGTAATGCATGACACAAGAGTTGGCTCTCCCCAATTAGTACATGCAAATAATAGCATGAATGCAGATTTCTCCACAATAGTGTCTGCTCTGAGAGGACCATATTGCCTTAAAGACTGTGGGCCAGATCCTCAAAGGTACTTAGGCTCCCAGTGGAAGCTAGGAGCTTAAATACCTTTCAGGATCTGGGCTATGTGTCTGTTCTAGTGTCCTTGAGCCCTCAAAACAGCAGGGACATAGGAATTGTGGGGCTCAGTATCAACTATAAAAGGGCCAGGTGACTCAAGTGCTCTCTTAAAGAGCTTTGGCTGGTTTTGCTCGCCATTGTCGTCATGCTCATTTAGGACTTGGGAATCAAAGTGCATTCCCTATCTTTGTCCTTTTCATTGAGCTTTCCCATATGGGTGCTGGAGTCTGGGGAGAGAGAGATTGTTATCAGTGAACTTTTCTAATAGGAACAGCGAGTTCCAGAAAGTGGGGCGGATACATTTTAGAGAAAAATGAGGTCCGAGAGGTCATTCAGCATCCAGCCAGTACCTTTGGGCATTCCGCTGGGCTTTAGCCTCAGCAGTTTAAACAACAAAAATTATGGAGTGGCCTCCCCTTTTCTTGTGTGGTAGCCCGATACAGGTAATTAAATGGGATGGGTTGATCATCCATGCACAGATCTTCCCCTTCCCTTGTGGAAGTAGGGGTCAGCCTCTTTGCCACTGGTCCCCACAACCCTTCCTGTAACCCACAGGCCGGCCTTCTGCACTAGGGATGGGGATGGAGAATGGAGATGCACAATTCCCAGCTGCAATGTGACTCCTAGGAAAATATAACACGTTGGTGCTCTGCAATATTTCTTATACAGAGCTATTGGACCTTATCTGAAAAGGACATGGCAGATTTATGACACGGCACATTAATACATGGTCTTAATGAGTCCAAGTATTTGTGTTTGTGTACCAGCCTGCATTGTGGCCTGAATCCAAAGGCAAGTGACGTCAATGGCACTTTTCCAAATGACTTCAATGGCCTTTGGCTCAAGCCTTATGCCACTAAGGTTTGGCTGTGCTAAAGCAGCCTGATAAGAATCAACATAATGAAGGCTAACACAAGCAGGTGGTGAAGGAATCATTATTTTCAGAAAAGGAGGGTATCATTCTCCTCACCTCTGCCCCAATGATGGTTCTTTGGTTTGAGCAAGGCTCTTCCATATTCTAGACTGCCCTCACTTTTCAGTCCACTGTATTTTCTCTGTGATGCAGTGCATGACTGTGGTACCAGGATAAACGTCCAAATTCACTTTTTTTGAGTAAACGTGGAAAAGCTTCAGACCACAGGCCAACCTCTGTGGGTGGGTAGGAAGAAACTTTCCCTCAGGTCAGTTTATCTTATCACCGACTTCTGCAGAGCTTCTTGTATTTTCCTCTGAAGCATCTAGCGCTGACCACTGTTGAAGCTACAGTACTGGACTGGATTGATCACTAGGTTGATCTGGTGTGGGAGTTCCTGTGTTTGTGTTTTCTCTCCAAATGGCTTTATTTTCAGACAAAAACACTCACAGGTGAGAAACTGAATGTTCAATGCTTTGCATGTAACACCAACCATTTCATGAGAACTAATGAAATGTAATATATCTGCGCCACAAAAAAACCTGCAAATAAAAGTGCCATTTTTTTCTCTCATTTCAAGAATTTCTCTGTGAGTCTCATTTTGGCACACAACTGTTAGCAGGCACAAAAGAGAATGAACTTGCTCAAGAGAAGCAGATATTTTCTTGCTGCAGTTTCCTCCTTTAAATGTCAGTAATTGAACTGTTTCTTTGGATTTTGTGGCATGAATTTTCTCCATCTCTTTGAGGTAATTTGTTAATAAACTAGCAGAAATTCCCTGAGTCTGTACTTGCTTAACAAAAGAGCTGTGCTACTAATCCAATATGCTTTAATTGTAAATTTAGTATCTGTTATAACACAGACAATCATGACATATCACAAGGTTAGTCAATATAATCTTGATTAAAAGGTGTTACCTAGAATAAGAAATTAAACTAGTTTTTTACATTTTTACTTTTTTGGAAAGGGAGTGAGATTTACAGTGAATTCAGATAGTCCTGAGCTGGCCTTACATTAAGAGCTTTCCAACATATGTATGCTTACTACACTACCCAGTTATGTTCTTCCAGGTTCTTGACTTTGATATGCAGTCAAAAATTGAATGAAAAGTGAAAGGAGCTGGAACTCCTTCAGGCAATTATACCAACCACAACTGTTTACTCATTGTGGCTCAAAATGGAGCTAGACCAATATAAAATTGGAGTAGAGCAGTGGCAAATCAGACCCAGTAAGTCTAACCTTTTACACTCTTATTTGTGTTTCTCATGGGTGGGGGGGGGAGACCTCTTAAAAGACATATTCTAACTTTCTACAGCCAGAGCACCTGGGGCTGTGATCCAATGAAATCTCACAAGCTTTTTTCTGCTTTTCAAGGCTTCTGTAAGAAATGGTGTTGTGATACTGTCGGTTACACACATCTCTCTCAGTCAGTACAATATCAACAACCTAGCGACTTTCCGTGACACTCACTGGTTATGGGAGATCTATTGAAATTGTAAGCTCTTGGGTCAAAGACTTTATTTTCTTATCGTCATAGCTTTCTGTCATGTTCCTAGCTATATAGATAAATAACAATACGAATAATTAATAATAAATAGCAGCTTTGGGAGCACTGCATAGCTGAAGACCCCATCGTCAAATTAATAGCTGAGACTAAATGTCCTATTGTAGCACGTTGAATCTGTGTTCAATGCATTAAATTATTCATCCAGGCAGCACTTTCTCTTGTTCTCTTGTCTATTATTCTGCCCTCAGACTTTTGTGTCCTCTTTGGTCATTTAGGCAGCACCACTGGTTTTGCTATCTATCCGTATTCGGGTTTCTATTGCTGCCCAACACCACAGTATGTGAGCACCTTCCTTGTCAGAGCAATTGCAAAGTCCCTAGTGCTGAGCTTATTTATTTTATTATGAACGTGGCAGAACCAGCACAGAGAGGCAAAGGTAACAAATTCAAACCAACAAAAAAGGGAGGTTACAGTGTAACGCTGACAGACCCTGGTTGTCGGAATTGAACCAGGGCCTTTGGAGCTTAGCGCATGAGTCTCTACCGCATGAGCTAAAAGCCAACTGGCGGTTAGCTAAGGCTGTAGAGCCGACTCCTTTATCTCTCTCTCTGTGATCGCCATGCTACTAGCAGGGACAGAACACCACACCCAGGAGGTGTGTGGGTTACATATTTCCCCTAGCTGAGGAAGCATGTCTGGAGCTTCAGAGACTTCCCAGTTGAAATCCCAGACGAGCCCCCACTTGCAACACTGACAGATGATAGTCGTTGGCAGGCGAGATCAAACTGGGGAACCTCTGGAGCTAAATGCATTAGCCACTACTGCTTTCGCTAAAAGCCACAAGCCCCTTAACTAAATCTGTAGCAGACTTATTAATCTCTCTAAGTGGTCTTGGTGCCACTAGACGGGACAGAGCACCACACCCAGGAGGTAGGTGAGTTAAAACAGCATTACACTGTTTTGTAGAATTTAAGGCCAGAATTTCATTATATCATCTAGTCTGACCTTCTGCTTATCACAGGCCATTAAATTTTACTCTGTTACCTGCTACATAGAGCCAATAACTTGGGTTAGACTAAACTGTTGCTGTCTTCAGGACACTAAAGTGCTGTGAGCCAGAGGTAGGGAACAGGAGAAACTAAGGTGCCACCAATGGCCAAGGCCCCTGCAATGGCATGGAACTAATTAGTGAAATATGCCCAGATGATCCTAGCAGGTGAACGGTACTCCATGGTGCAGAGCAATGTGAGCCTCCTGCTCCCTCTCCCCAATCCCTGCTGCTCTCAGCTGGGGGAAAATCCCTTCCTAACCCCAAATCTGGCAGTCAGTTTGACCCTGAGCATGTGAGCAAGACACCAGCCAGGCATCTAAGAAAGGGGATTCTTTATACCACCTCAATGCATTGGTCCACCCCATCCAGTGTCCCATCTCCAGCTGTGGCTAACCTCTGATGCTTCAGAGGAAGGTGAAAAATATATGAGGGCTCAAAGTACATCTGATCAATTGAGCATTGGGGGGACGGGGGGGGGAGAATGGGGAATCTTTCCTGATCCCTGCAGGTGACCGGTTAAAACTCTAAAGCATGGAATTTGATTATAATCATGTGAGTAAAGGTGCAGCCTCCTATGGTTTTATCCAACATATAGACAGGGTCAGCACTATCTTACCTAGTGAAACCCCCATATGCTTGTAGGGGATGGTTGCCACAGAGTATAGCTTTTCAGTGGTTCTGCCTCTACCCTTAACAGCCACCTCTCTTCCATGACTATCGTGCAACAAATACACGGAGTTTCCTCTGATATACTTCTGTGGGGTGAGAAGTATATTGGTTTGGACACTCTCCCTACAATAGGCAAAAGAACAGGCATTCCACTCTTTACATCCCCTTCAAATAAAATAGAGATGGGCCCACATCACAAGTACTTAAGGAATTTTTGGTTTATTCTCTTATGAGTCCATTAGTAAAATTTGGATGTGACACTGGGTTCAGACTTTAGACTCCCCCAGTGTTTGAGTGTCTGGGTCACTGGATGTTGTTTGTAGCGATGTCTATTTTAAAAACAACAACAACAACACCCAGAAACTCCTGCGTTTCTAAATTAGGTAGATTACAACAAAGGACCACCTCAGCCAAACACAGTAGCCAGACACATGCATCTGATGAAGTGGGTATTCAACCACGAAAGCTCATGCTCCAATACATCTGTTAGTCTGTAAGGTGCCACAGAACTCTCTGTTGCTTTTTACAGATCCAGACTAACATGGCTTCCCCTCTGATATTTAACTCTGAAGACACTGTTCCCTGGTTATCAGAGAGTTTTCTGAAAATGGAAACTGAAAGAGATCGGGCAAGCAGAATCTACATCTGCTTTGACTGAGTCAATTTTATCTTCATACGGCATACCCATCCCGAGCTGTGCTCACAGCGTGTCAGACTAAGAGGCTAATATGATGTCCTCAAGATCAATGACTGCATAATTACTGCACGTGCATAATGCTTTTAATCAAAACTATAAACCAATATAAATGAGCTGTCCCCAAAGTCCCAGTCCTGTTTGTTTGATGAATATGATCTCATAAAAGCTTCTGAAAAATTATAGTATCAGAGGAGTAGCCGTGTTAGTCTGGATCTCTAAAAGCAGAACTTCATAGACTAACAGACGTTTTGGATGCAACCGACGAAGTGGGTATTCACCCACGAAAGCTCATGCTCCAAAATGTCTGTTAGTCTATAAGGTGCCACAGGATTCTTTGCTTTTTGAAAAATTATAGTTATTGATTAATGTGAAAAAAAGGAAGTAGAAAGAGAGATTTTTATTTTAAGCGCAATAGGATTTGGCAAGCATTTTAAATGCTATATATCTTAATGGCTAAGAACCATATGTATGTATATTAGTGTCTCCTAAATTGTCAACAATTATTAGAATATATATAGTCAATGTATGTATGTATATGTATAACATAATATAGAATGGATCTCTGTTCCTTTTACTTATCGCATTGCCTTTATAAGTGACACTGATTTACCTCCTCTTCCACTATGTTTGAAATGTTATTTGTTTGACAGAAATATTGGGCCTTGTTCTCATTTTTATTTAAAGTGTATTTTAGACGTGCAGACTCACCCCTGCGGCACCTCCTGCTGGTTACTTCTGGGAATTAGCTTGGTTCCAGCCCAGAGCACCCTCTGAAGGCCAGTGACCCACCTGTCCTCTGGCTCCATGTCCCTCCCTGGACCCGGTGACCTTTTATGTAGAGAGCTGCCCCCAAGCAGTCACCCCTTTCTCTGAGGGTTTCCCCTTCCTGGGGGACCCCCACCCTCTATCCCCACTTTGCCTCAGTATATGGCTACTGCCCAGTATCTATCTAGCCCCCGTTCACTGGGGCAGACTGCAGTACCAGCCCTCATCATAGGCAAAGAAGTTTGGACCTGCTGCCTTTGCCTACCCCAGGGCTGCCCTCTGCAACCCCCAGTACCTTTTAGCCTAACACTAGGCCTCAGCCTAGGGCTTGCTAGGCTGGAGCTCCCCATCTCCTCAGCCCTGCTCCCCTCAGGTACTTTGTCTCTGGCTCCCAGCAACCAAGCCCATCTCCCTCTACAGCTAGACAGAAACTGATTGCTTCTAGCTCCTCTGGCCTTCTTATGAGGACCTGTTGCTCAGTTTGGGGCGTGGCCCCAGCTGCAGCCACTTTCCCAATCAGCCTAGCCTAAAGGCTGCTTTCTCCAGCCACAGCCCCTGCCCAGGGCTGTTTTCACCCCTTCAGGGCAGGAGCAGGGGCAGGGGCAGGGGCAGGGGCAGGGGCAGGGTGAGCACCCCTAATACCGGGAGCGCTCTGTGTCTACTTGGGCTGCGTTGCTGGCTGGAGTGTTCCCCCTCCTTCTCTAGCTGCCCTGCCGGCTGGAGCTCCTTCTCCCTTCCTGGGCTGCTGCTGCTGTTGCTGCTAGCTGGAGTGCTCCCCTCCTGGACTGCTGCTAGCTGCCACTGCTGCTAGGCGGGGTGGGGGGGCCTTGCTGGCCAGCCCCCACTCCTCCACCTCTGGGGGGAGAAGCCAGGACCCCATCACCACCACCACTGCTGCTACCACCTACGTGGGGTCCTTCCTGCCTGGCCACCAGGGTTGCTGGAGAAGGAGCTGCTGCTGCTGCTGCTGCTGCTGGAGCTGTGTTTGCCTGGGAGCTGCTGGAGCCTGGAGGAAGGTGAGGACTGAGAAGACCACCGGCTGCTGGGGGAGCACACAGGAAGACTCTGGAGACCACTGTGGAGGGGGCCGTCAGGAACTGAGTAACTCTTTGACTGTGCTCTAGTGGTGGGGGTGTAGACTGTGTTTGTGGGGGCACACAGGTTGTGGCGTGGAGCCGGCCCCTTGGTCCATCTGTGTCCCTCCCCAACCCCCACCACCACCGCTGCCCCCTCCACCACCCCCACAGACTGCTTGCCATCTGCCTTGGTCCTTGCCTCTGGGACTCAGCTGCTTGCCTGGCTGGCCACACCCTTTTGCCAGTGTTTGGGCCTCCAGCAGCAGCCAGCCACCCATATTGACTTTGCACAAGTGCTCATGGGTCCGCGCACCCCCCCCTCCCCTGGACTGACCCCTTCCCCTCTGCAACCAGCCCCCTAGCTTTGCCCCTTGTTGCCTGCCCCATTGCCCCTTGTAGCATTTCCCTGCCCCCCCCCAGCTTCAGTTTGTTTGCCTGCCCCGCCTGTCTCCCTTTGCAGCTTTGTTTGTCCTGCCCCAGCCCTGCAGCTAGCCCCTTGGTCCCTCTGCCCCACTCCCAGCCTGGTTGCTCCCCTTCCCTATGGCCTCTTCATCCTGATCGGCCCCTCCCCTCGTGCGCCCATGCCCCTTTAGTGCGCTTGTGCTTCCCCCGTTTGAGTTTGCCCCACTTGCACTGCACCCCCCAATTGCTGTTGTATCCCTCCCCTTCCCTAGTGCAGCTAGAGGAGCCGGATTTCAATCTTGTGTCGGTGCCTGACCCCCCCCACAAAGTCCTTGATAGTCTCCTTCTCTGCCCCCTCCCCCATTTTGGCACCCTCTTCCCCTGCCTCCAGCCTAGCAGGGAGGAGTGGTTGACCTGCTTTCCCTCCCCTCCCCTTCTCGGGTCTTTGCCCCTCCCTCCCTACTCACCATGGCGGGAGATGCGGCGGGTGGGACTCCTGGGACAACCCCTGTCCCCCCTCCCCCGCCTGCTCTGCCCCCAAACCCCCCAGTCTCAGCCTCAACCGCCGCTGCCGGACCGCTTGCCACCTCTCCCGCTAAAGCGCCGGCAGCGCCCGGCGCTGGGGTGACCTCCACTGCTGCCACGTCCCTTGCCCCCTCCGATTCTGGGGGATCCCCCCCCCAGCTGGCAGAAAGGGCCAGGGCAAGAAGAAGGGGAAGAGTCCTGCTCGGCAGTCTAAGCCCTCCATGGCAGTGGCTGCCACCGCTGCCGCGGCTCCGCCACTGGCCGCGGCGCCTCTCCCCGCTGTTCCCTCCACCAGCTCTGCGGGTGCCCCTCCCCCGGCCCCAGGGCATACGCCCAGGTGGTGGCGGCCCCCCAGCCCGCCGCTACGTCATCTCCCCCAACCGCCGCCTCCAGTACCACCTACAGCGGCCGGGGCCCGTTCCCCACCTTGACCAGGAAGCATGGCGTCTGCTGCCTCTTGGTGCCCGCCTCGCCCCACGTGGAGACCTATGTGCGGGCGTTGGCACAGGTGGTGGGGCCCACAGCCATCGTGGCGGCCTCCAAGATGTTTGGCAAAGTGGTCTTCTTCCTTGCCTCGGAGGCTGCCGCCCAGGAGGCGGTGGAGAAGGGCCTGGCGGTGGGGGGCGTGTTCGTCCCCCTGGAGCCGCTGGAGGACCTGGGTGTCCGTGTTGTTCTGACGTCCGTTCCTCCATTCCTTCCCAATGCCGCCCTGCTACCCGCCCTCTCGACTCTGGGGAAGCCCATCTCTATAGTGAGCCCTCTCCCCTTGGGCTGCAAGGACCCCGCCCTCCGTCACGTCCTCTCATTCCGCCGGCAGGTGCAGCTTCAACTGCCGCCGGCGGCGCGTGGCGGAGAGGCACTCGAGGGGTCCTTCCTGGTCCCCTATCAGGGGGCCCATTACCGGGTGCACTATTCTACGGGGGAGGCCCGGTGTTATCTCTGCCGGGCGACGGGGCACGTCCGGAGGGACTGCCCCTTGGCCCAGCTCGGAGGAGCACCCGGGACCCCCGAGCCCCGGCAGACTGCCGGCCCCGTCATCGCCGCTGCGCCTGGCTGCCCGGAGCCCAGGGCCGCCCCTCCTCCTCTTCAATCCATCACTGCTCCCGCTCGGGCTGCAGGGGTACTTCCCTCGGCATGCCCAGACGAGCAGGAGAGCTCCGCCTGCGCCCTGGCAGGGCCTGTGGAGGAGGGTGCGGCAGGGGTACTGCCGGGCATGGGAGAGGGCCCTCCCCAGGGGGTATCTTCCCTTCCTCCGGCTGTCCGGCTCCGGAAATGGACAGGACTCCTCCGGTGCCTTTCCCTCCGAGGGAGGGCACTGGTGCTCAACCAACTGGTCCTGTCCATGCTCTGGTACCGGCTCAACACCCTGGTCCCGGCCCCGGGTCTCCTGGCCGACCTCCGGAGGTGGTTCTGGAGTTCTTTTGGCCAGGACTGCACTGGGTCCCTGCAGGGGTACTCCACCTGCCCCTGGAGGAGGGAGGGCAGGGCGCACTCAGGTCCACGTCTTCCGCCTCCAGGCACTGCAGAGGCTCCTTTATGGTGCGGGTAGTCCAGCGTGGAGAGCCCTGGCGCACGCCTTCCTGTGTATGCCCTGGGGGAACAGCTGCCGTAGGCCCTTCACCCTTCACCCTTCACTTCCTCACCCTCGTGTCCCGCCCTGATACGAAATGGCGGGACCTCCTGCCACCTCTGGAGGGTGAGGAGCCCCGGTGGGCCAGCCTCTACTCCACCCTGGTCCCAAGGCCCACTGGGGATATCAGTTGGCGGCTCCTCCATGGGACCGTGAGCACGGGCGTGTACTTGGCGTGGTTTACCCCTGTCCCGGACACCTGCCCCTTCTGCGGCGTGAGGGAGACCTTGGCGCACGTTTACCTAGAGTTTGCCAGGTTGCAGCCCCTACACCGGCTCCTCACAGCCATCCTCTTACATTTCTGGTTACACTTTTCCCCTCACCTCCTTTTGTACGCACTCCCTATCCGTGGCCCCACGTAGTCCCGGGACCTCCTGGTCAACCTCCTCCTCGCCCTGGCGAAAAAGGCCATCCACGCGACCAGGGAGGGGAAATTGGCTGATGGAGACTCCGGTGACTGTGGGGCTTGCTTCCGCTCCATGGTCCGATCACGCATCCGGGCGGATTTCCTCTGGGAGGTGTCCACTGGCTCCCTTGATGCCTTCGAGGAGCAGTGGGCGCTGTCCGGGGTTCTCGGCTCGGTGTCCCCGTTAGGTTCTCTCCTTCTGACCCTTTGACCTCACTCCTTTCTCTGTTCTTTTATTAATTGTCCCCCGCACTCAGTGGGTTCTGTGGCCCTGGGGTTCCTCCCCTTAGGCTGGGAGAGGATCCTTTAGCACTGTCATAACCTTAGTCCCAGCTTTGGACCTTAGCGTCCAAAATATGGGGGTTAGCATGAAAACCTCCAAGCTTAGCTACCAGCTTGGACCTGGTACTTGCTGCCACCACCCAAAAAATTAGAGTGTTTTGGGGCACTCTGGTCCCCCTGAGAAAACTTCCCTGGGGACCCCAAGACCCAAATCCCTTGAGTCTCACAACAAAGGGAAATAATCCTTTTTCCCTTTCCCCCTCCAGGTGCTCCTGGAGAGATACACAGACACAAGCTCTGTGAATCCAAACGAAGTGACTCCCCCTCTCCGTTTCCAGTCCTGGAAACAAAAGAACTTTCCTCTTCACCCAGAGGGAATGCAAAATCAGGCTAGCAAATCCAACACACACAGATCTCCCCCCTGATTTCTTCCTCCCACCAATTCCCTGGTGAGTACAGACTCAATTTCCCTGAAGTAAAGAAAAACTCCAACAGGTCTTAAAAGAAAGCTTTATATAAAAAAGAAAGAAAAATACATACAAATGGTCTCTCTGTATTAAGGTGACACAATACAGGGTCAATTGCTTAAAAGAATATTGAATAAACAGCCTTATTCAAAAAGAATACAAATCAAAGCACTCCAGCACTTATATTCATGCAAATACCAAAGAAAAGAAACCATATAACTTACTATCTGATCTCTTTGTCCTTACACTTAGAAACAGAAGATTAGAAAACAGAGCTACTTCTCCAAAGCTCAGAGAAAGCAGGCAGACAGAAAACAAAGACTTAGACACAAACTTCCCTCCACCCAGAGTTGAAAAAATCCGGTTTCCTGATTGGTCCTCTGGTCAGGTGCTTCAGGTGAAAGAGACATTAACCCTTAGCTATCTGTTTATGACACGCCCCCCAAATTGCAGACAGTGGGGAAGCTCACTGGCGGCGATTTCCTTCTAGAACTTAAAAATAAACAGATTAATACAACACATGCACCTTTACATATACTACTAAGTATATAACTAACAGACTTCTACATTTTAAGAACACTTTTTAACTACTGAATTCTGGGAAACTCTCACAGGAGAGTGCATCAGCTACTTTGTTAGAAGCTCCTGTGATGTGCTGAATTTCAAAATCAAAATCTTGGAGAGCTAAACTCCAACGAAGAAGTTTTTTGTTGTTCCCCTTGGCAGTATGAAGCCACTTTAGTGCAGCATGGTCAGTTTGTAGTTGGAACCGCCGTACCCAAACATATGGGTGTAGCTTTTCCAGGGTGTACACAATGGCATAGCATTCCTTTTCACTGACTGACCAGTGACTTTCCCTCTCAGACAGTTTCTTGCTGAGAAACACGACAGGATGGAAGTTGTGATCTGTTGCTTCCTGCATGAGCACTGCTCCTATACCACGCTCAGATGCATCCGTGGTTACTAGGAATGGCTTGTCAAAATCCGGGGCCCTGAGCACAGGGTCAGACATGAGCATCGCCTTAAGCTGGGTAAAGGCCTTTTGACACTCATTAGTCCACTTAACGGCATTTGGCTGGGTCTTTTTGGTCAGGTCGGTCAGTGGGGCAGCGATTTGGCTGTAGTGTGGTACAAATCGCCTGTAGTATCCGACCAAGCCTAAGAAGGATTGGACCTGCTTCTTGGACCGTGGGACAGGCCACTTTTGGATAGCATCCACCTTGGCCTGTAGGGGGTTTATGGTTCCTCGACCCACCTGGTGCCCCAGGTAAGTCACTCTGTTTTGGCCTATTTGACACTTTTTGGCCTTAACAGTTAGTCCTGCCTACCTGATGCGCTCAAAGACCTTTTCCAGGTGTAGTAGGTGTTCGGGCCAGGAGTCTGAAAAAATGGCCACATCATCGAGGTAGGCAACTGCAAATTCTCCCAGTCCAGCTAGTAGACCATCTACCAGCCTCTGGAAGGTGGCGGGTGCATTTCGAAGGCCGAAAGGAAGGACATTGAATTCATACACCCCCGCATGGGTGACGAATGCTGACCTCTCCTTGGCAGGTTCATCTAGCGGTACTTGCCAGTACCCCTTGGTTAAGTCTATTGTAGAGATGAACTGGGCACGTCCCAACTTCTCCAATAGCTCATCGGTGCGTGGCATTGGATAGTTGTCCGGACGAGTTACAGCATTTAGCTTATGGTAGTCCACACACAAGCGTATTTCCCCATCTGGTTTGGGTACCAGAACCACTGGAGATGCACATGCACTGGTAGATGAGTGGATTATACCCATCTGTAGCATGTTCTGGATCTCCCGTTCTATAGCAGCTTGGGCATGAGGAGACACCCGGTAGGGTGGGGTTCTGATTGGGTGAGCATTACCTATATCAATGGAGTGGTATGCCCGTTCAGTCCGTCCTGGGGTGGCTGAGAACAATGGGGCGAAGCTAGTGCACAGCTCCTTGATTTGTCGCCGCTGCAGACGTTCCAGGGTGGTGGAGAGGTTCACCTCTTCCACGCCACCGTCTTTTTTCCCGTCGTAGTAGACACCGTCAGGCCACTCAGCATCATCTCCCTGGACTGTAAACTGACAAACCTGTAAGTCTCTGGAATAGAAAGGCTTGAGAGAATTAACATGGTACACTTTAGGCTTTAGTGAGGAATTGGGAAATGCTATGAGGTAGTTTACAGTTCCCAGGCGCTCTTGGACTGTGAATGGCCCTTCCCATGATGCTTCCATCTTATGGGCCTGTTGCGCCTTCAAGACCATAACCTGGTCTCCTACCTTGAAAGAATGTTCTCTGGCATGTCTGTCATACCAGGCCTTTTGCTCTTCTTGAGCATCCTTTAGGTTCTCTCTAGCAAGGGCTAAAGAGTGTCGGAGGGTGCTTTGTAGGTTGCTTACAAAGTCCAGAATGTTAGTTCCTGGAGAAGGCGTAAACCCCTCCCATTGCTGCTTCACCAACTGTAATGGCCCCTTAACCTCGTGACCATACACAAGTTCAAACGGTGAAAACCCTAAACTGGGATGTGGTACAGCCCTGTAGGCAAACAGCAACTGCTGCAACACTAGGTCCCAATTATTGGAGAATTCGTTGATGAATTTTCGTATCATGGCCCCCAAAGTTCCATTGAACCTTTCCACCAGGCCATTGGTTTGATGGTGGTACGGGGTGGCAACCAAGTGATTCACCCCATGAGTTTCCCACAGTTTTTCCATGGTCCCTGCCAGGAAATTAGCCCCTGAATCTGTAAGGATGTCGGAGGGCCAACCTACCCTGGCAAAGATGTCTGTTAGGGCCAGGCACACAGTGTTAGCCCTGGTGTTGCCTAGAGCTACTGCTTCTGGCCATCGGGTAGCAAAGTCCACTAAAGTCAGTACGTACTGCTTTCCTCTGGGCGTCTTTTTTGGGAAAGGGCCCAGAATATCCACAGCTACTCGCTGAAATGGGACCTCAATTATGGGGAGTGGCTGGAGAGGGGCCTTGACCTGGTCTTGAGGCTTACCCACTCTTTGGCATACCTCACAAGACCGGACATACTTGGCAACGTCCTTGCCCATCCCCTCCCAGTGGAAGGACTTCCCCAACCGGTCTTTGGTTCTGTTCACCCCAGCATGGCCACTGGGATGATCATGGGCTAAGCTTAAGAGCTTCCCCCGGTACTTAGTTGGAACCACCAACTGTTTTTGCAGCTGCCATTCTTCCCGGTGTCCACCAGAAAGAATTTCCTTGTATAAAAGTCCTTGGTCTATAACAAACCGGGATTGATTAGAAGAGCTGAGAGGCGGTGGGGTGCTCCGTGCCACCGCCCAAGCTTTGTGAAGGCTGTCATCCGCTTTCTGCTCAGCCTGGAACTGTTCCCTTGAGGCTGGGGTCACCAGTTCTTCCTCAGACTGTGGACTTGGGCTTGGTCCCTCTGGAAGCGATGTAGGTGATGGGGTTGTTTTCATTGCTGGTGAACCGCTCTCCGCTGGTGCCCCTGAGGGTATTTCAGGCTCTGGCTGAGCCTTTTGGGTATGGCTGTCTGTTGCTTCTGCCAGCTGTGGCTCGCTGGCGCCCACTGGCGTTGAGTTTGAAGATGGGGTTACAATCGCTGGTGCTGGGTGCTGTTCCAGTTCCGGGCCTGGGACTGGAGATGCTGTGGCTGTTTCAGTGGTAGGCATGGAATCCGGGTCCACTACCTCTGTCTGGGTCTCTGGTAACACAGACGGGGCCTCTGTGGACGGCTCAGGAACAGGAATGGGTCTGGAAGCTTGCCTGGTTTGGCTACGTGTAACCATTCCCACTCTCTTGGCCCGCCTCACCTGGTTGGCCAAGTCTTCCCCCAGTAGCATGGGGATAGGATAATTGTCATAGACTGCAAAAGTCCACATTCCTGACCAGCCTTTGTACTGGACATTTTCCCTTCGCTCCAAGGGTATTTGAGAGGCATCCGGGCCTGGGGATCTTTGGGGTGATGGTGGTGTAATGAATTGCACTCGCATGGTGTTCTTGGGACAGTTGGCCTTGATATTTCCCAGTTCATTACACTTAAAGCATGTTCCATCTGATGGGTCACTGGGCCGAGGTGAGTTACTGGAGACTGGTGAGGTGGAAGGGTAGGGTGTCTGTGGCTTTACTTGGGTGGTATATGGGGTCTTTGGCTGTCCTCGGTTGTAGGGTTTATGGTCTGTGTGCCCCCTGGGGTAATCGTTCCCCTTGACAGTAGCTTTCTTGCTTTCTGCCAGTTCCATCCATTTGGCTCCAATCTCCCCCGCCTCAGCGAGATCTTTGGGTTTTCCATCTTGTATGTACCATGTGATGTCTTCAGGAACACCATCCAAGAACTGCTCCATTTGTATGAGGAGGTGCAGTTCTTCCAAGGTTTGAACGTTGTTTCCTGTTATCCAGGCCTCATAGTTTTTTGCAATGTAGTAGGCGTGTTTGGGAAATGACACCTCTGGTTTCCACTTTTGGGTTCTGAAGCGCCGACGGGCATGATCTGGGGTTATCCCCATCCTGTATCTGGCCTTGGTTTGAAAAAGTTTATAGTCATTCATTTGCTGCTTAGGCATTTCAGCTGCCACCTCTGCTAAAGGTCCACTGAGCTGTGACCTTAATTCTACCATGTACTGGTCTTCAGGGATGTTGTACCCAAGACAGGCTCTTTCAAAATTTTCCAAGAAGGCCTCGGTGTCATCACCTGCCTTGTAGGTGGGAAATTTCCTGTGCTGTGGAGCAATAATTGGCGCCGGGTTGTTAGGGCTGGCTGGCACAGGCAGCCCAGCTTTTGCCAACTCCAGTTCATGTCTTCTCTGTTTTTCCTTCTCTTCATTCTCTTTTTGTTGTTTTTCCATTTCTTTTTGTTGTTTTTCCATTTCTCGGCAGTGGGCCGCCTCTTCTTCTGCTTGTTTCCTTCGGTAGGCCACCTCTTCTTCTTCTAGTTTTCTTTTGTGTGCTGCCTCTTTGGCTGCCCGTTCTCTTTGGTAGGCTGCCAGTTTGATGCTTTCTTCCTTTTCTTTCAGCTCCAGTTGCCGCCTGTGTTCAGCTTCTTTGAATTGCTCTTCGGCTTCAATTTTTGCCTTAGAAGTCATGATTCCTGTTTTCTTGTGTTGGGGTGCCCTCCGGTGTTTATCTTCTGAACTGCAGGTTCTCTGTTGCCTCCTGAAGTCTGCCTAGCAACAGTGCCTTTAGCTAATCTTCAGTGTTAAGTAAACCTGAAAAACCACTTTATCTGCATTTATATAGTGCTGGTAATGACTCTCAATGGGAGTGCTATTGTGTGACAAAAGACTCTTAATAGCACCTTAATGGCTTCTTGCTTAACATGCAAGCCACAAACTGCCAGAGACAGCAGAAAAAAAAATTCTCTCTGGTTCCCTTTTAAAACCAAACTTTTTCTCTCTGCTAAAAAGCCCTTAGCAGAGAAAAGAAAAATATAATATTCCTACTGGCTTCTGGATTCTGTCTATATCCCACCGCTGCCACCATGTCATAACCTTAGTCCCAGCTTTGGACCTTAGCGTCCAAAATATGGGGGTTAGCATGAAAACCTCCAAGCTTAGCTACCAGCTTGGACCTGGTACTTGCTGCCACCACCACGAAAAACTTAGAGTGTTTTGGGGCACTCTGGTCCCACTGAAAAACCTTCCCTGGGGACCCCAAGACCCAAATCCCTTGAGTCTCACAACAAAGGGAAATAATCCTTTTTCCCTTCCCCCCTCCAGGTGCTCCTGGAGAGATACAGACACAAGCTCTGTGAATCCAAACAAAGTGACCCCCTCTCTCCGTTTCCAGTCCTGGAAACAAAAGCACTTTCCTCTTCACCCAGAGGGAATGCAAAATCAGGCTAGCAAATCCAACACACACAGATCTCCCCCCTGATTTCTTCCTCCCACCAATTCCCTGGTGAGTACAGACTCAATTTCCCTGAAGTAAAGAAAAACTCCAACAGGTCTTAAAAGAAAGCTTTATATAAAAAAGAAAGAAAAATACATACAAATGGTCTCTCTGTATTAAGGTGACACAATACAGGGTCAATTGCTTAAAAGAATATTGAATAAACAGCCTTATTCAAAAAGAATACAAATCAAAGCACTCCAGCACTTATATTCATGCAAATACCAAAGAAAAGAAACCATATAACTTACTATCTGATCTCTTTGTCCTTACACTTAGAAACAGAAGATTAGAAAACAGAACTACTTCTCCAAAGCTCAGAGAAAGCAGGCAGACAGAAAACAAAGACTTAGACACAAACTTCCCTCCACCCAGAGTTGAAAAAATCCGGTTTCCTGATTGGTCCTCTGGTCAGGTGCTTCAGGTGAAAGAGACATTAACCCTTAGCTATCTGTTTATGACAAGCACCTTCTTGGGTGCTGGCTGGTGAGTCTTGCCCACAAGCTCAGGGTTTAGCTGACTGCCATATTTGGGGTCGGGAAGGAATTTTCCTCCAGGGCGGATTGGCAGGGGCCCTGGAGGTTTTTCGCCTTCCCCTGCAGCGTGGGGCACGGGTTGCTTGCTGGTGGATTCTCTGCAGCTTGAGATCTTCAAACCAATTTTGAGGATTTCAATAACTCGGTCCTGGGTTAGAGGTTGTTATAAAATTGGATGGGTGGGGTTCTGTGGCCTGCTTTGTGCAGGAGGTCAGACTAGATGATCATATTGGTCCCTTCTGACCTATGAGTCTATGAGTCTATGAGCAGTGGGCGGGCTTTGCCCACCCACTTCCCAGACACCCAATAGATACATGTATGTAAATATATTTATCCATAAAGTGTAACTTACACCTGTTTGTGGACCTTTTGTACTGTAAAGGGGCCTTTCCATAATTATACATGCATATTTAATATACTTTGCAGTGCAGTAGAATATCTGGGTGCCAGCTATATACAGTAAACAGAAGCCTCCTCAAGACAGGAGCCATAGGATGATGAATACTTTGGTTGTTGCAAGTTCTTTCTGTACTTTTGTTCTTTTTCTTCTTCTGCAAAATTCTACCCTTTTGGCTGCCAAACCCAGGATGCCTTGGGCCTGATTTTCAGAAGAGCTGAGCACCCAGAATGCCAACTGAAATCAAGGCACCCTACATGAGTGGCCACTTCTGAAAACTCAGCTAGAAATGCCTGTTGGTTCTCCTCTGCTGTATAGTTCTGTGGCCTGTATTACGCAGGAGGCTACATGATCATAAGAGTCCCTTCTGGCCTTAACATCTATGACACTAGATAGAAAGCAATGTTCTTCCAATTGCCACCGTAGCTAGGCTGAATGTTCACATGTTTACAATGTTTTAGGAAAATTACTCTTTTGTTCTAGCAACTCACCTATTATACCATATACAACAAGTGGTCACTTAGTTTAGTCAAGTAGTTCACAGTCATTGCAAGCCAAAGCTATATTTCTGGCTGCATCTCTCCCTAACTGAACTTTTATAATGTACATTATTCTCAATAACCACTGCACTGCCCGGCGACTGCCATAATGTAAACAAAACAATTTAACTGCATGCCTATTGCATTTACAGGCTGGAGTCATTTCTCAGGTTAGTTCTTGTGCTGCCTGCTCAATGCCAGTGAGAATGACCATCCTTCAGTGGGTGGAAAATAATAATGGACTGAACAAACAAAGGAGAACACAAAGCCCAATCTGTTTTGACAATGGAAGGTCACTTGATCTTCTGCCTGCATGAAAATGGAAACGAGTGAACTCTAAAGAGAAAAGCAACGTTACAGGAAAATAAGTGGGTTTGACACAATATTACACAAGCAAGAGAATTCCTATGTTAAAGATTCCCCCAATACTAATGAGGGGTCCTGTTGTGTGTATAGTTGGGAGAATTTTTCTCTCCAAACCTTTTTTCTGGGGTGAAAAATTCAAATGTGGCAACATCAAAACATTTTATTAATTCTTGTTGGTTTTGCAAAATTGTTTCAGTTGAAAAAACCTTTAAAAAAATCCCCAAATCATAACATTTTGTTTCAATCTTGGTGATATAAAATGTTTTGATTTTTTGGTTCAAAATTTAAATCCCAATAAAACATTTTTAAATGATTGAACTCAAAATGAAACATTTCAATTTTATCTAACTAAAACTTTTCAATTGACCTGCAATACAATTTTTTTCTGATTATCCAAAAAATTTTAAAAATATATTTTCAGTTTGATCTGAAATGATTCTCCCCCCATTTTTTGAATAACCAGCAAACCAAAATATCATTTTTCCCCAGCTCTACTTGTCTGTAGATTTAGGGGATGGAGTTAGGTCTGGGGACCTGTAGGTGGGCCAATGAGACTGGGTAATGAAAGCATCATTGAACTTCATTATGCATGGAGTCCAAGTGCTTTTTGGAAACAGGTACTTTATTCAATTAATAGAATGGATCCAAGAACCTTCTGAGCTTCTAGTTCCCTATGAAGCATCTCATCCTGCAACATCTGGGGCTGGTGATGCCTGGAGGACAAAGAATGGTGTCTTTGCCACTGTGGCCCTTGGACTACGGAAGGTCCCCCTTTGGGGTCTGAAAATGACTACAGTCCTCACCCTCTTTTTTTAGCTGGATGGTGTTTTAATTGATAGTTCTGTGCTCAATTTAATTGTTGTTTTAATACTTTTGTTAGTTCTTTAATTTCTATATTTTATGTTATCAAGATCCAGGATACTTTTTGTATAGATCGGCATGGAATATATTCAGTCCATTATTTTGACTATTACTATTATTTTATTTAATTAGGTCTGAAGAAAAACAAAACACTCAAAACCAATAAATACAACAAGGAGTCCGGTAACACCTTAAAGACCAACAGGTGCCACTGGACTCCTTGTTTTTGTGGATACAGACTAACACTGCTACCCCGCTACTCAAAACCAATAAGTATGTCTCCCACTAGATGGCAGCAGGAGACCTTAACAGACTGTCCTTCAATCTGCAACCTGCTCCTATTTTTGACTCTTTCTCTTGACACATAACAATTAAAATGTTCCTTTCCAAGGATGAATTCCTTGACTAGCTTTCCAGAGAGTGTTTCAAAATACAGAGGAATTCCAGCACCAGTGAAATCTACTGTCCATCCTCCAGCTGGGATGCTAATCCCTCTCCTATTCTGCCTCCCTCAAGTCTCTGCAAACATTGTGATGGCACGGAGAGATCTCAGTGGAATTAATTATAGCTTCACAGCACAACGTTTGCTATTTCCTCTGGGCACCATTGTGTCCCTGGGCCTGTGTGCCAGCTCAGGGCACTTTGGGGGAAGGAATGGCACCCCTTCACTACACTGAAAGAGCTCTCTGTATTGTTGGTAGTAGCATGGGTGTTGGTAGGGGGAAACAGCCTTCATAGAGCTACTCTCCCTTCAGGTGAACAGGAAGTGGGTGGGTGGGACAGCTGGTAGAGCCTTGGTTCCACCCTCCAATTGCACCAGTCAGCACAGCTGCACTGGAGTAAAAGGGGAAATAATTTGTGTCAGGGATAGGGCTAGTGCATTCCCTTGGAGGAAATGGGGAACCAGGGACCAGAGAGACTCACAGTCTGGGTCACAGTCTACATCTTTGGCAGTGGAACTGGGAGCTGGCACTTACTCAGGGCTTGTGTCAAAGTCACTCTTGGTCCCTCCATGTTTTTTTTTCCAGCTCGGCTTTCAGAGATGGACAACAGGACACACAATTTAGGTAGAGATCCAATGTTTCAAAACGCCTGATGTCATACAGTGTTCATCATTTGGGCCATTTGTTGTAGCCATGACATTCTGATGTGGATCCAGACCTGGATTCTGAATCCTCTAAGGAGGGTTTTATTGAAAACTGGACTTTAGTTTGTTCACATTGCTAATTACAGCTATTGGGCTTTTTTAAATGTAGCTTTTGCGTGTGTGACTGAATATGAATTTTATAGCATGATGCGTGTCAATAATTTATACTATACTCCACCATACATATTCTATAACTGCCACATATTTTACAGGAAAAATACCCCCTTTCCAGATGTGGAACATAATGGCTTGTACACCTTCCTGCCTACCTGAGAAATGCTGAGACCATGAAGAAATTAGAACAAATACCATGATGCTCAGAGGCTGACTAGAACTGGTTGGAAAATTTAAAAACAATCAAAACTGCATTTAAAAAACAGATATTTTTGAGCTAAATTTCCCACTTATGTTGCATCTTCTTTAATTAATGTTTCTAAACACATCCTTGCATGAAAGAAAGGATGGACCTGATCCAACAAGCCAAGAAAACCAATAGGTCTTGACCTATATGCTTAAAGGTACATGTGTTTACGTACCTTGCTGACTTAAGACCTATGTTACTACTAAACATAATCATTATGATGTATCTCTGTTGACGAAGAATTGGATCAAGTATCTTTCCACTGTAAATTTGAGACTATCTGGTAACTAATTGAAACCAATGGGTATTAGGCATCTAATTATGCCTGAGAGGACTAGCAATGGAGATAGAGATAGAGCCTTTAACCTGCAGATGGTAAATTCAAATCCTAGATGGCAGTAGCTGAACAGCGATTGCTATCCAGTAGTCTGGCTGAAATGAATCTATGGTTTAGTTCACATGTACAGGTGTCCATGTTATAGAAACCAGCCATTTGCTATGACTCTACTTTGCATCTTAGGCCTTGGCTACACTGGCGCTTTGCAGCGCTGCAACTTTCTCGCTCAGGGGTATGAAAAAACACACCCCTGAGTGCAGCAAGTTACAGCGCTGCAAAGCACCAGTGTAAACAGTGCCCCAGCACTGGGAGCGCAGCTCCCAGCGCTGCAAGCTAATCCCCATGGGGAGGTGGAGTACACAGAGTGAAGTATTGAATCGCCATAGAGTGAAATTCTGGCCCCACTGAAGCCTATGGAAGAACTCCTATTGATTTCATTGGGGCGGGGTGTGGGGAGGGACAGTATTTTACCTATGGAGCATGCTACCTTCCAGGGCCAAATTCCCTTCTAGTGTAAAATGCAGCTCCATTTACTTCAATGAAGTGATGCCACTTTACATGATCAGGGAAATGAGCCCCTTATATGGAGCATGGTCCCTCGAGGTAATGGCTTGAAGTGAAGGGGTAGGGTGAGTTTGGGAAGCTTGCACTAGCACTGTGGCTACACATTGTACTTCAGTCTTCAGGGCTGGATGAAAATTACCCATCAAAACTACTTGGAATCAATGTCATTTTTCTTGCTTCCTTTCCAATCAAAAATGTTCAGTTGTTTGACAAAAAAAACCAACCAAAAAAACCAAACCAAAACATTTCCCACAGGAAAAAAACCAACCCGCTCATTTTCTGACCATCTCTAATGTGGATCCATTATATTTTACCTGAACTAACATTCTTTGGAAATTAACACCAGTGAAAAAATATGGGGATCCTTTTCAACTCAACACTCCACATACAATAGTGGTGCATAAGCTACATACTGGTACAGATCCAGCTGATTACCACTTGCTGTTCTACATATAGACAAGGGTGGGGAGGATGTGAAACCAAGCCACTATGTGATTCCCTCAGGCCCTGTTTCCTCAACCCAACAAAGCACTCATTCAGATAGTCTGTTCACTTACTTAAAGTTAAGCATGTGCTTAAGTGCTTTACTGGCTTGGAGCCCTCCAGAGGAATGTTGTCAGTACGTGTTCTGGCATGGGTGGTTGTGCATTAAAGTAGCTAGTTGCAAATGCCACTATCTAAGGCTCTCTCCCTGTCCCTCCTTTCAATAGTTCCTGTTTCCTGAGTGCTGTTTCAGTATCTCAGTAACAAAAGGAAAGTAGCATATAAGTGCTGTCTGGATTTTAATTTAGTTGTCTACATTTTAAAAGCTTTGGGGAAAAAAATAGAGAGCAGCTTTTAATAAAGTAGAGACGATTGGAGCACTGGTAATTTTCTTTCCTCCCTGCCTCTTCAAAGAGACTGCAGAGAATATAATTTAATTTGATTAATTCACAGCTCATCTCTAAAAACCCCTCACCTTCCTTTTGGAAGTTGCACATATAAACCATCTGAAAAGAATTCAGATACCTTTCGTGGGAAGTGGCTAATTTATGTGCTCTACGTGTGAACCACAAGAACACTGGTACCCTGTCTTGTAATATGTGTGACAAACACATTTGTTTGATGAGTTATGTAATGAATGAGACAAAAGGAAGGCAATCACATCTCTTTCTTCGGCTCCATTTCTTCACAGGTGGTCGTTGTAAGATGGGTATTTTTAATAAAAGTCATGGAAGGGTCCTGGACAATAAACAAAATTCATGGCCCATGACGTATTCATGACTTGTACTATATATTCCCAGCTAAAACTTGGGTGCTCAGGGAGGGTGGCACAGGGGCACAGTGGGTGCTCTGAGAGAGGCATCCTGGGACCTCTACTTGTGCTGGGGGGTGGACTGGGGGGGCTGGCAGGCTCCCTACTTGGCTCTTTGTGACTCCTGGAAGTGGTTGTCATGTCTCTGTGGTACCTAGGCAGAGGCACAGCCCGGGGGGCTCCATGTGCTGCCCCCATCCCAAGTGCCTGCTCCACAGCTCCCATTGGCCAGGAACTGTGGCGAATGGGAGCTGTGGGGGTGGCACCTGAGGGCGGAGGCAATACACGGAGCTGCCTGCCGTGACTCCACCTAGGAGCTGGACATACCGGCTGCTTCCGGGAACCCCTGAGGCCCTCACTCCTTCCACACTCCAATCCCCTGCCTCAGCCCTGAGCCCCCTCCCACACCCAAACTTCTGCTGCTACTGGGGAAAGGGGCAAAGTGGCCTGAGACTGCCCCAGCAGTGGCCAGTGCGGCTGGCTGGGGGCCACCTGAGCTGCTCAGGCAACCCCCAGGCCAGCTGCACCTGCCACTGCAGAAGTCACAGAGGTCCCAGAAAGTCACGGAATCTGCGACCTCCATGACCTCCGTGACAGACTCGCAGCCTTAATCATTCGCAATCAGTTCAGTTAACATTATTTTTCCAGTTAGTACATTATTATTACTGCTTTCTGCACCCTTTTTTACCCCAGAATATGTTTGAATGATCAAATGCTAAATATACAGAACAACAACGAAAGGTATGTGTTACCAGAAGAGCTGGTCAAGATATTTAGACCAAACATTTCTTTAATTGAAAAAATGATTTTTCATCAAAACCAAAAAATTTCACCAAGATATATCAAATTTGATGAAGTTTTTGACAGGAAAATTTCTGAGATCCAGGGTAGAGAATCCAGTCATTTCAAGAAAGAAAGACCTGAACTGAAAATCTGAACTTTTTGACAAAATTCGTTTTGTGAAATCATTTGAAACGTTTTGGTTTTCTTCCTGTTATGTTCACTGCATACACAAAGACAAGTAAAATTTTTAAAAAAACCAGCAACGTAAAATACGCTTGTTGGAAGATTGCAGCATAACACTAATTTATTTCTTACAATGCAGAACCTTAACCCAAGAACTCCAAAACAGAGAGACACAAACCAGGCTGCTCCCTAAAACAGAGAGGCACATCTCATCTATCTTGCTATAGGTTGGTGTCTCCAAACCAACACTGATTCTGTACTTCCCGACAGAGGCCCCATTTTCTACAATGGAATACCACTCCCCTCCATGCACTTAATGTGATAACTTGCAATTCCAACACAGTCCTCAATATAACACAGCTCTAATGTGGACTGAAAACAAATTTTGAAACCTGGAAAATTGCAAAATGGAATTGTCGTCCTGCAGCCTGCTCTAGTTCCCAGTATGGATATTAATAGCAGCAGCAAGGAAAGGCACAGTTAGCTAAAGAGTAAGGTAGGAGATATGGAACAGATAACATCTCAGATTATATAGTCACAGGACTGGTTTAAAGGGTGTTGGGTTTTAGTCAATGAATCACTGTATTTTGTAATACATGTGGGGAAAAAAGGCAAACTATAATGGCCTTCAGCTACAACTCAACTGTGACTTACCTAGAAAGATATCAGTCTCTCATTTATATACAGATTGACCATTTTTGTCTCTTTACACATACCGAGTAGAACCTTATTCCTGAGTAGAGCCACTGAAATTAATGAGCCACACCTACTCTGGACCGAATCTGCACCTGGTGTAACTCAGTTGGGAGGAAGAAAGGTCAGGTGCTTAGGACATTAACCTGGGATCTGGGAGAACAGGGATCAATTTTTGTCTCTGCCACAGAGTTCCTGTGTGACTCTGGGTGAGTTACTTAGCCACTCTGTGCCTCAGTTCCCCCTATGTACAATGGGGATCATAGCACTGCCTTGCTTACTAGGGGTATTGTGAGGACAAATACATTACAGATTGTGAGGTTCTCAGATACTATGGCGATGGGGGCCATGTAAGTACCTAAGGTAGAGAGATAGAAAGCAACGTCACTCCATTAGCTTCAGTGGAATGATTTATACTGCCGAGGATCTGATCCACAGAGAGTAAGGATGCAGTGTTGCACTCGTGTTGATCCCAGGATATTAGAGAGACAAGGTGGGGGAGGTAATATTTTTCACTGGACAAACTTCTGTCTGTGAGAGAGATAAACTTTCGAATTTACACAGAGCTCTTCTTCAGGTCTGGAAAACTAAGGCTACGTCTACACTACACACCTTATTGTATCACTGCAGCTCCAGCAGTGTAGCCTCTCTATGAGGGTGGGAGAGAGCTCTTCCATTGGCAAAATTAAACCACCACCAACAAGCAGTGGTGGTAGCTATGTCGGCGGGAGAGCGTCTTCCACTGCCATAGCACTGTCCACACCAGCACTTTTTCGGTGAAACTTATGTCGGTCAGAAGTGTGTTTTTTCACATCTCGACTGACAAAAGTGCTAGTGCATACAAAGACTTACTCAAAATGTCATAGCTAAATACAAGATTTGAACAGATTGTTTAGCATAAGTAGTTAACACATATTTCAAGGGACCATTGAAGGTGAAGTGGCTTGTTAACGCCCTTCCAGCCATGGAGTGGGGGGTGGGGAAGGAGACAGCTTGGGGGATTGTTAATGAGTTACAAGTTTTTTGTAATAAGCCATAAATCCAGCATCTCCAGAAGGGAGGAAGAATCTTCCCCTGAATGAATCACATCTGCTTTGTTCCCCAAACACAACAATTGTGTACCAAAGACATACCGAAAGGTCACTGAAGTTAGACACCGGGGTGGTCATGCCCCTTATGCCTATGGGTAAATACAATGTCTAGTCAAAACATTTCAATGAAAACTATTTTTCAGTGGAAAATAGGGGGTTTGACCAAGTGAAAAATTTCCCAAGAAGTGGGCGCTCTCCTTGAAAATTTTCCACTATTTTATTGGAAAACCAAAAAGCAAAACTGTTCATCTGAAATTTGTATGCCGTGTTGTGGTAGCTGTGTCAGTCCCAGGAGAGACAAGGTGGGTGAGGTGATATCTTTTATTGGACCTCCAATAAAAGATACTACCTCACCTACCTTGTCCATCTGAAAACTGGCATTTGCCTAAAAATGATTTGTATTTGTCAGATTTTGGCTGAAAAAAAATAATCATTTTTTTAGAATATTTTTCCATGGGCAGGGCAGGGGAGGAATTGAATTCCTGACCATCAGTAATAAACACCCACTAGTGTGAACTCATCAGTGTCTACAAATATTGCAACAAACACCAATGTACATACTTGCATCTATAAATAGTGTATCTAATGCCAGTGTAAGTCTATTCTTACTGTATTGTAGGAATGTGCTTTGCTTTACAATCCCTGCAAACCACCTGTTATTCTGCATGCATATGTACCTGTGTAATTACCATTAAACATCTCCAGAAAATATAACAGTTACAAAATCCAAAAAAGCAAATTGTCACCAGAAGCAGATATGTTTATGCCATTTTAAATAGGAAGCAGCATCAGAAGCAGGGAACTGCAAAGACAAGAGACGGCAGTGGAATGCATTCACAGAAGAGAGCAAGAAGACTTTCCTCCAGAAAGGCATTTGAGATTCTGAGCAATGAAAACTTTGATGAGAAAATAGGCCTGTGTGAATAATTTTGACAGTATAACCAGGCAAATGCCTTGGAGCTGATTTCACATTAATAACAATATATTAAAATCTAGCACTTTTCATCAGTAGATCTCAATGCACTTTGCAACCAAGACAAGTATCACTATTCCAGTTTTACAGATGGGGAAACTGAAGAACTGGGAGGGAAGTGATTTGCTGATATCACACAGCAGGTAACTGGCAGAACTAGTGTAAGACGCACAGATGCCTGTCGGTGGGCAGGATTGAACCTGGGGCTGCTGGAGCTTAAGTGGTCTTGATGCCACTAGATGGGACAGAACACCACACCCAGAGGGTGTCTGGATTACACTAGGATCAGCACCCAAATCTCTTGAGTCCCAGGCTAGTGCAGCAGAAAATAACCTCATCCTGGTCGCTGGAGTATATTTTCACCATGACTGAAAAAACTAGTGAAACTGCACTGTGTTATGTGCAAACAAAATGAAAAGGCTTATTGTCAGAGACTCATACAATTAGACTGCACAAGACATTGTAGACCATGAACTGTAGCCAATGGAGCTGGTCATATATATATATATATATATATATATATATATATAAAACTAAAATTAATTTCCCTATTTTTTCATTAAAATTATATATAATAATTTATATATATATACACACACACAATTTTAATGAAAAAATAGGGAAAAAGAATTTTAATTTTCACATCTTTTCTCCCTGTTTTTCAACCATGGATTCCAAGGCCAGAAGAGACCATTCTGACCATCTAATCTGACCTGTATAACACCAAAGAACTTCCCCAAAATAATTTCTGGGTCATATTTTTAGAAGAACATCCAATTGTGATTTAAAAATTGTCAATGATGGCTAAACCACCATGACTCTTGGTAAATTTGTTCCAATGATTAATTTCCCCAACTGTTAAACTTTAATGTCTTTTTTCCAGTATAAATTTGTCTAGCTTTAACGTCATGTTACATCTTTCTCTACTAGATCCAAGAGCCCACTATGAAATATTTGTTCCCCGCGTGTATACCAATAGACTGTAATCAGTTCACCTCTTAACCTTCTGTTAAACAGACTTGATTGAGTCTATCACTGTAAGGCAGGTTTTCTAATCCTTTAACTATTCTTGTGGCTCTTCTCTGAACCCTCCCCAATTTATCAACAGCTCTAGCAGGGAACAATATTCCTTTGGCAGAGGCACCGGCTAGATAACCCAAGGCTTTTCTATTTTTTACAACAAAGATTTTCTGAAATCCTGTGCAGAGGGTCAAAGAACCTTTTTGATGGACGAGTCAAACGTTGTCATTCATTAAGTGGTGAGAGGCCTCAGTCGAGGCCTGTATCAACACATGGTGAGAAACAATTGCTGCGCAAAACAGGGGCCTGGAACAGGAAGAGCCAGGGAGCCATGGCTCCTCCCACTTTTTATCAGCTGTAAGGGTGAGCGACGTGGGGAGGGGGCAGAGAAGGGTGTGCAGGGGGCCTTAGGGCAAGAGGCAATGCAGAGGCGGGGTCTTTGGGGAAGGGACAGTGTGTGGGTGGAGCTTCCAGGGATGTGTGGCAATGTGGATGGGCCATAGTTCAGGCGCCCGTGTCCCCCACTCCCACTTTTAGAGCGTTTCTGCAGCTCTAAGGATGGGAGAGGACAGAGACTTGCTCAAAGGTCATGCAGTACGTCAGTCTCAAAGCTAGGAATGGAACCTCTCTCTCTTAACTCTCAGTCCAGTGCTATATTCACTAGACTCCATTGCCTTTCATTTTTTAATTTTATATTTAATTATTATTCTCTTCCTGCCACGAGCAGGTGTAAAATCATTGTGCTTGCCTGGTAAATCTTCATGTTAGCTTTGCAAGGCTGATGTAATATAGCCTGGAATTTCTTTCATTGGGATGAGGCTAACGCATGTAGATTGGGAATGATGTCAGGAGAATAGTTCCATAGCATGGAAGCATAGAGAGCTTTTTGAAAAAAAGGCAGTCCCCATGAGAACCCTCGATCATCTACCATGCTGCTCATTTTGCATTCCCCTACTGGAAACCTGAGAGCAGTGTGCAACAGGTAAGATGTATAATTTATTACTTTGCCTCCTGAGATTTCGAGGCTCTGCAGACGAGCCCCCTGCTGCCATGCATTCTGATTCTTCCTGGTACCATACCAAAAGAATCAGACTCATGCTGAAATTCAATCAGAATCAGCAGGAGCCTGTCTCGTATTTCACATTGATTTTTTTTTTTATTGTTTGTAGTTTTTATTTTTTTAATTGCCCACCAAGCACATTATGATCTCCTGAATGGGGTAGGTTTGCAAATGTATCAGGAAATGTGAGTGCTCCCAAAAGGTACCAGATTAACAACCTCGGAGATTGAATTCTGCTTTTCACAAGAGCTGAGCTAATTTGGCCACACAATCCTACCCATGTGCTTCAATTATGGACTGGATGGACCACCTTTCAGGTTAGCTGGTAGCTCAGTTTTGAGAAGTCAATTGCTGAGATATCACTTTGCATTCTAGGCCCTCACTGCATTTTAGAGACACTATGGCCATGATACACAAGGGGATGTAGGAACTCAGAAAAATCACAGGAACAACAGTTTGATCCATAAAGCCTGAGTTCAAGTGAGCCACGACTGGAAACCCCTCTCCTGGATTCAGATGACTTAGATGCCAAGTTGATTCAGCTGCTTAGCCCCACATAAAATGGGGAAGAATGGAGGCAGAAGTGTTCACTGTATCATTTTTATCCCAGTGGTTAGAGCACTCACCTGAGATGGGGGATATCCAGGTTCAATTCCTCCCCTGAGAGGAGAAAGGATTTGAACAGGGGTCTCCCACATCACTTAAGAGCCTACTCTAACCATTGATCTGTGGGATCTCTCGATGTGAGGCTCCCTCCCACTCTCTTGTTGAAACTGTTCCACTTTGGATAAATACTTAAAGAGCAATTGGGTCAAAGACAGCATGTGAGATTGACTCTGTAGTCCAGCGACTGGGCCCCCATTTGGGAGACCCAGGATCCAGTCCCCCTGCTCTAATTACTCTTTAATGATTCATCCACCATCGAGTTTAAACAAAATCACTCTCAGTGGTACCTTCACCCTCACTTTTAAATCTTTTTTTTTTTTTTTTTTAGTATTTGTAATAGTACCCACTGGAAACAGAGGTTACTGCCCCCCAGTCATGTGACGGAGTATATACTTCTGAAACCCTGAGCCATGTCGTGTGAATGGATGGGTCACTGTCTCTTGATTCCAGTAGTACCTTTGAAAGTACTTCATTTCATTGTCAGCATGATGGCACCATATTTTCTGTTGAGAGTAAAAGGACTGGTTTTTTTCTTAACTTTATTCTGAAGGTTTGAAGCAGCCCCAGGCATGACTGTGTATTTCAATTCCTCATTGTAGTCTTTCTTCAAGCAGATAAGAATGAAAACCTGAAGGCTTCAGGCATTTCAGATCCTCAAGAGGAAAACAAAAAAGAGAATAAGAAACAGCTTCTACGATGACACATTCCCCATAAATTTAAGCAAAGAAAATCCTGCTTTGTGAAGGGAACAGAGATAATCCCAAACATCCATCCCAATGTTCAGGCTATTAAGGCAAATTGTTTAATTATGCCTGGACTTAGCAGAACACTTCATCTGCCCTCTGCCAATTCATGGTCCAACAGAGTGTCATTATATTTTATAATCTCACATGAAAAGGCCTTAAATTGTAAAAGTGATTATTTACTCTATTGCAGAGGGAAGGGAAGCGATATTTAAAAGCACCTAAAGGATCTAGGATCACAGACCTCATTGACATGCAATGACATCTGAGCTCCTAACTCCTGTTCTCTTTTCATTTTTCAATGGGACGTGTCCTGCTAATTCATTTAGGCGCTTTTGAAAATCCCAGCTGTGATGGGGCACCTGCCCTACGCTGGCCCTGAGAGGGCTAAAACCAGCCTAGGGAGGCTCCTATTGAGTTCTGCTAAAGGAGCCTCCCCCAACATGTGGGGAGGATCCACAAGGTCTAGAACTCAAATAATTACTGGGACAACCAAAAATGTAACAGGGACAAGTGTGAAGGTCAAAGGGTCAAACAAAGGGAACCTTAAAAGGATACTGAGCACCTGCGACAGCACCCACTGCTCCTTGAAGGTGTCAAGGGAGCCAGTAGATGCCACCCAGAGGAACTCTTCCCGGATATGTGAGCGTAGGCAGGATCGGAAATAGGCCCCACAGTCACAGGAAACCCCCTCAGCCAACCTCCTCTCCCTGGTCTTATAGATGGCTATTTTGGTCAGTGCTAGGAGGAGGCTGACAAGGAGGTCCCACAATTTTGTGGGGCCATGGATAAGGTGTGTGTATAGGAAAAGGTGAGGGGCAAAGTGCAGCCAAAAATGTAAAAGGATGCTCAGGAGAAGCCGGAATAGGGGCTGCAACCTGGCAGACTCCAAGTATACATGTGTCAGGGTCTCCCTCATGCCACAAAAGGGACAGGCATGAGGGATGGGATGAACAGTGCCAGGTACACACCTCTGCTCACAGCTCCGTGGAGGAGCCATCAAATAATATCCCCAGAGGGCCTTGGGACTAGGATGGACTCCAGCCTGGCCCATCCGCGTTCCTCACCTCAAGAGATGGCAATAGGTTCCACCACTTTGTATCGGAGCGGGACACGAGGGTGAGGAAATGAAGGATGTGGAGCACAAGCGTGCACAGGTGTTTCCTTAGTGCATTCCAGAAGTGAATTGGCTGCAAGTCATGCAGCCAGCTTGTGGTGTACAGGTGGGACAGCCGGGGGGACTCACAGGGCAGGGGCATGATGAAAAGGTCCGGAGGGCACAGGGTGCAGAATAGGCAGGGAGTACCAGGACCCGGTCAAGGTAAACCGAGTAGTGGGCAGTAAGGCTGCCCTCACCTCTTGAAATACGCGCTGGGAGGTAAGAAGGGTGGAAAGCCCCATGCGCTGAGCGAGCATCAGGGGATTCATCCTCTCTCTCTGGTCATAGTCCAGGTCTCCTCTGATTCTGGTGACTTCTACCAGGACCAACCTCTGGCGCACTGTGGGGAACTCCGCCACCTGCACACAAAATTGGGGGTTGTGTAGCACGGGCTCCGCAAGGAGATCTGCCCCCTCAGTGGCTGCCATGGACCTGGTTACCGAAACCAGCTTCCGGGTCCAGAAGAGGTCCTGGTAGAAGACCGGCAGCCTGGACAGATCTCATGGAAGATGTCTTGGATGGAGATAAAGGAGCTTCTGGGCACACCAGAGCCATTGGAAGTGGTGCAGGAAGATGTGAACTAACGTGTTCCAACAGCCTAGCGAGGCTGAGCAGCAGGCAGCCAAAGGAGTGTCTGCCAGAGAAAGCCAATTAGGGCGGCAGCTGGACCAGCCAATCAGGGCCCAGCCATCCCACATAAAAGGAAGCTGCAGACCAGAGGAAGTTAGTCTGCTGCAGGGAGTCCTAGGGAGAAGACTGGTTTCCTAGAGGGCTGCCAGGACATACAGGCTTGAGGCCCTGGGAAGAGGGCAAAGGAGCTGGAGTCAGAGGCAGGAGCAGAAGGAAGTGAGGCTGCAGGGAAGTGGCCCAGGGAATAGAGACAGTGAGCTGGAAGGAAGAGGCAGCAGGAAGCTGCTGTTTGCAGGGTCCCTGGGCCAAGGTCCGAAGTAGTGGTCAGGTCTGCCCCTCCCCCACACTACCCACTGAAGAAGCGGCCTGGCCGAGTCACTGAGAGGAGTGGCTGGACTCTTGTTGGTGGAGTCCCTTAGAAGGGGGAGAAAATGGGGCAAATATACTGGTCACTGGCTGAGTAGTTTTCTGTTCCCTGAGTGACCAGAGCAGGGGCTGCACTAGAGTAATCAGGAACCTGCTAGAACCAATTAAGTCAGACAGGCTGATTAGAACACCTGCAGCCAATCAAGGCAGGCTAATCAGGGCACCTGGGTTTAAAAAGGAGCTCACTCCAGTCAGGCGGGGAGGAGCCAGAGGAGAGGAAGTGCGTGTGAGGAGCTGGGAGCAAGAGACACAAGGAGCTGAGAGTGAGAGGCTGTGCTGCTGGAGGATTGAGGAGTATAAGCATTATCAGACACCAGGAGGAAGGTCCTGTCGTGAGGATAAAGAAGGTGTTTGGAGGAGGCCTTGGGGAGGTAGCCCAGGGAGTTGTAGCTGTCATGCAGCTGTTACAAGAGGCGCTATAGACAGCTGCAATCCACAGGGCCCTGGGCTGGAACCCGGAGTAGAGGGCGGGCCTGGGTTCCCCCCAAACCTCCCAGCTCCTGATCAGACACAGGAGGAGTTGACCCGGACTGTGGGGAAGATCACTGAGGTGAGCAAATTTGCCAATAAGCGCAGGGCCCACCAAGGTAGAGGAGGAACTTTGTCACAGGATATATAATATGAATGAAAACAGGGATAAATTATACACTGAATTATACATTTCACCACTCCATTGAAGTTTGTGGGATTGTATGAAATGTATGTCAGTGAAGAATTTTGGTCCATGATGTTGATTCTATAAGGGCACTTGCAATTGATTAGTTCTCAGACAACTTGAATCTGGGATGGAGGAACTGTAAAAAAGAGTTGGAAGGACAAAATAGGAGTCTCTCTCAGGTCTCTCCAATATATTTTGTCTATTAAAAGATGAATTCTTTATTTCTAATTGCAATTCAACTACCTGGAGCTTAATTACAGCCAGTAATAAATATTATTGCCAACATCTGCATCCCTTAAATTCTTGTGTAAGTCATTACACCTCTTTTAATCAAAGGATGGATTCTTGCTCACGAAAGGATCTGATTCTGCTATCCTTACTCCCTAAGTAACGCATTGTCTTCGGTGGTGCTACTTATAGAATAAGATACTACTCAGCATCAGCATAGGGGTAGTTGAATTTGTTGCATGAATATAAGAAACAAACAAACAAACAAACCTCAGACTGAATGGCTTTTCAGATTTTGAAACATCAGTAAACATTATCCCCTTGTTAATTTCCAGAAAGAAGGGGGAAATTTACAAGCATGGTTTTTTTAATAGAATACACTGGGCATGTTAATGAAGAATTTCTCTGTCAAGTTCCTTCCATTAAGTCTATAGCAGTCTTTTCATTAAAGAAAAGGAACCAATTTATCTGCTCTGTGCTGTTAAAGAAATTGAAGAAAGTGGAGGATGAATAAGGGAGCTCAGGTAGAGCTGAAATCTGAAATTGTAAATGATCCTTGCGCACACTGAGTCAGGTATCAATAAGAAGTAATGCAGCTGGCTCTGCTTCTCTGCTCCCATGCAGCCTGAGCCCTGATGTTGCTGGATGAAATCAATACATTAGTAGGCATGCTTTCTAGTTCCTCACTACTGTGCATTTATTTGTACAATTTGGATTTTTAACTTAAACGGAAGAAGAAGAAGAAGATTTCTGTTTTACATTTTCACAGAAGAACATCTCCCCCCCTCCACTATTAATGGATTTTAAGACCTAAAAGAAAAATTATTCTTGTTTGTCTGACCTTCTGTAATAATATACATTAAGGCACATTTTTTAACAATGAGGTTGGTTAACTATTGGAACAAACTACCCAGGGAAGTAATGAAATTTCCATCTCTTGAATTAGTCAGCCGTAAACTGGATGCCTTTCTGAAAGAGATGCTTTAGTCAACCCCAAGTTATTGGGTTCAACAGAGGGATACCTGGATGAAATTCTAAGGGCTCTGTTAGGGAGAGGGCCTCAAAATCTGTGATTTTTTATGGACAATCCCATAGTTATTGCATCAAATCCAGTAGTTTGTGGTTGAATTAAAGGCTATCTGAAGACAGACATGAGCTGTATAGTCACAGCCAACATTTTAATATGTAGGTGCCTAAGTTTAGGCATCTTAATCTTAATCTATATTTGGTATCCAAGAAGCCTGACTTTCAAAAGGTGCTCAGGAACTGTAGCTGCGAAGGAAAGTAACGAAAGTTGTGGGTGTTCAGCTTCTCTGGAACTGCTTTTATTCAGGTGCCCAGCTGTGAACTGAGATGCCTGATTTTGCATCTGTACTTGAAAATGTTGGCGTAAGTGCACACATAAAAATGAAGATTTGCATATACCACTTTCAGTAGCTCACATTTGCTGCATGAACAGTTGCATATTTTTTAAGCAAGACTAACAGACATATTTAAAAATATTTACCCCAGCCTGTATTATAAAAACAGGAAGGGCCACATCGGTTTTTTCCCCAAATGATCCAAAAAAACTTAAATGTCCATATATGTAATTATCAACCCACGAACACCAATGACTCGGAGAGTTACAACATTCTTAGCATGAATTCCCATGATAAAGACGCAGTCAGTAGTTTACGGATTATTTTGATATTCAAATTTTAAAAGAAATTACACTGATCTGTAAGCACCATATTAGATTGCTGGGCAGTACATATTTTATGGTATTATTTAATGTGAAAGCAGTGGCGGAATATGATGTTGATAGATGAAATACAGTGTAGCTCTTTTAAAAGAATGCAGGAAATGACAGCCAGAACACTAGAGGCTGCATATTTTTGTTTATATCACTGGTATAAAAAGCAATTTTAGGGTCTGATCCAATGCCCATCAAAATCAATGGGAGTCATTGGATTAGGACCTTGCAAATATAATGCAACCTGTACCTCTGCTCAAAAGTTCTCAAGTTCACTGTTCACAACACACCTGATCTCACAAGGTATTGAGCGTCTTTTGTGAGGTGTGGAGCATCCCTGGCTCCCACTTAAGTCAAAGGGAGTTTAGGGTGCTCAGTGCCATGCATGATTAAACCAAGCATCACATAATGTGGTAGATTCACACTTATGGTGGTGTGCAGAATACAGACATTGCAGACCCAGCTAGCAAGGATATAAATAGCTGTGTAGATGGTGAGGCATGTCTGAGGTGGGTAGAGTGTAATGCCTTACACACCTGAACCCTATGATATACCCTACACAGCTCTCTACACACCCAAGCGGTGCCTCCTGTGTCCACTATTGATTTTAGCAATGTAGTGTCCTGATGACTCCCCACTGAGGGGCTTTTCCCTGCTGTCTCCCACCTGCTGGAACCCTTCACATCGGTGAGGAAGGCTAAAGCATCCCCCACTGCCAGAGCCTCTCTCTGCCACAGTGAGGGTATGTCCACCAGGCTCGCAGCATTTAAGGTCTGAAGCGTAGGAAAGGGGGTGGTTTTCAGTGTCTGAACACTATCCCAAGACGCTATATCTCCATAGCCGCTTTTAGCGGTGTAGCAGGAGCCTGAGTCTGTCAATTGCAGACATACCTTATCCAGCAGTAGGGATACACTTTGACAGAAACTTTCCCCACTGCCAAAGCCTTTCATGGCCGCAATGTAGCTACACGCTACAAGTGTGGATGCAGCCTGCCTTTCGCTGCAGCATGTAGGTACATGTACTCTGCGCTCTCCCATAAGTGCAAACAGGTCTCAGATATCATTAGCTAACTCTCCTGCTAATGCTTGGGACTGGGATTCAGGAGACTTAGGTTCTATTCAAGGTCTGCCACTGATTTCCCTTGTGGCCACGGGCATGTTACTTAACCCAGAGGTACCTCAGTTCCCCATCCATGAAAGGTAGATAAGATAAGACTTCATGGTGCAATTCATGTTTGTGGTATATCACTCAGTATCCATAAGAACATCTTGAAATACTTGGATGGAAGGTGTTAGAAAGCTACAGAATATTATTAAGGTGAAGGTTAATTATCTCAAAAGTGTGATTAGCAGCTCTTGGCAAACTATTTAATAGCTCTCTGGCCAGATGACTTACACCACCTGCTTATACTAATAGGCTCTTGGGTGGGAAAGAAAGGGACTGGGAGCTGCAGACACTCAGCAGTTTTGAGGGACAAATCAAGACAGAAATAGAGACCTCAGAGTTAACGCCCAGTATGCAACACTGGCAGTACAGTTATTTTTTGTTTTCCTAGTGAGATGCACACAGGCAACTCACACTTCCTTTAGGAGGTGAATCCTGCCCCTCCCTCCACAGGGTCCCTATTTGTCAAGGAATCACTGTTCTGCTGTGCAGGCATCGGGACAGGCTGTGGGCGATCATGTGTGGGTGCAGCAGGGAATATGGGTGTGGCCAGCATATCTGTTGCTATATGGGTCTACCAGCCGTTTGACCCACTATCTATCTAGGTACTTATATAGTCAACATCACCTCGGTATCTAAGGCCCAGATCCTCAAAGGTATTTAGCCACCTACCTCTCATTGATTTCAGTGGGTGTAAGGCTCAGATACTTAAAGGTATTTAGGGGCCTAAGAACCTTGCAAACTTTAATTTATCCTCCTCTGAGGTACAAAAGTATCATTATCACCATTTTACAGATGTGGCACTTGAGACACAGAGAGTTTAAGGGACTTGTTGAAAGAGCCAGGATATCTAAACTCATGTCTCCTGAGTCCCAGTCCATTGCTCTAAGCATCCAGTCCTCCTTTCTACCCTTGTGAACAGGAGCAGCTCCAGGCCCCAGCACGCCAAGCGCATGCTTGGGGCAGCATGCCGCGGGGGGCACTCTGCTGGTCGCCGGGAGGGCTCCCGCAGATGTGCTTGAGGAGGGTCCGCTGGTCCTGTGACTTCGGTGGATTCGCGGGACCAGCAGACCCTCCACCGGCATGCCTGTGGGAGGTCCACCGGAGCCACAGGACCAGCGGACCCTCCACAGGCACACCTGCGGGAGGTCCACCGGAGCCACGGGACTGGCAACTGGCAGAGCGCCCCCCCGCGGCATGCCGCCGTGCTTGGGGCGGCAAAATATCTAGAGCCACCCCTGCTTGTGAACTACCTCTGCAAAATGTTAGGGGGCTTATTCCTTCACCCTCTCACTTCCCTGGTCCTTCTCGCATGAACAGAGAGCAACAATATCCAAAGTCCAAAGGTGCAAACAATTCGATGTTTATTGGGGTGAACTTCCAGCAAGCATGATTCTAGTTTCCTTCCTAAGTGTCCCCCTTCCCAGCTCTGACACCACAGAGCCTTGCCTGTGTCCCTGTTCCTCTTCCTGTTCCCATCCCCTGTTCCCATTTCCCCCTTTAGCAAAACATGATCTCAATTCCCCCAGTCCCTATTCCCATTCCCCCCCACCCACTTCCTGATTGACTTCAGACTATATAGCAAAACCTGAGTTTTGCTTAGCTATTCCTTAACCAATCATTTTACTGAAATTTAACTAACCAATCCTAACATGGTTATTTAACCAATTATATTCCTCCACCTTCATTGGTTTACACCCAACAAAATTAATTATACAGCAGACAGAAACAATTACAGAACCAGACAGAGACCATGCAAATAAACATACAAAACAATACAGAAGTGAGGATTTCACAACTACATCTATACAGACATAAGGGTTCTCCAGCTGTGCCTATTGATAAATGAGTTCTTGCCAGACAGGATGCAATCAAACTAAGTTTCCTTTTACATCTTCTAGGCTCTTCCCTTTCTCTGGAGGTGATAGGAATATCAGGACAGGATTGTATTCCTAATAGCCCAACAGCACCTTATTTCAATGTGACTTCTCAGCCTATGGCTGTCTAACTACATCTTGGCTGAAGGCCTTAGCCTGTCACAGTAAGAGGAGGCCATTCCACAGACAGTGATCTTTGATTCTTTCCTTTACACCTCTATAACTAGCTAAGTGATAAGAATACACCTAAATTCTTAAAGTATAGGCCTTTGCATATCTGTATCCTAACACAGGACATGCCTAGTCCACACTCTGAAAATTACTCTCTTCCTTGAAGCAGATTTTAAGCGCAGATTCCAAAGTTCCGCTGAACATGGTCTGTCCTTGTCTAGGCCGGCAGGTGAACTAAATTCAATGTTACCTCAGCTGCATCTGTTGCAGGCACAGGGGGTGCTGGAGGCAAGCAACAGTGGTTAGTTGCCCAGAGTGCGTAGCGCCAATAAACACACCAGGGTGGAGAAGGAAGCAAAGTTTATTTGAGATCTCAAAACGGTGCTGGGAGACTTAGCATGCCTCAGATCCAGCACCCCTAGACAAGCGGCTTCCTCCTTTTATATCCCAGTTGCTTTCTGAGAACTTTTTCTTGGTGTCTAGCTGATCTCTCACTCCCCCATCCTTTCCCATCCAGCTGCAGTATCTTTTCTCACTCAATCTTTTGTCTTCCCCCTTCCTCCCCCCTTTCCGCTGCTGAGACATGTATACTGTATCTAAAAGCGACCTTGAAACTTGCTTCAATTTAGCTCCAGTGTGTTACAGCAGGGAACTGACTATTACAATCAGAAAACTAACAGCTGACATTACATTTTTGCAGCTATTAGTACATTAGGTTACACTAGGTTACACAAAGTGTTTAACATGGAGGAACATTGGTTCATTGAAGCCTACAACAGGACGGCTTCATTGACACTTGTGGTCTACCACCCTCCCGAGTTACCTAGGGTTATGCCTAGTGACACCAACACATCCATGGCTAGTGCCTGTTGTCAGTGACAGGCAGTTTTCGTGGTATGGACACTAGAAACTACAGTTGTCTAGGGGGAAGCCTCCTTTCCACCAGCCCCTCAGAGATTTCCAAAGGAGAGTTAGATTGTCGGGAGTTAGGTGCCAAGCTCTCACTGAGTTTGCAACCTATCTGCCATTTGTGCCTTTGGACATGTCTCCCAAAGGACCCACTGAAATCCACAGGGTGATGGATCAGCCCTAAGACCCAGATTCAGACTTTCTGCAGTTCACATCTCTGTAGATTCAAAAAGACAGCACAGCATCAGTTCACAGTGGGTGCACATTCAGAAGGTTCTCTGTGCAAACCCAAGGGCTAGAAATACATTGTAAAAAATAGCAGAAGCTTAGGTTGCAGAAACTGAGTAATGCCCCACTAACCAGGGGAAGCAAGTGGATTTGCCAGGCTGTAAGAGTTAATGTCCCAGATGCCATGGTGATGAACACTGCATAGACAGACACCTACATTGGGCTGTTGGGGTCTGGAACATGCATTCATGGATGGCGCTAAATACAATAAAGATGATGCACATTGATCATTTCACTTGAGCTTTTTGGTTTCCTTTCAGGCCCGCTGGAGAATATAAAACACACTTTCCTTTTATTCTGCTCCCTCAAGCTCTTCAAGAATTATTTAGGTTAATATGTTAATTTGTTCCAAATTAATGTTTTCCTCAATCTTAAGTCATTTGCCGAGTGCTCCATTCATACCAGCCAGATAATAAATGGCTCTGTAGGATTGTGACAGAAGCCCTAGTTATTAAAGAACAATTGCTGAAATGTGCAATATGAATCTTATCCAAAGCCCATTGAAGTCAAAGGAAGTTTTTCCATTGACTTCAAAGGGCTTTAGATCAGGTACTATAATACCTATCACTTTTCATCAGTAGATCTCCAAACACTTTACCAAGGAGGCCAGTGTCATTATTCCCATTTTATAGATGGGGAAACTGAGGCACAGAAAGCTGAAAGTCATGGGCAGAGCTGAGAATAAATCCCAGGTCTCCAGAGTACTGATCCAGCACAATCGATGGATGTACCATGTGTTCCATAACTTACACATGTATGCAACACTGGCAGTACAGTTACACTTTGTTTTCCTACATGGACAGAAACAAGCATAAAGGAGAATTCAGAGAGTATCTCGATGGCTTTGTCAAGCAAGAGAACTCAGTGGTAGGAAGAGAATGATCAAACAGCCAGGAATGGAAAGCGACAAGGAGAAAGCAATCATAATGCTATGTGTCCTATTCGTTTCCAAGATTTTTCATCTCTTGGATTTTCTCATTTGATGCCTCCCCACCTGTACTTGCAACACATTTTGAAATTCTCCAAATAATAGATTCTCAAGATAATGCACCATCTAAAAGTAATACTAAGGAATACATGAGAAGAAGCATTCATTCAACGTCCCATCCCATTTGTAGCTAACAGCAGGCATTATCTCAAAATTATATTGAGCTTTCACTTTGTATTCTAGCTGAGAGAGAAATTGCTCAATTTCAGCTAAGTAGAGGGTAATGGTCACAAGTGTTTTCCCAAGCACAAGGTGGGTGACGTAATATCTTTTATTGGACCATCTTCTGTGTTCCCAAGCACAGCCAGCTGTGCTGTAGTTCTTTATATGCTATAGAGAGATCTGGCAGCTACAGGGTGGTGAGAAAAGCTGAAGCTTTTTATCTGTTTTCTCCCTGTATTCCTCAAATCTCTACCAAATCATTGTATTGGACGAAAGTAATTGAATATTCCAGTACAGGGAAGATCCCACCTTATTAGACAACATTCTGACATAGCACACAGCCCCAGGGAAACCCCAAGGGTACTGGAGTGTGCTTCCTCCGATGAAGTCCATTATAACTTGCCTCAGCTCACCAACAAGGCCCCGTACTCTGGTTACATTTAAGTCCTTCATAAAGGGCCCACTTCAGCCCACTGCTAACCATAAATCTAATTGATCTGAAGGGGAAAATAACCCTATTTGCTATTTGTCTTCTTCTATTCACTGTTTGTCTATCCTTAGACTTGTGAGCTCCCCAGGGAAGGGACTGTGACGTTGCACTCCGTATGATTTTATGAAAATAGGCTCATGAGTGCGAATATAATGCAACTGGAATATGCTTCATGTCAGGTATCATTACAAAGCATATAATCTATGGAGTGTGGTCATCCTATTTGTGTAAATGAATCATTCTTGTATCTCAAACTAGAAATATGAAACATAACTCTGAGTCCTATTGTAATTAGGCAAAGCGTGGGCCATTAATGGTGGTTTGGAATCTTAATGGCTTCCATCAACTAGGAAAATTTGTTGTAAATGGTTCTGTTTATTTTCAAGCCTTCCTGTGAGGCAGGCCAGGAAGAATGTGGGGGTCTCACAAGATATGTGACCATGACATCTAGTACTGGAATCCCTCTAAAACCTGGGGCTTTTCCATTTAGAAGGAGGGATGAGGACCCAGAGAAACAAAAGATTCCCGCCTTGTGCGAAAGCTATATAAGGGGGTGCAACAAAACAAAGGAGGTCCCCTAGTTACCACTTGATCTGAAGCTAACAAGAACTGTATCAGGGAAAGGATTGGACCCTGACTAGGAAGGAGCCTAATCTGTGAAAGATGCTTATTGGAACATCTCTGAGGGTGAGATTTTTATCTGTAATCAGTTTCTTAATGTATTAGGCTTAGACTTGTGTGTTTTGTTTTATTTTGCCTGGTAACTTACTTTGTTCTGTCTGCTATTACTTGAAACCACTTAAATCCTACTTTTTATACTTAATGAAATCACTTTTGATTATTAATTAACCCAGAGTAAGTAATTAATACCTTGGGGAGCAAACAGCTGTGCATCTCCCTCTATCGGTGTTATAGAAGGTGAACAATTTTTGAGTTTATCCTGTATAAGCTTTATACAGAGTAAAACGGATTCATTTGGGGTTTGGATCACATTGTTAGATGGGTGTCTGGGTGCTCGAGACAGAAGCATTTCTTCAGCTGTTTTCAGTTAAGTCTGCAGCTTTGGGGCACATGGTTCAGACCCAGGGTCTGTGTTGGAGTAGACTAGTGTGTCTGGCTCAACAAGGCAGGGTACTGGAGGCTCAAACTGGCAGAGAAAACGGGCTCAGACGTAGTCTCAGCACATCAGGTGACAGTCCCAAGGGGGTCTCTGTGACCCAACCCATCACAGACACCATCCCTTCTTAAGTGTCTGGAAAGTGCCTAGTATATTATGGAGTCAACCATAAGCAAATACATTCCATATAACAACAAAGTGCTTTTTCTTTGTTAAAAGCCGACAAATGGTCTCTAAAGAGATTGTGTGAGACGTTTCAATGTGCCAGAGGGGGCCCTGCACAAGGCCAATATACCAAGTAAGTGGTAATGATATATACCAACCCATAATACCAAAACTTTTCATTTGTTTCTTTTAAGGTGAAAGAAACTGCATGTTGCTATCAGTGCATGTAATTTAAATAGCCTTTTTATAGTTTTTTAACCTCACAGAACAGAATTTATGATGAGAGAATTAAGATTATCACCCTTATGTAAATTTTGTATGTATTTTCATAGGGGGAAAGCAATAGGTTTCTACAGAAACTTTACAATGTTCCATAGGAATTATTATAGAAAAAATGATAGGACGAGAACCTCAGCTATGCCTTAGGAGCACACAGCACAAGAGAATAAGGGCAAGCCAAAGAGGCCTTCATGTTGCCTCTGATCTTGCTCTGTACTGGGCTGATCCCCCAGAAAATTTTAAAACAGCCTAAAGGACACTGTAAATTATACTGACTGACTCAGCTCCAGGGAACAGCAGAGTGTAGGGAAGCTTATCACCAGCATTCTCTGTGTCGCTATGTATATAAATAGTTACCAGCCAAAGTGCCAGTAGATGGTGGTCAAGAATACCTAGTGTTGTTCCTGGGTTTCACTAGCTCAATAAAAAGTGTTGCTGGGCACTGCAAATGTCTGCCTTTCCACAGCTCTTTATATCCATTCTGACCAGCTCCAGCCGTGCCCCTTTCCCTGGCCATGGTCCCAGGGATCTGTCACTATACAACTAGACAGATTCTTCTTTGATCACTGAAAAGGCTTTTGAGTTGCACTGCCCTGGATCTGGGCCCATCGGCCTCAGTATCCAAATCATGTATTACGGCACCAATTTCCTTCCCCAAACTGTGCACAGCTATCTCAGTCCCCTCTGAATTCTGGATAAATCTCATTCTGACAGCAAGGCTCTGAGTGCTGGGACTAATTCACTCTTCCATGGCTTTTCTCTGGCCTTCTCTGGGTTGAGTTATCCCTCCAATAATAACAGAAGACTCTTATCTCACTAATAAATCAATTCGAACTCTGTAGTTTGAACTGGACTTACAGGAGGCTCTTTTCAAGTGTGGCCCCTCAGTCATGCAGTTCAGAGTATGAAAACCATCACCTGGCTGGAGGTGACTCAGGGAGAGAGTTTCCCTTTCAGGATATTTTTTCAGGATTAAGCACTAGAGGTATTGCTACGTTTCCTGGGGAAAGCACAGGGGAGACAGGCTCCTTGTTGTCATTCCAGTGCCGATCCCTACCCCGGACCGGAGCGGCAATTACAGGGAAGGGCTAAGCAGCAGTTTTGCAGAGAAGGACCTGGAGATTACAATGGATGAGATATTAGTCAGTAGTCTATCCTTATTGCTAAGAAGGCTAACGGCATACTGGGCTGCATTAGTAGGAGCATTGCCAGCAGATATAGGGAAGTGATTATTCCCCTCTATTTGGCACTGGTGAGGCCACATCTGTAGTATTGAATCCAGTTTGAGGCCCCCCACCACAGAAAGGATATGGATAAGCTGGAGACACTCCAGTGGAGGGCAACAAAAATGATCAGGGGGCTGGGGCACATGACTTAGGGGTAGAGGCTGAGGAAACTGGGGTTAGAGAGTGCAGAAGAGAAGAGTGAGGGGGGATTTGATAGCAGCCTTCAATTACCTGAGGGGGTGTTCCAAAGAAGATGGAGCTCAGCTGTTCTCAGTGGTGGCAGATGACAGAGGAGCAATGGTCTCAAGTTGCAGTGGGAGAGGTCTAGATTGGATGTTAGGAAAAACTATTTCACTGGGAGGGTGGTGAAGCACTGGAATGGGTTACCTACGGAGGTGGTGGAATTGCCATCCTTAGAGGTTTTTAAGGCCTGGTTTGACAAAGCCCTGGCTGGGTTGATTTAGTTGGTGTTTGTCCTGCTTTGAGCAGGGGGTTGGACTAGATGACCTCCTGAGGTCCCTTCCAACCCTAATCTATGTTTCTATGCCACTGGGATGGAGCTTGCTCAATTGCTCTGTGAGGATGGCTCATGTGTAGTCTGGTTGGAACTAGGAAGATCCATGCTGCCAAAATCTCTGAAGTTTCTACTGAGCATATGTAAAGTGCCATTTTTTTTTCAAAGGCTTTTAAAATGGTCAGATTAGGACATAATTTCACAGGGATGCCAAAAGGTACATCCCTCACACAAAGACAACCCACCTGCCAAATTTCATGTGCCTTCTCAGAAAACCTGAGGACACTACAATTTTGCAAAGAAAAGATTGACAGCATTTTTTAACACGAGCAAAACATTTATTTTTTTTCCGCTAGCCTCATTCTCAGAAACAGCTGAACCATTCTGGCTGAAAGTTTCCAGGAAAAAAAAAAAAAGTCATCTTGTGACAGTTACCTGTCATGCAGAACTTCAGCCCAATTGCTTAAAATTTGGTAAAGTTACAAGCTACTGAAAACAGGATCTTATAATGGGAGTGTCAGGCAATCTTAACAAGCTCCTTCTACCAGCCCTGCTTCTAATTGGGTTAACAGTCATGCTAGCGAGTGTGACTGCAGATTCTAGGAAATTCAATTCAATGTGGGATTTTTTCCCCTCCAAACTTAACAACTGGTGTGATTCAACACAATCCCCTGACAGTGAATTCAATACAATCCCCTGACAGTGAATTCCACAGGTTAGCTACATACTATTAATGAGTTCCCTCCCTCCCTTCATTTTAAATCTGTTGTCCTTCCATTATATTATGTGGTTGCTCAGAAAAGGTCTGCTATATGCATTTCACTGTCACTTTAGGATCTAGTTGTATCTTCTTTTCTACCCAAAACTTCACAAATCATACAGGGCTCAACGCTGAAGGCCTCATGCACAAAAAGCCTTCAATCTTATGGAAATGGTCTTGCAGAATTCAAAAAGGATTTGGGCAGGTATTTCCAAAAGCAGCTAAGGGCGTGCCCCATTCTCATTCATCTCTAATGGCTAGCACAACTGAGCTCTGGGCCTAGATCACCAAAGACATTTAGGTTCCTAACTTTGTGGTTCGTGCCCTAACTCTAAGCATTGCTACAGTACACATAATAATATTGCTCTTTACTGGCTTTTTAGGAGGACTTCTCAGCACCGCACTTCTGCAAAATGTATAAAGTTGCCTTGGTGTGGGTCCAATTTACTCCACTGCACTCACTAGCAGCTGGAGCAGTGACTGATTTTAATAAGAATGAAGTACATAGGTGCTTTTGAAAATCCCAGTAGGTGCCTATATACATCTTAAAGGACTTAAATATTTTTTAACCCTAAGGAAAATCTAGCACAGAGTAGGGAATGAACCCAGGTCCCCCAAGCTGCTATTCTAACTACTGGAGCAACCTTTTTCCTGAGGCCAAACTAAATCTACCAACCAACCTGTGTTAGAATAGGCACTGGGGCACCAGAGAAACCGAGACAACAGCTGAGTCCAATTTTGTAATGGCTCCTGTTGGACCTTATTGGGGCATAGTAATTGGTTGATTTAGTTCACTTCTGGGCTGTGCTTCCAAGAATAAAAGTCTGACTGTTGCAACTTCATGGGGGAGAAGGGCAGATTGTGTGGGAGGTGTGATGGGAAGTGGTCTCCTAAGAGTATTTTTTTGGAGGTATTTTACTTAATCTGATATGTTTATTTAGAGTGGAATTCCTCAGAGGCCTTTTTCCCTATGCAGAAATTTGGTTTAGGAAGTCTTTCTCTCTTTCTGATACTTGAGGAGCTTATTTATGGTGGAACAAACTTTGGTTAATTTCTCAGGTACCTTCTGTTTTTGTGTGACTTGTGGCACATTTTTGGTTGAATGATTGTAAATATTCTAGTCCATAATAGTTTATGCCTTTAATGCTGTGTGATTTACCTACCACCAGCCTGAACACCTCCAAGTTTGGATTTTGTTGAATCCACACTGGGATTTAGATACTATTGTAGCAAATAGTCCCTGGGTGTGTTTCCTACCCAATAAATAATGCACTATGGTAATAGCAAGAAATTAATATCTCTCAGCTCTGGGACATTCAAGATCCCAAGCTGGATTTGACTGTTGAGGCTTTAGCCTGTGGGTCTGTCAGATCTCTTAGTTAAATGACCTCAGAGCTGTACAAACAAAACTCAGGTGATATCCAAAGGGCAACAGCTAGAATAGAGACAAAGACCAAAAATTCCAGAGCTAACTAGTGGTTTTGGTTGCATCCATACTTGCATGAATCTTATATAAAGTATGATGGCTCTGTTCTTATTTATAGCTCATGCATTAGTAGTGTTTTTTATTTTGTAGCTAGAGGCATAGGATAATTCCCTACCAAATGACCATAGTGTTAAATTAGGTAAGTGCTAATAGGTGATATATTTACCCTGCTTTGTACACTGTGCAGGTGTGAATACACACATGCAAAATGACCGATGGTCCAAGCTGACTTATTCCCTGTACTTTGCTTTTATTCTTGACTTCTTATTACCTGTATTGTCATAGTAGCTAAGGGCTGGTATGAAGGCCCTGTTATGCTAAGCATTGTGAGAGTTCCTGCCAAAAAGAGATTACAAGATTAGTATACGATGAGATGGGTATATAAACAGGTTATAGGGAAAATTATACATGCTCCCCTTCTGTGACTTCAGCTTAATCCTTGCCTGAAGCACAAGCCAAAGTTCACCCTTACCAAGAAGAACTAGTCAGATCCAGGAGACATGTATTTAAACCCTTATCATGTAGAGATCACTAAGCCACTGCAGAAATGCAGACCCATTGAAGGTGAAAGGCTACAATTGTTTCCCAGTGCACAGTATCTGGGAACAAAGGCTTAGCACAGGAAGTGAGGGGTGTGTTGTCCAGTTGAGAGTGCAAGAGTAATTAGGCAGCAGAATGTAATTACCCAAGCTGGAATTTGGAAAGGAAATGAGACTGAACATCTCTATTTCTTGGAAATGTGCCAAGGCACAAGTTGATTAAAGTGGTGATGGCTCTGGTTTAATGTTGTATCTTAGAGATGGAACCTCCAGGACAGCTGGGAGGTAGATTTACAGGTGACCCAGAGGGAAGTTAGGCATCCAGGCCTAAGTCCTCAAAGGGATTCAGCTGCCTAACTCCATTGAAATCAATGGGAGTTAAGTCCCTATTGAATTACCTGGGCGGTCTCTATCTAGCAGCTGACCAGGACTGACCCTTGCTTAACTTATTAGTTTTGATAAGATCAGAGCCTGAGTATTATGATCTGCATTTTTGTCAACCTCTGGAAAATCTGGCTCCTCACCAATTCCAATGACAAATTTCTTTCTGCATCGTTCTACTTATAGACTGTAATTATTATTAGTGTGAGGACTGCGCAAAGAAAATTGTTGATACCGGCATGCTGCTCTCCTTAAAATAGACACAAAATCACTGTCACTGGTGTTTCTTTTGTTTGCATAGCAGCTCTGCTGACTTAATATTCTCTCTGTGGTGGCAGTCGTCATGTGGTATGTGAGAGAGGGAGATTTCAGTTTAAATGGGGTATGTATAAATTGGCATAAACATCTGCTGTGGCTCTTACAGCTCGAGGAGAAATACTGGAGACAATAGAACACAGTGGGCTTGCCAGGTGGGCTGTTGAGGCTGAATCCTGCTCTCTGATGTATGGAGACATATTAAGATTGCAGCAGCTGCTTTTTGCACATTCAGTAATGATGGTAAAACAATTCCATTAAAAAATAGCACTTCCAAATCCATTTTGACCTGGAACCATATTTTTTTAGGTTAAAAAAAGCCCTGTGTTATCCTATATTTGTATTGCAGTAGGGTTGCATCTTAAAAGGTACTTGGGTCCCTAAAGACGGAGTTAGGCACTTACTAGGAGTCTCTGAAATGCCTAATTTGATACTAAAGAGCTCTTTAATCCAACGGAGAAAGGCATAACCAGAGCCAGTGGCTGGAAGTTACAACTAGACAAATTCAAATTAAAAACAAGGAACAATTTAAAAAAAAAAATGAGGCTGATTCGTCACTGGAACAAGCCACCAAGGAGATGGTGGATTCTTCATCTCTTGGAGTCTTCGGATCAAGACTGGATGCCTTTGGGGAACAGTACTTTAGTCGAGGACAAGTTCTTGGGGTTTTAGTGTGTGAAATTCAGTGGCATGGAAGTGGTCAGAGGAGATGATTTAATGGTCCTGCCTTAAAATATCTGAATCATACATTTAAAAAAAATATGAATTTTCCCCTCTTTTGTACAACCTGACTAAACATATATATCACTGTTTACTTTTATATGCAAAACATTTTTATTGGCTCCTAATGTTTTCAAGTAAAAAAAAACGGGAGGGGGGTCTCTATATTTAGAAGGAAGCAGATAGTTAAGTTATATTTTACAGTATGAAATGCCTATTCAGATGTGTAAAACAATGTAGAGAATGAAGCACCTGGATTTCTCTCAGCCCCTCATTGAATTTGCCTGAGTGAGGTGTGCATGACAAGGGCACTAGTAACTACAGTGCATCCAAAGAACAAACTGTCCAAGCCCAAATCCTCAGATGGCATAGGTCACCGTACCTCTGTTAAGGTCAATACAGCTATACTGATTTACACGAGTGGAGACTGCAAGAGAAGAAGGATGGTGCAGTGATTAGGGTGAATTCAATTCTATGGGCTGCTGCAAACTTCCTGTGTCACCTTGGGTGAGTGAGCTGGGCCTAGCTCCTCAGGAGAGGTCTAACTCCTGTATCGTTGAGGATTGGTGCCTCAGTTCCTCATCTATTAACTGTAGATAACAGCACTTCCCTACATCACAGGGGCGTTGTGAGGCTCAGAGGTGGCAGAAGCTTGCTTTGAATGTGGGAGGCTCAGAAGGGGAGAGAGAATCCCACCCAGGGCTGGTGCTTCCATTAGGCGACCTTAGGCAGTCATCTAGGGCACCAGGATTCAGGGGGCGGCATTTTGTGCGCTGCGCACGGGAGCTTCCGGTTCCGCTCCTGTCGCACCGCTGAAGAAAGACCTTCTGCCAACGTGCTGCAGAAAACAGCAGCAGGCAATTGAGCAGCTCAATGACTGCCCCTGTCGCCTGCGGCATTTCGGTGGAGGATCCTTCTTCGGCCACACGATGGGAGTGGAACCGGAAGCTCCTGCGCGCCTTGTGGGGAGTGCACAAAATGCAGCCCCCTGAATTCTTCCTAGGGCACCAAAAACTCTGGTGCCGCTCCTGATCCCACCTGCTTCTGGGCCCTACGCTGGCCCCTTTGAGTCCCACTCTTGCCTCTGCCCTCCCACGTGTGTGCACATTATTCAGGCAACAACACATGGGGAAGAAACAAATGAGCCCCCCACAATATTTCCAATGTTGGGGTGCTAGCCTTTCCCACCACACCTCCCACCCTCCCCTGATTCCACTGCCCCAGTGTGGATAAACACATTAAACATGATGAGGTGTTTACTCTGTAGTAATGAGGGCTATATCAGTACCTTAAAGATATATCTAGATAGTTGAAACTCTGGCCATAAATTAAGTCCTCCCAGAGTACTGTAGTAAGTGAACTTGGTGATTGCTAATTTATGCCTAGAAGAATACTTCGTTGTTAATAATGACACATTTTACCTCAGGAATCCATCTAGCAACTTCCCATATTCATAAACCTGTAGTTTTGCATGGTCAACTTGCATTTGATTTAAGGGTGGTGGAGGTGGAAGCATATCACTCAATCAAGTCTTCCTAGTTACGCCAATCTTTATTAAGTCCCTTCCCACTTGAAACGTACCACATGACCTTCCCCCCACAGAAATCTTTCAAATGTTGCCATGGTTAATTTTTTTTTTTATAGACTCATAGACTCTAAGACTGGAAGGGACCTCGAGAAGTCATCGAGTCCAGTCCCCTGCCCTCATGGCAGGACCAAATACAGTCTAGACCATCCCTAAAAGACATTTATCTAACCTACTCTTAAATATCTCCAGAGATGGAGATTCCACAACTTCCCTAGGCAATCTATTCTATTATATGCGCGGTAATCATCTAAATCAGATCAGAGTCCTGTTAACATGTTTCCTCCTTTATACAGGTTGTACAAAAGATCTCTGACAACTGCTGTATAAATGGCAGCAGAAAAGGGTTATATGTAGAGAGCCGGTGAAGAAATATCCAACAAAATCTTTTTTTCAGTGGAAAATATCTTCATGGAAAACTTGCATGTTTTGTGTGAAAAAATTTTTTTTATGAACAAGGGGAGGGAGAAATATTTGTCAACATTTCTGAGGGAAAAACAATAATTTCCAGACCATCTCTAGTCATAAATTCACAGGGCTTGATTCTCCACTGCTTTGCTTGCTGTGCTGCCACTGAGAGCTGTGTAAAACATTGCAGTTGAGATTTGGCAGTGTTTTGCACTTAATTTGCATAGGCATCAACGACAATGCAAGGAGAATCAAACCCACTGGTTTAGATTCTTGTCCTAGAACTTGGGAGATCTCATTTAGGGAGGTGAATTGCAGTTCCTTTGTTCAGCCCCCATTAATCTACCACAGGTGGTTCAGTAAATACGCTGCAGAACATTAAGCTATTGTGTAATAGTCTGATGCTTTCAAGAGTCAGAGCAAAATGAATATGGCCATCGAACAGCTCTTCACACTGTGAAAATAGCCCAGTAGCCACTGTCAAAGAGCTACTCCGTACATTACTCATCTTAAGAGTGATGGAGCTCAATTAAAGATAAAATGCTCAACATATCCCTGTTCCCTTTCACACACTCTGTCATCAGTACATTCTCCAACATCCATCTGCCTGATTAAAAAAAAAAATCTGAACCTCCTGCTTCTGACTACACATTAAAATGCTCTGTTGTCTGGTTTTAGGCAATTTCAAGGGGAGAAAATCATTGCTGAATAGGGATGTGATGCTAAAAAGCAGTGTTTAATTACATGGCTTGATATACTGCATTTTAGGTTTGATCTTTTTTTTTTTTAGCAAATTACAGTGCAACATTTATAGGTGAAATAACATCTCAGATTTTAACAAACACATTAAGCTTCAAGGGAAACTAATTGGTTTTCTCATTAAAATCTTTCTTGCTACACACACGCACGCACGCACACACACACACCTCTACAAACTGTGCCAGAACTATGCAGAGCTTGAAATCTTAAGGCCTTGAAATGGAGAAAAATGTTTGTCTGAAATGAGATTAAGCATTTAATGACTAAAAGGTTTGTTTGTATTTACCATATGGTACAGCTGTTTACAATGGCCATGTTCCATTAAAGAGTTCAATGGTATGCAGATCAAATATCTAGGATTTTTGTCACCATTTTGTCTTTGTGACATCTTAAGATACCTCCCAAAATATGCCATAGATGCCTCTATTTTGAAGCAGTGACAACTCACAGTTCCTGAGTGTAAGTGTGCATGCAGTATTGTGTGCTTAGGAAATTCTAGTGATGGAGTAAAACACTACTCCTCAGCATAATATGATTCCATGGGTTGGCATCATTTCTGTAGAATGCTCACATTTGCATAAGCTGTAACTTTCACTTTTCTGTTCATTTTGTTACCTAATCCTACCCCCGAAACAATTTGCATCTTGTGTCTCACTGTTGTATCCTGTCTGCCCTGCAAATTGTGAGCTCTCAGGGCAGGGACTATCTTCTTCATTACTTCATGTAGAAGCTACAGTGTGAAAGATGCGCAGTAAGCAGTACATATGTACACTAATTGCATATATACATACACATACCGGTATATATAAAACAGAGGGCTCAGATAGAAACACCTATAGTTCAGGTTCACCAACATTTTCCATTCTGAATTGCTTATAACTTCGCTGAGTTTGGGAAATTTGTCAAAAGACAACAGGCACATCCCTGGCACCAAGATGACTCCCCTAATACATTTCAAGCCCTGGCTCCAAAGCATGGAGGTGCTAGAGTCTTTCAGCGGAACAGCTGTAAGAATTGAATACGGGTAAATATAATTTTTCCCCCTAAGCTCGTACTTGGAAATGGCTAAACTGTTTTAGCTGTTATCATAACCTTAGTCCCAGATTTGGACCTTAGCGTCCAAAATATGGGGGTTAGCATGAAAACCTCCAAGCTTAGTTACCAGCTTGGACCTGGTACTTGCTGCCACCACCCAAAAAATTAGAGTGTTTTGGGGCACTCTGGTCCCCCTAAAAAACCTTCCCGGGGACCCCAAGACCCAAATCCCTTGAGTCTCACAACAAAGGGAAATAATCCTTTTTCCCTTCCCCCCTCCAGGTGCTCGTGGAGAGATACACAGACACAAGCTCTGTGAATCCAAACAGAGTGACTCCCCCTCTCCGTTCCCAGTCCTGGAAACAAAAAACACTTTCCTCTTTACCCAGAGGAAATGCAAAATCAGGCTAGCAAATCCAACACACACAGATCTCCCCTGATTTCTTCCTCCCACCAATTCCCTGGTGAGTACAGACTCAATTTCCCTGAAGTAAAGAAAAACTCCAACAGGTCTTAAAAGAAAGCTTTATATAAAAAGAAAGAAAAATACATACAACTGGTCTCTCTGTATTAAGGTGACACAATACAGGGTCAATTGCTTAAAAGAATATTGAATAAACAGCCTTATTCAAAAAGAATACAAATCAAAGCACTCCAGCACTTATATTCATGCAAATACCAAAGAAAAGAAACCATATAACTTACTATCTGATCTCTTTGTCCTTACACTTAGAAACAGAAGATTAGAAAACAGAACTACTTCTCCAAAGCTCAGAGAAAGCAGGCAGACAGAAAACCAAGACCTCAGACACAAAATTCCCTCCACCCAAAGTTGAAAAAATCTGGTTTCCTGATTGGTCCTCTGGTCAAGTGCTTCAGGTGAAAGAGACATTAACCCTTAGCTATCTGTTTATGACACGCCCCCCAAATTGCAGACAGTGGGGAAGCTCACTGGCGGTGATTTCCTTCTAGAACTTTAAAATAAACAGATTACTACAACACATGCACCTTTACATATACTACTAAGTATATAACTAACAGACTTTTACATTTTAAGAACACTTTTTAACTACTGGATTCTGGGAAACTCTCACGGGAGAGTGCATCAGCAACTTTGTTAGAAGCTCCTGTGATGTGTTGAATTTCAAAATCAAAATCTTGGAGAGCTAAACTCCAACGAAGAAGTTTCTTGTTGTTCCCCTTGGCAGTATGAAGCCACTTTAGTGCAGCATGGTCAGTTTGTAGTTGGAACCGCCGTCCCCAGACATATGGGCGTAGCTTTTCCAGGGCGTACACAATGGCATAGCATTCCTTTTCACTGACTGACCAGTGACTTTCCCTCTCAGACAGTTTTTTGCTGAGAAACACGACAGGATGGAAGTTGTGATCTGTTGCTTCCTGCATGAGCACTGCTCATATACCACGCTCAGATTCATCTGTGGTTACTAGGAATGGTTTGTCAAAATCCGGGGCCCTGAGCACAGGGTCAGACATGAGCGTTGCCTTAAGTTGGGTAAAGGCCTTTTGACACTCATCAGTCCACTTAACTGCATTTGGCTGGGTCTTTTTGGTCAGGTCGGTCAATGGGGCAGCGATTTGGCTGTAGTGTGGTACAAATCGCCTGTAGTATCCGGCCAATCCTAAGAAGGATTGGACCTGCTTCTTTGACCTTGGGACAGGCCACTTTTGGATAGCATCCACCTTGGCCTGTAGGGGGTTTATGGTTCCTCGACCCACCTGGTGCCCCAGGTAAGTCACTCTGTTTTGGCCTATTTGACACTTTTTGGCCTTAACAGTTAGTCCTGCCTGCCTGATGCGCTCAAAGACCTTTTCCAGGTGTAGTAGGTGTGCGGGCCAGGAGTCTGAAAATATGGCCACATCATCGAGGTAGGCAACTGCAAATTCTCCCAGTCCAGCTAGTAGACCATCTACCAGCCTCTGGAAGGTGGCGGGTGCATTTCGAAGGCCGAAAGGAAGGACATTGAATTCATACACCCCCGCATGGGTGACGAATGCTGACCTCTCCTTGGCAGGTTCATCTAGCGGTACTTGCCAGTACCCCTTGGTTAAGTCTATTGTAGAGATGAACTGGGCACGTCCCAACTTTTCCAATAGCTCATCGGTGCGTGGCATTGGATAGTTGTCCGGAGGAGTTACCGCATTTAGCTTACGGTAGTCCACGCAAAAGCGTATTTCCCCATCTGGTTTGGGTACCAGAACCACTGGAGATGCCCATGCACTGGTAGATGAGCGGATTATACCCATCTGTAGCATGTTCTGGATCTCCCGTTCTATAGCAGCTTGGGCATGAGGAGACACCCGGTAGGGTGGGGTTCTGATTGGGTGAGCATTACCTGTATCAATGGAGTGTTATGCCCGTTCAGTCCGTCCTGGGGTGGCTGAGAACAATGGGGCGAAGCTAGTGCACAGCTCCTTGATTTGTCGCCGCTGCAGACGTTCCAGGGTGGTTGAGAGGTTCACCTCTTCCACGCCACCGTCTTTTTTCCCGTCGTAGTAGACACCGTCAGGCCACTCAGCCTCATCTCCCTGGACTGTAAACTGACAAACCTGTAAGTCTCTGGAATAGAAAGGCTTGAGAGAATTAACATGGTACACTTTAGGCTTTAGTGAGGAATTGGGAAATGCTATGAAGTAGTTTACAGTTCCCAGGCGCTCTTGGACCGTGAATGGCCCTTCCCATGATGCTTCCATCTTATGGGCCTGTTGCGCCTTCAAGATCATAACTTGGTCTCCTACCTTGAAGGAACGTTCTCTGGCATGTCTGTCATACCAGGCCTTTTGCTCTTCTTGAGCATCCTTTAGGTTCTCTCTAGCAAGGGCTAAAGAGTGTCGGAGGGTGCTTTGTAGGTTGCTTACAAAGTCCAGAATGTTAGTTCCTGGAGAAGGCGTAAACCCCTCCCATTGCTGCTTCACCAACTGTAATGGCCCCTTAACCTCGTGACCATACACAAGTTCAAATGGTGAAAACCCTAAACTGGGATGTGGTACAGCCCTGTAGGCAAACAGCAACTGCTGCAACACTAGGTCCCAATTATTGGAGAATTCGTTGATGAATTTTCGTATCATGGCCCCCAAAGTTCCATTGAACCTTTCCACCAGGCCATTGGTTTGATGGTGGTACGGGGTGGCAACCAAGTGATTCACCCCATGAGTTTCCCACAGTTTTTCCATGGTCCCTGCCAGGAAATTAGACCCTGAATCTGTAAGGATGTCGGAGGGCCAACCTACCCTGGCAAAAATGTCTGTTAGGGCCAGGCACACAGTGTTAGCCCTGGTGTTGCCTAGAGCTACTGCTTCTGGCCATCGGGTAGCAAAGTCCACTAAAGTCAGTACGTACTGCTTTCCTCTGGGCATCTTTTTTGGGAAAGGGCCCAGAATATCCACAGCTACTCGCTGAAATGGGACCTCAATTATGGGGAGTGGCTGGAGAGGGGCCTTGACCTGGTCTTGAGGCTTTCCCACTCTTTGGCATACCTCACAAGACCGGACATACTTGGCAACATCCTTGCCCATCCCCTCCCAGTGGAAGGACTTCCCCAACCGGTCCTTGGTTCTGTTCACCCCAGCATGGCCACTGGGATGATCATGGGCTAAGCTTAAGAGCTTCCCCCGGTACTTAGTTGGAACCACCAACTGTTTTTGCGGCTGCCATTCTTCCCGGTGTCCACCAGAAAGAATTTCCTTGTATAAAAGTCCTTGGTCTATAACAAACCAGGATCGATTAGAAGAGATGAGAGGCGGTGGGGTGCTCCGTGCCGCCGCCCAAGCTTTCTGAAGGCTGTCATCCGCTTCCTGCTCAGCCTGGAACTGTTCCCTTGAGGCTGGGGTCACCAGTTCTTCCTCAGACTGTGGACTTGGGCTTGGTCCCTCTGGAAGCGATGTAGGTGATGGGGTTGTTTTCGTTGCTGGTGAACCGCTCTCCGCTGGTGCACCTGAGGGTATTTCAGGCTCTGGCTGAGCCTTTTGGGTATGGCTGTCTGTTGCTTCTGCCAGTTCTGGCTCGCTGGTGCCCTCTGGCGTTGAGTTTGAAGATGTGGTTGCACTTGCTGGTGCTGGTTGCTGTTCCTGTTCCGGGCCTGGGACTGGAGATGCTGTGGCCTTTTCAGTGGTAGGCATGGAATCCGGGTCCACTACCTCTGTCTGGGTCTCTGGTAACACAGACGGGGCCTCTGTGGACGGCTCAGGAACAGGAATGGGTCTGGAAGCTTGCCTGGTTTGGCTACGTGTAACCATTCCCACTCTCTTGGCCCGCCTCACCTGGTTGGCCAAGTCTTCCCCCAGTAGCATGGGGATAGGATAATTGTCATAGACTGCAAAAGTCCACATTCCTGACCAGCCTTTGTACTGGACAGGCAGTTGAGCTGTAGGCAAGTCTACAGCTTGTGACATGAAGGGGTAAATTGTAACTTTGGCCTTTGGGTTGATGAATTTGGGGTCAACGAAGGATTGATGGATAGCTGACACTTGTGCCCCCGTGTCTCTCCATGCAGTAACCTTCTTTCCGCCCACTCTCAAATTTTCCCTTCGCTCCAAGGGTATTTGAGAGGCATCTGGGCCTCGGGATCTTTGGTGTGATGGTGGTGTAATGAATTGCACTCGCATGGTGTTCTTTGGACAGTTGGCCTTGATATGTCCCAGTTCATTACACTTAAAGCATCTTCCATCTGATGGGTTACTGGGCCGAGGTGAGTTACTGGAGACTGGTGAGGTGGAAGGGTAGGGTGTCTGTGGCTTTACTTGGGGGGTATGTGGGGTCTTTGGCTGTCCTCGGTTGTAGGGTTTATGGTCTGTGTGCCCCCTGGGGTAATCGTTCCCCTTGACAGTAGCTTTCTTGCTTTCTGCCAGTTCCATCCATTTGGCTCCAATCTCCCCCGCCTCAGCGAGATCTTTGGGTTTTCCATCTTGTATGTACCGTGTGATGTCTTCAGGAACACCATCCAAGAACTGCTCCATTTGTATGAGGAGGTGCAGTTCTTCAAAGGTTTGAACGTTGTTTCCTGTTATCCAGGCCTCATAGTTTTTTGCAATGTAGTAGGCGTGTTTGGGAAATGACACCTCTGGTTTCCACTTTTGGGTTCTGAAGCGCCGACGGGCATGATCTGGGGTTATCCCCATTCTGTATCTGGCCTTGGTTTGAAAAAGTTTATAGTCATTCATTTGCTGCTTAGGCATTTCAGCTGCCACCTCTGCTAAAGGTCCACTGAGCTGTGACCTCAGTTCTACCATGTACTGGTCTTTGGGGATGTTGTACCCAAGACAGGCTCTTTCAAAATTTTCCAAGAAGGCCTCGGTGTCATCACCTGCCTTGTAGGTGGGAAATTTCCTGTGCTGTGGAGCAATAATTGGCGCCGGGTTGTTAGGGTTGGCTGGCACATGCAGCCCAGCTTTTGCGAAGTCCAGTTCATGCTTTCTCTGTTTTTCCTTCTCTTCATTTTCTTTTTGTTGTTTTTCCATTTCTCGGCGGTGGGCCAACTCTTCTTCTGCTTGTTTCCTTTGGTAGGCCACCTCTTCTTCTTCTAGTTTTCTTTTGTGTGCTGCCTGTTTGATTTGTTCTTCTCTTTCTTTCATCTCCATCTCTTTTTGTTTTATTTCCAGTTGTCGCCTGTGTTCAGCTTCTTTGAATTGCCCTTCGGCCTCAATTTTTGCCTTAGAAGTCATGATTCCTGTTTTCTTGTGTTGGGGTGCCCTCGGTGTTTATCTTCTGAACTGCAGGTTCTCTGTTGCCTCCTGAAGTCTGCCTAGCAACAGTGCCTTTAGCTAATCTTCAATGTTAAGTAAACCTGAAAAACCACTTTATTTGCATGTATATAGTGCTGGTAATGACTCCTAATGGGAGTGCTATTGCATGACAAAAGACCTGTAACAGCTCCTTAATGGCTTCTTGCTTAACATGCAAGCCACAAACTGCCAGAGAGAGCAGAAAAAAAAATTCTCTCTGGTTCCCTTTTAAAACCAAACTGTTTCTCTCTGCTAAAAAGCCCTTAGCAGAGAAGAGAAAAATATAATATTCCTACTGTCTTCTGGATTCTGTCTATATCCCAACCGCTGCTACTCATATCATAACCTTAGTCCCAGATTTGGACCTTAGCGTCCAAAATATGGGGGTTAGCATGAAAACCTCCAAGCTTAGTTACCAGCTTGGACCTGGTACTTGCTGCCACCACCCAAAAATTAGAGTGTTTTGGGGCACTCTGGTCCCCCTGAAAAACCTTCCCTGGGGACCCCAAGACCCAAATCCCTTGAGTCTCACAACAAAGGGAAATAATCCTTTTTCCCTTCCCCCCTCCAGGTGCTCGTGGAGAGATACACAGACACAAGCTCTGTGAATCCAAACAGAGTGACTCCCCCTCTCCGTTCCCAGTCCTGGAAACAAAAAACACTTTCCTCTTTACCCAGAGGAAATGCAAAATCAGGCTAGCAAATCCAACACACACAGATCTCCCCTGATTTCTTCCTCCCACCAATTCCCTGGTGAGTACAGACTCAATTTCCCTGAAGTAAAGAAAAACTCCAACAGGTCTTAAAAGAAAGCTTTATATAAAAAGAAAGAAAAATACATACAACTGGTCTCTCTGTATTAAGGTGACACAATACAGGGTCAATTGCTTAAAAGAATATTGAATAAACAGCCTTATTCAAAAAGAATACAAATCAAAGCACTCCAGCACTTATATTCATGCAAATACCAAAGAAAAGAAACCATATAACTTACTATCTGATCTCTTTGTCCTTACACTTAGAAACAGAAGATTAGAAAACAGAACTACTTCTCCAAAGCTCAGAGAAAGCAGGCAGACAGAAAACAAAGACCTCAGACACAAAATTCCCTCCACCCAAAGTTGAAAAAATCTGGTTTCCTGATTGGTCCTCTGGTCAGGTGCTTCAGGTGAAAGAGACATTAACCCTTAGCTATCTGTTTATGACAGCTGTAACTTCCCAAAATATTCAGCCTGAGGCAGGTACCTAGTATGGAAAATTTCAGCCTAAGTGAGAGCCGCATCGTAAATAACTGAAAACAGGGAAAGTGCTGAGGAACATTCACGGTAGGTGGTGTTACCAACTCTGCCTATAATACATAATAACTGGTTTAGGAATATGTTTGCAATTAAAAAAAATAATTATTGATCCTTGTTACTGTTTCAGGATAACTGCACCTGTGTTCCCCCAGGAGGGCACCTACTTAAGGTTTCCAGCTCCTAGCTATTGCTTCTTTTGGGTAGAGACCTACACCTATCTCCCTCCTGATCAGGCTACACAGCTCCCTGACTTTCACCGTGATATCCCAGCAAGCCAATCTGCATAAAGGCCTGTGCCTGAATTTGCTTTCTCTCTGAGGGCTACGAACAGTGTATAGCCAGCAGCTACAAATGACCACACAGCTCTTTCTAAGCAAGCACCTTTATTCGTAAGGTAAAAGCATTACAGAGGAAACATAAAAACAATAAAAGTGCCTATACTCATGCTAAAAGCTTACCAGAGGTCACCCATGTGTGTTATGGGGCCCTAGTATGCACAAGTCTTTCCAATCCTTCTGCAAAGGTTCGGGCTATGAGTTTCTCTTTGTTTGTTGGTCAGAACAAAGACCTTGAGTCAGTTTAAATGTAGCCTTTTTAAGCCAAAAGTCCTTTCTTTGTTTTCCTAGTCTGTGGAAACTCAGTTGGAACCTCCCTAGTGAGTAGCACCTCTCTGGAGCTGTTTACAATGTGAATGATTCACCTTAATGACCCCCCCTCCTGCACTGAGTTAGTTTATGAAGTAGCTATGGTAACCCTCACACAGGAGTAGAACACAATCATACATATAAATCCTGACCTATAGTGATTCATAAATTTAATACAATATGTTCTGCAAAGATACTGCAGGAGGTTGCAACAATGGTCGCAATCTTCCTTTCACCATCTAAGAAGAAAGGCCAAGGACTAAATTGTTATGGAGACTGTGGTATCCTTTCATTTCTAAAGATATTTCCTTCAGAATATGATAGAGGGGCACTGGAAGGGATATATACAAGAACCTTCTACTGCCTCTGTGTTGTATCTTTTCTGAAGACAGGGGACCTATGTTTCCAGACGAGAGCTGAGTAAATAATAGATTTTTCATTTCAATGGCTACAGTAAACAAATTAAAAAAAAAAGATTCAGTTCAAACCAAAACTGATTTTTTTTCCTCGCAGAAACAAAAACCCAAAGAAATGATTTCAGATAGCACAAAGTGTTTCATTCTACCTGAAATAATTGTTTTTCATTTCATTTTAGGTTGGGTTTTCTGGGTGTTTTTTACCTTTTGTTTTTTAATGAGCTAAGTTTGTAATTGCAATGCTGTTTCTTTTCAAAATGTCAAACTGTTTAATTTTGGAAATGTTGATATGAAATGTTTTGACCCACAGAATACAAAGTGTGTGCATGTGTGTGTAACATCTTTTCTTGAGCCTTCAGGTGACTAGTTGTAGCCCTGAAGCATGAGCTTTTAGGAACATAAGACATAACCGGAGGGGACCCCCACAGCTACCAAGCCTTGCCCCACACTATAACAAACAACTCAGTCATACAATCCCATTAATAAATTTGTCAATCTCTCTCTTAAAAATAATAGTTTGCCCCCATAGTTTAGGCTGTTGCAGAACTTCACTTTTTCCAATTTCTAGCCTGAATTTTTTCATAGCCAGCTTATACCCATTTGTTCTTGTGCCAATGTCCTTTAGCTTTAAAATAGCTCTCCACCTTCCCTCTTTATGTATTGAATAGAAAGCAATCATATCCCTTCTCAGCCTTCCTTTTGCTAGGCTAAACAAACCAAACTCGCCCAGCTTCCTCTCCCCTGATTTTACTAGTCGATATTCTCACCCACAAAGTTCATTCTGTATTTTAAGATGATTTTCTTTGTTTGTTTGATTGTATGTGAAAGATTAACAAAATCACATGAGCTTACACTGTCTCCATTCTGAACCTTGGAAACACAGTATGTTCTCAATACATTACACACAGTGTGGTACAATGTTAAATACATTTTGTTTTAATCAACTAGCGCCATCTCAGTTCTCTGACTTTCCTTAGGGCCTTGGGTGTTGGTGTCACTTAGGTCTCTCCTGGTTTCTGTCGGTGGCATACACTTTAGTTTCCTGAGGGCTGAAATGCTTTGGTCTAGCTAAAGTGTTTGGGTTATTAATGGGGAATCTGAGTGGAAGTTAGTAGCCTGTGATATACAGAAAGCCAGAGTAGATGATCCTTTCTGGCCTTAAACTCTGTGACGCTCACTTTTATATCCCATCATCAGGGAAGTTCATACACCTTGGGACAAATCCACCCCTGATTTACAGCTTGGTTTTGCAGGGTGTAAATTAGGACCAACCATAAATAAAAGAGAGTAGATTCAGAATTTCTTTTAGGATGAAGATGCTTAAATGGAAGTTAATTTTGACACCTAGTATTGACAGTAACTACATTAACCTATTGACATAGGTTAATCTGAATTTTGGCTATAATGTGCTAACATATTCTCCATTAGTATTCCAGGCACGACACGTTGTGTGGGTTCCATCCATTCTACGCAGCTGTGGTGTTGTCTATTGCAATGCACTTTTACCTTTCTGAGAGTTTCCTCTCTGCTAAATTCAGCCGACATTTTGTGAAGCAGGGTTGCTACAGCATGTTACACAGTATGTGAACACTCACACTGTGCACTTTCATGCAGACTTGGTTATTTTTTTGTTTTACTTGCCTTAATCTCCAGTAAAAATCATTCACACCATTTAGATGGTTGGTCTTAAGGCCTGGAAAACCAGAACATAAGTGATCCCTTGAAAGTGTGAAACTGGAAACCAGCATTACAGTTTAATTTCTAATTTGGACATTGTTTCCCTCCATTTGAATAGAGGGATGAATTAATTTTTATTTACTCACAATGCACCTTATTTTGGCTTTCCCCATCACTTTGAAGCATTTAACTGTACGACAGCCAGTAAAACATTTTGGTTTAAGTTTCCAACATTCTATTATCTTGATAATGAGTCTGAAAGAAGCCCTGCACTGTGAATGAATTACACCAGAGAATATACTACAGTGCAGTTTCTGCTTTATAATTTTGCTTTAAACGCATTACAATGTTTTATGGGTAACAGAATACAACTTAGGTTTCAGCAGAAAACAATAATGCCTCTGGGAAATCTAACTGGTTTCTCTATCAAAGCCTTTGTTCCCTATCCATATACATTTACCACCTTCTGCTTTTCATACCTGCAATCTTAATAAATAAACACATATTTTCTTATCTTTCATTACATTTGAGTCTAAAACAATGTTAACAATGGGCTTATTAATCAAGAGAAACCACAAGAGCTCTAAACATGAGGTTCATCAGTGATTCAGAAAAACTGACACAAGTTCATTATTAGAGCTGGGTGAAATTATTCAGACAAATCATTTATTTACCAAAACATGCAATTTCAGTCGACCTGAAACTATTTGTGAATTTGATCTGAATTTGCCACATTGTTTTGGCCTGAAAATCTGTGCAATAAATTGACTTCACAGTTTTTTGGGGTAAAAATCAGTGTTAATATTGGGGGACTGGAGGAGAGAAAAAAGCAACAAATAGAGGAAAGTCATAATACTGAAAGTGAAAGCACTTTAATGCTGTGGTTTATTTAATGAATTGTACATTAACAGTCCACACACACACGCACACACAAGTGTGTACATATATATATATATCTTCCACTACATTGTCTTACATTAACAGACAGACTCGCATTTACACTTAGACTGATTTATTATTAACATAAACACGTTAACTTAATGTAATAGATTGGATTTTCTTAACATAATCAGTATTTTCACTTGGTCCAAAATTCAGGTGAACATTAGTAAGAAACCAAAAACCAAAGTCCTGACCTATGTTCAAGTCTCTGCTCCAATGAGTACTTAATGACTTATACAAAGTCACGTGGTTTCAACAGGAGAGAGTAAGAGGGACAGGCATCAGCATATTCCATAGTTCAGGAATTTGAAGCAGTTCTTCCCATGCCAAGTGAGTATCCTACTCACTGGACTAAAAGTTATAAGAAGGGCACAACCATCTCTTTTCATCTGCAAATATATATGTGCTTGATACTTACAGCTATGATAGATTTCCACCAAAAATGTGATCGATTTTTGTTACCAATCTGCCTGAGGCGTCAGGTGATCAGGCTGAGGCTGTAGGATTGTTAGGAAAGGAGATGAAGGAGCACACCCAGTGACTAAGTTTTAAAGCTTTAGTACTAAAATAACAGCGGTGAGTGCTGGGTGCTTCCCATGTCACTCAGAGGAAGGAAGAAAGCATTAGTGCCCGTGCAATAAACCATTTTTATATTCACACATGCACAATCCAAGGCTGGCCAAGCCTGGGTGTAACGTAAGAAGAAGAGGGGGAAGGGTGGAAGAGAGTTATGTTCTGTGCACAGGCTCTCCAGGGTCTGCTGTTGATCTCCAACTTGCTTCAGCTCTCGGGAGGGTTTTAAGACCTGGGTTCTTCTGGTGGCATTTTGTTCAGGGACTTCTGTCTCCTGTGCTTTTTGTACCAGTCGTTCAGGGACTTCTGTCTCCCGTGCTTTTTGTACCAGTCCCAACTGGTTTTCTGTGGCTTTTTAAACTTTCTCAAAACACACCAGCTTCAGGAATGCAAGACTGTTGTTTTTTAAGTTGCTGACCATCACAGTCTTATGAGCTTGCAGCCCTTGCAGTTTTGTTTAGCTTAATTCTTTTCTATTTTTACGGCTGGTCGGGGTTGAAATATGAGCCCTGGCTTTTTGGCATCTGTGAATCTGTTTGTGTGCATTGGCCATGAGCGACTGGAATCAGCTCCTTATCTTTGGACCTAGCTGAGCATCGAGTTGACCCGTTCCCTTCTCCCTTCCTCCCCCTTCAGTCTTTTGCAACCTGCAAAGGAATCTTTCACTCCACACTCACACCTTTAACCCTTCCTGAAATCCTTTCCAATGTGTCTTAAAGCATTAGTAATATACAGTGCTGGTGCTTACCCAGGGGACCTCTTGGGGGCGGCAATTTTATTGTGACACAGCTTCCAATTTTACTGAGCTCCTAAACTCGCATACCTAGGAATAGAAAATGATACCCATGCCTACTTGGCTAGAGAAAACCAGTTCCTCTGCAACTTATAATGTTGAAACAAACAATGTGGGAACTAAAATGTGGTGCAACAGGTGCATGTAGCAGTGGTGGAAAAGGGTTTTACTGTGCAAACCCAATGTGTTAGGATGCCCTGTATGATTATTTGTTTAATAGAAGGATTGTGCTCATAGTTACAAAGTTAAGAGAGAAAGAGCAAAAGTAAGAGAGTTGTCTTTATTTTTCTTTCAGTAAGTTTTGTGAAGGGGGAGCAGATAAAATGGCTTCACCTTTGTATAGTGACATCAAAGAATTGATTGTTCCATGGGAAAAAGTTTTTAAATAGAAAGATCCAGCTCCTGCTGAAAAGTCCACCAATCTGTTTTTCCTCCGATTCTCAGCTTGCAATCAAGCAAATTAGAGAGCTGTATGTTGTTACTATAGTAATAAATGTTACAGTGAATAAAAGAAAATTGAATAGCCTCAGCTATATATCACCCATGGAAAATGAAACACAATTTTGACCACTTAGTTCTTTTGTCATGTTGGGTTCTAGGAAGCAAGCCACCCATTGTCAATGCAGATGTTTTTCTTATTCATTTTTGGAAATGAATAGGCATTTGAATGGGAGCGAAAATTATACCCTAAGTTAGTGGTTTAAGCTAAGAGACTAAGGAACAATTCTGCCCTGCATTTAACTGGCATGTTGAGAAGTTTTGGTGTTTGGAATTTTGGGGATTCTGTCCCAAGTTACATCCCTGTAAGTCAGGAATAACCAACTGAAGTCAATGGGACTACACTGGTGCAAGACGGTAGTTTTAGCTCATGTATTGCAGAAACTGACACTGAAAATTAATGCCTGCTGTGGACTATAGATGTCCTTCTTTGACTTCCGGTGCCTGCACCCAAAGTGTGCATAGAGTAAATATAAGGTACATAGCGTGGATCGAAAGTCCATTAAAGCCAATGTGCCTGGCTCATTGTAGGCTTTGGATAAGGTGGTAAGGTAATTTGGATACAGTGGTAAGGTAGCTTGCAGATTATTTTTTGCATGGGCAGCAGTTCCTGCATGCCCCAATCAGAGACTAAGGCCTCATTGTGCAGGGTGCTGTACAAACACAACAACAGGCCTGCCCCTGCCCCAAGTAGGGTGCCCAGATAGCATATGTGAAAAATTTGGAGAAGGTGTGGGGGGTAATAGGAGCCGAAATTAAAAAAAAGATCCCAAAATCAGGACTGTGCCTATAAAATCGGGACATCTGGTCACCCTAGCCCCAAGGAGCTCACGATCTAAGATGAGGGACAAGAGGTGGAGGCCACAGACAGAGGGAGAAGCAAGGTGACTGTGAGATGGTTGTGATAAGTGCAACAACAGTCATCACATGAATTGATGATACAACTTGTAGTTACATGTATGCTCTTTCATCCTTATCCATCCAATTCACCTGATACCTGTCTGCTTATAGGTCCCTAGGAAGGATCCAAGGAAAAATGGATGTCCTGATGCACATGGCACCTAGAAAGAGTGATTTGAGTGTGTTTGGTGCCAGATATTTATTCTTTGAAAGGGACTTGACTAACTAAAACCAGAGTGCATCTGACGAAGTGGGTATTCACCCACGAAAGCTCATGCTCCAAAAGGTCTGTTAGTCTATAAGGTGCCACAGGATTCTTTGCTGTTAAAACCAGAGTAAATTCATTAGGGTTTGGCCCCTTTGTTTGAAATGTTCCATGGATTTGCCCCAGCTGAACTCAGACTATGCCACTTGCTGCTGTCCATCATGCCACGATAGAGCCTTTGTGCAGTCCTATGCTCTTCCCAGCACTATCCTCCTCTGTCCCCTCTTGGAATTTTGCGACAGTCAGTGCAAGCTTTGCAGCTCCCATTGCAACTTTAATATAGGTTTCCAAATTGGTGATTCTCCAGATAGTTTTTCAAATCAGCTGAAAACAGACCCATTTTCCTACTTTCATTTTATTTTAACCTTACCATTATATCCTGTAGTATTTAAATGTACACCTTTTTGGAATACCGTGCGCATGAAAGACACGATGAGAATATTGTTTCCTTGTACAGGATTGAAATGATGGTCTGATAGCGGAGTGATTAGACGCATGCAAATACATTAAACAAAGAGTATTTCAATGCTGCTGGAGCCATTACTTTGGAGGCCTTATCAAATTCAATCCCCCCAGAAGTAGTATCAGTTGTTGCCTTTTTCTATTACTGCTCCCAGTGTTACTGTATTAAGACTAAGTGAAGATTCTAGTACTTTACCTTCTTGTTTGGTATCAACATGAGGATTCATTCATATGGTACAATTTCCTCTTCTTTCGCATTTTGTGACAAGAATAAGGCTCTAAGGGGCTGTCCAGACAGCACTTAAAAACCTGTGGCTGGCCCATACCAGCTGATTCAGGCTCCTGGGGTGTTTAATTGCACTGTCGATGTTCAGGTTCGGGCTGGAGCCAGAGCTCTAGGACCCTGTGAGATGGGTCTGAATGTCTACACTGCAGTTAAACAGCCCCCAGCCCGAGCGCGACATGCCCATGTCAGCTGGCATGGACCAGCCATGGGTTTTAATTACAGCGTCGACCTATGCTAAGATGAACAGCACAGAGCTTACAGCCTGAGAAAGGAGGGGCCTTAAGCCACCTTTGCACCCTCCTGATCAGATCCAGGGGCTGAAGAGACTCCTGGTGTAACACATCCAGCCTGTGGACCTAAGTCATAACAGCCTCTCCAGGCTGGCCTATGGCCTACTGGGATTGCCATAGTACTGCATGATGCTGTCCCACTCCCAAAACGCCCCTCCTGCCCGAGATGTCCCTATGCCAGGGCTTGGGAGCAGGTCCTCAGAAGGCTCTTCTCCACAGTGCCCATGAGGGGAGTTCTCCCCTGGCCCGATACTGTGTTTTTAGGGCCCCTTATCCGCTTCTGTTTCTTATGCAAGCTGCTCTAGCACAGGCGCACAGTAAGCCATCCTTGCGAAGCTTTAACAATGTGTATGGGCAAAGTGTGGTCTGACAATCCTGATTTTGAGTGGATTGTGCAGCAAAAATATATCCTCAAACAATCGTGGGTGCATGCATTTGCATGTGCCAATGCCCACACTAGCAGAATAAAATAGGGCCTTATTTGTACATGAATTGCATAAGTACATGCTTTTTTGCACAGATGTCATTTGTGCATCAAAACACCTACTGTCCACACAAAGACTCAAACTCACCGCTGGCATAAGCAGGTCCAGCCCCACTGCAGTTGTGTCAGCGTTCAGTGTGGCCTAAATGCAGGTTTATGCTGCAGAAGTGGATGCATCTGGAAATCCTATGGATACAATTGTGGAAACCTGCTGAAAACTTGGCCCTCAAGTTCTGAATTATTTAAAAGGAAAGCTCACGATGGTGCAGCGTGCGGACATTAAAATTCTGTCATTTTTCAAAAGTGATTGCTCATTTTGCCTCTGTTTTGGGGTACCCAGCTTCGAACCCTTAAAGGGGCCCTGAATTAATCCCTGCTGTTGAAAAAGTTACTTCTAAAAATTGGGTCCATTTATGCATCTCTAGTGATTCTGGCTGCCCAACTTGTCACTTTTGAAAATCTTGGCCAGACAGTTTTTCTCTTCCTGTGGTCAAACAGTGGTGTGGCATTTATTTACAGCGGGGAAAGATGGAAAGATGGCTCAGTGGTGACAGTGTTTGCCTAGGACTTAAGAGACTGATGGTCAGTTCCTTGCTCTGCCATGAATTTCCTCTGTGACCTTTGGAAAATCTCTGTGTCTCAGTTCCCCAGCTGTGAAATGAGGATAAGGGCATTTGGTTTCCTCACAAGTCGGATAAATACACTGAAGATCATGAGGAGCTCGAGTCATGAGGGCCTTATAAATAACTTAAAATAGATGCCATGCTTCTTTCAAAATTTTGGCTTTCCAAAGGAGTGCTGTCTTGCTTGTTCCTATTTCTATCCATGACAGACTGGAAGTAGAACATCTGTCATCAACCTATCACCAGTTGTCTTCGCTCTCCTCTTTTATCTTCTGTTTTCCTAAAGAAAATTCCAAATCATGTTGACACTATATTTTGATGAATGCTGTTTTCCTCACTCACTGCATCTCTTTACACCTACTATCTGTCAGTCTGTTCATCCATCAAAGATGTCTTTATCCTAAAAATGGCAATTAATCTGAAAATTGCAATCAGAGAAAAAGATCAACCAAGGAAAAGAAAAGTTATCAATAGCTGAGGCTGTGATTCTGCATGCAGTCAAAGTTGATGGCAAAACTTCTACTGATCTGAATGGGTGCAGGAGTGGCCCCAGACAAAACCATTGTGTGAAATCAGTGACTGTTTTCTTGCACTTCTTCCATTAGGTCAAGAGTTTAACTTTTCTGTGCCTTGGGCAGTATTGTGATTTTAGATTAAAATCACATTCTTCCATGCTCACAAATCTGCTGTCTCCATAAAATGCAGCAGCTGACATCAGTTTAGGGGACAGTAACACCAAGGTTAATAAGTAATACCAAGTAAAATAATAATCAAGAAGTATAGTATAGTAAGTGCTGTTAAAAAGACAACAACATCTACTGCCTACAGGAGTTACCACAAATACCCTAGTCAATGTGTCTCCCATTTTAAATACAGCCTCAGTCAGCTCCAACAGGTAATTCTACCCAATGTGGCCTTCTTTGTGCAACCTTGGGGATGGAATTTTCAAATGTGCCTAACAGCCCGATTTTCAAAGGTATCTGTATGCCTATAGATACAGTAAGGTGTCAGGGATCTTCAGAAATACCCAGGAGCTTAACTCTCTGCTTCACCCTCTCTCTGCTCCTGCAGCTAACACCAGAGCTCCACAAACAGCAAAGGAGCAATGTATAGACACACATAATAGCACTAACAACTCCCAGTAGGCATTTTATCCCCATCCTAATCTCCATACTCCCTTTTCACCACTGTCTCACCCCGCATCTAAGATACAACTAAAGCAAAAAAGAAAAATGGTCTTATATACATTATCTGTAATAAAAAATAAATCATGCTTCATATCACCTCGTGCCACTGCTTATCTTGGTTAATAAAACACTGACCAAGGTGAGTGCTTCTGCAATGGATTCAAAGATGGGGTCCAAGATTTTCTAAAGTGACTAGCAATTTTGTATGTCTCAATTTTTGGGCGCCCAAATGAATCCTTTAAAAAGAGCCCGATTTTCAGAAAGCACAGAGCACGTCCCCCTGCTTGGTGCCAATGAAATCGTGCATCCTGTGATTTATTGTCTGTCTTAAGTATTTGTACACGGGAGCAATCCTTAAAAGTTAGGAGAAACCAGATGACATCCCAGCTATTTCCATTAGAAACAGATGGTGCACAGGGGTGCCGCCGGAGCTTGCAATTTCCATTGCAGCAATGATAAAATCTGCTTGAGTCCTTTCAGGGATTAATATGAGTAAACTTAAAAATAAGGTATCTGGTTCTGCTGGAAACAAGCTCACTTATGTCACTGAGAGAGAAGCAATTTAATTAAAATGATAAATCTGCCCTTATTTTTTGTACTTTTTTCTAAAGATCTTGGGGCAACATCAATTACGTTTTTTTTCCCCAAAAGAAATGCTGGAATAGAGTTCTCTGTACATTTATTAATTATTATAATTATTTATTGTAGTGGTGCCTGAAAGCTAACCAAGAACCCTAGGCGCAATAGTAGCCTGTTCCTGCCCCAGACAGCTAACGATCTAAACAGACAAGACAGATATAGGGGAAGGAAAGAGGTAGAGAACACAAGCAGAGTGATAAGGGGCATGATCCTATCGAATGGAAAGGCTCTCATTGGCTTCAGTGGGCATTAGATCGTGCCCATGTCACAAACAAGTGACTATTAACAAAAGGAAGTTATTCTCCCTTTGAAAGAAAGCAAAAATGGAAGCTGCTATTTGTACTTAGGGGTGTTTCTCTTTGTCTACCTGACTTTTACTGCAATAATAAAAATAAATAGTAACAACTGAAGCTGAGGACGTTTTGGAAGATGTATTGAGCAAATCATTTTGTATATGCTGGAAACACATATGTCACATACGTGGAGATGAAACCACTCCGGCAAATTGCAATGCCATGGGATAACTGTATTAATCATGCACCCATGAGCACCACAACTATAATCTCTCTGCTAACACGTCTCTCTTGAGACTTCTTTTAAGATCCCATAATGCCCCTGCAAGTTCTCAGAATGAAATAAATTCTGGCTAGGTGCCTGTGTTTTTCTTGTCTGGTTCACTGTGGAGTTCTGTTACACTGTCAACCACAGAATTAGCATTGTGGATGAAGAACAGGAGAGAGACAGGAGTTCATTGACCAGTCTGCGTACTGGACCAGCCTCTGCTTCTAACATTGAAGTAGTACAATCTCAAAAGGGCAGGAGGCAAAGGGGGCAGTGAAGCATTCAAAGGTGTGTGATTAATACACTGAGCGCATGGCCAACTCTGAAATGGATCCCATGGTTTGTCTCACATGAAGCCTTCTCCATCAAGGGCTGAGGGCTGAAATGTGCTACCTTGAGAGATTTCTATTTCATCATTGCTGGAATTGTCGGACTTCATTGCCTTTTATTTGGCATGTTTTTGAGAGATCTTCAGATATGGAACTGGCCTAAAAATGGGGGGGAAAGAATCTACCTCAATTTATCACAGATTGAAACAACTAATGTTCCTAATACACCACTACCTTGATATAATGCCACCCAATATAACACGAATTTGGATATAACGCGGTAAAGCTGTTCTCCGGGGGGCGGGGCTGCGCACTCCGGTGGATCAAAGCAAGTTCAATAGAACACGGATTCACCTATAACGCTGTAAGATTTTTTGGCTCCCAAGGACAGCGTTATATCTAGGTAGATGTGTACATATAAAAAGGCATGTTTATACATTGCACATATAGTTCATGATACCTCTAACTGTGGTTTATTAGCTGTCCTCCTTATGATCCATTTATTAATATAAGGCTCCTTAGACACTATTGGGTCTATTTTTTGGGAGGGAAGGGATTATTTCTGGCTTTTGTGAGAAATTTTTATGAGACACAGGTAGAATTATGGAGCAATTCTCAACAACGCTAAATTAGCTCCAAAGCTCTATAATTAGATGATGACATGTACCATTTTTTATGGATGTTCACTAGCTTGTGAAGGAAAAACAGGTAGCAGGTTCAGGGTATGTTTGAATCGTTTATTCCTGAAGCCAGAATAATAGAATGCTAGAAAGATTCCAATTGATTTCAAAGGGCTTTGGATCAAGTGCAAATAGGCCAATATGGAAATGTTTAAAAACAGTAGACCTAGTTCTGGACTAACACCGATTATATAATGGTGTAACTCCAATTCTACAATGGGGTTTCTAGTTGTTTATATAGATATATGTGAGGGGAGCATCAGTCCGAGTGCATCAAAAGAGGAAGTGTTGGGTTTTTGTTTTGACTGATCTTAATTGCTATGAACTGTCTTTTGAAAAATATTGTCTTTCATTCTGCAATGGTTCATCCAAGAGCTTCTAAGTGGGCAACCTGGGAAGTGTCTTATGCAAATGCTGCCAGAACCCAGGAACGTATTTTAGTTGGAACCTCACACTTTGCCCTTCTCCATCCCTCAGTACTGAAATCAAGCATGTGCACCATCCTGGGCTTCTCACAATCTTCTCACTCGTATTGACTCCAGTTTGGATTGTGCCAGGAATGCAGATTCTGGCTCTACATGCCCACAAATCCAGAGGGGAGAGGAAGGAAGCAAACCCTCAGATTTGTAGAAGAAATATAACAAAAAGAACACTAAAAACATCACATCATGGGTTGCCATGGCATAGGTTAGTCCAAGGAAAAAAACAAGAGACAGAGACTTCTCAGTCAGTTCCTTTTTCTTAATTCAGTGAACATTTCTGAGGCAAGACATGGGCAGAACAGAGAGGGATGCACACTTACTTGTGATTATGAAAACTGCCATATTGCCAACGAACTGATCTAGAATTTTAATACAGTTTTTTTCTGCATTCCTGGGACAGCTAGTCACAAAAATTAAACCCTTTGTATGAGGATGGCATTGCCTCATGGTATCTGTTGATGATTATTCTGCATAGCAAGTATGACAAATCTTCTGCTGTTTTCACTTAGAGGCAAATCCTGATTGCAGATCCCAAATCACAGCCTGATTAACTGGGCCAGGTGTTGTATGCCTCCACAGGGGCAGAACTGGAGCAGAAGCGTGGAGGTTGAGGGGTAGAGCGACAAAAATCATCCATGGAGGTAAAGCTTTAGCAGAGGAGATGATCTTGCAGTGTGACCTAAAGCCTCTGGATTAGTTTGATATCTTCTAGAAGTTCTTTCCATGGCAAGATCTCCTCAGCTGTATATGCCTTATTTATGGCTCTCATGTGTTCCATCCTGGCCTTTGTGATCTGCATTTTCTCAGAGGAGTTCAACTCTCTTGGGGGTTCACGGTCTCCACTGTAGCTGTGACCTGATCATGTGAATAAAGGTTTGCAGAAATGGGCTGCAGACATGATATTTTAGGAAGGTTCAAAACTGCGTGTGTGCTCTGCTAATTATCTATAGTGGTTGGGTGTGAATTGGAATCAGTAGTGCTGGAACACTTTTTAGAGGGGGGGAGGCTGCTCTGGGGCCAGGAGGAGGGCTGTGGCTCTGGGATGGGAGGACGTGGACTGGGGCAAGGGGGGCAAGGCTGGGGCCACAGCTGGGATGAGTGTAGAGCCCTGGTCATGGGGCGAGCAGCTGGAACCACGGACACGGGGCTGGCAGCCAGGACCCTGAGTGTGGGGCTGACAGCCAGGACCTGCATAAAACGTGGCGATGCTGCAGCACCCCCTGCACTCCTAGTTCCTGCACCTGTGGTTAAAAGTAGAAGTAGTTATATTCCAAAATGAAAATAAGTCCTGGGGGGAAAAATCTGAAAGAAAGTGCATTGACAAGAAAGCCCATTTTGATGAGCCAGAAGATAAGCAGAGCATGAGACATTAGTGAATATGACCCGTGCCCCGAAATTACAGTCGTCTTTAAGATTTCATCATTACATCAGAGAACTGTCATGACAAACACTGTTGTAAATGAGGGTCAGACTTGAGAAACAGGAGGCAGTGAATAGCAATTTTCATCAGTCAGTGGCACAATGAGCTTAATTATATGTCACTGAATTGCAGCAGGCCCTGCTCCTGGACTGCTTCAAAGTTCAGTGAATATATTCCCCACGATGTCTCAGCAAACCCCATATTATTCCACATCATGGGGTGTAATCAGCAGGACAATCCCCTCAAGATGTAGAGGACAGAGTGAATTTAAGTTTAAAATGATAAAAAAGGATGTGAGATAAATATTTCTAAGTAAATGCTGACCATTCCTCCAGGCACCTTAAATTCCATTAATGGCAAACTGATGTTTTCCTCAAACAAATGTGAGTTTAGCACCAGAACATGTTACTTTAGTGTAGAAGAGTGCACTGGAAATGATTTCTGCAGTGAACATTCCTATGAGAGAACAAAGACATTGCTACACTGTGTTCTCATGCCACCCACAGCTGAACACAGAAAGGAACAATGCTGGGAAAGTCGCAATGCATCCAGACGGCAATAACAAACACTTTGCGGAAATACGAACTTATTCAAACTTTTAACAGTGTTTTTTTTCTTTCTCGCTCTAATGCAAAATTCCACCAAGAATGCAATGGGCTAAATTCTCCTCTCTCTTACATTGGTTTAAATCAGGACTGACACAAAGGCCAAATTCTGATATAAAAACAGTGTCAGGTTCCAATTCTGCAAAGCACCTAAGTGCGTTTAAGCTTTTTGCTGAATTCGGGGCCTAAGTGAGAAAGCGACTCAGGACTAACCTCTCCACATCAGTATTCAATTTAAGATAGAGAAAGAGAGATAACTAGTGCAGTGTTTATGGGAAATTGGGCTTTTTTCTTGTGGAAAATTTCAATGAAAATGGAAACAAAATAGTTTTCTTTTGGGGCAAAGTGACAAAACCAAAAATATTATGTCCAAAAATTTAAATATTTCAATTCTAAAATGACACCTTGGTGCCTTGTGGGAGCAGTAGTTTGGATGCCTCGTGCCCCCATTCTCCTTTATAGGCCAGGCTCCCTGCCATGGCGGCATCGAGTACACTCAGGTCACATAAATGCATAGATTATAAAGCCAGAAGGGCCCACTACTCTGTGATCATCTGCTCTCACTTCCTGTAAAATGCCAGCCAGAGGACTTTCCTGATTAATTGCTGTTTGAACTAGAGCATAACTTTTAGTAAAAAATTGCCACTGTCACAGAATTCACCACAACTCCTGGTAAATAATTCCAGGGGTTAATTACCCTTGCTGTTAAAAAATTGCTCATTATTTCCAGTCTGAATTTCTCTAGTGTAAACTTTTAGTCCTTGGATCTTGTTCGGCCTTTGTCTGCTACAATGAAGAGCCAGTTATCGAATTTCTGTTCCCCAGGTAGATACTAAGAGGCTGTGATCAAGTCATCTCTTAATATTCTGTTCAGCTAGAAAGATTAAGCTCCTTGAGCCTATCAGTATAAGATTGTTTTCCAATCCTTTAATCATTGTCTTGGCTCTTCTCTGAAACCTCTCCACTTCATCAATATTCTTCTTTAACTGTGACATCAGAACTGGACACAGTATTACAGTAACAATTGCAGCATCACCAATACACAGTAATATAACCTCCTAGCACCTGCATGATGTTCTCTTGTTTAGGCATACAAGGATCACATAGTCCTTTTGGTCATAGAGTCACTCTGGAAACTCATGTTCAGCTGATTATCCACCTTTATCCAAGTCTTTTTCAGAATAATCGCTTCCAAGGGTAGAGTCCCCTGCCCTGTAAATATGACTTACAGTCTTTGTTCCTAGATGTAAATCTTTACATTTAGCTATATTTAAACATACATTGTTTGTTTATGCCCAATGCACCAAGTGACACAGATCACTCTGTATCAGCAACCTGCCCTCTTCATTTTTTATCATAATTCCTTCACAACCACGAGGACTAGAAACATGGCATCGTCATGTGAGTCAAGCAGCTGGTGTGTCAGCATGGGTCTTTGGTGCTTATGCCTTAATCCATCACTGGCCAGTTCATCTTATTGTAAACTTCTGTACATCTGAGAAACTGGAAGTGGTCAAATTATAGAGATTACTGTGAGCATTAATATATGGTTCTATGGCACTCAGAACAAACACACCATAAGAGTGAGGAAAGGTGAGTTTCCTTCATATTTCTTTCCCATGCAAGCAAAACTCGTTTCCATGCATATGGTAATAACCCCATAAGTGATAAGACCAAGCCTGGAAACTGAGAGCACTCGTCTTCATTTCAGGTGGAAAGTGCTCCCATAATATTCTCCATGGTCTGTGACTCGTTAGAACTGTTAACACTAATGACTCAGCACCGTGACCTCTGCACATTTCACGCATCTGCCATCTAATAGGATGAGTTGATATGTTTCCCCAACATGCTTTGATGTAGCACTGTGCACATTTTTTTCTTTTCTCTCTGAATAAGGAACTTTAAAAGGGATAATTATGAAGCTACATCAGCAAATGACTTGTAGCGTTTACTCATTAAATGAGAAAATAAAGTCCTCATCCCATGTCCCCAACACTTTGTCATATGAAGCCTGAATACCAACTCGTCTCCAAGTGAGAACATGATGCCCATTAGCTGTATAATTTATGTATATTCTAACATCTCAGTAAAAGTCATATTGAAACATTTGTGTTCGGAGAAAGAAATAGCATAAGGCTGGCCACCATACTTTCAAAATCAAAAGCAGGACTCATTATGGGGAAATTTTTTAGGCTCAAGAAATATTCAAACAAAAGACAAAAGCTCATTGTTTGGTTTTGTGTACTGCTATCACTACTGCCAGATTTTGACTCAACAGCAACACGTGTGTATAGTAACCCTGGCCCCAGCACTAGCATCTGTTGCAGTTTTGTGTTTCTGAGGTGCAATTAAGGCCTGCAGCTGTGATGCAGTAACATAGAATGTTCTGGGAAGAGAACAGCTAATGGCAAAGGAGCTCCAGTTGGGGAGGGGCTGGGCTGAAGTTGGAAGGGGCAGCAGATGGGGCAAAAAAGGTTGTTGGAGAAAAAGAAGGGAAGGAAAAGAATCTAGGCGTAGCTGATGAACCAGAACTGGGATAGGAGGTGAGAACAGGAGAATAAAAGTGGGAGACTAGGAAGTGCAAAGAAGGAAAACAGGAAAGGTTTCAGGTCAAGAAAAACAGAAAAAATAGAATCTGGTCTGATAGCAGATGCTATTAGAAAAGGGAAGTACAAGGAACTAAAATCTACACACATACCAGATAGAGAGTATCGAGGGGAAAAAAATTGAAAGGAAATATAATTGGCAAAAAAGGGAATTGATTGAAAAGCTGTGTTAGATAAAAATAGATCCTGAAAACAGTCAATGAGAAGCACAACTGCAAAGCATCAAAAGTTTATGGACAGAGAGAATGGCTGTTTGAACATCTATTGAAGGAATACACTTCAGTGGCACCTAATGGACAAGCGAGGGCCAGTAGATGAAGAAACCCTGCTTGTGGATAACCTTGGTGAAAAAAAGATACAGTCCTAGGAACATGGAATCTAAGGAGCACGACATGCCAAAAGAAGCAAAGGATGGGGATGCAAGAGTGTACTTACAACCAAGGAGAAGAAAAGTCAATTATTCTCTGAAGTGCGCCAGTATATTGTTGAGTAATTTCATTTGCTCATGGTAGTAATGATGCATACGGCATTAACTGCACAAAGTTAGGAAATGTAGTGTGTACAAGCTTGCAAAGGTTAATGAGTTGGTAACTTATAGTTTATTATTGGAAGTAGTAAGTACTTGATAATATTCTATATTATTTATGCTCCTGTTACAATTTTTATAAAGTACTAAAAATGTAAACTGATCCCCTTTGTCTTGGTTTGCCTCTGCTTCTCTTCATAGTTAGCCCAGCCCGGGTCAATGCACAGACTTCTGTTGGAGGAAAATGTATTTCCAGTAACTTGGCATTCTGAAATGAGTTTATTTTGAAACACTTAACAGGTGTCATTTCAGAGACTTTAAGGCCAGAAAGGACCATTTAGTCTGACATCCTGCATCACACAGGCTGGACAGCCTCATTCAGTTTTTCTGCATCAAGCTACTAACTTTGATTTGAGCTATAACAATTTTTAGATAGCAATCAAGTCTTGATTTAAAGACTTCAAGTGATGGAGATTGCAACACACCCCTAGGTAAACTGTTCAATGGTTAATTACTTTCCCTGTTAAAAAACTGTGAGGTTTTTTTTCATTGGTGTGTTTACCTTCAGTTTCCAACCTTGGATCTCATTATGCCTTTTTCTTAATAATGTTTCATTAACATTCATGCTGACGAAAAGGACACCTGTGATTCTGCCTATAAGCATTTCACTTCTTTCTTCACTCCAGACATTGTTCATCACACAGAGTGCTCATTCTGTTGGACTGCTTGTACTTGTTATATGTGACAAATTCTACCCAATACATTTCTACCTCGATATAACACTGTCCTTGGGAGCCAAAAAATCTTACTACATTACAGGCGAATCCGTGTTATATGGAACTTGCTTTGATCCACCAGAGTGTGCAGCCCTGCCCCCCCCCCCGAGCACTGCTTTACTGTGTTATATCCAAATTTGTGTTATATTGGGTGGCGTTATATCGAGGTCGCGGTGTATAGCAATGTATCTTGGAGAAAAATTTTGTAGTTGGAAAACAGTTTTTTTGGACTGATGAAATGAAAAACTGTGGCAATTCAGGTGTCCCAATCGAAGATACTGGGATATCAGATGAAAAAAAATGGGACTAGTAAAATTAAGGCATTGAGCAGATGCTAAAAATAAATGTGCGACATTACCTAATTGGAGTATAACCATGCAAATGATTGTTGCTGCCACTGTTATATAATTGCAACTAATCTTATACAAAATGTGACACATGGCCAGAAAGCATTAAGCAGCTTGCAGGCTGATTGACTCGTATTCAACCTTTAAGGACTTATTGTTAGATAATGTTTGTGTTTTTATGTGTTTACATATCTATTGTTAGAGGTTAACAATGAAATCAAGCAGTCCTTGTCTATGGTATATTCTGTTAATTCAGAGATCGGAAGGACATCTTAACATTTAAATGGACTGTGAACATAGTAATATCACTGTATTCATCTCTTGATGAAATGTATAGCAAATCACCTGCAAGAGGTGGAAAAAAAGGCAATTGCCTTGTATTCATCTGTGTAGCTCATTACTGGCGATGCTTAAGAAATAGGTCTACTTCAAAATCCTAATGATTACTTACTGTTTGCCTAAGGACTCTGAGCTGTCAAAGAAGACCTGGAACTGTATAAAAACCCCTTGGGTCCTGATCCTTTTAATCTCAGATCTGCTTGATGCTTCATGCAGGGGAAGTTTAAGTTGTAAGGTTGAGATCTCTAGTCTTCATCAGTCACCCTGAATATGAACATTGGACTATAACCTATGGACTAGTTCTGAAAGAACTCTTTGCAGCTACAAAGCTCACCATCTCTACTATGAATCTGATCTCAGAACTGTATTCATGTTTGTATCTATACTGATCTTTTAACTAACATTTTCTCTCTTCTTTTTAAATAATTTTTAGTTTAATTAAAAAGGATTGGCTGTAGCGTGTATTTGGGTACGATCTGGAATGTTCTCTAACCTGGGTGGTAATGTGTTTGATCTTTTGGGATTGGTAGAACTTCTTTATATGATGAATAAGATTTTCATTATATGATGAATAAGATTTTCAGTAATCCTCATATTTGACATGGGTGTCTGGGGGGAGGCTTAAGGCTGAGTTACTTTAAGGGAATTGTGTTGTTGGCTTCTGGGTAATCAATGAGGTATTACGGATGCTGTTTTGTGCTGGCTTGGTAAATCTAAGTATTGAAATATTCACCAGCTTTGGGGATTGTCTGCCCCATTCTTTGCAGTTCACCCTAATTGAGTAACTCTGGTGTGGCCTCCTGGGACTCTGGTCACAAAATGTTTTAATGCAAACTAAGATTCTGAAGAATAAGATGGCAGACTGAAAAAAAGAGCTGGCCACTCACCTGGTGTGACCCAGTCCAAGTTTGAGCCTTGGTACTATTCAATCTACTCATCCCTATAAACAGTGCTGCCAGGGCTATAAATCAAACAACTCAGCTTGCACATATGCCTTTTCTTCCCCACAATTTTCAGATGACTCAGATTTTTTTTCCAAAACAATTTGTCTTACAGAAGAACAAAGAGAAAGGAACAACATGCAGCAGGAGAAACAGCAGCTGCCTAGTTAGCTAGCATTCCAGGTTTAAAAAGCTTAGTCTCGCTGTAGGAGGAGAAAAAAACCTAAGTGCTTTCAACTTCATGTGTCTAATTCTCTTTCTCCACTAAAGGCCCTTACACTCCAAGCCCATCTCCACTGCTACAGTAAGTGCATATATTTCTTTTCAAGATGCCCTTGTCATTTTCGTACTCTCCATGTGATGCATGAAAAACAATTTGCTTCTTTACTTCTAGATGTCAACACATCCTTCCCATCTGTCTCTATAAGTGATGGTAAAAGAGGAGAGAGGGCAATGTTCCAACATTATATAGCTATACAATTTCTAAATGTTAAGCGAGTTCACTGCTCAAAATGAGGAAACCAATGGCACTGACTTTAGCTAAGCACAATATCTGACGGGGCTGTGCTTCCCCATGCAGCTCTGCCTGTCAAGCTCCTCACTGAGGGGTGAGTAGCTGAATTTTGCAGGTTTGAAATTTTGTTCCTTCCTCCTCCTTTTTTACAGGCCTCCTCCCACCTCACAGTGCCATGAAGAGGCTGAAATAGCAAGTGCTAAACTTGTTACTGGACTGCTGCCATTTTAGGAACTGAAATGCCTCAGTGAGACCAAATGTTATTACCTCAGCCCCAGCAATCGCTCCTCCTTGCCGCCTTTTTAACAAGCCAGTGTGTGACAGGGCAGCCTGCCCCTTTAAGGCCTGCCACACCATAGCTGGGCAGTGTGTGGGACCTTAGGGAAAGAAGGCCCAGCAGTAGGAGGCTGACTGGGAGCAGTGTGGACTGATCGTTCTTTCTGAAGCCCAGAAGTCAGTGAGGGGGCCATGATATTTCTGGGACTGCAGTGTTTCTCTCTGACCGATCCGTGGACTGGTGCTGGTACCTGAGATTTTCATGGCACAGCTTAGAAAGGCAGCAAGCTAGTCCCTGGTATCAAAAAGTTTGAGAACTACTGCTCTAGAGGGGCCCTGCAGTCAAGGGGAAGAAGGAATGTGGTGTGCTCTGATACCAGGGAGGAGGAAGTATTTGCAGGCCCTAGTGTAAGGCCTATGGACACCGTTACCCCGGAAGAGGTGGGACTACATATGAATTTGCTGGAGGGGTAAGTGGTCCGGAAGGCCTTCCTGGACTGGGCAGAGAGGGAGAAGACCAAGGAGATAGCAAGGGAAAGCTATTGCAACACCCTACTGGCATGTGAGGGGTCACTCCGGGACAGTGTCTTTTATAACAGTGGGAAACCAATACCTGCAAGGCCCTAGTGTAAGTGCTGATCTGCAGCATGCGCTGCTTCAGCCCTGGGCGGCGCGGCTCACGTTACAGGCCCTCTGCCTCAGGCTGAAGCCCTTGGGCTTCAGCTTTGAGCCCCCCATCCAGGGCGGTGTGGCTCAGGCTTTGTCCCCCCCACCCGAGGTGGAGGGACTAGGCCAGGCTTAGGCTTCCGTCCCTCTACCTGAACTCCATGACTAGAGGATCTTAATGGCTCTCTGTGGTCTTCAACTCTGTGACTTTGTGACTGCTACATTTTTTGGAGGCATTCAATCCAATTTTTGCTGTATTGCTGTTGCAAGATGTAGAGTCCTATTCTCAGTTTCACCAAGATCCCTTTGCATTCACTTGAGTTGGTCAAAATGTTTCTCTTGACCATGCTTTTTGATGGAGAACTGGGGTTTTGAGTAAATGAATTTTTTGGGGTAAAGTGTTTACTTTCAATGGAGAATTTTGATTGTGTGTCAAAAATCCAAACATCCCCAAACCCAAACATTTCTGATCAGATATGTTACTGCAGTACCTCTTGGCAGAGGCAGTTCTTTTGCCTCATGTCACCATTCTTTATGGATTGGGCTTCATGTCCCACGATACATCATGGCCAAGCAATTCCAATGCTCACCCCCTCCCCACAAGAAGAAGATAGTCTGAGGTGCACCATGGGAAGCATAGCTCAACCAGGGAGCCCATCCTATACAAGAAAATGGGAGATCTGTGCATTCCATGCTGAGAGATGGGAATATCCAGGAGTTATTGAAGTTTCCATTGTATCCCGGCCCACTTATTGATCTGGTTCGGTTTCAACAAGTTCCTCAATGATTTTTCATTTCACCCAGACAGCGAAGTCACACTCACTCCTATGTCTCTTCATCTTAGTCTGAGAGCACACTTAACTGTTTCCCCCCAACTGCAAAGCAATACAAAGTACAGGAGAAATTGAGGCACATATTGGATTCATAAAAAAATTACAAAATTCCGATTTCCTCACACATATATGCAGTATATTTGTATTTAAGGGTAATTAAAATTGTTGTTTGTTATCACTGATTTTTGTTATTTTTTTATTTGTTCCAGTTCATTTAGGAATATTAAGAAGCTTTGTTTCTCCCTCACTGCTGTTACCTGCATTGCAATTTCATCTTGCCTCAGGGAATTAGATAGAAAGTTTTCCTGTTCTGCAAATGTGAATAGTTCTAATAAATAAAACTGCCTTTTTGTTTGCTTTTAATCTCATGCATATAAATGATATGCCAAATGGAAGCTGGTAACATTCACACTAAAATAAAAAGCATTCAAACGCCTTGGGGAAGCAAATGGAAAACAGACAGCAAATCCCTTCTGCAAAAAACATAAATATGACACAGGATAAAATCAATAGCCTTAAATGGGCTGTTTTTGGGTCATTTCTGAAGGCAACAAGCGATGCAGTCATCGGTTGTGCCATTGTCATCACACTTAACACAGATTGACAAAGGTATTGATTCACCATCTGGCTTCTACCAATTAATGGGAAATGGAACTTCTGTGTTCCAGCACTAATGTTTCCAATGTATTGACACAGAGCTTTTCTTGGCCCCATGCTGCTGTTAGCGGGGTGTATATTACTTGTCTGGTGCGGACTTGCTCTGAATACTAAAGCAGCTAGCATAGCATGGGCAACAGGCTCATGTCAAAACACATTTTGTGCCACTGGGGAGAACTAAGAGAGGAGCAGTGCAGAATGTCTTCCCTTTAACAACTTGTTAGACATCATGGCTCTGATGCCCTAATGACATAAACATGCAGCATTGATCCTCCCAAGCAGGTAGATTCCTAATAATTATTGCTTCTCAGGAGTGATCAAGTAATGATAATTAGCATTCTATTCCTGCAGCATTCAGCTAAAAATGCTTCTATCTCTCTAACAATTGCCATTGTGTCTTTGTGCTTTCATTACTGCTAGGGGCACAGGCACCTTAATGGAACATAGGGGCCTGATCCAAAATCCATGGGACTCTCTATATTGATTTCAGTATACTTTGGATCAGGACAACAAAGTGTGATCTGCCTTTTCACAAGTGGATTAACTGAAATCTTTATTTAATTTTTGCTGCTCAGTGCAGATCCCTGAATTTAGCAGTAAATTGTCTTGTGTTTGGGTGAACTGACCCAGCTGTGCTTCCAAAACATGGTGAAAGTCAATGATGATACCCAACTTGTTGCGTCACCTGACCTTGACCTGAAATTGTACCTACAGGTTGGCTAGATTTTGTGGTTTGCTTATGCATCATGGTGTTTTGTCCATGTATCGTGATGCCACACAGTGATAGATTGGTACAGTTGTAACCTGTAGGTTAAAGTTTATTTCATTGCTCTTTTCCAGTGCCTCAAAACCCCCAGCTCCCATAGAAAAGCACCTGTAGATCCAGAATTCGGTCACTAAGGATTTTCAGCAAGGATTCCACAGGATAAGCCCCGCCATGATAAAGTCTAAAAGAACAAAAGGAATGAACTTAAGAATTAAATACCAACTTTATAAAATCTTATAAAGAAACATAATAAATAATAATAGCAACTTAATGTTTGCAACATAACATAGCTACTTTATAAGCCACATGCATTGTCTTCACAGTTATACATAAGCATAAAGGAAATTAATTAAATCTAAACAGGTCAGTGCCCACAGAAATACAGTGAGAAGAGATTCAGAGTTCCCAAAAACCTGTGGTTGAGTTCACCTGAGTCTCAATTAGACTCTTTGATCACCAAATCAACAGATATGAAGAATGACAGAATTGTTTGCCAGATTCTCCTTTGGATGATAGCTCTTAGATGGGAGTAACTAATGGATCACACACTACTCCTCTATAGCTATCCATCTCTGGTTTGTGGTTCCAAAAACTGCCTGGAAGATGGACACAAAGTGGATACATTTAAAAGGAAAAAACCTTAATTTTAAATGTTCAACAAAGATTGTTTTTAACAGGGCAGAATCTCCTCCAGGCAGTGTAAGTAAAATGATGCAGTTTGCTGATATTGGGAGGAAGGACAGACAGCCTGTTCATTTTTCGTTTCCTGTTGGGTGATTTCCATTTATGGCAAAAGCAGGGCATCCAATGGACAATTCAGGTTTGATGGATCCTAAGTGAAAATGATTAGGAAGGTGTAAATGACTGGCGTACTCCAAGTACTCCTGAGTGCTTTCTTGTGGCCTCATGGAAGCTTTTCACATGTCTTTCTGCCTCAGTTTCCCTCTGGATCCCCAGTAACTCCATGTAATCTTGTACTCTAGTTGAGCAACAGTGTATTAATAAAACATCATAGACTTATAGACTTTAAGGTCAGAAGGGGCAATTGTGATCATCTAGTCTGACCTCCTGCACATTGCAGGCCACAGAACCTCACCCACCCACTCCTGAAATAGACTCCTAACCTCTGGCTGAGTTATTGATGTCCTCAAATTACAATGTAAAGACTTCATGTTAGTGAGAATTAACCATTTACACTAGTTTAAACTTGCAAGTGACCTATGCCACATGCTGCTCAGGAAGGTGACCCTTCCCCCAAGGTCTCTGCCATGAGCATGTGGACAAGACCCACCAGGCAGATACCTGGGAAAGAATTATCTGTAGTAACTCAGAGCCCTCCCCACCTAGTGTCCTGTCTCTGGCCATTGGGGATTTTTGCTACTGGCAGTTGCCGATGGGCCACATGCCATTGTAGGCTGTCCTATCATACCTTCCCCTCCATAAACTTATCAAGCTCAGTCTTGAAGCCAGTTAGGTTTTTTTTTGTCTCCACTGCTTCCCTTGGAAGGCTGTTCCACAATTGCACTCCTCTGATGGTTGGAAACTTTCACCTAATTTCAAGCCTAAACTTGCTGATGGCCAGTTTATATCCATTTGTTCTTGTGTCCACATAGGGTCTTAACTTAAATACCTCCTCTCCCTCCCTGGTATTTAGCCCTTTGATGTGTTTATAGAAAACAACTGTATCTCCTCTCAGCCTTCGCTTGGCTAGGCTAAACAAGGCAAACTTTTTGAGTCTCCTTTCATAAGGTAGGTTTTCCATTCCTTGGATCATCCTCGTAGCCTTCTCTGCACCTGTTTCAGTTTGAATTCATCATTCTTATACATGGAAGACCAGAACTGCACAAAGTGTTCCAGATGCCTTGTATAATAGTACTAACGCTCTACCAGAATTACCTTGCCGGATGCATCCTGTGACTGCATAAGCTTTTTCACGGCTGCATCACATTGACGACTCATAGTCATCCTGTGCTCAACCAATACACCCAGGACCTTCTCCTCTGTCACTTCCAACTGATACATCCACAACTTATAGCAAAAATTCTTGTTGTTGGTCCCTAAATGTATGACCTTGTACTTTGCACAATTAAATTCATCCTATTTCTTTTACTCCAGTTTACAAGGTCATCCAGATTTTCTAGTATGATGTTCTGGTCCTCCTCCATATTGGCAATACCCCCCAACTTTGTGTCAGCTCCAAATTTTATTAGCACACTCCCACTTTATGTGCCAAGGTCAGTAATAGAAATGTTAAATAAGACTGATCCCTAAGGAACACCACTACTAGCTTCTCTCCAGCCTGACAGTTCACATTTCAGAATGACCTGTTGTATGTCTTTCCTTTAACCAATTTCTTTTCTGCCTTTCAATTCTCATATTAATCCCCTTCTTCTCCACTTTAACTAATAATGTCCCATGTGGAACTGTATCAAATGCCTTACTGAAATCCAGGTAGATTAGATCTACTGCATTTCTTTTGCCTAAAAAATCAAGTATCTTCTCAAAGAAGAAATCATGTTGGTCTGGCACGATTTACCTTTTGTAACACCATGTTGTATTTTACCCCAATTCCCATTCACCTCTATGTCCTTAACTACTTTCTCTTTCAAAATTTGTTCCAAGACCTTGCATACAGTTGAGGTCAAACTAACAGGCCTTTAGTTTCCTGGATCACCTTTTTTTCCCTTTCTTAAAAAGAGAAACTCCATTAACAAGTCTCCAGTCAGCAGGTACGACCCCTGATTTTACAGATTCGTTAAAATCCTTGCTATTGGGCTTGCAATTTCCTGTGCCAGTTCCTTTAATATTTTTGGATGGGGATTATCCAGGCTCCCTGATTTAGTCCCATTAAGTGATGTGAGTTTGACTTCCACCTCGGATGTGGTAAGTTCTACCTCCATAGCCTCAGTGCCATTGCAAACATCCATTAACAAAAGTCCCACAGCATAATGCACATCCCCACAGTGCATGTAGTCTTTAGTCCTGTCATAACTTTCCTACTCAGATCTGAACCTTAGAGTTCGGAACATGAGAATCTAGCATGAAACCTCCAAACTTAATTACCAGCTTGGATCTGATATCGCTGCCACCAGCCAGAAAATTCCAGTGTCTGGCTCACTCTGGTCTCCCCAAAACCTTCCCTGGGGGACCCCAAGACTCAGATGCCCTGAGCCTCACCACAAAGGGAAATAACCCACTTCCCTTCCCCCTCTTTACCTCCTCCCAGATTTCCCCACCCTGGGTACTCTAGGATATTCCCTGCTTCAAGTCCTTGAAACACAAGTACCGAGAGATCAAATCTCTCCCTCCCCTCATCCAGAGAGTATGCAAAGTCAGGCTTAGTAAATCTAACACAAAGAGATTTTCCCCCTCCCTTCGTTCCTTAGCCTTAACCAGTGAAAAAACTCAAACAGGTCTTAAAAAGAAAGAAAAAGACATAAAAATGGTCTCTGTATCAAGGTGACAATATACAGGGTCAATTGCTTAAAAGAGAAAATGAATAAACAGCCTTATCCAAAAAGAATACAATTTAAAACATTCCAGCAACTACACACATGTAAATACAAAAAAAAACAATATAAACCTATTGTCTTACTATCCTTGTACTTACAACTTGGAAACAGAAGATTATAAAGCCTGGAGATAGAGAGATCAGTCTAAGAGCCGAGAGGGTCACCGAACCAAGACAAAGAACACCCACCCAAAACTTCCCTCCCTTGAGATTTGAAAAATCTTGTTTTCTGATTGGTCCTCTGGTCAGGTGTTTGGTTCCCTTTGTTAACCCTTTACAGGTAAAAGAACACTAACCCTTAGCTATCTGTTTATGACAAGTCCATCAACACTGTGCATCCCAACTCTGATGTCTTCCACAACACCCAAACTCTTCTTCAGCAGATAAACAAAATATTCCTTTTTTTCTCCCTTGTTGTCCATTCCATTGTCTTCTAGCTTGAAGAACTTCATGGTCACTCTGCAGATGCCAGCTATATGGAGGGGAGATTTCCTGGGCTATGGTTCATTGATACGCTGTGACTAGGTAGGTTTTATGATAGTAAAATTTGTTGACAGTTCTAGGAGCGTGCTTCTTCTGCTAAATCATTGAACTCTCATTCCAGCCTAGCCCATGTGATTGTGCATGATACTAAAAATGTATTGGACTATGGAGGATGCTTGTACTCACTGCATAGTTTGCAGTCTTTCAGGTTAGAAGTGGAATGTGTACATCCAATAGGTGTTGTATAATGTAGGGGCTGCAGGGAATGTGGGAGGAAGAGTGCAAGGAGTGGGATGGGCATAAAATGAGAGGTAATACATTGAATAGCAGCTTACTTCCCAAGTAGTCCTGTTGACTATGCACCTAGTAAGGTATTCCTTTCCTTCTATGAGAAAGGTGGAAGCTAGTCATATATAAGTGCAGGATTTAGTCTTTCCTACTTTGCTGAGCATTCAGCCCAGTGCTCACTTGAATACAGTGTGCTCTGGGGCTGTAAAGATTTTCCTTCTAAATGTGAGAAAGGAAACTGGTCCGGTGGTTAGGGCACTACTGGGAGAACCATGTTCAATTCCATGCTCTACCGCAGACTGCTTGTGTGACCTTGGGCAAGTTACCTAGCCTCTCTGCACCTCAGTTCCTGAGCTGTAAATGGGGAGCACAGCTCTGCTCTACCTCACAGGGCTGTAGTGAGGATAAATACTTTAAAGACTGTGAAGGAGCTTTGAGATCAACTGATGAAAAGCACTATATGAGAGTCTTACGTAAGAGTTTTGTTGTTATTAATTTATTATTGTTATTATTGTTATTTTGTCTAATTGACCTTGATGTCAGGAAAACTGTCTAATATCTAGCTTTTATTTTTCCTCATCTAGTTTCAGACTTACTCTCCTCTCTTCCTCTTTGGCCACTGCAATAATGTTCTCTCTTTTCTTTTCCTTAAGTATTTCTTTCTTCTGCATTTATGGATTTTCACCGTGTCTCTGCTTCTTCTCTTCTGAATTGAGAACATGACTGAGAAATAAAGTCACCTGTGAGCAGAGAAAGAATAAAGCAAGAACAGATACACTTGATAAACCAAAAGGGTGCCTAGGACAGATCTTGTTGCAGGGAACGAGATAGAGAATTACACCCAGGCTAGCTCACAGAAGCATCCTGACTGTATTTACATCAGAAGGGCCACATTCCGATGTGAGTAAGAGTAATGGAAGTTGATCCTATGTTATTTCATATTGATTGAATAATTGTGTTACTCTCAAATCTGCTGGGCTTTTTCTCTCCATTTCCCCCCTGAAGAACAGCTTAGCCTTGTAGGGGACAGGACCTGTAATGAGTCAATGAGTCTCGGCATTTCAAAAACCGCACAAATGTTAGGGGGCCTTATTCGTATTGACCTCTTTACACGAAACAGGCAGTGCAAAGGGGCCCAACAATGGGAGTAAATGTAAAGATTTTTGTCTGGATCTTTCTTTCTTTCTTTCTTTCTTTCTTTCTTTCTTAGTGTGTTCAAACTCAAACCAAATGGAGGAGGGACAAACATTGATGAACCAGGGGGAGGAGGAAAAAAGAAGTTTCCCCTAAACCAAACTGCTGATTTTTTTCAAACATCTAGTGACAGACAGCACCTGCCATTATACGTCTCCTGACCCACCCATTCCATGCCATGATGTTGGGCAGATAGGAGTTAGGAAGGCAGATGGAGAAATGTCTAAATCCTTGGTCCCCAGTGGAGAACAAATCAAGCAAACAACCTCCTCTGGCTTACTGCAAAGGACTCTTGGGACAGTTAATTACCAATAAACTTCGCTGGCTGTAATGTGGCAGTTCTAAGGAGAGACTGTGTGATGGAAGAAAATGCTGGTGTATAGCAAGAGACATCAGAAAGACTTCCTCAGGCAGGAAACTGAGTGACACCTCAAATGCTCATGATGACATCTCCTGCTTGGATCTATGTGAGTGGCAGAAGCCAATGGAAAATAACTCAAGATGGCGCCATCACTTTGATAGAAGCAACCCCATCAAAGTATAGGTAGCAGGCAGTGCCCACCCATATGAATATTAAACAGTCTCTCAGGGGACGCCTCCAAAGGAGAGAACTGCCTGGAAGCAGCTTTGCTGTTCCACCTTTGAATACGCTGCATGCAGATTGCCATCAGCAAAGGAGCGTGAAAGTGTCTGCAGACAGCAGGAATTTACAAGGTAGGTTGTGTAAAATGCTCAGAAAACAGCTTTCTAATTTCTGTTCCCCTGCGGGGAATCCAGTGATTTTTAGCTTGACACTGCTCTATCTTCCATAAATAGAGTTTCAAAAGAACCAAGCACAGTAAGGCAATATCTGCTTTTGACTACCACAGTGGAAAACACCTGGGTTCTTTATTTCAAATCATATTTACAAAAACATGAGATTCTTTTTTTTTTTTAGCCTTTTGGAGTCAGCACCCAGATTTTCCCCTAGGTTAGATCCTCTTTGCACCAATCCATCATTGCAAAATTGCTAGTAGCCAGCCTTGGATGGATCACTTCCAGTAGTTTCCAGCTGGAAGAGCATCCACTACACCATTCAGTGAGGATAAGGGGTGTGGCCGAGGGAAAGAGGAAGTGGCCAAAACTTCATACACCCATTTGATCCCCAGCCACCACATCAGCCCTTTGGGGCCACTGGCAAAAGGCACAATTTAAAGCACCTTCAGGCTGAAATGTGTCAAATTCAAAATGGGTAAAAGGAAATACTTCATGCAATGCAATAATTAGGCTTTGGAACTCACTGCTATAGGGATTTGATAGTAGCCTTCAACTACTTGAAGGGGGGTTCCAAAGAGGATGAAGCTTGGCTGTTCTCAGTGGTGGCAAAAAGCAATGGTCTCAAGTTGCAGTGGGAGAGGTCTGCTTGGATATTAGGAAACACTATTTCACTAGGAGGGTGGTGAAGCACTGGAATGTGTTACCTAGGGAGGGGGTGGAATCTCCTTCCTTAGAGGTTTTTAAGTTCAGGCTTGACAAAGCCCTGGCTGAGATGATTTAGTTGGCGTTGGCCCTGCTTTGAGCACGGGGTTGAACTAGATGACCTCCTGAGGTCTCTTCCAACCCTAATCTTCTATCTGGTGTGAGAGATTGCTCTCCAGGGAGCAGACTGCAGCAAGCAACAGCTCAATACTTGGTAGTATTTGCCCTTGCCCACCTCGAGCAGATGGGGAGGGTTAAAATGGGGACAGTATATATCAACTTTTAATAGTAATTACACTGTTTGAATTAGGGACTAGCTTGCTTGTTTCCATCCATAGCTCTCAAAGGAGGTCAGCCTTGTTACCTGTGTTATACAGATTGGGAAACCAAGGGCTTGTCTACATCACAAAGTTGCAGCGCTGGTGAGGGGGTTACAGCGCTGCAACTTAGGAGGTGTACACATCTGCAGGGCATCACCAGCGCTGCAACTCCCTGTTTGCAGCGCTGGCCGTACTCCCGTTTTGTCTGGGGTGTAGAGGATCCAGCGCTGGTGATCCAGCGCTGGTAATCAAGTGTAGACACTTACCAGTGCTTTTCTTGACCTCCGTGGAATAAGCAGGTATCCCAGCATACCTGAGGAAGCGTCTGGTAATCAAGCAGGTCACCTTCCCCGGTTTGCAGGGGGGATCGGGGAACGCGAGAGCAAACCGCGGCGAAGCTGGTCTCCTTTCCCGGTTTGCTCTCGCGTTCCCCGAACCCCAGTGCAAGCAGGTCTCCTTCCCTGCGGTTTGCAGGGGGGTTCGGGGAACGCGAGAGCAAACCGCGGCGAAGCTGGTCTCCTTTCCCGGTTTGCTCTCGCGTTCCCCGAACCACCCTTGAAGCCGCCCAACAGCGCTGCAGTGTGGCCACATCTAACACCATTTGCAGCGCTGGTTGCTGTAAGTGTGGCCACTCTGCAGCGCTGGCCCTGTACAGCTGTACTAATACAGCTGTAACAACCAGCGCTGCAAAATTGTAGATGTAGACATACCCCAAGGCATGGCAAAGGGAGAGTGACTTGCCCCAGGCCAGCAGTAGAGCTAGGAACTGAACCCAGGTCTCTGGAGTACCAGACCAACGTGCCGGTCACTAGGCAACACTGATTCCTTCACAGTTTCTTGCTGTTTCTTTTGTAAGATTGCTGCCACCATCTGGCTCTGCGTAGCTTTCAAGTGCTCTGAGCTCTAACACCCAAATCATTCACTGGAGGAAAGTCAACCTAGCACTACTGCATAAGGCTTAAACGAAAGTCTTTAGGCACCTGCTTCTAAATACTTATTGAAAGCAAGGCGGGAAACACTGACAATTTGGAGAGAGTTCAGAGAATTCAGGACAACACTGAAATATAGAAATTGGAGCTAGAGAAGGCCTATTTAGTGTACTTCCAGACCATGTCCCTGAAAGAATTATACATTTAACATTATTATACGTGTATTTTGTCCAGTGCAGCTCTAAAACCTTCCAATATGTATAGACTATTATCATGTTCCCCTACAGCCACTGCTTAGCTAAATGATTAAATAATTTAACTCAGTCCTCCCTTCAAATTTCTATTCATTTCCACACCTCTTTTCTGAATTCCTTCCAATCTGTCAATAGCTTTCTGCTAATGAGTTAGCCTGGCTCATGGGGAAAGACTAAAAGAGCTAAATAGCGTTATCCTGGCAAAATGGTGCTTAAGGTTAGGAATAAAAAAAATGTTATATTCACTGTTCAACCGAGATTGATTGTTTTGTTACTTTCATTTTAATGCTTGGCAGGTGTCGCTATACTACACTGATGGGGAGAATATAATTACTTACACAGATACACAGCCAGGCATACTAACCATCCACCAGTATTTCAGGAGTGTTAACAAGGAGGCAGATGAGCTATTTAGGGTAGGACAAGAAGATAAAACAGGGAATAATGTGACAACATTGGAATGTAATTGTAAGCTCTTTGGGGCAGGGACTGTCACTTACCTTGTACAGCCCCTAGCTCAATGGGGCCCCAACTCATCTGGCATTATACGTATTAAATCATACTTATTAATACATAGAAAATTCAGTCTGGAGATAAGAACAAGCTTCCCAATGGCGAGATGGGATTTTGGCATAATCTCCCAGAGCAAGCAATGGAAGGTGCATTCCTGGACACATTACTGGCCATATCACTACAAAATATATTGTAGGGAACAAGTACATACTGATATAATAAACCTCTACCAGTTCTAATTCTTGTGAGTTTATAAATGCATGATATCACCCCTGGATAACATTTCTGAGGATAAATAGAGGGCAAACGTTATTTATTAGGCTGTGCAGAAATAGGCTCATATTAGATTTCCTATATCTCTGTACCAAACCACTGTACTAGAAACACATACAAAAAGATTTTATTTAAACCGTTTTTTCCCCAGTTAAAAATGGCTTTTCAACCAAAATCAATGTTTTCTTTATGGGGGGAGAGAAGGATCAGAAATTTTTGACCAAAACCATAATAGCCATTGAAAATGTTTGGTTTAGTCTAAATGTATTTTTTTAACTGATAAACAAACCTTTTAATCGAAATATTTTAGGCTTTCAATTTCTGAATGAAACATACCCAAGGTTACTTGATGAGAATGTTTTAAAAATGAGAAGTTTTAAAAATGTCTATTTAAAAAAGAAAGTGGCATTTTTTGACCAGCTCGATGCTTTTCTCTTTTATCTATTTTTACAATCTCTTAGTTGCATCTGAATCTGCTCTTTTTTATTATCTGTGCCATGCATGTTGACGCAACTCACTAACTAACAGTTTTTAAAATCCTGTCCGAAGGCAATTTATTTGTTTTGATATTAATTGATTAAAGTGATTATCCTGAAACTTACACTAGGTTTACACTGGGCAACTCCACTGATGTCAGTCATGTTACTTCTGATTTTCACTGGAGCCACTGAGACAGAATCAGGTTCCAAACCAGTATGGATCCGATTCTGCCACCAATATTCATGTTGCATAGTTCTGTAATCCGCAAATACATTTATTAAGCTGAATAGAGCTCCTCTGGTTTGCATTAGCTGAGGAATTAGTCCAAAATCCCTATCCTTTTTGACTACACTGTTTAAGATTGTTTATTGAGGATGACGCTGCATGTATTATTGTTATCAGAATTAGTGTTGTTATTAGAATGTTTATATTATGGTTGTCTTTAAAGTTCATAACCAGATTGTCCTGGACTGTGTTAGGGGCTGTACAGACAGTTAATAAATTACAGTCCTTGTCCCAAAGAATTTACGATCTAAAAGACAAGACATAACAGGTGGAAGAGACAAACAAATGGGCCAAGGTGGAATGTGGGGCAGACATGCTAACAAACATAATAGGATGTCGAGCCCCATTCAGTAGCAGTGATCACCATTGTCTATGACAAATTAATCTGTGTGCATCTCATTTGCTGAAACAAACAGGCATTTGAACTGCAGATCCAGACTTCCCCTTTTAAACAAAGTCAGGGAGTCAATGCTGCTGTGATGTGAACGATGGAAATTCACTAATGGTTTCTGGATGCATCTCAAAGTTGAGTGTGGAATGGACATGATACTGGGGCATTTGGGAAAGGAGCTGGTGTATAACTTTCTGGTCCCCAAATAAAATAATAGCATCAGTCATTCTCTGAACCTTAATTGTTCAAAAATCAGGAAGATTAAATCCATCCACCAACAACTATCAAAACTGAAGTAGATCTGGCGACACCAGCATTGCATTGCATTGACTCCCAACGGTACATCTGATGTTCACCTGTACTGGTGGGTGTAATGCAGTATCTATCTGCTCACCACTTAGTAATGCTGCCCATTCCTCTTCTCTCCTCTGGATAAAGGCAGGATGCTGGAATCCACAGATCTGGACATGGAGCTGGGAGACAACCCCATGGTACCACATAGTTTGGATTCAGTTGTGGGGCCTTCTCTGAAGGTAGCAGATGGTGAAAATTGACAGGAGCAGGGAGCCGATCACAAGTACCATGAATGCTTTTCAAGAAAAGTTTTTGATTTTGTGTGTGTGAGGAGGGGCTTCTGGTAGGGTTGAATGCAGTACCCATTCAGTCTCAATCCACCACTCTTCCTGTCCCTCCTTACTCCCCATAAACTGAGCACTGGCAATGCTCAGCAAGGTATTTTGAAAACCAAGGAAGATGGAGATTACTAATGAGCCAGTTGCTGATATCGTATCACCAAATGCCACGAGTGACCCTCACCATCCAAGCAAGCATTTTAAATTACTCACAATAGATTTTCCAGATATGCTATCCTCTGAATTTTAACATGCTGTTATTACTTGACTGTCTATAAAAGGAGATGTACAACTCTAGAAAAGTATTGATTAATGTGCTGCTTTCCTTGAGGGGCCCAAGATGTACCTAGAAAGAATTACTCCAATTACATAGGATTCCTGGAATTCAGAGATGGCAGCTGGTTATTGACAACTCGGTTCTGCTGTACACAAAGTGACAAACTCTCTACACTTCCTCTTCAAGCCTTAATTTAGAAATAGGACACTGCATGTTGAGTGAGAGTTATAGGACATATCAGATCTCTGCTACGCACCTTATGAAATGTATGTGTACATAGTTTAAAAATAAAAGTCCATATGGATGCATTTGTCTAATGGAACTAAAGACCCCAGGCCTGGTTCTTCACTACTTTACACCCTGTGGAGTGATTAACACTTATGCAAATCAGAACTGTGCCATTTTTGCACTTAGTAGGCTCAGTTGTACACGACTTCCAAAGATGCAAGTCAGCAGAAGATCGGGCCCTATGTTTTTAGATCTTTGGCATTCAGGGACAAAATATCTCTTGCCTGGGAAAAATCCACATAAGAAGGGGGAGAACTTCCCTTGATTCAACTCCCAAAGTTTCCATCAGTGGGGGAAAGAATTTCCAAATATGCAGATACTCAGTATGAGGGAAATGGTGCAAATTACAGGCCACCGATGGAGGGTGGGGGGAAATACACAATACTAGAGATTTCACATCACACTGATTCTCCACAGGCTTCTCTCCCTGTGAGAACACGATTCCTTTGAGGAGTTCTGCTGCTATGGCCTCCGCACTGTTGCTGATTGAGAACATGCCCCCAAAAGCCTTCAACAAACTTAGCCTTCATTCCCATGAGGAAATTCCCAGGGCTTTGCAAAAGGACAGTGCTGGAGAGAGTGTCTGTTGTCATGATCCCACCCTAGCCATCTCCCTCCACAACCCTACGATGAGCAGAGAAAAGGAGGAAGCATGTGATGAAGTTGCTACTTCCCAGTATCCTGCCCAATCACTTTGTTTCTCCCCATGCGTGCGGCTGGAGGACAGAATATGAACATATTTGTCATCTTCTCACCCAGTGATGAATCTTGTGTTCGGTGGGAGTTACAAGCATTCAGCATGCACTCAGGACCTCTCAGGACAGGGCCTTATCACAATGCACGCCATGTTCTCGGAGAAGGAATGTGTCTGAGAGAGATACATACATGCAGTCCTACAGCTTAAGCACTTCTGTTTTGCAGGGGATTTTTTTTTTTTTGCCCTGCAGGATTAATTCTATTGAATCACATTGATTTCCCCTGAAAAAAAGGTCCTACTGCACAGGGGACAATGTTATGATCGTTCCCATGGTGTGCCCGACCTATAGAGATCTCAAAATCCATATCCAAAATACTTTAAGTTTGCTGCAATTTAAGGGGTGAATCAGCTGTTAGTTTGTATGTCTTCTTATATGATTCCTGCCACTTTAGGGCATTCTACATGCAATTTTCTGTAACCATTTTTGTTCCCATATAACCTCTGTATTCTGACTACAGTCAAAGCTGCCTCCAAAGCAACATCTAAAAATACTGCTCACTTCTAAAAATAAGAGTGCCCTCTACGTGGTAAACACATTGTATTCTCTCTTTGTCACAAAAAACATCATTCCCACTACGATCAAAGCCAGACTTTATAAAGTTTGTCATCCATGCAGGCGAGATTTAAATAACTTCCCAGGCAACTTCTCTGACAAAATCATTCTTGAGCAGCAGCAAGAGCCCTTTAATTCTGGCAAAGCGTACTTCCCCTGTGACATGTTGAGTAATGATAGAGACTACTGCTTCCAATCAGAAGTCTCAATACTCCTTCCATTGAAGTCAATGGTAAATCTCCAGTCTTGAAACAAGTGAGGAAGAATACAAAACTGTATTACATGCTTCACGTGGCATTCCAGTTGTGTGGATTACGGCTCAGTGAAAAATAACAAGACCTAGACTGATGGGACCAAAGACTGTAAATGTTTCAGAGACAGTGCACAGGCACAGAATGTGTATTGTGTCAGAAAGAGATGGGAACTTCCCCCCGACCCCCTCACATATGTCTCAATTGAACAAGTAGGGAAGGGCAAATTGATTCAGGGGAAAATAAATAAAATCTTGAATCTCAGGTCAGAGGTTCAAATAAACATCATCTTACCTAACAGCCAGCCATCTTCTGCCTCCAACCAGGGATAGCTCAGTGGTTTGCACATTAGCCTACTAAACCCAGGTTTGTGAGTTCAATCCTTGAGGGGGCCACTGAGGGATTTGGGACAAAAATCTGTGTGGGGATTGGTCCTGCTTGGACTAGGTGACTTCCTGAGGTCCCTTTCAACCCTGATATTCTATGATTCTAACCACTGTCCCTTTCCTGTTGTATTTATAGCTGAGTATTTTTTGGGGGTCTTCATAAAGCGGTGTCTCACAAGCAGCCAGGACGATAAAGTCAGAGGCTAGTAGTAATAAAGGATTACAATACTTTCTACTGACGTAGCATTTTTCATAAATTATCAACGTAGGTGAAGATTATACCATTATTGAGGCAGAGAGAGGTCGAGGCTTGTCCGAGGTCACCAAAGTATCAAATGGATAGAGATAACAGGAAAGCAATAATTCTGAAGAAGAACTAGGAGAGGCAGTGGAGAGCAAAATAAATATGACTTTTCAATGCAATATGACATAGTATTGCCAGCTCTGACCAGTTTAAAGTTTAATGTTTTTCTTATAACAACATCCAGCTCTTATACAGCACATTTTCATCAGTAGATTTCAAAGCACTTTACAAAAGGGGTCAGCATCATGTCCACATTTAACAGATGGGGAAATTGAGGCTGAGAGGTGAAAGTGACTTGCTCAAGGTGACTCACCAGACCAATGGTGAGCCAGGAATAGAAACGGTTCTCCTGAGTCCCAGTGCAGAGCGCAATCCACTAGGTTGCACTGCCTCCCGTTGTATTAATTTAGCTGGAGTAAATAGGCCAAAGGCTTTAACATAACTAAGTCAGTGTCCAACTTTAAACAGTTTTAAACAAGGTCCAGGGTTTGGTAAACCGAGTTTCCTGCCTGCTTTGTACCATGGCAAACACACCATGAGACATCCTTATAGCCTTTTATTAAAGATACAGAAAAGAAGGGAAAACGGCTAAGGCATTTGAAATGTAGAGTATTAAATAAGGCTTTTATCTGAACAACATCCCTTGTTCCCCTTCCCTTTAGCTGGAGAGAATTTTAGAAGAAAAAAACCAACCTTGTTTGAAAGTCTTTTGGATGACATCAAAGCTGTTGTTTTTGCTGCTGCTCTTAAAGTTCTTCCTTCCCATGTGGTGGGATTAAGCTGGCACTAGTAATGTCATCTGGGTCCTTCTCTCTGAGCTGGGCTGGTTAGGACATTTCCCAGATCAGGATGATGAATGTCTGGGGTACCAGGCAGGGGCGGCTCTAGGTATTTTGCCTCCCCAAGCATGGCAGGCAGGCTGCCTTTGGCGGCTTGCCTGCGGGAGGTCCCCATTCCCGGGGATTCGGCTGCACGCCTGCATGAGGTCCGCCAAAGCCACAGGACCAGTGGATCCTCTGCAGGCATGTCGCCAAAGGCAACCTGCCTTCCACCCTCGCGGCGACCGGCAGAGCGCCCCCCGTGGCTTGCCGCTCCAGCCATGCGCTTGGCGTGCTGGTGCCTGGAGCCACCCCTGGTCCCAGGAAATGGTATGAGTGGCAGCTGGGGTAGCCTCCATCTGTTCTTTTGTGATTGTTTTGTTGTTGTTGCTCTTTCATACTTCCTTTTCAGGACCCAAAAAGGAGTGAAAGGTAGAATAGCTCATTCCTCGCTTATTTTGTCCACCAACTAGGCCTTATATCCAACATACCAATTTTGGCTCATTCACTTCTGACTTCACATCTCCTGCTTTTAACAAACATAATTGCAACACAGGCCTTGAATCATATCAACTCGGTCACTTTGTTAAGACTAATTTAGTTATTCTATCTCTCATTTATACTTTGCCCCATCATTATTTGTTATTATAGATTATTGTAACAGTTTATGAATTTTCACATCTTATAGCTGAGCTCACGATTCAGGTAAATTTGAAGGCCCGTTTGTCACAACACCCCCAAAGCTGTGTGAGAGCCCTAATCACTGGGCTAAACGTCATTGAGGCATCTCCTAATTCCACCACCAGCAAAAAAATCCATTTTGCTTGGCATAAAATGGATTTTTTTCAATTTGCTGAAATTGTTCTCAAGTGTTGCCTTGGGTTCAACATGCTTCAAAATAATTTTTCCATTTTTTTTGGAACTGACAGAAAAAAAAATCCCTTTTCCACCCAGCTCTAGAGAGAATGTTGTTGTGTTTGATAGTGATCTCCTTCTTTCCCTCCTAATGAAGCACACTTAATTTAATTACTTGCATGGCAGGTGGCCAGGCCCAAACTGAAATGGGTTTGTGCCACGAGAGCAGAATTCAAGCCTGAAAATGATGGGCAATTACTTGAAGCTGTTTTTAGAATGAACATGAGGTTTCTGGGCATCTTGTCAGCAGAATCCAGAAAGAGTTTTGAAATCTGTTTGCATATGTAAAAAGAGGAAAGAAGTAGATTGAAAATGGAAAAATGCCAGACTGAGGCTTCTAGGTGCTATCTGAGTAACAGTAAAAACAGAAATGTGATGAGAAGAGCATGTGGTCCCTTTAAATATTTATCAGAACCTGACCTCTGACCCTTTGAAGATTTGTCAATCACTGCTCATGGTGCAAGACCATTTAGGATAACGTGCAGTGGAGCCATGATAATCTGTTGCATGATGAGCTGTTTCTGAAAAACATCCATTCCAAAAAGTTGACCCATTTTCATTGGCCTCTTTCATCTACCTTAAAAATGGGGAGCACTATGGATTATGCAGTATGATTATGGAATCACCTGTAGAGAAAAGACCACATTTGCAGCGACAGATTTCTTTGAGTGGCGCAAGCAAATTAAGGCCTCCTGTTACTAAATATATAATTCAACAAAATGCCCTGAAAAACCATATATGTTGCCCGTATCTGTCAGGAGGATTCATAAAGTCATAGGTTTGGAAGCCAGAAGGGCCCATTATGATAATTTAATCTGACTCACTGTATAACACAGGCCATAGAAAGAGATCTTGGGGTCAATGTGAGTAGTTCTCTGAAAACAACCACTCAATGTGCAGCGGCAGTCAAAAAAGCGAACAGAATGTTGGGAATCATCAAGAAATGGATAGAAAATAAAACAGAGAACATATTGCCTCTATATAAATCCACGATATGCCCACATCTTGAATACTACATTCAAGATGGTTGCTCCATCTCAAAAAAAGGTATATTGGAATTGGAAAAGGCTCAGAAAAGGGCAACAAAAATGGTTAGGGATATGAAGATATTAATAAGAGTGGGACTTTTCAGCTTGGAAAAGAGACAACTAAGGGGGGATCAGAGCCGGCTCCAGGAACCAGCTAAAGAATCAGGTGCTTGGGGCAACCAATATCAAGGGGTTGCCCTCTGGCCCCGATTGGGGCAGTACGGCCAGGTCTTTGGCAGCAATTTGGTGGCGGGTCCCTCAGTCCCTGTTGGAACAAAGGACCTGCCGCTGAATTGCCGCTGAAGAGTGGAGCGGTGCCATCACGCTGCCATGGCCTTTTTTTTTTTTTTGCCGTTTGGGGTGGCAGAAAACCTGGAGCTGGCCCTGGGGGGATATGACCTCTTGAGGTCTCTTCCAACCCTAATATTCAATGATTTTATGATTCTATAATATGATAAAGGTCTATAAAATCATGACTGGTGTAGAGAAAGTAAATAAGGAAGTCTTATTTACTCCTTCTCATAACACAAGAACTAGGGCTCCCTGAATGAAATTAATATGCAGAAGATTTAAAATAAACTAAAGGAACTATTTCTTCACACAACACACAACCTGTGGAACTCCTTGCCAGAGGATGTTGTGAAGGCCAAGACTATAACAGGGTTCCAAAAAAAAACTAGATAAATTCATGGAGGATAGGCCCATCAATGGCTATGAGCCAAGATGGGCCAAGATGTTGTCCCTACCCTCTGTTTTTTCAGAAGCTGGGACTGGGTGACAGGATGGATCACTGGATGATTACCTGTTCTGTTCATTCCCTCTGAAGCACCTGGCATTGGCCACAGTTGGAAGACTTGGCTAAATGGACCTTTGGTCTGACACTGTATGGCCGTTCTTGTTTTCCAGAGGGAGTGAACCTAACAGGTAATGATCAAGTGATCTCACTTCTGCCGTCCATCACCACTCTCTGACAAACAGAGGCTAGGGACACCATTCCTTACCCATCCTGGCTAATAGCCATTAATGGACTTAACTTTCATGAATTTATCCAGTTCTCTTTTAAACCCTGTTATAGTCCTAGCCTTCACAACCTCCTCAGGCAAGGAGTTCCACAGGTTGATTGTGTGCTGTGTGAAGAAGAACTTCCTTTTATTTGTTTTAAACCTGCTGCCCATTAATTTCATTTGGTGGCCCTTAGTTCTTATATTATGGGAACAAGTAAATAACTTTTCCTTATTCACTTTCTCCACACCACTTATGATTTTATGTGTCTGTTATATTATATGTTCTTTGTGGCAGGGAACCTAATTTACTACATGATCATATAGTACCTTGCACAGTGGGGCTCTGACTTGATTGAGACCTCTTGGTGCTATGTCAGCAAAAATAAGAATGGCAATGTAGATAAACAAGAGCGTACGGTCCCTTTAAATATTTAGCAGAACCTGACCTCTAACTCTTTGAAGGCTTGCCAATCTTTTTTCCCAATGCAAGACCACCAAAGGTAACATGCGAGGTGGGGTGTAATCGTCTGTTTAACTTTTAGAAAATGAATCGATGCAGCCCCCAGTGTCTCTGGGTTGAAAGCAGCTATACCTGACAATAATGAACATAGCCCTGCTATGCTCAATGTGCAATCTCTTGCTATAACTCTTAAATGGATTATGAGCCAGGCTGTGATGCACAGAGAAAATGTTCACACTGTGCCTGGGGACACGATGTTAGGCAAGCTTTTGTTTGGCATCTTATATAGATTTGAAGAACAGTCAGTCCTCCTGCAGTGCTGTTGTCAGTTATTGATATTACCATTTTATACACTTCAGTAATGAATGTAGCCGCAGCTTTAATCACTGCTGAATAAACAAGTGAAAAAAAGAAAAACATTAGAGGGTGGAAACAGCTGAGTGGAATGCTAATCCTCTTCTAATTAGGTTCCCCCCCTTTGGTCTCATGAGACACATAACATAAGGTTATGAAGGCCGATAACAGTGTGTGAATAAAATTACCCTATTAAAAAGGTGACTAGATGAATCACGGATAGTCTGTTAGAACAGGAGGGGAAAGTATACTTAGGAAGGTCATTTGCATGTTATTTTAATACTTTATGTAGTAGGTCAGCTAGCTGGTCCTGTACAGAAAGGAAGTGTGGTCCTATAGATAAGGACTGAGAATCAGGTTCCATTCCCAGATTTGCCACAAACTTCCCATGTCATTGTGCACTATTAAATAGTCTACGGTTCACTGAAGAGCTGCCTGCATTTCATGGGTGGATAAAGTGATACTAATTCAACAGGGCTGAATTTTCATAGAGTTATATTGTCCTACAATGGCAATAGTGCAACCGTGAATAGGGCTGTCCAAAAGTTTCCCATTAAAGTTTTTCAACAGAAAAGTAGGTTTTCAGTTAAGCATATTTTTTTAAATGTCTGCTTTCCATGGAAAATTTAGATTTTTTTCATCAAAGAAATTAATGCGCCTAAGGTGAAATATTCGGCTTTATCTATACTCTGGCAGTACCTCATGGGAGTTGTAGTTCAGTTTATCTTGCCCCCATTCTCATGTGTGAGCAGGGCTCCACACCCAGACTACATGTCCCATGATGCACCACAGTCAGGCACTCTCATGATACAACGGTTTCCTCTCATCACTCTGGGAGAGTGGTGCATCATGGGAGATGTAGTTTGAGCAGGGAGCTTAGCATATAAAGCAGAATGGGAGCATGAGTCATACAAACTACAACTTCCATTGGGCATGGCCACAGTATTTCTGAATTGAAATCACTTGGGTTTTGCATAAAATATTTCAGTTTTTGACTTTCCACTAAAAAGTGGTATATTTTTGTGGAAAATGTCAATGAAAACAATATATGTAGTCAAAATTTCCCACAATCATTTGGGATAAAGGTGCTATATAACTGTAAGACATAAATCAATATAATTATGATAGAGCTGCAGTTATCTACTGTATCTGACAATGATGTAATTGAAGGATAAACTAGGATATTTCTACTTTAAAACTATAGCTATAGTTCAGTGTGATCTCAAATTTCATTACAATGTCAGAAAGAAACTGGTCCGTGTGCACAGCATGTTACATTCTGGAGTCATAGACACTTTCCAGTTTTAAGGTGTATTTAATTTTATATTTTTAATTAAATACAAGCAATGAAAACAAAACTCATTGATGAAAAAAAAATCACTGCATTCCTTTAACATGAATAATCAGATTAATATTGGAGAATCATGCGAAGGGGATGAAGAGAAACAGATTTATATATCTCATTTGAGAGGATGTTACAAGGGAAATTTCAGCCTGTGAAGTGAGTGATGATCCTTTAAATGCCACGACCTAATGAATGTGTGTTGTAAAGGTGGGAGTGGGAATGGAATGGATGGGGAGGAGAGCAGCTTGACCTATTGTACAGAGTTGCTGTTGCATCTGGCCCCAAGTCAACATTTTAGAAGGTCACAAGGCCTATCTGGGAAGACGAGGGGAAGCAAATGTCCGTATTATAACTCAATGGTGAAAGGTTCAAAATTTGATTGCATTCCAATTCAGAGCTAACCCCCTCAAATTTCATAATTCTATGTGAAATAGAATAGAGCTCTGGATTCTGGGCAGTCAACCTGGTGGACTACCTGCCCTAGACCAAGGAACTCTGACAGCCCTGAGGTCCCTTGAGGTCCCCAATTTCAAGATAGTCCACCTGCAGGCTACCCCAGAGCCAGGTAAGTAAGCTGCAGAAAGCCAGACAAGTTCTGACAGAAACCTGCCTTATAGGAAGGGTTCCATCAGACCCTCACTGAAATCAAACCCTCTCCATGAAATATTTTCATTGAGACAATCGGCAAATTCCTATGAAAACAAATTTTGTTGCAATTTTTTCTAGCCAGCTCTTCTCCAGGTGGACCCAACTTCAATAGCCTGAACAAAGGTTCAGGTAAATAGAACATAGTGATGAACAAAGTTATCTGAGAGCAGGGATGGCCTTGTGGTCAAGGCACAGGCAGGGATGTCAGAAGATTTAGAGATCAGTTCTCACCTCTGCCACAGACTTCCTGTGTGACCTTAGGCAAGTCACCTAATCACTCAAGGTGTTAGTTTCCCCATCTCTAAAATGAAGATAACATTTCCTTTCCAGTGTCCATCTTCTCTATTTAGATTGTAAGATTTTTCTCAGCTAACCTGAGGTACAAGGTGTTGCTTGACATCTAGACTAGGAAAAAGCTTGAGTTTAGCTACCACTTTTCCTAGTTTAGACATTCTCTGTCATATTGAATCCCTTCAAATACTTGAAGAATCACAATCATTTCTCCCTTGGTGTATAGTAGATGTAAAATGGTTGTAACCTGACACTTAAACCAGGAAAACTTGAAACCTCACTGAAAAACGTTTTAGAGATAAAACTAAAGCTTCTCTTCAGAGAGGGGTCCTGGCCCAAGGCTGGGAACTCTACACTGTTGAACTTGGAAGGAGTTTGAATCTGGATCCATACTTTGTCTGTCACCCGTATTTCTCTAGTTAGCTAAAGCAAAACACCAGACCTAGTTTCCCTGGAACTTTGGCATAGATTAGATCTGAATTTTGTAGCTAGAGCCTGCAGTGCCCTTCATTGAGGAGCAGAGATGATATTGAAATGAATCAAATGGGTATTCTTTATTGAAATCACGGGAGACAGATGGGAACTTTGTGGTTTTCTCTCGGTTTCTAGCTTCCTGGGCTAACTCAACACAGCTGATGTGCCTACACAGGGTCTCCTTAAACCCTGCTCTGGAAATAAACTGTCATAGAAGGGACTCCAGGTTACGCTATAGAGTTCATCTCTACTTCTCCTGAAATTTGACAGCAGCAAGCCTCCTCCCAAGAGACCCACCAGTTCTCTCTTTTAAGCTCTCATCCCTTTGCCCCCTGGAACCAAAGCAACAGCACATTAAAGAAGACTCATAGACTCATAGACTTTAAGGTCAGAAGGGACCATTATGATCATCTAGTCTGACCTCCTGCATAATGCAGGCCACAGAATCTTACCCATCCACTTCTATAACAAATCCCTAACCTACGTCTGAGTTACTGAAGTTCTCAAATTGTGGTTTGAAGACCTCAAGCTGCAGAGAATCCACCAGCAAGTGACCCATGCCCCACGCTGCAGAGGAAGGCAAAAAATCTCCAGGGCCTCTGCCAATCTGCCCTGGAGGAAAATTCCTTCCCGACCCCAAATATGGCAATCAGTTAAACCCTGAGCATGTGGGCAAGACTCACCTGCCAGCACCCAGGAAAGAATTCTCTGCAGTAACTCAGATCCCATCCCATCTAACATCCCATCACAGACCACTGGGCATACTTACCTGCTGATAATCAAAGATCAATTGCCAAAATTAATTGTCAAAATTAGGCTATCCCACCATACCATCCCTTCCATAAATTTATCAAGCTTAGTCTTAAAGCCAGATATGTCTTTTGCCCCCATTACTCCCCTTGGAAGGCTCTTCCAGAACTTCACTTCTCTAATGGTTAGAAACCTTCATCTAATTTCAAGTCTAAACTTCCTAGTGTCCAGTTTATACCCATTTGTTCTTGTGTCCACAATTGTCACTAAGCTTAAATAATTCCTCTCCCTCCCTAATATTAATTCCTCTGATATATTTATAAAGAGCAATCATATCCCCTCTCAACCTTCTTTTGGTTAGGCTAAACAAGCCAAGCTCTTTGAGTCTCCTTTCATAAGACAAGTTTTCCATTCCTCGGATCATCCTAGTAGCCCGTCTCTGAACCTGTTCCAGTTTGAAGTCATCCTTCTTAAACATGGAAGACCAGAACTGCACACAGTATTCCAGATGAGGTCTCACCAGTGCCTTATATAACGGTACTAACACCTCCTTATCTTTGCTGGAAATACCTCTCCTGATGCATCGTAAAACCGCATTAGCTTTTTTAATGGCCATATCACATTGGCGGCTCATAGTCATCCTGTGATCAACCAATACTCCAAGATCCCTCTCCTCCTCTGTTACTTCCAACTGATGTGTCCCCAGTTTATAACTAAAATTCTTATTATTAATCCCTAAGTGCATGACCTTGCACTTTTCACTATTAAATTTCATCCTATTACTATTACTCCAGTTTACAAGGTCATCCAGATCTTCCTGTATGATATCCCGGTCCTTCTCAGTGTTAGCAATACCTCCCAGCTTTGTGTCATCCGCAAACTTTATTAGCACATTCCCACTTTTTGTGCCAAGGTCAGTAATATAAAGGTTAAATAAAATTGGTCCCAAAACTGATCCCTGAGGAACTCCACTAATAAGCTCCTTCCAGCCTGACAGTTCACCCTTCAGTAGCCTCCCTTTTAACCAGTTCTTTATCCACCTTTCAATTTTCGTATTGATCCCCATCTTTTCCAATTTAACTAATAATTCCCCGTGTGGAACTGTGTCAAATGCCTTACTGAAATCAAGGTAAATTAGATCCACTGCATTTCCTTTGTCTAAATAATATCTGTTACCTTCTCAAAGAAGGAGATCAGGTTGGTTTGGCACGATCTACCTTTTGTAAAACCATGTTGTAATTTGTCCCAGTTACCATTGACCTCAATGTCCTTCACTTCTTTCTCCTTCAAAATTTTTTCCAAGACCTTACATACTACAGATGTCAAACTAACAGGCCTATAGTTACTCGGATCACTTTTTTTCCCTTTCTTAAAAATAGGAACTATGTTAGCAATTCTCCAGTCGTATGGTACAACCCCTGAGTTTACTTATCCATTAAAAATTCTTGCTAATGGGCTTTCAATTTCATGTGCCAGTTCCTTTAATATTCTTGGATGAAGATTATCTGGGCCCTCCGATTTTGTCCCATTAAGCTGTTCGAGTTTGACTTCTACCTCAGATGTGGTAATATCTACCTCCATCCATATCCTCATTCCTATTTGTCAACTTTCCATTATCCCTAAGCTCCTCATTAGCCTATTAAAGACTGAAGCAAAGTATTTATTTAGATATTGGGCCATGCCTAGGTTATCCTTAACCTCCATTCAATCCTCTGTGTTTAGCGGTCCCACTTCTTCTTTCTTTGTTTTCTTCTTATTTATATGGCTATAGAACCTTTTACTATTGGTTTTAATTCCCTTTGCAAGGTCCAACTCTACATGGCTTTTAGCTTTTCTCACTTCATCCCTACATGTTCTGACCTCAATAAGGTAGCTTTCCTTGCTAATCCTGCCCATCTTCCACTCCTTGTAGGCTTTCTGCTTTTTCTTAATCACCTCTCTGAGATGCTTGCTCATCCAGCTTGGTCTACAACTCCTGCCTATGGTTTTTTTCCCCTTTCTTGGGATGCAGGCTTCTGATAGTTTCTGCAACTTTGACTTGAAGTAATTCCAGGCCTCCTCTGCCTTTAGATCCACAAGTTCTTCAGTCCAATCCACTTCCCTAACTAATTTCCTTAATTCTTTAAAATCCACCCTTTTGAAATCAAAAACCCTAATCCCAGATCTATTTTTGTTTATCCTTCCATCTACTTTGAATTGAATTAGCTCATGATCACTCGAACCAAGGTTGTCCCCTACAACCATTTTTTCTATGAGGTCCTCACTACTCACCAAAACCAAATCTAAAATGGCATCCCCTCTTGTTGGTTCTTCAACTACTTGGTGAAGAAATCCATCAGCTATCACATCCAGAAAAATCTGAGCCCTATTATTGTTACTAGCACTTGTCCTCCAGTCTATATCTGAGAAGTTAAAGTCTCCCATGATCACACAATTCCCATTAGTGTTTACTTCACTAAAAACATTAAAGAGGTATCTATCCACATCCAATCAGATCCCGGCGGTCTGTAGCACACCCCAAGCACTATCTCAGGGGAGGCTCTAGTAGCTTTCTTTCCCAGTGTGATTTTTGCCCAGACAGACTCCGTCTTATCCATTCCATCACTTCTTATTTCTTTATAGTTAATCTTATCATTGATATACAGTGCTACTCCACCACCCTTGCCTTTATTTCTGTCTTTCCTAAACAGCACATAGCCTTCAATACCTGTACTCCAGTCATGATTACTATTCCACCATGTTTCTGTTATCCCTATAATATCCAGTTTCACTTCCTGCACCAGTAGCTCTAGTTCCTCCATTTTGTTCTCTAGGCTCCTCGCATTAGTGTACAGACATCTTAATTTTTGCCCTTTGGCTTCATTGACATTCTTTACCTGGTTAGGCACAGACATTCTACCACCAGCATCACCTATTAGACCAGTATCTACACTACCATTCCTCCTTATGTCAATTCTTCTGCCCACGGCTGTATCCTCTCTTACTTTGTTTTCTTCCTTCTCAATATTAAATTCCGGCATGGAGATTACCTGGACATCTCCCAACCATCTCCCCCAAATTCTCTAACCTGGGCTGAGGACTGAGTGCATGCTGTATCCTCCTGAATAGATGCTTCCCCCCCCCCCTTTTAAAGCACTATTGCTAAGTCTCTAAATGGTGTTGTCAGCCAGACCCCTCTTTGCATGCAGTTATCTCAGCAGACAGCTGCTAGTGCAGAACCAGTAGCAGTTAGTTGTCTACCAGAACACCCACACTGTAGCTGCCATCTTTATAGTGACTCGAAATACAGGTGTGGATCTGAAAAATGCTCCCATGGAAGAAAAGAGCTGCTTGTGTATTTCCACTGATGCTCGAATGGGTGAGTCTACAGTTAAAAGTGCTTAGCTACAGGGTCTGTGGGGATACCAACCATTCCAAAATTTATTTGGATTCCCAAAGAGAAGAAATATGACATAAAATGTCACCCATTTGGAATAATAAATAAACCCATTATGTGACCTGGATTGTCCTCTCATTCACACTAATTTTGTGTTGATGCATTGTTTTTATCCTCTGGAATCTGTATTGCAGTAGGACCTACAGACCCCAAATGAGATCAGGGCCTCATTGTGTTAGACACTGTACAAATAGAGATAGTCCAAATTTATACCAGAATAACTGAGAGCAAAATTTACATCATATAAATTCAACAAAGGTCATAAGGTGCAATTTCCATAACTTAAACATTATCAGGGCCGCCCAGAGGGTAGGGGGGAGGGCAAGTGGGGCAATTTGCCCCAGGCCCTAGGCTCCACAGGGGCACCCATGAGAATGGCTGAGGCTCCTTCCTTGGTGCCAGCCCAACCTGACCCCACCTCCGCCCCTTCCCGGAGCCTCAGTGCATCCAGGAGAGTCCCTGGACAGCTGCAGCATGGCTCTGGCGGGGCCTGAGCCCCTCCCTGCTCAGAGCCGTGTGATAAGAGGGCAGGGCTGCAAGCTCCAGGCTGAGCTCAGCTCCCTTCACTCAGCCTGGAGCTCGCAGCCCCACCCCCTGACCACGCGGCTCTGGGCGGGGAGGAGCTCAGGCCCCGCTGGAGCCATGCTGCAGTGCTGTCCAGGGATGTTCCTGGATGCGCTGAGGCTCCAGGTGAGGGGGGAGCTGGGGGTAAGGAGTGGGGGCTGGGGGGTGGTTGGATAAGGGGCAGGGAGTCCCGGAGATAAACAGGGGACAGGGAGGGGGCAGAGGATGGGGTGGCATTGGATCGTGGGTGTTCTGGGGGTCTGTCAGGACTCAGCAGGGGGGTGGATAGGGGTCGGGGCAGTCAGGGGACAGGAAGCAGGAGTGGGGTCCCGGGGTGGTGGTGGTGAGGGGGGTCTCTGGGGGACAGTGAGGGGCCAAGGAGCAGGATGGCTTGGGGATTCTGAGGGGAGGCAGGCAGTCGGGGGGCAGGAAGTGGGTGGGGGTCGGATAGGGGGCAGGGCCAGGCTGTTTGGGAGGCACAGCCTTCCCTACCCTAAAGCTCATTCAGGAGTTTGAGGCTTGCAGAAGAGCCAAGTTGTTAGCTGTTCCATTAGGGCTACCATCCCTTTCACTTCTCAAATGCCAAATTATAGTCTATATTTAATTTCAGTGCCATAGGGAGATTCATGTCAGGGGAGGGTAACTTCATTTAAAATTAGCCACTAGGGGAGGGATCACATGAGAAGAGCAATATCCTTCCCAACCCTATCAAGGGAGACACCCCCCCCCCCGCATTCCCTGAGACTTCAGAGGGGTTAATTCAGTCGTTCTCAAACTTTTATACTGGTGACCCCTTTCACATAGCAAACCTCTGAGTGTGACCCCCTCTTATAAATTAAAAACACTTTTTTATATATTTAACACTATTATAAATGCTGGAGGCAAAGCGGGGTTTGAGGTGGAGGCTGACAGCTCATGACCCCCAGTAAAACCTCGTGACCCCCTGAGGGGTCCTGACCCCCAGTTTGAGAACCCCTGGGTTAATTTACTTTTAGCACCCTGTATCCATTCACATGCATGTGCTATTTTGAGCACTTCAGTTTTCACAACATAGGCTCATCCCAGATTCTGGAACAAGCTCAAATGCTCAGTTCGTGGAGTATGTACATAAGCTATACTAAAGACAAACCCACAGTGACCGTCTCCAGTTTGTGAGGGACCCCATGGAGCCAGTCTCTAGGAAACAGATAAATGCATGGAGGTTAAGTCCATTAATGACTATTTGCCCAGATGGGTAAGGAATCTGTTTGTCAGAGGTTGGAGATGGATGGCGGGAGAAAGATCACTTGATCATTACCTGTTAGGTTTACTCCCTCTGGGACACTTGGCATTGGCCGTTGTTGGTAGACAGGATACTGGGCTGGATGAACCTTTGGTTTGACCCAGTATGACTGTTCTTATGTTCTAAACTAAACGAACCCAAAGTTATGGAGACAGATATGAGTCAAGGAAGCCAGCAGAGTATCAGAAACCTGGAAAAATCTCTGACTGGATGGGCTCAGGTGTTTGGTCACAAGCTGAGGCGGTTCAAAAGTTTTGGATTTTTTTTAAGTAGAATTTTTTTATTGTTTCTTTAAACAGTCAAACACAGCAAGCAGCAAATATTTGGCCACACACTTCTGAAAGCCCAAACCATATTCAGGTTTTGGCAGAGTAATTGCAGCTTTTCAATTAAAAAAAACCACAACAAATTTTGAAGGAAAGCAGACATTGTCTGTGATTTTTTTTCTGCTTTTTAAAAATCCCTAGTTTTCAATTCAGAAAAAGTTTTCACGGAAAATATTTGCCCAACCCTTTTAATGAGCTTTAATGCCTTTTAGCACTAGCTGTTGCTAAGAACCAGTGATACCTTGTAAAGAAGTTTTCTCAAAACTGTGTTTGTGCTGAGATGCAGAAGGTTTATTTTTCCCAGGGCCACCCGTGGGGGGGAAGCAAGTGGGGCAATTTGTGCCGGGTCCCACAAGGACCCCCATGAGAATATTGTATTGTTTAGTATTGCAATTTTTTTTTATGGAAGGGGCCCCCGAAATTGCTTTGCCCCAGAGCCCCTAAATCCTCTGGGCGGCCCTGAACATTACATTACATTAACTACAGGACATGACAATATAGTACATCTTTTTATTTTAGACTCGCTTGACTTCAATGGGAGCACTCATAGTTAGACATGTGTTTAAGTAGTTTTTTGATCAATACACAGATTATAATTTACACTAATTAATTCAGAAATATCTATCTATCTATCTATCTATCTATCTATCTATCTATCTATCTATCTATCTATCTATCTATCTATCTATCTATCTATCTATCTATCTATCTATCTAATTCCTTTATTTTTCTGTTGATTGGTTGGCAACAGTTCTTTACAAGTATCTGCGATTCCAAATCTGAACTGGTTTGCTTAGCTGTGATTGGTCAGATAAGTCACATGACATTGCTATTTTCCCCTGACTGGCTGGGCATGCAAGTACAATCAGCGCAAATAGTCAAACAAGCAAAATTGGAATGTGTTTTCCTAAATACTAGTGCATGCAACTTTGATTTTTTCCCCCATTAATATCCATGTCAGAAAACTTGATCATTCAAATGTTCAGAAGAATCTAATATAAATGGGGAGCAAGTATAGCCTAAATTAATAAAGATTTTTCTGGTGAAAACAAAACATTGAAAATATTTTGACGCAAAATGTAATGATTGATTTCATTTCATTTTTGAGGGGTTTTGACCTTTTAAAAATGTTTTTGAAATAAAGTGGAACGAAATTCCAAGTCTAAATGTCTTTCTGAAACAAAAAGTCAAAAGGTTTCATTTCAGAAATTGCAAAACAAAACCACACTGACATTTTAAAAAGTGTGTTTTGGTGATCAAAACATTTTGCAAAAATTTACCCAAATTCACAAATTGTATTGGTCAGTCTGAAACTGCATTTTTTCAGCAAATAAATAATATGCATGAATTTTTTCCCCAGCAATAATCACCAGTAGTAATTTTGCGAGCCTCAATATTTGGATGCTCAATTTGAGACATCTGAAAAGGACCTGATTTTCAGAGGCAGGTGTTCAGCACCTTTAAGATATCTCATGTCAGGTACCCAAAACTGTGTCCATTGTATTTAAAATCACCTGGTGTGTTAAAAAATCTTGGCCAAAGGTAAGTAGCTGGAAGCCAGCATGGACACCATTAAGTCGAAGGTGCTGTAACATATCACATGTTCTCAGCCTTTCTGTCCATCATTTCTGTAACCATAATCACATTCAACTATTTTATGGAAACACTAGTAATGGATCTTTGTTAAAATATGACATTGTGCAAGTGTTTATAAGTAGGCTTTTTTGGAATGGTTAAAGTGTCACTTCATCATACCTTTATGAAATATTACAGCAATTTTGCAACATATCATTTCTGAAGTCATCTTTCTTTGACACTTTAAACATTCTGGTATTGCACAATATAATTGTCTATTTAACACAGTATGCTAGGAGTACATTTTCATCCTGTATTTTAAGCAGAGTTTCAATATTTTCTGCACACATTTGCCAAGTGGTTCATTCCTCTGAAATGAAACATTTAAAAAAAGAAAACAACAAGAGACAGCTCGAAATGCAGGAAATTAACGGCAATTATGCTTTTTCTCTTAGGAAAACTAGTATTATTTACCACACCTGGATGCATCATTATTTGTCATGAAATTGTCAGACTGAGAGAGAGAGAGAGAGAGAGAGATTCATTTTCACTATGTTGTAATTTTCTTCTGTTCAGCGAGGGTTTCAGGGGACACTTCAAAATAATGTAGTCAGTAGTTGTTTTTGGGAAGCAGTCACTGGTAATAATGCAGCCTAAGAGGCCTGTTTTTCAAATGGGCTCCCATGTATGCCAGGCATTATTTTGCTGGGAAAGGAGCTGGATGAGAGAAGAGGATGAGAGAAATAGAAGCAAAACATTCCTGCCCTTTAACAATTTCTTTGCATTTTTCGTGGAACATTAACTTCCTGGCGTGCTGGTGCTTGGTAATAGGCAAGCAGTGGCTTGCTGTGGCTATTCTATCAACCTGATGGACATATGGACTGAAATCAGATGCAGGATAGAAACAAGATATGTGTGAGAGGCGGAGCTTATCACACTAGGTCCTCATGCCACCTCTCTATTTACACATGTGACTTCCTCATCTTCAGAGAGAATGGTTTATTCAAAGCACTGGAAGTCAGGAACTCCTGAGCTGTAATGAGAACAGGAGTACTTGTGGCACCTTAGAGACTAACAAATTTATTTCAGCATGAGCTTTCGTGAGCTACAGCTCACTTAGAAGTGACTAAGTGAGCTGTAGCTCACGAAAGCTCATGCTGAAATAAATTTGTTAGTCTGAGCTATAGCTCACGAAAGCTCATACTGAAATAAATTTGTTAGTGTCTAAGGTGCCACAAGTGCTCCTGTTCTTTTTGCGGATACAGACTAACACGGCTGCTACTCTGAAACCTGAGCTGTAATGCTGGCTCTGACATATACTCCCTCTATAACCGGGGGCTAGATTCAAAGATTCCAAGGCCAGAAAGGACCCATGTGATTATCTAGTCTGACCTTCTGTATAACACAGGCTACTTATTTAACTTTTCGGCTTTACTTGACAGAAATAAGAGATGAGGTGTTGTATGTGGATGCAAGGCTGGGAGAGACAGGGCTCTTAATAAATCCTTCCTTGTTTTGGAAGATATATACTGAGGTGTGTCCATTCTTGACCTCTCCATAAACCCCTAAGCACAAATAAATAGCAGGTCCACCTGCATATGCTTGTCTGGTAAGAATTTGGCTACTAATACTTGCAACTCAATGGTGTCTATTTAAGGTTTTGCTATTAATCAATCGGTTTAAATTTGGCAGATGAAAAACTCCTAAGTACATCTCTCCATATCCTTTTCGAGGAAATTAATGGGGCCAAATTCTCTTCTGGCATAATCCAATTGAAATCAGTGGCATTAATCAGCAGATAATTTGGCCCATGATTTTTAAATCATTTGTATTTGTCCATCCTGTATTTATAGAATTAAATATTTACCCTAACAGACCATCATGTTGTGGTTTATTTTGCTTTATCCTATGTACATGGAGAGTAAACTTTCTAGCCTAGAAGGTGATCATTATTTTCCTGATACAAGTCTTTATCAAATTCAGTACTGCTAAAAATACAAATCCCACTTCTTCTGCACGGTGTGCTAAAGCTCGCTTTGGGAGAGTGATGCTAGTGAAGGTATGTTTCTTTTTGCAATGTGTGTTCATTTATCCAGTTTGAAATGGTAGATGAGCTGAAACTGGAATCTTCATTTGGAACCCCTGTAATTCCAGATAAAGGATTGTATTTCAGAGTCCAGAATCCTAACCACTCTCTATACATTTCATTCCATTTTGGACTCAGCCATGGGAAGAGACCAGTCTTCTGGTTCAGAAGCAGTTGAAATCTTGCAAGAACAGCAATTTTGATCCAACGTAGCATAAATGTACAATCTGAGGAGAAATTGTTGGGAAAAATTCTAATTTCCCCCACCCCCATTTTTTCACTACCCATAGCTACTAAATCTTTTTTGGATGTCTATCAAGTTTTGCTTCTTCTGGTCATTGCTTTCTCCTAGAGGACCTTCCCTATGACATAGAGTTTAGGATCATAAAACAAGATGATTAATTTTATTAGACCTAAAGTACAAAAGTTGTATATCCATCTTCAAGGTTAGAGTTGTTTAGAGTAGCTACAGACTAGACCATATATGATCAACTAGCACAGTATCCAGTTCAGTAGCTGATAGTATGAACTACCCTTTAATGTCTAAATGGGCTCTGAAATCTTTGAAGGAAAGGTGATAATGACATATATATTATCATCTCAGCCAGAACGTCAGTCCTTCTGAAGGTTGCTCATCACTAGTTTCAATACAGAATTGTAGCTATAGTAAAATAGTATTACATTATATTATTAATATTACAGTATGAAATGCTGCATTATTGGAATCTGACTTTATACACCCAACTTGAGATGTTGTTAATGGCCCAAGACAACTTCAGATGTCATTTCCCCATTTTGGGCCACTACAGTAGTTTAGACAAGTAGCTGCATTCCATTATGCTCTCCCTTGAACTGATGGCCGCCCCTCTGACTTCAGCGTGGACATCACCGTGATTAAAGAATGGTGCTAAATTCTTTGGACTTGTAAACTCTGGTTTAAAAGCTCTGGCGTGTAACAGCTTTATTCAACAGTAAAGGCATGTATCCCTGCCCCATAGTTTGGAGTACGGGGGTGTGAATAGCAGTGCACCCCAACGTTCTATGCTGTAGCACCCCCTGGTGGACACTGTGGGTGTGAACTAAAAGGTTCCTACTTTGCATCAGCGTAGTCCTGCTTGAAAAGGATGATGATAAGGAAAACTAGGAACATTTTAGTGGTGCCTGTGGAGTCTGCACAGGGGAGATACAGCACAGCAGTTTGGTGCGCACTGCTACTCATACCCCCTATAGTCTGAACCGCAGAGCAATGCAGACATGCATGAAGATGGCTCATGCAGAATGAACGACTTTAATCTATGTGCAAGAATCAGAGGGATAACACTTCACGTTTCCTAGGAAGGTTTTCATCTCTGCTCAGCCACCCACAAATCCTGGCCTCCAGCCATGTCAAGGGTTTCTATGCAAGGTTATCGACGCTGAGAATCATGAAGGGAACCAGACATCTGCTAGAGATTGCCAACATCAAGGAAGCCTGATGTGGAGCATTGACAGCCTGGCTGGCTCATGAGATGCACAACCAAAGTTTCTAGAAGAGTATTACAAGGGATCCCAGTCATATGTGGAGTGGAGCCCTGTGTAGCTCTCAGAGCTAACTAGAAAGGAGGTTACACAAATATCCTTATCCTGGTGCATATATTCTGGTTCACCAAAGAATATCATGTGAGATTGAACCAAAGAATATCATGTGAGGTCTTAAGTGAAAACCAGGGACACACTAGTCATTAATATCATTGTGAAATCTATGCACAGATCCTATGTAAGCAGTTCTGTTTGGATTCTGAATATATGTTCCTAAAGTCTGTGTCGAGGCAGAGTTGACAAACAGGTTTTCTTCCAGACAGAAGACAGAAATCAATGAGAGTCTTGGCATTGATTGAAATAGGCATTGAATCAGGCCCTGGTACAGGGAGCACAATTTAGATGCAGATGTTTGAAAACACGGCTAAGAGTCTGATAAAGAAAGCTGACCCCAGGCCAAAAAGCCAGGTCTTGATCAAGCTAATAATTACATCAAGGCCTTAGGCCTCAATCATACTAACATGTAGCAAAGTAAGAAAAGTTAATTTTCCACTAACCCTCCTGAGGCTCACTCTCTGATTTTACTATACACTACTATTATAACACTATTATATCACTAAATGCTGCTAAACAATAAAAATGCTGCTAAAAGGGGTTAAAACTGACATAAAATCCCTTAAATAACCCATCCATCACTGCCGGAATAGACTAACAGCTGCTAGGTCATTGTAGTTTATTAAGTAGCTCATGCAAGCATAAAAGATAACCCCTAATAACTTGGCCAAAAGAACAAACATGTATTTTTGGAACATCAGTTCCTCAAAATTGCTTGAGAAACAGCTGCTCAAACCGCAAGAGAAGGATAACCGGGGTGCCAAGGTCTTGGCAATAGAAGGAGCTTCCTAAGAGGAAGTACAAAGGAACAAGCTTAGCAATTTTGAGCTCTTTTTGCAATAATTGTTTTGAGAACATGTCATGTATCACCCAAATAAGGTAATAACAGATGTACAAGCTCATGTGATAATTTGTGGTTTTAGGCTTTATAAACACAGGTATCTCTGCTGTAAGGTAGAGCAACTTCCCCTTGCTAGGGGACTTTGTCGTCTCTCCCTGCATATATGCTTGTATTCTCTGATTAATCAATAAAGGAGCCTCAGGCTGTCTGATCAACTCAACTGGGTGGTGGTCATTTTCTACGACAAGTCCATGCTACTATGAATGGAGACTCTCAATCTGGGGACACCGTAAGTGTAAAAAGTGGAACAGGGGAGGCACTAATGGCAACACTTTCTCCACAAAGACCTCTTGCACCGTGGAATTCCCTCTCCACCCCTTTTAAAATGAGTTCCAATCCATTCACTTTCACGGCACATTTTATATGTGGACAAACCTAGCCGCATGTTTTGTTGTTACATTTGCAGGCCGTAAAGCAAGATGGAAGCAGATAGTTTTTAGGAGTGAGGCCTTGTTGATAAAGGGGCAAAGCTGGCAGCCAGCAGATTGGGTTCTAGTTCCTTCCTGTGCGATTTTGGGTTAGGCCTGATTTCAGAAGGGCTAAGCGCCCCATTAGTCTAACTGAAGTCAAGTGAACTGGTGAGTGCTCAGCATCTCTAACAAATGTGCCTTATATTCTACTCCTTAGCCCTGGTCTACACGGGAGGCCGGGGGGGCGGCGAGGAATCAATCTAAGTTATGCAACTTCAGCTATGTGAATAACGTAACTGAAGCCGGCTGTAGTAAGTGAAGGCCCTGATAAAGGCCCAGTATGAGGCCTGAGGCCTGAACTAAAGTAATGATCAAGACTTAGCTAAAAAGCAAAGTCAAGCTGTGAGCTGGAAGCTGGCCTGGTTCACAGAAGCTGGAAAGGAAAGGGCTGATGATGCATAAACATATATTCACCTAGCATATTGAAGTATAAACACGGTATCAGAACACCTTATACTGGAACATTCCACAGATAAGAAAGAACAGGCTGACCCATCCCAATGACAGGGGCAAAAGGGTAAAATGATGGATAGAGTTGTTTTGATCAAAGCAACATGTACAAGGTGAGAGGCAGCACCTTACTACGTAGAGGGGTTGCACCGCAATACGTCGGGAGTGATGTGTAACTTGTTTGTACCTGTGTATAAGAATGCATCCCTGGGGCGGTGTCTTTGTCTGGCCTAGGGGGCAGTGGAAAGTCCTGCCACTAACTGAGCCGAGTCCATTGACCGTGGGTACATATTCGTAGTATGCCCTGAATTAGGCTAAGAAACCTACAGGGAACTATTATTGTGTCCAATACGGCAATAAACCTGGCCGACGTGCCTTCGTACCTCACTAGACTCTGTGGTCCTTGGGGGTTTTCTTCAGGTCTGCTGTGTCAGCTATCTGCGCAGAGCTGGAGCAGCACACAGAGGGAACACACACACACAGCCGAGTGATACCAACAAGGAGAGAGCAGAGCACCACACCAGTAGCATCTGACAACACACCTCTGACAACACTTAGACCTACTCACTGCAGTGTCTTCACTACGATGAGTTGGGGGAGATCCCGGATGACTGGAAAAAGGCTAATGTCATGCCCATCTTTAAAAAAGGGAAGAAGGAGGATCTGGGAACTACAGTCCAGTCAGCCTCACCTCAGTTCCTGGAAAAATCTTGGAGCAGGTCCTCAAGGAATCGATTCTGAAGCACTTAGAGGAGAGGAAAGTGATCAGGAACAGACAGCATGGATTCATCAAGGGCAAGTCATGCCTCATTAACCTAATTGCCTTCTGTGAGGAGATAACAGGGTCTGTGGATGAGGGGAAAGCAGAGGATGTGTTATCCCTTGACTTTAGAAAAGCTTTTGATACGGTCTCTCACAGTATTCTTGTCGGCAAGTTAAAGAAATATGGGCTGGATGAATGGACTATAAGGTGGATAGAAAGCTGGCTAGATCATCGGGCTCAACAGGTAGTGATGAATGGCTCTATGTCTAGTTGGCAGCCGGTTTTAAGCGGAGTGCCCCCAGGGTCGGTCCTGGGGCCGCTTTTGTTCAATATTTTCATTAATGTTCTGAAGAATGGCATGGATTGCACTCTCAGCAAGTTTGCAGATGATGCTGGAGGGTAGGGATAGGATACAGAGGGACCTAGACAAATTAGAGGATTGGGCCAAAAGAAACCTGATGAGGTTCAAGAAGAACAAGTGCAGAGTCCTGCACTTAGGATGGAAGAATCCCACTCACTGCTACAGACGAGGGACTGAGTGGCTAGGCAGCAGTTCTGCAGAAAAGGACCTAGGGGTTACAGTGGATGAGAAGCTGGATCTTAGTCAACAGCGTGTCCTTTTTGCCAAGAAGGCTAACGGCATTTTGGGCTGTATAAGTAGGGGCATTGCCAGCAGATTGAGAGACGTGATCATTCCCCTCTATTCGACAGTGGTGAGGCATCATCTGGAGTATTGTGTCCAGTTTTGGGCCCCACACTACAAGAAGGATGTGGAAAAATTGGAAAGAGTCCAGCAGAGGGCAACAAAAATGATTAGGAGGCTGGAGCACATGACTTATGAGGAGAGGCTGAGGGAATTGGGATTGTTTAGTCTGCAGAAGAGAGGAATGAGGGGGGATTGGATAGCTGCTTTCAACTACCTGAAAGGGGGTTCCAAAGAGGATGGATCTAGACTGTTCTCAGTGGTACCAGATGATGGAACATGGAATAATCGTCTCAAGTTGCAGTAGGGGAGGTTTAGGTTGGATATTAGGAAAAACTTTTTCACTAGGAGAGTGGTGAAGCACTGGAATGGGTTACCTAGGGAGGTGGTGGAATCTCCTTCTTCAGAGGTTTTTAAGATCAGGCTTGACAAAGTCCTGGCTGGGATAATTTAGTTGGGGATTGGTCCTGCTTTGAGCAGGGTGTTGGACTAGATATCCTCCTGAGGTCCCTTCCAACCCTGATATTCTATGATTCTATGACTTCTGCCGCACCCCCACTGACTCTGCCTGTGCCTCTCATAGTGCTGGAGTACAGGAGTCAATGGAAGAGTGCTTGGGGATCAATTTATCACATCTAGACTAGACGCGATAAGTCAATACCCCCTGGATCAATCGCTGTCCACTGATCCAGTGGGTAGTGTAGACATGCCCTTTAGTTTCCTCAGCTGTAAAATGTGGAGTGCGATACTTATTTGTCTCGCGGGAGGCTGTGAGGCCAAATCAATTAGGGCTAGGTTGGAGCTTTTAGCCAAAGCCGTGCACTGGAGATGGTGCTGAGCTGCACTGCCCCAGGGGGAATATTCTGCCTGAGAGAGGTAGTGCAGAGAAGAGGAAGCAGTCTCAGACATCCATTCAAATAGTACATCGTGCTCTTCTGTTCTGGCTGGCTTGTTGGGGAAGCAACCATGACTCTGTCTCCACCTAGCTTCCTTTCTGGTGAGTTGCACCTTCTGGGGAGAATTTCTGTTGCAGCCCCCGCATATCCCTGAGTTTCAAGGCTGCAATTCGGAGCAGCCTTACTGGGTGCCTCACAGGAGGGAGACTCCTGGCTCTCTTTTTGCATCTTGTGTGGAGGGAGCCAAAAGCTAGGCCGCCATGTTTGTAATGCATGATGAAATGCTGAGATGGAAGTTGCTAGAGAAGTGCAAAGTATTGCTATTCTCTTTCTCTTTCCCCTACTCCAATATCCAGGTAGCATGACCCCACCCTTCATCTCAGTTGCACTGAGTGACAATTTTAGAACAGTCTAATTCATTCTGAAGGTATTTTTTTTCCTGTTGTTATATCTTCCACTTCGCAGCACATTATCTTCCCAGTGCGCAGTTCTGAGCTTAAGCTTCCAATATTAGACTTTTTCACGTACGGTTATAGAAAACACTAATGAGTACCAGTGGGAAAACATGGAGGTAAGGGCAGACGCTATTAGACACACAGGGCCAGATCTTTAGCAAGTGTCAATCTGGCACAGGTCCATTGAAATCAACTGAAATCAACGGAGCTGTGCCAATTTACACCACCAAAAATCTGGCTCAAAAATTAGCATGTGATTTTAGTTTCCTCATATTTCAAGCAACATGCGCTTGTGTGAAACAGCGTAAAGAAAATTAAACGCTGACAGTCTTGCATCTGGTGTTACTATCCACAAAGAGATTTCATGGCCAACTATTTTTGGTGACATGAGACAGTAAACATGTCAGGATTCAAAAATAAGAAGTGACTATGCCAACTGGAGAACTTGAGAAACAATATGCATAGGTAACAGGGTAGAGGAAAATTACCGTAATAATAAAATATTTTTGAAAAAAATATTTGATTTTGGCTTTAAAACTATTAACCCTTTTAATCATCTGGTATTAAACTCAATTTTAAGGCCAGAAGGGATGATTCTGATCATCTAGTCAGACTTCTTGTGCAATACAGGTTGTAGAATTTCACCCAATGATGCCTGCATCTAACCCAACACATTATGTTCGAACCAGAGCATAACTTTTAGAAAGACTCCCAGTCTTGATTTAAGGACTCCAGGAGATGAAAAGTCCACCACATTCCATGGGAATCTGTTTCAATGGTTAATAACTCACCTTATTAAAATACTTTTTTATTTAGTTAGATGATGATGATGATAAAGCTAAAACTATTGGATTAGTAAGTTTGAGTTCAGTCCCAAAAGATTCATAACACAAAAGAAATATTTTTTGTGTTTCAGTGTACTGGTATTGTGGCCTTCTGGCATACTGTGGATTCTTTTCCACTCCTAGCAGCAGATACATAATATGTACAGAATTATCAAATTCAAAGTTTGGCAGTTAAATATTTGATAATGAAATAATGGATTTGGTGGTGGAGGTGGTAAGAAGAAAGGAATATTGTGATTTCCACTTTATGTTAAAATAAAAAGAAACAAAACAATACTACTATGCTACCATTATAATTACTAGAGCTGGAATAAAACTGTGAATTTGCTTTGACTTTCTTCTCAACCTCTTTCATTCAGTATCCTAAAACATTCAGTCAAGGAAATGCTTGCTCTGCATACAGGAAAAGTGCTTCAGATACAAGTGCATGGGTATTTGTGTTGTGTCTGTGCTGCTATTTTGAACTCCCTTGGAGGGTATGGGAGAAGGCCCAATGCCAGTAGGTACTTGCTCTTGCAGGGAGGCTATTGCTCAGTGGGTTGGGATCCTCTACCGCTGGGCAATGGGATTAAGCTTCAATTGTAAGTTCTGTATTTTATAAAATAAAAACATACATAGCAGTTGATCAGGTCCATGGTTCTTCTAAGCCTCCAGCCAATTAGTGTGAAGAACAGAGATACTATGGACTAATAGCACCTTCTTCACAGCTTGTGTTTCTCTCTTTGCTGTTTCCCTCCCACCTCCTAATGACTCCCCTTCAAAAACAACAGCGTTAGGGATCAATTATGCAAAGCCATTAAATCATCATCAGTACTCACAGCTGTAAAAACATCTGCACTGTAAACTCGGCTTCTTCCTGAGAGACAAAGATGTAATTGATTCGCTCGTTCTTGCATAATTGTATGGTTTCTGGTTTGTGTAATGCTGGAGAGGTGGGTGGAGGGCAGGGGGAGTCAACTTTAAACTGATTCATGCTCATCTCCGCATGAAACACATAGCTAGATTGAGAGGCAGATCACGGACTTTATTACAGCAAACAGCTTCACCTCTTTTACGCCCCAGAGCCCTTGCCTATGTTCTTAATCCTAAAGGCATCAATAATTTCACAGCCAGTAAACTAGGTTTTAATTTGAATTGTGGAAGGGAGGTAGCATAATGCTGGGGAGGCAGATGCATAGCTGCAATATCAGAATTCCTCTCTAAAATTCATCCATTCTTTCTCCAGTTGTTGCCTTAGTGACAACACTAATCTTTGTTTCTACTGCTGCTGCAGATAGAAAAAAAAAGAAAAGAAAAGAAAAACCCATGCATGTTGTTGTTCTACCAGTCCACTGCTAGAGAATCTTTACATCAAATGAGCTAATTAAAAACGTAGAATTATGGGTGTTGGCATAATGTCCTGGGAAGTAGGGCAGGGAAATTTGTTTTTCCATCTCAACTGTTTTTTCACACCAAAAAATACAGATATAGATTGACAAAAAACACTTGGTGAATTTGTGTTGAATTAGCTAAATTGTTTCAGTTGGGAAAAAATATTAAAACAAAAATAAATCGAACTATTCTACAATTAAATTCAGGAAAAAAATTGCAGTACTTTTGTTTTGACATTTTCAAGATGAAATGTTTCTTCTTTTTTCAATTTGAAGAGACTTCTCAGTTAGAAATTTATTTCAATTTTATTTTTTAATAAAAAGGTTAAAAAATTGCTCAAAATGAATAGAAACATTTCAATCTGGCTTGAGTGTTTGGATGCAGGTTGAGTTAATTTCATTTGGGGTTGAATCCATTTTTCAGTTTGCTGAAAAATTCAAAATAATGTGTATGTTGGGTCAAGTTGGTTGGGGTTGGTCCTGCTTTCAGCAGGGGGTTGGACTTGATGACCTCCTGAGGTCTCTTCTATCCTTAAACTTCTATGATTCTATAACTCAAAACGATTTTTTTCAAATGTATTTATTTTTCAGTATGGCCAGCAATCCGAAAAATCAGTTATTCATACAGATCTACTAGGAAGTTCAACTAGGGTATAAACAAAACAGAACAAATAAATAAAACAAATAAAAATAAACAGAATAAAAAAAATTAAATAATAAAAATAAAAAAAATAAATTAACAGAACAAATGGGAGATGGTGATTAGGCTTTTCCAAGCAAGGTGCCTGAGTTAATCACCCAACTCCCACAGAATTCCAATGGGAACTGGATGTCTCACTCCCTTAGTCACCTTTGAAAATCCCAGTCATATGCCACATTGTACTCCCACAATCTCTAGCATAGGCAGTGACTGGTTCAGCCCCAGTGTAACTTAGAGCAGCCTCTACCGGGTCTTTTCTCCCACCATCCCCGCCAATATCCGTTGATGCTAGAGGAAGCAGGAATAGTCAGCATAGAGCCATTTCTGCTGGAGCTAGATCAAATAATTACTGCTTCATGCCTGGGGAATTCACAACTACCTCTTTAGGGCTCCCATATAGTCTGTTTGCCAACAGAGTTGCTCTAACGGTATTTTTTGTAGGTGAAGATCATAGTCATTACATTTACAAACATGTGTTTGCATTCTTCCTCTTAAATAGCAGGGTTCTGAACCAGAGGTTATGATGTATTATTTGTATCACAGTATGGCCTGTGGGCTTGAGTCATAGACTAGGACCCCCCTAAAGTGCGAGGTGTTGTACAAATATGTGCAAAGCCTTTAAACTTTGAGATATTGTGAACCTTGAAGTTCTTACTGAGGTTCACAGGTTTTGCAAAACTAATTCTAGTTTACAAATCTATCCCCTCCTGCTTCATGTCACTTAAACCCAGTTTGTCTTCATGTCTAACTTATTTTGTAAGTGAACACTACAAGAGACAAATCTGAAATTGAGAGAGGCTTTGTCTTTTACTTACAGTGTATCTTTTAAATCTGTGCGAGGCAAGGTCTGCTAGGCCAGGATCCCTAAAGGTATCTAGGTGTAACCCATGCCTGCTGGGTTTAGTGCTATGTTCTCCCTCTAATGGCATCTAGTCTACCTAGAGGTTGGTGAGTTACGTACAGCCTTGGCTAAGCACAATGCGGCTTTTAGCTCAGGCAGCAGAGACTTCATGCATTTAGCTCCAAAGGTCCCAGGTTCAATCCCATCTGCCAACAACTGGGGTCTCTGGGCATTACATCCCTCAGCCCACGCTGCTTCCCGCCACCCCCATTGGCCTGGAGCAGAGAACCACGGCCAATGGGAGCCACGATCGGCCAAACCTGTGGATGCAGCAGGTAAACAAACTGGCTTGGCCCACTAGGGTGCTTACCCTGGCGAGCCATGTGCCAGAGGTTGTTGACCCCTGTCTTCGGCCCAAATCCTCAAAGGTATTTAAGCTCTTAAATTCCATTGATTAGGGGGCTGGAGCACATGACTTATGGGAAGAGGCTGAGGAAACTGGTTTTGTTTAGTCTGCGGAAGAGAAGAATGATGGGGGATTTGATAGCTGCTTTCAACTATCTGAAAGGGGGTTCCAAAAAGGATGGATCTCGACTGTTCTCAGTGGTAGCAGATGACAGAACATGGAGTAATGGTCTCAAGTTGCAGTGGGGGAGGTTTAGGTTGGATATTAGGAAAAACTTTTTCACCAAGAGGATGGTGAAGCACTGGGATGGGTTACCTAGGGAGGTGGTGGAATCTCCTTCCTTAGAGGTTTTTAAGGTCAGGTTCATAGGTGCTGACTCCGTGGGTGCTCCTGGGCTAGACCACCCACAGGGAAAACTTGGTGGGTGCTCTGCTGCCACTGGCAGCTCCCTGCCTCAACCCCTGCATCAGCTCACCTCTGCTTCACCTCCTCCCCTGCACGCACCGCATGCCCACTTTTCCTTAGATTGGGATCCACACAAACCAGCATGCTACGTGAGGAACCATCTAAGCTCGCTAGAGAAGGATGTGTGCTCAGCCCTCACCTCTCTTACAACAAGGTGCAAGGAGGCACCTATCTCTGCTCTGCAATCCACGAATGGGACCTGTCTCCTGCAGGCAGGCAGATGAGGTACCTAAGCTGCTGCTTGCAGGAATGAGGTAGGTGCCTAAATAACAGACAGAGGAGGAGGGATTGCTGCTACTGCTCACTTTATTACTTTTACCATAGCGATTAGAGCACTCACCTAGGATGTGGGAGATCCAGGTTCAATTCCCCCTGCTGCCCACAGGGCAGGAATGATTTGAACAGGGAACTCCCATTTCTCAGGAGAGTGCTCTAACCAGCTGTGGGACTCACTCAGTCTCTCTTGTTGAAGCTGTTCCATGTGTATAATTGTATTAAAGCGTCACCAGGGGAACTGGACCGTGCATCTCCCATCTCTGAGATGGGTGCACTAATCACTGGAGGATGGAGTCATTCTTGTGCTCACTCTATGGCTCACTGACTGTTCTGGTGTGAATAAACACTCAGTTGCTGGGCCAGAGGGGTGTGTGTGCTCTAACCACTGTGCACCACCACCACCTCCTCCTTCTGGATTTTGACTGGAATTTGAGAACACGTACTGGTTCAGGCACTGCAAGTGACTTAGGCAAATGTACACATGGCTTCCAGAGTGGAGGGATAGCTCAGTGAGCATTAGCCTGCTAAACCCAGGGTTATGAGTTCAATCCTTGAAGGGGTGATTTAAGGATCTGGGGCAAAAATCTCTCTGGTCCTGCCTTGAGCAGGGGGTTGGACTAGATGACCTCCTCCAATCCTGATATTCTGTGATTCACAAACCAGGAGACTTAGGCTGTGAAATAGGCATCTGGATGCCTAGAGGGAGCCAGCAGTGCACAAAACCAGAAGTAGGAACCTAGAGAGCTTTTACCCTGAAAAGTTGGGTGCCCATGGGAGTTTTGTGGATCACAGTGGAGCCAAAGTTGTGACTTAGGCATGTAAGCACCCTTATGGATCTGGACCAGGGAGACTAACTGACTTGTCTACAGTCACAGGAAGGCTACAATGGAGCAAGGAATTATACCAGACTGGTGCCACTCACCACTGAAAGACCCCTCCTCTTACCTAGCACAGCAGCAAATATGACCCTTGAACTCTCCAGGTGAGCTAGAGCACAATGACTCACTTTGTAAGATGCCGTCTCTGAGAACAAACACAAAATGGCAGCTGTCTCCCAAGTTGCCTTTGCAGCAGGTAGGGAGGTTTCTAGGTTTAAAGGTGCAGGACATAGAAGACAGAATGGCAACATCTCCTTTCACTTACCCAGCTAGATACATCACGATGTAAATTGTTTACTATGCCCTTAAGCTTTTCAAAAATGCAACCCTGAAGACTTGCAGTCAGACTGAGTCAAATGGTGCAGGTTGTTTTATTTACAATAAATTATTGAAAATGTAATCTCTGATGCCCTGGCACTAGAGGAAATAACAGTCCATGATGGATGTTTTCAATAGAAAGGGTTGTTTTTTTTAAAAAAATCTTCAATGCATTTGCTAGTTAAATATTGAACTATTTCTCACTGGGATGTGGAAGGCAAATTTGCACCGGGCACTAATTAGTTAAAAAAAAAAGTGCACCCTGAGGTATATATTAAATAATAGATTTGCTAGTAGTTTACAAGAAACAAATTATTTCCTATATATATTTGCCTAACTTCCAAATAATGTACAAAATCCAGATCAAAATAAAACCAGAAAAGACTCATGGGTTTTTCACTTAGTGGGAACGAATGCACATAGTGTGGGGTTGTCATACATTCAGTGAAATGCAGACTGGAGGTGTATTGACAAGTAAATAACAGCACCATTTTGCATCAGATAACTATGTCTTCAAAACCAAAATATGAGAAATCACTATAAATAATAGCTCCATCTTAATGCAATACAATAGAATGTTTTTAAATTCAGTGCAGGAACCAATGGACAAAATTCTCTGCAGAAGGTTAGAGTAGATGATCAAAATGATCCATTCTGGTCTCGAAGGGTGAGCTTTTTCAAAAGCACATTCACGGCTGGTTTATCTCAGCTCCCATTGAAGTCAGTGGTAAAACTCCCATTGACTTCAGTGGGGGCAGCATTAGGCCAGCGATAAGAGATTTGTAAATCCCACCTATGGATCTATAAGCCCTTGATACACTGACTGTATTAACAGATTGCTGCCTTGTACTGAGGGTGCGGTACTGCTGGGAGGGCTATTTTTTCAGATGAGATGTGTAACAAAAGACCTAAACATTTATTCTCATTAAAAATCCCCTGGCTCTTTGTACATATGTCACAGCTGCCCTCTTGACTGATGCACTGGGGATTGAACCTGGAACTGCCAGAACTAAAAGCAATAATCACGATAAAACCAACGTCTATGGGGCATTGATATGTCAGACTCAGATGCTTTGTAGATTGGGCACGGAGGGGAATGCATAACATGCTCTGACCCTGACCAGTGAGTGGGCTACACATGTAATGCATTAATTATGGAATGAGAGGCATGAATAATAACTCAGTCATTTGGCTAACTTTCTGATTACATGAATTAGTGGTAATTGCATTGCAGTATCTTTATTATAAAAAGTATTATAAAGAGTTGTATCTGCTCTCATTTCATTTGTGACTACTAGCTGGCCATTTCTTCTCCTAGCACAGGGGTGGGCAAACTATGGCCAGGGGGGCACATCCGGCCCTCCAGACATTTTAATCTAGCTCTTGAGCTCCCGCCAGGAAGCAGGGTCCGGGACTTGCCCTGCTCTGGTGCTTCAGCCAGGGAGCAGGGTCAGAGGTTTGCAGAGCATGCCCCCTCTGCAGCTTCTACACGTAGGGGCAGCCAGGGGGCTCTGTATGCTGCCCCCGCCCAAGCACTACCCTGCAGGTCCCATTGGAACCACAGCCAATGGGAGCTGCATGGGCAGTGCCTGCGGACAGGGCAGTGCGCAGAGCCGCCTGGCTACACCTCCATGTAGGAGCTGGAGTGGGGACATGCTGCTGTTTCTGGGAGCTGCTTGAAGTAAGCGCCACCCAGAACCTGTATCCCTGACCCACTCCCATGCCCCAACCCCTGCCCCAGTCTTGATCCCCCTCCTACCCTCCAAATCCCTCGGTCCCACCCTGGAGCGCCCTCCTGCACCCCAAACTCCTCATGTCTGACCCCACCCCAGAGCCCACACCCCCAGCTGGTGCCCTCACCCCCTCCCACACCCCAACCCTAAATTTTGTGAGCATTCATGGCCTGCCATACAATTTCCATACCCAGATGTGGACCTTGGGCCAAAAAGTTTGCTCACCCCTGTCCTAGCATGTTCTCGTGTAACTTTAGCCAATGTTTATGAATCATTTGCAAACACTGTCCATTTTCTGTGATCCCTGAATGTGAAGGAGGCAATGTGTTTTTAATCACTGTGGTTTATTCTGGCCAATGGCTATCTCCCCAGATTCTAACAGTTCTTGTTTCTCAACTGTGATAAAGGTCTTATGCCCCTGTTAAATATTCCCAAACTCTTTTGATTTGTGGAATCTCTCTGCCAAATTGACACTGTTATCGGTCATTCTATTCTGATATTCCACATCTGGTGTTTATACATCTGTTGTATTGAAGTGCTGCTGCTGGTGATTTTCCACACTGCTGCAGTGTAGCACAGTAAGTTTTAGCTTTTGCTTGAATCCTTTAATGAGCACCTTCTTCACTGCACCACTAAGGCTGCTTACAAGAGTGATTGTAAAGGGGAATGAATTATCTAGTGCAAGGCACGATCAACTTTCCTGCAGGTACTGCAGCATGATGCCCTGCTGGTAAATCGTCCATATTCTCGACAGCTTGTGTGTTGAACTGGTGGTAAAATTAGGGGGTGGGAGAATCATGAAAAATGTCCTTTTTAAATCTTGTCAATTTTTGTTTATAAAAGAAAAAAAATCAACCACTTTGACTGATAGGTATTGACAGTGGGACCCCTCGTTTAAATTAATTAGTTTACGCAAATTCCCTATTCTTCACCTGTGAGCCATTGTGTGTCATTACAATCCTCAGAATTCCACCATGTGCAAACATGAATATAATTTGCCTGACTGTAGATTAAACTGTGGTATCTACAAGTATGCATATGTCTGGAAAATAGTTAAAAGAGTCTCTCCCGATCAGGTTATCTCATCTTTCTGGGGCAAATGATACTGACTTTCCCCCATGGCATTTCAGGGTCTCTGGCAGAGGGCTAAGATCCTTCTGCCTTGGCAATTAATAACTAAGCAATCATTAGGCAGTTTTGAGGTGTCAAAACTGACATAGCCCCAATGACTTCAGTGAAACTACACTGGTTTAGATGTGGGGGAGGAGTATGGCTCATAAGCTTCAGTGGGAGCTGGATTAGACTCTGTTGTTCAAACATGTTTCAGACATCTTGACCTGTTCTTTAATATTGCTCTTCAGGTGTAATCAGAACACAACTTCTCCAGTTCTCTTCCACTTAGCGATTCCAAGGTGGCCTATATGTGTTCTTTCAATATATCCCTTCTCTTCATTATGAAAGTGCTTTGAGAGTACTTCCAAACTCCTGGAAAGATCATATTTGTATTAGGAATTAGCAGGTGGAAGTGTTGATTTCTCCAGTTATTACTTATAGTTTGTATCTCTCCTTATATTACTCCAACATTAGCTCTCCAACTGATCCCATCTTCCGGGTGGTAAAGAACTTGATGCTAATATCATGTTCACACTTACAGTTACTGCTTCTTCAGATGCATCCTGTCAAGTGAAACATTGTCTTGGCAGCATATCTGCAATTACTGTGGGATGCTCTGGCTGGAATTCAAGGGTCATGCACTTTTGTACTTCCAAACATCAGCTCAATATCCTCAGAGGTATTTCTTTAAGTCCTTTCTTGTGTATTACAAAATGTAAAATGCACCAGAAGTCAACAATTGAATCTACAGCCATAGGGAATAACTATGAAATCTTTGTGATTTTATGCAATCCTTTTTTCAATTTGAACATGTGTTTTCCCTGATGCCTTCATAGCACATATGCATGCCACCATATAGTCCTGTGACCCTATATCAGAACTGTTCCTACCCCTCCTTTTGATATAGCTGTGGAAAGCTTGGTTCAGTGGAAAGGGTGCTCAAAAGAAAATGAGCAGAACTGATTGGAAAACAGAATTTCCTGTCTGCGGGAAATTCTGACATTTTGAAATTGGTTTTTGTTGCAAACTGGAATGAAATTCTGAAATTCAAACAGCTTAATGGGACCAGATCAGGGGGGCTAGATAATCTCTAAACAAGAATGTTAAAGAAACAGTCTCATGAAATTGACAAGCCAATAGCAAGGATTTGTAATGAATTTGTAAACTCAGGAGCTGTACACTCTGACTACAGAATTGCACATATATTACCTATATTTTAGAAAGGACGGGGGGCGAAGTGATCTGGGAAACCACAAGCCCATTAGTTTGATCCCATTATATGCAATGTCCTAGAAAGAATTTTGAAAGAGAGAGAAGTAAAAGACATAAAGGTAACCAGTAACTGGGATAAACTACAACATGGTTTTATGAAAGGTAGATCATACCAGACCAGCCTGATCTCTTTCCTTGAGTAGATAATTGATTTTCTAGACAAAGGAAATGCAGTATATCTAATTTACCTGGAATTTAGTAAGGTATCTGATACAGTTCCACATGGGAAATTATTAGTTTAATTGGGGAAGATGTGGATTAATACAAAAATTGAAAGGAGGGTAAGGAACTGGTTAAAGAGGAGACTACAATGGGTCATGCTGAAAGGTGAACTGTCAGGCTGAAGGGAGGTTACTGGCGGAGTTCCTCAAGGATTGGTCTTGATACCAATCTTATTTAATATTTTCACTGATGGCCTTCACACAAAAAGCTGGAGTGTGCTAATAAAACTTGTGGATGGCACAAAGGTATTGCCAAAATGGAGAAGGACCGGAATATAGCACAAAAAATCTGGACAACCTTGAAACCTGGAGTAATAAAAATGGGATGAAATGTAATAATACAAAGTACAAGGTCAGGCATTTAGGGACTAACAACAAGAATTTTTGCTGTGCTCTGGGAACATGTCTATTGGAAATGACAGAGGAGGAGAAAGTCTGGGCATATGGATTGATTGTAGGATGACTGTGAGCCACCAATGTGATGCGGCCATGAAAAAAGGCTAAAGCATCAGGCGAGGTATTTCCAGTAGAGTTAGGGAAGTGTTATTACTATTGTATAAGGCATGGGTGAGACCTCATCTGGACTTTGAGTGCAATTCTAGTCTTCACAGTATGAGAAAGAAGAATTCAAACTACATCCAGTACAGAGAAGGACTACTAGGATGATCAGAGGAATGGAGAACCTACCTTATGGGAAAAAACTTAAAGAGTTTGGCTTGTTTAATTTAACAAAATGAAGGCTGAGGGGAGATGCAATTGCTCTCTATAAATACATTAGAGGAATAAACACCAGGAGGGAGAAGTGTTATTTAAGTTAAAGGCCAATGTTGGCACAAGAACAAATGGATATAAAATTGGCCATCAACAATTGTAGGATTGAAATTAGACAGAGATTTCTAATCTGAAGGAGTGAAGTGCTGGTACAGTCTTCCAAGGGGAGTAGTTAGATTTTTGCCCCCTCTTGTTTCAAGTCTGAGCTTGATATGTTTTTGGGATGTTGTGATGAAGTCACCTACAATGGCATATGGGTTGTCCGCAACTGCTGTTAGCAAGTATCTCCAATGGGCAGAGATGGGACACTAGATGGGGAAGACTCTGAGTTGCTATCAGAATTCTTTCCCAGCTGTTGGGCTGGTGGGACTCTCTGACCTGCTCAGGGTCTAACTTATGACACTATTTGGGGTCAGGAAGGAATTTCCCCCCGAGTCAAATTGGTAGAGAGCTTTCAGGTTTAGTTTGGGGCTTGGATCACTTTCAGGTTTAAACTAGTGTAAATGGTGAATTCTCTGTAACTTGAAGACTTTAAATGAAGATTTGAGGCTTCAGTAACTCAGCCACAAGTTATGGGCCTATTACATTAGTGGGTGGGTGACATTCTGTGGCCTGTGATCTGCAGGAGATCAGACTAGATGATCATGATGATCCCTTCTGGCCTTAAAGTCTATGAGTCTGTAAATTTCAAATTTTCCTGTGAAATGAAGATGCGAAAAAAATTCAGTTCAGATCCATCAAAACATTTTGTTTTTAAAAGATTGAATCATTTCATTTAGATGAAATATTTCATTCAGATAAAGTCAAAACATTATAATATAGAATATTCCATGTATATAATATATATAAAGTATGAATAAATTAATATTTTCATATCATAAAATCAAAACAAAATGAATTAAAATGGTCATGTCAAAAAGAAATATTTTTGCCTTATCAAAACAAACGAGAACATTTTGACATTGTTGAATGAAATGAGAAAGTCATTCCTTTCACTGGAGAAAGGAAACGAAACCAGCCAGAACAATATTGCTGCCTTTTCCAGTTCATTAAAATCCTCCAGACCTGGAAGCACAAACAATAAGAGGGCTGAATGCAATATCACACCAGAATATTTTCTGAAAGAATGTAGACTTTGTGGATAATATTATACTTTACAGAGGGAGAACTGAAATATTTTGCTATTTATGTACAAGGTATCGTAGTAGGACAAGGAACTATTAGAACAATAAGCAGTATTTTCCTCCCAGACATGACACTTCATCGTATTAAAAGATTTGAAAAAGTCATTTTCTTTTTGTTCACTTACCTAGCTGTTTTGGTGCATGGCTAATCAATTACCTAGCTGCCACTAAGGAACCCTCTTCAGTGTGTTAACCCTCCTTAGAGTCTGTCATTGGGGTAAGTCCCTTGGCTTCTCCACCTCCTGGGACCAAACTGCAGTGCCTTCAGCAGCCCTGTTCATGCCATGGCTCCTCTCAACGAGTCTACCTGAATTGGACACCTAGGGGAGACTTACGTATCCAAAGGGAGCAATGAACTCCCGACTCAATCTGGAGGAACACTCAGCCAGCATTGTGAAACAGAAGGATTTATTAGTTGTCTGGAACACAGCATAGAAAATCCTTAGGTCAGCACAGAGAATGTAAAAGTTACAGCAAAGTCCATCTGAGTGAGTCCTGAGCCTAGAGGCCCTCTTCTCTGACCCATCCTGAGTCCCAGCCCCAAACCACATGTCCTGCTTCCGCAGCCCTCACTGAACAATCCCCATGGGCTCCTTCTTCAGTTCTTTGTTCCTTCTGGGAAACCACTGTCAGCTGGTCTCTCCTTCGAATCTTTGTCTTCCAGCTGGCCAAAACTGGCTGGCTTCCTGCAGAGAGTCACTGTCATCAGTTGCTAGGTAACAAATTGATGGGCCCAGTCCTACCTAGGTCTCTGGATTCTTCTGCAAAGAAAATGCCTTTTCCTGCCACCTAGTTAACCATGCAGTACATAGGGGAAACTGAGGAACAAACGCTATTCATACAAAATATTATGAAAAAATACTGCTTCATCACCTCTTTTCCCCCTTTGAGACTGAACCCAGTGCAGACAGTGACCGGGGGAAGTTCAAGTACCCCTTTTAATGAGAAAGCATCTGCTATAATATTTGCACTCCCATTAACATGGACCACTTCCATATCATAATCCTGGAGAATCAGACTCCATCTCAGAAGCTTGGCATTAGCACATTTCAATTGATACAGCCACCTCAGAGGAGAGTGGTCAGTAGATAGAGTAAAGTGCCGTGCAAATAGAGAGGGCTGCAGCTTTTTAAGAGCCTACACTATGGCCAAGCATTCCTTCTCCATGGTAGCCTACTTCTGCTCCCAGGGAAGAAGTTTCTTTCTCAGGTGTACAATTGGATGTGTCTCTCCTTTAGCATCAGCTTGCGTCAGCACAGCTCTGTGTCTGAGGCATCTGTGAACACCATGAAGGGCTTGTCAAATCATTAACTTGAAAAATAAATTATTTGTTCATTGTATGGTAAATATGTAATAAACATCATTAATAATAAATAATTCTTAAAACTAAGAAAAGTACCTAAATTAATCAAAGATTAACAAATTTTAAATTGGTATTGTCCACACTGGGTTCAAAAACATGGAAGAGAGAAAGTCAAATATCAAACCAAATATATATAAAAAAATCATTTGATCTTAACATGTCAATACAGAACATTTCAACAATTAAAATAAAATTCCTTTTTCCCCCCCGAATTGGGAGACTGACTTAAATTTACCATATTCTGCAAACAGATTCAGTTGCGACAACTCGGCATTTTCCAATGGAAAATGAGAAAATTCCCAAGTAGCTCTAATCATGAGCTCCCTACCACAAGACCAATTTGTAAGATTTATTGATTCTGAATCCCAATTCAGCCTCCAGGCTAAACTCCAAACACTAGTCTAAATCTAACCCAATCCTGAATACCTCCAACTCTGTTCACAGCTATTACACACCCTTGTTATCTCTGCTCTCATCCATTTCTTTGAGGTCCTCTGTTAAATATAACTATTGCTGTAGCTTTATGCTAGGCATTCATGCAATTCCTGGTAGCCGTGTTACATACCTTAGTTCACCAAGGAACATGATTTCATTACCTCAGTAAACAGATGGCTCAGGAAACACATTTATCAGCTCCATGCTAAAACGATGTGCACCAGCCTTGTCTAATGTATCACATTCCTCCTACAAACCTTCCTTCACTGTCTCATGGTAGCCTGCTTTAAAACATCCCCAATTAAGATGTCCTGCAAACTCCAACTTACAATGCAGTCCTCATTTACCAGCTCACATTTCTTCAGAATCATTAATTGGGTAGTGATGGCTTTCTTCTGAATCTGTTAGGTACTTCCTGGGTGCCTCTGGCTGCTAATTCTGCATGGATCGAGGATATCACTTTCAGGATAACGTCACCAGAATGTGCATCAAAGCCACAGTGGTACATCTGTCTTTAAAACAATTGAATATAGGGATCTACTAGCCTTTCTTCTCATTACTTCCCATTTGTATCTCTCTTATTGGCCTGTCTTTCAAAAGTTGTGTCCATTAAAGTATGCAGTACATAATGCAGGCTCCTGTGAAATTTCCCAGACATCTGTTTAAACTATAACAAGGCAGGGCGATCTAAGGGATAGATTCTGGCTTAGCCTATGAGCCAATGTAGAGGAGGAAGAGAGGATAAGAACCATCTCTGTATTCCTACTCAGGCTACCCAAAACTTGGGTCTGGGGCACTAGAGTATGCAGCTGGGTGGAGATTGGGCAGAGAGGAGGAGGGAATATTGGAGCTCTGGATCATTCTACTGGCTGGCCAATGCAGAAGATAGTAGCAATCAGAGCAGCTGATTGTATTGTTTGCAGTGGCAAATTAGCAAACCATTAAAACACAGATCTACCCATGGAGTGAGGAGGAGGGTGTCTCTGAAGCACATTGCCTCCCAGGGTTAACCTGCAGTGGAGCAGTAAACACATCTGTCATAAACAGATAGTTAAGCGTTAGTGTCTCTTTTACCTGTAAAGGGTTAACAAACAGGGAACCAAACACCTGACCAGAGGACCAATCAGGAGACAAGATACTTTCAAATCTCGGTGGAGGGAAGCCTTTGTGTTTTTTGGGTTTTGCTTGGTTCTCTCTGGGCTCTGAGAGTGACCACACGTACCTACAGGCTCTTTAAACTTCTATTCCAATTTTGTGAGTACAAAGGCAGAAAGGCGGTATAGTCTTTTTATTTGTTTTCCTTTATTTGCAAATGTGTAGTTTGCTGGAAGTATTTTAAATTGTATTTTGCTGGGGGGGGGAGGCTTCTTTCTAGTTTCTATAAGCTGACAGACCCTGTAACTTTTTACCATCTAAATTGCAGAGATAAACTTTTACCTTTTTTCTTTCTTTTTATTAAAAGCTTTGCTTTAAGACCTGTCTGATTTTTTTCTCCTAGTTAAGGCTCAAAGGAACTGAGTCTGTACACACCAGGGAACTGGTGGGGCGAAGGGAAAGAGAGCAGGGGGGGAAAAGGGAAAAGTGAATTTCCTCTTTGTTTTAGATTCACGGAGTTTGAATCTGGATTGCCTCTGGGTGAAGGGAAAAGAGGAGGGGGGAAGGTATCATTCCTCTCTGTGTGGTGATTCAAGGAGTTTGAATCACGGTGATCTCCTAGTGTGCCGAGGGCAGAAAGGAGCTGGGAGGAAGAAAGGAGGGGGAAGGGAAATAGTTTATTCGCCTTTGTTGTGAGACTCAAGGAATTTGGGTCTTGGGGTCCCCAGGGAGGATTTTGGGGGAGACCAGAGTTTATCAGGCACTCTACTCTAAGTCCTGATTGGTGGCAGCACTACAGGATCTAAGCTGATAATTAAGCTTAGGGGAATTCATGCTAGTACCCATATTTTGGACACTAAGGTTCAGAATTGGGAATTATATTATGACAATCTCCCCTTGCTAAGGGGTGTGCCCAGAGTCAAAGCCTACCTATCCCTATGTGGTTTTGATTAGGGGCCTAGGTGTCAGAACTCTCAGGATGTTCTCCTTGCGCTGTCCAGGTGACTTGCTATGTGACTTCGTGGTTAGCTTCTGCTGGCCTCTGGGCAGGTATATGAGGCGCCTTCTCCATCTTTTCCACCTCTTATGCACGGGCCAGGCATAATATCATTCCTGCTAATGCCTCCCAGGACACTAGTTATCTGGAAAGGCTCCAGGACAAGGCAGAGCGACAGCTCTTCCTCTCCTCCTGCAATGGCCAGCAAAATTAGCCAAACACACAAGGGGGCCATGTTGCTCCAGGGAAGGAGGGCATGCTCCCTCTGGCGTGCTGTAACTGGCTCCACCCATGAAGTAGTCCTGTCATATTAATTTAGATGGAAGAAATATTACAACATGTGGGAGAAGCACAATCTGTTTCTTAGTTTCTCTTCATCATGCATCTGAATAAGTGGGTTTTTTTACCCATGAAAACTTATGCCCAAATACATTTGTTAGTCTTTAAGGTGCCACCAGACTCCTCATTGTTTTAGTCTCTCCGTGTTTCACCTTTGTCACCTGGTGTAACAATTCCTGGGTATTGTGTTTTACAGAGTGCTTAGAAGCGAGTGGCCCAGACCTTCAGAGGTATTTAGGCACCTGTTGATTTCAATGGGAGTTAGGTGTCTAAATTTCTTTGAGGATCTGGGCTGATGTGTTACAAAGTGCTATGAGATCCCCAGGGGAAAGGCGCAGTACATTCAGTGATTGTAATTAAGGTTATCAACACCTACATTTCATACAGTAAACACGCTGTTCAAGCTAATAATTTCAGAATTTCTTCTAAACTTTCACTTAATCTGCATTGGTTTCAGAACTTATTGGGAACATCCACAAGACTAACGAGCTCTTTAGCATCTACACATGACAGCTCCAGCTGTGTAAAGTTTTCTCTCCTTATTTCTATAGCACTGGGGACATTACTTTCAATGTGAGATGCTCCAATTAAGCAAAGAACCTGCAAAGCCAGGCTTTATCAGGGGAGTTCATTAAATGTATGATGAATAGTGACTGCAGCAAATTCCAGAGAGCAAGCATCTCAGTGGCTGCAAACTCAGTCTCATTTGCCCAGCAGGCATGTTCTTCATCAGAAGCCCAAGCCTTGAAAACAACTCAAAAGCATGTACCATGGTAAGGATGAAACCAAACCTCAGCAATCGTCACAGGCATCAGAATGGCTTAAAAGAGGGGGAACGTTCAAGGTGCAGTTGCTGCATCCAGAATAGTGATGGGTGACTGGCAAAATGTTTGGATGAGCTCCGTATGCATCCAAAGAGTCTGCACTGTCTGAGTCTGCAAATCTGGGCTAAAAATCTTAATGGAATAAAAACAGTACAACAGTTGCCAGGCTCCATGGGCGGCAGGTGAACCCCCCTTCCGTTTCCGGAGAGATCTAGTCCCCTGCCCTCGCTCTTTCTACCCGAGCCTGCTCCCAAGTCCCTGAGCCCTCCTCCCACCCAGAGCTAGAGGAGCCAAGGCTGACCTGAGCTTTATACCACCCTTAGCTGCCCCAGCCACGTTGGCTAGCCTGAGCCCCTGTCTGGCCCCAGCTGCCCCTGGCCACCAGCCCAAACCCTAAGCTCCAGGCTGCCAGCTGTAGGTGAGAGTCCCCATTGGCTTCAAGGGAGAGGGGGAGCGAGGGCAGGGCCTTGGAGTGGAGCATGGGCATGGGCATGGCCATGTCCTAGGTTAGGGGAGGCTTAGCCTTCCCTGGCCTTCAATACTACTACTTATGGTAGACTCCAAGCCAGGAAGGTTAACCATCTGGCTAAGAGAAACAAGGTGGGTGCGGTGCAGTCCAGGAGCTCTGGTTTCAGTTCCTGGGTCTCCTGTGGGCATGTCACTTGACATTTCTATATCTCAGTTTACTCCTCTGTAAAATGGGGCTAAGTTTGTCTGCCATGCAGGGGTGTTTTGAGGGATGATTTATAGAATGATAGTAGATTAGGGTTGGAAGAGATCACAGTAGGTCATCTAGTCCAATCTCCTGCTCAAAGCAGGACCAACCCCAACTAAATCATTCCTACATGGTTGTGAGGGGTTCAGATACTAGAGTATTATATCTTAATAGAAATACCTCTACGTATATACAGGACAGTCATATTGGCCGTGGCTGAGAGCCTGAGCCTGCAGCCCGTGTGCATGCAAACGACAGCTTAGGCTGAACGACTCAGATGAGAAAGGCCTAAAGGAGTGAACTTTGAAGCCTGAATTCAACCTCTCCACCCCCATACATAGCACTGAATAAACTGACTTGGTCGGGTGTCTTCCTTTATTATTATTTTTTTTTATGGTTTCTTTCCTTCCAGCTCATAATGCGCTGTGCGCTACTCTAAAAAGGGTGAAAAACGTGCCCCCTGACTCCCAGAGGCAGCAGCCCCCTCCAGCCCTGCTGCCTACAGGGAATCACAGATTGATGATGAGTGAAAGGTGCTAATGGCTGCCTTTGGGGTGGGGGTCTTGGGTCCAAAGACAATGGCCAATCTCATGAAAGTCAAGGGGAGTACCAAGTGCTCTCCTTCAGGTTCAACTAAAGGATCAATCAAGGTCCTGTATGTAGTACAATCTGCTGGGGGCTATAAGGTTATCACCTGAGGCAAAAAGAACAGGACTATGTGTGGCACCTTAGAGACTAACAAATGTATTTGAGCATAAGCTTTCATGGGCTACAACCCACTTCTTCAGATGCATGTAGTGGAAAATACAGTAGGAAGATATATATACACAGAGAATATGAAACAATGGGTGTTACCATACACACGGTTTGTAGTGGTAATGAAAATGGCCCATTTCCAACCATTGACAAGGAGATGTAAGGAACTGTGTGTATGTTGGTGGGGAGGGGAGAATAAGCATGGGGAAATAGTTTTACTTTGTGTAATGGCCTATCCACTCCCAGTCTTTATTCAAGCCTAGTTTGATGGTGTCCAATTTGCAAATTAATTCCAATTCAGCAGTCTCTCCTTGGATTTTGTTTTTGAAGTTTTTTTGTTGTAATATTGCGACTTTTAGGTCTTTAATCGAGTGGCCAGGGAGATTGAAGTGTTCTCCAAGTGGTTTTTGAATGTTATAATTCTTAATGTCTGATTTGTGTCCATTTATTCTTTTGCATAGAGACTGTCCAGTTTGGCCAATTTACATGGCAGAGGGGCATTGCTGGCACATGATGGCATATATCACCTTGGTAGATGTGCACCTAGGCAGGAGGCCACATGGCCAATCAGAGTTAAGCTTATGGAGATTGGTTTGCAGGCTGTGTATGTCACAGAGATGTCCAGGGTTGGCTGTCCTTAAGAGTGAGATTTACAACCCCAAAGAGTGAGACTTCCTAGGTGGTTTGTTAGGGCAGGGGTTCTCAACCTGGGGTCCGGGGACCCCTGGGGGTGCATGTGCAGGTTTCAGGGGGTCCACCAAGCATGGTCAGTGTTAGGCCTTGGCTACACTGGTGCTTTACAGCGCTGCAACTTTCTCGCTCAGGGGTGTGAAGAAAACATCCCCCTGAGCGCTGCAAGATAGAGTGCTGTAAAGCGCTAGTGTAAACAGTGCCGCAGCGCTAGGAGCGCAGCTCCTAGCGCTGCAAGCTAAACGCCATCAGGATGTGGAGTATGTGCAGCTCTGGGAGAGCTCTCTCCCAGTGCTGGTGTTGCGACCACACTCGCACTTCAAAGTGCTGCCACGGCCGCGCTGCCAAGGCAGCGCTTTGAAGTTCCAAGTGTAGCCATATCCTTAGACTCACTAAGGCCCAGGACAGAAAGCCAAAGCACTGCTGCACAGAAGTGAAGCCCGGGGCCCTAAGCCCCACCACCCAGGGCCAAAGCCTAAGCCTGAGCAACTTAGCTTTGTGGTGTCCTGGGCAGTTGCCCTGCTTACTACACCTTAACACCGGCCCTGGCTTTCATATGCAGAAAACCAGTTGTTGTGGCACAGCTGGGGAGTTTTTATAGCATGGTGTCGGGGTGGAGAGGGATCAGAAAGAAAAAGGTTGAGAAATCCCTGTGTCAGGTCATTGCTTAAGACAGGGACTCTCATCTTTGGTCCCTGCAACATTCACTAGTCCAGGTTTTTATTCCAACTGGTATAATCAGATTTTCACAAGCATGTATGTTAAATATGATAGGTATTTTTTACGTGATATAAGGATTGCAAGTTTGTGTTTGTGTAACTTTGTGTATGTAACTTACTGTATTTTAATAATCCTGTGGCTTTGGATAAAGGCATCAGCTACATTAATTAATATTTAACCCTTATCAGGACACATTAAAAACTGTACAGAAAATGAAGTCTTGGACCCAATAAAAATAATTCTTAAAAACAATCAAAACTTTCTCAAAGAACATTGCAGACGGTTTCTGACAAAGTACCTCAGAGTTACGAACTGACTGGTCAACCACACACCTCATGTGAAACCGGAAGTACACAATGAGGCAGCAGCAGAGACAAAAAAACAACAAAAAAACAAACACAGTATGATACTGTGTTAAATGTAAATTACTGCAAAAGTAAAGAGAAAGTTTTCTTTAAAAAAAAAAAGATTTGACAAGGTAAAGGAAGCTGTTTCTGTGTTTGTTTCATTTAAATTAAGATGGTTAAAAGCAGCATTTTTCTTCTGTGTTGTAAAGTTTCAAAGCAGTATTAAGTCAATGTTCAGTTGTAAACCTTTGAAAGAACAACCATAACGTTTTGCTCAGAGTTACGGAAATTTCAGAGTTACGAACAACCTCCATTCCTGAGGTGTTCGTAACTCTGAGGTTCTACTGCACTATACTACCAAAAAAAAAAAAAAAAAAAGTAAAAAAAGTCATCAAACAAATTACTGCAGGGAACCAAAGTGCCCAGAAGAGGGTTAATATTAATTAACAACACAGTAATCATAACTATTGAACATATTTAACTTACTTTCAGTGAGGGGCTTTGCCACAGGTACAAAAAGGAATTTTTAGCTGTGAAGACACTACTCTGCTTTTTGTGCAGTGTATTTCACTGTCCAGATGACAAGTTACATCTTTCTCCTTGACAACTACAGGACAGCTCCCAGCGATATAGCGTACATTTACAAAAAGAATTCTTGTCTGCTACCTGGACAATGAAGGACCATAAACATGTCCAGGGTGGTTTAACTTTTGAGCTGTATTATGCAGAACCTGCAAACTTTTGTTCAAGTCCTACTTGTTATTTTGGCAAACTGATATTTTCTTGACCATCAAGTATTTACATGCATGCAACCCTCCCACCCACGTAGCCTCCTTTCTCCTCTCGCACACGTATAGAAAGTGGGCTTGTAGTGTCCATGGTTATCACAGCACACAAGCTTGGAAAGCAGCTTTCCAAGCGGTAAGTCCTATGCCTGAGGCCCCAAATGTATAGTTGTCTATTTTGGTGCCTGAATAAAAATATTTTGAATCTCTATATTAGGACTGTCAAGTGATTAAAAAAATTAATCATGATTAATTGCATGATTAAGAAAATTTATTGTGAGTAATCGCACTGTTAAACAATAATAGAATACCATTTATTTTAATATTTTTGGATGTTTTCTACATTTTCAAGTATATTGATTTTAATTATAACACAGAATACAAAGTGTACAGTGCTCATTTGATATTTATTTTTATTATAAATATTTGCACTGCAAAAACAAAAGAAATAGTATTTTTCAATTCCCCTAACACAAGTACTGTAGTGCAATCTCTTTATCATGCAAGTTGAACTTACAAATGTAGAATTATGTATAAAAAATAACTGCATTCAAAAATAAAATAATATAAAACTTTAGAGCCTAAAAGTCCACTCAGTCCTATTTCTTGTTCAGCCAGTCGCTTAAACAAACAAGTTTGCTTACATTTGCAGGAGATAATGCTGCCAGCTTCTTGTTCACAATGTCACCTGAAAGTGAGAATGGGTGTTCTCATGGCACTGTTGTAGCTAGAGTTGCAAGATATTTACATGCCAGATGCACTAAAGATTCATATGCCCCTTCATACTTCAACCACCATTCCAGGGGACATATTTCCATGCTGATTAAGGGTTCTGCTCAATAGCAATCCAAAGCATGCAGACCAACGCATTCTCATTTTCATCATCTGAGTCAGACGCCACCAGCAGAAGGTTGATTTTCTTTTTTGGTGGTTCAGGTTCTGTAGTTTCTGCATCAGAGTGTGGTTCTTTTAAGACTTCTGGAAGCATGCTCCACACCTTGTCCCTCTCAGATTTTGGAAGGCATTTCTGGGTCGAATGCTATAGCGAGCTTTAGAAATCTCACTTTGGTACTGTAGTGGGGAGGACTGCCCCACTCCCTGTGAGCATGGGCTGCAGCAGGCCAGGGCGCCTGCGCAGACAGGGATCCAATCAGAGAAGGGCTTGTGGGAAGCCAATCAGGGCCTAGTTTGGAGACAGTCAGTCAGGGCCAGGTTCAGCCCTATAAGAAGGCTGCTCAGAGCAGGAGCAGTCAGTCTGTTCTAGGCTTTTGAGAGGGGAAGGTCAGTCTCCAAGGGTGGGAGACTAGCACCATGAACAGTGCAGTGCTGGCCGGGCTCAGGGAGGCTAGGGAGCTCTAGCCCAGAGGCTGCCAGGCTGCGGGCCCTGAGGGGAAGGGCCTAGCGGCTGCAAGGGACCATAGGGGAAGCGGTCCAAGGAAACAGACAGAGGAGGGGAGAGAAGGAGGACAGCGAGGCTGATGCCAGAGGGTCCCTGGGCTGGGACCCAGAGTAGAGGATGGGCCTGGGTCCCCCCGCTTCCCCTTTGCAGTACACCCAGCCATTGGCCATAGGGAGCGGCCATAATTCCCAATTTTGGACCTTAGCGTCCAAAATATGGGTATTAGCATGAATTCCCCTAAGCTTAATTACCAGCTTAGATCTGATAGGCTGCCACCAATCAGGACTTAGAGTAGAGCACCTGATCGACTCTAGTCTCCCCCAAAAACCTTCCCTTGGGGTCCCAAGACCCAAATTCCCTGAGTCTCACAACAAAGGGGAATAAACCATTTCCTTCCCCCTCCCTCCTTCCTCCCCAGCTCCTTCCTGCCCTGAGGACACTAGGAGATCACCTGATTCAACTCCGTGAATCTAACACAAAAAGAAACTTTACCATTCCCTCCCTTAGGCAATACAGACTCAAGCTTCTTTGAGCCTTAACTAGGAGAAAACACTCAAATAGGTCTTAAAGCAAAGGTTTTAATAAGAAAGAAAAAAGTAAAAGGTTTATCTCTGCGCTTTAGATGGTAAAAAGTTACAGGGTCTTTCAACTTATAAACAATAGAAAGAAACTTTCTCCAGCAGAAACACAATTTAAGCTACTTCCAGCAAGTACACATATGCAAATGAAAAAGAAAACAAATTAAAAGACTATGACCACCTTTTCTACTTACAATTCTGAACAGATAAGAGACTGTAGCAGGGAGATTGGCAGAACCTGGTTACACTTCTAGCCCCGTCCAGGACTCAGAGAGAACAAAGCCAAACCCAAAACCCACAAACAAAGGCTTCCCTCCCACAAGATTTTAAACTATCTTGTCTCCTGATTGGTCCTCTGGTCAGATGTTTGGGGTCCCTGTTTGTTAACCCTTTACAGGTAAGAAAGACATTAACCCTTAACTATCTGTTTATGACAGTCCCTGGGCCAGGACCCAGAGTAGAGGGTGGGCCTGGGTCCCTCCGCTTCCGCTTTGCAGTACACCCAGCCATTGGCCGTAGGGAGTGGCCATTACATACTACGCCAGATCCCTGACAAGAGGGATTGGACTCAGAGGGTATGGTTGGACATGGTGGCTGGGGTTTAAGACTGCTGATCACCGATCCCGAGAAGGGGGTGCGGATGGACTAAGGGGACACTGCCAGAGGGCAGTGGTCTCGAAGAGGACACCGCCAAGCAGGCAGCAACATGGGTCCAGAGACAGCAACAGAGGGCAGAATGACGGACGGGACACCACCAGGAGGGGATGCTCCACTGGACAGAGCTAATTCCCGGAGTCACCAGCAGGACGTGCCAGGTGGTGAGTCCTGACTTGTTACAGGTACCTTCTTTGCATTTTATCAAATCTGCAGCAAAAGTGTTCTTAAAATGAACATGTGCTGAGTCATCATCTGACACTGCTATAACATGAAATATATGGCAGAATGCGGATAGAATAGTGCCACACACATACAATTCTCCCCCATGGAGTTCAGTCACAAATTTAATTAACACATTATTTTTTAAATGAGCGTCATCAGCATGGAAGCATGTCCTCTACAATGGTGGCTGAAGCATGAAAGGGCATACGAATGTTTAGCATATCTGGTATGTAAATACTTTGCAATGCCGGCTACAAAAGTCCCATGTGAATGCCTGTTCTCACTCTCTGGTAACATTGTACATAAGAAGTGGACAGCATTATCTCCCGTAAATGTAAACAAAAGCTTGTGATTGGCTGAACGAGAAGTAGGACTGAGTGGCTTTGTAGGAGTAAAAGTTTTACATTGTTTTGTTTTTGAGTGCAGTTATGTAGCAAAAAAAAATCTACATTTGTAAGTTGCACTGTCATGATAAAGAGATCGTACTACAGTATGAGTATGAGGTGAATTGAAAAATAGTTACTTTTGTTTATCATTTTTACAGTGCAAATATTTGTAATAAAATAATATAAAGTGATCAGTGTACACTTTGTATTCTATGTTGTAATTCAAATCAATATATTTGAAAATGTAAAAAAAATCCAAAGATATTTAATAAATATCAATTGGTATTCTATTATTTAACAATGCGATTTAAACTGTGATTAATCACATTTGCTTTTATTAAATCGCAATTAACATTTTGAGTTAATCACATGAGTTAACTGCAATTAATTGACAGCCCTACTTTATATACACCTCTGCCCCAATATCACGTGACCCAATATAACACGAATTCTGATATAACGCGGTAAAGCAGGGTACCGAGGGGGGGGGAGGTTCACATGCCAGCAAGTCAAAGCAAGTTTGATATAACGCGGCTTCACCTATAACACGGTAAGATTTTTTGGCTCCCAAGGACAGTGTTATATCGAGGTAGAGGCTTATTTACTCAAAATGAGTGAGATAAGCCTAGGAATGTGTGTGAGAGTGAGATAGGGTGCTAATGAGTGAGTCTCACACCCAGTGAGTGAGACTTGACATGGCTGGTGTTAGGAGAGAAATTCAGAAGACTTTCTGAGTGTTAGCCTGACAGGAAACAGAAGGAGAGGGATTCTTGTGCATAGAGCTTCTTGGACTGGCAGAGCTGGGGGGTTCGGTTGTTCGTTTCTATTGTTTTCAGGGAAACAGGACTTTGTGTACATTCTTGATATATACCTGACACAAATCATCCCTTTTTCATTTTAATGCAGACAACTCAAACGTTGGCTAACCATGCAAGCCAAAAGGGCCAGCATTATTTGAAGCCTGAGTTAAAGAGATGCTAACACCACAGACTTCAATTCCTTTTGCAGGTGTGCCATACCTTTGAAAACTAGACTCATTTTTTTAAAAAATGTGAACCATCAAGGAGTGCTACAGGTGTCCTATGTAACCAAAAAATGACTTTATTATTGTTACACTCAGCCTTCTTCTCCTTTCCCCCCTATTATTCATTAAACTCTCCTCTTCTGCCTTGCCTTAGATTAGATTGTATGCTCTTTAGAGCAGGGAATGAGTCTTCCTCCATGTTTGAATGGTGACTACCAAAATCACTTGTACAATCCTGAATGGGGCGTTTAGTCCATGCAATACAAATAAGTACTATATTAGTGGTGCTGGGTGAGATCCTCAACTGGTGTAAATCAGCATCACTTCACTGAAGCCACTGGAACATCGATTTAAACCAGATGGAGACGTGGCCCAATATTTTGATAGTCCTTAATTTAGCATTTTAGCCACATGGACAGAGCAGAAATCAGGCAACCTATGTTCAGAAGATTTTCTGTGTCATTGCATAAAGTGGAGCAGTTTGGGATGAAGACCCCACGCCCGTCCCGGTGATAAAGCTACGTTTTCTTTTCCCTCTACTTTTTAACCTCCTTTCTGATTTCTGATGGTCTTTTTCTCCTTCGTGCTGGCTGCTGATGAAACAATGCCCAGTCAACTGCTGCTGCTCATCTTCAGGTAATTATCCGTAGCCAATCTTAGCAGCCCAGACTTTCTGGACTCGGAATTGATGGAGAGGCCAAGTGTGACATTAATTCCTTTAATAATCTAGCATCATCTATTCCTGACAGTTTTCTTCTTTTCTTTGTATGGTTACAAGCCTTCTTCCCCTGTGGAATACAGGTTATTTTGACAGAAGAATTGATGTCTGTGTTTGGACAAAATTTACAAGATTAATAGAGGAAGGTACCCACAAGTGCATATAGGACCTGAATCATTTGTTACACTACAATTATACTGGTGGATATATTTTATAATATACTACTTGATCTATATATTTTAAGGGAGTCTTCATGTCATGGTATCTTTCCCCAATCTGAACCTTAGAGTCCAAAAATTGGGGTACCAGCATGAATTCCTCTAAGCTTGATTAGCAGCTTAGACCTGATAAGCTGCCACCAATCAGGAATTCCAGTGCCTGATACACTCTGGTCCCCCCAAAACCTTCTCTGGGGACCCCCAAGACCTAGACCCCCTGGATCTTAACACAAGGAAAGTAAACCCCTTTCCTCACCGCTGCCTTTCCCAGCCTTCCCCTCCCTGGGTTACCCTGGAAGATTACTGTGATTCAAACTCCTTGAATCACAACCCAGAGAAATTAGGTCTCCTGGAGAGAGAGACAGATTCACACTTCATGAATCTAAAACAAAGGGATTCCACCCTTCCCCTCCCTTCTCCTTCCCTGTTAAGTACAGACTCAATTCCCTTGAGCCACAACAAGAGGGAAAAATCAGACAGGTCTTAAAAGCAAAACTTTTAATAAAAAGAAAGGAAAAAAAAGTAAAAGTTTATCTCTGCAATTTAGATGGTAAAAGTTATAGGGTCTGTCAGCTTACAGAAACTAGAAAGAAGCCTCCTCCCCAGCAAAATACAATTTAAAATACTTCCAGCAAACTACACATTTGCAAATAAAGGAAAACAAATAAAAAGACTATACCGCCTTTCTACTTTTGTACTCACAACATTGGAATAGAAGGTTAGAGAGCCTGTAGGTACGTGTGGTCACTCTCAGAGCCCAGAGAGAACAAAGCAAAACCCAAAAAACACAAGCAAAGGCTTCCCTCCACCTGAGATTTGAAAGTATCTTGTTTCCTGATTGTTCCCCTGGTCATGTGTTTGGTTCCCTGTTTGTTAACCCTTTACAGGTAAAAGAGACATTAACCCTTAACTATCTATCTGTTTATGACACGCCTGCCAAATTGCAGACAGTGGGGAACCTCACTGGTGGTGATTTCTTCCTAGAACTTTAGAATAAACAGATTAATACAACACATGCACCTTTACATATACTACTAAGTATGTAAACTACAAGACTTTCTACATTTCAAGGACAAATTTCAGCCAGTGGATTCTGGGAAACTTTCATGAGAGAGTGCATCAGCTATTTTGTTAGAAGCTCCTGAAATGTGTTGAATTTCAAAATCAAAATCTTGGAGAGCTAAACTCCATCGAAGCAGTGTTTTGTTTTTCCCCTTGGCAGTATGAAGCCACTTTAGCGCAGCATGGTCGGTTTGTAGCTGGAACCACCGTCCCCAAACATATGGGTGTAGCTTTTCCAGGGCGTACACAATGGCATAGCATTCCTTTTCACTGACTGACCAGTGACTTTCCCTCTCAGACAGTTTCTTGCTGAGAAACACGACAGGATGGAAGTTGTGATCCGGTCCTTCCTGCATGAGAACCGCTCCTATACCACGCTCAGATGCATCTGGGGTTACTAGGAATGGTTTGTCAAAGTCCGGGGCCCTTAGCACAGGGTCAGACATGAGTGCCACCTTAAGTTGGGTAAAGGCCTTTTGACACTCATCAGTCCACTTAACTGCATTTGGCTGGGTCTTTTTGGTCAGGTCGGTCAGTGAGGCAGCAATTTGGCTGTAGTGTGGTACAAATCGCCTGTAATACCCGGCCAAGCCTAAGAAGGATTGGACCTGTTTCTTTGACTTTGGGACAGGCTACTTTTGGATAGCTTCCATTTTGGCCTGTAGGGGGTTTATGGTTCCTCGACCCACCTGGTGTCCCAGGTAAGTCACTCTGTTTTGGCCTATTTGACACTTTTTGGCCTTAACAGTTAGTCCAGCCTGCCTGATGCGCTCAAAGACTTTTTCCAGGTTTTCTAGGTGTTCGGGCCAGGAGTCAGAAAAAATGGCCACATCATCGAGGTAGGCAACTGCATATTCTCCCAGTCCTGCTAGTAGACCATCTACCAGCCTTTGGAAGGTGGCGGGTGCATTTCGCAGCCCGAAAGGAAGCATATTAAATTCATACACCCCCGCCTGGGTGATGAATGCTGACCTTTCCTTGGCAGGTTCATCTATTGGTACTTGCCAGTACCCCTTGGTTAAGTCTATTGTAGATATGAACTGGGCACGTCGCAACTTTTCCAATAGCATATCGGTGCGTGGCATTGGATAGTTGTCCAGATGAGTTACCGCATTTAGCTTATGGTAGTCCATGCAAAAGCGTATTTCCCCATCTGGTTTGGGTACCAGAACCACTGGAGATGCCCATGCGCAGAGAGAACAAAGCAAAACCCAAAAAACACAAACAAAGGCTTCCCTCCACCTGATATTTGAAAGTATCTTGTCTCCTGATTGGTCCCCTGGTCATGTGTTTGGTTCCCTGTTTGTTAACCCTTTACAGGTAAAAGAGACATTAACCCTTAACTATCTGTTTATGACACTTCAGGATTATGTTCCTCAGGCCTACCTCTCCTATGTGTTATGACTGATATGTTCAATTTGCATATACTCCTGGGGGGTGATGTGTTCAGTTCAGCTGGAGTGTTATGGAGCATTCTTAAAGAAGAAGCATTAGAATGATTAATCCTGTACTTTCTCCCAGGTGTAGCGCTTACCACCCTGAGTAGTCCTACTGAAGTATAGTAAAATGGATTACACATGGACTATGTGCGCTTGGTACATTATAAGTATATGCAGGATGAGTTTCTTATTTATAAAAGCAGCAAAGAATCCTGTGGCACCTTATAGACTAACAGACGTTTTGGAGCATGAGCTTTCGTGGGTGAATACCCACTTCACCAGATGCATGTAGTGGAAATTTCCACGGGCAGGTATATATAAGCAGGCAAGCTAGAGATAACGAGGTTAGTTCAATCAGGGAGGATGAGGCCCTGTTCTAGCAGTTGAGGTATGAAAACCAAGGGAGGAGAAATTGGTTTAGTAGTTGGCAAGCCATTCACAGTCTCTGTTTAATCCTGAGCTGATGGTGTCAAATTTGCAGATGAACTGAAGCTCAGCAGTTTCTCTTCGAAGTTTGGTCCCGAAGTTTTTTTGCTGCAGGATGGCCGCCTTAAGGTCTGCTATAGTGTGGCCAGGGAGGCTGAAGTGTTCTCCTACAGGTTTTTGTATATTGCCATTCCTAATATCTGATTTGTGTCCATTTATCCTTTTCCATAGAGACTGTCCAGTTTGGTGGATGTACATAGCAGAGGGGCATTGCTGGCATATGATGGCATATATTACATTGGTGAACGTGCAGGTGAATGAACCGGTGATGGTGTGGCTGATCTGGTTAGGTCCTGTAATGGTGTCGCTGGTGTAGATATGTGAGCAGAGTTGGCATCGAGGTTTGTTGCGTGGATTGGTTCCTGAGCTAGAGTTACTATGGTGTGGTGTGCAGTTACTGGTGAGAATATGTTTCAGGTTGGCAGGTTGTCTGTGGGCAAGGACTGACAAGAAAACATCAAAAAAGAGCTCTCCAACCTGGAAACTCTCATTAATAACCATACTTCCATACAAACAGACTTCACTAAAATAAGACAGGAGATCTACATTACTCACTTCACCTCTCTACAAAGGAAAAAGGACTGTAAGCTGTCTAAATTCCTACCTGCCACATGGGGCCACAACCATGGTACCTCTAACCCACCCAGCAATATCGTCAATCTATCCAACTACACACTCAGCCTGGAAGAGAGGTCTGTCCTATCCCGGGGACTCTCTTTCTGTCCTGCCATCCCATCAACATGATACAGTTCTGTGGCGATCTGGAAGCCTACTTTCGCCGTCTCCAACTCAAAGAATACTTTCAGGACAACACTGAACAGCGCACTGATACACAGGTACCCTCCCACCAACAGCATAAGAAGAAGAACTCCATATGGACTCCTTCTGAGGGTCGAAATGACAGTCTGGACCTATACATTGAATCCGCCGATGTGCACAGGCAGAAATTGTGGAAAAACAACATCACTTGCCTCATAACCTAAGTCGTACAGAACGCAATGCCATCCACAGCCTCAGAAACCACCCTGACATTATCATCAAAGAAGCTGATAAAGAAGGTGCTGTTGTCGTCATGAACAGGTCTGACTACCAAAAGGAGGCCTCCAGACAACTCTCCAATACCAGATTCTACAGGCCACTTCCCTCAGATCCCACGGAGGAATACACTAAGAAACTGCACCATCTACTCAGGACACTCGCTACACTAACACCGAAACAAATCAACATACCCTTAGAGCCCCGACCAGGGTTATTCTATCTACTACCCAAGATCCATAAACCCGGAAATCCTGGACGCCCCATCATCTCGGGTATTGGCACTCTCGCTGAAGGACTGTCTGGATATGTGGACTCTCTGCTCAGACCCTATCCACCAGCACTCCCAGCTATCTCCGTGACACCACTGATTTCCTGAGGAAACTACAATGCATTGGTGACCTTCCAGAAAACACCATCCTAGCCACCATGGATGTAGAGGCTCTCTACACAAACATCCCCCACACAGATGGAATGCAAGCTGTCAGGAACAGTATCCCTGATGTCACAGCACAGCTGGCTGCTGAGCTCTGTGCCTTTATCCTCACACACAACTATTTCAAATTTGATGACAATATATATCTCCAGATCAGTGGCACCGCTATGGGCGCCCGCATGGCCCCACAATATGCCAATATTTTTAGGGCCAACCTGGAACAACGCTTCCTAAGCTCTTGTCCAGTCATGCCCCTTCTTTACCTACGCTACATTGATGACATCTTCATCATCTGGACCCATGGGAAGGAGACGCTGCAAAAATTCCACCACGATTTCAATAGCTTCCACCCCACCATCAGCCTCAGCCTGGACCATACTACACGGGAGGTCCACTTCCTGGACACCACAGTGCAAAAAAGTGATGGTCACATTAACACCACCCTGTACCGAAAACCTACCGACCGCTATGCCTACCTTCATGCCTCCAGCTTCCATCCCGGGCACATCACATGATCCATTGTCTACAGCCAAGCACTGAGGTACAACCGCATCTGCTCTAACCCCTCAGACAGAGACCAACACCTACAAAATCTCCACCAAGCATTCTCAAAACTACAATACCCACACGAGGAAATAAGGGAACAGGTCAACAGAGCCAGACGTGTACCCAGAAGCCTCCTACTGCAAGACAAACCCAAGAAAGAAACCAACAGGACTCCACTGGCCATCACATACAGTCCCCAGCTAAAACCCCTCCAACACATCATCAGGGATCTACAACCCATCCTGGACAATGATCCCACACTTTCACAGGCCTTGGGTGGCTGGCCAGTCCTCGCCCACAGACAACCTGCTAACCTGAAACATATTCTCACCGGTAACTGCACACCGCACCATAGTAACTCTAGCTCAGGAACCAATCCATGCAACAAACCTCGATGCCAACTCTGCTCACATATCTACACCAGCGACACCATTACAGGACCTAACCAGATCAGCCATACCATCACCAGTTCATTCACCTGCACGTCCACCAATGTTATATACGCCATCATATGCCAGAAATGCCCCTCTGCTATGTACATCGGCCAAACTGGACAGTCTCTACGGAAATGGATAAATGGACACAAATCAGATATTAGGAATGGCAATATACAAAAACCTGTAGGAGAACACTTCAACCTCCCTGGCCACACTATAGCAGACCTTAAGGCGGCCATCCTGCAGCAAAAAAACTTCAGAACCAGACTTCAAAGAGAAACTGCTGAGCTTCAGTTCATCTGCAAATTTGACACCATCAGCTCAGGATTAAACAGAGACTGTGAATGGCTTGCCAACTACAAAATCAGTTTCTCCTCCCTTGGTTTTCATACCTCAACTGCTAGAACAGGGCCTCATCCACCCTGATTGAACTAACCTCGTTATCTCTAGCTTGCCTACTGATATATACCTGCCTGTGGAAATTTCCACTACATGCGTCTGGTGAAGTGGGTATTCACCCATGAAAGCTCATGCTCCAAAACGTCTGTTAGTCTATAAGGTGCCACAGGATTCTTTGCTGCTTTTACAGATCCAGACTAACACAGCTACCCCTCTGATACTTTCTTATTTATGAAATCAGTAAACAGTTCATTTAACTAATCCTCTGGAGCAAGACCCAATGGTCTTAAAAGGTGATACTTAAAGATAGCTAATGTTCCAAGAAAATCTGAGTTGATTAGTAATGTTAATTCGATAGTCCTTAGTGTATCGAGAAAATTACTTTGACTGATCATAGAGCTGTACAAAATGTTTACGTGCATCTCCGTGAAGGTCAGTTCTCTTTTTTTGCAGAGTTCGCAGTGGTGGGAATCCAGCTGACCACACTGAGAAGAGTCATCCTATTCATTGTGGTGAGACTATGCACTTGAGAACAACTGAAACTACTTCAGTTCTGAAAGGCATCCCCAAAAAATACCACTCATTGGCTTAACTGTGGCTTTTAGGCACTGGTCTATATCAGGATGTCATGGGGTCTATAAACCCCATGCTGACCTTAGACAGAGGGGGGAGCAAAACCAGGAGACTGTGACCCAGAGTGAAGCTACATGGGAGAATTGTGCATGAGGGAGGAACCATAGGCGCTGAGTTTCTAATCTGCCGGGGCAGTGCTCCCTCTGGCTCTGCTCAGGCCCTGCCCTCACTCCATCTCTTCCCTCAAGGCCTCACTCTGCTTCTTCCCACCCCCGGCTCTGCCTTTTCCCCACCTCTTGCCCTCCCAGTTCCACACCTGTTCCCTCAAGCATGCTGCGCCCACATTCATCCCCCCCCCCAGCACCTCCTGATGCAGTGAAACGGCTGATTTCAGTGGGCAGGAGACGCTGGGAGGGAGAGGGAGGTGCTGGCGGGCAGGAGGTTCTGGAGGGGGGCTGCCAGTGGGTGATCAGAACCCACCATTTTTTCCTAGTGGGTGCTTCAGCCCTGGAGCACCCACAGAAATGACACCTATGGAAGAAACAACCCCATCAGGAGCTCCCAGATGTGCAGGGGAACCAGCCTCCAGGAGCATCTTTTAGGATGGGACATCATATTCTGCCCTGTGCCTGCATCCACCTTAGCAGCCTTCTCCCCACCCTCCCACCTTTGAGGGAGATCAGACCCCCACAGCTAGAATCATAGGAAATACACTCAAGAATCATAGGTTATTAGGGTTGGAAGGGACCTCACGAGATCATCTAGTTCAACCCCCTGCTCAAAGCAGGACCAATCTGCAAATGACCCCCTCAAGGACTGAACTCACAAACCTGGGTTTAGCAGGCCAATGCTCAAATCACTGAGCTATCTCAGTTATCCCAGTCCCATTTTCCAGGCTGCCCTCTCCTGTGTATGTACAGGGTCCAGACACAACCTGGCCCTAATGGAACAGGCCATCTGTTCAAAGTCAGTCATTTTTGCTCAAGGACATAATGGGCCAGATCCTTAGCTGGTGTAAATCATTGCAGCTCCCCTGATTTCAATGGCGAAATGTCAGTTTATACAAGTGAAGGATCTGTCCTGGTGGTTTTCACAGCCCTTGTTTTAATGATTCATGAGATCGTTGACTGCTGTAGTTGGAAGTGATCTGTGTCTCATTTCCTCTCCTTTTTATTATTTAATTTCAGTATCAACAAGATTATCACTTAATTTGGACGAGTGAATAGGCATAAAGATGATGCCTCTCAGCAGCATTGTGCAATAATCCTATCAGCCAGCACCGAGAACTGACTGTCCTATTTGTCACCCACCATGAAGCTGGGATTATTGGGGAATGACACTGTCTCTCTGCCTGCCTTTATGGGGATGTGCTGGCTTATTATGGCAGCCTTGCTTCCCCCCAGTGGAATGAAATGGCATCTCGGAAATTATAATTAGCTTCACAACACAAGCAGAGCGAGGTACAGATGGGGGAAGGTTTTCAGACAAGGACAGCCGATGTGTCATTTTCCCTGTAAGCAACAGATAATGGACAGCCAGGAGTCATTTTTAACTTCCTTTCACGGCTCCAAGCAGAATAGCTTTCCTTCTGATGTGTCATGATATGGGATGCAGGGAGAAAGATTTGCTGTTGTGTGTCATACTTAGGAAGATGTTGCTGCAGTTTACTGCATCAGCTTTGGATGCTAAAAGAACAGCATCAGGACTAACTCAAGTCCAGAAATTCCCCCTTTGGTAAGACTTAATAAGCCATAAACATCTGCCAGTCTCCTCACAGGGAAGGAGGTACAGTACAACCTCAGAGTTACGAACACCAGAGTTACGAACTGACAGCCACTTCATTTGGAACCAGAAGTACGCAAGATGGTTAAAAGCAGCATTTTTCTTATGCATTTTGTGAGGTTTAAAAGCTGTATTAAGTCACTGTTCAGTTGTAAACTTTTGAAAGAGCAACCATAATGTTTTGTTCAGAGTTACGAACATTTCAGAGCTACAAACAACCTCCATCTCTGAAGTGTTCTTAACTCTGAAGTTCTACTATATTAACAATGCTCTGGATTAATACTGGCCTGAGAACACATAGTCCACTGGTCCAGTAGCCAAAAGTAAATGGGAGATGTACAGTCGTTGTTTGCATTGCCAAGCCTCTTCACGCTCCATTATCCAAACTCACAGCTTTTGGTCACCCTTCAATGCAGGACTGCAACCCAGGCTTCATCCACCACACAGTTCTTATGGGAAAGCCCTACCATTGCCAGTCACTATTGCTCCCTCCCTGAATCCATATGGAAACATGACTGCCACCCTCTTGGCCAACTCTGGGGATGGCAATGAGGACCTAAAAGCATGTGTTCCTACAACTTGAGGTGAAGAACCAGCCTGTGTAGCTGGGGTTGCAATAGACTCATCCTCAATCCAACATTGAGGGGGGAGGGGAGAAGAGTAGACTTGTTATATCTTGATTTTAGTCAGGCTTTTAACATACTCCCACATAACAGTCTCATAAGCTAGAGAAAAGTGGTCTAGATGAAATTACTATAAACTGGGTGCACAACCGGTTGAAAAACCATACTCAAAGAGTAGTTATTAATGGTTTGCTGTCAAACTGGGAGGTAATACATAGTGGGGTTCCACACAGGTCAGTCCTGGATCGGGTACTATTCAATATTTTCATGAATGAGCTGGATAATGAAGTGGAAAGTATGATTATAAAATTTGCAGATGACACCATGCTGGGAGGTGTTGCAAGCACTCTGGAGAACAGAATTAGAATTCAAACTGACTTTGACAAATTGAAAAATTGATCTGAAATCAACAAGCTGACATTCAGTAAAGGAAAGTACAAAGTACTATACTTAGGAAGGAAAAGTCAAATGAACAAATACAAATAACTAGAATAACTGGCTGGGTATTACTGCTGAAAAAGGATCTTGGTGTTTGTTTGTTTTTTCTGGATCACAGACTGAATATGAACCAGCCATGCGATGCAGTTGAGAAAAAGGCTGAGGTGTATCATTCTGGGGTGTATTAACAGGAGTGCCATATGTAAGACCTGGGAGGTAATTGTCCCACGCTACTTGGAACTTGAGAGGCCTCACCTGAAGTACTGTCTCCGGTTTTCGGCTCCACACTTTAGAAAAAATGTGGATAAATTGGAGAGAATCCAAAGAAGAACAACACAAATGATAAAAGGTTTAGAACATCTGAGCTGTGAGGAAAGGTTAAAAAATAGGCATGTTTAGTCTTGAGATAAGAAGATTGAGGGGGACCTAGTAACAGTCTTCAGGGCTGTTGTAAGGAGAATGGTGATCATTTGTTCTCCATGTCCACTGAAAATGAGACAAGAAGTAAATTTTTGAATTTTCAGAAAAAAGAGATTTAGGTTCGCTATGAGGAAAAGCTTTCTAACTACAAGGGTAATTAAGTTCTGGAATAGGCTTCCAAGGGAGGCTGTGTAATCCTTCTTATTGGAGATTTTAAATAAGTTAGACAAACACCTGTCAGGGATACTCTAAGTATACTTGGTCCTGCCTCAGCACAAGGGGTGGACTAGATGATCTTGTGGTCCCTTCCAGTCCTACGTCTATGATTCTATGATAAATGGTAAATAATAGTAACAATAAGTATAGACCAAAATAATACAAATACTAAACAATAATCATAAAAATGGCTATACTGGGTCAGACCAAAGGTCCATCTAGCCCAGCATGCTGTCTTCCAGCAGTGGCTGGTGCCAGATGCTTCAGAGGGAATGAACAGAACAGGGCAATTTATCGACATTATCCATCCCCTCTTGTCCAGTCCCAGCTTCTGGCAGTCAGAATTTAGGGACACCCAGACCATGGGGTTGCATCAGTGACCATAAGAACATGAGAACGGCCATACTGGGTTAGACCAAAGGTCTATCTAGAACCATAGCCAGTCTTTTGACAGTGGACAATGCCAGGTGCCCAGAGGGAATGAACAGAACAGGTAATCATCAAGTGATCCATGCCCTGTTGCCCATTCCCAGCTTCTGGCAAACAGAGGCTAGGCACACCATCCCATCCCATTTTGGTTAATAGCCATTGATGGACCTATCCTCCATGAACTTATCTAGTTCTTTTATTAACCCTGTTATAGGCTTGGCCTTCACAACATCCTCTGGCAAGGAGTTCCACAGGTTAACTGTGCATTGTGTGGGGAAAAAACCCTTCCTTTTATTTGTTTTAAACCTGCTGCCTATTAATTTCATTCAGTGGCCCTTAGTTCTTGTGTTGTGAGAAGGTGTAAATACTTTCTTTTTTACTTTCTCCACACCAGCCATGATTTTATAGACATCAATCATTAAAATGCCCCTTAGTCATCTCTTTTCCAATCTGAAAAGTCCCAGTCTATTAATCTCTCCTAATATGGCAGCCGTTCCATACCCCTAATCATTTTTGTTGCCCTTTTCTGAACCTTTTCCAATTCGAATATATCTTTTTTGAAATGGGGCAACCACATCTGCACACAGTATTCAAGCTGTGGGTGTACCATGGATTTATATAGCGGTAACATGATATTTTCTGTCCTATTATCTATCCCCTTCTTAATTATTCCCAGCATTCTGTTTGCTTTTTTGACTGCTGCTGCACATTGAGTGGATGATTTCAGAGAACTATCCACAGTGACTCCAAGATCTCTTTCTTGAGTGATAACAGCTAATTTAGATCCCATCATTTTAAATGTGTAACCCTTCTGCCCCTCTGAGTTGGTAGCATCAAGGGCCGGGTTCAGTATCCAGGGGTTCCGTTTCAATAACGCAGTGCAAAACCGGCTTGAGACCCCACAATTACATGCCACCCTCCCGGCGCCTCTAGGAGGCAATACTTCCCCTCTCGCAAGCACAGAGTCTGAGGGTAGCAAAATACTTTTACTAAAGGAGGGAAACAATGTGGCATCATATTGGGGAAACACCACAAACAGGATTCATAATGTAAACCATGAGCAAAAGACCCACCAAGTAAGTTTTGGCAACATCCTTTTCCCCTTAGGGTCTTAAGTTCAGTCACCCCAAAGTCCAACAACCCAAAAGTCTCTGTCCCTGGTCAGCACTGCCCCAGAGTTCAAAAGTTTATCTGCAGAGTTTTACCCCCCCTCCTGGGTGGAAGTGGGGGAGGGCACACAGGGTGTTAAGGGGCATCTTACGTGGGCCAGGGCCAACTGCTCCGCCTTTCCGTGGAGTTCTGCTGCAGCCTTCCCACAACCAGCTCCACTCCACTCACTCTGTGCCGCTCCTCCAGCCGTCCCCACAAACCACTCCACTCTGCTCGCTATTCCATGGGCTGCTCCAACCGTGCTGCAAACTGCTCCAATCTGCCAGCCACTTAGCAATAGATCTTCAGGCTCCCCCATTAGTTAACACAGCACTCAGTGGTCTCAGCTCAGTAGGTTTAGCTCTCTTAGTGATTTCAGCTTATAGTAGGGGAGCTCCAGTGCTGGTGCACCATTGGCCCAAAGTGAATTCAGTTCAGCAGCCTCTAGGTGGACTCCTAATGGAAACAAAATTAGCTCTGCTCTTTAACAGTGGAGAGAGGCAGAGGTGCAATTGGTTCCATGCCCTCAAATGGGGGCCCATACCATCAGGTACACACACCAGTCCCCAACCTCTCTCAATTCACTGGGTTTTGGCACCCATGTCCCTTGTCTAGCAAGTGCTACTTAATTGATGGTGAGACTCTCTGTCATAAAGCAATCTCATAGTTCCTCATTCACATAATCAGGATGACAACACTTTATTCCTCCTGCCCCAATAACAAAGAAATTGGGGATCCCAGAGCTGTCAAAATAACCATCCCAGGCTACCATGGGCTATGCTAGGCAGGGTAACACCTGACATGCTAGGCCAATGCAATGTCATGCTAGGGTAACATGCTAGGCCAATGCAAACACCTGAAATTCCTTTCCACATTCCTTGAAATTCTTTCCACACTCCCCATAATTCACCATCAGATGTCAGGATAGAGCTCATCCTGACTCTGCTTACATAAGTATAGTTGGGATTATGGACCATCTTGGACAGTAGCCATTGATGAACATATTCTCTATGAATTTATCTAATTATTTTGTAACCCAGTTATATTTTTGGCCTTCACAACATTCCATGGCAACAAGTTCCACAAGTTGACTGTGCATTGTGTGAAGTGAGTATTTCCTTATAACCTGCTGCCTATTAATTTCATTGGTTGACTCCTCGTTTGTTTGTTATGTGAAGGGGTAAATAACACTTCCTTATGCACTTTCTTCACACCATCATAATTTTGTAGACCCGTATCATATCCTGCCTTAGTCATCTCTTTTCTAGGATGAATAATCCCTGTCTTTTCAATATCTCCTCATACAGAAGCTGTTCCATACCCCTAATAATTTTTGTTGCCCTTCTCTGTACTTTTTTCATTTCTCACATATCTTTTTTGAGATGGGGTGACCAGAACTGCACGCAATATTCAGCATCAGCATACCATGGATTTATATATTGGCATTATGATATTTCTATCTAAGCGGAGCAGAGTGAGCAGTGAAGAAATAGCCTTGGCAAACACTTTTGTGACTCATTTCAATTTGGGCATGATCTCACTCTGTTTTGAAGTCTTCATACAAACATTTATATGAGCAAAGTACTGTGGTCTGGACTTCTGCAGACAGTGAATTTCAGACGTGTAGGCAAGATTTGCTTAATTGAGAAATATTTATTTTGTAATTAAACCAAATTCATTTCAGATGGGAACAGAAGTAGCTTCGAAAGCTCAGTTCATCCAATCAGAGATGGAGCCATGTAACTAAATAACTATCTGTTATTTCTATTGCCGCAGTCACCATATCTAGTTGCTAGTACCATGACCAGAGAGGCTAATGAATACAGTTCAAACTGATAACACAAACAAAAAATTAAGGGTTGGACTTTGGCTTTTGGCGCAGGCCTGAGCAAGGATTGGTACACAGCACCATCCCAAAAGTAGCCCAGAAAAAACTGCCTTTGGTTATGTGTACGCTAGAACAGCACAACTGTAGCTGTATCGCCGTAATGTAAACGCTTACTACAGTGATGGAAGGGGTTCTTCCATTGCTGGGTGTATCACATCCAACTTGCAATCTCACCTCAAGAGCTCAGGCTGACACTATTTCACAGCACATATTCTTACATTTTCAAGCATGTACCCAGCTGATCGAGACCAGCACATGCATCTTTCTGACCCTCAGAATAGAGCTTTGGATGGTTACATAATTTTTTTAAATATTATTGTTAATCAGGTGAAATCAGCTCCCTTAAGGTGCTCCCCTGACTCACAGTGGCTTCAGACAAAACAACATTTTCTTCTGGAGAATCTTCGGTGCCTTTGCCTTATATTTTAATGTGAGTATTTGTACAAAAGGAAAAGGTCTCTTATCATTGGTGTGCCATCCAGATGATTTTTCAACACCAAGCATGTTCCTCCCAGCAAAAAATGTCTTCATATGTCACCTCTTTTATTTATAACTACATTTACCTTCTGCCCAGGAGTAGACATTTATCTTATAGTACATGCAATTAAATGAATAGGATTTTAATATCAGTAGGGGGAAGTGCTCTACCAACAAAGCAGAATTAGGTTACAGCAATGAAATTAATTTACCGCCAAGATACCAAAGTCACTGGGAGGACTGGAACAAGGGAGTGTATTATTACGTCAGACAGGATGCTTGTGGATGGACTCTCGTATAACAGCGGAGGGTTGGAAGGTACTGACACTGCTGAGATTAGAGGAACTTTCAAAGGTAGAGGTATGTTAGAATGATTCCAAGATGCATTATTTTAGGATGTAGCAGAACCAGATTATTGTGAACTAGGATCAAGGGATTTCTAATTCAAATCTTGGATTGTTTAATGCATTGCAGTGATCAGACTGCAAGACACTATCTATCTATCTATCTATCTATCTATCTATCTATCTATCTATCTATCTATCTAAGATTATATAAGATATATGGCACCTAACACCAAGTATATGTACACTGGAGCATACACTTAAAGACACATTCATACAAAAGTGAAATTCTCCTATTCACTTCAATGGGCAGTGGATCAGATGCTTGGACTTTCTTCTAATAATGCATATGCACTGATGAAAAGCTTGTAGAGAAGCTGAAACCCCAGCTATGAACATCCCTGAAACCACTCCAGAAGGCGTCGGACTGCTTGCAGGCTTAATGATGGAAGGAAATGACAGAGAATCTCCTGAAGTAGCAAACTACCAATACCAGGAAAGTTTTGCGTGGCTCCATGTCTCATAGCTAACATTGTGTAGGGCACTGGCCTTACACAGTGAACTACAACTAGGTTGGAGCAAAGCAGAGTAAAGCAGAGCAGTGAGGGCTGTGACTCATTTGCTGGGACACATCCTGGAACTTTAAAAGCAGCAAAGAATCCTGTGGCACCTTATAGACTAACAGACATTTTGGAGCATGAGCTTTCGTGGGTGAATACCCACTTCTTCACCCACGAAAGCTCATGCTCCAAAACGTCTGTTAGTCTATAAGGTGCCACAGGATTCTTTGCTGCTTTTACAGATCCAGACTAACACGGCTACCCTCTGATACTTGACATCCTGGAACTTTGATAAATTAACCTCGAAGCAAGCGAAGCCACTGTTTTTAGTGTTCCCTCTTGACAAAGAAAAAGTAGTAATCAACAGGAGCTATGACCTCAGCAATAAATACATTCCTATTTCCATTTTCAGGCCATACACCCACAGACTTTCTGCTGGAACCAGCAAGTAACTCAGATGCCAAGTAAGAAGGCCTGACCTTTGCAGGAAGAAATATAAGTTTATGGGAAATGTAACTGTCAATGCTACATGTCATATGGTTTCCAACAGAGAGGATCTGTAGTTCTCAGCAGTTTGCATATCATCCAATTTATCCTGGCACAGGCTACTTCCTAAACACATAGGCGATTTTGTTTTAAAATGTATCCCTTTAAAAAAAATAATTCTCATTGTCACACATTTACATAACTCACCTACCATGGGCCTGAATCTCTTCTCATACCTAGGAAAATCAGAAGTAACTCCACTGAAGTCAATGGAGTTACATTGGAGTAGAATGGTATAAGTGAGAGAAAACTCAAGACCCATATGTTTTTGATTCAGAGCAGGGAGCAGCATCCAAAATCTCCAGTAGTTTTAAAATATTGAGGAAGAGATTCTAAAAAGCCCTGCCAAACAACCAGCTGTTTCTTTGGTTCCAATGAAAAGCGTGTGTACTAATTACACCCACTAGCCAAAGAACCCAAAGAAGGGTTCTAGGAATTTATTACCGTTTTATCTATTTTGATTGATAAAATATGTACCCGTTGTGGTCAACTAGATGTGCAGACAAGTGAACCAAAATGAAATCATGTGCTGGAATTATTTATATTCTAATAGCACCAGGAGGCTCCAGTCGAGACTGAGGGCCCATCACCTTAGGCACAGCATAAACATAGCGAAAGACAATCCCTTCCCCCAAGAGTGTATAATCTAAATAGACAAGACCAATAATGGGTGGGAGAGGAAACAGAAATCCAGAGAAGTGATGCATGTTGCCTGGGATCATACAGTAGGTCACTGACAGAGTAAACACTAGAATCCAGCTCGCCACAGTCACAGTCTAGTACCCAAGCCACAGGGCCATAACCTGCCTCTTGCCTATGAACATGCTTCAATTAACAAAGGTCAGCAAAGGATACTGATGCACTCCCTCACTGCTCATTGAAAAGAGACTCCATGCCCATAATCTGCCCCTTCAGGGAATGCGTCTTTAATCCATTGGCACCAAATACATCTCCATTGACATGGAATTTATGCTAATGAAGTACTGATTAACCAGGAGTCACTATCATTAGATTTAATCAGTACTCCTGGAGGAATTCTGCATCAACAAATTAAAAATTCTGCATACAATATTTTAAATTTCTGCAAAATTCCGCGTATTTTGTCAAAATAATACTATACAGGTCTGTCTCATCTTACACTGGGGTTACGTTCTGCAGTCAGCACGTAAAGCGAAAAACGTGTATAGTTAAAATTACATTGAGTGTAATGGCAGGCGGAACTGCCCACACTATAGAAACAGTGTTTAAATTGTTATTTTTTTCTTTTTTTCTTTTTTTTTGTCTTTGTCGACCGCGTAAAGCTGAAATCATGCATATTAAATGCACTTAAGATGCAACAGACCTGTATAATCATGATAGATTCAATCATTTTGGTAATTTATTTCAAACTACCTGTCAGCAACTGCCTAGTAATACAGCCACACACACACAAAAAATCACTCCAGGAGCAGAGAATTAAAGAGAGCCCATACGACAACCCAGTCCCTGTTTCCCTGCCCGCTCCCACCTACAGCCCAGCCAGGGGGTCAGACACCCATACTCCCTCCTCCCAGAGCCCAGCCCCGGAGCACCCCCCAGCCCAGACAACCTCACCCCTTACCCCCTAGAGCCCAGACATAGGTGCCCTTCAGCCCAGACACTCACACTCTTTCCCCCCCCGGAGCCCAACCATGAGGTGTCCCCCATTCCATCCCCTCCACCACACACCCAGAGCCCAGCAGCAGGGCCCTCCTGAGCCCAGACTCTTGCATGCACCCTCTGCCCTTCCACAGCTCAGGGATCCAGAGGGAGAAACAGCCTGATGCTGGGTCCTAGACTTGTGAGGAGTTTTCTGCACGCAGCCTCCTTCCTTCCAGCTGCCCAGAACCCTCCCATTCCCTCCCCCTCCACCCGGCATCCCTCCCCCTCCACCCGGCAGTGTCTTCCATTTGCAAGTTGGGCTCTGCTGGGTCCAGCAGCCCCTAGTGGCAGCCAGTAACTCTGCAGCCCATTTCTGTGGGCGGAGGGAAAGGAAATTCTGTGCAGAACATTAATTTCTGTGCAAATGCTGCATTGCTCAGTGGGACAGAATTACCCCAGGAGTAAATCATATTCCTGGGCGTTTCAGCTGAGAAAGTCTCTCAGTTAAGTATATTCCTATAAGATGCTTCGTCTTGCTTCCCCTTAAGTGCCTGATTCTCATCTCATTGTTAATGAGAATTGTGCTCCAAGGACTGAATCCCAAACCCATCACAGCCCACAGGACCCTTCCCATGGACAAAATGTGCTTTAGATTGGGCTTCTAGATACCCACGCTATATGACAGATATAGATGATACAGTGGTTAAATCAGCTGCACACCAGCCAGGGAGACTGAAATGTGACTAGTTCTGCTTGCCTTATCAGGTTCAAGAAAATGTAGGAGACAGTAATTGGCACTGTTGCCAAATGACTCCTCCCGGAAGGGCAGGACGTGAATTCAAGCATAAAAATGGAATCAGATCTTACTATGCTAAGGCAAAATTTCAAATTCAAGACTCATGGATGTAATTATCTAGCTCATCAAAAAATACATCTAAAGAGTTATGTTAGGATATTCAGCTGGATTGATCGCTGGTGTAACTTTCATGAAGTCAATGGTGTTACATCAGGGATTAATTTAGCCCGTTATATTTAAGAATGCAATTCCACGTTTATTACATATGCAATTTTTGTCTGGAATAGAGATCTAATAAGATAAGATCTTGAATAAAAAATCCAAATATGGTTCATTTATTGAGTTCTATGACATACTCCTAAGATACAGTATCACTCTCCTGCCACCTGTTTTTCTCCATTCCCTCATTACTTACACACACACACAATGCCATCAAAGACATTAATTACTGCTTCTTTTATTTTTAAAGGTAGGAAAGGCAGTTAGACACACAACTCCCATTTAATGTCAACAGGAAATGGGTACCCAGTTCTCATATGTGTGTTAGAAAATCTCATTTTTATTTATATATATATATATATATATATACACACACACACATACATACAGTAAAAGCTGTGTTAATACACACACACACACACACACACACACACACACACACACACACAGGCCTCGTCCAGACTAGGGGAGGAAAATCGATCTTAGATACGCAACTTCAGCTACGTGAATAACGTAGCTGAAGTTGAATATCTAAGATCGAATTACTCACCCGTCCAGATGGCGCGGGATCGATGTCCGCAGCTCTCCGTGTCGATTCCAGAACTCCGTTCGGGTTGATGGAGTTCCGGAATCGATGTAAGCGCGCTCGGGGATCGATATATCGCGTCTAGACTAGACGTGATATATCGATCCCCGAGCAATCGATTTTAACCCACCGATACGGCGGGGTAGTCTGGACGTGGGCTTATACATACAGTAAAAGCTGTGTTATCAGGCACTTTACCAACTGTCAGAGAAGTAGCCATGTTAGTCTGGATCTGTAAAAGCAGCAAAGAGTCCTGTGACACCTTATAGATTAACAGAAGTATTGGAGCATGAGCTTTCGTGGGTGAATACCCACTTCGTAGCAACTTCAGCTACATGAATAGCGTAGCTGAAGTCGAAGTATCTTAGATCAAGTTATCTACCATCCTCACGGCGCGGGATCGACGTCCGCGGCTCCCCCTGTCGATTCCGTTACCGCGGTTCACTTTGGTAGAGTTCCAGAGTCGACAGGAGCTCATTTGGGGATCGATATATCGCGTCTAGATGAGACGCGATATATCAATCCCCGAGAAATCAATTGCTACCCACCAATACGGCCGGTAGTGAAGACATACCCTTAGTCTATAAGGTGCCACAGGACTCTTTGTCGCTTTTTGCCATTTGGAAAGCTCTAGAAACTGGCATTTCTGATATCTATTAAAAGTTTGGTTGGTGTGGGGCTGGCAGGCTCCCTACCTGTCTCCACGTGGCTCCCCAGAAGCAGTGGCATGTCCCTGTTGCTCCTAGGTGGAGGAAAGGCCAGGGGGGCTCCATGCATTTCCCCTGCCATGCCCAATGGGACCGTGGCCAATGGCAGCTGTGGAGGCAGCACCTGCAGACAGAGGCACCATGCAGAGCAACTTTGCTGTGCTTCTGCCTAGGAGCAGCAGGGATATGTTGCTGCTTCCAGGGAGCCAACCGAGGTGAGTGCGGCCCAATCTGGCACCCAGAAACCCCTCTCACACCCAAACTCTTTCCCAGAGCCTATGGCCCACACCCCCAGATTTGGAAATCACCATGCCAAACAGTTCAGAAAGAATTCCCCAAAGTCTCCACAGAGACAGCTTACTCAGGAAATGCCTGAGCAAAGAGAGAACTCTAGTAGCATGCCCTGAAAATCAACAAACTCAAGGCAAAACCAAATACTGGAACTGAAGGTCCCTTGGTGAGGCAGGAATTTGTAACAAGAAAGAACCTTTTGATCACAACTGCAAGCTGGTGCTTAGGGTAAGGGTGATCTCCAGTACTGTCACTAACCCCTTTCTACATCAAAGTCAACACCATGAAGTGAATTCAGAAACACACTAGTTACTAGGGCAGGTTGGAAATTTTCAAAATTCATAGTTTCAATTATTTTTTAATCAAAATGCTAAATTTTGTGGGGGTCAAATTTGTTGCAAATATGAAAACAAAAGATTTTGTCCCATTTTTTGACAAGCTTGATTGATTATCAGGTCAGATCATGAAGCATTATGGTAACATGGCCCACCTGACAGCCCCCTTATGAAGTGGTGATTCTCATAATCTGAACTCAGTGATATTTCCAAATGGCCTTTCAGTGGTTTAGCCATTATATAGTACAGCGCAGGAAGCCAATAGACAAATGATGTGACTCACAGCAGTGCAGTCTACTTCTGAGAAGAAAGATCACTTCCTCCTCGCCAGAGGCTGATGGGAAAAGAGCCTTCTTGGCTCCAATTTACTTGGGAATCGAAGTTTAGCGGGCGCTGTACAAGCATTTGTCAAACTTCTTTTCTTTTTAGAGCAAGAATATCCCTTAGTAGAGGGAGCAGATATCACCTCTGCCATAGCCTCAAGCCACCAGCATCACCTCTGCCTTTTTTCCTTACTGAGCTTCAGCCTTCTCACTCTCCCCCAGCCTCAGCAAAGCAAAATTATCTCTGTCCACCTAGTCTATCCATTACGAGTGTTGAACAAAATTATAAAATACAGATTAAGACCCATTAGTATAGCTCCCTCCCTTCTTCTTCCATACTGGCTAGTTATTTTTATGCCTCCTAGAGCTGGTCTGAAAGCACGGACATAATTGTACTAGAAGTCACATGGCTTGGCAATACTTCAAAGTCACTTAATTATTAGTAGTATTTATTATTTGTATTAGTGTAGCACCTAGTACTCCTAGTGCTAAACCAGGTGCTGAACAAACAAAGAAGCAAAAGATGGTCCCTGCCCCAAAAGTCAATTACAGATCCTGCTTATGTAACTCTCAGTAGGAGAATGTGAGGCTGCACCTTTTCTAATGACTGATCCAAATAAGAGGTTAATGAGCCTACTACAGCTACCATGTAAAGCACTCAGTCCTTTAAAACAAGGAGTAGAGGCCATGCTTTTAGATCCAGCAGATCCAGGTCCATACACTAGCGGTGACCCAAGTGGGCTTGGTTACACTTATGGCAGGTTCCCCTGTATTCCCATGAAAATTCAAAGTTCTAGTTATGGTAAGCCATACGTGAACAGGAGGGTATTATTTGTGGATTGCAGCACAATTAGCATGTCACCACCATATGTGTTAAAATGTGAGCCATTCACTGTGTCTCATTAATATGCTCTAGCAACTAAAACACTTTCCATTCAAATGACCGTCGGTTGTGCGCGATTTTAAACCAGTGCTTCAAAAGATTTACAGATGAAGATGGATGGTGTGTGAATGAATTGCTGGTAACAATATTGCTTAAAGCATATTTTATACCCAAGAAAACAAGAGACTGCTAACAGAACATCTTGTTTCATATCAACCCAATTATGAATGAACAGGTCAGCGGTTAGGCCAGATCTCAATTACAGCTTCTGGCACGCAGACAAGACTGAGTGAAGCCGTGAGCTCTGCTTCCTGAGCCATTTGGGACTGCCATGAAAATCTCCAGCTGCTCCAAAGAAACAAAACAATAATGCCCTTTTGCAGAAGCCACTTAAGACAATCTGCCTCCCTAGGCAACATTTCCGTGTGCTCCCCCCCCGGCCCCTCAGATCTGACCCAGGTGCTCTTCTGTAATGGCAGAGGGGTGGCTGGGCCAAATTCCATCCAATGGCATTATGCCCTACAGCTCCACTCTGATTTGGCCTGGCGGCTCTTCCATCATGAAGGAAGGACAGCTGGCTCAAATCTACTGCCCTAGACACCTGCCCAGAAATCTGTCACCCTAGGCAGCTGCCTGTCTTGTTTACAGGTAGCATGGCCACTGTCCTACTGACATGCTCTCACTGCCTCCCAAGTACCATGCTTATACTTCATAGTGGCATGGAAAGTTGAAGGCCAAAGGTTAATTTTCCCAGACTGGGGGTAGGAAAGAGGTGAATATATGTCTACGCTCTTAAAGTATCAGTACACAATGTAAAGGAACTAAAGGTCTTTGTTATTAGTAATGAAGGTCAAGGAATTATTCCCACCATTTACTAATCTGTAGGGTTCTTCTCTAGTGCAGCCAGACAAGACATCGCCTGCAGATATTATTATTAATATATATCATGGTAGTGCCTAGGAGCTCCAGTCATGGTTCAGGATCCCACTGTACAAACATGGGACAAAATGTGGTCTAAGTAAGAAATAGGTAATCTGTTTTAATCTGTTGGCTCTCACTTATAATCACTTAAAATCTATCCTTTTGTAGTTAATAAACTTACTTTATGTTTTAATCCAAACCAGTGTGCGTTTGGCTAAGGCGTCTGGGGGAAATCTCAGCTTGGTTACCACAAGTGTGCATGATCCTCTACCCATTGAGGAGGAAGTGGACTGAGTATTAAACCCAGATACTGGACAGGTTTGACCAGGACAGGATGGTACTGCTCTGGCACCCTAGGCTGGGAAGCTGGTGGTTAGAGAGCCTGCATGTAACTGCAGCTGGGTGTGTCCCTACCTGTGTGAATGCCAGTGAAAGTGCGGGCTTGGAGGGCTTTTCAACTTGTCAAAGCAGCACAATGTGAGAGGGAGCCCAGGCTGGTGGTTCAGAGGGCTCAATGGCCCCCCTGGGGGAACCCATCACAGGATGACAATAGGGGACAGTAATCAGCTTGATTTGGTGGAAAGGAATTGTTTCAAAGGCCTGTCCATGAGTGCTAAGGCCATCCCCATCAACAGTCTCAGCCCCTTTTGGGGATCAGACTGATTTGGCTGCTGCTCAGTCAGTAGGGTGACCATAGGTCCTGTTTTGGCCAGGACAGTCCCTTTTCTAAGCCCTGTCCCAGCCATCCTTATGTTTTTGGCAAAAGTGGACATTTGTCCTATTTGCTCTGGCCAACTTCATCAGTTGGCCAGAGCAAATGGAACAAATGCCCATTTTTGTAAAAAAAAAAAGGAGGTGCAGTGCGGAGGAACGTGTGGGAGGTGAGGGAGGATGCCATGGAAGCAGGGCTTATGTGGGGGGCAGGCAAGGTTCCAGCAATCAGCGACCCCAGCCTCACAGGGGAAGGGATGCGGGGGCGGTGCTGGCAAGCAGCTTGGGCCAGTTTTGGGGCTTTCACTTTGGGAAATATGGCCACCCTATCACTCAGGCAGTTGCCAAGCTGTGGGATGCACCCCCTGTTGCTCTAGCCATGGCATTTGCTACAATAACATCACTTCTACTGCATCCCCCAGGAACACCATATAGCCCTTACCCTCCTGTTGGCCACTCTGGCAATGCAGAAGGAAGAATTAGAGGAAAGAAGGAAGGAACATGCTGTAGTTTCTCTGTGTGGGGGTCCAGCAGGCCAAAGACCTCTGAAGATAAGAGGCAGAAGGTTGCACTGCCTGCATAGAAAATAGGTCTGGGTAAGGGGTTGGGGAGCCCAGACTTACAGTGAGAAGGGAAAAGTGAGAAGGGGGCTGGATCTGGCAGAGGGCATGCAGAAAAAGCCAGGTAGAGGATGTGGCCAGGGCACAGCGAATGTGATGATTGAGTGCATCCTCCAAGTAGCTTCCAATAGCCCAGAGGAATCTTCAGGGACAGCAATGGTGCAACCCCCCTGGCCTCCCCTGGATAGGTGGAACAGAAGGATACTCTATGGAGAGTCTGGCTTTGCTGGCATGTAAATTGCACCTCCCTTTGTCTCCTCAGAGTGAATCAGACAACTCTATGGAAACAGAGATCACTTCTTTCAGCATTTCTGTCTTTGCGCTGCACTGGGAATCTTCTCAGCCTCTTTTCTGTTGCAGGGTTCCAGCTGCGACTAGGGGAGCATGGTGAGCTTTCCTAGGAAGCCAGTTCCTGCAGCATTGACTGGTGTGTTGGTACTAACCACATCAGCACAATGCTCAGTTTCCTAGAGAGGCATTGACAAGCCATGGACTGAAATTACCAACTCGTTTTTAAAACCCAACCAATCTGCAGTCTACTGAGCCAGAATACACAGCCTCATCCACTGTAAGGCATATCCACTCCCTAGCGTAGCAGCATTAACTAACCTTAGATCCACCTCCCTGGTCTCTACCATCAACCTGGTTCTGTTCCCAGGTATGCATAGCAGACCATTGTAACAGTACAACGTGGTGATACACACCCTGCGGCTACACCTACCAGGCCGACTACAATCAATAACTTGTCCTTTGTTTTGGAGTGATGTTCCTCACTGCCGATGGGGCTCTGTCCTCTTGCAACCAATTGTCTGTCTTCATTCCAGAGTAATGCTTGTCTGCTCCAATGGGAGTCAGGCATTAGATAGCCAATTACTTGTGGTCAGCCGACCCTCCCAACAGTATCAAGCCATGGCAGGAACTCAGGTGGTGAGTTCCCCTGCCCCCTATCCAACATTCCATAGCCCTTCACCTTGGGGCTAAGCTCCCATTGACATCAGTGGACATTTTGCATGTGGAACAGGAGCAGAATCTAACCTAATGTGAACAAAGACACTGGAGAAGGAAACACTGTCCAATGGGAACCAGATCCTAGGCTGAAAGACATCAGCACAGCAGTGCTGACATCAGTGGAGCTATGACATTGACCAGCTGAAGATCTGGCCTGTATTTCTAATCACTTGGATGTTTTAACACTGTGAGCAATAATTACACTCCAGACTGCACTGCTTAGAACATATCTGGACTACAGTACTGGACACGTTGAAAGCAGAAAGCGAGATGAATAGGAGGAGATTCAGAGACAAAGGGCTAGATGTGTTGATCCAATGGGACAGCTGAACGCTGGATCGTGTCCTCAGAGTTGCAACACTGTCCCAAGGGTGATTGAATCAGCTACAGTACAGGGCTAGTTAGGCAACGCACACTGGTGGAGGATGCATTCCATTCCATGACATAACCCTGCCTCATTTTGAACGATCCTGTCCAGACTGGTGCGGTGGCAGGCTAGAGCAGCACCGCATCTGCTCCACAAACATATTGTTGCTACCTCTGTCTACAGGCACAAAAGGTCCCTGCAACCATCCCCTGCTCCTCACCTGGTCCACCCATGTCAACATTCTAGCCTTAAAATGAGCTTAGGGCCTAAATCAGCCCAGATGTGCCATCTCATTGGTTTCTTTGTTTTACTTTCTCACACTGAATTTGGTTCAGGTGAAAGGTATTGGATTAGATAACTGTTTTTTGTTTGTTTGTTTGTTTGTTTTTGGTTTGCTGATAGTTTAAAAAAAATCCTCATTTTGGGTGAACTCAAATGAATTTTTAAAAAAAATTTCAGCAAACCAAAAAGAAAAACAGAAAGAAAACCCACCACTTTGTCAAATAAAGCATTTTGTTCAAGTGATAACAAAATGTTTCCTTTAGATTTTTATTTTTCTTTAATAAACTTGAAGGAAATTTTGAATTGAAAAGTTGTTTCAAATAGAAAAAGGGAAACATTTAGATATTTTAAGAATTTTTTTTCTAACCAAAACCAATTGGCAAGTCCAACATGTTTTGTTCAGCCCAGAGCTGCATCCCCCTCTCTCCCTCACACACACACACACCACAAAAGTTTTGGTTAAAAAATTTCACTTAACTCTATAGTGGATTAAGAGTCCTGGGGAGTGAGCTTCTCTGTGTATCCGAAAAAGAGCATAAGCAGTAACACTGTAGGCACCCCCTGAAATAGATGGTTAATCAGGATTTCAAATAACACCATCTTAATATGGTTTTATGCACCGTGCATTGATTAGAGGATGCTTCATGATTAACAAAATAATCCTCATTCAGGAGGCAATGGCCAATTAGGCCTTATAGGGGAGAGAAAGATATTTCTTTCCTAACGAGCTTAGAAAGAAACAAGGAATATCAGTAAATTCTCTGCTTCTGACACTCCAGCGTTACAGCTAACGCAGTCTTCTTAAGTGATGCATCATCCAAAACGGACAGTCCTCAGCGTGTGGTGTCATTTCAGGAGGAGGCTGTGACTGAGAAGCGCTAGCCTGACCTTCACTTAATGATCTCGCTTTCTCACCTTGGCACTGCTTGGGAACTGTCAAGAGAGAAACCTTCAGATTAGTAGCATAAAGGCCAATGCTGAGGAATGGAGCTGAAGCACTGGCCAAGTGGTAAAATACTAGCTATATAAAGAGAGAATATTAGTATTTAGACTCAGAGGAAAGCACAGCAGCAGTGTGTCATGATCAGATAGGTTTAGAGGGAAAATGAAAGATGAATAGTAAGGGATCAATCTGTGGAATCTGCTACAGGAGGTCACAGGGTCAAATACTGTAGCTAAATTAATTTGTGTTTTAAAACTATAAAGCTTTATATGTACTAAGTGCAGTTATGGTTATTATTTTGTTTATTAGCGGATTTTATGAGGGGCTTGATAATTTTGTAATCCTACAATAACCTTTGTGGATATACACCGCAACTATTAATTATTAATAATAATTATTAATTGTTGTATTATCATAATGCCCAGAACACCATTGTGCTAGGTGCTGTACTAAGGAGCATGAAATCTCATATCCTACCTTCTGGGAATGTTGTGTGAATTAATTCATGAATGTTTGCTCAGCCGTTAAAAGATGCAAACCACAAGGATGAAGATTTTCAAAGCAGCCTAGGGATTTAGGTACATATCTTCCACTAATTTAAATACCCTAAATTACCTAGACTGCTTTGAAAATCTCGGCCTACAGAGATGTTCTTGTTCATAATGATATAAGCTGAACAATGTGGGGGTCAGGAAGGAATCCATTTCTCTAGGTACTTATGCTGTCCACATCACCATAGAAATGGAGAGGCGGGTAACCGTGCAGCCAGTGTTCCAGAAAAGAAGCAGAAGTGGCTAAATGGAAACTGGCTGTAAGAAGAAAGACGGCTGGGAGTAGAAGCTGGCGGGGACTGGGAAGCTGGAAGAAGCAGGATTACCAGAGACTGCTGGGAGGGGAGGCTGTGAAAATCTAAGACAACGGGTAAGCTGAGGAACTGTGTCATGACTGTTATGTCTGAGGCTAAGACAGGCTCCCTACCTGCCCTGGCTCCGTGCAGCTCCTGGAAGCAGCTGCCAGGTCCCCACAGCCCCTAAGTGCATGGGCTGCCAGGGAGGCCCCATGCGCTGCCTCCGCCCATGTGCAAGCAATGGGAGCTGCGGGGGCGGCATCTGTGGGCATGATGTCAGTGCTTGGACCCTCCCTGGCTGCCCAAGTGACAAGGGGCCGCATGGACCTGGCGGCTGCTTCCTGGGAGCTGCAGTAAATGCCTCTAGGACCCCGCTCCTGCACCCCAACCCCCTTACCCTACACAGAGTCCCGTCCCGCACCCAAACTCCCTCTCTGAGCCTGCACCTCATACCCCCCAACCTCCTGCCCCAGCCCTGAGCCCCGTCCTGTACCTTAAACCCCTCATCCCTGGCCCCAGCCTAGACCCTGCACCCCAAGACAGAGTTATCAGGCCCTCCCACACACAACCCCCCTGCCACAGCCTTAACCTCCCTAGTCCCACCCCAGAGCCTGCACCCCCAACTGGAGTCCTCACCCCCCTCGCACCCAACCCAGTGCCCCAGCCCAGAGCCCCCTCTTGTACCACATACCCCTCATTCCCGGCCCCTCCCCAGAGCCCACACCCCCAGCCGGAACCCCCATCCCTCCCATACTCTGAACCCCTCATCCCCAGCCCAAAGCCCCCTCCAGCTCCCCAAACCCCTTATCCCCAGCCCCACCCAAGAATCTGCACCCCCAGCCAGAGTCCTCACCTGCCCCTGCCCCAGTCTGGAGCCATCTCCTGCACCCCAAACCCCTCATCCCTGGCCTCAGCCCAGAGACTGCACCCCCAGTTGGAGCCCTCACCCCCTGCACCCCAACCCTCTTCTCCAGTCCTGAACCCCCACCCACACCCCAAACTCCTGCCCCAGCCCAGTGACAGTGAGTGAGGGTGGCAGAGAGCAAGTGATGGAGGGAGGGAGAATGGAGCATGCAGGGTCGGGGCCTCAGAGAAAGGGAAGGATAGGGGCAGGACAGTGGGCAGGGCAGGGACATTCAGTTTTGTGCCATTGGAAAGTTGGCAACCCTAGTGTAGAGCTCCCTGGCTGCCCCTAAACGTAGGAGCCAGAGGGGGGACATGTCGGCCGCTTCCAGTAGCTGCGTGGAACCACGGCAGGCAGGGACCCTGCCTTGCCCTGCTGCGCAACTGACTGGGCTGTGCTGACAGGAGCTGACAGGGTCCCTTTACAACTAGGCAGTCTGGTTGAAAACTGGACACCTGGAAACCCTACTCCACATGCTGCCCCTACCCCAAGCACCAGCTCTGCAGTTCCCATTGGCCAGGAACCATGGCTAATGGGAGCTGCAGGGTTGTGCCTGTGGACAGGGCAGTGCTCAGAGCCAACTGGCCATGCCTCTGTGTAGGAGCCAGAGTGGGGACATGCTGCTGCTTCTGGGACCTGCTTGAGGTAAGTGCCACCCAGAGCCTTCACCCTGACCCCCTCCCATGCCCCAACCCCCTTCCCCAGCCCAGATCCACCTCCCTCCCTCTAAACACCTCGATTCCAGCCCTGAGTACTCTCCTTCATCCCAAACCCCTTATCCCCAGCCCCACCCCAAAGCCAGCCCCTGCTCCAGAGCTCTCACTCCCCTGCACCCCCAACCCCCTGAAGCCCTCTGAATACCTTGATCCAAGCCCAGAGCATCCTCCTACACCCCAGCCCCCTCATTCCCTGCCCCACCCCAAAGCCAGCCACGGCTCCAGAACCCTCACTCCCCTTCATCCCCAACCCCCTGCCCCAGCCCTGATTCCCCTGAAGCCCTCTAAACACCTTGGTTCAAGACTGGAGCACCCTCCTACACCGCAAACCCCTCATTCCCTGTCCCACTCCAGAATCTGCACCCCCAGATGGAGCCCTCCCCCTTCTCTCCCCCGCCCCACACTCTAGCCCTCTGAGCCAGTCCGTTGAAAATGAGAGTGAGAGTGGGGAGAGTGAGTGACAGAGGGAGGGGGATGGAGTGAGCAGGGACGGGGACAGAGGCAGGGTCTCTGAGGAGGGGCAGAGCAGGGGGCAGGGCAAGGGCTTTCGGTTTTGTGCGAGTAGAAAGTTGGCAGCCTTAGATACAGGTCCTAGTTGATCCCAGCCCTCAAACTAGGGAGTAGGATTTTTGTTTTGTTTTGTTTTTTGGGGAAAACTTTTAACATATTTTTAAATCAATCAGGCCTGAATATCCTGTCACTTACATGGATGTAAATCAGGAGTAACCCCTCTAGTGTAAAATCAGAGTAATGAACAATTAGGACAATAGCTAGTATCGCGAGTACTTTGAAGCAGATAGTACTTCTTGAAAAGGTGAGTGTAACAGAGGGTGCCACTTCGTCACGGCTGCCTACTGGAGACCCCGCTGCTTTGCTCTATCCCACCCCAGGAAATAGTTATCTGTGAAGAAAAGAGCAGCAATTTTAGAAACCAGCGAGATATGGTCCTCCAGCAGCCAGAAGGGCAGCCGACCAGCAACAGCCAATCGAGGCCCAACAGGATGAAATAAAAAGAGCTGCCTGCTGGTGGCAAGTCAATTACTAGCTGTAGCCAGAGGAGTGAGGAGGGATGCTCCTTAGGCTGCAGCCAGAGGTCCTGACACAGAAAAGGAACTGTTGGTTGTAGAATTCAAGAACATGAGGCAGAAGGCATTGCCTCACGTCCTCCGGGGTAGGTGTCCTGCTCACAGTTTTAGGTTTATGAATCCTGCTTGTGGCATTTTCCCTAGTTAATGTTGGGTGACTCCCCTCCATTCATTAAAAGTTTCTTTTTGATCCGCAGACTATGTGCATGCGAGTAGGGAAGTAGGCACTCAGGGATGGTGTGTAATTTACTAGGTGAGGGCTCCAGCCAGCTCTGTGTAGTATTGATGAAGAGGAACCCCTAGATATTGAACCCAGCCCTGGTTGCTGCCGGCTCCACCTGGCAGAAGGGTTACACAGGACAAAGGAATTGTTAGCATTTGTGGGCACTGCTCTCTCAAAGTCAGGAGTTCCCTCTTGCTAGTTCAAGTCTGCAGCAACTACGCAGGAGCAATGAGAGACAGCGAATGGTAGCCTAGCTCCTGAAGGCGTCATGAAACCGGGGAGTTGGGGCATGTGATACAGAGGGCACTGTGCCAACTAGCAAAGCATTCAGTGTTTGCTACAAGCAAACCCTGTCTCAACTCTGACAAACTCAGTACCCCAATACACCGCTTTCCTGGTGTTTGTCCATAAAGGGTAGCATTGAGGCCTTGAAAGCTTGTAACTTATTGATGCTCATAATCAATGAGAGATGTGTGTATGGGTAATAGTTAAGAAATAATGTAACTATGTGGAAAACGATGCCCTTGGGGTCTTGGATTTAACGTGATGGCCCTTTCAAGCCACAGGGAATTATCACCTCTCCCTGGCTAGCCAATTATGACATATATAGCTCCACTGTCCACCATTGCGCCAACCCAGAGGAGTCAACGGAAAAACCATCAAAGACAAATTATAAACATTGAAACCACATGGAAGTGAAAAGGAAGGTCAGGGCAGCAAGGGGATCCCTTGTCTGTGAATAATGACAAGAGACACTATACCACAGTATGGAGAAAGGCACTCTGGTCCCATTCATTGAGGAGTTAATTTGATGAACATGAGTGTGCCAAGAAAGAATGGATCCTAGCTCCTTGGGGACAGCAAGGGCTCCAAGAGACTGAATTTGGGGGTGAGAATCTATTTTATTGGATGAGAGAGGTAACTATTAAGAGTAGACCCTAGTTCACATTTTATTATTGTGATTTGTATGTAGCCATCTGTTTTCATCACTTATTTGTTCCTGTTTGAATCTCCGTTCTTTCTTAAATACATTTCCTTTTGTATTACTGTAACTCAACTTAAGTGCTGTGTGTGATACAGGAGCAATGTTCTTCTCTGGTAAAACTGGTGAACTGGGGTAAGCTGCTCCTTTGGGAGTGGAGGATCTGGGATTTCCATGGGTATGCAGTGATCAGGCGCTGGACACCACTTTGAAGAGACTTGGTGCATCTGTTATCAACCTGCAGGGAAAAGTCAGGGCTGGTATAGCCCAGAGGAGAGGGCCTGAGTAGTTGATAAGCCAGTTATTTTAGGGAGCTGACACCCAGCTGGCACAGACAAGACTCCCTCATGCTGGAGGCAGAGGGCAAGAAGCTGACTCACCGCTCTGGGTGCCCCAAGAAGTGTCACAGGTTGCCAGCAGGAGAGCACAGAGGTTCTGCAATGCTTCAGTTCCCGCTGGACCCCTCAGGCTCTGCAGCTTTGGAGGACTATGACTTGCCCCTAATGAGAGCATGAAACCTAGTGGAGATTTCCCAGGTCTTGGTGCACCTCATGTGAGCTGGGGATTACAACGTGGCCATTATTTAATAAATGACAGTACAAGTCAGAGATAAATTCTAGTGAAGAAGAGGAGAGTAAAGTGCATTCCCTCATTGGGAAGTTACAAAGGAGGCAGAGCGGTCTAGTAGCTATGGCACTGGAATAGGACTAGGTAGACCTGGTCTTTATTCTTGGCTTTTCCACTGACCTGCTGTGTGCCCTTGGGCAAGTCACTTTCCCCTGCCATCCTTTTTCTGTCTTGTCTATTTAGACTGTAAGCTCTTAGGGGCAGGAACTCTTGTTATGTATATGTGCAGTGCCTAGCACAGTGGGACCCAGATCTTGGTTTAGGCTTCCAAGCTCTACTCTAATAGAAATAAGAAGATGTTGAGTTTCAAGGAGTACAGGGATAGCCCTGGCTTCTCCCCATATAAAAATAAATGAGTATGGCAGATATGCAGTACTAAGTCTGTGCATGCTGTACTGGACTTGTGTTTCTTGCTGTCATAACCTTTTTTGCTCACTTTTCTTGACTGTAGTTAAGTTCTCCCTAGATACACAAGCTTGGCAAACGTCTTCAAAAACAAATCTGTCTCCTTGCCAGGAAGGTTTTCCCAGGCTCTCCTGCCTCTAATTTTAGTGAAAGATACAACAGGGAAAAGGGTGATCTAAGAGCTACCAGCACGAATCGAGTGCAAGGGGAGATTATTAGTCAATTGTTCCTAGTGTAACCGCCACTTAACAAATGTTTTCATTAGAAACCAAGCCAGCAAGGAAATTCAGAATTTCCTTTCCTCTGTTAGCATTTCCAACTGAAAAGGCTTTTATCCTCTACAAAGTTGTCCGAGATTACACTGATGTCGATATCAACCCCATGCCAATTGCCTTTTTGTACGTTGAATGATCATAACATCTCTTCTTACCCACTTATGGGAGATTTCTCTTCCCCTCAGCCTACTCTCTGAAGTATTGTATCACTCATCCTGGATTTCTCACTTGAGAAATCCTCCTCCCCACTCCCTGAAAAGAAAATACAAAAGATGATGTGATTTTTTTTCCTGCCTCTTTATCAGTAGTGGGCAATCTGTGGCCCACAGGCTGCACACAGCCCGTCAGGGTAATCCGCTGGCAGGCCACGAGACAGTTTCTTTACATTGACCATCCGAAGTCATGGCCACCCCGCAGCTCCCACTGGCCATGTTCACTGGTCCTTGGCTAATGGGAGCTGCGGTAAGTGATGGCCAGCACATCCATGCGGCCCACGCCAGTTCCCGCGGCAACCATCTATCATAAACCTAGTCCCAGATTTGGACCTTAGCGTCCAAAATATGGGGGTTAGCATGAAAACCTCCAAGCTTAATTACCAGCTTGGACCTGGTAAAGCTGCCACCACCCAAAAAATTAGAGTGTTTTGGGGCACTCTGGTCCCCCCAAAAACCTTCCCTGGGGACCCCAAGACCCAAATCCCTTGAGTCGCACAACAAAGGGAAATAAACCTTTTCCCTTCCCCCCTCCAGGTGTTCCTGGAGAGATACACAGAAGCAAACTCCGTGAATCTAAACAGAGGGAGTCCACCCTCTCTATTTCCAGTCCTGGAAACACAAGCACTTCCCTCTTCACCCAGAGGGAATGCAAAGTCAGGCTAGTAAATCTAACACACACAGATTTCCCCCTGACTTCTTCCTCCCAACAATTCCCTGGTGAGCATAGACTCAATTCCCTGGAGTCCCCCACTAAAGAAAATTCCAACAGGTCTTAAAAAGAAAGCTTTATATAAAAAGAAAGAAAAAGTACATAAAAATGGTCTCTCTGTATTAAGGTGACAAATACAGGGTCATTTGCTTAAAAGAATATTGAATAAACAGCCTTATTCAAAAAGAATACAATTCAAAGCACTCCAGCAACTATAGACATGTAAATACAAAAGAAAAAAACAATAACCCCTATTGTTTTTATGATCTCTGTACTCACAACTTGGAAACAGAAGATTAGAAAGCAGGAAATAGAAATCCCCTCATAGCCGAGAGAGAGTCAGGCAGAAGACCCAAGAACAAAGGACTCCCACACAAAGTTCCCTCCACCCAGATTTGAAAAAGTCTTGTTTCCAGATTGGTCCTCTGGTCAGGTGTTTCAGGTACTTTTTTTCCAGGTGTAAGAGACATTAACCCTTAGCTATCTGTTTATGACACCATCGGCTAGGACCAGTGAACTGTGGCCAATGGGAGCTGCGAGTAGCCGTGCTTGCGGAGGGTCAGTGTAAACAGACTGTCTCGCAGCCCACCAGCAGATTACCTTGACGGGCTGCGTGCGACCCACAGGCCGCAGGTTGCCCACCACTACTCTCCATGTTTTAATTTATTAACAATTGCTAAGCTGCCACTTTTTCATGGCTAAATGACATGATGTGGTCTGTAGTGTTGTTGTAGCCATGGTGATCCTAGGATATTAAAGAGACAGGTGAGTGAGGTAATATCTATTATTGGACCAACTTCTGTTGGTGAAGGAATACACACAGAAACACCCATATCATGTAGGCAAACACCTTCCACAAAATGATCACTCTAAATCAGATCTCTCAGTTCTAATCCTCAAAGGAAACTTGACTAACACCTTCAAAGGATGAGCTTGGGAGAGTAAATTCAGAACTGTGGTAGACACTAAAAATCATGTTCTTAATAAAGACCCTCGATGTATGGCTTATTACAGCTGACTGTAACCCACTAACTCTCCACTGTTTTCCCTATGACTGCAATGGGCCACTTCACATTGAATGGTCCCTTACAACACCACCTCCTATTTAGCTGTAGTACTCTGAGTTCCTTTCCCAGACCTGTGAGAGAGCTCTAGGTAGCTCAGAAGCTTGTCTCTCTCACCAACAGAAGTTGGTGCAATAAAAGTATTACCTCACCATGTCCCTGTAATGTGGTCTAGATTCTGCTGTTGATCACACAATGAGTTTCCACTTACTATGACTTGCGCGCTCAGGTAATATCTGAAAACTGTGCGCTTCTGCTTTGGGACTTGCAAAGTTTCACCTTCTGAAATGGTAGCCACCCACTGCCTATTATTTTCCTGGAACTGGAAGAGCATTTTCTCATTTGTTCTGGTTTGTCAAATGTATCGTGCTGTGCAATTCACTAAATATTCAGACATTGCTCTCTAGCCATTTGGCCAGATCCTCAGTTGGTGTAAACCAACATAGCTCCAGCTAATTCGGTGGAGCTATGCCAATTTACATCAGCTCAGGAGATAGCCCATAATTTTTATATCATTTGCCTCGTGGAATATTGTTTCAGTTCACCATATTATGAATTTTCAGGGGATATAGAGGAATATGGATTATTTTATGTCAGATAGCTAAAGAAAATGTAATATAAGTATGTGGAGATGTACAGCATATCACTTTGCATAGTCAGACAGCATTTGTATCAGCTTTAATGCATAAATTGCTCAATGAATTCTAGATCTACAATGAAAAAAGCAGTATGAACGGAGTGGTACCAGCTGTAGCTAAAGTCATGGCTAGCTGACGTATTTAACTTGTAAACCAATAGTTCATTCAGTCTGTGATATGTACTTTAAGAGTACGTCTACACAACCCATGCCAGCAAGCTTCCTGTCCTGGGTTGATAGACTCAGGATAGCGAGGTTAGCACTCTGAAAATAGCTGGGTAGACAGGGCTTCGAAGTTGCGACTTAGGGCATGGCTACACTTGCAGATGTAGGGTGCTGGAGTTAAACCCGTCTTCGCAGAGCACAGTAGGGAAAGCACTGCAATCTGTCCACACTGACAGCTTCAAGCACACTGGAATGGCCACATTTGCAACATCGGGAGTGGTGCATTATGGGCAGCTATCCTAGCATGCAAGTGACTGCAATGTGCTTTTCAAATGCGAGGGGAGGTGGAGTGTGACAGGGAGTGTGTTGTGTGTATGTCGGGGGGGAGAGAGTGGGTTTTTGGGGTGCTGAGAGCGTGTCAGCATGGTGTCTTGTAAGTTCAGACTCCCCACCTCCCACCCACGCCTGCCTCTCTCTCACTCACTCAAAGCAAACAGTAAATGTTTGCTTTTTCTGAGAGCTGATAAGCAGCCCGCTTCTCCAGAACAGAGCTTTGAAAGGGTATTTCCGCATTCCTGCAGCTGATTTCACAACAATGACAAGAGTGGCCACTTGACTTAAGGGGATGTTTCGGGAGGCTGATCACAGCACAGTAACACAACACCTCATTCACACTGACGCTGCGGCACTCCAGCAGGGGTGCAGCAAATGTTCTTCCACTCGTCGAGGTGGAGTACCAGCAGCACTGTAGCTGCGGAGTCCGAGTGCTCTACGTGCCTTGCCAGTGTGGATGGGGAGAGAGCTAGTGCGGCCGGGGCTACTCTATTGTGTTGTAACTCGCAAGTGTAGCCAAGGCCTTATACTGGAGGTTTGGCTCTGAAGCGCACTCTGAGCTTCAGAGCCTGAGCTCCAGCCCAAGCTGCAACTTGAAAGTCCTATCTACAATGCTATGTTTAGAGTGCTAGCATGAGCCCTGCCAGCCCAAGGCTGTCAACCTGAGCTGGAAGGCTCACTGCTGGGGGATGCATAGACATACCCTAAAAGTCTTCTACACTCCTTTTTGGTTTAGCTTGACCTTTTTCAGTGAGTTTCACCTCTATCAAAGTGATATTTATTTATTCTTTGAGTGTGTTACTTTTGACCTGCTTTTAGATTTCCTAAAAGTGATGGCTGAAAAAGGGTCAGATATTACTGGGTTTGGAGGAAAAGAGTCAGAGCATCATGCTTTATTATTAAATCTGGCTAAACTAGCCATTCTATTTTCTTTCCAATTAAACTAATAATTCTGACCTATCTAATCTGTAGTCTAGCTAACTTTCCAAGTGTTAATATGATGGTCATCATTGTGGTATTCTATAAATAGAAAATATGTTCAAAATAACATAGAACCTTTATGTGACATAGAATCATAGAAGATTAGGGTTGGAAGGGACCTCAGAAGATCATCTAGTCCAACCCCCTGCTCAAAGCAGGACCAACTCCAACTAAATCATCCCAGCCAGGGCTTTGTCAAGCCGAGACTTAAAAACCAATAAGGATGGAGATTCCACCACCTCCCTAGGTAACCCATTCCAGTGCTTCACCACCTTCCTAGTGAAACAGAGTTTCCTAATATTCAACCTAGACCTCCCACACTATACTTGAGACCATTGCTCCTTGTTCTGCCATCTGCCATCACTGAGAACAGCCTAGCTCCATCCTTTTTGGAACCCCCCCTTCAGGTAGTTGAAGCCTGCTATCAAATGCCCCCTCAGTCTTCTTTTCTTCAGACTAAATAAGCCCAGTTCCCTCAGTCTCTCCTCTTAAGTCATGTGCCCCAGCTCCCTAATCATCTTTCATCCCAAAATATCTCCATGTGTTACAACATAGATAGGTAATTTTTACAGCACCATTGCTATGCAGATAACCAAGCTCCAGTGTTAGATATTTTATGTTGACCTCCATATTGTCATGGTGTCATTTCACATTTTATTATGGCTTTCATAGTCTTTTAGACCCTTGAGAAGGGACATTGTCCTTCCTAAGTCTGCCATAGAAAATCAACTGTTTATTTTCCTCTAAAAATGCTCACAGCTATTTAAAAAAAGAGTTTGCTTTATTGTTTACCACTTGGTGAAGCAAATATTGTGTGATGGTCTAGATGAAGAGTAGTAAAATGGAACCTTTGTTTGGAGGCTCTCCAAGTGACTTATCAGTAAGATAGGCAACGGCAACTGACAGAAGAAAGATGGTTGGTGTAGCTAGGACTGGGAAAAACTTTTATTTTCAATTACGGGCCCTAGTCAATTCTCTGGAGCCAAACACTTCCAAACTTTGAGGATATTTGGAATCCCAACCCGGATCCAGATTTGATTTTGTGTCTATCTGTAGAAATGGGCTGAATACCAAAAACCCAACAACTCTAAATATTGTGCTCCTTCTCTAATTAATGTGGGATCACATTTTGCTCATTGAATCAGTGTAGCCACCAGGCATACTCAGCAAAGTGTGCAAAAAGAAGCTAAGGGCTAACCTGGAATCAGAGTTAGTGAGCATAAGCCATTTGAGGCAGGGACTTTCTTTTTCTTTTGTGTACAGCACCCTGCACAATTGGGTTCTGTTCTATGAAATAAGAATCAGAGTAACTGGTGATGATGCTTACTGGTACGTATACATCCTGATGTGTTGAGGTTTGTGTATGTCTTTATCAATAAGACTTGGGAACAGTGTCCAAGGTAGAGGTTAGCAATGGAAGACTAACTGGAGAAAGTGAGATTTGGACAAAAAAATGTTTATTAAAAAATAGATTTTAAAATTTCAAAATTTAAAAGTTGTTCTTTCTTTTTCTCCTGCTGAAATGTGATCAGTTTTTCATTTTTAGTTAAATTTTCAATTGAAATTCTGTAATTTCAGTGATGGATTAATAATGCTTTCAATATTTAAAAAAAAAAAAGTCCTGAAAAATATTGAGAAAAAAAATTTCTAAAGTGTCATCCATTTTTTTCCCATGAATTTTTTTCATTAAAAAAAAAAAGGCTTTGGGGAGTTGTAATTCAGTTGCCTAAAGTTACCATTCTCATCTATGGGCTGGGCTCCCTGGAAGTGTACATCTTCCATGATGCATCATAGCCAGGGACTCTGAAGTGAGACTGCATCATGGAAAACATATTGTGACCAAGGACACTCGTCTATAGAGGAAAATGGAAGCATGAAGCACCCAAACTACAACTCCCATGAGGTACCACGGCAGCATTCCTGGACTGAACTAGTTTAGATTCTGGACAAAATATTTTGTGTTCATTAGTAAGTGTCTGGATGATGAATAACACTATAGAAATCCATCTCATTATTATGTGACCTATGTATAGGCACATTTTGCAAGCCCAAACCTAGGCAACCGTGTTTCTGACTCCATTCTAAATAAGTGCCTTGAAGGGTTCAATTTTACACTGAATGGCAGCCCTGAACAATTTACTATAAATACCAGTGTTCTGAAACTACAGTAACTAGCTGTGGTTCATCTGTAAATCAGATCTGTAAAGCCAGAGTTCATAAATCCTTAATCTGTTGAAAATTGAAGGTTGTGTGTCTGGGTCTGTGTTTGTCTGGCATAAAGGGGGTGATTGGTAGCTGTCTAGTTACAGAAAAATTGGCTGATATAGAAACATTTTCTGCTCACTTCAGTAAGCAGATCACATAGCTCTGCTTCTTTCTGCCTTCATCCATTTAACAGCAGCGTGCAGAGGTGCTAGCCACTTTCATCTTTATTTTTGTGCTAGTGGGCTTTCTCCCAGTCTATTCCACAGTCCAACAACACTTTAGTTTTATGAGCTGTTGGGATGCAGGACCAAGTTTATCGGTCTCTCACTTTGATGCAATTAATTCTCTACAGGGTTTTTTCCCTTGGGTGCCATTCTGTGGTGGATTTTTGGTTTTTGTGTTTTTTTTCTCCTTTAAATTCATTATCTAAAGATAAGAGGAGCTCTAGTAATTGTGTTTCTAACCCTAGAGTCAGAGTGTTAGGCACAGTGGCTGCTATTCCAGAAGACAAAGGGATATATTATTAGAGAATCATAGACTCTCAGGGTTGGAAGGGACCTCAGGAGGTCATCTAGTACAACTCCATGCTCAAAGCAGGACCAATCCCCAACTAAATCATCCTAGCCAGGGCTTTGTCAAGCCTGACCTTAAACACCTCTAAGGAAGGAGATTCCACCACTTCCCTAGCAATGAGACACCAGACAAATAGTGGGTTGTCTAGGAAAAGTCTACAGAGAGGGCTTTGGGACATGATGCTGCCTAGAAGTGTTTTGGGGCTGTGAGCAAGGACACTGACTCCTGTGGTTTGGGTTCCTCCTGCATTCAGTGAAACAGGCCTTCACACATTCCTTGTAAATAAATAAGGTTGCATCAAAGGTGATTCACCCCATCATCATTTTTTCCTGGAACAACCTACAAGACACCAATTCTTTAGCTAGCTGCTCAAGCTAAAAGGGGTAATGTTAATAATAAAAGTAAAGCTGTACTAAATTAAGCTATTCTAATCAGGTTGGTTTTAAGGGAATCTCTTTTTGGTTCCAGTGGGCTCATATTCTGTGTGTCTGGGGTTTGAATAAACTCCCAAACTTTAAGTGAAGCTTGGACAAAACCACGACTTTTCACATGGTTACTTTGATTTAAATCAATCCACCCCGGTTTGCACAGAATTTCACTAGGTCTTGGTTGGTATTGCACTGAAAGCTTCATACAGCTGTACTAGGAGGGTCGAACGGGAGGCAGGTATATCACAGGGATGAGGGTGGGGATAGTTGTCATAAACAGATAGCTAAGGGTTAATGTCTCTTTCACTTATAAAAGGGTTAACAAACAGTGACCTGAAACACCTGACCAGAGGACCAATCAGGAGACAAAATACTTTCAAAACTGGGTGGAGGGAAGTTAGGGTGTGAGTTCTTTGGTCTTTGTTCTTCTCTCGGAGGGTCTGAGAAAGACCAGACATTACTACAGGCTCTCTAAGTTTCTTTTCATAGAGTAAGTAAAACAGGCGGTTTAGGTTTTTTAAATTGTTTTACTCTATTTGCAATTGTGGATCTGACTGGTTAACTTTTATATGTATAATTGCTGGGAATATTTTGATTTGTATTGGTACTGGTGGGAAAGTCTCTTTCTGGTGTCTGTAAGCTATAAGACCCTGTAATATTTACATCTTGAAGTTACAGAGATAATTCTTTACTTTTTCCTTTCTTTTATTAAAAGATTTATTTTTAGAGAACCTGATTGAATGGTTTTTCTCTGTTTCCCTTGGTTTATCTCAGGGGATTGGGATAACTCACCAGGATGGGTGGGGGAGATAGGGAGTGATAAAATCTCTCTCTGTTTTCCTTGAATCTGTTTGCCTCTTTGAGGAAGGGAAGGGAGATGCTTCTCTGTATGGTGATTTAAGAGGTTAGATAAGTATCTCAGAATAGCCCAGGGAGGGAAATTCTGGGAGGGGGAGAGGTGGGGGAATGGTTTATTTCTCCTTGTTTTAAGAACCCAAGGGATCTGGGTTCTTGGGGTCCCCAGGGAAGGTGGGGAGGTCAGAGTGCCCCAAAACACTATATTTTTGGGTAGTGACAGCCTATCAGATCTAAGCTGGTAACTACGCTTAGGGAAATTCATGCTAGTATCTCATTCCTGGACTCTAAGGTTCAGATTTGGGAAAGATTGCTAGGACAATAGTCCTCTGCACATTTATGACAAGACTGTACCTAGGTTAATGTGTTCGTTTATAACACACCAGGCAAAATTCATTGCTTAACTGTTTCACAGTACTTCAAACTGTGTGGAAGTCCTAGTGACATGGGACTTTGTGTTTGAAAGTAACTTATATTGAGGCCTTACAGGTTGGTATCTCAGTGGAGGAGAAACCAGTGATGCAGTGTCTAGATATTTTCTTACTGTGACTGGTTTATGTACATCATATACACCAGGCGTCGTTAGCAGAAATGGTCACAAACAGAGAGAGATTTGCATGCATTATCAGGGATCTAATCTCAAATGTCTAGTTCCTTGGAATCAACTCAGCCCCAAGAATTGACTCTAGCTGAAGGCACTGAGACAGAGAGCAAACTCTTTTGCTGTTTGCAAAAGCTTCCTCCCAAAAGAAACTGTACCACACAACTAACAATACAATATTTCTAAGACTGTACGCTGCTCCCGTGCTTTGAAAAATATCTTGTATGACTATGTGTTACAGTGCCACGCAGTGACTTTTGACATAAAAATACTAATAAATCCCAGACTGAGGAAGCCTCCTTTCAGTTTTACATAGGCATTTTTCATTTGTTCTTTTCTGTAGAATTTATGGCTAGTAATTTCCTGACCCTGACTAGCAGGAAGCTGTATTTTGTGTTGATCTACAGTGGCTGCTGTTGACATCACAACTTCTTATATTTAATCCCGGTAAAAACCTCGTATTAACAATAATATGGCCACAAGGGAAGGAATGCAGAGAAGAGCAAAGGGTTAGGATTGACTACTTAAAGAGGAGAGACTGAATGAAGTAAGCTGGCTAAACAGCTGTTCTCCATCCCTAGTGCCTGAGAATCTGGACCATTCTATATAACACACTGTCAGTACGAAGAACCAAAACTATATTAAAGTTCACATGGCAGACGCTTAAAATTTGCAGCAATGAGGAAATCCATCTGTGTGATTCCCTTTTACATGGAAGTCCCTGTCCATTAATAAGGATTGTTCTTTAGACCTTTTCAAAAGGCTGTGCTGAAACAGCCAGCATTCATAAACTCCACAAATCCCTGGACTCATGGAGACAGATGAAAACCCCTCCATCTTCACTAAGAATTTCAGCATCTGCTTTAACCAGATCCCGGGTGCATTACACATGTAATCCAAGGAGAGTCCTATAGGTTTTTTTATGCATTTGCACAGAAACACCTGCAGTGAAGTTGCCATATTGGTTTTTTAAGGGACACCTGATGAAATTCATTACATATTTGCTCTGCTTCATGGAGACTTTGGCAGATAAGGAGATTAGAGTCTCATCATTTGGCGTTAACTTTTGGATGAATTTGTTTTGCGACTTGGAGTATTGTTTTGAGACCCAGACCCCAAGGAAGAGTACTTTTGACAACAAAAAGCTTATGTGGAGTTTATTTGAGGAATCAAGATAGAGGACTGAAGCCACTTGCATGGCTGCCTCAAGGCCATGAGAGGGATCCTGGGAGGATGCTGCTCTTTCAGAGAGCAGCTGCAGTTAAAACAGCAAACAAGACATTAGCTTACATCAGGAATGGGATGGTGAATAATACAGATAATATTATGAGGCCTTTATTTAAATAAAAGTTGTGGCCTCATCTAGATACTGTAGCCAGTATTGGTCACCGCATCTCAGAAAGGATATTGTAGAACTAGAGGGGCTTCAGAAAAGGGCGAGGAGAATGAGGAAGAACCTTATGTAGAGACTGAAAAGATTAGGATTGTTTATTTTAGAGAAGATATGAATAATAGTTAAATAAAATAGTGTATAATAGTATATAAATCAATGCATCTTCTAGAGGAGGAAGATGGTGAACTTCTGTCCCTGTCTCTTCACAGAAGAACAAAAGAACATTCAGTGAAATTAAAAGGTATAGTCAAAGCAGTACAAGGTTCTAGTGTAGGCAAGGCCTATCTATAAGTATATGTAAGTCCCTTCATTTTCAGTTTAAAAGGATTTTTACAAAAAAAATATCCTGGGTTTTACAAAAAGAATTATTTTATTTTTTTTTAAATTTTCACCCTACTTTTGTATCATTGAAAGAAATAAAAAGTAACTTGTTTGCCAGAAGCTGGAAATAGGCCACAGAGGATGGATCACTTAATGATTATCTGTTCTGTTCATTCCCTCTGGGGCACCTGGCATTGGCCACTGTCGGTAGACAGGATACTGGGCTAGACAGACCTTTGGTCTGACCCAGTGTGGCCATTCTTATGTTCTTAAGGCAAAAAATCATAACTAATAGAAGGAAATACATTTTCACATCATGTGTAATTAGAGTGTGGAACTGATTACCACAGGAGGCTGTTGAGGCCAAGAACTTAGAAAGATTCAAACAGAGATTGAATATTTACATGCATACCAAGAATATCCAGAGTTATCAGAATTACTGGTGAAATTTTGAGAAAAGGATATGAAAATTTGTATTTCAAGGTTGCACTATCAGAGATCACAATAAGACCTAATATGAGGAATGGATTATCCCACATATGCCTGTTGTGGGATTGTTACACCTTTCTCTGAAGCTCCTGGTGCTGGATGCTGTTAGACAGGACACTAGATGGCCCCTTGGTCTGATGCAGTCTGGCAATTCTTGTGTTCCTAAGTAAGAGAGAGATCCTATCTATCCCCAGTCCACAAGGAGCTCTCGGAGCATCATTCACCTGGTCTCATTAAGCTGAACTGAAACCTGGTGTAAGAGGGAGCTGCTCTGTGGGCTTGATTGCAGTTCAATAGAAGTCAGTGGAGTTACATTCACTTACATCATGTCTGAATCTGGCCCACTCTGCCTAGTATTTTCAGTGCATATGGTGAAGGGTGTCCACTAATTCCAAAGTTAGATTCACAATTCTAAACACAATGTTCTAAGATTGAATAACCAGTTGTATCAAAGGCAGCCCTATGATCCAATAAAACCTAAATCAAAGGCAGACTGCTGTGACAAAAAGGACATTTAGGAGCCTAACAAATACTGTCTTACAGCTCTGATGCTTGTTTAAAAAGGCTGCTTGGGATTCTGAGCACAGCAAGACAAGGTGAGTGGTTTGGAAAGTGAGTTACCATTACTTGCCTCAGAAATCTTAGATTTGAATGGCAGATTAGAGATGGCCTGACAACAACCTGAAAAATTAGTAGAAGTAGATTGCTTTTATGATCTGTGGGTACAATGGACGATGATTTAAGAGCTAATCAATACCCACAGAAAGAGAGTAAATGCTGAATGGATGCATTTGAATGTGCAATTGACGCCACTATTGTATGCCTGGAGGCTACATATAGAGGCTGGGTCCTTAGAGTGGCTGAAAAGACAGAGTTCATAATAGAGTTAGAAGCCTCATCTAGTTTCCTAGTGGTAGAACACAGCCTGAGATCCAGCAGCAAGATCAAATTCACTTTCAGTTGCAATAAACTTCAGGATATAAGATCAGATTTGAATTTAATTTTCTATAAATCTTATCCCAAAGGGACACTTCTTTAATGGCCTGTTACATTAAAATGATGGATTCCAGGAAGTCTAAGTAGTTACAATTGTCTTTCCTCTTAAACATTCATCCTTGAGCCTACTATTTTCACTGTCCCCCTCCCTCTCCCTTTTCTCTAACTATTATGCGTATTGTCTGACTCTTGTCTTAAGAAAGTTCTGCAGGCAGAAACAAAGACTGTGTTTCCTTCCTATTTTCAGTATAATTTATCCCCCTTCCTATACAGGATTGTCTATATTGGGTTATAGGCCTTTTATAGTGATATAGCTGCATCCATCCTTAGAGGTTTTTAAAGCCCAGCTTGACAAAGCCGTGGCTGGGATGATTTAGTTGGTGTTGGTCCTGTTTTGAGCATGGGATTGGACTAGACGACCTCCTGAGATCTCTTCCAATCCTAATCTTCTATGATCCACACAAGGGTTGTTGTATCACTTTAAATATACCGGCATAGTCAAAGCAGTACTATGTTCTAGAGTAGGCAAGGCCTGTTCATAAGTACATGTAAGCCTCTTCGTTTTCAGTTTAAACTGATTTTTACTGAAAAAAAATCCTAGGTTTTAAACAAAAGTATTATTGGTTTTTTTTCTGATTTTCACTCTACTTTTGTATCATTCCAATAAATAAAAAATAAATTGTTTTATTAGGAAAATACCATACATTGCTTGAGATAATACATTAGTCTGTGTGTATATGCAAAGCTGCCTGTTGAAGTAAGGCCATGGATTAATCTTGAAGATACACACAGTAAACAAACAGGCACGCACATAAGCTTTGAAGTGTGAGTGCAGCTGAACATACTGATGAATCTTATGCCCTACAAGTACACATTTCAAGCTGTTAGCAGATAAGGGTTTAAAGATTTGACATGGGAAGAAAATGAAAATCTGTGTCAGAATATGTTTCAGAACACAAGGAAATATTCGAAAGTTTAAAAAACAAACAAACACAGGAGAAAAGGATGAAGCTGAGTGCTTGCGCTGCAAATGGTGTGGCCTGATTATTAAATGTAAATATTTATAGGCTAAGAGTTCTAAGTCTATAACAATAAACCATTCATTCAAATGAAAAGTTTTATTTGGGGATTAGAGATATTTTCTTAAACTCAGAGGTGACGTGTTTTCAGTTCTGTTTTAGTTCTGGAGCAAATCTCACTGAATTTCATTCATCAAAAGGTGAATCTACTGAATACTTCCCCCTCCCCCTCCGTCCTTCCATCCACCTATTTACCCAGAAAAAATATTAATAGTTTTTTGCACCAATTTTCACCTTTTTTGTTGCTGTAGTGAAAACACTGATAAATTCCCAGGAAAAAATATATAAAAACTGAAAATGAAAGGCCCTAAGTATGTGCAGTGCCTTGCTGCTAGTGCCCTGATCTTGGCTTAGCAGCTGCTTATGCTGCCTCAGGGCTTGTCTACACTACGAGGGAAAATTGATTTTAGATACGCAACTTCAGCTACGTGAATAACGTAGCTGAAGTCGAAGTAACTAAGATCGAATTACTCACCGTCCTCACGGCGCGGGATCGATGTCTGCGGCTCCCCCTGTCGATTCCGCAACTCCATTCGAGTTGGTGGACTTACGGAATTGATATAAGCGCGTTTGGGGATCGATATATCGCGTCTAGATGAGACGCGATATATCGATACCCAAGCAATCGATTGCTACCCGCCGATACGGCGGGTAGTGAAGACATACCCTCAGAAACACAAAGCAATCAGAGGCAGGAGCAGAGAATATAGCCAATATTTGTTAGCTAGCTAGATTGGTTTGGTGTGCTCTGCAATAGCCATTACCACTAGCTGAATCCTTCAGATCACTGCAGGGATTGATGCTAACCAGGGGATGCTGGGCTGAGCTCAGCAAAGCAGGTTGCGTTTAAACAGAGGTGATGCCTGGCATGGGGGATGTCACATACTCCCCTGCAGATTTCTGTCAGGGCGGGAGTTGGGCTGAGTGCAGCTGAGGGGGGGCGTGCCTGGGAAAGGCACCAATACCTAGCACTCCCACTGAGCCCCGCTAGGAAGTGCCCAGAGCAGGAAAGAGAAACAGGGCTGACAGCATAACTCTGCCAGAGGGGGCATAGAGAAGCCTGCTGAGTCCTGTCCCTTCCTCGCCCACAGCCTCAGTTACCTCCCCGGAGTGGGGAGGTGATGAAAGAAGTAAGTGGGAAAGCAGCTGTGAGGAGAGGGCGGGCAAGGTGGTGCCCACAGGGTGAGTAGGAAAGGACTCAGAGGCAAAGCATGGAGCGGTCATGTGCCCCCCAACCTTTAAATCGTGCCCCCTCACCATCAAGAGTTGCAAGTTGTCTCTGCTTTAAACATGTCTGGATTGTTAGAGTTAATATCTGCGATGTTATTATGCACTTTGATCTAATACCCTAAAGCCTCTGGCAGCTTTTGCATGATAGATGTTTGGTAATCATCAAGTGATTCATCACCTGTTACCCATTTCCAGCTTTTGGCAGAGGCTAGGGACACTTCAGAGCATGGTTTTGCATCCCTGCCCATCCTGGCTAATAGCCATTGATGGACCTATCCTCCGTGAATTTATCTAGTTCTTTTTTTGAACCCTGTTATAGTCTTGACCTTTATAACATCCTCTGGCAAGGGGTTCCACAGGTTGACTGTGCATTGTGTGAAGAAATACTTCCCTTTGTTTGTTTTAAACCTGCTGTCTATTAATTTCATTTGGTGACCCCTAGTTCTTGTGTGATCAAAAGATGTAAATAACACTTCTTTATTTACTTTCTCCACACCAATCATGATTTTAATAGACCTCTATCATATCCTCCCTTAGTTGTCTGTTGTCCAAGTTGAAAAGTCCCAGTCTTATTATTCTCTCCTGATATGAAAGCTGTTCCCTATCCCTAATAATTTTTGTTGCCCTTTTCTGTACCTTTTCCCGTTCCAATATATTGTTTTTGAGACGGAGCGACCAAATCTGCGCATGGTATTTAAGATGTGGGCATACTGTGGATTTATATAGATGCAATATGATATTCTCTGTCTCATTATCTGTCTCTTTCCGTTAGATCCTTTAACTCCATTGTTTGCTGTCATTTCATTTACAGCAATATCAGAAAGTCTGAAAATGTACTTAAGGTGGCGAGATTGATGCTAGAGGAAGTAAGGCTGGTAGTGTATGTCGCTCCTACAGAAACAACACTGAATAGTATGGAGGCCTCAAACCCCGTGACCCTCCCAATCCCTGTTCACAGAACCATCACTCTCTGCTCACTCACATCCCTCCTAAAAAACTACTTCTTCCATGTTGGACCCGCCTTTGTTTGATTTCAGTCAATCAGGAAATTTCCCTGGCACCATATTAGTAGAGATTTACAGATGTTTATCCTTGAATCAGTTTTCTAGTGTCAGACCGCATGCCTTTCAGTTTAGGACAAGCCCAGAAGATATGATGATCTCCTATCCCCTAGCAGAGCCCTCTTTATTTATGTAAGAACTAGAGCTGTCAAACGATTAAAAAAAATTATGATTAATCACAGTTTTAATTGCACTGTTAAACAATAGACTACAAATTTAAATGTATTATAAATATTTTTGGCTGTTTTTTCTACATTTTCTAATATATTGACTTCAATTACATCCCAGAATACAAAGAGTACAATGCTCACTTTATATTATTATTTTTATTACAAATATTTGCACTGTAAAAAAGATAAACAAAAGACAGTAGTTTTAATTCACCTTATACAAGTACTGTAGTGCTACCTCTTTATCGTGATAGTGCAACTTACAAATGTAGAATTACTTTTTTATTTTACATAACCCAATGTGGCATGCCGCCTGGCTGAAATATCTTGTACAAGAGGTTCTTGTTTCTGTCCATCTGCGGCTTCTTGCACTTCTAGCTCTGTACTGTTAGCTGGACTGTGTTTGAAATGGCCCACATGTATTCTGCATTTTGCCAGCACATTTTCAGAACCACCATCGTCGAGCGCTGCTGTAATGGAACATTGCAGACTGTGAGTGATGCACATCGTGTTCAAAAGGCAAATGGCTGGCTGCTGCTATCATATTACATGCCCTGTCGGTACCAGTAATTGCTGTTATCTCTTCTTGAATATTCCATTCTTTCGCAACATCCAAGAAACGCTCTGCATAATGTCTCTCTTCAGTATGTGTTACAGTTGAAGCAAATGACTGCAGTGTCCACGCAGCATCAATCAGGTGTGGTGTGACTCCCAGATACCTGTGATTGCTCAAGGATGTCCTGTCATCACCAGTCTAAGCAACAGCTAGTGCATATTTCAGAAGCTCCAACTAGATAGTCTTTTCGTTGTGAAATAGGTCATGTATTCATGATGCAGTGGTTCCTCGGGAGGGCAAGGTATGTGACTGATTGGAAGACACAATTCGAAGATCATCTATTAGACCTCTGTCATTTATAGTGTTGAGTGGTCTGCAGTCCATACTTATCCATTTTGCAATAGCAGTGGTTAAGCTGTTGTACTTTGTTTGATCCATGGGCTTGTAGCGATCCTGAAACTGTAACCGTACCCTGTCACGATTGGTGGGATTCATTTGTTGGTGGTGGTTTATCTGTAGTACAATAACGGGAGGAAAAAACATGTTTAGTGCATAGGTGATACTGCACACTGGAAGTAGTTTGATGGTATTGGAACTCAGCCCTGCAATAGTCACAGATAATCATCTTCTTATCCAGAGAACCATCCAGAAGTTTTTTAAAAGTAAACTTACCATTCAGAAAACCTGAACTTCTGCTGCTTTGCTCCATATACTTTTTCTTATGTTTAATCACTCCAGATCATGAGAACACAGTAGAACTGTACCAATGCCCACCAAATGATAAAGCACAGTAAGTGAAGAGGGTCAAAACAGAGGTGTGTGATTAACGCTCGTTAAAAAATAATGCATTAATTTGTTTTGTGTTAATCACTCGTGTTAACTGCAATTCATTGACTGCCCTAGTAAGAACATAATTTGCATTATCAACAATTCTGTTTATATTTAATTAAAAAAGTTAGTAGCTATAGTGTTTAAAGATATTGATAAAGGTAATGAGATCAAAGAGTGCACATATCTAAACTAGGTAAATGTTAGAGGTGGTTGAAAAAAAGTGAAAAAAAAATTCTCCAAAAAATTGTGAAAGTGTGTGCAGTGGAGCGTTATTGTTTTATAACACACATGTATATCATGCTGTATGGTTATGTTAAAGAAAGCCGATTGAAGAAGTGTGCCTGACCCTTGGAGTGGAAGGTGATGAGGTTTGGGATGGGCCTTAGTTCCTGGGAAGTTCATTCCACAGTCTCAGACCAGCCCCTGAGAAAGCTCTGTCTCAAAGTGTCATTGTGTAAGAGAAGCAAAACAGAGTCTTCATCCAGGTGCTAAATCATGAGCTGCTGCACCTTGGACTAACAAGTTTACACTCAGTAGCTGGGGCTATAACAAGCTAATATCCTCTGTGGATCAGGCACAGAGGAGGACCTGTTACACACACTGACCAGCGAGCTATAATAATAGTCTGCGTCTCTCTCCCCTCAGACTTTCTCTCATTCATTTGATCACCAAGCTGAACTTATGATTTAACCCTCTCCAACCAGGATGGTTGCTAGCTGGGGTGTATGGCAGGCTGGTAGGACCACAGTCTTTACACCCTGCTGGTTTAATTCCAGTCAGAAAGCTTAGGTTAGCCTTTTCTTTCTCTGATCTGTATCCTGCAAAGCAGCCCCTGTCTAAAGACAATACAAGGCACTTCTCCAATTGCAGTGACTTTCAGGTGTTTTTTATCTCTCCAGGGAACAGTGAAGAGGCTCCTTCTGAATGTCGTGAAAGTAAAAAAAAAGTCAAAACTTTTGAAAAAAATAAATTCATCTCACTTGAAAAGTCAACCTGTTTTGTGAAACAAAATTTTAAAAAAATTAATTTCGAGTCAATGAAAATATTTTGTTTCGATAAATTCATAATGTTCTGTTTCATTTTCTATCATTTTCTATTTTATATAAAATACATTTTGAACCAAAGTCATTTTAAAAAAAAGCAAAACTCTCCCTTATGAAAATGTTAAAACAGAACATTTTTAAATTACTTTTTCCTCTTGTTTATTTTTCAAAATGAGATCACATTGAAATTGATATGACTTCAAAAAATAAATTTAGTTAAAATGACAGTTTCTGACGGAAAACAATTTAAACAACAAAAAAAAATTTCAGCCAGCTCACTGTGGCCTGCACTGCTTCCTGCAGCTCCCATTGCCCAGGAATGGCAAACCGCGGCCCCTGGAAGCTGTGGGCTGCTATGCACATGTAAGCAATGGCCAAGATTTAAAAAAAACCATTTCCTAAAATTAGGTGTCTAAGTCCATACTTTGGCATCTCAATTTTCTCTGATTTTCAATAGCACCAAGCACCCAGCAACTGATTTAAGTCAGTGGAAATTGTGGCTACTCAGAAGTTCTGGAAATCAGATAATTTACTGAGGCACTGAAATAGGGATTTAGGAGCCTAAGTCTAGGCACCCATTTTTTAAAATCTTGGCAAATAACTTCTACCTCAGCCTTTAAGAATAGTGACAACATACACTCAGTAGCTGTCAATTTGTTTATCACTACAGTTAGCACTTCCTACATATCAATAATGCTGTTATGTCAGGTGCCACCAGGTGGTGCTATTATACATAGTCTTCCAAGTTTGTGTGTGCGAACAAGTGTTCAGTCTTGGGAAGACGTGCTGTGTCATTAGTTTGGCTTATATAATGGTCTATGTAGAGACAGTGGTGTTTAGAGAGTGAGCTGTGCATACAGCAGAAAAGCTTGTGTTAAGCCTGGAATGCTGGAGTCAGTTATTGCTCTCTGGCTCAGGCATTCCTGGCAGGGAGATTGCCCTGCATGTGTTGGGCCATCTCATTTCAGAACTGGTGGATATGTGTATATCATACCAGTTGCAGTTAGAATATATCTAGACTTCATGTTACTGATTTTCTTCCCCCAGAAAACCAAACGGCAAGGCCCCAAATATCTGCTGCTGCTCAGCAGAAGGATGACGCTGATGTCAGAGTGGGACACTAGTGGCAGAAGAAGGGGCGATGCTGCCAACCATGCCTCACTGCTTATGAGAATGTGATTTGAGGTGGAGGCTGTCAATTCACAAGTAGGGTGATCAGACAGCAAATGTGAAAAATTGAGAGGGGGTGGTGGGTAATAGGAGCCTATGGAAGAAAAAGACCCAAAAATCAGGACTGTCCCGATAAAATCGGGACATCTGGTCAACCTTGTTCACAAGTGACCATAGAAAGAGTAGACTTAAAACACAGCACATCCTTTGGGGCAAGGACAATGGCTTATTGTATTAATGTAGATGGAATGTACGGAGTAAAAGTATTAACATAATGCAGTCACTTGTCCAGCATTAAACAGTGTTAACGGAGATTCAGGATTCGGTATACAGAGATCTCTGCCTGCTTAGTACCCTGGCAAACACACCATTAAACATCCTTTTATTAAAGGAAAGAAGGAAAAACAGTTAAAGCATTTGAAATTTAAAGTATTAAGTAAGGCTTCCATTTTAACAACAGCCCTTGTTCCCCTCCCTTTATCTGGAGAGAGTTTTCAGAAGGAACCCCCCTGCTTCCTTGTTTGACTGTCTCTTAGATGGTATCAAAGATGGTAATAGCTGTCCTCTGGAAAAAAGAGAATTTAGTAGAGATAGGCTGGAGTTGTTGTTGCTGTTGTTGAAATCTGATCCTGTTTCATCCCAGATGGCATTTAGGATTCAGGTGGGGGAGGGGCAATGTCATCTGGCCTGATCCTGCTCAGGACATCTCTCAGGATCTGGAGTCTTTGGAGATGGTGGGCGTGGCAGCCAGGATGCTGAAGCTTGCTCCAGTAGCCATATTTTCCCTCAACGTCTTTAAGAACCCCAAAGGGGAGTGATAGTTGGAATAGCCCATCCTCTCATTATTTGTCTACCAGTTAGGTCTAGATTCTGACACACCAGTTTTGGTTCACTGATCTTTGGCTCCACACTTCTCTTGTTTACCAGGCACAATCTTAACACAATCCTTGATTTATATCAGGAGGTCTTTTTGTTTGGACTAATTCAGTCTGTCTATCTGCCTCTCATGGCTTTTCCCATCAATATTTGTTGTTGTTCTAGGTTATTGTGACATCTGATGAATTTTCACTTACTTTTTACAGTAGAGCTCACAGTTACGGTAAATTTACAGGCCCAATTATCACAACAGGCTTCATGTGTGTTTTTAAAATATCTAACACATTGGGCCCAGATCCTGACTGGGGAAATCTGGGTCCTACTGTGCTGATCCAGATCCTTGCTTGGTATGAGTTGACACAACTCCACTGACTTTAATGGATCTACCCAAATTCACGCTAACAGAGGATCTGGCTTTTTTAATTTAATGAGGGTGCTGGGAGTATCATTTCTCAAAGTGAAATATTCTTTCTGTTGGGGGGGAGGAGGGGAAGCTGTGGCCTCATGTTTCTCCTAACAGCTTATCTATCAGGCTGCTGATAGGGTTCACAGCTTCCTCACAAATCACAAGCAAATAGGCTCTTCAGTAACAAAGTGTGAGCTGAATAAAATGAAATGTCTGTGATGTTTCCATAGCAATCGACGTTCATGTTTGATGCCAAAACGATACAACAATCGCCGATCAAAGAGAAGTGTCCAGTTGTCATGGTAACCATGCATTTCAACGCTTATGTCGCCACAGTTAATAGAAGATGATTGCTAGTGATTAGAATAATTAACAAGTACTTAATTTCAATATTTATCCTGTGACCATCGTGTATGTTTGCTGGAGAATGCTACCTATAAAAGTCTACACATTTCTCGATTCTGCATGTGTGCGTACTTCGATTTTTCAAAGGCTTATCATTTTGCCAAATTTGGGTAGATTTTCATGGAAATGTCAAAGGGCATATCCCTGACTCAAAGGCCACCCCCTGTCAAATTTCAAGTCTCTGCTTTAAAGCACGTAGGAGCTAAAACTTTTCAGAGAAAGGGTCACCAGAAATTTAGGCAGAATGACATGCTTTTTGTTTTTCTTTTACCCTCATTCTTGAAAACAGCCAAACCATTTTGGCTGCCATTTTCCAAATGAAATTCAGCCGGAGGCAGACATCTCGCTCAAATGCTGAAAGTTTAACAAAGTTATAAGCAACTGAAAGCAGGGGCTTATAACTGGAAATGCTGGGCAATCTAATAAGAGGTATGATAACAGCCCTGCCTGGAATGGATATTTATATCCCATAGCCCTGTTCCTCTCCACCAGCCATCAAAGATGGTCAACTTTGCAGGGGAATCCCCTTTTTAGGGGAATTAAGGACTCTACATTCTGCCTGCATGTCTACAAACTTCTGTAGGCCTTGCACAAAACCATCAGCAGCTCTGTGTTTGCAGGACCCCTAACAGAGCACAGTGGCTTAATGCTGTAATTAAAATGTTTAAACTCTCTGGGCTTGACTCCCCACTCTGATGCAAATTTTATGCTGGTGTAACTTCCTGGGCTTCAGTGGAGTTACACAGATGTAAAACTAGTGTAACAGAGTGTGTGTGGGTTAGACCCCAGTACCTGAGAACTTGTCTACCGAAAACTTTAATTAAAATGGTGCCAGTCAGTGCACAGACAAGACCTTAGTTTACCCACATGTAAAATGAGAGCACTTACCTACCTGACAGGGGCATTACAAAGCTTAACTAATTAATTTTTATAAACAGTTTGATATCATTAAATGCTGGAACCTCCATATACGCAAATCAATATTTACTGTTAACTTATGATTTTTTGCTGTAGCTTTAATCTGACGTACTTGGAGAACAATTATTCTAGGACCAGGATTTGACTTTGTCTTTTTATATATATATTAAACCTTAGAGACCCCTCTGCCTTTAATGGCCTGATCCTTGACCGGGATCTCTAAGCATATAAGAATGGCCATACTGGGTCAGATCAATGGCCTATCCATGTCTTCCAACAGTGGCTGGTGCCAGATGCTTCAGAGGGAATGAACAGAACAGAGCAATCTATTGAAAGATCCACTGTCATCCAGTCCCAGCTTCTGTCAGTCAGAAGCTTAGGGATACCCAGAGCATAGAGTTGGATCCCTGACCTTTTTGGCTAATAGCCACTGACTGACCTACTTCCACCTTTAAGTATTACACAATTTTACACACACACACACATACACACACTAGCAGAATCTTTTAGTACAAATATATAATGTAACAACTAGTGCGGAAAGCCTGTACTGTTAACCAAGAGTTAAAAAAAATTTTAAGCCCAGTATGATGGTAAAAAGAGGAAATTCTTTAATGTAAGGTTTGCAGAGTGGGTAGAATGCTATAGGGTACATTCGATTCCTGCCTGGTAGTGAGTCAGTCTTTATCACACATGTCATACGTCAGTGATTATGATTCTGTCTTTAGCATTTCTAGGAGTGAGATTGTGAAAGTCTAAAATGAAAAGGTTACAAAAAGTCTCATGATTTTGCATTAAATCTGCTAATCTCCTGCCATAGCTGTACCAGAAAGAAATAAACAGCGGAGTCCATTTTGTGTTTCTATGGTCCCAACTGGAATTCAATAGCAAGAATTGCGCTGCATATTCAAACTTCAAAAGGTTTCCCCTCGGTGCTTTCAAGGGAGTTGAGCTTCTGATGTATCTTGCAAATACTAAATAATGTAAAAGTCAAATCACACTCTAATGAACTAGGGCTGTGGAAAATAAGTGAGGAAGAGCCGGATTCTTCTTTTTCTTCTGTAATTTTACATGGGAAATAGAGTTCAGTTGTGTTCCCAGTGTAAGGAAACCAACATTTGAGTTACCCAAGTTATGCTGATTTATATTTCATTCCTACTTTTGATAGCAAAGAACAGCTCAAAAGAATACAGAGCAGGTCATGAAATGGGAACAAATGTCTAAGGGGTCTTTCATCTTCTTCATACTCACAGAAGGCAAGATTCATGGATTTTGAGACCAGAAGTGACAATATGACCATGTAGCCTGAAGTCTAGTATAGCCCAAGCCATAGGTTTCACTTGACGTTACATGCAACTGCAACAACTCCCATTCCATCATCATCATTGTCATCATAGTTTCAACCCTGAGCCTTCAATAATGCAGTGCAGATTTCTATAATTTGAGTTACACAACTAACTGCAAGAGATTTACAAGACATCTCTCATTAGATACCTATTATCTGTGGGAGAAATCAATGAGATTATTTGCACAGGAAGGTACAACTCTACATGAGTAAAAATGGCAAAATCTGGCCCTAAAATGGATGTACAGGCAGCAGTCAGAAAGCGACATTGCAAAAAGGAGTGTGATTCCATCTTAATTTTCATAGAATCAAAGTACTGGAAGGGACCTTGACAGGGCCAGCTCTACCATTTTTGCCGACTCAAGCAAAAAAACAAACAAAAATGCCTCCTCTGGACTGTGCTACCCTAAGAATGGACGGAATGCCACCCCTTAGCATGTGCCACACCAGGCACGTGCTTCCTCTGCTGGTGCCTGGAGCCGGCCCTGGACCTCGAGAGGTCATCTAGTCCAGTGCCCTGCAATCATGGCAGGACTAAGTATTGTCTAGACTATCCCTAACAGGTGTTTGTCTAACCTGCTCTTAAAAGTCTCCAGTGATGGAGTCCACAACCTCTTCTATCTTTTGCTTCTATCTCATCTCAAATATGCTAAAGTTAAAGCTTTCCCCCACCCGACCTGCCTTTGCTGCAACCTCAGGTTGGGAGCTGAAAGGCAGGTTGTGATTGATCTGTCATTGTCGTCTTCACCAGTGATTCAAGCTTCTACTCGTGGATGTTGACTGATAATTTTGCCTATGTTGATGTGCAATCCAGAAAAAATCCCAGTTCACTCACCCATGGCTATGCTGGCTTTGCAATGCTAAGACAAAATACTAGCTTTTATTTTTTAAAGTAAGCAGTTCTGACTTTTTTTCAATTATTCTTTCTGACTATACATAGTTTTTAAACAGTTGTAAACAGATATAGGGAAGTTAGAAATGCCATTTGTATTAGAGAATCCCAACAATAAAAAATAGAGTTATTAATCTGATCCCCAACTCATGCAACTCCTTCACGAGGCTTTTTTAAGTTTAAAGGGCCACTATTCAGTTTTTGAAGCATATCAATTTGAAACCTACGTTAGCAACCAAAGGACTGACTTTTTCAAGGTGTCTGATTTTATATAAAACCTTCCAAACACTGTTTTATTTTTCATTGCTGGCTAAAGCAATTGAACTGAATGCTGACGAGATAAAAATTGGTAGAACTCCAGGCAGTCATTTTTGGATATTAAGTTCAGGTACCCATGTTCCTTTATCTCTCTCTGGGAACTTTGCCAAAATTGTGATAGCGGTATTCAGATAAGATTTTTTTTTTCTGGGGGCGTAAGGGGGTGGTAGCTGTTTTCTTTGTGCTGTAAGGACACTACAGTTAATATAAGACGACATGCACAGTATATTTTACAAAACTATAAGAGTAAAATTACCTGTAAATTCCCTGTGCTGAAGGAAATGAAAGTAATTTTCTATCTTTTTACAAATAAACATTTATTTACTCTTTCAATTTTTATATATAGCAAAAAAGTATAATTTTGCACGTTTTATATATCTGCAGGAAGCAACTGATAATTCATTGCTGCAAGATAAGCCAGACATTTACTTACCAATATGATCACAAATTCTTTTTCTTATTATTGAACTGTTACTAAAACAGAACAGCAAATTAGCTTACAGTCTCTTGTACTTAGCTGCCATGGTGCTAGTGTGTGAAAAAACTAAGTCACTGGTTCACACCCACTCTCCTCAGATTGGTAGTAGATGAAAAATTGTACCAACTGATGTTTGTTTGGTAGCCTAAATAAACCATCAACTGGTCTGGCTCCAATTCTTAATGGACAAGTGTCCATATAACAAAGGCCACAACTGGCACTGATTGCTTTGAAGGTTGGCTGGGTCAACTTAGCCCTTCATTCTTCTGAGGCAAACAAATTCAGTGTTGTTCATTTTCCTGAATATGGGTCTGATCCAATTCTCATTGCCATCAGTGGAAGTCGGATTGAGCTCTAAAACTAAGGCCCTGTTTCGCATGAAGGATCGCATGGTAGCTGCTAAAAGGTCTTTCCTCGGGGTCCTCAGGCAAAATTTTCCCTCTTCCCACTGGTTGGTGTCCTTTTGCTTGTTGATTAATTATGCCCCCAGTTTCAGAGTTAGTGGAATTTCAGTGGTGCTGTAGATTTAGAGTCAGACTGGGGTACCTTTACTCACCCTGAGTAATAACTTACTCCAGAAATAATCGCATTGATTTCAGTGGGACTACTCCTGGTGTAGGCACCATTCAACATGCAATTTGGCTATACAGCAGAGTTACATCATAGGCACATTTAACTTATGAGATTTTAACTATACACGCTCAGCAAAACAAAACAAAAAAGAGAAAAATAACAATTTTAATACTGTACCTACAGTGCGGGCGATTCCGCATGCCATTCCACTCAATGAGCATTTGACTATACGTGATTATCACCTTACGCACTGACTTCAGAACCTAACCCCCGCATAAGATGCGACTCCCTTGTAACACTGGTCTACAATTTTTGAGAAGTCGTCTGCTTCAGAGATAAAATGTGCTATTTATTATGTATTTTGATGTGCTGAATTCAAATATGACAATTAAAACAACTGATTGGCTACTGTTTCTAAGATATTTAAGTTTTTACATTTTATGTCTATGTATATTGTGTAGATAGTAGAGTTTTAATCATAAATTGTAAACCTAGGTCTTTTCATGTGTTTATGGTTGCTTTACATGATAATATTTCACCTGTCCTGTTTATGTTACACTTTAAAAATCAGCAAAAGGGTTATATAAATAAAATTTATTATGAAACAAAAGGCAAAAAACTATTATGTACATAGCTTAGTCCTATTCAGTGTCTACTTGGCACTTCTTGGCTTGTCTCTTGTATTCATTAAATGGAGCATCTCTTGTCACTGTCCAGCAATAGTCTGCAAGCATTGATGGGCTCCATTTGCCCTGATAGCCTGCCAGGAGATTCCACTGCTGTAGTCTGGAGCCCAACAGCTCTGCCTTACTCTTGGGTAGTTCCAAATCCCTGACAAGGTCATTCAGTTCACCTTGTGTTATGAGGTGTGGTTCAGAGGGGGGGATGGGAGAAAATGTGGGTCCTGTGACATTGATGGTTCAGGACCAGAAGTTTCATCCTCTTCCTCTTCCTCGTCTGATTCAAGTGAGAATGATTCTGGTGCATCATGAACCAGCAGTCCTTCTCCGTGGGGTACTGGGCTTATAGCTGATTGAATGTTTGGATAACGCACAGTCCACTTTTTCTTCTTTGACACACCTTTCCCAACTGGAGGCACCATGCAGAAGTAACAATTGCTGATATGATCTGTTGGCTCTCTCCAAATCACTGGCACTGCAAAAGGCATAGATTTCCTTTTCCTGTTCAACCACTGGCGAAGATTTGTTGCACAAGTGTTGCAGCATATGTGTGGGGCCCACCTCTTGTCCTGATCTCCAATTTTGCAGCCAAAATAAAGGTGATAGGCTTTCTTAACCATAGTGGTTATACTGCGCTTTTGTGATGCAAAAGTCACTTCACCACAAACATAGCAGAAGTTATCCGCACTGTTCACACAAGTACGAGGCATCTCTGCTCACTTTGGCTAAACAGAAATGTGTCCCTTTGCAAAATCAAACACTGACAAATAAGAGAGCATGACACTGTATGATTTCTAGAACTGATATAGGGCAATTTGTTCAGCAGAGTGATGTAAGCTTGGTTATGATTGCATCATCCATGACTTCTAGGAATAACATGATGCAATTCATATCATGTGTGACGCAATACCAAGCATCATTCATTGTTTTGCCTAAAAAGCAAGTACTGTCCAAACCCAGTCATAGATTTATTCATAGATCCAGTCAAAGATGTATTTTTGTCATTTCTGTTTTAAATTGAGATCTCTTCCCTTTATAACTCACTTATCCTCCACCATTCCCAAGTCAAGGGTCGTATATACTGACCCAATAGCATAGCTTGAAAACTAGAGCCAATCAACAATTTTAAGCATCATTTTCGTTCTCAGTGACCCAGAATTAGTAAAGTTGGACTACATTTATTTCAGAAGCGTTTTGGCTGTAGAGCAGTGTAATTAGCACAAAACTACATGATGCTAACCACTCAGTCTCCATCAATTTCAATGGGAGCTGAAGGAACCTCGCACTTCACAGGATCAGGCCCAGTGGAAATTGCATAATTGCAACAGGTCAAGAGCAAAGCTGGGAGTCAACCTCAAAAGTTGTTTGTATGCACAGTCCAGCATGCCAAACTGCTTCTCAAAATGAAGTGGTGTAACCCCGGCCATGTGACCCTCAGCCACAGTCACATATCGGTTTCCACGTCACCACAAGAAATACTTCCTAAAGAGTGCCTAACCCTGTAATACCTTTGCTGAGTCAACCAGAGAAACAAAACAGGAGATGAGTAATTAAAGCTTCGTTGTGTGTGGAGGGCTTTTGTGCTGTTCAGATGAAAAGCGCACTGCTCATGTATAATGGATCGTATGCATCATACATAAGAGAATATTGCTTTCATTCAGGCACTTCGGGAATGACAGCGTTGAAGGAAATCGGTTTCAGCTAGCATTGCATTCTAGCTGATCTTTGTGTGTGTGATTCATGTACAAAATATCAGTTACACAAAAAAACAACTATAAAAAAACCAGCAGAGGATTCAAGCATTTATTTCCCAGATGGCTGCTGCAAACTTTCTCTTCTTTGGGAATGATAAGATCGGTTATATAATTTGTTACATAACAAGCTTTTCTGCAACTAACTCATCAAACACTTAATAACTGAAGGTTGACAGGTTGAACTGATTCACAAGTAGCAAACTCCACGGTGACTGCTAGAGAAGGGAAAACCTTGACAAGGTTTGAAGGCATAGGGTCAGCTCCATCTCCCACTGCTATCAAGAGAAAGACTTCATTGAGTTCAGCTCCTGTATGGAAAGGGCAGAAGGAAAGATGGTTTGAGGGAAGGAATAAACTAAAAGAAAAAATGCAACTAACAAGTCTAATACCTGTAATATTTTGAATGTATGTTGTCTATTACTGTGTGTCTATTCTTTATATTTAAATTATAAACTCACTGGGTAAGGAACCTTGAGTAAAATTAAGTCACTTTGGAACCCAAGTCCCATTTTCAAAAGTGACTTAGACACTTGGAAGCTTAAATCTTGCTACTAAATCACTTAGGCCCAGATCCACAAAGGGACTTAGGTGTTGCAATGCTGAGCATTGCAGCACCTATTTTATAGGTGTCTAGCCACACAGTAGAATACACAAATCCTGAGTTAGGTGCTCAGGCTCCCTATACAATGCACAGGGAGAGGCAGGCATCTCTGGGTATGTCTTCACTACCCGCTGGATCGGCAGGCAGCGATCGATCCAGCGGGGATCAAATTATTGCGTCTAGTCTAGATGCAATAAATCAACCGTCGAGCGCTCTCCTGTCGACTCCTGTACTCCAGTGCTGCAAGAGGCACAGCGGAGTCAATGGGGGAGCAGAAGCAGTTGAGTCACCGTGGTGAAGACACGACGGTAAATTGACATACTTAGATCGACTTCAGCACCATTATTCATGTAGCTAAAGTTGTGTAACTTAGATCAATTTCCCCCTCCTGCTCCCCAGTGTAGACCAGAGCTAAGAATGGGATCCACAAAAGCCAGCACAGTAGGTGGGGAGCCATCTAAGGTAGTCAGTAGCAGATATCAGGGAAAGGGGTATGTTCTAATCACTGCCCCTCAAAGGGAGTTTGGTGCCTTAGGCCTTTTCTACACCACATAATCTTGTCAACAAAAGTCAGCTTTCCTACACAGAACACTAGAGATGTACACACTGAAACACTCCTCCTGCTGATGTAAAACCCTTCTGTGCCAACACAATAAAGCCACCTCAATGAGAGGCACAGGGCTTTTTGTGATGTAGTTGGAGTGATGCAGCGTCAATATAGACACTGTGCTTGGTTATGTCACCCTAATTAGCTTCCAGGAGGTGTCTCACAGTGCCCATCCTGACTGCTTTGGTCTTTGGTGTTGCACCAGAGTGATAGTTGACTTCCCTTGACTTCTGTTATGCCTGCCTCAGCTCCTTGATTTTAGCTTGGCACTGCTGTGTGTCCATTTCATGCCCCTTCTCCTGCGTGCCATGAGCAAGCAGTCCATAGGTATCAAAGTGGGTGGGGAGAAGCTGCAACTGCACAGCCTCCCTCCCCATAGACCCAGCAGTTCCAACAGCTCCAGTGTACTCCATGTGGGAGCGCATCTGATGCAGAAAGCCGGCATGGTCAGCTGGGAAGATGCTGTATGAACTGTCCATGCTGAGCAAACAGGAAGAGGAATTTTAAAAACTCCCCGGACTTTAAGGGGGGGAGGGGCACATACCTGTGTTCCTTCAGGGCAGCGGAGTTCAAACTAACCACCAAGAGCCCCGTGGATACTTTGCGGGGACTAGAGGCAGTGGCCAGCAAACTCAATCCCCAGGACAAAGTGGTGGATGAGGAAGTGGAACTGAAGGATAATATGGAGCACACGGCAGAGTCGTCCGGTGGTGTGGTGAGTCAGGACCTGGTTTTGACTCCAGAGGGGTCTAGCCAGTCCCAGCACTCCAGGTCTAGTGCCCATGATACAGGAGTGGGGAGCTCCGGTAAGTAGGGATCATTTTGTTTTGATTCTGCATGGCGTGTGGAAATTGAGGTCTGATTTACTTGGTTATATGATAGAGGAGGGATAAGTGACAGAAATTAACAACAGAGCCTGTGCATCTACACAATGGGGGGGCCTGTCGGAAAAAGTTCGTTAATGTACACAGGAATGTCCCAGAAATCCTCCACAGTGATCTCTAGGAAACTTTCCTATAGGTATTCTGTAGTTGTCTTCCAAAAGTTCCTTGGCAGAGCTGCCTTGTTTCTCACCCTGCTGTAGAAAAGTTTGCTGCATCACCTGGCAATTATTTCTGCAGGGCTCAGAAAGGCACACAGGTGAGCAGCATACGGAGCTGGTCTGAAGCCACAGAGATGCAGGAGATGCACCCTTGCATCCTGAGTTACCTTAGGAGTGGGATATCAGGTTTGATTACCCTGGCCTGTGGAAAAGGGTAACAATATACAGAATAGTGTCCCTGGGCGCTTGTAGCAACCTTCTTCACAAACCATTCAGAGCCTTTGTCACTTCTTGCTAATTCCTCCTTCTCCTTCCTTCTCCCCACCAAATTCACCATATTTGGGACTCGTGCCAACCTATGTGCTACCCAAGAGACAGTGAGAAAGAGGTGTATGTAAATGTGATTCACAGCTGTGAGCATACTCACAATACTGCCTCTGTTCATTGTTTATTTGGCATCTACTGATGTGCCCTTGTGGACCCACTCCTCCACACACCCCTCTGATAAGACGACACACCAGGAGAAATAAGGAGGATATGTTTTGTGAAGTGCTGCAGTCAACAGATACAGCATATCGTGAAACAAGAGCGAGGAGGGAGACAATTTAATGAAAAACTCAGGCTGGATAGCCTGAAAAGGAGAGATGACCAGGTGCAGATGGTTAAGCTTCTGGAGGACCAGACAAAGATGCTCAAATCTCTCATCATGCTGCAGTCAGCACATCCATGCACAAGACATCTGGCAGCCAATACAGAACTCTGTTCCATGCCCTCCCTAAATTCCCCCACCACATTCCTTGCATGTTCCCAATCCTTCCCAGTACCCTGTGCTCGCCTTCCCTAGGGACTGATTTCTCAGTGAAAGGTGGAGTTACACACAGCTGTGAGAGTAGTAATGGAGACACTGTTCCTCATTTTCATGTTCCCTGTTTAATGAAAAAAATGTGGTTTGTCCTGTTATTAAACTTTAGTCTGTGATACAAATTAATTCTTTATTTTTGCTATATACACATTAGTTGGTGCTAACATTCAAACAAAGTGGTTATAGGCAGGAACATTTTTTTTTCACTACAGTTAAAGCTCAGGAAGCAAGCATTACAGGAGTCATTCAGGGTAGCAAATAAACATTGCCTGGCTGAATGCTTAGACACATTACTGGGAATCATTGTCAAAATGTTCCTTCAAAGTCTCCTTGATTCAAACAGCCACCCACTGTGCCCCTCTAATTGCCCTGGAATATGGCTGCTCAAAATCAGCAGCCAGCCGATCAACCTCAGGGCTCCACCCCAGGGAAACCTTCCCACCTTTGCTTTGCAAATATTATGCAGAGTACATCAGGATGCAATGACCATGGGAATATTTTCCTCCTTGAGGTTTAACTGGCCAAAAAAGGCAGTGCCAGCAACATTTCAATTGTCCAAAGGCACATTCAATGATCATTCCAACACCTGCTGAGCCTGTTGTTGAAATGTTCCTTGCTGATGTCTAGGTTCGTGGTGTAAGGGTTCATGAGTCACAAGAGCAAGGGGAAGGCATTTCAACATTCTCCATTAGAATCTTCTGGTCTGGAAAGAAAGTCCCAGTGTGCAGCTTTCTGTACTGTCCAGTGTTCCAAAAGATGTGTGCATCATGCACCTTCCCTGACCACCCCTCATTGATGTCAATGAAATGGCTCCAATGAGTCACTAGTGCCTGCAAGATCATGGAGAAGTAGCCTTGTTGGTTGATGAACTCCATCGCAAGATGGTGTGGGGCCAAAATTGGGACATGCGTTCTATTTATCGCCCCACCACAGTTAGGTAATCCCATTGCCTCAAAAAGCCATCAATTATTTCCTACACATTACCAAGAGTCACAGTCCTTCATAGCAGGAGGCGATTAATGGCCATGCACACTTGCGTCCCAGCAGGGCCGGCTCTACTGTTTTTGCCACCCCAAGCAGCGCGCCGAATTGCCACCACTGATGGCGACAGTCCATGTGCCGTTAGGGCAGCACGTGCGTTTCTGAGGCGACGGCAATTCAGCGGCAGCTTCTACCTTCAGCCAGAAGACAGAAGCTGTGCCGCTGAGGACAGCTAACCATAGAAGCTGCTGCCGAACTGCCGTCGCTGTGGGAATGTGCGTGCTGCCCTAACAGCACATGGACTTCCCCTGCCATCCACGGTGGCAATTCAGCACGCTGCTTGGGGCAAAAACAAATGGACTGCCGCCTCTTGCAGATTGCCACCCCAAGCACCTGCTCAGAATGCTAGTGCTGGGAGCTGGCCCTGCATCCCAGCAATCCCAAGGGATATATGCATGCCTTGGATGCTAACCAAAATCTCTGTACTTCATGTTAACAGGGTTAAAAATCTTACCAGAACAGGCTCTGTGAAATTTCTAGTATCCTCTGCTTCTCAGTGGTATGAGAACACCAAAAGCATAGACTTTTGTGCTATAGAATAGATTGGGACATGAAAAGAGTGGATCCAAGTGCAGCTGATCTAAAACATAAAATAAACATTTAAAGACAAACTTTTAAATTTCAAAATAAATTTCATTTTGGTTTTGCTGACTTATTTATTTATTTATTTATTTATTTGCTTATCGTTCTGTTTTCCAAATAAGACATTTTAAAAAATTATTTTTGAAGGTCAGTTTAAGGAGATTGTTTAATTATTTGAAATTTTTTTAAAATGGAAAGATTCTTATTTTGATTAGTGACAGACCAAGCATTTGGAGAAAGCTTTCAATTTACATTTTATATACAGAATTTATTTTAAAAAATTCAATGTTGAAAAAAATGGGGGGAGTGGTGCGAACTGAGTGAATTGGAATTGCAACCAGCTCTAGACCCAAATGATCTGGGCCAAGTGTTTATCTGGCATAAATCAACATAGTCCCAAAGTAAATGGAGCTAAGATGATTTACACCAGCTAAGGATCTGGCCCTCAGTGTCTTACTGTTTCCTCTATATTTGGAGTTAACAATGGCTAGTTTACTGCATTAGAGAATATTCAGGATTCTTGTATAAATGAAAAATGAAGTTAGAGAACAAAATCAGAAATAAAAAATATGCATGTACATAAAAACAATCTTGCAATAAGTCTTGAAAAGTGAGCCGTTCAAGGGTTTTGAATGCGGGTAGCTGATAAGCTGTTATACATTCAATTTTAAAGGAAAATTGGACTTAAACTCTTGACAAAGTGATGCAAAGATTCAGAAGTGGTTATGAATAGAAAAATGATTTTACAGTGCAAATAGCAACCTCCTAAAGTGCAGAAAATGGAGGGTCCTCACTGCATCCAACTTCAGCTGAGACAGACCCCAGATGCTAAACCGAATTGAAAGAATAGAGATAACCTGAGAATTTAGGACCTCTGTGAACACAGGAACAATTACCTGCCTCAGCTGAAAACGTCAATAGCTTATATCAGAATGGAATCCCTGTACTGTATATAATAGAAAATATGTACCCTTTGGCACAGCACTGAACTGAAGATCTGTTAGGAGATTTCAGCTGTTGTGTGTATTCACTTGTTGTTGAAAAGGCTGAACCCAGAACAATTTAAAAGCAGTTGTCAAAAGCTGATTTTTGCAAATGCTAGTCTCATTCTAATACTCAGCCAGGGGTTGGACTTTCTTACTAAGTGTTTTCGGAGCTCCATCTTACATTCGATGTAACATGGTGGTATTAAAGAGAATTTCTAAAAGTGGAAACTTCCTCCAGAGGTAGTTTTTATCTTGGGGAGCTAAGCAGAGATATCATAGTGTACAGAGGATCTAGTATATGAGAAACTAGAACTGAAACTCAATGGGCTAGGAGAATAATGGGTCAAATCCATCCCTACTTTAATTTGGAAGGGGGTGATTTAACCAAAATAACTCCATCGCTGATTAGCAAAATCTTCTAAAGCATCAGGTAGTGGACATTGCCAGGCAAGACAAACCAATGGTCTCTCCAGTACAGCAAACCTTATAGTCAAAATGCTGCCAGAATGCTAGATTCTGTGATAGGATTATAGTAGAGTCATCCTAAAATGTTTACGAAATAGCTGCATTCTGGTAGCCTGGTGGACATAAGTCTGATCATGAAAAACACATGCCATATAGGAGAGGGAACAGAAATAATTAAAAACAGTTTCTTACCTCTTAGTTATCCACTGGCCTGTATAGTGTGGAAAATGGCAAAATCAGGACTGTTTTACAAAAGAGTATCAATAACCCATGCAAGACACCAAATCATGTTGCAAAAGGAGAACGCAATTTCCATACAGTTCATGATAGCAAGTGGCTAATTTCTGCCTACCTCTAACTTCTTTTATAATGTGGAGTGTGAATGTCCAATTAATCAGCCAATTAGCAAGCACTTAAATGTTTTCCCAAGAGTTTTCATTACCATCACTGCAGAGTCAGAAAGAGCAAGGGCACCATGAATAGTAATACAACTTCCCACATGTGTTGGGATGGGAATTCCAGAGCTGCTTCTGAGGATCCTGGAAGGGTAGCGCATTATGATGGTTTAAATAATGGTATCCTAGACAGGTACCTGAAGGAGATTCCTGTTGCCGGGCTGAAATGTTAGCTGAGCAAGCAAGGAAGGGCAAATTGTTGGATCGTTGTGTGATAGGAGGATGGGCCTGTGGGTAAGGCTCTCATCTTGAGACACAGGTTTAATTCCTTGCTCCACGGCAGACTTTCTGCCTGACCTTGGGCAAGTCAGTTACTCTCTCTGGGCCTCAAAGCATGCACTCATGGTCTTAAAATTAAGCATGAGATTGGGCCTAAATGCACATCCTTGCACTGGGATGATGCAGATTTTCACCATGGCAGTGGAAACTCTGGCAGGATTGCAGGAGGAGGCTGTGCTTGCTGCTCCGCACCTGAGCCTCTTAAAAGGATGCAGGATACTACACCGGTTGACATAAGTGGTACTATTCATATGGTTGAAACTATAAACAAACTTAAGTGGATCTTGTACTCCTGGGAGAATTCTCTGCCACTGCATGTGTGTATAATTAATGAGCTGCACATATTTTAATTTTTTGCACCAAAAAATGCTTCTGCTGGAAAGTTGCTGCAGTTCTGCCTTTGGCCCACGAGAGGGTGTTATGGCAATAGAACAGAGCAGCAGCTTCTGGCCAGCTAGGGAAGAGAAAGAGCCTGTAGTTCCTTCTTCACAGCACCTGTCAGGCCAGGTCAGGATACAAGGGCTGCTGTGGGGTCAGGCAGGGGCTCGTAAGGGCTAGTGGGGGAGGACTGACTGGGACAGGGAGTGGGAGTGGAGGCGCAGGGCTGAAAAGGGAGCTGCAGGGCCACATGGGGACAGAAGAGTGGGTGCATGGCCACATAGAGACAGAAGATGATTGAGTGAGGGCACAGAGACACATGGGGAGAGGGGGAGGGAGTGCAGTGACACAGGGGAGGAGGAGTCTGAGTGGGGGTGGAGGGCCACATGTGGACAAGGGGGTAAAAGGAGACATGGGAGTGCAGGGACAGGTGGGGACAGGGGAAAATGTTCCTGACTGGATTGGAGAGGCTAGGGGACAGCTAAGGTCAGCATGGGAGAAGCTTCCTAACAATCTCTCCCCACCCCTCCAAAAAAATCTGTTTCATACTTTTCCCACTCAAACCCATCAACCCTCCAAGTTCACACCCAGACTCCTTCCCAGCAAATACTTCCCTCTCCCTCAGCTCCTCCATTACCCCTAACTCCCACAAGCCTTTCCATTGCTTTTGAGGGGTGCGGGGAATATGGTTCTGTACTGTAGTTTAAATGAATTATTACTAGAGTTCTGTATTAATATGCCTAGCAAGGAATCTATTTCCTGAATCTTTTTTTGTTGTCTGTATTGTTACAGACATACTTGCTGACAGATACTGTGAAATAAATGACCCAAATTAATTGAAACCAATGTCATTGTGTTATTTTGAGAAATAAAATATGCAGAATTTAGCAGAACTTTTGAAAATATTGGGTGCAGAATTTTTAATTTTTTGGCGCAGAATTCCCCCAGAAGTAATCTTGTGTCTGGGTCTTAATGCGCAACTGAGGCCAGTATACTTTGTACACATAGTCTATTATTTTGGACTGGGTATTTTTAAATTTGCAAAAGTGCCCAGTTTTCTGTGGGCAGGTGCTCATTAAAATGGAGAAATAAATGCTTTGAGACTTCCCAAAGCATAGATTGGTCAGGCACTTCTAGTGTTGGATATGCTGACAGCAATCTGCCAACCACTCACACATTCTCTACACCTGTCAGAAATTACATCTCTTCTGGAACACCTAGTCTCTGCTTTTTTTGAATCCCTAAGCATAAATATTCTCCCATCTCCTACCTGATGTATTTATGTCTAGAAATGCAGGTTGGAACAGATTCTATCGCTGATCAACACTAAGAAATGGATGGCAGCAGTTATTCCAGTGGCAAAGAGATTTATCTTGAGAAAACTGAAGTCTTATGTTCCTCTCTTCTTATGAGGTAGCTGTGTGAGTTTTTATACCATGGCATTAATGCATATGATTCCAACAGAAGCAGATAGAAATAACATGGGGTTACTTGGTCGCATGTGAAAACAATGATGATTGTAGCAGTTCAAGACATATCGCTACTGCTCCCCTATAGACCAAGACTTGACTTGTCTATTCAATCTTCTTAATGGTACCTGAGTTCACATTTTTAAAATAAATCTTTTGTTCTCTTTTTCACTTTTGTTTATTTCTATTCCAGTTTCATTCACAATAAATCTTGAATTCATTTCTTTTATCAAGTACAATGCATTTTCTGCTCATTCATATATCTGCCTTGCCACCAGAGGTTTACGATGTTATATCAATAACACTTGTACTTCTCTGCACTTCTAGTGCAGGGCTTAGACTTGAAACAGGAAATACCATCAAAATGACTAGTTCTATGGCACTTCTGGCCTGATTTCCAGATTAGATAAGGATCTCAACTTTCAGAAGCTTGTCTGTAGAGACCTGCACAGATAAAAATGTATATCCGCGGATGCAGGGATCTGCAGATAGAAATCGGTATCCACTAGGGTGACCAGATGTCCCGATTTTACAGGGACAGTCCTGATATTTGGGGATTTTTCTTATGTAGGTGCCTATACTCCCCCCACCCTCTGTCCTGATTTTTCACACTTTCTATCTGGTCACCCTAGTATTCAGTAAACTGCAGGACTCTCCTGGAAACCACAGTGGCGAAAGGAATAGAATGTGAGGCTGTTGCTCCCAGGAGTCCCACCTTGCACCGGCAGCTCCTCCCATGGTGTAGCTGTACTCCCCCCAGCCCTGCCCTTGTCCCTTCCACACAACTGATTTTATAGGGACAGTCCCGATTTTTGGGTCTTTTTCTTATATAGGCTCCTATTACCCCCCACCCCTTGTCCCGATTTTTCACACATGCTGGCTGGTCACCCTATATGTCATTTCTTGGGGTATTTTCCTCTTTGTTTCTTTTAAATATAAAAGAAATTTTCTTTTCTTTTCTTTTTTTTTAAGCCCACTGAGCTGGATCTTGCTTTATTGGACAGCCCTGCTGCTCCACTCTGCTACAACGTTGTAGTGCCAGTGGATGGATTAAAAAGATCTAATAAATCTTTTCAACCTCTACAGAGTAAGGGCTTATCATAGGACAAGGAAGAAGTTGCACTGGCGTAACTTAAACTAGTTTAGTTAAACTCACGCAAAAGGCTGGAGACCCTCTTATTTTGGTTTAAGAGTTGCTTATTTCAGTTGACTTTGGGCCAATTCCTAATTGATGTAAACTTCACCAAAACAAGCCAGGTTTAAACTCAAATAAGTGTTGACACATGAGTTTGCCTCCATCTTTAATTAAACGGGTTCAATTTGCGGGTGTAAATGAGCCCTCAGGCTAAATTTTCCCAACGTATGTCTACACGACAGTCAGAAGTGTGATTGCAACTCAGGTATGCTTACCAATGCTAGCTTTAATCTAGCTAGTGCTGCTAAAAATAGCAGTGAAGATGTGTTGGCATGGACCCTGGTGTGGTGTGAGTAGTACAAGCCCACTTGGAACCCTAGGTAGATAAGTGATGGTCCATGGTCCATGCTGCCATGTCTTTACTGCTATTTTTAGCTGTGCTCACCAGATTAAAGCTAACCCGGGTATGCCTAACCTCTGATGCAATGTAGACACATTCTTAGATACTTGCAGTTAACTACCTGAATCTGCAATAATCATCTAAATAAATGGCTTGATATTTAGATGTATCGAAAACCTACAGCTTAATTGGGAATGGGAGGTGCATAAATGTTGATTTAGGTATCTGATGTGAAACACTTCAGTGTATAAATTTTAGCCACAGGGCTTGTTGTCCACTGCCTTTGTTCTTGTGTCCTTGGTGACATCTGTGCAAAGTACTGCTACATCAGAACGGTGGTTTGCAGCCGATCTTCACTGACTCAGCACAAGTGTAAAATATCTCCACAAGGCAGTAGAGAATCAGGGCACAGATGACTAGGTTGTGGAGTCATCTCATAGAGGTAGAGCTGTGTTTTTGTAGGGGGTATGTATTTACATTAGGACTCAGATTGATTCTTCTCTGAGGTCTAGACCGAAGGTATATCATAGGGTTAAAGAACACTGCATAGTAGATAAGATGCAATTCAGAGGGCCTAGTCTCCTGACAGCTTGAGGTTATTAAAGATCCCACTACATTTTTTTTTTGCAGGAGTTTATGTATTGGCTCCAGTTTCCTTGTAAATTCCAAGTCATGTTATACTTCAATTCCTCTTACATCTTGAATTGGATATGGTGTTCTTCCCTACCCTTCCCAAAAATGCTATCATCATCTAGTTGAATCCATCCTGGTATGACTTTCTATAGTGTTATCTAGAAGCCAGTGTTGTGCATTGCTACAGAACAGCTCCTACAGCTATCATTCAGGGAGCTGGCTGGATGTTTCAGTGGTAGATCTGTGCTAAATATGATGGAGGTTCTAATTCTCTTCTCACACTGATTTAACCGCAGCTTAGCACTAATGACTTGGTCCAGATGTGCACTGAGAGTCTTAAGCGGAAAGTTCTCTTTCCTTTCCCAAAGCCAGGGTTACCCCATGATTTGTTGTTGAGCTTTGTGTGATTCTGGCTTGATTTTCAGTTTTGGGTGGCAAGCAGGCAAAACACTAGCTTCAGCAGAACTCTGACTCAAGTTTTGAGGTTCTTTAACTTGAAACACAATGCAACATCTGAGGGCTGATGGGAATTGTTTGCTTTCTTTTACGAACCACAGGAAAGGTTTGTTTGTACAGCAAAGTCTTGTGCTCAGGGTATTAATTGGCATGATCCCATCTGCTGCTGTCCCGCACAAATGCAAGAAGAGGCTACATGACAGCAAGATTAAGGCACTTATCCTTGCCCCCTGTGATGCTTTGTGATTGAAATATGATCACGTATATCATTGATATTTCCAGTTAGACAATTGCAACAAATCTTGTGCAAAGTATGTCATGTAAGTGTCAATGGAAAAATTCTGATGCACTCAATAAAATTATCCTCTTTAAATCCATGTATCATTGCTGTGTCCAAAGTTATGAATATTGGCTATATACCAGTATCTCAAATGTTTGTTCCTGGGGTAACACCCACAAGATAGGTTTTATCTAGTTTAGCCAGTACATTGTGAATGTACTATTCAAGTTTGATGGCCCATTAAGGACGCTTCACTCTAACAACGGGCCAGAGAAGAAAATCAGTCTGCCCAGATGGCACTTCCTGGGAAGGCCTCAGCCTCCCAGGGGCCAATGGCTACCCCCTGTGAGTCATCAAGCCATGTAAGGACACGTCATATGCTTCTGTGACCCTGGACTCCACCTTGTGCCAGTAACTTTCCACAAACTGGGCAGGGAGCTTTGTTTGAAACAGAAAATTTCCAGCCTAGGTGCACAGCAAAGGGTATAAAAGACCCTTTGAATGTCTCTGTTTTGCTTCTTTCCTGCCCTGATTCTCTGGACTGTGGATTTACAACTATAAGGACCATGTTGAACTATGGACTGAGGACCTTTCAATCTTTTGGAAGTTACCAGAGAGACTTTACAAGCCAGAAGTCTATAACAGCACTGCTACAAACCTGATATAAGGACATTGCAATGATTGTAGATATATGATCTATTAACCATTTAAAACTCTCTTCTTCATTTCTTTTATTAATAAACGTTCAGATTTTAGTTACTAAAGGATTGGCAACAGTGTGATTATTGGGTAAGATCTGAGTTATATTTTGACCTGGCTAAGTGGCTGATCTCTTGAGATTGGAAGGACCCTATATTTGACTAAATCAGTTTTCACTGAAACTAACCATTCCTCATAAAGTCCAGTGTCTGGGTGGTGAAATAGGGCTGGAATGCCTAAGGAGGCTGCGTTTTGACTTCTTGTTAACCACAGTGGTGATACAGACGTTTCCTTTTGTTACTGGCTTGATATAATCTAATGATAGAATAACCACCAGAAAAGAGTGAGGCCACTCTATTTCTCAGCAGTTTGTCCTGAATCTGGCATTCTTAGTTGTGACTCATTGAGGCAGGGTGACACCTTTTTAGTCTTTATTTTTATTTAAAGTTAATTTTAGAGATGTTATATTATACCAGCGAGGGTTCGGCTCTGGTGGCTTAGGTCTTGAGTTTAACAGAGTTAGCGCTGCCTATTTTAGATCTAGAGCTCATAGGGACACATAAAACCATAGGCAAGTGACACACACAATCTGAAGAACAAGATTCACTCTCTTTTTTTCAAGTTACCAACAAATTATGTATGTCACCGAATAAACAACTTCTAGGTGTTGCAATGCACCAGTTATAGCTACAGACATACTCACATCCTCCTAGATAGTGTTAGTCTGATGGTTCTCTCATGGCTTGATCATCAGTAGAGGGATGGTTCCTGCTGGAGTTTTCCCACAGGAAGCTCAATTTTCCTGTTCTGGGAATCCCTTTTTATAATGTGATTCTGCCTATACCTACATTCTGTGCACGTATATGAAAGAGTCAACCCTCTTTTTCCTTATTGGTCTGGTATCCCATAGAAACCTAAGGGACTCCTATTCCTATAGGTTGTGTAGGTTCCCTTTATTCTTATCAGCATTGACGCAAAACCTGTATCCTGTGGTTAAGACACACGTTAGAGACAGATGTGCCTCTACAGCATTTTTATTATTTGAAAATTAATCTTCCAGCAATATTTTTTTTGCAATATTACCCCTTGGCACCTCTTTTCCCATAATCTTAGGGCATCAGGTTATTCTTCCGTCACTTACTTATCTCCAAGGCCTAAATTAGCTTAGCTGAAATCTAGCAGGCCTCAGCCTACAAGTCTTGCATTTCAGCCCTCCTTTCTTCAATATCTAATACATAATTATTCCTTCTAAATACTGATCAATCTTATGCTTATATAATCCCACAACTTTAACTCTATTTAATTTCAACCTAGACATTTTGATATGTTTAGTTGGGTTGTGTTTTTTAGCAGATTCCAGTTATAGTAACCCTCCTTTCTTTCAAAACAGAAGCAAAAGTGACACATGCAAATCTAGGTGTTTTCCTGTCTCAACTCCTGCAATACACTTTCAATCAGCTTTGGGAAGGAAAAAAGGGCAGTTTGATGAGATGCATATTTCAAGATGATCTGGATATTCCAGATGGTCAAGTCTGTGAAAACAATGGAAGTTACTTCATACATGAGACATAAACATGTCCAGAGTGATAATTGCTTAGCTGTGCTAAAATATTAAACACATTTAACACTCTTTAGTCTAAGCAAAAGTCTTTATCCCCAAACCAAGTCATTCTAGTCACCTGACTTGGAACAATCTGCTGCTCTTAGCTCTCAGGAAGGGTGTGACAGGCTGTAATAGATATTTATATATTTTCGTGACTGTGAATATTCAGTAGTCAGCCTATGAAAGGTTGACTCTATTTCAGAAGATATGGGTGGATGGTTGTATGCACGCATGAAAGGAGTTCTCTTGTGTCCTCTACACAAGCCTGCTCTCCCTGGATTCCACTGCTCAGTGGAGAGCATATGCGGCTTCTCCCGACAGTACCACACTGGATCGCGAGGCTCCTGAGAGGCACTATGCTTTCTGAAGTGCAATGCCTCTAGAATCGTGTGATTCAGAATCATTCCTACTGCAGACCTGTGCCCCAGGGGTACTCCTCTACTGCTCTGAGACCTTTAGCACAGAGAACTCCAAACTGTGGGGTGTGCGCCCCTTGGGGGGGCATGGCGGAACATTTCGGGTGGGGGGGCATGGCACCACCCAGCCCCCACAACCCCCAGCTCTCCTCCATCCCACTCCTCCCACTCCTGGCCCGGGGCAAGGTGGGGGTGAGTGACCCTGAACATTGCGTCTACTGGGGCTTTGTACTTCAGTAGAAGAATCAACCCCATGCATCCTTGGAGGATTACAGTGGCAGATTTAGGGGTTTAGGCATAATAGTAAATTATGTAAGATAGGATGTTGTGGTCTGTATATGAAGATATTTACAACCAGTCTGTGGATATGATCCTACATTTCCTCTCCTGTATCAGAACTCTAACTCAGTTTAAACATTTTAAACAAATACCCCAAATACCTCTCTTGCTGCAACCAAAGTGTGCCATTGTCAGAAATCCATCCATCAGAGGTTTCTTGCTTCCACATTTGAAAAAAAAACCAAGGGAAAATGAGATCAGATACAACTGCAAGTAAAATTCTCCTCTCCTATCATCATTATTTATATATCTACCTTGTCTATATGTTGTCATGCTACCTCTCAAGCTATGTAATGTATTTATAGAATGCCAATCATCATAATGTGTGTGCACGCTGGTACTATAACGGTACGTGTGCATGTAATGTGAATCAAAGACCAGTACTGACATTTGACACCCTGTCTGTAGGGAGAACCAGTGGTACTAAGACAAAGTGTCTCACTCCATGTTTTCACCTGACAGGTGATCTTTTCCATCTTTCCCCCCTTTGCTCACAACTAAAGAGATGGAGGAACATAAAATCTTCACAGCCAAGCTTGTCAATGTCCACATATCCCCAGCATGTAACAGCTGTGTTCTGTTCCCTCTTAGTCACTCAAGAGGTTTCAGCCACTGCAGCTTAATACCTGAACAAAGATAAGCAGTAAAGACTGTACTGAGCAGTAGAGGCACCATCCTTTCATTTTTGACATATCTTCTGGCCTCCAGTGCATGTGGTACCTCCTTAATGAAAGGGGGAGCCTTTGTGTGGTTGATTGAGTCAGTGCCATTCAGTATGTGGTGTAGACCAAGGTTGGTGAAAGGGAAACCAAAACTCTTTTTTCCCCTCAGGGATCTTCAGGAGGAGGGAAAAGGCCTAGCAGTCTTATAGAAAAGTGAGTGGCAGAGGGTCAGGTTTTTTCAGCGTTTAAGGCAGCCTTTGTGTGGCTATGTGAATCAGTGCTGACCAGTACCTAATGTAAGCTACCTTTTTGATTTTGGGGTAAAAAGGGAATTTGTTTTTATCTGAAAACTTTGACCAGTCCAAGCAGAGGCCTTCAGAACCTCTCTGGATGTGTTCTCTCACTGCTCTCTTCCACAGTAACTATCCTTCTGGTGAAGGAGGACAAGGCACTTCTATGGTGGATGCATGGACCAGTTGCAACTCTGTCTCTGATTTTCAGAAGCCTAATTCCCTGCACATTTCAGCACATTTATGTCCCTCGATAGCTTGACATGGCAAGAATGGCTGGAGCAGTAACAGAGGCCTGGTCTACACAGCAGAGTTAGGTTGACGCGAGGCAGCTTACACAACTTAACTCTGTAAGCATCTACACTGAAATGTTGCTCCTGCTGATGTAACTCATCTGCTATGCCAACTTAATAACTCCACCTCCATGTGAGGTGTAGCACTTAGGTTGACATAGTTAGGTCCATGCAGAATCAGTATAGGTCCTCAATTGCTTACAGCAACTGTTGCTGGCTTTCAGAAGTAGTCCCACAATGCCCCATTCTGACAGTTAAATTGGTACAAGCTCTCCTCGTGAGGATGCACATCATGGACACAAGGAGTATAGTGTGGACATGCAAAAATGATTTAATTACTGCAGTGGCTGTATGTCGAAGTAATTTAGGTCGACTTAATTTTGTTGTATAGTCATACCCTGTGCCACCCCAAAGCATTCTCTGCCTCGAGGAGAAGATGGAAACAGGCCTTCAGGCATGAATACTTCTCCCTTATCTCACCTTGATAGGTCCTGAGGAGAGACTGGGTGTTTCTTTTCCTTCCAGTAGTACTGCTTACTGTGCACTCTCCTTCTCACCTGCAGTAAGGGAATTCTGGGATCAAGGAAGAAACAAATACACAGCTCATTCTTGAGAGCCAGAGAAACCATTTTCCAAATGCAGGAGGTGTGGTTTCCCTTCCGACCATGTGGCATTCTCATAAAAAATCAGCCAGCTTCTCTATACCCTCCTGTGATGTGTGCCACCAGAGAATGAGGGGAAGGTTAGCCTTAGAAAGCATTTTGGTGCATTTTATTTATAAAACATGCAAGGATTTAAATGGAAAGATAATGAACTTAAAGCTGAAAAGAGTGCTCAATCCCTGGCCTACAATCTCCTGATTTGTATTTCTTTTCCTGATTTGTATGAGGATTTTTTTCCTCTTCAAACACTTTACTTATGTTTGCCCCTTAGCAGCCCGCAGGCATCACACCTAAATCTAGTGAACTTAACAGAGAAAAAAGGGTCTGTTAAGGATTCACTGACTGAACCTGTACAGTATGCAGGGAGAGATTCTTAGATCAAGTGCACAATGTATTGTTGTGAGCTCTCATTACTGAGCCTGTGTTGTACAGAACTACAATATCCCAGGCATTAAGATGGTTTTCCCCCAAGCTATACTGGCTGGGAATTCCAATGATATTCTTAGAAAAAATATGGCCTCATGCTTAACTCCTCAACCGAGAACTCAACAGATCACTCCAGCATTCTACTGTGATGATGGCTGCGGAGAAAGGTTTCCATATTTGAGCTTACAAAATGATTGCATGTGCATGCTCTGATTATTAGGGGAAATAAATGATTGACTTGTGCAAAGTGTCCCAAGAAGTACAAGTGTGTCAAGGTGTAGCAGTCATGGGGTGAGGATGAGTGTGCAGCGTGTCAGATGTGACATGCTCACTTAGTTTTCCTTTTCTGCTTGGATGGTGCTGTCCAGTGATGTAACGACCGATTAACACCAATCCTAAATACACAAAGTAAATTAAAAACACAACTGAATGCTCTAAGCTGGTAAATTCAAAACAGACATAAGCACCAAAAATAAGTTCTGATTTCGAGCTGAAGCTGTTCTTCTCTTATTTTCTCTGTACCCTCAGAAAAATCCATCAGTAACTTCAGGCTATGATGGGTAGAAATGTCTGGGAATAGCTTACAAAACATCCAAGACTTACCATTCTACATTTTAAAATGTCCCTTTGTTGAAAGACAATTCAGAAAAAAACACCCATTACCTTCACCCTGGACAGTGGTCCTTTTGTTTTAGTAATCTTAAAACTGATAAACATGCTAAAGCTGGGATATCAAACTAGCTAAAGCAATCTGAATATTGGCAAAATATTTAGAGTCCAGACACTCCCCAATTATTTGAAGGCACCAATGTCTATGAAAATATAACTTCACATAGAGATTTCCTTCAGCAATATTAAACGTGACGGTATTCATTCGTCCAGGAGAGTTTTGGGACAAACACTTAATGGTCATTCTGTGAATAAAGGGTGATCTTCCTTTGGTCAGTAAATACTGGATAGTTCTCATGTCAATCTTTGGATGCAACATAAGACTGTGCAGAATAGAATTACTGTATGAGTTTTACATCTGTGCCTGTTTAGTGAAGATAAATAGTTACAAAAACAGGAAGGTGTACTGGACTTTCAGGAAGTAACAGTCTCATTGTAGGCATGTAGACTACTTTGTGGTGGGCTGACACAAGTAGGACTCATTATCTGAAATGATGACAGCAGGCACAAATCCATTAAATAAAAAACCTGGTTTTGCTATGTTACTCTTCAAGAGCCATGAAGCAGGTTTTAACTGGAGAATATTAAAAGTTTTGGCATAATAAACACACAACTTGCATAAACACACCCTAATACTAGAGAGTCTTCTAGGAACATCTTCTGCTGGGGGAATTCTGCACAAAAAAATTACAAATTTTGTGCACAATGTTTTAAAATTGTAAAAGTTGAACTTCCACCATACTTCCTTACCAGATGCTATGAGCTGGCTCAAAACATTGCAAGTCTATATGCGGGCCTTGTCCACTTTTTCCTCAACAGCTAGGAACATGCACAATCCTGAAGAGACTTTTTTTCCTGCTGAGAAGAAAAGTGCATTTTCATAAATCAGAGCTGATGGCCAACTGACCACCTATGCTGTGTCTAGCTTGAATTGCTGACTTCTTTGGACACTTCTGCCGCCACTTCCTCCGAGGGTTTATATTCAGACAGGAGTACCTTGCATAGTATGAGTGATGGAGCCAAATAACAGAGAATCTGAAGTCTTTGAACTACAAAGAGCATTGGCTTAAGAGGCAGAACAGCTGTTCAGAGGGGAGCAGCAACAGATACACTCTGGGAGAAATTCTACAGCTCTCCTCTAGTCTGAGACTATGTCTTCACTACCCGCCATATCGGCGGGTAGCAATCGATTGCTCGGGGATCGATATATCGCGTCTCATCTTGACGCGATATATCGATCCCCAAACGCGATATATCGATTCCGTAACTCCACCAATCCGAACGGAGTTGCGGAATCGACAGGGGGAGCCGCGGACATCGATCCCACACTGTGAGGACGGTGAGTAATTCGATCTTAGATACTTTGACTTCAGCTATGTTATTCACATAACTGAAGTTGCGTATCTAAGATCCATTTTCCCCCGTAGTGTAGACCAGTCCTAACACTGATCTATGCCTTAAAGGAAAGCTAAACCCTGATAGTTCACAGTAGGAATTCTCACTGATGTCTTTATTAATGATCATCCACAAATAAAATTATGGGCATCCTGTGAATTCACTGAAACAAACCATACAGATGAAATGTTTTTGATTTATATGAAGTATCTCACCCATATTATATTCTACTGTTGAATGTTCTCAAGTTTCATATAGAGATGTCGTATGTCCAGGCTGCAAAACCCCACTGAAAAAGTATGCACAGTGATAGTCTAAACATTGCTTTCTTTCGTACCTGTTCAGACAGTTGATCTAGACCCAGCTGGATGGCGTTGCCCATATTAAACTAATGCTAGGAGAGAAATTTACTTTTAAAAACCACACACATTTCTAACTGAAGAAATTCAACCAGCTAGGTTTGTTTCTCATAGAATTGTTATCTGCTGTAAAACATTCTATTTCCCTTTTAGAACATATATCAGAACAAATGCATTTTTATAGAACAATGTTATCAGCTCTTGAATATCATTCAGTTGTAGTGTTCATATTAAGTGCCAGTGGTAATGCTGATAATAGCGCCATGAAAATGGCTGTCTAGGCTCATCTGATTTGAAGAATAGAACAAAACTGTCCGCTCCCCAACTCTGGCTGTGTTGTCCTTGCTGCACAGTACATCTCTGAGTGCTGGAAATATCAGAGAGCATTGGCCCAACATATTGCTTATGGTGTAGATTGCTTACTTAAGAGCCTCTGGCTTAGCTTTCCTATATAATTTATATAGGAAAGCTATAAAAACTCCACGGTCCACCTGTGCCACAACAACTGTTTTTCTGCTTATCCAGTAGATTAACATATGTCTGTGCAGTAACCTAGTTTTGCCAGCCACAGATCATTTTTCAGCACTTCGGCAAGTTCAGGTTTCTTATCGGCTAAGAAAGTGCATATCTCTTCCTTGAGATTAAATACGCAGGTAGTCATTCTGTCTCGAGATAGCCATCTCACCTCTGCATGCATGAGCGAGGAATCGTGCTCTGCACCCACTTCTTCACAAAGTGCAGCAAAACATCTTGAGTTTGTTGCTCTGGATTTAATAAAATGAATGTGTGTTACTGCTGTGTTCAGAACACTGTGAAGACCTGGCTCAATATCTTTCACAGCAAGTGCCTCTTGGTGTAAAAAGCAGTGTGTCCAAATAGGGCTAGGTGCAATGGCTTTTATGTTTTGCACAACACCAGAATGCTTTCCCATCTTTGCTATGGCTCCATCAGTGCAGACCCCTCCCATGTAGTTAGTCCAGCTGATTTCTGCTGAAATCATAAAATCATTGAACAGTCTGAAAATGTTATCTGCCTTTGTTGTCATCTGGGACTCTTTGCGAAATAAGACTATTTTCCTTTATTTCCTTATTCCGCAAATGCTGAAGTTAGGCGAATAAATGGGACATTTTTGAAATGTCTGGATTCATCTAGTTGTATAGCAAAGTCATTGTCATGCAGCTGAACTATGTCTTCTGACATAGAAGTGATCCCTTGTAGGGTATCAAGGTGAGAAGGGATCTCAGGAGGTCATTTAGGCCAACCTGCTGCTCAAAGCAGGACAAATCCGCTGACAGATTTTTTACCCCACTTGCCCAAATGGCCCCCTCAAAGATTAAACTCACAGCCTGGGGTTTAGCAGGCCAATGGGCAAATCTCTGAACTAACCCTTCCCCCTCATTTGACAGCATGATTTGACATCAGTATTTTTGCCAGTAACTTGGCCTTCTCCAAACGCTTCCTTTGTGATTTTAGTAGCACACAGCATTATCAATGTTTCAGAAATTTTATGCAATTTTTGTTTTTGCTTTAGCAGGTTTCTGTACCACCATGTAGGATGACCTTACATGCTTTTTATCCCAGTAATTGTGGATTTCTTTACTACTTTAGCATCAAGCAGTTCCTTGGTCTTTCGCTCAGAAAATGAATGTTGGTTGTCTTTATAAATTTCATGTTTTGTAATTAAGGGTTTCAAACATTCATTGGACAGTACATGGAAACAAATTACACACTGTGGTTGAGGAATATCTCCACTTCCAGAACAAATAAAACTGAAATTCAAATAGCTGTCTTCGTATTTTCTGAATTTTGCAAGGTTAATAACAGCTTTATGTTTCTCACTCATACCACCTCCTCGCTGTGCTTCAATCCATACGGTGCTTGAACTTGTTGAAGGAAGTTCGGGTTCTGGTGTTTTGAAGCTGATGGCTGAATTAAGAATTTATCTATATCTGACATTTATTGGTTGTGTTTACAGTGATTTTCCCCGTGCTGTGTAACTTCTTGTGCTCCTGCTGAAATATCTCCTTTACAACAGATGTCAATGAAGAACATGCTGTGTCACCTGAGAATATGATTGTTAGTTTCTGTGCATGTTTAGACAAACTGAAGCCAATAGGTTTCAGCATAGCATGCAGGAAAATTAACATGCTTTCTGGTTAAAAATTAAAAAAAACAATGTGTCAAAGTAGCGCAAGTGGTAACAGCTTTTATTTTTGGATGCTCTTTGGTTTATTTTGGTGGGGCCCCTGAAACCTCCTTGCATCCCCAAGGAGGCTGTCCCCAGCCCCAGTTGAGAACTACAGGTCTATACCAAATTAAGTATCCATCTTGTTTTCTAAAGCATGCTCTTCTAAAGATCAGATCACACAAATGCTTTGATTTTTTTTAAAAAATGAAGAAATATTTCTCTTTGTCTTTACAGTACATTAATCTACCCCGCTTAATTCCAGATCCATGCTTTCCCTGGGTATCAATAAAACACAATGCAAGCTGTGCATAGCTTAGGGTATGTATTTACACACACACACACACACACACACACTATACAGATAAAATAAATCAAGAAGAAATTTCCTTAGGCAACTGCTATCCCATTGTTCCCAACAGATTTAGTGTATCATAATAGATGTCAATACAAATAGTTAAATATTAGTTCATTTCTTGCAGGCACTGTTAAATGTAGCCACACATTCCCTCTCTAATTCCTGCAGAAGCAGCAGAAGGGACAGTTAGCTACTCAGCAGAAACAGACAGCACAGTTTGTGGTGCCATGGCAGGAGGCTCACCAGGAATGGTGGCCTGGTGTTTTGTTTCCAGTGTGGGAAACCTGCCTACAAGGCATGCCCCAGGTGGCAGTGGGCACTGAACTGCCATTTGTGCCTTTGAAAAATGCAGGTGGGCTGGCAAGACAAAGCAGACCTCAACAGATGAACAAGGCACCCCCTTAGTGGAATAAGAATGAGGAGTACTTGTGGCACCTTAGAGACTAACACATTGATTTGGGCATAAGCTTTCGTAGGCTAGAACCCACTTCATCAGATGCATGCAGTGGAAAATACAGTAGGAAGATATACATGCAGAGAACACGAAAAAATGGCTGTTGCCATACCAACTCTAACAAGACTAATCAATTAAGGTGGGCTATTATCAGCAGGAGAAAAAAAAACCTTTTGTAATGATAATCACGAATATTATTCTTCTGAGGTAAGAATTCTGCACTCCCTGGGTTTCAGCTAGACACTCTTCAATGAAGGTGCTCCAGCAGGCTAGCCAACTACATGCACAGCCCGTGGCCTGGCTCCTAAGTGAAATCCTCAGGGTAGAGAGTCAGTGGCTCTACCTTGTAGGTACAATTCCGGCTGTGCCCGCATGTCATAAATAGATAGTTAAGGGTTAATGTCTCTTTTACCTGTAAAGGGTTAAGAAGCTCAGTAAACCTGGCTGACACCTGACCAGAGGACCAATAGGGGGACAAGATACTCTCAAATCTTGGTGGAGGGAAGTCTTTGTTTGTGCTTTTTGTTTTGGGTGTTGTTCGCTAATGGGACTAAGAGGGACCAGATGTCCATCCAGGTTCTCCAAATCTTTCTGAATCAGTCTCTCATGTTTCAAACTTGTAAGTAGCCAGGCAAGGCGGATTAGTTTTAATTTTGTTTTTCTCAACTTGTAAATGTACCTTTTTTGCTGAGAGGATTTTACCTCTGTTTGCTGTAACTTTGAACCTAAGGCTAGAGGGGTTTCCTCTGGGCTATATGAATCTGAGTAACCTGTAAAGTATTTTCCATCCTTATCTTACAGAGATGATTTTTACCTTTCTTTCTTTAATTAAAAGCTTTCTTTTTTAAGAACCTGATTGATTTTTCCTTGTTTTAAGATCCAAGGGGACTGGGTCTGGACTCACCAGGGATTGGTGGGGGGAAAGGAGGGTGGATGGTTAATTTCTCCTTGTTTTAAGATCCAAGGGGTTGGGATCTGTGTTCACCAGGGAATTGGTGAAGCCTCTCAAGGCAACCCAGGGAGGGGAAAGTTTTGGGGGGACAGAAAGTGCCCCAGACACTGAAATTCTGGGTTGTGGCAGTGTTATCAGATCTAAGCTAGTAATTAAGCTTAGAAGTGTCCATGCAGGTCCCCAAATTGTACCCTAAAATTCAAAGTGGGGGAAAAAACCTTGACACAGCATCATTAGGGTGGGGGGAAACAGATGCAAACTTCTCTTGCTCTCAGTGTAGAGAAACTCCCCAGCAAAGAAACCTCAGGGCAAACAGGAAGCTGGAGGATATTGAAGAAATGGCCAAAGATCTGAGTTTGCGGGCATCAATAGTAGTAGGCGATGACAGCATATGAGAGTCTCTGAAACTGTTCTGAGAACCAACAACTAACTTATTCGATCTGCAGAGACTCCTGGGCTCACAGAGTTTGCTCCCTCTGTGCCACAGAGAAGCCTGCTCAGGAAACGCCAAAGAAATTCAAACCTGAGTGCAGACTTTGCAAGAAGAGAGAGATAAGTTGCTGGGATTTAAAGCGATTGGAGGGTGGAGAAACCTAGAGTGTTTGGAAAAAACCAGAAACTGAGAGGCAGAAGATTGTGTCTGAATTAGATCAATTGTGCCAGTTTCTGGAGGGACAAGAGCAGCTACTCCGGGTCTGGCTGGGAGAGCTGGACAAGGAGACTGAACCAGAAGGAAAATGTAACCAAACTCTCAGAGGGGTCCCAACCTGGGTGATCTGATTAGTAAGATAGATGGGAACTGTGAGCAGCCAGCTAGTAAATTCCTGCAGGAGATCAAACGCCTTGAGTAAGTGTGAGAAAACAAAGTTCAAGAAGCAGGTAGCGATTGCTCCTGAGCTGGAAAAGAGACTCAGATTTCTCAGAAAAATATTGTTCTAAAGATGGATCTGAGGAAATTCAAAGTTCCAAGAAGGGATCTAGGAAAGAGAACCATCTATCCATGATTTATATGGAGATGAGCTTTGCCCATTTAACTGCTAATGTAAAACCCATCTAAACAGTAATGAATTATATACTTGGACAAATCACTTAATCTCGTTGTGCCGCAATTCCCCACCCGAGAAACAAGAATTATAGCACTTCCTTGCTTCTCATGGGTGTTAGGAGTATAAACACATTAATGATTGCGAGGCACTCAGATTCTGTGGCAAGAGGCCCTTTAAGCGCCATACATGGATTTATCTGCAAACTGAAGGAAGAAGAAAGTATAAGAAGGAGGTTGGTGGTGTGAGATCTCTCCCTTCCCCCTTCCAAAAAAACAACAACAAAGAATCCCTCTAAGATGTTTATAATCATCATTTTGACTTGTTAACTCCTGCGTACTCCTCTTCTTATTCCTATGTGATCATTTCAGCTTGAAAAGTCAGCCTTTATTCTTTTTAAATAGTCACTTTTTAAAATCAATTCTCACGTGCAATGCATTTTTTAAATATTACCTTAAAACCCTTCCAACTTCTTTGTATAATGTTTATCGAATATAAAAATGTATACATTTATAAAAAGATAATTGCTATACATTCTTTAAATGATTAAAAATAAAAATCAGCCTCATTAAGGCTCATTAATTAAGGAATTGTTATTTACTCCTTCTCATAACACAAAACCTAAGGGTCATTAAATGAAATTAATAGGCAGCAGGTTTAAAACAAACAAAAGGAAGTATTTTTTCACACAAGGCATGGTCAACCTGTGGAACCCATTGCCAGATGATGTTGTGATGGCCAAGACTGTGACAGGGTTCAAAAAAGAACTAGATAAGTTCATGGAGGGTAGGTCCATCAATGCCTATTAATCAGGATGGGCAGGGATGGTGTCCCTAGCCTCTGTTTGCCAGAAGCTGGGAATGGGCGACAGAGGATGGATCACTTGATGATTACCTGTTCTGTTCATTCCCTCTGGGGAACCTGGCACTGGCCACTGTCGGAAACAGGATATTGGGCTCGATGGACCTTTGGTCTGACCCGCATGACTCAGATTGACCTTTGGTCTGGCCCAGGATGTTCTATAGTAAACGTTGTTTATTTTGCAGAGATAAAAATGTCTGGTTGATGAACACAGATGAAACACTTGTGTTTCCCACAAAGAATCCTAGGCCTGCCAGTTTTACCCATGGTGGGTGTATAGCTAAAAAATTAGTAAAAGCTAGTATGGCTGCAAACACCATGAAAAATACCTATTTTAACAGCCATTGGAGGCTTACTTTTAAAAATATCAGGCAGATTTTTATGACTCTGCTACAATGGAGAGCTAATGACCAAAACTAGTCTCAGCACAGGTCCTCTTCTATTCAGTAACTTTGCTTCTGAAGCTTGTTGTTTATAGGTATATTAGAAGTGTGATTGCCGTTTCAGCTCCCGAGCTCACATCCCACAAATGAGAGACACAGGGTACATCTTCACTACCGGCCGTATCGGCAGGTAGCAATCGATTTCTCGGGGATCGATATATTGCATCTCATCTAGATGCGATATATCGATCCCCAAACAAGCTCCTGTCGACTCCGGAACTCCACCACAGCGAACAGTGGTAGTGGAGTCGATGGGGGAGCCGTGGACATCAATCCCACGCCGTGACGATGGTAGGTAACTCGATCTAAGATACTTCGACTTCAGCTACGCTATTCACGTAGCTGAAGTTGCGTATCTTAGATTGATTTCCCCCCCTAGTGTAGACCAGCCCACAGAAATAACTAACAGGAATGCTAATAGACATTCATAGCAATGTTGGGGTTTTTTAATGGGGGTGACTTATTTTTTATTTGCTAACAAAAGGGTACCCAGGGCAGATGACTGCCCCCTTTAAGCATCCTTGTCCTGCAAAGGGGACCTGGTGTTTCATAGCCTGTAGGGGGGTGGGAGAGGTGAGCAGAGGAGTTCCTATAGCGACTACCTAGATGAGGAGCCACTTGGTATCTTCTTCTTGCCATTTCAGGATTTCCTGCTGCAGGTGCTACCATGCCATCTCTCTCTTTTTGGTCACCCTGGCCAATGAGTTCATCTCCTCCCTCTCACAACCCAAAGGGAAGAGCAGCTCCATAGCATGTGGCCTCACTGGCTCCCATTACAGCCCTGCCTGGACCAGTTCTGAGGGGACTGAAGGTGGGCAAATTGTTGGGGCTGCATTTGGAAAAGTTTGGGGAGCCAGTTTGATGTGATGGGTGGCAGGTGACCCCCGGCCTTTGGCTCTGAGATGGGGTCTTTGGCACGTGGCCCAGCACATCTGGGTTCTTCTTCTGGTTCCACCACTGGCCATTGGTCACAGCATCCCTCATTTTGGGAGGCCTCATTTACAGTGCCAACAGGAAGCTACATCAGTTTGCTTTGCCACGAAGTTAAATGTTCCCACACATTGGGATGCCTTCTACCCCTGCTGCTTCCTCCCCACTAGCCACCTCAGTTCCACCTTCTCTCCCACTCCGGTGTGCATGTGTGTGTTGTACAGGAGCCAAGAACCTTTTCTAACCTTGACAAACTGACACACCGAAAGCTGAAGTCTCAAAACAAAACATTATGATTGGAAATGGCTAAATATTCCATTTCAACTTTCACGATTCTAAAGTCTGTTAGACCCCCAAGTGGGGCCCGAGGGCCAGACAACAGGTGCTCCGGCCTCCATCCCCCAACGGAATTTTCCCCCACCCCTCAGAACTGCCACTGGTCACGTAGCTGCTCAGAAAGCAGAACTTGCAACAGGAAAAGCAGCCTTGTGGTCGGCCAGCCTGGAGGGACAAAGTTCCCCTCACGACGGTTGCTTCCTGGGTAGGGATGTTGGGGCCCGACTGCCTCCCTTGTATGGGCATTTGCCACTCGCGACCCCCCAATTGGCTTATCACTAACTATGACGACAAATTCGCTATTTATTGCCGGTCCCCTCCCGGGGACGGGCGGAGAGACCCCGAATTCCTGTCGAAACCGTATCCAGGCCTGATCACCATGAAGACTCTCTCTCGGCTCACGCGTTTCCTGAAGCCTAACCGCTTGCCGGCCGTAATGAAACTTTTGTGGTTTGTATGTGTAAGTATAATTAGCTGTTAAGTATTCTGTACTGGTAGATAAGAGGCAAAGACTGATTCCAGCCGCCCCAAGACTCCTGCTAGGGGAAACCCGTTGACCAGGAAATCTTGAAAGCAAGGGGGATCAGTTGAGCCTCACACTTTATTTAGGGAAATTAGTTGCTGCATTTATGATTACTAATAGCACCAATATCACTTCTACTAACCCCTGGAACGACCTGAATAACTACTGGGACTTGGAAAAATACCAAGGCCAGCTTTTATTTGTAATTGCAGTATTTGTATTATTTGCTTTGGTAGTGTATTGTAAGCCCCAGCTGTAACTAATCGTGTTATCCCTTATCCTTATCCGTGATTCATTTAATAAACCCTTATTCTCTTAAACACTAAGAGTGATTGCTTGCGTGTTCTCCGTCACTGCCCTTGGGCACTTGACACCCCCCCCCCCAGGGCATCCAGTGATCGAACCTCCGCCCTACCCCAACGCTCATTACCAGGTAGATAACGGGCACCTGGTGGCCATATCGGTGGAGCAAGGGGCGAGAGTAATCTGTGATCAACATGGCGTCACGAACAGGATGCCTTCGGGAGGGTCGGTGCCCGTGGTGTAGTGGGGACCGTGAACAATCTGAGCTCGAGCAATTTCAACACTTACAATTTCACCAAGTGGCCAGCAGACAGTCTGCGAGGTCCACCCTAGATTGGGTTTGTACTATAGAGTCAGGGTCAGGGTCGAAAAGCTATACTACCTCATTAACCCTGCCTGCCGTAGGATGCCTCCTCCACTGCCATCCCACCTTTAAGTGTCAGCCGGCCGATGGTTCCCTGCAACCCCAGTGCACGGGGGTTGCGGAAACTAGTCAGACTGAGACACCATCAGGCATCTGGAAGGAGTGTAGCCGTATCATCAAAAAATCCGGGGCCACCGTTTCTAAACTCATACCCCCGCCCCGGGTACAGTCAGGTGATCCTGCCCACGGGTTGCTAGCCCAGTTACTGCAGGAATTAGAGCAGACCAGGCGGACAAAGAAACTTAGACCAGACGAGTTTAAGTCGGAGGACGTGTCCACGGTCTTGTTCAGTGCACTTAACAAAGCGCTGGACCTCTGTGCGGTCCTTCATGGAAGCACTATGTTTGCTGCTAAACAAGCCGCTGCGAGCGGTACCGACAGTGCAGAAAGTGAGATAAGTGGCAAGGAGCAGGAGGACGGGAGTCAGGCTGGTAAAAGCCCACCCCCCTATGAAGCTCCCCCTTCGATCTACCCTGCTCTCCCCCCTGCTCTCCCCTCAGCCCCACCTGCGCCTGAGCGGGAGAGGCAGATGGAAGCAATGCCCGTTTCTATCACTAAAACTAAGGTGGATTATGGGGCAGGTCAGACAGTTTCGACTACCGAGTATCGAACTCGCACTAAGGCAGAGATGAAGGAATTTCTGGCAGACACGAGGCGCAGGGAGGGCGAGGCACCCCTAGTGTGGCTGGGTCGTCTGGCCCTTGATCACGGGGCAGAGATGGTGGACAGGGAGGAAGCCGCTGTTCTGGCAAAAACGTCCAATTGGGCGTCAGGGTTCCCGGGTCATCATCTCTTGGAAAATCAGGTATGGCCGATTACCACCCCGGCCGCGGCCGTCTTGGCCATGAAGGGCAGTTTTAGGGGGCTGTATGTGCCTCCCGGCAGCGTAAATACACCCCATGAGATCATCTGGGCTATTGCCGGAGCATCCATCGTAGTGTGGGATCCACGAGCGGTACCGTTAAATTTAGACGAGGGACGGGTTCAGTCAGCTGTCCCTTTTGTTTATGTCACAGACCCCAGTCAAATTCCGGTCCACCGGGACGCGGTGGACTCGGCCGTAGAGGGCGCCCCACCAATTGACACAGGGGGACTCCTGCTGTTGCAAGGTTGGATTGGGCAACCCCTTATCACCTTATATGAGGCCGTGTCTCGGCTCCGAATGCCACCAGCCCCGAAGAATCCCATTTCAGCCCTTCCAGCTGAGAGCCCCGTTAATAAGGGTCAACCTAAGCACCCTGAACGTACTAAAGCTGAAAGGGCACTTTTTGGGTTCCTATTACATAAGGGGATCCCCAAGGAGGCACTGCGGAAGATGTCTGATACCCAACAGCAAGATTTGGGAAAACAGTTAGGATGGAAGGATTGGGATGACTATTTGAGGACAAAAAACGAGTAGAGGCCGGGTGCGCCCCGGCCTCCACAGAGACTTGGGATGACCGACCATACCACACCCTATTAGTAGCTGGTCCCAAACCCCCTTACACCCCTGTATCTTTTCTGTTGGACACCGGAGCTCAAATCTCCGTTATAAAACCCGATGTGCCCCACGTACCCACAAGTTCTACTATGTTTGTTCAGGGTCTTAACAGTATTGAAGAAAAGCCTGTAGTCAGCTTTACTTTAATTCATAAGGGGTATAAGCGAAAAGTAAAGGCATTGTTGGGAGGGACAAATTTGTTGGGGGTTGGGGATATAAAACGACTGTGATTACAAAAACAGGTCTGTCAGGCCCTGCCTGTCACCCTGTCACCCCGATGCCTCCCCCCCTTATAGCCCCGAGCTTGTTAATAACAGTTCATGGAAATTTTCCCCTATTCCCACGAAGCCTGAAGGCATCCCCCTCATTAAGCAGCTGCTCGACCAGTTGTTAAAGGAGGGACGGATAGCACAGGCGATCCGCGTCCAACTATCTATCTCCCGGCTGGGGTATTCCCAAGCCCGGCAACCCCTCTGAATTTCGATTGGTAATTGATTATAGGCAGGCAAATAGCCGAGTTCGACACCTCCCGTTTGCAGGCCCAGCCACCATCCCAGAAATACGGCAGCAGCTAAGCGATGCCGGTGGGAGGTGGGCCTGCACCCTAGATTTAAAGGATATGTTCTATCAAATCCCTTTGGAGGACAAACCCCAAATCTTAAATTTCGCTTTCCAGGGCGCGCAGTATCAGTGGAAGGTGTGCCCTCAGGGGTTCTGTAATTCCCCAGCCTTGGCAACGGCCGCTCTCGCGAAAACCTTAAAAGGGGTAGAAGCCACTGGGGGCACCACCATTTTAGCCTATGTGGACGACATAATTGTAATTGGGCCCAACGAACACATAGTTCAGCACGTAACTAACGCCGTGGTAACCGAACTAAAGGCCAATGGGTGGCGAATTAATGAGGCAAAAAGCCACCTCGTGCCCTCTCAAAGCTTTTCCTTCTTAGGCCAACATTATGACCCCTACGACTGTGGCCAACCCACCTCGGGGATTCTAGATCCTTGGGTAACAGACCCGCCCGAGAATAAAAAGCAACTGCAAAGACTCTTAGGCCTAATTAATTATCACCGACACTTCATCCCAGATAAACACCTTGTAGACCTGGAGGTGATCCAGGAACCCCTCTCGTCCAAACGGAAACGGGAAATATGGAGTCCTGAGGCCCAAAAAAGCCTGGAACAAATAGCCACCTGGTTTGCCTCTAACCCACGGCTAGCACGATATAAAAGGGATTCACCTTTTACCATTACCCTTTTCTTTACACAACATCATTATGGGTACTCAGTATCACAGGACGGGCAACCGGTCTATAACTGGGCCCGACGGCTCAAGGGCCCTCAGTATCGATATGGGCCCATAGGACTCATGTTACTAGCCGCAGGCGAGGCACGCATTTGGGCCCCGCTTTCTTGTAAAGGGACCCTGATTGGCCCTGAGGTACACCTCATTACATGGCTCACGCGGTTGCCCCCTCCCAGTTTTCACGGAACCAGCACAACGTGGCAACAGCTGTGTTATGTGGGGGAGATCACGTGGCGGGAATGGACGCTTAAATCGCTGCCAAACGATGTCCGATTCCCAATAGCCTCGGAGCCCCTGTGTATAGAAACAAAATATGACCCCTGGATTGTATCTGATGGGGGCACTTCCCCGACCCCCCGGGCAGGTGTCCTCTGTGCTAAATGCGACCACTTCCAGGTTGACCTCCTTCCCCCGGGTTCATCGGCCCAGCATAGCGAAGTTCATGGGGTCCTTCTCGCTGCCCAGCACGTTACCCAGGCCCATTCCATTTCTGCTCAGGTCGTGCTAGGTATAGACTCACAATTTTGTCTCAGCATCCTCACGGGAGAGGCTAACCCCACAGCATTTACGCCCCTGTGGGAGACTATTTTTGACCTCGTACGTAAGTTCCCACGGCCCTGGTTTATAACTCATTGCCCGTCACATCGTCCTGACTCTAACCCCCTCCACTCTGAATTGGATCACAGAATGAGGGAAATTCAGGCACCCCAAGTGTGCCTGGGGCAGCAGCCCCAGCTTAACACCGACCCATTCCTCCAATGGCTTCATGAGGATTGGGGGCATTTGCCTAGCGGCCGCCTATACAATCAGTTAGCCCTAGGTGCTCAGGGAAAGCCTGAGGTGCGGCGGCAGGACTGCGAAAGAGTCGTGCAGGCCTGCCTTAAGTGTGCACAAATCAAGTCCCAAAACCGCCCGCGCTACGAGCGGTGGGCGTACGCTGCAGAGTACTTCCCTCCTGGCGCGGTGTGGCAAATAGATTTAATGGGACCCCTACCCGGAGCCCGTCGCCACCCTAAGGCTCTGGTAGTGGTAGATTTGGGCTCCCGTCAAACTCACTGTATTCCCCTGAATACCACCACGGCTGCGGCTGTGGCTGGGGCACTGCAACAGGTAGCCGCAGCATGGGGTGTGCCCTCCGAGGTTCAAGCAGATGGAGGACCCCCGTTTACCAGCAAACGTTTCGAAGCGTTAGTGCTGGGATGGGGGGCTTCCCTCCATATTCACTTAAAGTATCACCCCGAAAGTAACGGTGTTGTAGAGCGGAAAATCGGGGTTCTGAAAACCATGATACGTTCAGTTAATCCCAACGATGACTATAAGAGCTGGAGTGCGCTATTACCCCAGGTTCTTATCTCCCTCAATGCAAACTATTCTCGTTGGCCGGAGATCAGCCCCAAACCTAGAGGTCCCTGGACTCCCGTATATCACCCTGACCAACTAGTCTGGGTGGCTGAGCCACAGGCCTCAGGTCGCCGGGAACCCTACGCCGCACAAATTGTAAGTGCAGGTAAATATCCCAATACCTATACGGTTGTGGATGCCCAGGGCACCCATACCTTGGTCCACCACAACTGGATAAGCAAACGTTCTGAGTCAGGAGCGAACTAACGGGGGCCAATAAGGCCGCCTTCTGTTCTGTCTTACAGTTCGCCATAGCGGCAGGAAGCCAGAACGACGATCGGAGGGGCCCACCTCTGCTGAACCTGAGACGGTATCCTGTGGGCGAAAATGCCCATCAGCTTCTGTTTGCAGCCTATTGGATCCAGGAAGCCCTGGGAGGAAACATCGACTTATCTTCGCTGACCTCTGATAACTGCCTTGCATGTTCTAACAAGCTGTCTGTAAATAGGCCCTTGTTTGATTTATTACCGTTAGTGTTTAACTTTAGTAGTATTAATGGTCCCCTTAATTGCTCTTCCCCCTCAGCTCAGTGGCTCCCTACCGCGCAGTGGACAGGTTGCACAAATGACCTTTTTAACCCCATTTCCCCTCTTGTTTTCCCTATTTTTAATAGAACTAGAGCACGCTGCAGGGACCCACTCCCCTTGTCACCTGCACAGAGACCCATGGCGTCCCATTGTTGGGCATTTTAGGGCAAGGAGGGACATAAAAACCGGTCAGACTCACCCTATTGGGTCGGCACGTATCCGAATTGTTCTCAAACCCTTGTCTATGGCAACGTGTCTTACGGTGACGTTGTTATGGATCGGGACACCCCCTTGCCAATAATCAATAAAACTGTCGTGGAAATAGATGTCTGGGCCCCACCCTTTAGCACCTTTTTTAACCCTCTTAGGCACACCTATTTTTATTCTAATTGGGTTTTAAACAAATTACGACCCGGTCATTTCTGGCTATGTGGCGAGGTAGCCTTTGCGGCACTCCCCCCCAACCCCAAAGGCATATGTACCATTGGCTCTATCCTGATAAAAGGGGGCGGTGTTTATGTTAAGACCTGGCAGCCCAGTTCAGCCGGGAGGATTCGACGTTCTTGGGGATGGTGGGAGAGGGCGAAGGGGGCGTTGTCCTCTATGGTTTCTTCAGTGGTCTCGTTCAACCCCGTGGGGTACATGTTATTGCGTGAGCAAGTATTATTCCAATCACTGGCTATTGAAACGCTAGCTAATACTACTGCAAAAGGCTTTAGTTTAGTTAATCAGCGGTTAGGTGAGTTAGCAGATTATTCTTTTCAGAATCGCTTAATGATACAATTTTTGTTACAATCACGGGATTTTTGTGAAACCCTTGTATCTATGTATCCCCAGTTTAAAGATAAGTGCTGTATCTCTCTTTCTTCTATTTCTGGAAACTTAACTGAAGTAATTGATGATCTTAAGGCCTTAGGAACCGCTGTGCGTGAGTCCAGAGAGACCTTTCGCTTCTGGTCATGGCTGGAGTGGTTGGGCCTTGGAGCCTATAAGGCTTATTTTCAATCCCTTTTTGTGTCGCTTGTGGTGGGCCTCTGCCTCCTCTGCCTCGGGTGCGCTTTTGTTAAGGCCTGTGTTCGGCGGATGGTGGGAAGTGCCCTTATTGCCTCGGCTACTGAGAAACGTCCGCTCGTAGGGGCGGATGCTGACTCAGACACTGAGGTTTAGGTACGTGGGGCGATGTCGGCCGGAGCATGGGGGCATGTTAGACCCCCAAGTGGGGCCCCAGGGCCAGACAACGGGTGCTCCGGCCTCCATCCCCCAACGGAATTTTCCCCCACCCCTAGAACTGCCACTGGTCACGTAGCTGCTCAGAAAGCAGAACTTGCAACAGGAAAAGCAGCCTTGTGGTCGGCCAGCCTGGGGGGACAAAGTTCCCCTCACGACGGTTGCTTCCTGGGTAGGGATGTTGGGGCCCGACTGCCTCCCTTGTATGGGCATTTGCCACTCGCGACCCCCCAATTGGCTTATCACTAATTATGACGACAAATTCGCTATTTATTGCCGGTCCCCTCCCGGGGACGGGCGGAGAGACCCCGAATTCCTGTCGAAACCGTATCCAGGCCTGATCACCCTGAAGACTCTCTCTCGGCTCACGCGTTTCCTGAAGCCTAACCGCTTGCCGGCCGTAATGAAACTTTTGTGGTTTGTATGTGTAAGTATAATTAGCTGTTAAGTATTCTGTACTGGTAGATAAGAGGCAAAGACTGATTCCAGCCGCCCCAAGACTCCTGCTAGGGGAAACCCGTTGACCAGGAAATCTTGAAAGCAAGGGGGATCAGTTGAGCCTCACACTTTATTTAGGGAAATTAGTTGCTGCATTTATGATTACTAATAGCACCAATATCACTTCTACTAACCCCTGGAACGACCTGAATAACTATTGGGACTTGGAAAAATACCAAGGCCAGCTTTTATTTGTAATTGCAGTATTTGTATTATTTGCTTTGGTAGTGTATTGTAAGCCCCAGCTGTAACTAATCGTGTTATCCCTTATCCTTATCCGTGATTCATTTAATAAACCCTTATTCTCTTAAACACTAAGAGTGATTGCTTGCGTGTTCTCCGTCACTGCCCTTGGGCACTTGACACCCCCCCCCCAGGGCATCCAGTGATCGAACCTCCGCCCTACCCCAACGCTCATTACCCGGTAGATAACGGGCACCTGGTGGCCATATCGGTGGAGCAAGGGGCGAGAGTAATCTGTGATCAACAAAGTCTTCAGAATATTTTCTTCTGCAATTTTTTTTTTCACACTTTGACTTTTTCTGTTCAGATTCAAAGACGGGAAACTACTTTTGAAATGTCAAAATTTTCCATCTGACCGAAATCCCACCTCCTGACCAACTCTACTTATCAGTGCTTGGAGGGCAGCCTGCTTGGTGTGAGTAGGCAGAAAGCCTCTTTGAGAGTGACTCCCCACGTGTGTTTCAAAATGCAGGAGCTGCTGCACCTTCTCTGGAGGAAATGTCTGCGGAGATGCACTTGTGATGCCGGAGAGAAAGCTGTGACATTTTTATCTTTGAAGTATCAGCAGGGGCCACTCACAGACAAACCATAATAGACTTTAATTCTGTCTTATTTATACCCAGGCTGCCACTGACTGGTTACCAGGCTGCAAGAAAAAAGCTTTTCAATTTTTGTAAGAACCTCTGATTTTTCTCCTGCTGGGAGCAGCTTAATTACCAACCCTGAACTACTTAAAAGGCAGAATCACCTGCCCTTGAGGCTGAGGCTGGTGCTGGAAGTGCATTTTCCAGCTGACTTGGGAGATTTGGGACACTGGAGATTTTTATTCATTATCAGTGATTTTTTATTAAAGCAAATAATAAATAATCTTAGACTTTTTCTCTGCCCTTGTCTGTCTTGGGAAAATCAGTCTAGAGGGAGCTGCTTGTAGCTAGCGTATTCTGACCTGTGATTCCGCTCCCTCAAGCCAGTGCAGATGGAGTCTTACTTGTAGCCCGAAAGTATTGAATGCATGGGTCAGCCAGTGCCAACTCCTCCTAGAATATGTGGGGCTGAAGAGTATGCTGTCTAGCGCTGGAATGAAAGAACTCTGTAACACAAGGGAGTGAGGGCCCGGTGCACTTGAGTTCTAATCATAGTTCTGACAGTGACGACTCCTGTCACTGTGAGCAAATTGACGACTATTCTCCAGCTGTAAAATGGGGATAAAATCTAACCATACCTCAGTGGTGTGTCATGAGGCAGCAGCAAAATACAATATGAAAGTCCTTGTGAGGTGGGGAAATTGGTTTGAAAGTATCGCTCACCACAAGAAATTACAAATCATGCATCAGACTTCCCCAAAAATCATGTGGTTGAAATAAACAAAAAAAAAAAAAGATTATTTTTTCTGTGTGTGTGTGCGTGTGTGTGTATGTGTGAATTTCAGGTTTAAAAGTCAACCTGTAATGCATGCAGAAACACATGCCTCTACTTGACTGCTCGGAGGGAGACTTCACTTATCCTCTCCTCACCCCCGAGGTAGGGGAACTGGGAGGGGCTTTCCCTTTGCCCCTGCCCTGGTTCTCATCACGCAGACAGAAAGCAGAAGACCAGAAGTCCCAAGTGCAGGCAATGAAATGTTTATTGGGGTTAGTTTCAAACAAGCATATCCATATGAGAGCCTTTTTCCTAGTATCCCTGTTCCCACCTCCTCCTTCCTAGTAGGCATAATTATACCTGTATTGCACACCCTTGGTCCCACCTCTTACAATTTATGGTCATGCTCTGTTTTGGAGAGTCATGAGTCTGGGGGCTTGGTACCACCTCTTTGGTATCCCATGGGAGGAGTAAGGAGTGAGGTCATGCTTCGATCAGGGATGAGCATTTCTTTGGCTTTTAGTGTGTCTTATGCCTCCCCTCTCCAACTCACTTGTCCCTCCTAACTGGTTGCTTGACCTTGGCTTGAGAACAGAGCCGGGTCGCCTTCCAGTGTGTGCTCGTATATTACACTCCCGCTATACCTAGTAACACTTTAACTCTTCCTTATCTTTTCTCATTATACTAATTAATGCATCTGGCTGGGCAGAAGCAACACACACAGTGTCTTTGTTCTCTGCTCACACATATTAGTACAAGATAGAAGAATATCAAAAATCAAACCCAAAATTCTACCTCAGGCTAACAAACAGGCCTACATACTACCAGGAACTACCATCCATTTACTGTTGCTGTCTTGACCCAGCAGCAACTCTTCTCTGCCCGAGAACTTCTCTACCTGGAAGCTGGCAGCACCACTTCTCTTGCCTCTCCCCCTCCATCACCTCCCACTGCCTCATGGTTTCTGCTGTGCCCAGGGCACAGCAGCACCACATCCCTGCCTCCTGCTGCCCCAGGATCCTCTCTTCCATCTAGCGCCATGCTCTGAAGGCAAGGCGCAGAGGCAGGGTAGGTCTGTGTCCTCAGTCCTGAAAATCAAGGGATTGGAGGAACTTATCGCATCATTGCAGCAGCTCTTCCTGCCTGTACCAATATCCTGTGACTTGTGATTGATTCATGAGAGTTGGCAATATTGCCTTTCCCCGATTGGGTGAATGGGCTCCTCTTACCTACCCTACCACCATTCTATCCCCAACATCTCCCACCTCATCAATGTCTCTGCACCCCCCTCCCCTGCTCCCCCCTTGCTCTTCATATCCACCTTTCAACATGTATCTCCTGCTCCTCTCAGTCCTCCCTCTGTCCTATCTAGCCCCATGAACCATGGAATGGCAACCATTTTGCCTTTGAGCCTGGCTTTGATTTAACTGAAAACAGTGGGAGGTGGAAGCCAACTTTAAAGGCAGCCTGACTTTCACATGCAGATAGACTGTAGGGAAATGGTGGCCATCTTGCTGGCTTCAGCCCCCTTGACCGTAATAGCAGAAGGGTAACAAAGATGATCAAGGGTATGGAACTGCTTCCATAAAAGAAGAGGCTAAAAAGATTAGGGCTATTAATGTTAGAAAAGAGCTGACTAAGAGGGGATATGATAGAGGTCTAAAAACACATGAATGGTGTGGAGAAAGGGAATAGAGATGTGTTATTTACTGTTTCTCACAAAACAAAAACCAGCTGTCACTTGATGAAATTAATAGGTAGCAGTTTTAATACAAACAAGAGGAAGTACTTTTTCACACAGCACACAGTCAACCTCTGGAATTTTTTGCCACTGGATGTTATGAAGTTCAAAAAAGAACTAGATAAATTGAACGAGGATAGGTCCATCAATGGCTATTAGCCAAAATGGTCAGTGATGTAACCCCATGATCTCATAGACTCATAGACTTAAGGGTCAGAAGGGACCAATATGATCATCTAGTCTGACCTCCTGCACAAAGCAAGCCACAGAATCCTACCCATCCACTTCTATAACAAACCCCTAACTTACGTCTGAGTTATTGAAGTCTTCAAATTGTGGTTTGAAGACTTCAAGCTGCAGAGAATCCTCCAGCAAGTGACCCATGCCCCACGCTGGAGAGGAAGGCGAAAAACCTCCAGGGCTTCTGCCAATCTGCCCCGGAGGAAAATTCCTTCCCGACCCCAAATATGGCGATCAGCTAAACCCTGAGCATGTGGGCAAGACTCACCAGCCAGCACTCAGGAAAGAATTCTCTGCAGTAACTCAGATCCATCCCATCCAACATCCCATCACAGACCATTGGGCATACTTATCTGCTAATAATCAAAGATCAATTGCCAAAATTAAGCTATCCCATCATACCATCCCTTCCATAAACTTATCAAGCTTAGTCTTAAAGCCAGATATGTCTTCTGCCCCCACTACTCCCCTTGGAAGGCTGTTCCAGGTGACCCTAAGCCTCCAAATGCCCAAAGCTGGGACTAGATGACAGGGAATGCGTCATTCAAAATTTCCCTGTTCTGTTCATTCCCTCTGAAGTATCTGGTGTTGTCAGATGTTCAGCTGTGTGTGTGTGTTTGTGTTCTCCCTGTGTGCCATCCCAGCTCTGCGCAGACAGCTGGCAGAGCAGATTTTGAGCGAACTGCCCAATGACCACAAGATCCATTAAGGCATGAAGGCACCCAGCCAGATTTATTGTCAACAAAGCATGGTCCTAGTTCCCTGGATCAATGTCTACAGTTATACTAGCACATGTACACCTGTGACAATGGATGTAGCTCAGTGAATGGCTGGACTTTGTATTTCCCCTTTGGCTGGCCAAAGACACTTCCTTTGAGATACATTTTGCCACCCATTGTCACCAATTGCCTTGTACATATTGGTTTAATCAACACATTTTTATCATGATGCTGTTACTTTAACCTTATTTTTTGAATGGATCCATGTGTTTCTGTTATCTTTGAGGAATGTGCTGGTATTAAGGTGTTTTGGTACTATCTTTTAAAATATGTTTGCATATGTATTCTTGTACCTAGCACTATTTAAAAATGTGTGTGTTTTTGCAGTAGTAACCCTGTTTTTGCCAGATTTTGTTTGCAAGGCCTATCTCTTGCTCACAGCTCAACTTTGCTTTATATTAGCAAAGTTTTAACTACTTTAACCAAGGCCTCAGGCCTCAGGCCTCATACCAGTCCTCTAATACATGGGCTTATGTTTCAGGCCCTCTTCCTACTACATCTGGCACTGGCCACCACCAGAAGACAGGATACTGGGGTAGATGAACCATTGGTATGACCCAGCATAGCCGTTCTAATGAGCTGTTAGCCATTTTGAATAAGGAAAAATTTGTGAGTAGGCAGTCTTTCATAATGTTTTCATGTGACAAGTGAAAATACCCCCAAATAGTTAGAATCATAATGAAATTGTGAGAGCTGGCACTCCTGGGGTTGTGGTTACAGTCATCCTTGCTCTACCTAGAGATGTGTAGCTAGCAAGCATCACCATAAATGCCTGTTCATGCTTACCCACCGTGTATAACTGGAGGGACCAATGGTCAGGAATGAGGGCCTGCAGCTGGGGCTGGGATAAGCAGGTTCTCAACCAGGGTATGTGTACCCCTGGGGGTACTTAGAGGTCTTCCAGGGGGTACATGAACCCATCTAGATATTTCTCTAGTTTTATAACAGGCTACATAAAAAGCACTAGCCAAGTCAGTAAAACTTAAAATTTCATACCGACAATGGCTTGTTTATACTGCTCTATATACTTTACACTGAGATGCAAGTACAATATTTGTATTCCAATTGATTTATTTTATAATTATAAGGTAAAAAAGAGAAAGGAAGCAATTTTTCAGTAAGAGTGAGCGGTGACACTTTTCTATTTTTATGTCTGATATTTTAAGCAAGTAGTTTTTAAGTGAGGTGAAACTTGGCGGTACGCAAGACAAATCAGACTCTTGCAAGGGATACAGTAGTCTGGGAAGATTGAGAACCACTGAGCTACTTAACCACAGCTGAAACCACTGATCTGCCAGATTGCCTTTATCAGCTGTGTGGCATTGCCGGGAATGCTCTTAAACCCAGCAGCAGCCCATGGACAGTGGCCACTCAATGCTTACATCTGCAGCTCAGTTCACCTGAATTCCCTTGCTTTTTGTTTACCTACTTCATGCTCTTTGCACTGTCTTCACCCTCAGTTGCTCGTGTTCAGCTCTCAGTTAAGCTGATTTGCCATGCAGTCTTCTGTCTGCCTTGCCACCATATTTCTCTTCCTTCCTATCTTCCTGCTAGCATTCTGTAATCCACACTCATACGCAAGCGATGCAGTCCTGAACTTTATCATGCAGGAACCCTGCAGACGTGCTCTCAAGGTAGTAGTTCTGTCACGCATACGATACCAGATTTACTGGTATGATCCAGCTGCTTTTGGACAGGAACGGTGCCTGGCTTTTTGGCACCCTATGGGGGTCCTTCTGCGCTCCCGGTCATTGGTGGCAATTCTGTGGTGGGGGGGGGTCCTTCCATGCTCCCGGTCTTTGGGGCACTTCTGTGGCAGGTCCCGGAGGGAGTGAAGGACCCGCCGCAGAATTGCCGACGATGACCCAGAGTGCGGAAGGACCCCTCGCTGCCAAATTGCCTCCGAGGGCGGCAAAATGCCACCCTTCCAAATCCTGGTGCCCTAGTCGGTCGCCTAAATGGAAGTGCCATCCCTGCTTTTGGACCACTCCATAAGCCCCATTTTACTGGCTGATCCAACTAGGTTGACAGTGGTTTTCCACTGCAGCAATCCACACACACATCTCAGCTACACATCCCAATCACCACAGGCCCCAGCATGTCAGTCCCCTGGCTGCAGCCCCTAACATCCCAGCCCCTAACCTCACCACCCCCAAACATCCCTCACTCTCCCTCACCTCACAGCCTCTCCGACATTCCTATCAGACCACCAACTCCCCCTTGTCCCTTACTTACTCCTGTGACTTTCTTGACCACTCACCATTACCCCAGGCTCAGTGCTCCACTCCCCTTGCGGGCTAGAGTAGCTCCTCCAAGTCCTGATCACCCAGCAGCTCTCCCAAATTTGAGGGAGGAGTGGCATTGTGACCTGGCTCACAGGATCACAGCACCACTCAGATTTGACCCAAGCAGTTGCCTGTCTGTGATGATGGAGGAGTGGCCAGTCCAAACACCACTCTCTCAAATTTGGCCCGGTTGCCCTTTCTTTTCATGACAGATGGGCCAAATTTGTGTGGTGCTGCGACCACATGCACCAAGTGAAGTGCCAGAGAGCTGCTCTGGCCTGGATTTCAGCTGTCAGGGTAACTGTTCCAACAGCACAACACCCCTACTGTTACAATGCAGTGAGTGAAGACAAAGCATATTTAAACCTTAACCTGAGAGTTTCCCTTTGACAGTTCGGTGCGTCAAAGCACCACTGAACCATGAAACAAATAGAAGACACGTTTCAATTAGAGTTAGAAACATGGCTCCCAGTACAGATGGGCCTAACTAGGCCAGTAAGCATCAAGTACCATTGAATTTTCAGGAGATGGGAAAGCTGCAGGCTTAACACACTGAATGTTGAGAGCTATTTTTTGGTGGCAAGTCTTGTAATACAACTCTATGGATTATTATTATTTTGTATTATGCTAGTTGCATGGGATGTTGCATCTTCTTCTGGGAAAGACACCTGGCTCTTTCCACAGAAATGATGAGTACAGTAATCCATCCTGACAAAGTGCTGTGTCTTACTGCTTTATCACAGAGTCATCTCTAAGAAGCAGAAACAGTCATCACTACTGAATATTGTGTCCATAATATTTCACCTGTGTCATGAAGAGTCGGAATTCCCTTTCCCAAAGATACTGAAGAGATGTGGTAAGAGCAAAGTACAACAGATACATCTTTTGTTCTGACTTTATGTTGCTCTTTTTGAAGTAAGGAAATCACAGACCTTATAAACAATGAAACTGGATTGCAGTAATACTAAATAATACAATATATAGTTTTTCAAAAAGATTTTATTTATTAGAGTATCCAATAAATTGCTGCAGTAATGTTTCTGCAGTGCTAACTTTACAATCAAAGAATAGGTTTGGCCAATGTGCAAATTCTGAAATATAAACTGCCCTTCAGAAGTCTGTAATGCGAGGGTAGTGGCCAGCTAATAAGGTAGCAGTTTAACAATTTCTCCCATTATTCATAGATTTGTAAGGCCTAAGGGAGACCATTATGATTATCTAGTCTGACCTCCTGCATAACACGGGTCATAGACTTCACCCAGTGATTCCTGAAGTGGGCGGAATTATATTTTCATGGGACTTTGAAAAGGTAACCCAAATGTCTAAATCACAGAATAAAATTGCAGCTAAGAGCACCTGTGATACTTATCTTCATTATTTTAAGAACTTAGAAGACTGCACATGGATTGAATATAGAAGAGAAGTTCAGGGGGAGGAGGGAATTAGCAGATTTGGAATTTTTTTCTTATGCTTTGAAAGATGAGAGAGACTTTAATGGTATTTTTTCGTCTTTGGCCTGGAAACTCTAAGGCTTTGTCTGCACTAGCACTTTTGTTGGCAAAACTTTTGTCAGTCAGGGGTGTGAAAAAACACATCCCCGACAGACATAAGTTTCATTGACAAAAGCACTGGTCTGGACAGCACTAGGTTGGTGGGAGATAGCAGTACAGCTGTGCCGCTGTACGGCCCGTAGTGTAGACATAACCTTAGACTAATACCCATGCTGCAGGTATAGGCAGGCATGATGTACTCTTGTTTGAAAAGGACTGTACTGTTCTAGTATGTGCAAGACTCCTTCCTATTATCTCCAGGAAACAGGAAGAAAAAAGACATTGGAACCAATCTTTGAAAGCTTGTAGGGGGACTGCTGGCCCTAGGATGATGATGTCACCACATTTGAATAATGGGTTTGCATTCAGGAATGTGACACCTGAATTCAAAGTGGAGCAAGAGAGGGCTGATCCAAAGCAGCAAGCAACAAGCCCTGAGTACCAGAGAGTGTAGAGTTGGGCTCTCATAGGTGGAGGATTATGGAAACTGGATTTGCCTGAAGCACAGTCTCTGAGGCTGTTCTCTGTATAAGGGGTGGAGGAAAGGGAGGTGTGTGTGCATTTTTCACCAGCCATTTGGCTACCATACAATGCTCCCCCCAGCATGCTAGCGCTGCCTCCTCCCTACCCCTTTTTCAGCCCTATATAGTGGGTGGGGAGGCCCTGCACTCCCCAGAGCGAGTGAAGGAAGTGTGAGGACTTCTGGTATGCGCTTTCCTGGAGTAGCATTACACATGGGAGGGGGTTGCTTAGTCTGACAAGGAAAAAACGTCTGAGAGTGAGTGAGACTGTTCTCTTGCTGAAGTAGATTGTTAAAAGGCAAATAAGACGACCACGTACAGTTTCAGCGAAGATGAATGGTTACTATGGCAGCACCCGGCCAGTAGCACTGCTCCTGGAGAGTTTAGGATCTCAGTGTTCTCACTAATGCAGGCGTTTACAAGATCTTCGTGACGTGAGTCTTAGCATTGGCATTGGGGAGCGTGGATTTCAGCTCTCGGTGGGGTGTCAGGCTGTTAGGTGGCATCCTTCAAAATGTGTGGAAGGACACAGTGCTACCTACATCTGTTTTTAACGGGCACTCTTAGTGTTCATTATTGAGCCGGTTGGGTGCTGCAAGCTAAGCAGGACCCAGGCCTGGACATGAGGCAGCATTAATCGCAATAAGTGGGATGGTGTCCACAATCTTTCGTCACTGCCTCTTTTCACTGTGTTTGTCATCATTAGCTGCTTGCATATCAGCCATCCACTGAGCAGTGGGGAGACTAGAGGAAGGGAACAATGCCACAAACGTTATCTTTGATTTCTGCTTTAATGTAACAAAAAGATTAATGGCCAGTCAGGCAACATTCTCCCTGTACGAATTCTGTCCACACCAGGTTCATGTAACTCTTCTGCCAGGTGTGGTCGGCATCAAAAAGGGCTGAGTTCAAATATGTAGGGGTTCCTCTGAAAATGAACAAACCCACCAGCTTGAGCCCCCACCCAGAAAGCCGGGGGCCCCTAAAAGGAAATACCTGCCTGCTGGCAATCACTGAGTCTGTATAAAACAAGGAAACTTAATTAAAGAGAAAAGGAACACAGCGTTAATTTGGGAGAACACAGCAATGGCAAATCAGCAATATATTTATGTAAATAAGAAGTGGACCATCCCACTAGGTATCTTTGGCAGAGTATTGCACCTCATCTCTCCTCTTCCCTCTTCCCCTCCCCCCCTTGTGAACCTCTAATGAACAAATTTCTCTTTATCACCACATTTTCCTCCCTTCCCTGCTGGTGTACCCCACACATGGTTTGTAGTCAGTGGTTAGTGAAGTCCCAGAGTCTGTGAGTACACTGGGGCAGTTCCCTCTCCAATCCTGAGGGGAGGCGTGTTGTCTGGCGTCTGTGAAGAGATACTTTGCTACCACCTCTCGCTGCGATGACAGTTTGGCCCAATTCTGAGCTCCGTCACTGAACACAGCTCTAGTGGTGGGAGGTGGACTGGGATGGGAGGTGCTGTACCACCACTTCTGTATTGTCTTTTGCTGCAATGCCATTTCCATGCTGAGTCTGGTCTGGAGGCTCTTCCACCTAACACAGCTGTAGCAGTGTCACTTCTTGTGGTGCCATGTGTGGAGGAGATCCTCACCAGACTCCACTTAGCTCTAGCACTGTATTGTGAAAGAGGGGTTCAATGGCAGAGTCCTTGCCACCAGGGATTCGCTCCTCACCAGAAGATCCAAGCCCCTGCCTGCCTCATTCTGGCTCTTCCTCCAGGTCACCAATAGATGGATGCACACATGTAGTGGGGCAGACTGCCCCACTCCTGGAGAGTGTGGACTGCAACTGGCCAGAGCGCTTGGACAGATAGGAAGCCAATTAAAGAAAGGCTTATTGAGAGCCAATCAGGGCCCAGTTTGGAGACAGCCAATCAGGGCCAGGCTCAGATGTGTATAAAGGCTGCCCAGAGCAAGCGCAGTCAGTCTGTCCCAGGCCTTTGAGAGGGGAAGGTCAGTCTCCAAAGGTGGGAGACCGGCACCATAGACAGTGCAGTGCTGGCCAGGCTAGGGAGCGCTAGCCTGTAGCCTGCCAGGCTGCAGGCCCTGAAGGGAAGTGCCTAGTGGGTGCAAGGGGTCGCAAGGAAAGTGGCCCAGGGAAACAGACAGATGAGGGGAGAGAAGGAGGATGGTGAGGCTGCTGCCAGAGTGTCCCTGGGCCAGGACCCAGAGTAGAGGGTGGTCCTGGGTCCCCCTTGTCCCTCCCCCCTTGCAGTACACCCAGCCATTGGCTGTAGTGAGTGGCTCTTATACTACGCCAGATCCCTGACAAGAGGGATTGGACTCGGAGGGCGGCTGGACATGGTGGCTGAGGTGTAGGACTGCTGATCACTGACCCCCGGAAGGGGGTCCAGATGGACTAAGGGGCACTGCCAGAGGGCAGTGGCCTTGAAGAGGAGGCCACCGAGCAGGGAGCAATGCAGGTCCAGAGACGCCAACGGAGGACGGAAAGACAGATGGGACACCACCAGGAGGGGGCGCTCTGCCGGACAGAGTTAATTCCCAGAGTCACCAGTGGGAAGCACCAGGTGGTGAGTTGCAACCCGTTACAACAGGGCTGCTCCCTTTTAGGGCCTCAGACCACAGACTTGCATTCTTATAGGTAACCTGCAACAAAATATACGTATTGTTTCCTGTTTTGACCTAGGCCAGTTTTTAGGTCCCGGGGATGTTCTAGCTGGAAGTAGTAATAGATAGAGTTTGGTGTTTTCTTTGATCCGCCTTGTTGATTTACAAAGAATGTGCAAAGTCCCATGTCTCTGAATGCAGAAAGAACCATTGGAACCAAGAACAAAAGGTGCAGTTCCTTCGTTTACAGTGGCAAGCGTCTTTAGCCAACAGACCCCAAAGCTCTCTCGCTAGCTTTTTCCAGGGTCAGAACTGCACTCAGATGCTATTCCTACACTTCCTTGTTGTTGCTGTTTTCTCCCTCTGCCTCTCTCCCTGTTCTTCTCCAAGCCCTCAGTTTCTATGTGTTCTCTCACATGCCTGCACACACCTACCCAAAACATTACTCAACCTAAAAGTTTCCAGTTGGTCTCACAGACACATTTTGTCTGTTTACAGTTATATTAGTTGAAGGGTGAGTTTACACCTACCAATCTGAAAGAGGTTGTAATCCGACACTTGACAAGGTTTCACCCAGCTCATAACAGTATGTTGAATAAAACAGAGTAAAGGAAACAGATGAACTCTGCCTTTGGGGCAAATTTGACACAAGCTCCCATCATCTTCATGGCCATCAAGAAGTCTCAGAGGTTCTGTGATGTGGCTGCAGCATTGCTATGCATCATCCATAGAGCATTGTGAACTGATGCAATGTTTGAATCTGGGAATAACCCTAGCAAAAAGTGTAAAGCTTTGCTCATACCTCTCTGGAATGAGGAAGTTACTCATCCTGTGCAGTAATGATGGTTCTTCGAGCTGTGTGTCCCTATGTAGGTATATCTATGCCCCTGCACTTCTAATCAGAGAATGTACGTAACAGTGTCTGTTTGGCCCACACATGCATCCTCCCTCTCTCAGATTCTGCCTCGAGACTATCTAGAGTTGCACGGGAAAACTATCCTCAATTCCTTCTCTACCTTAGATCCCCTTGTCGAGAACTCCAAAGTAGAGAGGAAGAGGGTGAGTTGTGGAGCACCCATAGGGACAGACATTTTAAAGAACCATTGTTACTGCGTAAGTTGAATAACTTCTTCTTCCAGTAGGGTCCCTATGGTAGGTGACTTCACAGGAGTACCCCCCATGGAGGGCTGGGGCTTCAGAATGGAGTCTATTATTGATGATAACACTGTGTAACTGAAGATGGTATCAGAGGCTGAGCCTTGAGTAATTGTGTGGTGTTCCACGAAAGTATAGGCAGAGGCCCAGGTTGCTGCCTGCAGATTTCTGAGATGGGGATATCTTTAACAAACATGACCAAAGTAGAAATGAATCTCCTGGAGTGTATGCAGATTTTTGATGGAGGCAATAGGTTACTCACATGATAACAGAGGTTAATACAACTGGAGACCCATTTGGAGAGTCTTGATCTGATATTGTGCAGCCTTTGAATCTTTCCGTGAATGGAAGGAAGGGTTTAGAAGACTTCCTAAAGTCCTTAGTCCTGTCAAAATACCAACTGCCATGCTAGGGCTCTCCTAACATAAAGCATCCGTGTTGTCATGATGTGGTTTTGAGGAAAAGGTGGGGAGGTGAATGAGTTCGTTCGTATGGGAGGACAGGGTTGCTTTGGGGAGGAATTTCGGGTGTGGCCTCAGGGTGACTGTCTTTTAAAAAAAGACTGTGAATGCTGGGAGTGCCATTAATGTGGCTATTCCCCTATTCATCGTGCTGAGATAATAGCCACTAGAAATGCTATCTTCTTGGACAGGTGTAGAAGGGAGCAAGTGGCCACAGATTCAAAGGGTGGCCTAATTAGAGTTTTCAGAACCAGACTGAGATCCCATGTTGTAGTGGGTGATCCAATGTGCAGGAAGAGGTTTCCCATGCCCTTGAGGAATCTGAGTTTTGTTGGATTGGCAAATACTGAGCATCCGTCCATCTGATCATGGAAGGCCATTGTGGCCACCAGACGTTCTTTAAGCAAACTAAGAGACCGATCTTTTTGTGGTCTAGACTATAGTCTAGCCTCAAAGGGAAGGAGGAAGATGTCAGACCTATTTATTTGGAATTGTTTCCACATCTGCACATGGGTGCAATGAATCATCAATTTCCTACTGTGCAGTAAAACCTCTTTCACCTCCTCAGAACATTCACTCTAAGTGTTGGAACTATTAAGTAGCCAAGCCGGGTGCCAGAGGATCTAGAGATTGGGGTGTAGGATCCATCCTTCATTTTGGGAAAGCAAATGAGGAATGGGTCGAAAAAGAATTGGCGGACATATTGCCAGCTGTGCAAGGTATGGGTACCAAACTTGCTTTGGACATAAGGGAGCAATCAGTATGACTTTCCCTCTCTCTTGCCATATCCTTAATAGGACCTTTGACATCAGAGAGAACGAGGAAAAGGTGCATAGCAGCTTCCTGCCCCATGGAAAGATGTGTCCCTTACAGACTGTTTCCCCACTCTGGCTTTGGAGCTGCAGCAGAGACATTTCTTGCTCCAGTAAGTAGCAAACAGGTCTATTGTTGGGGTTCTGCATAGGTCGAATATACCATGAACCATTACTGGGTATTTGTGATTGTATGAGAAATTCCAAATGGGACTGTCTACTGTCACATTTTGTACCCCTGGCAGGTAAGCGGCTGAAATGAGCACATTGTGGCGGATGCACCACTTCCAAGCAAAGGGAGGGTGATCCTGGTGATTTATGTAAAACATGCATGCTATACTAACTTTCATGACTTTCATTTCTCTCTGAGTGGGAGAAAGTGTGAACAGGCATTTCTGATGCCTTAGTTCCAAAAGACTGATAGGGAGAACCGATTCCATGTGACACCACTTTCCCTGGACTTTGCAGTTGTTTATGTGAGCTCCCCAGCCTACTAGAGGGGAATCTGATATTAGAATAAGTGTTGATGGGGGTTGCATGAACGGGATGCTTGCACTGACGTTGGATGGTTCTTTCCACCAGTCCAAGGAATGTCTGACCCTGGAGGGCATTAACAGTAGCTTGTTTAGCCCATCCTTGTTCAGAGAGTAGACAGATCTGAGCCATATCTGTAAACATCTCATGTGAAATCGCACGTGTGGGGTCACAAGTGTGCATGTCGCTATGTGCCCGAGAAGCTGAAGCAATTCCTGGCTGATGTTTGTGGACTGGCCTGGATTGTCTCTATGAGACTCGTCAGGGTGTGGAATCTGTGTATCAAAAGGAACTCTTTTGCTTGCACTGCCCTGAGTTCGACCCCAATAAACTCCAGACATTGTGCTGAAGTCAAGATCAATTTCTGGTATTGAGCTGTAGACCCAGTTGCGCTAATATGTGCATCTGCCAGGCTTGCTGAGTGTCTTCAAAGGAATGAGAAGGCTGTCGTCCAAGTATTGGTATATGATAATCCCTAATGTTGATAGATGCACCACAGGGAGAATACCCTGTGTGCAAACGAGAGTAGGTAGGAGCACTCTGTTTTGATAATGGTCCTGCCAAAAGATAAATCAGAGGAATCTCTGATGGGACAGTCAGATTGAACTGTGGATCTAAGCATCTTGTAGGTCAAGAGCTGAGAACCAACCTCCATGCTTCAGAGAAGGAATAATGGCTGCTGGTGTGAACATATTGAACTTTTTGCACCTTCACATATCTGTTGAGTGCCCTTAAATGTAGTATGGGTCTCCAACCTCCTTTTCTCCTGGGGATCAGGCAATATCGCGAATAAAAAACCTTGCCTCTGAGGTAAGCAGGGACCAGTTCTATGGCCCCTGGGCATAACAGGTGATCTATTTCCTGCTGTAATAGTCTTGCTTTCTCCATACAGCGTAGGTAGCTCTTCGGACCAGTACTGATTATACAGCACTTCCAATTAGTCAATCAATTTCTGATGTCCAGTTTTGTAACTATCTCCTGTGAATTTTTTTGTTGCAAAGTTTTCCTTCACACAAGTGCACTCCCTGAAACAGACAGTCTTCAATGGCATTCTGACACTGCACAGAATATCTCCTTGCTTGCTTTGAACACCAATATTTGTCAGCAGATAGCTCTGTGAGAATCAATGATTATGCAGTCGTGTTTTTGCAATTTGAGAGAACTCGGACAACTCCTGCACTGCATCATGCATAATATCAAGATTACTGATGAACTGATGTGGTGATAACTGCTTGCTTAGATCTGCATAACTTTGGCATGTTGCACTGTCACGGGAAATGTCTTTCGCTGCCGAATTAAAGTGCTTATTCAGAACTGGATAAGCTTTCCAACAGCTTCCACCATTCTAAAGCTTGATGCAGCACATCTAGTTTCTAACACTCGGCCTATTTTGCAAGGTAAACATCAAGAACTTTTGTGCACTTTTATCTGTAATCAATTTTTTCCAGATGTAGTGTAGCTTCTGTAGCTTGTCTAGCAAGATTTTAAAGTGACTTGTAACTCCCACATCTTTCATTACATCACTGACTGTAAGCTCTGGCTGACAAGCGGAGCACTGCTATGTTATAATATTCAGAAACATGTCTTGCAACCAGCTCAAACATCCATATTTTGCCCAAACATCACTGAAACTCCATCAGAAGCAACTGCTACTGTGCACTTGGCAAGAGTCTTCAGTTACATTAACCTTTCTGAGCACAGACAGCAAACTGTTCACTACTCCCCCAGCAGACAGATCACTGAGCTCAGCAAAGTCAATAAAAACAGGAGCCTCCATACCATCTAACTGCATCTGCATATACACGAGAGCACTTTTTTGGTTTAAGGCTGTGGCTTCATCAAGTAAAAGACTCACTTTTGGAGGAAGTGCTATAATTTTGTCAAACAACTTTTTCTTCATTTGAGAGGAAATGTGATTTTGAATGTTAGAGCATATCAAATTGGCATGCAAAATCTGTCCTGTGTCCAGCCCATGCAACTGCTGGCAGTCCATTTCTTGTCCAAAGTGCCTGTTGCACTTTCCTTCTTTATAAGCCGTACAGAAGATTCTGGGCTCTGTCAATATTTGAGCAGACTGGGCATTTGCAGCTATTTGCACTAATGTGTCCTTCTTTGTCTGCTGTCAAATACCAGAAGCTACGACATGTGCTTTGGGTTATACATATTCTCCTATCTTTTTCTGGGATGCTTTCTGTTGTTTGATTTTATCAGTACAACAGGACCCAGACTAGCTTGTATCCATTCTTTTGACAGCTTAATTCCTGCAGATTTTTCAGGACCCAATTTACTGACGTGCTGATACGCACAGCACCCAAGATTTGATCCATTTATGGCTAACCAAAGGTACTGTTGTTTTTTTTTGCAGGGGGTAGGATTTTTTGTTCACGTTTCCATCCTGCAAGACGTAAATCTTTATGAGCTGTGACATGCTGAGCTGTTTTGTCGTCTTTCTTTTAGTGCTCCAAATCACAATCAAAAGTGTTTTGTATGCAACTTTCGCCTGCAGTTTTGTGAACTTGATTTTCTATTGTATGGCTAACACTGACATGTTAAATAGAAGTACTTGGTAAATCTTCTGGTTCTTTTCTGTGGGTTTTATCATCCATCTTTGTGTCTATTTTCTTTTTTTTATTAGCTAACTCATTCTCACCTGAACCCCAGTTAGAAAAATACAACCATATCTTCTTCTGACCTTGCGACATTATCACGAATGCTAATTATGTTTCTCACCTCAGCAAAAACTATTGGTTGCTGTGTAGAGGGTTGGTGCTAGAGCATCATGTAAGCAGCACCACTGCGCTCCAGGGATGTTCCTCTGGCAGCTGAGTGATGTGTGAGTGGAGGCAGAATGTTGAGCTGCTGCTGCTTGAATCTCTTACACGCATGAAAGAACTTGCAGAATGGATACAACTTTGGTTGAGAAGTTTAAGAAAAACACACCAAAAATAGAGATTTTGTTTCTTTCATAACTGATGTGGCAAGCCCACAGATGCCAGGGTTATAAACTGCCAACCTAGAGGTGCCAGGGCTCAGCCCCAGCACACATTCAACACTGCAATATGCCTTAAAACTTCCTTCCTGTAAGCAGTTAACATTCTAGGAAGCTGTACCTTCTTCCTGTCAATGCACTTCTTGCTTTGTAAACGTGCTGGCAATGCAGCCATGGCATTGCCATGTTCTGGACTGTTTTTGTGAGAACAAGTCTTCTCTTCTGTTGTTTGTTTGGTTTGTTTGTTTGTGTTTTTTTCAGTCAGAAAAGCCTGGGATTATGAAGGTGCTAAAATAGGAAATGAAAAGCGTTTGCACGTGAAACAGAATACAGCTCAACCAATGCCTCTGATAATGCTCTCCATTTGAAAGTTTTCATTTGAAAAGAAGGGGTGGGAGATATTGTTTCTGATGTTTGGGCTGCTGCTCAGCATCTGTAAATTGGTCATTGTAATTCTGAAAACAGAATGTATCAAAAAATGTCCATTGTGTGCAAAACTCCTGTTATCAGAGAAGGCCATTTAGTTGGGTCTTGTTTGATGCTAACAGGAGCATTATCCTCTTGATCACTGCCTTCTGCATGGACACGTGATAGGAAAAGTGGGTCATCTCTTTCATCACTTTTGTCCTGGATTTCGAGAACACTCGCTTTTCCTTTTGCTGTTTCCTGAGAGAGCGAGTTCATATCCATATATTCCCTTTGATTGTTATTTTCTGAGAAAAATGGTTCAGTGTTGTTGGAAGACGATTCTGAAGTAGTAGCAAAGAAATAGTAAGTTTGGGTAAGTTACTGTGAAGTCCGGTCATTAGCAGCCAGTGACTGACGATTAGCATCTCCACTTAGTGCCCCCAAATGGGCAACCCCGTTGTTAGCAATCGAAAGTCTGAAAAAATGAAACTTTATCTGCGAAAGCTTAAACTGGGACAAGATCAGTGTTAACAGGAGACATACATAATTTTTTGTCATTGTTCTTTTTAGTATTAGTGTGAATATGATCAATATCTCCCTTGTCTATTGTGTGTATTTCAAGCATTGGAGGCTCCCTAGGAAATCAGAGGTCAGGGTTGCAGGCGCCTCAGTTAATCCAGCCTCTGGTAGTTCAGTTTCACCTAGGAGAAGTTAACTCACTGTGTAACTGGGAGGCAGTTAATTGGGCAGGGAAGAAGCTAGAAATTTTCTTTCCTGAAGACGTCCAATGAAATTTTGAATGTTTCCTAAACTTGTGGTGTTCTGTTCCAACTTGGCTGATTATTTTCCATTACAATCTGAGCATGACTTGTGCCTGAACTGTGTCTTCTGCACTAGATACTCACTTGATTTAGTTATTTTATTTTATTTATTTATTTGGTGCTTGTTTTGCTGCTTGGCCGTTCACGGGGAGCACTAGTAAACTGTACTTTAATGGCACATGTAAGCCAGTGGGCAGATACCTCAGCCATGGGAAGGTAAAACAAAGCCCCAAACTATAGACTCATAGATTTTAAGGTCAGAAAGGACCATTATGATCATCTAGTCTGACCTCCTGCACAACGCAGGCCACAGAATCGCTCCCACCCACTCCTGTCACAAACCCCTAACCTATGCCTGAGTTAGGAGGGAGGGACAGATCAGTGGTTTGAGCATTGGCCTGCTAAACCTAGGGTTGTGAGTTCAGCCCTTGAGGGGGCTGCTTAGGGATCTGGAGCAAAAATCAGAACTTGGTCATGCTAGAGAAAGCAGGGGGCTGGACTGGATGACCTTTCAAGATCTCTTCCAGTTCTAGGAGACTGGTATATCTCCTATTATTGAAGTCCTCAAATCATGGTTTAAAGACCTCAAGGTGCAGAGAATCCTCCAGCAAATGACCTGTGCCCCATGCACCAGATGAAGGCAAAAAACCTCCAGGGTCTCTGCCAATCTTCCCTGGAAGAAAATTCCTTCCCAACCCCAAATATGGCAATCAGTTAAACCCTGAGCATGTGGGCAAGACTCACCAGCCAGCACCCAGGGAAGAATTCTCTCTAGTTAATGTCCTTTCCTCTGGCCTGCTTTATAAACACAAATGGATGCAAAGCAATTCATAACACTTTTTAGTCAAAGCTGCCTGAAGACTTTCCAGCAGGCTGACAGCTGGAGGGGGACATGAGACCTCCTCCTGGAGAGGCACCCATGTGGCTGCTACCCCTGCACTTTTATAGCATACACCATATGTGATAAGCAGGGAACCTGGGTTTCTTATAACTAACTGACAGAGGTGCTCTTTAAGCTCCAGCATGTATCTTGTCACAGCATATTTCCAGCCTAACATAAACATAGCTCTTGTGCAGTGTATGCAGGAGGTCAGATCAAACCTCTGTGCTGTCAGATCCATTCAGTAGCCTCCAGGAGACTGAGAGGTGGGGCATTCTTTAAAGTCAGTATTGATGTTACCTAGGCAACACTGACAAAAAATGCTGCCATTAATTTGGCTTCACTACAAATATCTACATCTGTGAAAAGATGTTTGACGATGGCACAACGGTAGCCTGGTTGCCTGACATGTTAGCTGCCATTGCACTGGTGGGAAACGTTAATGGTCTGTAAGAATATCTCACTAGCTTTGCAGAGGAGAGGTGTAATCCAGTTTAAATGCAGAAGCCAATTAAATCCCGCAGCCTTCTCCTCAAATATAATATTATTTTGGCTATTTAATTCATTAACAAAAATCTCATTGAGAGAGAATTAAGGTTGCTATATAAATAACCTGATCACATATTTAAACTTGCAAGTTAACATTCATTTTGGTTGTATGTGCATTTCACTTCAATTATTTATTATTTTTATAAGCAGTTAAGTCTAATTTCAAAAGGAATCAGAATTCCTATGTTGCTAATGTCAGTCTGCAGTCACATATGAATATGTGATTACCTTCTTGAGGTATCGGGGTTGGTACAGAATGTTTGAATATGTTCTCTTGACATTACCTTTTAGCTGCAACAGGTTAAAAATTCATGTACACATTGTAGTAAGTCCACTCTGTTTTCTGTTTGAAGTATGTGTTGCAAATTAAATCACTAATCTTCAATGAATTCTGTATATAAAATGTTGATTTTAGTATACTGTGTACAAGCAAAAACAATGATATTTTTTTCAGTAATAGTAAAATAGCATAAATGTCTTTTTACAGTTATGAGACTTCTAGGAAAAAATGCTATTTATACTCAGGAAAATTCTGATCACACACCCTTGGTACAATTAGCAGACGACACAGAAATCACGATGCTGTGACTCCTTTTTTTCTGAAAATGCAGTTGACCCAAAGGTGTGTGATATATTTCACATGGAGTGAAGTCTTAAATGTATACAGAAGAAAAGAGGGGATAGCAGTTGAGTAGAGACAGGGATATTTGTGGGGGAAGGGGAACTGAAAGGCAGGCATCCTAAGATGGTGAAGAGCTCAGACTTTGCTGTGAGCATTTTCTTGCTTTTGTGGCTGAGGCATGCATGCTATCTGTATAGCAACCATAACTCTCAATTTTTTTGTTGTGGATGATGATTTTTCCTAGCTGGTAATCATTCTGTAGGAGCCCATCGGTCGTGCCACTCCCGGTTGGACCGCATCTACATGTCACGATTTCACCTTTCACGGGCCCTGTCCTCCAGCGTCCGGCCGGCCCCTTTTTCTGACCACCACCTCGTCACCGTGACGGCCTCTCTCAGTGCGGAGAGGCCGGGGCCGGCCTACTGGCACTTCAACAACAGCTTGCTGGAGGATGCGGGCTTCGTGGCGTCCTTCCGGGAGTTCTGGCTGGCCTGGCGAGGGCAGCGGCGTGCCTTTCCCTCGGCACGGCGCTGGTGGGATGTGGGGAAGGTGCGCGCCCGGCTCTTCTGCCGCGACTACACCCGGGGCGTCAGCCGACGGAGGGATGCGGCGATAGAGCAGTTGGAACGGGAGGTCTTAGAGCTGGAGAGGCGTCTGGCCGCCAGCCCCGAGGATCCATCCCTGTGCGGAGCGTGCCAGGAGAAGCGGGAGGAGCTCCGGGTCCTCGAGGACCATCGGGCTCGGGGCGCCTTTGTTCGCTCCCGCATCCGCCTCCTTCGGGAGATGGATCGCGGCTCCCGCTTCTTCTACGCCCTGGAGAAACGGAGGGGGGCCCAGAAGCACGTCACCTGCCTCCTGGCGGAGGACGGCACCCCCCTCACGGATCCGGCGGAGCTGTGCCAGAGGGCCCGGACCTTCTACGCACGCCTTTTCTCCCCGGATCCGACCGATCCCGCCGCTCGCAGAGTGCTTTGGGACGAGCTCCCTACGCTCAGCGCGGGCGCCCGGGACCGGCTAGAGCTGCCTCTCTCCCTGGCCGAGTTCTCGGACGCCCTCCGTCGCATGCCCACCAACAAGTCTCCGGGCATGGACGGGCTGACCGTAGAGTTCTACCGCGTGTTCTGGGACGTCCTCGGCCCAGACCTGGCCAGCGTCTGGGCCGAGTCCTTGCAGGGCGGGGTCCTCCCTCTCTCGTGCAGGCGAGCTGTGCTCGCCTTATTGCCGAAGAAGGGGGACCTCCGCGATTTACGGAATTGGCGTCCCGTCTCGCTCCTCAGCACGGACTACAAGATCATCGCCAAGGCCATCTCGCTGCGGCTGGGGTCCGTGCTGGCGGACGTGATCCACCCGGACCAGACCTGCACCGTCCCGGGCCGTAGCATCTTCGATAACCTCTATCTGGTCCGGGATCTCTTAGAGCTTGGGTGCAGGGATGGTCTGTCGTTCGCCCTCCTGTCCCTGGATCAGGAGAAGGCGTTCGACAGGGTGGACCACGGGTACCTCCTGGGCACTCTGCGAGCGTTAGGCTTCGGGTCCCAGTTTGTGGGTTTTCTCCAGGTGCTGTACGCTTCCGCAGAGTGTCTGGTCAGGCTCAACTGGACCCTGACCGAACCGGTCAGCTTCGGGCGGGGAGTGCGGCAGGGGTGCCCCCTCTCGGGCCAGCTGTACGCTCTGGCCATCGAGCCCTTCCTCTGTCTCCTCCGCAGGAGGTTGACGGGGTTGGTGCTTCAGGAGCCGGAGCTGCGGCTGGTCCTGTCGGCATACGCCGACGATGTGCTCCTCGTGGTCCAGGACCCGGGCGACTTGGCGCGGGTGGAGGCCTGCCAGGCGGTGTACTCGGCGGCCTCCTCCGCCCGGGTCAACTGGATCAAGAGCTCTGGCCTGGTGGTCGGGGACGGGTGGCAGGCGAGCTCCCTCCCACCCGCGCTTCAGGCCATCCGGTGGAGCGCGGGTCCGCTGCTCTATCTCGGCGTTTACCTTTCTGCCACGCATCCGTCTCCGCTGGAGAACTGGCAGGATTTGCAGGGCAGGGTGACGGAGCGGCTCCGGAAATGGACAGGACTCCTCCGGTGCCTTTCCCTTCGAGGGAGGGCACTGGTGCTCAACCAACTGGTCCTGTCCATGCTCTGGTACCGCCTCAACACCCTGGTCCCGGCCCCGGGTTTCCTGGCCAACCTCCGGACTGTGATTCTGGAGTTCTTTTGGCCAGGACTGCACTGGGTCCCTGCAGGGGTCCTCCACCTGCCCCTGGAGGAGGGGGGGCAGGGCCTGAAGTGCCTGCGCACTCAGGTCCACGTCTTCCGCCTCCAGGCCCTGCAGAGGCTCCTGTTTGGTGCGGGTAGTCCGGCGTGGAGCGTATTGGCGCACGCCTTCCTCCGCCGCTTTCGAGGGCTCCGATACGACCGGCAGCTCTTTTACCTTCATCCGAGAGGTCTTCCGCGAGACCTCTCCGGGCTGCCGGTCTTCTACCAGGACCTCCTCCGGACCTGGAAGCTGTTCTCTGCGACCAGGTCCGTGGCGGCCACCGTGGGGGCCGACCTCCTCGCGGAGCCCCTGCTACACAATCCCCAGCTTCGTGTGCAGGTGGCGGAGTCCCTCGCGGTGCGCCGGAGGCTGGTCCTGGCGGGAGCCACCAGGGTCGGAGACCTCCTGGACTACGACCGGGGAGGCTGGATGGATCCCCTGACGCTCGCTCACCGCATGGGGCTCTCCAGACCTCGCACTCCCCGGCGCGTACTCCAGGAGGTGGAGGCCGCTTTGCCGCCCGCTGCTCGGGCCTATCTCGACCGGGTCCTGCGGGAGGGCACGCCCCGCCCACCCCCCACCCCAAGCCCTCCGGACCTTTTCATCGGGCCCCTGCCCCGTAGGCCCGACCGCCCCCCCCGTCCCTTCTCCGCAAGCCGGCTGCACGACCTGCAGCCGGTACGTTTCCAAACCGCGCCGAGGAAACAGCTCTACACGCTCGTGCTCCACACCCTTCACCTCCTCACCCTCGTGTCCCGCCCTGATACGAAGTGGCGGGACCTCCTGCCACCTCTGGAGGGTGAGGAGCCCCGGTGGGCCAGCCTCTACTCCACCCTGGTCCCACGGCCCACTGGGGATATCAGTTGGCGGCTCCTCCATGGGGCCGTGAGCACGGGCGTGTACTTGGCGCGGTTTACCCCTGTCCCGGACACCTGCCCCTTCTGCGGCGTGAGGGAGACCCTGGCGCACGTGTACTTAGAGTGCGCCAGGTTGCAGCCCCTACACCGGCTCCTCACAGCCATCCTCTTGCGTTTTTGGTTACACTTTTCCCCTCACCTCCTTCTGTATGCACTCCCTATCCGTGGCCCCACGAAGTCCCGGGACCTCCTGGTCAACCTCCTCCTCGCCCTGGCGAAAAAGGCCATCCACGCGACCAGGGAGGGGAGGTTGGCCGACGGAGACTCCGGTGACTGTGGGGCTTGCTTCCGCTCCATGGTCCGATCACGCATCCGGGCGGAGTTCCTCTGGGCGGCGTCCACTGGCTCCCTTGACGCCTTCGAGGAGCAGTGGGCGCTGTCCGGGGTTCTCTGCTCGGTGTCCCCGTTAGGATCCCTCCTTCTGACCCTTTGACCTCACTCCTGTCCCTGTTCTTTTATTAGTTGTCCCCCGCACTCAGTGGGTTCTGTGGCCCTGTGGTTCCTCCCCTTAGGCTGGGGGAGGATCCTTTAGCAGTGGGCGGGCTTTGCCTGCCCACTTCCCAGACACCCAATAGATGGTAATCATTCTGTAAGCTGTATATAGGGTACATGAACTGTGTTTTAAATCATTTTTTACATATGACGTTCTTGATCAAAGTGGTTCCCACACTTCTTATAAGGTGACCAACCAATTCCATTTTGTCCTTTTTTGTGACCTACTATTACACACTCTCTCTCTTATATATGTATAAAGAAACTATTTGCTATTTTTTAAATCCTGTATCTGTGCAACAGAAATATTGATTTTTTATTAACTTCATAAAACATTACTGTATTCAATATACAACAGTGAAATAGAACATGTAGTTAAATCAAAATCAGACACTAATTCAAACAAAGAAAGAAAGACAATATTACATGCTGGTCACTGTAAATTATTAATGAGTAAGATGTCCTTTATTTGCTTTGTACAGCCTTCCAATTCTAGGAGCAGTTAAATGGAGAGTCAGAGTCTGAGGTAATTTCGACAAGAAGTTGGTTGCATTGTTTGGTTTTATTTGCTGTCAGCACAGATAAGCTGGTCTCACACAGACCAGCAAAATGGTAGAAAGCACATTTACTGCTTTTTCTGACAATGTAGGGTACTCACATCTAACTCCCAACCAGACAGTTTCCAGTAACTGGGAAGGAAATCTCAATGTCAGAAAACTAGTCAATCAGCGCATCCTTTGCTTTGCTGTCAGGGGAATGCTGACTTTTTGCGTTTACTGTGAATGGTTCCCAAACCCCGTCATTGCAGCCAATTCAGGGAAGTAACATGAACATTTCTGCTGAAGCACTCAGTGTGCTATGATGTTTTGTTTGATGCTATCAAACAGAACGTTGTCAATGCTGTTGAGGTATTCTGAAAGAAGTGGAAACATGTCTGCAACTGCATTCTCAAGTCATATGTTCTAAACATGAAGTTTCCTCTGGAAAGGTTTTATTTCCTCTTGCAAAATGAGAGTATTGGTATTTTTAACCCTGCAAAGATAAATTATCTGTATTTGCTGTGGAAAAGAGATTCACAAGGTAAGCAAATCAGGCCATCCATTTCTGAAGCAATCTGACAAATCAGAGTTAACTCCTGACAGAAACTGCAGCAGTGCATTCCTAAATTCCAAGACATATTTCAAAACTTTGCCATGAGCCAGCTAATGCACTTCTGAATGAAGCATCACAGTATCATGGCTTGCACTCACCTCAGAACACAAAATAGCAAATAAACGTGAATGTGACAAGGTTTGCTAGGACTCTTAAGAATATTGAGTAATTTTGTATCCATTTGCTTTGTTGCCTGGACGTTGCAGTCCATAATGCACTGCAGTGCCATAGCCTGTGGTGTGTAACCTTTCTGCCAGGTGGGATTTGATAGCTAGGGATTGCTTTTAAGAGTACAAAACAGAACTGGCTCAAGTCCCCACTCAGTAATCTGGAAAAATTAAGCACCACTGAAGGGCCAAAATCCATTTGCCGTGGATGTAAAATCTTAATTACAGTTTCTGCTGATAACTTTTCATATAGGCCCGGATGAAGACTAGCTAACAAAAAATACATAGCTAAGAGAAAGCTGTGGTAAACAGATAACCTTGTGTATTTCAAGTCAGTGAGCGGAATCAGCATAACTCCAAACGTAACTGGGCATCCTTATCGTGAGTTATGGACTCATGAAGCTCTGAGAAAGACCTCACATAAGGCCTTAACATAAGTTATGACACCCTCCCATCACAGATATATGCCAATCCTAGCCCACAGGAATGCAAGGGTAAACTTATAAACAATTGTTGTTGTTAAATACTATTTTTTTTTGCTTTAAATCTTTAGGAATGTACCTGTTGGTCAACTGGGAGAGCTGCTACCTCATTCCACTGGACCACAAAATTAGGATTTAACTTATACACTTTGACTTAGTTTGAGGGTAATTACCTGTGTGTCAGCAATATGTTAATTATGGGTGAGAGGCAGGGCTACCTCAGTGGTTTGAGTATTGGCTTTTTAAACCCAGGGTTGTGAGTTCAATCCTTAAGGGGACCACGTAGGGATCTGGGGCAAAATCAGCACCTGGCCCTGCTAGAGGAGGCTGGACTCAATGACCTTTCAGGGTCCCTTCCAGCTCTATGAGATCAGTTAATTTGGATCATGGGCAGAGCCATTATGTAATCTTTTAGACTATTGGTTTATTGTGCTTATCTTCCTGCTAGCACCTATCCTGGGGCTTGGGGAAAAACCCACCCACCCCTCACTTCTCTCTACCCAATGAGCACCCTACATAATCTACTGTAATTGTTCTGCAGTGTTTCTGAGCCTGATAAGCAAAGTGACACTCCACCAGCACTGTGTGTAATAAACTCCTGTGCTTGACTCCACATGGTGTGGATTACTGTTCCTTCAACCACCCCAGAAAATATCTAAGGGGCAATATTTCCCCACTCGCAAGCACAGTCTGTGTGTCATAAACGGATAGTTAAGAGTTAATGGAACAGAAGTACTTCCTATCTCTTTTGCCTGTAAAGGGTTAACAAGATCAGTGAGCCTGGCTGTCACCTGACCAGAGGACCAATCAGGGGACAGGATACTTTCAAATCTTGAAGGAGGGAAGTTTTTGTGTGTGCTGTTAGTGTTTGGTTGTTGTTCTCTCTGGGTTCTGAGAGTGACCAGACGTGCAACCAGGTTTCTCTCCAATCTCCCTGATACAGGCTCTTATAGATCCAGAATAGTAAGTGCTAGGTGATAAGGTGAGTAGGCTTATGTTTGTTTTCTTTATTTGCAAATGTGTATTTGGCTGGGAGGAGTTCAAATGTGTATTTGGCTGGGAGATTTTAATTTGACTTGTATACTTAGGCTTGGAGGGTATTCCCAGTGTCTATAGCTGAAAGACCCTGTTACATATTCTATCTTAAATTTACAAAGATAATTTTTTACTGTTTTTTTCTTTCTTTAATTAAAAGCTTTTCTTGTTTAAGAACCTGATTGTTTTTTTATTCTGGTGAGACCCCCAGGGGACTGGGTCTGGATCCACCAGGGAATTGGTGGGGAGAAAGGAGGGAAGGGGGCGAGAAAGGTTAATTTCTCTCTATGGTAGGATTACTTTCTTCCTCAGGGAGAGTCTGGGAGGGGGAGAGAGAAGGAGGGGGGAAGGTGGATTTTCCTCTCTGTTTTAAGATTCAAGGAGTTTGAATCACAGTGATCTTCCAGGGTAACCCAGGGAGGGGAAGCCTGGGAGAGGCAACAGTGGGGGAAAGGGTTTACTTTCCTTGTGTTGAGATCCAGAGGGTCTGGGTCTTGGGGGTCCCTGGGCAAGGTTTTGGGGGGACCAGAGTGTACCAGGCACTGGAATTCCTGGTTGGTGGCAGCGCTACAGGTTCTAAGCTGGTAATTGAGCTTAGAGGAATTCATGCTGGTACCCCATCTTTTGGACGCTAAGGTTCAGAGTGGGGAATTATACCATGACAGTGTGTAACAAAAGAAAACATTTATTAAAAGGGAGAAGGAACTCGACATTATTTGGGGGAACAATGATGATTCAAAAATGTGTAACCATAAGCAAACACCCACCCTGCAGTATGCTGGGCAGTGAACTTTGCCTCAGTTTCCCACCTTATGGTGTGAAAGCCTGACAAATTGTCCTGTCAACATGCCACTCCCCTTTCCCACCGCGGCACCCCTCTGACAGTTGTTTGTCCTTGATCAGTGAAGACCCAGAGTTCAGAGGTGCATTCACTAGCAGCTGAAACCCTAAGGACTGTATTAAGTGGTGGAATGGAACCTCAGAATGCAGCCATCACAAAAGTGCTGTGAGCAGCAAGCAACAGCAGCAGTAACAGCAGCAGAAGTGGCAGTGAGCTGCAGGCAGTGGCCAGTGGAGGCAGAGAAAACAGCAGCAGCAGTAGTGGCCAAAGGCAGTGGCAAGCTACAGCAGAGAGAGCAGCAGCAGTGATCCAGCTGCAAAGGCAGCAACGAAGGGGTGGGAGGTGAACCCATGTGAATGCATCTCCGAACTTCAGGTCTTTGCTCACCAAGGACAGAGAACTGTGAGTGGGGTGTGGAAGAGGGAAAGGAGAGTGCACATCTGTACAGACGCCCAGGCCGCTTTTTCCAATTTATATTGCTGGTGATTTTCAATTCATTTAGCAGTTTGAAAATTTCCTTTCCTGTTGCATTTCTCTGCAGAAAAGCATTTCTTCATTGGAGTCACCCTTCTGCTGAAACAGTACAGATTCTACTAGTTGGCTTTTTGAAGCCACATCAGTCAGTTCATCCAGTTGTTGCATGCATGTACCATTAACCTTAATGCTGTCAATGAGCTGTATTTTGATAGCACATAAATTCTTCAGTGTTACCCTGTCAGAGAGAGGGATGGTTTTCAGTTTTCGATCGGCTTCATGACTTCATACATGTTAATAGCTGCTGGAAGTAGATGTTGTTCTCCAGTCGGGTGAGATTTTTTGTTGTTTCACTATCCTGAGTGATACGAGGCAGGATGCCCTCAGTGCCGTTGCAGCTTTAAATCAGCAGGCTTTGTTGCATTTTTTTTTGCTGTTTGAGTAAAAAGAAATTCACAGATTTATAAATGTGGATGTCTTATTCAAATGGTGCTGCCATTTCCTTGTCTTCAGCAACTCATTTACTAATACTTCAGAACATACCAGGTGCTGTGGATTTGGATTTTCTATGGGGCAACAAATCCGAAACCAAATTTTAAATAATTCTCATCATACCTTGTGATCAGAGACTTTGGAATTTTTGCCTTTGGTTCTGCTAGTGTGTTCACTGTTTTTTTCACTGTATTCTTACTCAAAGCGTGTGTGTGTGTGTATATGTATATATGTGTATATATATATATATGTATATATGTGTATATATACACACACACACACACACACCAATCCATTTTTAAACTTACTAATTACTGTGACTCCTTTACAGAGCTGTACACCCAGTATGGGTTGCGGAAGCTTTGGAAAGTACCATGGACAAGATTCATGCAACCAGCTGTACTCTCAAATGGATTGCACATCACCCTGGCCAAGTATCAACTCAAATGCGTGTAGGCCTGCTCAAATTTTAATCCTTGACAATGCCACATAGCTTCTTTAAAAGAATGGGCTTAAGCTGCTGCAAGGGAGATTTAGGTTAACTATCAGGAAAAACTTTCTAACTATAAAGGTGGTTAAGGTCTGGAGTAGGCTTCTAAGAGAGGTTGTGGAATCCCCCTAATTGGAGGTTTTTTTAAAAAAAAACAGGTTGGACAAACACCTGTCTGAGATGATCTAGATTTAATTGGTCCTGCCTCAGCACAGGAGGCTGGGATTGATGACCTTTCGAGGTCCCTTCCAGCCCTATATTTCTGTGATGGTAAGTTTTAACCTTTGACAATGCCACATAGCTTCTTAAAACACAATCAGATGTTTCAGGCTACATCCTGTCACTTCCTAATTAAAATTATGTAAAATTATGTAAAACATACATGGGAAATAGGCTGTGTAGTACAAACAGTTCTGAGGAGCTGACGTTTGACCTTAGTTCTATGTATATGGTGAATGCAGTCACATTTGCTGTTCATCACTTGCACATGTTTTCCAGAAGTCTGTAAAACAATAGAGATTACAGTTCTTACTGCCCAATTCACTAATCCTGATTACATATCTACACTGTGCCATAGAATTAACATAGAGTTAATTGGTAATTCCAACATTTCTTCCATACTTACAGTTCAAGGCACATTCTGATGTACCTCTGCAAAGCATCTTCAATATTAGCAGGTATAAAAACGGGCTATAATCCCATTTGTCAATTTTTATTTTCTAAAATTTCTTGTTTCTTATCAAGGATTATTTGTTAAAGGCATAGCAAGCTTTCAGGGTTGGCATTAAACACAGAGGATAATCTCTTTTTAGTCAGATTTCTTTTGAAATTTCAGATTTAAAGCTTTGTTGCTCGCTCACAGCAAAATGTGTCCTTTTTTCACTTTTAAAATGTCGTCTTCTGGCCTATTGTCTGTAAGTATTGTGTTCAGTATCTGTACGTGGGCAGGATCTTCAGCCTGTTTTATTGATAGTTAACTTCTCTTAATTAACATTCTTCCACAAATTTACATTCCCAAAATTCTCTCTGGTAGTCTGTGTTATTGCAACTCAACATTTTGTATAAGAACAAGCCCCTCCAGTAAATGTGTGTGCTTTTTTTATTGGAAAATAGCTGATTTTAGACTTCAGGATTTCAGATATATGAAAGCAAAGATGAAATTATGTACCATGCTCCATGTACAATAAGTATTCTTCATATTGTTCAAATTCTGCTTTAATTCTCAGTTTCTCCCGTCATCTTTTTTTCTTGTTTTCCATGCTCAAGAGGTAGCAACATTAATCTGTGCAGAGTAATCCCTCTAACATTGTATGCAGTCACACGAATAAGAGCTGTCATAATTGATGCATCTGAGCCAAGGTATAAATGAGAACTCTCTGCAGTTTCAACAGCACCAATAGCAAAATGTAACAGCTTCTTTTTCAAACAGTGGCATGATTTCATTATGGTTTGCAGAATGTATCCGTATATCACAGACACTTTTGCTGTGCTGTGCTTGTTTGACATGTATCTGCAAATGCTCTGGATCCTGTGTAATGTCATCTTGTTGTGGGTTTTTCATCCTACATGGAAGTATCACTGTTCTTTGTCTGGATAGGTTTCCAAATTGATCTTCATCCTGAATTTGAACTTCAGGGAGCAGTTAATCCGGTGTGTGATCTTCCAGTTGCCTTGTGATATTTTCCTCCTGGTGTACCTCTTCATTTAGCCCAGTATGCTCATTTTAGTTAGTCAATGTATCTTTCTGCCTACTGAAGCCACACTTACAGAGTTCCCTAGTAAATGAGCTATAGGTTTTCTTCATAGCTTATGGAAATAGAGTAAAGCAAAATAGTGGTTTTCAGAGGTCTCTCGTCAGCTTTTGGTGACTATTCAAGTAAGTGTTCCTTCCCTTTACTAATAATCCAGACCGTTTACCAGGGAATAATACCCTTACATGTGAACCTAAGAGCTGCCATACTGGGTCAGGCCGTGATCCATCTTGCCCAGTATCTCGTCTCTGACAGTGGCCTGTACCAGAGCTTATGGGAGAGAGTACAGAACAGAGTAATTATGTAGTGATCCAGCTCTGTCTTCCACACCTAGCTTATGTTAGTGAGAAGTTTAAGGTCACACGGAGCACGGGGTTGCATGCCTTACCATCTTGGCTAATGGCCATTGATGGAGCTATCCTCTATTAATTTATCCAGTTCTTTTTTAAATCCAGTTATACTTTTGGGGTTAAAACATTCACCGGCAATGAGTTCCCCAAGTTGACTGTGTGTTATGTGAAAAAGTACTTCCTCTTATTTGTATTAAACCTGCTGCCTATAAATGTCATTGACTGACCTCTAGTTTTTGTACTGTGTGAAAGGGTAAATAACACTGCTTTATTCCATTTTTCCATACCATGCATGATTTTGTAGACCTCTATCATATCCCCCATTAGTCACCTCTTTTCTAAATTGAGTAGCCATAATTGTTTTATTCTCTCCTTGTACGGAAACCATTCATCTTTGTCACCCTTCTCTGAACTTTTTCATATTTGAATATATCTTTTATGAGATGGGGCAATGAGAACTGCATGCACTATTCAACATGTGGGCAACTCTATGGATTTATATAATTATATTATATTTTCTATCCTTTTATCTGTCCCTTTCCTTATGATTCCCAACCTTCTGTTTGCTTTTTTGACTATTGCTGCACATTGACTGGATGTTTTCAGAGAACTTTCCACAATGACTCCAAGATCTTTCTTGAGTGGTAACAGCTCGTTTAGACCTCCACATTTTATGTGTATAGCTGGGATTGTGTTTTCCACTGTGCATTACTTTGCATTTATCAACATTGTATTTACTCTGCCATTTTGGTGCTCAGTCACCTACTTTTGTGAGATCCCTTTTTAACTCTTCATAGTCTGCTTTGGACTTAACTATTTTGAGTAATGTTGTATCATATGCAAACTTTGCCACTTCACTGTTTCCTCCTTTTTCCAGATCATTTATGAATATGTTTAACAACACAGGTCCCAGTACAGATCCTTAAGGGACCCTGTTATCTATCTCTCTCCACTGTGAAAATTGAGCATTTATTCTTACCCTATGTTTCCTATCTTTTAACCAGTTACTGATCCATGAGAGGACCTTCCCTCTTATCCCATGACTGCTTACTTTGCTTAAGAGTCTTTGCTGATGGACCTTGTCAAAGGCCCTAGCGATACTGCTTTTTGCTGGATCATTCAAGGAAAGGAATGGAGAATGACGTGGTTAAATGTCAAGGAAAATACCCTTAAAACCAGTAATGGTGGATGAAAGGGAGGAGGGTGAGATGGGGAGAGGAATGGAAGGAGGGGTGTCCTCAATGCTCCTGAAAGTGCTGCCAGCATTCCATTGTTTGGCAGCACTTAGCACTTCATTGTGATGGCAAAGCAACTGAATATGGCTACCTGTCACCGGTGTGATAGTGACTCCCCAGTCTAGCAACTGTGTGTGCCCTTTAGGGTGAGAGGGAACCAAGACCCCCTCTTGCCACTAGCCCCATACCACTTGCCACTGCCCCAACACCCAGTCCCTTGCAGGTGCAGCCCACACCACTTCAGCCAGCTCCTACTGTGGAGGAGTGGGACCAGCATGACTGGGCCAGCGAGCAGCAAGAGAGCAGGTGACTGAGCTGTTCTGCTCAACTGGTTGGGCCCAGCAGAAATTTCAGCCTGGGCCTGTGGCACTGCAGACTGGGAGTGGGCAGTGGAATCCCGGGAGCATGTCCATGGCCTGTTGGAGGAACAGAGGGAGGTGTTCCTCTGCTGGCAGGTTGAGGCCATGACTCTGATTCTGGGCCAGTCAGCAGCTTCATTGGCTGGGGAAGGTTGGAGGAGGAGCTGCGTGAATGGAGGAGGAGGAATCAAGGGGTGCTCCTTAAGCTTTAGCTGGATAGTTATTCATTTGGGTGCTAATTGTGTTTTCTTTGGGGGCTAGGATCTATAACCACTGCCTCATGGTGGCTCTGACCCACACATACAACACATGCAAGTATGTACTGCTGGGCACCTATCATAACAACTGTGCTTCGTTTAGCAGCTCTTTCTCCTCCTGTTTTGGGGAGTGGTTCCAAGTGCTGAGTGGGGCTTTGTAAAGAAAGTGGGCAGGCTGTTTCAGATGAAATTCTGAGACCACCCTGGAGGGATACATTTTGGGTAAGGTTTTAGCATCACTGTAACTTTATGGAATGTGGTGTGGGAAAGATAAGCCATAGGTCCCTAGAGCACACTTGTTCTTCTGGCCAAAGTGATGGCCACTAGAAGACCACCTTCAGAGTGAGATGTTAGGAACATTTCAAAGGGGAGCTCCATGAGGCTAGGGAGGACCACACAAAGGTCCCAGGCAGGAGTAAATTCTCTGACAATTCAAGTTCCTCAAAGGGCTATAACATACTTACCCACTGGTCAGAGAACCTGACCAGTGGGCAAGTATGTAACAGCCCTTTGACTAACTTAAATTACCCCCTTTCTTCTTCAGGGTAAGAACATAGCAAGAGTAGAAATGTTTTGCTCTGTATGCCAGAGGTACCTCCTCTTTAGGTCTTGGATAAATCAATGAGGCCATTTATTTGTAACATGTTATCATGAGACTAGTCCCTGAAGCAGACAGGAATGGTGCAAGGAGTAGAAATGGATAGGATGCCTTTGGACCATGAATCCAATGCCCATATGTTGGCTGTCATGCAGCCTGAGCATAGAGAAAGGTGGTCCCCAAAGGTGGTTACAGGCTCCTGGGTGACTCCCAATGCCTCTGTCAGACCAGCTTCCCTGGAGAGGGTGCTAGTGTGTAACCTCCAATTTGGGACAAGAAAAAGAAGAGATGAAGATGAAGTTTCCTTGCAATATTTTGTGGAAATAAAAAATGTTTTGAAGCTGTAAAGAAAGTACAGCCAGACACTCGCTGGGTTCTGTGGGCAAGAGCATACTGAGAGAAGTTTGTGGCTGTTCCACTGACTTCACTGGACATTGGATCAAGCCCTGAGTGTCTTCCATCCGTAAATGTTTGAAGGAACAAGAGATGCATCCAGATAACAGCTATCCACTATTACCTCCATGAGGCTGACTTGTGGTCCAGTTGCAATAATGTTTTCCTAACTTTCCCCAGCAACTTGAATATTTTCTTGCACCATCTGTATACACTGCAATTTATCTCATGAAGGTTCTTCACAGTTAGCTGCTGGGATGTTACTGGCATTTGCCCATGTTTGGCAAGGCTGGATAACTTGTAAACAGAAATAATGGCTAAATTAATCAAACTGTCTTCTGCAAATAGCTTGCCCAGATCTGGCCAGGGGCCAGTTCCTCAGCTGGTATATGATGAAGCCATACTATAGGGCACAAGCTGAGCGTCTAGTGCAGGGATTTCAGCTAAAGATCTGATCTTTAGAGTTCAGAGAATTCTGGTATTTTGCAGAATACATAAATATTCAGCAGCTGCAACAAAGAGAAATTTATTCAGCCACTCCAACATCTATGCTGCCGTTTGACGAGAGCTATGAAACAGTTAGCTGTCATATAGACAGGGTTTTTTTTAAAAAAGACTCAAAATCTGCTTGTACGCTATATAATTAATTTCCTTACAAAAACTGTAAAATGCTCAGCTGGTAAAATGCAGGTGGTTCAAATTAGAAATCCACGCAGTTCAATGCAAGGCTTTAAAGCTTTTTGGTGTTCAGCTCTAGAGTATTTTCTATATATTGAGGTTTTAGGCAACATGGATTCTTCCTTTTGAGTTTAGGCCAATCAGTACCGCTTAGCCTGAGTCTGGACACAAATGGACAGATCCTGAGGACTGCTGAGATCACTAGCCACCAGTGTGACCTCAAAGGCTCAAGGGAGGGAGATGTTAGCTCCACGTTGGAGTAGCCCCATGGCTCTTTCTTTAGCCAGGGCCTGGTTCAGGCTCAGGGAATGTGTAAAGGAGGGTAAGAGCTACTTTTCAACAGCTGCACAGAGTGTGATTAAGGCCATACACCTGAAATGAAGGCAGGGCTGGCTCCAGGGTTTTTTGCTGCTCCATGCAGCAAAAAAAAAACAAAACAAAAAACCCGCAATCTGCAGCACCTCTACCGCGCAACTTTCTTCTTCAGCAGCAAGTTCTTCCCTCTGAGAGGGACCGAGGGATCCATCACCAAATTGCCGCCAAGGAGCCCGACGTGCCGTCCGTTCCCCTTGGCCACCTGCTTGCTGAGTTGGTGCCTGGAGCCAGCCCTGAATGAAGGGAACCAAACCTTTAGGGACACAAAAGACCAAACTTAAGCATGAATGTGTTTTTACGGAGTGGTTGCTGAGATCTGTGCCCCGCCCTCCCCTCTCCCCTTGCACATTTTCAAACATGGCACAGTATATCTATCTGCCCAGAAGACCATTACAGCTACAAACTACCCTCCCTATACATGTGGCTTCTTTATGGTCCTTAGGTGTCCATAGGGAGCATATTTGTATGAACCCTCCCACTTTGCAACTTGCCACTGTTGAGGTGAAGGTCTTTGTTTTAAAATTTGAATATTATACACTGCTGTTATTGTATTGCTGTTACTGAGATTGGACCAAGCAAGTCTATAAAGGGATTTAAAAGCACTTTGGGCAATTCTGAACCACATGCTAGCCAAGTTTCCTGAGGATCGTCTCATCTATGGATGTCAGAACATCAGCTACTTTGTATAAAAACCAGCAGGATAAATACATCTTACTAGCCTTTCAAGCACTCTGTGTCGGAGCTGTGTTAAGTATTCTTTCTTTCAGGATAGAGAGAGAATAGTTTTTTTTTCTCTAAGTTTCATTTATAAGTGTGTAATTGCATTTATACTGTTTTGTAGAACTTCAGAATCCAATAGATGGGAAAATGCAACGGTTAGTATGGCTAATTTGGTTATGACAATCCACTCATTGTCTGAGCACTCTTCAGATATGCAGACAAGCACGGCAGGCAGAGAGAGGAAACAAAAAAATGGTCCTGCATGAAGAGATGTTGCGGCAACACAGAACTATAGGCCTTTGCTTCGTGCAGTGAAAGCTCCCCCATGGACCAGTGAAAAGGAGCACTTTTTACAAGCCATGAGAGAGAAATCAATACAGCCTGAGGCACCGTAGAACTCCAACAGCAATTTTTATAACTCAGCTAACTGGGTGAACCCAACAATAATATGATTTGAGAGTGGGGAGTGCAATACATACATCACACGAAGAGACTGGATTTTCTGCCTAATGAAAACTGGGTTTTGTGCTGTTTCCAGTTGCATCAGCACATCTAAACTATGTTTTGAAAAGCACATGCTGTTAGAATAATCAGCAAAGAATCCTGTGGCACTTTATAGACTTAACAGACGTTTTGGAGCATGAGCTTTCGTGGGCGAATACCCACTTCGTCAGATGCATGTAGTGGAAATTTCCAGGGGCAGGTATATATATGCAAGCAAGCTAGAGATAACGAGGTTAGTTCAATCAGGGAGGATGAGGTCCTGTTCTAGCAGTTGAGGTCTGAAAACCAAGGGAGGAAAAACTCGTTCTGTAGTTGGCAAGCCATTCACAGTGTTTGTTTAATCCTGAGCTGGTGGTGTCAAGTTTGCAGATGAACTGAAGCTCAGCAGTTTCTCTTTGGAGTCAGGTCCTGAAGTTTTTTTGCTGTAGGATGGCCACCTTCAGGTCTGCTATAGTGTGGCCAGGGATGTTGAAGTGTTCTCCTACAGGTTTCTGTATATTGCCATTCCTAATATCTGATTTACTTATTTACTTTCTCCACACCTGTCATGATTTTATAGACCTCTATTATATCTTCCCTTTAGTCGTCTCTTTTCCAAGATGAAAATTCCCGTTCTCATTAATCACTCCTCATATGAAAGCCGTTCCACACCCCTAGTCATTTTTGTTGCCCTTTTCTGAATCTTTTCCAGTTCCAATATATATTTTTTTGAGATGGGGCGACCACATCTCCACACAATATTCAAGATATGGGCGTACCATGGATTTACATAGACACTATCATATTTTCTGTCTTATTATCTATCTCTTTCTTAATGATTCCCAACATTCTGTTCACTTTTTTGACTGCTAGTCTACATTGAGTGGACATTTTCAGAGAAGTGTCCACAATGACTCCAAACTCTCTTTCTTGAGCGGTAACAGCTAATTTAGATCCCATTATTTTATATGTATAGTTGGGATTATGTTTTCCAATGTGCATTATTTTGCATTTATCAACACTGAATTTCATCTGCCATTTTGTTGCCCAGTCACGCAGCTTTGTGAGATCCTTTTGTAGTGCTTCACAGTCTGCTTTGGACCTAACTGTCTTGAGTGGTTTTGGATCATCTGCAAATTTTGCCACCTTGCTATTTACCCCTTTTTCCAGATCATTTATGAATATATTGAACAGGACTGGTCCCAGTACAGACCCCTAGGGGACACTTCTATTCACCTCTCTCCTGAAAACCGACCATTTATTCCTACCCTTTTTTCTTGGAAAATACAGTTACATGTTGTTGTCCAGGGCTAATTGTGGGAAAGGAAAGTAAGAGTTGTGCTGGTTTACTTGAACATGGTGGCAAGGTAAATGTATTAGTATTGTGCTAGCACGGCACAAAGTCATAGAGAAACTAACTATAGAATAAAAGTCTATGATTCATATTAGTACCACAGTGGTTATTTGTTGCCCTCTAATCGTTCAACCATGTAAGTCAGTAGACTTGGTACCTTAGTGCAAGGAATCAAAGCTTATGCTTTTAGATGCAGAGCTCCCAGTTTCAATTCCTGCACATGACCTCCCCTGAGGGATCATCTCACGATGGCAACTCGTATGGGGAATTATATTGGGGTGAATCTCAGATGCATGGAAGACTTTCCCTGGGCATTTTAATTTCCCTGCTCACACAGTGAAACTCCCTCATTTAAACGACAGCAATGGCACAAAGTCCCTAAAAAGCTTTATAATATTTCAGTTCTAATCCTTAAAAATGTTAATAGCAGCAGTTAATGAGGAGTAATGTGCTTGTTGGATAGTTTAAAAAAAAAACAGCAACAAACTCTGCAAAAAATAATGTGATCTGTGAACAAAGCAACAGAGGTTCTGGCATTTTGTAACAAAAAGTGTTGTACGGACACCTCCTGTCCCTTCCACAATTGATACACAGTCACTCCTCCCATTCAGAGATGCAGCATAATACCCCTATGGAAATGACAGCAATTGCTATTGTGACTAATGGATATTAGAAGTAAATTTACTATATCATGGCATGTTTTTAATGCAATTTAATGACCTGCAAACAGTCAGAATATCTCTTGTTTAAACCTTTGTTCACATTTTGAATTTTTGCTATATTGCAACCCATACACAAGCTGATTGAATTATTTTTTTCAAAAATAATATATGTTTAAGAAGTTGCTACTAGCTTCTGCTGGAAACAAGAAGAGCTATCCCCACGTGACCAGCCAACTTTCCAGAGATTACTAGCAAGTGCAACAGTAATAAAAGTTATTTGAAGAAACCTCACAATGACTGAAACATTTAGAACAGTTGAAAGAAGGCTGGAATCCTTTTCACGCACCATTTGCAATTCAAAAAGTGACTAAATCAGTAATGAATATTATTCCTAACAAATAATTTGGCCTGTTTTACCCATGTCTGATGTTAAGGGAAACAATCTCTCCCTTCTCCACCCAACACAGACCTTGATTTTGAAAGACGGTTGTATATTAACTAGATTGTAAACTCTTCAGGAAAGGGACCAAATCCTTGTTTATATAGCACCAAGTAGAATGAGATCCCGGTTGGAGCCATCTGAGTGCTTACACAATACAGACCATAAATTATATTCTAACTTTATTATTAGTGCTTTGTTTGCTTTCATTGTTTAATTTTCTAAACTGAACCCAGAGCAATTTGCCATAACTTAATGAAATCAAACCTTGCAGGATCTCTGAGCAAATAGCGTACAGGAGAGCAGAGGCTTATGAAAAACCTGGAGAGGATATTTTCCCATTACTATCTCACCAGGAGTGTTCCATGGTCCATGAGGAGATGAAACTAGGAATAGGGTAGCTTCATTTCATTTAGAAAACTGAAATACAGGGGATACAAAATGTCATTTGCTCCATCAGGATTTATTGTAACATATAATTCCTTGGGCTGTCTTTATTCCCCTCTTTTGTAGACAGGTACTACATTTGACCCTTTGTCCAGTCCTCTGGGATCTCATCCATCTTCCATGAGTTCTCAAAGACAATCACTAATGGCTCAGAGATCTCTTCAGCGAGTTCCTTAAGTATTCTAGGATGTATCCCATCAAACCTTGCCAGCTTGAAGATATCTAATTTGTCTAAGTAGTCCTGAATTTATTAGCTAGGATGGGTAAGGAATGGTGTCCCTAGCTTCTGTTTGTCAAAGGGTGGAGATGGATGGCAAGAGAGAGATCACTTGATCACTACCTGTTAGGTTCACTCCCTCTGGAGTCACCTGGCATTGGCCACTGTCACTTGATAGGATACTGGGCTGGATGGACCTTTGGTCTAACCCAATACAGCCATTCTTATGTTCTTATGTTATTTGTTCTTTCCCTATTTTAGCCTCAGATCCTTTCTCATTTTCACTGATGTTCACTATGTTCCTTTTGTGTAATTTGACATCAACTTGCTAAGCTTTGCTTTTTCTAGGGACATTTATGAACTGTGAATTCCTTCACTAACTTGCTTTCATCAGCTTTTCTATTTCAAAGAAGAGAACTGATCCTTGGATATAACTCAGTAGCATTGTTTCCTTTTAATGTAACTGTATATATACTGTGACAGGGTCAGGCCAGATGGATATAGGAGAGTGTTAGATGGCAGATAAATTAGTCCCAGATTAAGTAGATCCCTTTGCCCTGGGTAAGGTAACAGGGGCAGTTCCAGAACAAGCAGGAACTTGCTGGAACCAATTAAAGCAGGCAGGCTAATTAGGACACCTGGAGCCAATTGAGAAGAAACTGCTAGAATCAATTAGGACAGGCTGGCTAATCAGGGCAACTGAGTTTAAAAAGGACCTCACTTCAGTTTGTAGCATGTATGCGAGGAGCTGGGAGCAAGAGGCACTAGGAGCTGAGAATGGGAAGGCGTGTTGCTGGAGGAGTAAGGAGTACAAGCGTTATCAGAGACCAGGAGGAAGGTCCTGTGGGGAGGATAAAGAAGGTGTTGGGAGGAGGCCATGGGGAAGTAGCCCAGGGAGTTGTAGCTGTCGCGCAGCTGTTCCAGGAGGCACTCTAGAGAGCTGCAGTCCACAGGGCCCTGGGCTGGAACCAGGAGTAGAGGGTGGGCTCAGGTTCCCCCCAAACCTCCTAACTCCTGTTCAGACACAGGAGGAATTGACTTGGACTGTGGCTTCTATCAGAGGGGAAGGTTTCTGGCTGTTTCCTGACCTATTCTGAAGTAATGAAATACACAGGTGGGAATGCAAACTGTGTAGCATGTTTCTTATTGTGAGGGATTTTTGCTGTCATTACAGCAGGCCATACTTCCACAGTAACAGACTCAAGGTAAGAGAAGCATATGTTATGCTTCCAAGCATCTATCTAGCAAGAGAAATATCTGAGGCATGCACTCATGCTGCAGTAAGCTAGGTACTGAAATGGAGATCCAAGCACAGCTGTTGTGGCACAAATAGAATAGACACTGTGTGTAAGCCCAGGGTTGCGAATCTGAAGGTGGAAGGTAATTTGAGTAAAAGTGATAATGAAATGATAGATTTCATGATTCCACGGAAAGGAAGGAGTGAGAGCAGCAGAATAAAGGACAGTAGACTTCAAAAAGTAAGACATTAACCAATTCAGAGAACTGGTAGGTAAGGTCCAATGGGAAGAAAATCTAGGGGATAAAGGAGTTCAGGATAACTGGCAGTTTCTCAAGGAGACATTATTAAAGGCACAACTGCAAGCTATCCTGCAAAGAGGCCGATATGGCTTCATCAGGATAAGTTTTTTACTGACCTGACAACGGAAAAGGATTTCTACAAAAAATGGAAATATGGAGAAATAGCTAAGGATAAATACAAAATAACAGCACAAACCTATAGGGACAAAATCAGAAAGACTAAGGCAGAAAATGAGTTACACCTACCAAGGGATATAAAAAGAAAAAAGAAGAGTTTTTTTTAAATACATTAGGAGCAAGAGAAAGAGAGAGGAAAGTGTGGGTCCTCTGTTTATCAGGGAAGAAGAGCTAAAACATGACATCAAGAAGACTGTGGTGTGTAATGACTATTCTGTTTCATCTTCACTAATAATATTAATAGTGACAAGATACTCAACACGATTAATATTAACAACAAGAGGAAAGGACTGCAAGCCAAAATAGCAGGGGAAGTTAAAGAACGTTTAAATAAATTAGCTGTATTCAAGTCGGCATCCTACAGTACTTCAGGAAGTAGCTGAAGCAATCTTGGAACTGTTAGCAAGTATCTTTGAGAACTCATGGAGGATGGGTGAGATCCCAGAGGACTGGAGAAGGACAGCCATTGTACTTGCCTTTAAAAAGGGAAGCAAAGGAGACCTGGGGAATTGTAGACCAGCCAGCCTAATTTTGATACCTGGAAAGACACCTGAACAAATTATTAAACAATTTGTTTGTAAGCACCTAGAGGATAAGGAATAGCTAGCATGGATTTGTCAGGAGTAAATCATGCCAGATCAAACTAATCTTTAATAGGGTTGCTGGCCTAGTGGAAAGGGGAAAGCTATAGGCAAGGAAGCAGTTATCAATGTTTTGCTGTCAAGGTGGGAGGGCATATCTAGTGGAGTCCCACAAGGGTCTGTCCTGGCTCCAGTACTATTCAATAGTTTCATTAATGACTTGGATAATATTCTTATAAAATGTGTGGATGACACACAGCTGAGAGGGATTGCAAGCACTTTGGAGGACAGAATTAGAATTCAAAACAACCTTGACGATCAGAGAATTGGTCTGAATTCAACAAGATCAAATTCAATAAAGACAAGTGCAAAATGCCACTCTTAGGAAAGAAAATTCAAATGCACATCTACAAAATAGAGAATAACTGGCTAGGTGATAGTATTGCTGGAAAGGATCTGTGAGTTATAATGGACCATAAATTAAATATGAACCAACAATATGATGCAGCTGCATGGCAATAATTAGAGGGAACACTGCTGGGTGCCAAGACTTATTGCTGTTCAGCCCAGCTCAGGTGGCTCCAGCTTTAAAGACAGCTAATTCCCCTCCGAGTGAGCACCGCAACAAGGATGTGACTGGGAGGAGGCATGGCCTCCCTCAGAGATTGACAGGTAGGGATGGCCATGCATGCTTACAAGATCTTCACTTATCAGAGGGGTAGCTGTGTTAGTCTGGACCTGTAAAAAGCAACAAAGAGTCCTGTGGTACCTTATAGACTAACAGAAGTATTGGAATATAAGATTTCATGGGTGAATACCCATTTTGTCAGATGCGTCTGACAAAGTGGGTATTCACCCAAGAAAGCTTATAGTCCAGGAGCCTCACTATTTCTTTTAATTACAATGCTCTATGATTAAAAGTCAATAGCCTTTTTTGTCTGCCCTCTGGGGGAGTACAGTGTATTAACACTGCAATGAAAGCCCAGGGTTTGAACTCAGGCTAAAGCCTAGCACGCCTTCAGTCTACACACAAGTCGTGCTAACCTAAGGTCCCAGTACCCCATGGGGGTGGAGGGTCTGAGCCTGAGTCAAGCCAGGACCCAGGGCTCAAGTCCTATTGCTTTGCAGTGTAGATGCAGGCCTACTGGACTCCTGCTGTGACAATCTGCCAAAAGTAGCCCAGAATCCCACAGTCCGACTTTCTTTGTCCTCTGGACAGTCAAGTTTTCCCACACTCCACCACAATCGCATGGCTAGAACAGCCACATTTTGGGAGGGCCCTAGGATGACTGGGGTATGAGTGGTTGGACTTGGCCCCTCATAATGCCATGGAGATGCTGGATCCCCAGGTTGGGGCCCAGGGCTCAGTCATTCCTAACCTGGGGTTACCAATAAGTGTAGATTCTCAAGACCTATCTTAACAAACCAAAGGTCTGCTGACTCGAGTTCTACTAACCTTGTACTAACATTGCTGTGGAGACAGGCCCACACTTACATGATGGCAAAAGAGGGAACATAGAACAGATTAAAATAATACATTTCCAAAGTGATGTAAAGAGCTATGTGAATATAAGCAGAGGAACAGCCAGGTCTTTTGAATTACATGATGCTACGAGCAAAGGAATTCCAGTTGTCATTCATTTCTGCTGGCACACAAGTGGTTTTAATGATCGAGGGAAGACATTAATTATAGGCAGTGGCTGTTTCAGAGCTTTACATCCATAGCTAGTGACAGTTGAATCAATCCAATCACTTTACCACACATGTGGCTTTAGTGGAACCCCTCACATGTATAACAGGGGACTCTACACTGGACTCTTGCCCATAAAAATGAGTGATGTTGAATTAAAGATTTCAGCATTAAAGTGCTGGTATAGATCGAAGAGAGACTTAAAGAAATAACCATCTCTTTTTTTCAGTTTGGAGCAATAAAAAGTGCCCATAAACAGCCTTTACAAAATGAAATACAAATTTGAATCGTTTTCACCTCTTCCACCACTCCAGTAAGTTTGCCAGTTCTTCAGTTTCCATGTACTCTCCTCAAAGTCCCAACAAAATAAATGCGGCCAGCAGCATGCCCCATATTCAACAAATCCAAGTCCAAGGGAACTGCACAGCCCTGGAGCCCTTCCAAAGAATGCCTGGCCAGCCACCTGCCTCTCTATTGTATTGTAGGGCATCTAGGGTCAGTGCCTCACTTGTCACAGTGTGTCGGGGGTGGGGGAAGATGCTTTCCCAGTTAGGCTGGTCTCAGGCTATTTACTGTTTCAATGACATACTTTATTAATGCATACTAGGTATAGGCAACCACAGTTTGAACGTTTCCGATGACAGCCTGCTCTGTAGCCACAGTGCTGTTTGTTGTAACAACAGGTATGTTTACACTGGAGCTGGAGGTGTAATTTCCAGCTTGAGTGCACATACCCACGCTAGCTCTGATCAAGCTAGCCCAGGGGTGGGCAAACTTTTTGACCAGAGGGTTGTGCAACTGTATGGAGGGCCTGTGCCTCCCCAAACAGCCTGATCCCTTGCCCCCATCTGCCCCCTCCCACTTCCTGCCCCTCAGAACTGCCAACCCATTCAGCCACCCCTGATCCTTGTCCCCTGACCACCCCCTCCTGAGAACCCCGACCCCTATCCAACTACCCTGATCCCTGTCCCCTGACTGCCCCAACCGCTATCCATACCCCTGGCAGCCCCCCCAGGACTCCCACCCCCTCTGACTGCCCTCCCGACCCCTATCCACATCCCCCCCCCTGACAGGCCCCCCCAGGACTCCGACTCCCAACCCTCCCTGGTCCCCATCCCCGACCGCCCCCCCAGAACCTTCACCCAATCCAACTTCCCCCTCCTCCCTGACTGCCCCCCAGGACCACCTGCCCCCTTACCCAATCCCCCAGCTCCCTGCCCCTTTACCAGCAGCAGGAGCTCACAACCATGACACCCAGCCAGAGCCAGCTGTGATCTCCATACTGCCCAGCAGGAGCGGCGGGCCAGAGCATGGCCTGCGTGGTGGTGTGGCTGCAGGGTAGGGGGGCAGGACAGCATGGGAGGGGCTCCTCAGAGTCCTCAGTGGCTGGGCAGGATGCTCCCACGGGCCGCAGTTTGCCCACGTCTGAGCTAGCCCAGTAAGATAGAACTTAGTCTCAGCAGCATAGGTAACAGAAGGGGCTAGCCACCCCAGTACGTACCTAGGCTCTCAGATGGATCAAACTCAAGATAGCTAGCCTATCCCACTTCTTATGCTGCCAGGCTACTTTGATCAGAGCTAGCACAGATATGTCTACTTGAGCTGGAAATTACACCTTCGGCTCCCGTGTAGACACACCCAATGTCAGAGGAGTCTCAGCAATATAGTTGTTTGTGTTGTGTATAGAACCCTAAATTGACCTCTTACTCATTCATATCTGTAGATACATAAGAATTCCTCTCTTGAAACACTTCTATCAACTACAGCCTTGAAAGAGAAAAGTCACATTCACTGCCTCTCTCATTAGGAAGCAATGTCTAGCCCTTTCATTTTGCTTTCCTTAAACCTGCCTGTGTTGACGTGCACACCTCAGAAAGAGTCTCCTTACTCACGGCTTCTGTCCTGTGCCACACAGCTTCAGCAAGAGAGAAAGAATGAAATGACAAAGGACACATTAGGAAAACACTTGAAATCATTGCGGCTGAACAAAATGAGCCCTGGCTTGACCCACACATAACCTAGAACATGTGTTTCATTTTGCTTTAGGAACCCAGTGAAAGTGGGTTTTGCTGGATTGGCAATTCATGCTTTTTAAGAATAGAAGAAAACATTTATCTAGGACACAATCATTACTCATTTTATTATTTAGACAGAGAAGTGACTATGAAGCATAATGCTTTGTGGGGAAAAACTTCTTCCAGGACTTTTTTTCTAAATAGCAAATTTTAAGGTAACATGAAACACCAGCCAGATAACAGGGGGGTTTGAGGGATAGCTCAGGGGTTTGAGCATTGGCCTAGTAAACCCAGGGTTGTGAGTTCAATCCCTGAGGGGGCCATTAAGGGAACTGGGGTAAAAATCTGGGGATGGTCCTGCTTGGAGCAGGGGGTTGGACTAGATGACCTCCTGAGGTCCCTTCTAACCCTAATATTCTATGATCTGCAGCTCAGTTGCTTTAGAACTTTTCTTCCCTAACATCTTCATAATCCTGGGTCTGCTAATCCTACAATGCTTGCATTTAGTGATGGTGATAAGGAGCAGGGGCAGCTCTAGGTATTTTGCCGCCCCAAACACGACAGGCAGGCTGCCTTCGGCGGCTTGCTGGGGGAGGTCCCCGGTCCCGAGGATTCGGCGGCACGCCTGCGGGAGGTCCGCCAAAGCTGAGGGACCAGTGGACCCTCCACAGGCATGCCACCAAAGGCAACATACCTGTCGCCCTCACGGAGACCAGCAGAGTGCCCTCCGTGGCTTGCCGTCTCAGGCACGCACTTGGCATGCTGGTGCCTGGAGCCGCCCCTGATAAGGAGGAGAGCTGATTGATAGCTACACGAAGAAGCGGTTACCACTTCAGCAAATTAATATATAGATGATAGACAAAAATTAGTTGGAAGCAAAAAATTTACTTTGAGAAAACCAACAGCACAAGGATGGAGATTTATAGAGTGTGATAATACACTAGAACTGCAGAGTTACGAACTGACCGGTCAACCACTCACCTCATCTGGAACCTGAAGTACACAATCAGGTAGCAGCAGAGGACAAAAAAAGAAGAAGAAAAGTAAATAGAGTACAGTACTGTGTTAACCATAAACTACTAACAAAATAAAGGGAAAATTTTAAAAAATGAGATTTGACAAAATTTCTGTGCTTGTTTCATTTGAACGAAGATGGTTAAAAGCAGCATTTTTCTTCTGCATAGTCAAGTTTCAAAGCTATATTAAGTCAATGTTCAGCTGTAAACTTTTGAAAGAACAATGATAACATTTTGTTCAGAGTTATGAACATTTCAGGGTTACGAAAAACCTCCATTCCTGACGTGTTTGTAACTCTGAGGTACTACTGTATTTCTAAATGATTAGCTTCCTGTCACAGTAATGGATAGAAATTTGTTCACAGAAATGCAGTTTAAAGCCCAGTCTATGTTTTATTTGAGAGAGACTCCTGATTCATCTCTCTCTTGGGTTTACTATTTTAAAATATATGGTCATTTGAGATGAGATTCACATTTGGCTTGCTGAGAAGGAAGATGAAGCCGACGCATGCCAAAGTCGCACAGTGTCCTTTGGTGTTTCTAGAGCTGTGCAGCATATTCCCAGTGAAATCAGAAGCCATGCAAAATTTGCCAGCTTTCAGGGTCTGTTACGCACTTGGAATTCAGTCCAGGTTTGTTAAAAGGTTTACAAAGGTTTATTTGCATAATAGCAATATACCCCACACTTCTCTAGCATCGTCCGTCTGAAGACTGCAAAGTGCTTTATACACACCCATGAATTAAAAATCCTAATACTACTCTGAGGTTGGTAGTAATCCTGGTCCCTTTGTACCGATGATGAAACCAAAGACACAGATACATGGGCTAGCTCTTGTGCTGGTGTAAACTGGCATCTTTCCACTGAAACAGAGAGATACTAGTTTACAACAGTTGAGGATCTGGCTCAATAGAGCAATGAATATTTATGTAAAGGCAAGCCAGGCCTGGCATATTACAGCATCTGTTTTTTTTATAGTTCTGCTTTGAGAAAATTCTCCAAAATATGACACTGCTTTGATAAAGTAGGAAGAGATGTTCGGGGGCAACTGGCAAAAAGTAAGTTGCTTATTGGTATATATTAGTAACAGAATATTTGCACAACGGGATTAAGCATTCTGGGCTTTAACACTGCTTTTTCTGCAAAGGACTGGGGGCTCAGATTTCAGGAGTTTGAATTTGGCAGGGAAGTTTTGGTCAGTTCTTTAAAGTCTGACTAAGTTTAAGCAGCCTTCCTAATAAATATTTGTATTTATACATAAGACAGGCGAAAAGTTCTAAAAGTCACTTAGCAGCAAGAAGCTATTAGTATTTATTACAATATTGCTGTTTACTAGTGCTTCAGGAAGGCTTTAAAAAGTACAGTAGGAGTACAAAGTAACATCTCCTTTGTTAAGGCAAAGGAGATGTTAAAGTTGTTTTTTGATCAGTTACATATTCTGACTTGATGCCCTCTTATAGGTCCCAAGGGGTATGGCTTTCAGCTTACATCATACCCAGGAGCGGCTCCAGGCCCCAGCGCACCAAGCGAGTGCTTGGGGCTGCAAGCCGCGGGGAGCACTCTGCCGGTCCCGTGAGGGCAGCAGGCAGGCTGCCTCCAGCAGCTTGCCTGCGGAGGGTCTGTTGGTCCCGCAGCTTTGGAGGACCTTCGCAGGCGTGCCTGAGGGAGGTCCTCTGAAGCCGCGGGACCAGCGGACCCTCCGCAGGCTAATCGCCGGAGGCAGCCTGCTTGCCATGCTTGGGGCGGCAAAATCCCTAGAGCCGCCCCTGATCATACCATAGAGTGTTCAAAATTTTAAGTATATGTTTGATTTTATGGGCTCCAAGGGATTGTTCTTGCAGGCATTCAGACATTGATTATCAGTATCCATAGTCCTGGACCTGATTTGCTTCCCTGATAGATTAGTTCTGTTGAAAAACACTGAGTTCCTGCATCTTCACTTCTTGCAGGACAGATGAAATGTCCTGGTTCTTGGGCTGGAGAGTACTCTAGTTTCAAAGCTTTACAGAAAAGCTCCATGATTAAAAATCCATCCAGGATATAGGCGTGTCTGAGCCGAGGCAGTCACATGGACAGTTACTTGTGTGTGCCCTTTTTAACACCTGTCACAAATGTGTCAGTGCTCCAGGGCATTTGTGCGGTATTATTTGTTTGCGGTAGCACTGACAATGAACTGGGTTCTGTCCAGTAACACCTGAAAGGACAGTCCCTGCCCCCAAGGATCTCACAGTCTAAGGATCAACAGACACGTAGACAGAGGTCAGGGAAGGAGGAGAATGGAAAGGATTTTTCTACACAAATCAACAAGATTCACTATAGACAGCATGCTATAAGTGGGTTTTTAAGGGGACTTACAAGAGGCTGTGGGCAGGAGACTGCATGTTTAAGCTCCAGGATATCATGCATAAGGTCACGTGGAAGGTGTACAGCCCTTTCTGCAGTCAAATCTTTGGTGGTTCTAGAATATATCAGTGTATTATATAGATGGTTGACAACAGAGGTGGGTGGGCTAGAGGGAAAAGTCACAGCCTCATCTTTTTTGAAGTGTTTAGTGGCACTGATAGCTAGGTGCTCATGCTCTGGGAGGATAAAGTCCATAGACAACTTTTGGGGGAAAAATCCTGGCCCTACTGAAGTCACATGGCAAAACTCTCATTGACGTCAGTGGAACCAGACGTCCACCGCAGTACCTAAGGGAAGTGGAAAATTCATTTTATCTTTTGAAGAGATTGTGATGAAAATTACGATTCAATTTCCTGATATTTTCAGTGGGTTTAAAGCTTCATCACACATCCATAGTAATGCCTAATCATCAGACTTTTTTTTTTGTTCTTGCTTTTTATTCTATTTTAAATTAGTTACAGATTGCAGTTTCTTTAGCTGAGACCCACTTTCTCAAAATGTCAAGAGGTTGAAGTAGTAGCTTTGGCTGTGATCACAAATCTAACGATGATTAATGCACCAAGGCATAGTTGGAAAATGCTTTCATGTGACTTAAGCACTGTCATATGGAGAGTCATGCAGACTGAGGTGAATAGAAGTCCCCTGGAAAACATATATAATATAGGTGGCTGAAAAAATTTTTACTGGACAGTTTTCTGTAGGACAATGCAGTTTTGTCAAATGGAAAAGTTTTGCAAGAATTTTGTTTCGAGAAGGTAAACATATTTTGTTTTCATTTCCACTTATATTTAAATACTTATTTTTCTTATATACTTAATATTTTATTTTGTTGGGATGTTATTGAAATGAATATTTGTTCTGTGGAAAATGTTGGCTTTTTTCTGATTCAAAATGTATTTATCTTTTGAACTATCAGAATGTCCTTCAGGACAGAACATAAGAACAGCCATACTGGATCAGACCAAAGGTCCATCTAGCCCAATATCCTGTCTTCTGACAGCGGCCAATGCCAGGTGCTTTAGAGGAAATGAACAAAGCAGGCCAATTTATCAAGTCATCCATCCTCTGTCATTCAGTTCCAGCACCTGCAGTCAGAAATTCCATTTTTCCAACAAGCTCTTATATATTTGTTTATGCGTGTATGTGCAGATATATATAAATGGACCCTAAAAGACTGTTCACTGAGTGTCAAGTATCAGAGGGGTAGCCGTGTTAGTCTGGATCTGTAAAAGCGGCAAAGAGTCCTGTGGCACCTTACAGACTAACAAACATATTGGAGCATTAGCTTTCATGGGTGAATACAATGAAGTAGGTATTCACACATGTATAGGGTACCAGACAGCAAATGTGAAAAATCGGGACGAGGTGGGGGGTAATAGGAGCCTATATAAGAAAAAGACCCCCAAATCGGGACTGTGCCTATAAAATTGGGACATCTGGTCACCCTACCCAGAAAAGCTCATGCTCCAATACATTTATTAGTCTATAAGGTGCCACAAAACTCTTTGCTGCTTTCACTGAATGTGAAATTCTCCTCTGTGCAAAGATTGTCAGCACAAGCCCTAGGCATCAGTTGACCCTCTTACGGCCTGGGCACAACTTAATCTAATTTCAGCCCATAGGGCTGAACAGGACTTAATCAGTGCATAGCCTTTGTGCTGGCCCTCTGCACAGAAGTAAATGTTAACTCGCATGTAGGGCAAGTTCTAGGAGCTCCTGAGTACCTGAAATTTCCCACTGATGGATCCAGTGGGGATTTGTACATAAAGCAGTGACTTGAGTTAATTAAACGGTGAATACTCTGCAAACCATACCACTGCGACACTGTTACAGAAGAGGGAGTTTAAGTTCCAGAAAAGGGACTGGCAGTCTTGATGAATCCAGAGAGTAACTAACAGATTTTGCAGGATGCTATGCCTTCAGGTACCGCTGACAACACTAGGAGCTGTGGATTCTTGGGGCCTGAGAAAGTCTGTGGAAAGATGACTCCCATTGAGTTATATATGCTTTGAATCTAGCCCTCAGCAACTTTCTATACATCCTCTGCATCTGGCCAGGGGGTGCCCAGAGACAGAAGTGGCTAGAGAAGTGGGGGGTGAAGGGAGCAGGGGGGAGGGTTAATTCCTTCAGGGAGGGAATAGCAGGAAGAGGTCGATGGGACTAATGTAAACTAAAGGAGAGGGAGATGGGCAATATCTCTGCTCTTGGTCACTGCAGTTTTTGCATAGCCTTGGCTGAAATTTTGTGCAATTTGCTATAAAGTGACTAATACTGTTTTTCCCCCCCAAGCAGTGTCTCTTTAAATTTGTGATGACATAAAGCATGTCTCATTGGTTAATGTCAACCAGGTAACAATGTAGTCGTTATCCTGGATTCATTTTAAAAATATATATTAAATGTGCTGATAATTAATGGAAATTGTACTCCAAATCATAGTAGCATTTAGAGGGGAACTTCTGGGAGCAATTTGAAACCGAGATGACAACAAAATAGACACTGGATTAACACTTCCAGCATGCTCAAATGCGAATAATCTTTTAAATGATGCTTGAGGTGTTGTTTTATTTCAGTGCTTCAGGGAAATAGTTGGACACTTCTCTTTGCACCACAGTGGAACCTTTACATTTACAGTTCCATTCCTGTGAGGTTCTGAGTATCAGGCTGATGACCTAGAAAACTGAGCTGGGAAACAGGTTTATGGCTCCTTTGCCGGACAAAGAAGCACAGAGCCCATTTCAATGTAAAGTGCACTAATAGGCAAGCACTTCTAAGCATCTTATTTCAAGTCTCTTATAGAAATAGTGAGGCGATAACACCTCAGAGAGAGGGCAATGAAATTAACCTTCTGAAGTGAATAGCTCTTGGACGAACATCCTGGAATACATTGTTCTTTGCAAAGTCACCATTCTGAATGAGAAACTGGACTGCACACACTGTAAGCTTTCTGAGGCAGGGGACCGTCTCTGGTTATATCTTTGTGCAGCACCTTGCACAGTGGCACCCTGATTTTCGTTGGGGCCTCTAGGTGCTACTCTGCTGTGAACAATTGTAATGTGGAACAAAAAGACTCGCTGTATAAAGCCTGGAGGCTCAAAAAGAGGTTGGTGCTAAAGTCCCTATTTTAGGTGTGTTATGCCCTGGTTTTGGCTGTACTGCAGACGCACTGACACCTCCATTTTTGTAGTAAGAGTTCCCTGTGTGCCTGCCTGTGAGCATGTGCAGTGCTGCCTCTCTGTAAGTGTCCGGGCCCCGAACTCTTACCAAGCTCCTACAGTGATTCTCAAACCAAGGTATGACAGACATTCAGCCACCTCACTCGCTTTAGGGGCCTAGTCCGGTAGGTGTGCTCAGAGGCCACCTAACTACATATGAAACAGCTTGAGGAGATGCCCACCCGATATCTTTTTGCCCAGTGATTAGAGAACTCACTGGGATGTGAGAGATCCAGGATGAATTCCCCGCTCTCTGCCTAGGGTGACCAGATGTCTCGATTTTATAGGGACAGTCCTGATTTTTGGGTCTTTTTCTTATATAGGCTCCTATTACACCCCACCTGCTGTCCCGATTTTTCACACTTGCTGTCTGGTCACCCTATCTATGCCAGAAAAGAAGAGAGAATTTCAGCAGAGGTCTCCCACCTCTTAGGTGTGTGCTCCAACCACTGGGCTATGGGATATTTTGAGGTGTCTCTCCCGTTGAAGCTGTTGCCCTCTGGATAAATAACTTATGAATAATTGAGGCCAGTGGACTGGATTCTGGGTCTGCCACATCCTGGGTGAGTGCTTTCCCTCCCTCTGCTTGTGATTCCCTCCTGGGTATCTCCATGAGAGGGGTAGGGGTAGCACATACCCATCATCGGCATCTCCCATTGGCTCATTTAGGTGGTTTCTCACATAGTGTGCTGACTTTTGTGAATTACAGTCTAAGGCTCCTCTCTCTCCCCATTCATTGTATAGGAGCTTAGGCATCTCACTCAGGATTTGAGAATCACAATGATTTTATCCACTGCCTACAAGTGAGACTTGGTGATGCTGAGCATCACAACCGCTAACTTTTTTTGACCATTTAGTCCTAAGTACTTACATGACCTTCACCGCCATGGTGTCTGCTATCGATAGTCTTAAGGAGCATCACATTTACTGTTTCAAAGTGCTACTTTGGCTAACCTAAGACTTCTGTTGGAGTAGACAAAGAGGAGGAACAGAAAGCTCCTATGATGGATCTATTTACTTATAGTTTAGGGGCTGATCCAGCCTCAAGGGATGGACCATAGAACATTGTTTCCTGGCATCATCTCGTGTTTTGAGGAACCTGGCTGAGGTCATGGTAGGCACAAAAGGAGCTGAACAACCTGATGAGTGCTAGACCTGGGTGCAGAATCCAATGTTTTTTTTTCAGGGAATATTAATGCATCAGACTTGCTTGAATGCATCCCAACTGAATTTACAAGATAGATAGTTTATCAATGTACTGACTCCAGTACCAGTTTCTAATTGTAGTATATGTATATTTTTGACACAAATACAATATCTAAATATCTTATATCAGGATCAATGTACTGTAGCTGGAAATTTATTTACTTTGATGACCATTAAAAAACATTTGTGGCTATGTATGCTAAATAAACGTATTTAACTCTAATGTTTCAAGTCATAAGCAGATGGAAGGAATTGCCTTCCTCTGAAGAATCAGGGATTGTCATTGGTGTATCCCAGATTTCAGACCACTGGTCCATCTCATCTGCCCACTCCTTTAATAATGCAGCATGTCCATTCAAGGAGAGTTTCTTTATTTCTAATGGAAGCATAAAGCTCTACTTGTACAGAGACTTAGCCCCCATTTGGTTTTTTCTGTGAGCTTTCTCTGCTCATAGTATTCTGACATGATAAATGGCATGTGAATAGTGGAGATGCTAGCTAGTCCCTGGAGATAGCACTCTGTCTCCATAAAAGAAACTTGCAGTATACAAAAACCAAGGAAATAATAGTATGGGGGAAAGTGAAAGTCCCTGCAAAAGAGTCCTGGCAATATCCCGCAGCTGAAGGCCATACATGCTGCTCCAAAAGGCCCTTCACTTTGTATGAAAACATGTCAAACCTTAGCCTCATCCTTCCTCTGCTCTGGACTAGAAAATCTAATAACTTTTCTATTTCTAGATTCAGTGACAATACAAAACAAGTAGAAAAAAGCACTGGCCAGAAATGTCAATATCACTGATTCTCACTCTTTCTGCACCATTTTGGAGGTAGAAAGAGCTGGAAATCAGCCAGATAGGATGACCAGATGTCTTGATTTTATAGGGACAGTCCCAATTTTGGGGTCTTTTTCTTATATAGGCTCCTATTACCTCCCTGTGCTAACATGCTTTCCTGGTTTGGAGTCTAAGTGCTTTGCAAAATCAGGGCCTCGAGTTGCTCTAACATGAGCAGAGCAAATTCATATTTAAAGTCTAACAATCATTCGTGGCAATTATCTGGCATTATCTTCTCACCTCTGATATGCAGGATTGTTTATGAATTATACAACGTACTTACGGCAAATAATTATTTCGTTCTAAGGTGAGATGTGGTTTTACATGCCTGACTTCCTGTTTTTGCACTAGAAGAATAGTTTTAATTATGTATTGCTGTTTGTATCATTTGAAGATAATTACACAGCAGCTAGATTTAGATCGGATTTACTTATTAAGCCACAAAAGCTCACTTTGCAATTAGTTAATATTCACTTAATGTAAAACGGTCCTGTGAACAATAGGCAGAATGGCTGAGACCCTTAATTTTAAATTGTTTTCCATGTTTACTATAAATATCTAAAATTGCAAAATAGTAGAATGTTCAACCTTTTGGTAAAGAAACGATGGCAAGCAGGTATTACAAAAAAATAGTTTTTGGGGCTGTTTTTTAAGGATTTAAAAAAGCCAATAGACATTTAAACTCCTTTGACAATTCCAGCCATTGAAATTTAATGTGACCAGAACAGACTAATGGTAGGTGAGAATCTGCACATGAAAGTGACTATGGTATAAACCAAAAGGAATTGACCACTGAGCTTCCATTATCCAAACTAAGACCTTGATCCTGCAAATGCTTACATACCTGCGTACCTTTCAACAGGTAAGTGCATAGACTTCAGTAGGATTACTCTTGTGCTCAGCTTGAAGCATGTGTGATAGGCCTGGTCTGCGCTAACGAGGTAAATCAATCTAAATTAAGCTAGTTAAGTTACATAACTTATGTAACTTAAGACGACGTGGCTTAGATCTGCTTGCAGAGGTTTCTACACTGCGCTATGTCAAAGGGAGACGCCCTCCTGTCAACATAGCTTCCTCCTCTCAGAGAGGTGGAGTACTGAAGTCAACAGGAGAGCCCTCTCCCATCGACTTATCGTGTCTTCACCAGACTCACTAAATCAACTCCGACGCATCGATAGCAGTGGTAGTGATGACAAGTCCTAAGTGTTCACAGGATCAGGGCAGTGTGAGAAAAAGAAAAGTAACAGTATAAATGTTTAGTACTGTATCTTTACAGAAACAGGGCCCAATGTAAAAAAAGAAAAGAGACCCATGCCGATGGACTTTCATTTGCAGGATCAGCTCTTTGGTTAGTTAGGAAAATTAATTGTTCCCTGCTTTGTGGGCTTTATACCTGAAAGTCTATCTACAGGCAAAACAGGCACAAATATATAAAAACTGCAATAGGCTTTATGTCTTATATTTTATTTTCAGAACTCCCAACTGCCTGGAGTTCCAGTCCTGCAAACATGGGCGTATATGCTCACCCCAAAGCAGGTGCGTTGTACCATTGACTACGATGGGACTGTACACTTGCTTAAAAACTATGCATGTGTGTGTTTGCAGGCTTGGAGCCATAGGCGTACCACCTTATTATTAGGGCCTGCCAAATTCATGGTCCATTTTGGTCAATTTCATGGTCAGAGGATTTTAAGAATCGTAAATTTCATGATTTCAGTTATTTAAATCTGAAATTTCCCGGCATTGTAATTGGAGGGGTCCTGACCCAAAAAGGAGTCGTGGGGCGGGCGGGCGGAAGGTTATGGTAAGGGAGGTTGCGGTGCTGCTACCCTCACTTCTGCACTGCTGTTGGCGGTGGTGCTGCCTGCGGAGCTGGGCAGCTGGAAAGCGGCGGTTGCTGGCCAGGAGCCCAGCTCTGAAGGCAGAATTGCTGCCAGTGCAGCGCAGAAGAAAGGGAGGCAATATCATACCAGGCCATCCTTACTTCTGTGCTCTTGCCTGCAGAGTTGGGCCCTCAGTCAGCAACCGCCACTCTCCAGCTGCCCAGTTCTGAAGGCAGCAGTGCAGAACTGAGGGTGGCATGGTCTGGTAATTGCCACTCTTACTTCTGCACTGCACTGGCAGTAACTCTGCCTTTAGAGCTGGGCTCCTGGCCAGCAGCCACCGCTCTCCAGCTGCCCAGCTTTGAAGGCGTCATAGAAGTAAGGGTGGCAATACCATGACCCCCCTAAAATAACCTTGTGACTCCCCCTGCAACTCCCTTTTGGGTCAGGACTCCCAATTGGAGAAACGCTGGTCTCCCATGTGCTATATAGTACAGGGTAAAAGCACACAAAAGACCAGATTTCACGGGGGATTTCACAGTCCGTGACGTGTTTTTCATGGCTGTGCATTTGGTAGGGCCCTACTTATTATGTAAGCACTGAATAAAGCACCTTTCATCCAAGGATCACAGCACTTTACAAATGTTATTTAAGCCTCATCGCCTTTCTTTGAGGCAGGCAGGTGTTTTCTCCTTTGTAGACATGGATATATTGAGGTGATAGGGTCAAATAACTGTCCTGATGCCACAAAGTAAACTGATGGCATAATCAGTACAGGATACAGCCCATGAATCTCTGCTCTAACCTATTAGCCATATTCCCTCAGATTTTTTGAACAATGTTGGCTCATTGCAGTGTATGGGGTGTGTGTGTTAATCCTTACTCAAATTCCTGTTGAATTTAACTGGATGAGTCATGGGAGTAAAGACTATAGGGTCAGACCCTAATTTTAGTTAAATTAGACCCCAAAAGGTAAATATAAAATGAGGAGCCATGATCCGATAATCTCCTAATGTCTTATTCATTGATGACTGTTAAAAAGAAACAAGTTTATCAATCCATTAATTCAAGGTTAATCTGTTTTGGGGTTTCGACTCTGGTGATTTATGATAGCGCTGCTCAGAACCTTAAATACACAGCTATGAATCACTGTAATGCCAGATCTGGCCAGTCCCTTTCCTGCAGCCATTGACTCAGCCATCACTCTCGCTAAACTTTCCAAATGATGTTTTCTGGAAATGAGAGGGGTAGCCCTTGCTGACGGTGCTGGGAGTCCATGCTAATTTATAACAGGATTAAACGTGCACCGCCAGCCCCCCCCGTGGCTTTGCAGTGCTACCATGGTAAGACTTCTAATACAGCTGCTTCGGTCTATTAGCATTCTGTCCATGTCTCCTCTTTGTCGCAAGGCAAGGGTTGGGTTTTGTTTTTTGTTTACCCAATCAGCCATATATAACCAACTCCACAATAGACACAAAGTCTCTTAGTGATGCTCTCCGGAACCAGCAACATTCATGCAGCCTTCTTAGAGACAGACAGAAGCCTTAAAATTAAGAGCTGTTTTGTGTGAAAATCCATCCTTAGGAAATTTCTGAGCACACTGCATTTGTGTCTGTTTGGGCTGCATTTTGCAGGGACTGGAGCACTGATCCGCAAGCATACACAACAGATGGTGCAGTGAAGGAGAAGCTTAAAGTAGGGATGTTCTGTGGGTAAAATCTATTTGGTTGGCCTAGCGAAGGGGACAGTCGTACTGGGCTGACTGTAGGGCGCTGGATCCCTTTGTGTCTGTGCTGCTCTGGGCAAACGGGAAAATGAGCAACTCCCTCTCTCCCTGGCCCCACATTAATTTCATCCACAGTTAGTATACATTTTGCTGCCTTCAATGCTTTCTTACCATAGGCAGCTGCTGGCCTGGTTAGCCAAGCAAGTGTGTGTGAAAACCCAGCAGCAGGGATCGGAATTTGAAAGGTCATGTCGGAGAATAACAGAGTTCTCACTTTTTGGTTGGGTACAGCCAAGTCAGCTACTTTATTCTGTTTAGCAGCTACAGCAGAGAGAGAGTGCACTAGGACATAGGGTCTTCCCTTCCTAGACTGGTCTCTCAACAGATAAACAATTACAGCAGCATTTATACTTTTGTTACAGACAATAATAAGCAACAGCTGCATTTTGTTTATACATAGGTCATGCTGATATCTTGTTTTTCTCACTTAAGAGATGCCAGTCTACATTTTGTATTATCTACACATTATCTAAGCAAGGTCAAAACCACTCTTCACACAGTTCTTTTCCACTCGCCTCACACAATCCTCGCTTCTACAAATCTCGTGTTATTAGGATTACAGTTAGCCTGACTCTTGCTAACAGAGACTGTCATGCATTAAGATCCCCTACTAATCCCTGTCAGTTCTTTTTCTATTTCCACAGTCAGCATGGAGCAAAGACTCAAGGAGTTGTCATTCTCATTGTACTCTTGGTGCCGGCCCTTTAAAAATGTTCCTACTTTGCAGGGCACTACTTGCCCTATGGGTGGAATCCACTGAGCAGCCTGTGCTCCTGAACAAAGACAGTTCCTTTTCGCAAGAGAACAGGAATTTTAAAGGGCTGGGACTCATTCAGAGGCAGTCTTCACCTTCTCTGGTTATTGCTACAGATGAGAAAATGCCAGGACATTGAAAATGACTCAGGGATGGGTATTTCCAAACACAGGATTTAAAAACAACACAGCAGGCAGATGCAGCTGGATATAAAACATCCCACCCCTCCGTTAAACATACAGTACAAATGAATCCATCATGGTAACTAATGTAACTGAGCAAGTACCCCAGCCTTGTTCTTGACAGCGATTTAATCTAACCACAGTGGTGCTGTGGCTTGCTTCTGTATAATTTGTCATCCCAGGAGATAATGTTAGTTCACATTTCCTGCAAATGTTCTGGAGTCAAAATGATACCTTGTCACTCTCCATTTTCTGGAAGAAGCTCAGTAGAATGATCGGATAATGAGAGACAGTGACAAAATTCCCACCCCACCAGGCCAGAATGTCTCAGTCATTGTGGATGATCATCCCCAGGGGAGGGATGGCCCCACTAGGAAAGATTTAAGGACTGATCTTGCTGAGATGATGAAGCACCCACAGTTCACATTGACTTCACTGGGAGGATGTCCAGCACCTCCCAGGACTTAGGGCTTGGCTACACTGGAGAGTTGCAGTGCTGGTGGTGGGTTTACAGCGCTGCAACTTAGTAACTGTCCACACCCAGGGCCGGCGCTACCATTTAGGCAGCCTAGGCAATCGCCTAGGGCTCCAGAATAATTGGTGGGCACCGTTTTGCCTGAGGGGGTGTGACATAACCTTATTCCCAGATTTGGACCTTAGCGTCCAAAATATGGGGGTTAGCATGAAAACCTCCAAGCTTAGTTACCAGCTTGGACCTGGTACCTGCTGCCACCACCCAAAAAATTAGAGTGTTTTGGGGCACTCTGGTCCCCCTGAAAAACCTTCCCTGGGGACCCCAAGACCCAAATCCCTTGAGTCTCACAACAAAGGGAAATAATCCTATTTCCCTTCCCCCCTCCAGGTGCTCCTGGAGAGATGCACAGACACAAGCTCTGTGAAACTACACAGAGTGATTCCCCCTCTCCGTTCCCCAGTCCTGGGACTGGAGAGATGCACAGACACAAGCTCTGTGAAACTACACAGAGTGATTCCCCCTCTCCGTTCCCCAGTCCTGGGAACAAAAAGGACTTTCCTATTCCCCAGAGGGAATGCAAAATCAGGCTAGCCAATTCAACACACACAGACCTCCCCTGATTTCTTCCTCCCACCAATTCCCTGGTGAGTACAGACTCAATTTCCCTGAAGTAAAGAAAAACTCCAACAGGTCTTAAAAGAAAGCTTTATATAAAAAAGAAAGAAAAAAATACAAATGTTCTCTCTGTATTAAGATGATACAACACAGGGTCAATTGCTTAAAAGAATATTGAATAAACAGCCTTATTCAAAAAGAATACAATCAAAGCACTTCAGCACTTATATTCATGCAAATACCAAAGAAAAGAAACCATAGAACTTACTATCTGATCTCTTTGTCCTTACACTTAGAAACAGAAGACTAGAAAATAGAACTACTTCTCCAAAGCTCAGAGGAAACAGGCAGACAGACAAAAGACTCAGACACACACTTCCCTCCACCCAAAGTTGAAAAAAAAATCCGGTTTCTGATTGGTTTTCTGGTCAGGTGTTTCAGGTGAAAGAGACATTAACCCTTAGCTATCTGTTTATGACACGCCCCCCAAATTGCAGACAGTGGGGAAGCTCACTGGCGGCAATTTCCTTCTAGAACTTGAAAATAACCAGATTAATACAACACATGCACCTTTACATATACTATTAAGTATATAACTAACAGACTTTTACATTTTAAGAACACTTTTTAACTACTGGATTCTGGGAAACTCTCACGGGAGAGTGCATCAGCAACTTTGTTAGAAGCTCCTGTGATGTGTTGAATTTCAAAATCAAAATCTTGGAGAGCTAAACTCCAACGAAGAAGTTTCTTGTTGTTCCCCTTGGCAGTATGAAGCCACTTTAGTGCAGCATGGTCAGTTTGTAGTTGGAACCGCCGTCCCCAAACATATGGGCGTAGCTTTTCCAGGGCGTACACAATGGCATAGCATTCCTTTTCACTGGTCTGACCAGTGACTTTCCCTCTCAGACAGTTTCTTGCTGAGAAACACGACAGGATGGAAGTTGTGATCTGTTGCTTCCTGCCATGAGCACTGCTCCTATACCCACGCTCAGATGCATCTGTGGTTACTAGGAATGGTTTGTCAAATCCGGGGCCCTGAGTACAGGGTCAGACATGAGCGTTGCCTTAAGCTGGGTAAAGGCCTTTTGACACTCATCAGTCCACTTAACTGCATTTGGCTGGTTCTTTTTGGTCAGGTCGGTCAATGGGGGCAGCGATTTGGCTGTAGTGTGGTACAAATCGCCTGTAGTATCCGGCCAAGCCTAAGAAGGATTGGACCTGTTTCTTTGACCTTGGGACAGGCCACTTTTGGATAGCATCCACCTTGGCCTGTAGGGGGTTTATGGTTCCTCGACCCACCTGGTGCCCCAGGTAAGTCACTCTGTTTTGGCCTATTTGACACTTTTTTGGCCTTAACAGTTAGTCCTGCCTGCCTGATGCGCTCAAAGACCTTTTCCAGGTGTAGGAGGTGTTCGGGCCAGGAGTCTGAAAAAATGGCCACATCATCGAGGTAGGCAACTGCAAATTCTCCCAGTCCAGCTAGTAGAACCATCTACCAGCCTCTGGAAGGTGGCGGGTGCATTTCGAAGGCCGAAAGGAAGGACATTGAATTCATACACCCCCGCATGGGTGACGAATGCTGACCTCTCCTTGGCAGGTTCATCTAGTGGTACTTGCCAGTACCCCTTGGTTAAGTCTATTGTAGAGATGAACTGGGCACGTCCCAACTTCTCCAATAGCTCATCAGTGCGTGGCATTGGATAGTTGTCCGGACGAGTTACCGCATTTAGCTTACGGTAGTCCACGCAAAAGCGTATTTCCCCATCTGGTTTGGGTACCAGAACCACTGGAGATGCCCATGCACTGGTAGATGAGCGGATTATACCCATCTGTAGCATGTTCTGGATCTCCCGTTCTATAGCAGCTTGGGCATGAGGAGACACCCGGTAGGGTGGGGTTCTGATTGGGTGAGCATTACCTGTATCAATGGAGTGGTATGCCCGTTCAGTCCGTCCTGGGGTGGCTGAGAACAATGGGGCGAAGCTAGTGCAAAGCTCCTTGATTTGTTGCCGCTGCAGACGTTCCAGGGTGGTTGAGAGGTTCACCTCTTCCACGCCACCGTCTTTTTTCCCGTCGTAGTAGACACCGTCAGGCCACTCAGCATCATCTCCCTGGACTGTAAACTGACAAACCTGTAAGTCTCTGGAATAGAAAGGCTTGAGAGAATTAACATGGTACACTTTAGGCTTTAGTGAGGAATTGGGAAATGCTATGAGGTAGTTTACAGCTCCCAGGTGCTCTTGGACCGTGAATGGCCCTTCCCATGATGCTTCCATCTTATGGGCCTGTTGCGCCTTCAAGACCATAACCTGGTCTCCTACCTTGAAGGAACGTTCTCTGGCATGTCTGTCATACCAGGCCTTTTGCTCTCTTGAGCATCCTTTAGGTTCTCTCTAGCAAGGGCTAAAGAGTGTCGGAGGGTGCTTTGTAGGTTGCTTACAAAGTCCAGAATGTTAGTTCCTGGAGAAGGCATAAACCCCTCCCATTGCTGCTTCACCAACTGTAATGGCCCCTTAACCTCGTGACCATACACAAGTTCAAATGGTGAAAACCCTAAACTGGGATGTGGTACAGCCCTGTAGGCAAACAGCAACTGCTGCAACACTAGGTCCCCAATTATTGGAGAATTCGTTGATGAATTTTCTTATCATGGCCCCCAAAGTTCCATTGAACCTTTCCACCAGGCCATTGGTTTGATGGTGGTACGGGGGGTGGCAACCAAGTGATTCACCCCATGAGTTTCCCACAGGTTTTTCCATGGTCCCTGCCAGGAAATTAGACCCTGAATCTGTAAGGATGTCGGAGGGCCAACCTACCCTGGCAAAGATGTCTGTTAGGGCCAGGCACACAGTGTTAGCCCTGGTGTTGCCTAGAGCTACTGCTTCTGGCCATCGGGTAGCAAAGTCCACTAAAGTCAGTACGTACTGTTTCCTCTGGGCGTCTTTTTTGGGAAAGGGCCCAGAATATCCACAGCTACTCGCTGAAATGGGACCTCAATTATGGGGAGTGGCTGGAGAGGGGCCTTGACCTGGTCTTGAGGCTTACCCACTCTTTGGCATACCTCACAAGACCGGACATACTTGGCAACATCCTTGCCCATCCCCTCCCAGTGGAAGGACTTCCCCAACCGGTCCTTGGTTCTGTTCACCCCAGCATGGCCACTGGGATGATCATGGGCTAAGCTTAAGAGCTTCCCCCGGTACTTAGTTGGAACCACCAACTGTTTTTGCGGCTGCCATTCTTCCCGGTGTCCACCAGAAAGAATTTCCTGTATAAAAGTCCTTGGTCTATAACAAACCGGGATCGATTAGAAGAGCTGAGAGGCGGTGGGGTGCTCCGTGCCGCCCGCCCAACGCTTTCTGAAGGCTGTCATCTGCTTCCTGCTCAGCCTGGAACTGGTTCCCTGGAGGCTGGGGTCACCAGTTCTTCCTCAGACTGTGGGACTTGGGCTTGGTCCCTCTGGAAGCGATGTAGGTGATGGGGTTGTTTTCCGGTGCTGGTGAACCGCTCTCCGCTGGTGCACCTGAGGGTATTTCGAGGCTCTGGCTGAGCCGTTTGGGTATGGCTGTCGTGTGCTTCTGCAGTTCTGGCTCGCTGGCGCCCTCTGGCGTTGAGTTTGAAGATTGTGGTTGCACTTGCTGGTGCTAGGTTGCTGTTCCAGTTCCGGGCCTGGGACTGGAGATGCTGTGGCTGTTTCAGTGGTAGGCATGGAATCCGGGTCCACTACCTCTGTCTGGGTCTCTGGTAACACAGACGGGGCCTCTGTGGACGGCTCAGGAACAGGAATGGGTGCTGGAAGCTTGCCTGGTTTGGCTACGGGTAACCATTCCCACTCTCTTGGCCCGCCTCACCTGGTTGGCCAAGTCTTCCCCCAGTAGCATGGGGATAGGATAATTGTCATAGACTGCAAAAGTCCACATTCCTGACCAGCCTTTGTACTGGACAGGCAGTTGAGCTGTAGGCAAGTCTACAGCTTGTGACATGAAGGGGTAAATTGTAACTTTGGCCTTTGGGTTGATGAATTTGGGGTCAACGAAGGATGGGGGATAGCTGACACTTGTGCCCCCGTGTCTCTCCACGCAGTAACCTTCTTTCCGCCCACTCTCAAATTTTCCCTTCGCTTCCAAGGGTATTTGAGAGGCATCTGGGCCTGGGGATCTTTGGGGTGATGGTGGTGTAATGAATTGCACTCGCATGGTGTTCTTGGGACAGTTGGCCTTGATATGTCCCAGTTCATACACTTAAAGCATCTTCCATCTGATGGGTCACTGGGCCGAGGTGAGTTACTGGAGACTGGTGAGGTTGAAGAGTAGGGTATCTGTGGCTTTACTTGGGTGGTATGTAGGGTTTTTGGCTGTCCTCGGTTGTAGGGTTTATGGTCTGTGTGCCCCCTGGGGTAATCGTTCCCCTTGACAGTAGCTTTTTTGCTTTCTGCCAGTTCCATCCATTTGGCTCCAATCTCCCCCGCCTCAGCGATAGTTTTGGGATTTCTATCTTGTATGTACCCGTGTGATGTCTTCAGGAACACCATCCAAGAACTGCTCCATTTGTATGAGGAGGTTCACTTCTTCCAAGGTTTGAATGTTGTTTCCTGTTAACCAGGCCTCATAGTTTTTGCAATGTAGTAGGCGTGTTTGGGAAATGACACCTCTGGTTTCCACTTTTGGGTTCTGAAAGCGCCGACGGGCATGATCTGGGGTTATCCCCATCCTGTATCTGGCCTTGGTTTGAAAAAGTTTATAGTCATTCATTTGCGGCTTGGGCATTTCAGCTGCCACCTCTGCTAAAGGTCCACTGAGTTGTGGCCTTAATTCCACCATGTACTGGTCTTCGGGGATGCTGTACCCAAGACAGGCTCTTTCAAAATTTTCCAAGAAGGCCTCGGTGTCATCACCTGCCTTGTAGGTGGGAAATTTCCTGTGCTGTGGAGCAATAATTGGCGCCGGGTTGTTAGGGTTGGCTGGCACATGCAGCCCAGCTTTTGCCATCTCCAGTTCATGTTTTCTCTGTTTTTCCTTCTCTTCATTCTCTTTTTGTTGTTTTTCCATTTCTTTTTGGTGCTTTTCCATTTCTTTTTGGTGCTTTTCCATTTCTCGGCGGTGGGCCACCTCTTCTTCTTCTAGTTTTCTTTTGTGTGCTGCCTCTTGGGCTGCCTGTTCTCTTTGGAAGGCTGCCAGTTTGATGCTTTCTTCCTTTTCTTTCATCTCCATCTCTTTTTGTTTTATTTCCAGTTGTCGCCTGTGTTCAGCTTCATTTAATTGGTCTTCGGCCTCCATTTTTGTCCTAGTAGACATGGTTCCTGTTTTCTTGTGTTGGGGTGCCCTCCGGTGTTTCTCTGTTGAACTGCAGGCTCTGTTGCCTCCTGAAGTCTGCCTAGCAACAGTGCTTTTTTCCCTTTCTCTCTCTAGCTAATGTTCAATGAAGGGAAACCAGAAAAACCACTTTATTTGCATGCATATAAGTGCTGGTACTTGCCACCTAATGGGAGGGCTATTGCATGACAAAAGACCCTCAACAGTCTTCTCGCTTAACATGCAAACCACAAACTGCTAGAGAGAGCAGAAAAAAAAATTCTCTCTGGTTCCCTTTTAAAACCAAACTGTTTCTCTCTGCTAAAAAGCCCTTAGCAGAGAAAAGAAAAATATAATATTCCTACTGGCTTCTGGATTCTGTCTAGATCCCACCGCTGCTACACCATGACATAACCTTATTCCCAGATTTGGACCTTAGCGTCCAAAATATGGGGGTTAGCATGAAAACCTCCAAGCTTAGTTACCAGCTTGGACCTGGTACCTGCTGCCACCACCCAAAAAATTAGAGTGTTTTGGGGCACTCTGGTCCCCCTGAAAAACCTTCCCTGGGGACCCCAAGACCCAAATCCCTTGAGTCTCACAACAAAGGGAAATAATCCTATTTCCCTTCCCCCCTCCAGGTGCTCCTGGAGAGATGCACAGACACAAGCTCTGTGAAACTACACAGAGTGATTCCCCCTCTCCGTTCCCCAGTCCTGGGAACAAAAAGGACTTTCCTATTCCCCAGAGGGAATGCAAAATCAGGCTAGCCAATTCAACACACACAGACCTCCCCTGGTTTCTTCCTCCCACCAATTCCCTGGTGAGTACAGACTCAATTTCCCTGAAGTAAAGAAAAACTCCAACAGGTCTTAAAAGAAAGCTTTATATAAAAAAGAAAGAAAAAAATACAAATGTTCTCTCTGTATTAAGATGATACAACACAGGGTCAATTGCTTAAAAGAATATTGAATAAACAGCCTTATTCAAAAAGAATACAAATCAAAGCACTTCAGCACTTATATTCATGCAAATACCAAAGAAAAGAAACCATAGAACTTACTATCTGATCTCTTTGTCCTTACACTTAGAAACAGAAGACTAGAAAATAGAACTACTTCTCCAAAGCTCAGAGGAAACAGGCAGACAGACAAAAGACTCAGACACACACTTCCCTCCACCCAAAGTTGAAAAAAAATCCGGTTTCCTGATTGGTTTTCTGGTCAGGTGTTTCAGGTGAAAGAGACATTAACCCTTAGCTATCTGTTTATGACAGGGTGGCAGGTGGCTCCGGTGGAGCTGCCGCAGTGGTGCCTGCGGAGGGTCCAGTGGTCCGCGTCTCAGGTGGAGCTGCTGCAGTTGTGCCTGTGGACGGTCGGCTGCTCGCGAGGCTCCGGTGGACCTCCCGCAGGCACCACTGTGGCAGCTCCACCGGAGCCGCGAGGCGGCGAAATTGCCATCTGCCTAGGGCGCTCAAACCCCTAGCGCTGGTCCTGTCCACACCTGCAAGGCACATCCAGCACTGCAACTCCCTGATGCAGCGTTGCTCATCAAGTGTGGCCACCAAAAGCGCTGTTATTGGCCTCCAGGGTGTTAGGAGGTATCCCAGAATGCCTGCTCACAACAAACCGGAAGAATGGCTGAACTCCGAGCTCCCCCGAAGTGCTTATTTAAAAAACAAACACAGCTCCTGTTTGCTGAGCGAGTGGAGGCAGGCAGGGGAATTGCTTTGGAATGTTCACAGCTGTTTGCCTGAAGAGAGAAACGGCACGCTCACACGGCAGAGGGGGAGGGGGAAGTCCGTATTGAGCAGCTGCTTATGTGGTCTGAAGCTATTTAGGAGTGCATAATTTGCATTTAGTGAATAAGAGAGGGGTAGGGGAAGGGCTCAAAACTTTTAAATTGATTGCAGGTTGGTGCTGTGTATCTTCCAGTCCTTAGAACTTGCAAGGCATGGAGCTGACACAGTGTCACCTCCAAAAATCCACTCTCTCTGTCTCCCCCATGCTCCCTGTCACACTCCACCCCACCCCCCTCTTTTGAAAACACAGGATTTAAAAACAACACAGCAGGCCAATCCACTATACAACGTTGTAGCCACTTGAACGCTGGGATAGCTGCCCTTAATGCACCGCTCCTAACACCGCTGCAAATGCTGCAAATGTGGCCACGTTGCAGCGCTGGTAGCTGTCAATGTGGCCACACTGCAGCGCTTTCCCTACACAGCTGTACGAAGACAGCTGTAACTCCCAGCGCTGTACAACTGTAAGTGTAGCCATACCCTTAGTCCCTTATGCTGGCCTCCCTCACATCTGCTTTCACAATGAAGATGTAGGCCCAGAGGTTTGGCCTGTTGGCTTTCTCCTGAAATCTTGATATATTTTTGTGATATTAATTTTACAATTGTAAATCTTCCTGATTTTTTTTTGCTATACCTATAAGTGTCAGATTATCAGCTCTCTAGGCAGTCATTCCTCTGCATTTCTGTGATGAATCTTCCTGCCAAACTCTCATAGTCAGCAGTAGCATCCTATTTTAATTAAAGGACAACAAAATGTGCCCTTTTTTAAAAAAGGGAACTGCACCAGTTGGGCCAAAATCTGCTCTGACTCATGCTGGTCTGAAATCCAGAGGAAATCATTTACGACCCAACAGGAGCGTAAGTGAGAGCAGAATTTGGCCTGTGTTTTTCAGTCCAGCACTAAGCCCACAAGATAACTAAGCAGTTGTCATGATGAAACAACTGCGAAACTAATTTTCCTACAAATTTTTTTAGCCGTGATAAAGTTTATGATCAAACCTCCCCCAACCATAGAGGAATACACATGTTGCATCTGGTCCAGCTTTCTATATAATGTGCCAAACCAAATTCCTGGAGCTGAACAACTCCGTGGGAAAGTCTGGCTCTGGATCTTGTGAGTAAATTCAATTTCTGGCTCTGCCACAGACTCCCAAGTGTGAACTCGGGCAAGGGATTTAATCTCTCTGTGTCTCGGTTCCCCATCTGTCAAATGAGGATAAGAATAGAGCTCACTAGAAAATGGAATATTTTGTCATTGCAAATTTAGAGAAAAATGAAGACATTGATTGTTCATGAAAACTTTTTTGAGTTTTTTGTTGTTGGTTGTTGTTTTGGGGGGAAAGGGGTAGCAAACCCCCCAAAACATTTCAATTTAGTATCACATGGGTGTTGTCATTGTAGTGCCTCATCCTCTCATTCTCTTGCACAGGCTGTCCTTAGTTAGACCACATTTCCATGATGCACCAGTTTTTGCTCTTGGGGGTGGGGGCAGCATATCATGGGAGATGGGAGACTGGCCTATCAAGGAGAATGTGGACATAAAACAGCCAAACTACAATTCCCATGAGGTACAGAGGCAGCATTTCACAATCAAAATATTTTGGCCTTTCGGTCCAAAGCAAACATTTTTTTCACAAAGAAAGGCAGTTTAATTTTCAAACCAATTCCTACTGAAAAATGGATTTGACAGAATTTTGAACCTGTGCTAGGGACCAAATACAACTTTTAGATAATGTTTTCACCTCTTAGCTCATAGAGCCGAGAAGCGATACTACCTTCCTCCAATTCTGTCATGTCCATCTAGATTGTAAATGCTTTGGGATAGGGACTGTCTCTTAGGGCTGGTCTACACTACGGGGGAAAATTGATCTCAGATACGCAACTTCAGCTACGTGAATAACGTAGCTGAAGTCTAAGTATCTAAGGTCGAATTACTCACCATCCTCACGGCGAGGATCGATGTCTGCGGCTTCCCATGTCGACTCTGCAACTCCGTTGGGGTTGGTGGAGTTCCGGAATCGATATAAGCGCGTTCGGGGATCGATATATCGTGTCTAGATGAGATGCGATATATCGATCCCCGAGCAATCAATTGCTACCTGCCGATACGGCAGGTAGTGAAGACGTAGCCTTATTGTGAATGTACCTGTTCTGTGGCTAAACTTAAGATTTCAGGCTCATTTCAACACCTTTCACCAGATCCAAATTCACGTGGAAAACTTAATAGTGAATTTATATAAAATTTAACGAGGCTATAAACCGCTTTACAATCCCTTCCAGTGGAAACTGTTATGCCAGAGTGAGACTGTTCTACTAGAAAAGGTCTGAGTAGAGAGAGAAAGAAAAGAAGATATATCAACAGAATCATTTCTATGCATAACATTTGTCAGAATTTTTGGCACTGGGAAGCTTGTAATTGCTGTCATTTAACTCCATTACTATTATAAAAATGGCCATAGATTTTTAATGGCCAAAAATCATCAGGATCTTGGTCTTATGTCCCATCCACTATACAACGCCTTTGTCAGCACAGGACATCCCCATACCCTGAGTCAGTAATGACACAGGCGTAAAGAGTGCCATCTATTGAATGACTAATAGCATATTTTACAGCACCTCCGGTTCCTTAGAACAGTGTTTCTCAACAACCAGGCTGTGGTCTGGCTCTAGTCCCCGAGCTCTCCCTGACACAGTTTAGGAAGGCATCAAGCTGGTCCTTGGTATCAAAAAGGTTGAGAAATGCTGCCTTCAAATTCCTTCATCCAAGTGCTGAGCTGGCTGTACGCTTGTGAGTGAGATGATCACAGAATACATGGCTGTCTAGGTTTTTTGTACCATGCCTGTTTCAACTAGACTGTAGCATCTAAAAGCCTTAATTGATGTCAGGGCCCCAAAGGGAGAGAGACTCCCTGCCCCAAAGTGTTTAAGTCCTAAAACTGTGAGGGCCAGATCCCCAGCTGGTGGAACTGAGCTTTGCTGATTTACACCACTGGGGATCTGACTGATTCTGCAGGTGGATAGAATTTCCCTTGATCTTGCCAAAGCCCTCCTGGGATGAGAGGAGGCATTAGGTGTGAGAGGGATTGAGGCTGAAGGGATATGTGCTTTTTTCATCATCAACTCTGTACTGGCCCCATCAGCATTATTTTACTTCCCCTCTCTCCCCACAACGTTAAACTGCCCCTGGGACAAGATTCGGGGACAGAGCAATGGAGAAGCTCATGGGTTCACACCTGTTACTTTCCAACCAAATGTAAAAACTGGCATGGGTGTGAGGAGTGGATGGGTTCAGGGAAGGTGGGTAGTGACTGGGTTGTGTCCATCAAAAGAATGGGTTGATTTTTTTTCTTAGTGGCCCATTTAGCAAACCTGAAAGAGGTTTCTCCTTTGGGTTATGAGGTGATCCATCCAACCATTGCTAAGTGCAGTGATCCGTGGTTGTGATAGTGTAAGGATGAGGCTCCTGGGAAAAGAAGGCTATAATTGGAGATACGAGAGTAGACTGGGGAAGGGTAAAAGAGGAAAGCAAGCAGAGGTGGATGTATGAAAGGTAGGTTCTTATCTAGGTAGCAACGGCTTCAGCTACATGTTTTATTGAAGAGAATCAATCAGTTGTCACTCAGGCTGTCATTGGGAACTCCTCATACTGCGTTGGCTGACTACAAAAGGGCTCTGCAGTTAAACAGTTGCATGAATTTGCCTTTGCAACATCAGACAAGAGGGGGAACTTTGCCTCTGGCCATCTTCCTTGGGCACCACCAGGGAAGCTGAAAAACAGAACTTCAGGGGCACTCATTGGGCTCCTTCACTCACTTTTTAAAGGGATTTAAAATGCACCTTTTCATGGGCAGCCTCTGCCAACCCATTGGTCTGACACTCAAAATATGTTTGCCTTGAAAGTGTGGTGCAGGGTGCGCAGTCCATGCATGTCTTCTTGCTTCTTTTGCTAAGACATTGCGAGGCTTACTGTGACTTTTAATCCTTTGCTCCATGAACCAGATGGGGATTGTCCAGGGGTGTGCAAATGTAACACCGACAGACCCCAGTCATCAGGACTGAACCTAGGGCCTCAGGAATTTACTGCATGAGCCTCTACCACATGAGGTAAAAGCCAACTGCCTGTTAGCAAAAGCTGTAAAGCAGACTCATTTTATCTAGTGGTCTTGGTGCCACGAGATGGGACAGAACCCCCCACCCAGGAGGTGTGTGGATTACGCAGACAGGCCTCATATTGCGATGAACAGTCCCAACAGCACATGATCGCTTCTCATACCACATTCCCCAAGGTCCCCAACATGATACACATTAGTGTGCAGCATCAGAGCAGTGTTCTGTGTTGCTGTCCCCTCAATCTGTAGCTCATCTGTTCGGTACTGACTCTGTCATCCTCAAAGTGTTCCACTCCACTGCCTTCAGAGGGAATCTGGCACCACTGCAGAATCTCGGTCTCTCTCTGGTTGGGTGGAAGTAAGGAGCTAAGTCTCAGCCTTGTGGTCCCCTTTTTCCCAGCTAGTTCTAACCAGTACTTAACCCATTAGAAAACAAAATAAAGCCCGTCAGAAACACATGGAGATGTGGTTGGGAATCAGCTGCTTAATCTAGGAGTGAAAGATAGGAAGCTTAGCAAAGGACCATAATTATTAATAAGAATTGGACTATGTGTGTGTGAGGAGTTTCACCAGGACCTCAAGGAGGAGTAGGTGTAGAGGGGTGGGTGCGTGATACATGGTCAGATATAAGAAGGCATGTGGCATCAGCACAAGAAGCGTGTTATAGAAAGTAACAGATGTCCCCTGTCAGTGATGGGAAGGCTGCCAATCATAACCTTGTGACAATATCCTGGGTAGGGGCCCCACCCCAGAAATCTGACTGAGCAACTGTGCATCCTCATTGATGGCTATGAAAGTAGACATGTTAGAGTCCACCCATGTGCATCACTTGCCTGTGCTGACAGCAGAATGCCCAGGAGGGAACATGAAACTGGCAATCTGTCCCAACTGATGAGCTTATAGTTACAGAGAGATGTCAGTCCAGGTCCGTGATCATGCTCAGAAATCTAAAGGATTCCATGTATGGGCATGAAGATATGGGGGCTGGCTTGAGCTGGGTGAATTTGAAGAAGACAGACACTGTAATGAAGCCCTTCATTTCCCCTCTTTGCTTGCTGGGGGAGGCCCTCACAGGATTTCCAGTATGTATTGGCCAGTCTGTATATGCACCGTTGCTCCCTAGTGGCTGGCCTGAAGAAGCTAAAAGGCCTAGTGGAAACTCTCCTTTGGCAGAAGTAGGAGAGGCCAAGCATGGATCCCAGATCCAACATCGGCGACCCCTGTAGAATCACTGCTGCCTGCAAAAGAGGGGCATACAATCAGATGGGGGTCAATAATGTGCTCTCCACACTCTCCACGTGGTTGGCATTAGGCAGAGTAGGGGAGTTGCCAAGTCTCCACCAGTCAGTAATCCTCCATCTCCCCAGGATCTGACAGCTCACTGCCTGCCAGGCTCAGAGGTATTTCCTCCCTGTGGTTACGTTACCCAGGGAGCTGAGCAGATAGAGATGAAGGAAGTACACTCTGAATTGGGCCAGTAACAAATGGCAGCCTCCAATCACTTGCCTGTGCCAAGTGGGGTCACTAGTGTCCTTACTACTGCAGGAGCGAGTGCAAGTGTGCAGTAAAGGAGCCACAGCACAAACTGGAATCACTCCCCCCTGCCCTGGTTAGCAGAGGGGTGTCTTGTCTTCCTCATCTGCCTTGGCACAGAGGTTCAGCACTGTTGGCACGTCCCCAGACCCTTCCCTCAAATCCTGCCTGCCTGGAGCAACCTCCCCAGTGCTGTTTGCCTGTTTCTTTCGGCCCCAAGCACTGTGTCCCTGCCATAGACTCTGTCTGTCTTCCTCTATCTCTGAAATACAGATGGTGCAGCTGGGCAGATGTGTGCATCCAAGGGGATTCTCTGCCTCCCTAGGAGTGGCTATCCTTGCAGCCAGTGTGGTGGGGGGAGTTTGAACCTTCCCCAGCCTTAGCTGAAGGTTGGTTCCATACTCACTGTATGTGTATTGTCTAAGTGAACCTAGACTGGCCAAGCACAGTTTTGCTAATAGGGGGTACACACACCTCCCTAAGTCTGTGCCAGCTACCTTGCCCACTTGTCCAGGGAGAGCCTCTGACAGAGGCACACTCTGTGGAGGCCCAGTCATCACTTCTGAGAATAATAGATTCAATCCTAAGTAAACCTTTACCCTCCTTCATTCCTGGGCAGGCTGGGGTCAGACTGATCCTCAATGAGACTTTAAAGCAACCTTGGGGCTGATCTAAGCTACCCCAGCTGCAAGCAGCAATTGCACTGGCATTTGGCAGAATACATTGCACTGTGTCCTATCCCCGGGCGTGTTCCCTACACCATAGAGCCAGGGTACACTGTCTTAGCCGTACTCAGGGGCTCCTCTATGTCTAGAGAATCCATGACTGCCTCTTTCAAATAGCTTTCCTGGAGCTGGAGCGAAAAAGCAGAGTGTGTATCCTGTTCCTCACACGGAGTGTACACAGCGAAATGTGCTCTTGTAAAGGTTTCTGCAGGCCAGCCCTGTGATGATATCAGGGCTATAACTCAGAGGCTCAAGGATAAATGCCTGAACTAACGATATTTCGATTTTTGTAGTTGCCCCTAAACTGAGTTGAAATACATAGGGCCAGAATCCGCAGTGGGTGTAAACTGGCCTAGCTCCATTGACTGCAGTGCGGCCACTGCAACTAATATGAGCTGAGGATCTGGCCCAAAACATATAATGGTTTCCAAGAGCCTGGTGGTTTGAAGCTATTACAATGCTGGATAATAAAGAAATACAGCTTTCTGCTGTATAGTAATAGATCTTATGTGTTCTTATGGGTAATTTAATCCACCTCTTATCTGAAGCTATCAAATCCAATGAATGGCATTTCCCGGCACTGCTTCATGATATTCTCTCTCCTCTCAGTCGTGGCTTGCAGTGGCTTTGGACTCAGATGAACAAGTTAATTTATTTTAACCATCTCTTATGCTCCTGACAATTGGGCATTTTGCTAACTCATGAACACTTATGACATGAGCGGCTGAGCTTCATTGAGGTTTGCCTCTTCTCATTCTGATAGACTATGGGCAAATTTAGCTCCTGAGGTTTGGTACAATAGAATCATTGTCCAGGTTTTGTGCACTATTCTGCGAGAAGATAAACACTGTGTTCTGCTGAAAAGCCACAATGGGACTGTCGTGGTGCAGGGACTCACCACCGCAGCACCTCCTGCTGGTTATTGTTAGGATATAGATATTCAGGCCTGTCTGCAAAGGCCTATACTTTAAGAATTTAGGTGTATTCTTATCACTTAGCTAGTTATAGAGGTATAGAAGAAAGAATCAAAGATCACCATCTGTGTAGTGGCCTTCTCTTACTGTGACAGGCTAAGGCCTTCAGCCAAGATGTAGTTAGACAGCCATAAGCTGTGAAATGTGTGGTCACATCCTCACATTCCAAAATAGCCACATTGAAATAAGGCGCTATTGGGCTATTAGGAATACAATCCTGCCCTGATATTTCTATCACCTCCAGAGAAAGGGAAGAGCCTAGAAGATGTAAAAGGAAACTTAGTTTGATTGCATCCTGTCTGGCAAGAACTCACTTATCAATAGACACAGCTGGAAAACCCTTATGTCTGTATAGATGTAGTTGTAAAACCCTCATTTCTGTATTGTTTTATATGTTTATTTGCATGGTCTCTTTCTGGTTCTGTAATTGTTTCTGTCTGCTGTATAATTAATTTTGTTGGGTGTAAACCAATGAAGGTGGTAGAATATAATTGGTTAAATAACCATGTTACAATATGTTAGGATTGGTTAGTTAAATTTCAGTAAAATGATTGGTTAAGGAATAGTTAAGCAAAACTCAGGTTTTACTATATAGTCTGCAGTCAATCAGAAAGTTGTGGGGGGAATGGAAACGGACTGGGGATGCGGGAATTGGGATCATGTTTTGCTAAAGGGGGAATGTGAACAGGGGATGAGAACAGGAACAGGAACAGGGACACAGGCAAGGCTCTGTGGTGTCAGAGCTGGGAAGGGGGACACTTAGGAAGGAAACTAGAATCATGCTTGCTGGAAGTTCACCCCAATAAACATCGAATTGTTTGCACCTTCGGACTTTGGATATTGCTACTCTCTGTTCATGCGAGAAGGACCAGGGAAGGAAGAGGGTGAAGGAATAAGCCCCCTAACAGTTGTTTCAGGGAATTAGCATTTCCAGGCTCCGGAGAGCCCCTCTGCTGGCTGGTGTCCCACTGCTGCTGGCTCCCATGTCCCTCCCGGGACCTGGTGCCCCTTGTCTTTGAGGGGCTTCCCCCTGGCAATACCCCCAAAGTCTCAGGGTCTCCCCACCCAGGGGAAGCCCCAACCCTCTATCCCTACCTTGCCTCAGTCATGGGCTACTGCCAGTCATCATCTAGCCCCCGTTCACTGGGGCAGACTGCAGTGTAAAAGCCATTCATCATAGGCAAGGGGGGGTTGGACCAGCTGCCTTTCTCTACCACCCAGTACCTCTGTGGGCCTAGGACCAGGCCCTGCAGCCTGGGGAGTTGCCAGTCTGGAGCTCCCCTGCTCCTTTGGCCTATCCCCAGCCCTGCTCCACTCCAGGTACCTTCTCTCATCTCCCTGCAGCCAGGTCCCTCCCTCTCAAAGCTAGAGATAATCTGTCTGTGCTTCTGGCCCATCACCCTCTTATAAGGGCCAGCTGGGCCCTGATTGCACTGGCTACAGCTGTGTCTGGCTTCCCCATCAGCCCAGCTTTTCTCTGTCACAGCCCTCTCCCAGGCTCCTTTAAGCTCTTCCAGGCAGGGGTGGAGTCACCACCCCGCTACAGGGACAAGTCCACTTTTTCCTAGAAAAGAAGAGTCGCTAGTTGTGGGAACATGGAACTCTGGATTTCACTGCTATCACTGTCACTAAAGTCTCACTGGGCTATTCCCTATGATGTGCTGAGTGTTACCAGTTTCCACTGATTTCAAAGGCAATTAATCATGTTCTGCCCTTCATGGGACCAGCCCTTAAACTGTCTGTCAGACTTAACCCATCTGTAAAAGAGATGTCATTATATTATGTAATTAACATTTGAAAAATACATCGAGGGAATCCTAGCCAAGAGGAGCTATGTACAATTTTACTCATGGTCCTTTGTTTGCTTTTTGTTAAGCAGAGAGGCATTTGAACTCATTTCCAAGTTAAGAGGAGACATGAGACAAGTGCTATTAAAAGCTTGACATTTACCGCTCCTTGTAATTACATTTATCAGAGCATTTGCAGCAGTCTAGGGAATGCTGTAAATACCGCACATCAGGTGATGCAGTAAACCTTGGGATTTTAACAGTGCCTGTGGTAACACACACACGTTAAGGACCAGACATTCAAGGGCTCAGCTTCTGTTTAGATACTTGTGACAGGATAGGTAGATAAATCTCGCTCCAGCCAGGAAGTTGTTAAAGGGCAGCACTCGGTTCAGTAGCTCCACCCTGCAACACTTGCACTGGGTGCTGGATTTAAGAGGAGAAAGCCCAGCAGCAGAAGGCTGTGGGTGAAGGCGAGCAAGCAGCCTGCTCCTAGGTGGATAAGGAGGCTGGCTCGGGTCAGGGACTGTAGGACATGCTGAACCCCTTGGCAGGGAGGGGAGGCTTGATCTGGATGGCTGGTTAGGGGAGGGCCAGTAGCTAAATGAGAAGACAGGCTGCTATAGCTGGGAGCCTGCCTGTGAGGAAGGGGTCTGGAGGCTGATCCTTAGCTGGATTGAGGAGTTATGTGCGCTAAGTGCCCTTGTTACCCTGGGAGCAGGTGAATGCTTTAAATGGCTTGGCAGAGGTCGCTGCATGGCTGGTGTAGGCTGAAGATTACGGTGGGAAACTGAGGCAGGATTCCTGCAAATATCACAGCTGCCAGAAGGAGATGTTCTGGGACAAGGAGAATGTTGTAAATACCTTAGGTCATTTTAGTTAATATTTAGATGTACAACACCCCACCCACTCCCATCATGCACACACTTTTCCCTACATAGGCCTCTTTGCAAGTCTTTTGAAAACCTCTCTCTCTTTTGTTTATATTTAAGCTTTTCTAATATTCTTAGCTGCCGTTCTTTGCCATTTCTAGGGTGAGTTTTCAGTAAGTTCTTCGTTTTGAGGACATGGACCATCTCCTAAACCCTATTGGCTTCCCTCCCTAGGAAAGATGGGGAGTGGGGTGCAGGCCATTGGGTTTGGGTCAGTCCCCTCTTCAGTTACTCATGTGGGATTTGCAAATATCTATTTTTTGTGAATAAGCCTCCGCCCATATTTTAAACAAACAGCCTCTTTAATACTTTTATTCATGCATTGTTATAGCAGGTTAGAGCTTCAAAGCACAGTGCCTGCTGACTTCCGTTGCAGCTGTGAGTGTCAGAGCTTTGCAGATCAGATACCAAGGTTTCAAGTCACGCCTCCAGTTGGTGACTGTGACAGAGTGGAGCATGTCTGTATCAAATTAGGAATTCCTAGTCCCAATCTCCTGTGAGGTCAGACCAGATGTTTTATTTTGGGGTCTTTTGTGCAGGGCACACTTTGCCTTAGTTTCCCCATTGTCACGGTGTCAGGGTACCTCATCTAGTCCATGTGGGTACACTCTGTCCTCCTTGTATGCAAGGGGGTGTTTCTAGTCCTCAAATTGGTTTCCCGCACTGTTCTCTGGCCCAGAGTTATGAGGCCTAATGGACAGAGTCGATAGGATTACCCTTATCGGCATGGCAGTAAGGCCTAATGGCAGAGTCCACAGTTGTCCTTTCTCTGCAAGGCAGTAAGGCCTAGTAGCCAGAGTCAATTGTGTTGCTCTTATCTGCAGGGTGGTAAGGCCTAAAGGCCAAAGTCAAAAACAATGGGTCACCACCTAGGGGTGGATGGCAATGGGGTAGGGGGACCTGGACCCTCCCTGCTCCACCGGGTCCCAGCCCAGGGCCCTGTCAGTGGCGAGGGTCCCCACCACTGGGTCAGCAGGGATCCAAGAGCAACATGCTGACTGTTCTCAGCCCTGCAGCTGGCATTCCCCCAGGCTACTTCCTTCTGTGTCCCCTGTAATCATGATTCAGGGGTCTCCATACTCATTGGTGCGGAGGGCTCTCAGCAATCCCGGGTTCTCCCAGACGTCTGCTGGTGTCTGGGTCTCCGCTTGGGTCTCGACTTTCCTGGCTCCCACTTTCGGAGCCTCTGGCACTTCCTGGGCTGAATCCTGCAGCAAGTGTCCTTCCTCTTCAGTTGTCAGCCCAGACTGAGCTGAGATGCTCTCTTTTCTAGTACTGCTACACTTGAAGCAGGCCCAGTAGGGCTTGGTGGGCATGGCTTCCTCAGCCCACAATGGAGAGTTAATCTTTCCCAATCTAATGTGTGCGGGGGGGTGCACCCCATCATACCTTTTGTTTCAAACTTTCGGATATAACGATGAAGAGCACTAGGTAAGAGTAGTCATTAAAATTCGTTGAGGACTGACTCAAGCCCCTATCTATGTGCAAAGTAAAAGTGTTATACTTATTTGTTAAGATACTGTATTACAGAGTTCTCTTTTTCTCTGTGCTCATCCAATTAGCTTGTATATATACAAAAATAATGTCATGCACTTAAGAAAAAAGAGAGAAACCAAAAGTTTCAGCCCTAGCAGTACCTTATCTCAGGGTTGCCCTACTCAAGAGCCCATTACGAAGAACCCTTTATGCTAACAGTAATTAGAGATAATTGCCAGCAGTCTAGCTGTTCATTTTCAGGAACCAGACATAGGAGGTTATCTCTACTTAAAGTGGCCACCTCATTTGTGCCTGCCAGCATGTTTCTATAGCAAGGACCTTTGCAATTTTACCTAAGTATGTGAAAGGATAATTGACAGTATGTGTAAATATGTTGTAGATGAAAATTGGCAATATGAGAGCCCTTTTCAGCTCTAATGTTTGGAGATGAATGATGGTCTTGTGGCCTAGAAATGAGACTGAGGCTTAGGAAAAAGGAGTTCTGTTCTTGATACTGCCACAGACTTCTTGTGTGGCCAAGGGCAAGTTCCTTAATTCTCTCTATCTCGGTTGCCCATTTTCCCAGTGTGGATAATTATGCTTGACTTGACAGGCATGTTGCAAGGATAAATTCTTGCAATGTTTGTGAGGCTTTCAGATATTTAGATTGTCAGATCTGGGGAGCGGGGAGTATCTGTTTTTCTTCTGTGCTTGTGCAGCCCTAGCACAATGGGATCCTGGCCCAAAACTGGGGCTCCTGGGTGCTACAGTAATACAAATAATAACAATGATGATTACAGAAGTTCCCAAATAGATAAGCTAGTTATCTGTTCTTCCTTAGCTAGTCCCATTAACTGACAGCCCAAGCATCCAAAAATGTACCCACTGAAATATCCTGGCTAAAATGTCCCTTGCACAAGGAAAGGACTCAAATCAAATACAAGTATGCCAAAAATTCAGTCTAACCTCATTTGATCTAACCTAAGCAAGACCTGCACAATATAAATGTGGACCATACTCTGGTTGGCACAAGTTCCTTACTGAATCATTTAAACCCTGTGCTGACGCTGACAGATGTATGTAGTGTAATTAGGGTGACTAGATGTCCCAGTTTTATGGGAACAGTCCCGATATTTGGGGCTTTTGCTTATATAGGCTCCTATTACCCCACCCCCACCCCCGTCCCAATTAATTGTAGTCCAGGATACTAGAGAGACAAGGTGGATGAGGTAATATCTTTGATTGGACCAACTTCTGTTGGGGAGAGAGACTTGCATTTGTCTCTCTCACTCACAGAAGTTGGTGCAATGAAAGATATCACCTCACCCACCTTGTCTCTCTGACAGATGTGGAAGTGAAGAAGAGTTTGGTATCTACTTGAATGATGGGGAAGGTGTTCAGATGCTGAAGTGATGGGAACCATATACATAGATAGATAGTGAGGGTTGTGGCAGAAAGGGTAGTGAAATAAGCCACCACTTATAGCATAATGGTGTTATGTCAGAAGCATGTTTCGTTTCTAAATATAATGAGCATTTGATAATAGAGATCCAGAATATGGTCCTGGGGATCAGGACTCCTGAGTTCTGTTCTGGGCTATGCCTGGAACTTGCAGTGAGACCTTGGGCAAATCCCTTAAAATCTCTGTGCCTCAGTTTCCCATCTATAATTTGGGGACATTTTTTTCCAGAGAGGAGATCGTTATTCACAAACTGTTTGTATGCTGAATGTTAAGTAATACATTAGACTATCCATCAATAGATGGCGATTACCTTAAATTTCTTCAACACGTTAGCCCACAATTGTTTATACTCTTTGGATGGATCATAAGCACTTACATTAGTTAGTTGCATTTTAAGTAAGTAGGACACATGAGTAGGTAGGAGACTACTTTGAGGGGTGGAGTTTGTGAAGCAAATGTACAAATTTGAAATTTGGTTTCTCTGGATGCTAATGTGACAGGTATGGCAATTTCCTGCAGTAACTTTGGGAAACCTGATTGAATTAAGTTTAAGCATGTTTGGGGTCTGTTGCATTAAATTAATGCTTTGTGTATTTGGGAGGGGTTGTATGTAACCTCTATTCTAGGTGGGAGATGTGAGATGAAGTATTAGGTTCCTCAAAGAACTGTAGTGAACAATGTGCCAGACAGAAGTGGACTTTTGGGACAAACAATGTCAAGCGGTTGCCAGGAGAAGCTCTAGAGGGATGTGAATGCAAATTTGTCATGCCGAGTTATGCAAGAACAAAACCGTTTGAAGCTATGCCTTGAGGAAAGGAACCTTGTCGGCTGATCACCTGTTTCCAGAGTCTCAATATCAAAACACCAAGCTGTATAAAGGAAAGACTGTCCCATAGCTAGTTCGGAGCTAAGGCTATTATGAATTTGTAACCACAGAAAAACTCCTGACTGGGGTTTGAAGGACTGACTCCTACCAGAGCCCTTGTTGGAGTTCAGGGTGATCTCTGGTAAGTTTCTTAGCGTGCATGTTAAGGTTCTTTTGTTTTATTGTTTTAATGTTTTCTCTGTAATTCTTTGACCATAAGACCAGCACAGAGTCCTGTGGCTCCTTATGGACTAACAGACGTGTTGGAACAGGAGTTTTCGTGGGTGAATACCCACTTCGTTGGATGCATGCATTATTTTTTGACCATATGAATACTTCTGCTTGCTTATACAGGACTATGTGGTAACTTGTAACTGCAGACAATTACAGCTGTTCATAGCATTCAGTGAGAAAGCAAAGCACAGTTGCTGGTCTGGTTAGGCAGTCTGGCTTGCAGGAGATATCACAGTGTAGACAGGGAACTGTGCAGCCTCAGAAAATCCCAGTCAGGAAGGAGAGAGACAAGACTCTCTGCCCAAGAGAGGTGGCGGCTGAGGAACCAGGGAGCCTAGAGTGGGTGTCCTTGGTGGACCACAAGGGAAAATACAGGGAAACTGTACCTGAACTGTGACAACTAACAGATATTAGGAACGACAATATACAAAAACCTGTAGGAGAACACTGCAATCTCCCTGGACACACAATAGCAGATTTAAAGGTAGCCATCCTGCAGCAAAAAAAACTTCAGGACCAGACTCCAAAGAGAAACTACTGAGCTTCAGTTCATTTGCAAATTTGACACCATCAACTCAGGATTGAACAAACACTGTGAATGGCTGGCCAACTACCAAAGCAGTTGCTCCTCCCTTGGTGTTCACACCTCAACTGCTAGAAGAGGTCCTCCTCCTCCCTGACTGAATTAACCTCGTTATCTCTAGATTGATTCTTGCCTGCATATTTATACCTGCCTCCAGAAATTTCCACTACATGCATCTGACGAAGTGGGTATTCACCCACGAAAGTTTATGCTCCAATACGTCTGTTAGCCTATAATGTGACAAAAAGCGACACCTAGGTATTAGACCTAGGTGTCCACTGAAAAAAAGAAAGAAAAATTTGCTAATATTAGGTCTAGATTTTTAAGGCCAAAATGGACCATTATTACATCCAGTCTGACCTCCTGTATAACCCAGGCCAGAGAATTGCATCCAGTTACCCTTGTACTGATTCCAATAACTTGCTTGACTAAAGCACATCGTCCAGTTTTGATCTGAAGACATTAAGTGATGGAGAATCCACCGCTTGGTTTGTTCCTGTGGTCAATCACCCTTCACTTAAAAATGTATACCTTATTTCTAATTTGAATTTGTCTGGCCGTAACTATTTGTCGCTTTTTACAGATCCAGACTAACATGGCTACACCTCTGATAACTAACACATAATTATTTTTTTAATAAATGCTTTTTGTGAATGCTTATGCCACAAATAACTATTTACATGAATATACATGGGAAGTGAATAGTAAAGAGTCATGGTTTGGAGTGATGTAAACTTAATTTTACAGCTCAAAAAAGAGATTATGGGGTGACTTGATTACAGTACAGAAATACTTTTGGTGTGCGGGGATGGGGGAGAGGCTTAATCTACTTTTGGGGGTGGTGGAGGATGGGAAAACCAGAACAAGAACCAATGGCTGGTAGTTACGGCCAGACAAATTCAAATTAGAAATAAGGTATAAATTTTTAAGTGAAGGGTGATTGACCACAGGAACAAACCTAGCGGTGGATTCTCCATCACTTAATGTCTTCAGATCAAAACTGGACGATGTGCTTTAGTCAAGCAAGTTATTGAAATCAGTACAAGGGTAACTGGATGCAATTCTCTAGCCTGGGTTATACAGGAGGTCAGACTGGATGTTATAATGGTTCATTTTGGCCTTAAAAATCTAGACCTAATATTAGCAAATTTTTCTTTCTTTTTTTCAGTGTACACCTAGGTCTAATACCTACCTCAGTGAGGCTCTTGATATTCATAATAATAAATGGTAATATAAGAGGGATAGCTCAGTGGTTTGAGCATTAGCCTGCTAAACCCAGGGCTGTGAGTTTGATCCTTGAGGGGGCCATTTAGGGATCTGGGGCAAAAATCTGTCAGGGGGGTGGACTTGATGACCTATTGAGGTCCCTTCCAGCCCTGATGGTCTATGATTCTATGGCCTTTTGTAATATCCAGGAACCCCAGTTGCGGTAGGTACTGTACAAACATGTAGTGGAAGGTAGTTTCTGCCCTGAAAGCTTAAAATCTAAATAGACAAGGAAAAGGGCAGGAGAAATGAAGTGGTATCCCCATTATACAGACGGGGAGCTGAATGGCTTGACCCAGGTCACACATGAAGTCTGAGGCAGGACAAAAAACAGAATGGAGATCTCCTGAGTTCAGTCCACAACCACATGACTCTTCATAAAATTAAGAAATTAATACCAACAGATTGATCTTAATCTGACATAGGCAAGTCATAACTCTGTTTCAAATATAATGCTTTGTCTTGTTTGATTTGGAGGAAGAATTACTTACATAATATCTGTTTTATGTTAATTGAATTCTAAAATAACCCAGAATGCATTATTTAAAATATTTAAGACAACCTGATGTTTCCAATGATTGTAGTTCATAGCCATATACACGCTTTTTATCAATTCATTCTCAGGAAGTGTGCAGCATTGAGACTAAAATAGATTTATTCACATCACTCAGACCATGCAGCATAGGCTGCAGTCAAGGATCCAAGAATTCAACACCAGCATCCCCCAGTAAGCCACCATCTCCCTAGCATCTGGCAGGTCAACGACCTTCACGCCCAGAAGCATTTCCACTCTGTGATTAAGTCATCCGGGGAGGTGAGCACATTCTATGCACACAGATGCAGAAGGTGCTCTCTGATCATGACACCATGGTCTCCAGACTTGCTTCTATGCTGACCCTTTTGACTGAGAGGATCTCTGCTGGAACTCATTTGCAAGGCTCCTACCCTATCCACATTCAGGTCTCTCCTGCTGACTCGTCTGTTACGAGGCCCATCAGAAACTTGTTGACTGATAGTGTTGTTTGATGTAACTTGGGGATGATTTCCTGATTTGGTTCCTTAGGTGTTGTCTATTTGTCTGTCCATCCTTGGACTTTGAGACAGAGAACCTCAAAGGTATTTAGGAACCTGCTCTCATTTCAATCTATTGGACTTAGGTGCCTAAATACCTCTGAGGTTCTGGGCCTGAGCCTTTTGGAGTGGAGATCACACTTTCTTTTAGGTTTGGCATACTAGCTGCTGTTGGTAACAAGCTTTGAAAACTGGTGGAGTCACTTGAACTACTATCAGTACAGATGTTAAACAGCCTATCATCTGCCTCATAGGGGTTTGCCTTCCTGGTTCTTAGTACAAGTATGGTAACAGGTGCTAGGTTTGTCAACTTAGCCGCAGCATACAACAACAGTGACTCACCACAGCAGGCTCCTCACGAAATATACAACGTGCGGAAAGATCACCATCTCGTACAAACGTGTTACCTGGGGTTCTTTCAACCCAAGCACTTGGTAACTTTTACTCTGTTCAGTGAGGTGTCAGGAAATAAATCAGGGGAGACACAACCGTCTGACCAATAGATGGCTGGCAGAAACAGGACAACACAAGACTTCTTTCACTTACAGTTAAACTTTACTAGTCTCATGCACTTACACAAGTCCACAAAAAGATTAGTAAAACACCCTCAACCCTTGATAATTACCAAAGCTGAGTATGGCTTTTGAGTGACACAGCAGCAGGTTTCTGGTGGCCAAATCTTCCATCTGTTGGTGGGGATCACAAGATGTATCCAGAGGGAGAGTCCAAAGAGAATCCAAAAGAGTCCCCAAACGAGTCCAACTATTTCAAGCTTTTTCCTCTTATTTATACATTAGTAATGGAATGACATGTCCCTTAAAGAAACCTTGTTAAGTAGACAGTTTTAATGATCCAGCAAGAGGTTCCTTCTGATTATTGATTAAGCAGGTGTGGGTCTTTCCAGGGTCTGCAGCCTTGAGACCCCAATAGACATTCCTGAGAGTGCATCCTCCTTTTTTTAAAAGCATGTATCAGCAACTTCAACACAATTCTTATCAGGGGGGATGCGGGGTCAAGCTGCCCTTGCTGTGGCGCCCAAAACCCCCTCTCCTCCTGCCTTGGTCAAGCTGAGATTGCTGAATGACCATTTTACAGCTTGCTGACTAGGCTGCCTTTAACAATAAGCCATAGAGGTCTTAGGCTCTTTACTGGTTTGCCAAAGTCTCCTCGTACAAACGGATACAATCTCTGCTAGGAAATCAATGTTTTTGCATTGAACTCTGGGCGAAGCAGAGCCAATGACAGCAACAGAAAAACAGGCTAGCACAAGGGAGCCTACTCTTGCCAATCTTCTGCAACGCTGAGATGAATGGTCAAATGCACAAGAAGTTTTATATATGCAGATGACCTATGCGTCGCTGCTCAAGCCAAAGATCTTGCACAGATCAAAGCTATGTTCGCATTGGCACGGTCTGGGCTCTCCATCTGTTACATCAAGAACAAATTGTGCACCAATCCAGCCAAAACACAAGTGAGTCTCTTCCATCGTTGGAATTGTGAGGTCAACAGGCAACTCAGGATCATCTGGGATTGGGATGGGTATCCCTTGCCCACTGCTGGAATCCTGTCTACCTTGGAGCAACACTAGACTGCACTCTCTCCTTCAGGGCACACATAGAGAAGACAAAAGGCAAAGTTAGCACCTGGAACAACGTATTCCGTTAACTTGCCGAGTCAAAATAGAGAACCAACCCTGCAACACTAAGAGCCCCTGCAGTTGCCCTATGCTATTTGTCAGCCAAATATGGGTGTCAGGTGTGGGGAAGATTGGCTGTCACAAAGAAGCTGGACCTAATGCTGCATGACAGCCGCTGCTATATCACAGAATGTCTAAACCCAACATGTGAACAGCATTTATGTGCTTGACAGAGTTGCTCCACTGGATATTAGGAGAGTGGTCACAAGCAAAATGGAATGGTTACAACAGGTTAAGGAAGGATAGTTCAGTGGTTTGAGCATTAGCCTACTAAACCCAGGGTTGTGAGTTCCATCTTTGAGGGGGCCATTTGGGAAACTGAGGTAAAAATCTGTTGGGGGATTGGTCCTGCTCTGAGCAGGGGGTTAGACTAGATGATCTTTTGATGTCTCTTTCAACCCTGATATTGAATGTTTTCCTGCAGGCATGGAGAAGGATTGGTTAACCTGGAGATGTTTAAATCACCTCTGAACAAAATCTGACAGGTCAATAGGCAAAAGTGTGGCTATTCCAACAACCCAGACATGTGACTGCAATGAAACACAAACCATGGAACATCTGTTGGCTTCTGGAGGAATTGTGCACCATGGAAGATCTTGTGAGGATTACAGACCAGGCCATATCATCTGACTAAACCTACAATTGAGGTGAATGAATAGGAAAAGAACAGAATCACAGCCCCTGAGATGAAAGGTTCCACATACTCTGAGCCATAAGCTGAAAAAACAGTAGTTTAATTTAATAGCAAAGGGATATTACAACCTGCAATATTTAATGCCAAGATATTCAGAAATAGGAGTCTAAGGTTAGGCTCCTATATCCACATATGGGCACCTAAATACAGGGCCTTATTCTTCCAAAGTGCTGAGCTAGCGCTCTCATTGGGGTCCCTTCCAAACCTAGAATATGCCATATATGGAGTTGTAACCAGAAGTTCACAAAACGGTCTGCTTCCCACCTGTTTTCCCACGTTATTTACTACATATTGTTAATGAGCATTTTGGTGATATGATCTTCATAAAATATCCAAAAGCAAAGGGAGATTAGGGACCCAGACACATTGTAATTTTTCCAGTCATATAATTAAGGCTTGTTCAAAACACCTGAATCCCAGAATGTATTTGACACACTTCCATAGTAAATACTAATCAATCATCTTTGTTATCTATTGGGCTTTTTCTCCCCCATTTTAACATAGAGAACCTATTTTAATCAAAGGATGAGCAAGCCAGCGGCTGCTCTCATTTATCAGGCATGCCACTTGTATAACTATTAATTTGACCCTGATAAAGCTTACTTTTGTCCGTTAGCCTTTTGTATTTCCTTGTGTGAAACATCACATTTTGACACACTGTGCCTCAGTAATATCTAAAGAGCTTCTTAATGAAAGCCCATTCAAGATGAGTTACCTAATCAGGTTTCTAAGCACATGCCTAAAAGCTCAGATGAGCCTGTGCTTAAAGTTAGCACACGCTCACGTGCTTTGCTGAAGCAGGGATTGAGAGCTTTCCTTTGAATTTGAAACAACTTGGATCGGCCACATTAAGTGTGTGCTGTATTTTTGTCATGAGAAAATTCAGTAATATTATTATCTTGTCATCTTTTAAGGAATCAGGAACTTCCGCACTTTCTATGAATTGTCTGTGTGCTGAGTTTGTTAAGAAACTAGGTCCCTTAAACACGCTGTTTTTCTCCAGTTTAAAGGGTCACACTGATAATTTTTCAGCTAAAGTTTAGATTTGGAGGAGAAAAGGGGCTTATACAACTTATTACAAGAATGTTTTCAGGTTTATTTGCATTCTAAATGTCACTGGAGTTTTTTTTTATTAGGATTTACATATTCTCTGCCAATGTTAGAAGCCCAAACGATACAGTACAGAGAACCAGAAAGGGAAATACAGTAGAAAGAGCACCAGATCTCCAGCTGGTGCAAATCTGCAGAGGACCCCAGGAGCTAATTTATATCAGGGAGGATCAGGCCCTGAATATGAAACTGATTAAAGCTCTGTAACTGTTCCAGCTAAGTGAGATGCAAACGTAATCAAAATGAACTAAGCAATTAAAAAATCAAATCACTTTTCATAGTGGGTTTTTTTCAGCTTTAATAAATCCAAGATGGGGGAAATAGTGGGGCAAATTATCCTTTCATTTACATGACTGCAGAGAAATATATAAGCGCTCCCCAGCCCAGCCTTTCCTTTCACTGAAATTCAGGAAGGAAAAGAAAAATCATGGAAACTTTCTTTCCTGTAATATGTTTTGGAGGATATTGGTGGTGTAACGCCAACCCACACAGGGGTGTCAGCAGCAGGAATCAAACCTGGGATGCCAATGCATGAGGTTCTACTGCATGAGTTAAAAGGCATCATCTTTCTTAGCTAAGGCTGTAGCAAGTTCATTCTCTAGTGGGCCTAGCCACCACAAGAGGGGGATAGAGTGGCACTCCCTGCAAGCAGGGGATTTCAGGGGCATTAGGGTTCTAGCAATGTACCTGAGAGCCAAATTTGGCTCAGTGATATTAAAAATAATTATATATGGCCCAATACTGCAACCTTGTGTCACTCAAGTAGTCCCTTATTCAGCAGGTAGATCTGCTAACGTCCACAGGTCAGCTGGTCTTCGTAAGGATGTCTCCCCTGAGCAAGAGCTGTCTTATCTGAGTCAAACAGGGTAACAGCTGACAAACGACACCGATGCTATAAATCCACGATACTTCTTTAAGTAATGGGAGCTTTGGCAGCAACTCCTTTTCTCTCATGTCTTGATCTTTCATTGCCTGTTGCTACTTCACTGCCAATTGGTCACTGAGTGACTGCTGCCCTTAGCTTTGCCCTTCCGCTACGTCATAAGGAGGGGGAAGAAACCATTTAGATCACATGAAAATAAAGGTGGACCACCTGAGCCTGCTGGTTTCTATATCCTTGGGGTCTGCTTTTTTCTCCATCTGAGCCACTGTCTCTTATATGCAGGCTTCATGTAACACAAGAACTGTGATGGCTGAAGGATGAAGAATGGCTTAATAAGGGAACTGGTATTGATCTGATAACAGTCCAGTGCCCATCCTTTAACAGGAGAGGAAGTGCCAGGGAATTTGTAGCAATGTTTCTCAGCTGTGTAATGGATTTGGAGCCACGCCAGCAGAGCTGGCTGTATCACACAGGGCCAGGTCGGGACACCTTTACTCACGCTGAGCAGCACTTTCCCTTGCACACAGGCACAGCCTGCTGCAGCAAGTCTCCGAGCCCAGGCTGACAGACTTGGGCTTGCAGGGCTCAGGCTACAGCACTAAAAAGAGCTGTGGAGATGTTGTAGCTTGGGTTGGAGCTCGGGCTCTGAAGCCAGCACCCTCCTTAGGCTTCAGAGCGCCAGCCTGGGATACAACTTCAAAGTGCTGTTTACACCACTCTTTTTAGAGCAATAGCACAAGCTCCAGGCTGTTGACCCACACCCAGAGGCTTGCTGGCATGGGCTGCTGCTGGCTGTGTAGACATAGTGAGTGGGACTACTTATAGTGAAATGGGCTAATCAGGGATGCCTAAGGGAATTGATTTGCCCCCTTCTGTTGTTCCGGGATCGCACTGCTGCCTTCTCTGTTAGTGGTTGCTATGACCCAGCTGTGAAGTGTGTAGTGAATGCCGCTAGAAAAACACCATTGCCGCCATGAAATGACAGAGGGAAATACCTGCAGAGAGTGAGATCAGACTACAAGTGATTGCACCCCAGGCATATAAATACTGTGGTGCTTGACACCATGGTATAGTGAGATTGGTTTTAAACCCTACCAGTGCCATGAAAAAGCCAGTGTTCTCTAATATTCTTGCGTGCATCTGACAAAGTGGGTATTCACCCACGAAAGCTCATGCTCCAAAACGTTTGTTAGTCTACAAGGTGCCACGGAACTCTTTGCTGCTTTTACAGATCCAGACTAACACGGCTACCCCTCTGATATTTAATATTCTTTCTATTAAAAGCCAACATCTCACTATCCTGATTATTCAGACTCCTTCTATTTGCAAGCATTGGGATGAGTGAGGTTCTTAGGCATGGGAACGTTTGCAGAAAGCTGGAGCACCGCAAGTACTGTATTAGCATGAGTTAAGGAAGCAAGCAGGGGAAGAATTGTGCCTCAAAGATGCTGTGCTTCCTGAGGCTTCTTTTGGGGTGGTGCAGTTTAAACACCGCTCTTTGCCCAGGGCTGTGCCTAAATCCTAAGCCTGGTCTACACTGGGGGGAGAGGGAAAGCAAGCTAAGTTGGTCTAAGTTACGCAACTTCAGCTACAAAAACAGCTTAGTTGAAATCAACATACTTAGAGCTACTCGCGGCGGTGTCTTCACTGCAGTAGTTCGACTGCTGCCTCTCCCCCATCGACTCCGCCTACGCTTCTCGTGCTGGTGGAATACCGGAGTCAACGGGAGAGCACTCGGTAGTCGATGTATCGGAGCATCACTAGACGTGATAAATCGACTCTGCTAGATCGAGCGCTCTGGAGGTAAGTGTAGACATGCCTGAGTCTTGCTCTCTCTTGGTTTCGCTGGCTTGGTTTTTACTAACCTCTGAAACTCCAATCTGAGAAGTCCCTGCAATCAGCAAACTCCTCTTCATTCCATCCACACAAGCGTGCTCTGTGCGCAGAGCGACGCAGCACAATGCCTTTCATGTTCCAAAGCTTCTATTCAGCTGCATTCCCATCTTAGATGCCATCAGTGTCGCAGTATGACCAGGGTTGGCAGAATTTGATTTTTAATTCTCTAGCATTTTGATGGATAATATCCAGGTTTATTTTTAAGCCCTTTTTTGTTGACATTTTTATTTTAAATTTTTCACAGTCATGGAAAATTTTTTGGGAGGGTAAGAAAATAACTATTTGTTAACAGTAGACACTGAGATTCAAAAAGTTAAAGCTTTGTGACTGTTTGAGTTTTAACAGTTACAAAGCTTAAAACACCTCACATCAAAACATACAAAGTAAATACCCTCAAATCATATTCTAGAAAGTCCCCAAGCAGCATTTCTCTTACTTTGCCTATCTGTAAATTTCAGTTATTGTTGATGGAAATTTTTTTTCATCGGTTTGTGTGTGTGCAGTGAAATCAAAGGAAATCTAATCCTTCCAAGCCTAAATATGATGAGTGGAACTAGAGAAAGAGAGTCAGGTGTCAGTAGGGATCTAGTTTGATGCAACGCCAGGGCTCTACATTGCAAACAGGCATCTAGGCTACCACTGGACAAACAGAGAGATCTGTAGATCTCAGCAGGGAGCTGTTTCTTACAACTCTGCTTGCCTGCTGCATGGCGTCTTGTTAACAAAACAATTGTCCACTCAGCAACTTTCCAGACTCTTGTTGAAACTGTGTCTGTGTCTACATTAGAGACCTTAGAGTGGCACAGCTGTACCGATCCAGCTGCGCCGCGCTAAGATCTCTTGTATGCCGACAGAAGAGAGTGCTTCCATCAACATAATCCAACCACCTGCAACGAACGGCGGTACCCACGTGGGCGGGAGCAGCTCTCCTGCTGACATAGCACTGTCCGCACTATCACTTATGCTGGCAAAACATATGGCGCTCAGGACGGTGGGTTTTTTTTCACACCTCTGAGTGACACAGATTTACCAACATACGCGGTAGTGTAGACATGGCCTAACTTGCAAGTCTTTCACTGTGTGGTTCTTTCCTTAAAGTCAAGCACCTAGAGGCATGTGATTACAGGAGAATCTCATCTTGTGGATCTATATCTATATCTAGCTATATTAATGAAAGTTTCTACCCTGCTGGGTGTAAAGAAGAGTTTAAAGCATTACCCAAATGTACTCTTTGTCTTCTGGTTTGAGCCTTTAAAGAATCCAATTTTTATTACTTTCTTAACATTATGTGACTTATTATGCTAATCTCAAGATTTGGGGGGGGTCTGATTCATGATTTTTGAATGTTTGGGGTTGAATTATCCACAGGGTAGCCAAGTGCCATACATCAGTTAAGAAACACTGGGTCAAATTATGTACTGCCTACATTTGGGTGGCCATTCGTCCCTGTGGAGATTGGGTATTAAATGCTAATGTTCTTACATGCTGTCATTTTGTGTCTCCTTTGGTATCCTGGCCCTGATTCTGCATTCTCCACACCTTGTGTCATCACTTACACCAGGGTAAAGTGGTGTGTAAAACGCTGCCATTGGGATTTGGTAGTGGCCTTAGACCAGTGGTAGGCAACATGCAGCCCATGGACTGAACATGGCCCATCAGCATAATCCACTGGCAGGCCACCAGACAGCTTGTTTACATTGGCACAGCCGCCTGCAGCTCCTAGTGGCTGCGGTTCACTGTTCCTGGCCAATGGAAGCGGCAGCAAGCACGTCCTTGTGGCCTATGCCATCTCCCACAGCCCCATTGGCCTGGAACAGCGAACCGCAGCCGCTGGGAGCTGCAGGAGGCCATGCAAATGTAAACAAACTGTCTGGTGGCCTGCCAGTGGATTATGCTGATGGGCTGCATGCGATTGCCCATCAGTGCCTTCGACCCATTTTTCACTCATCCAAATGATGTCTGAAGATGCCGAGCAGGGGAGAATCAGCTCCACGTTAGGCCCCATGCAGGACTCACTGGATGAAATCCTATGTCCTGTGCTATGCAGGAGGTCAAACTAGATAATCACAATTGTCTCTTCTGGCCATAAAATCTATGAATATAGAAATACAAAAGATTTGAGGTAATGGACAATCAGGCCTAAGTCTGCCCTCTTTCCCAGTGTTCGTCCACGAGAAGCTACAGTGCTAATAATACCACTGTTGCTCTACACTTCATAGCGAACAAACATTTCTATATCCGTATCTGATCCCCTTCAGTGCAACAGATGCTGCCTCCACTGCAGAAAAGATATTTTCTATATTCTATGATATTTATCTTTCATGTTACAGCTGTAGCAAAAGATTCTGGCTGCTTGCACATCCTTTTGCTGCCTGCATGTAAACAACTGTAACGATCTAAAGGGTTGATAGCTTAATCTTTAGGGAATAGCAAAGGTGAAAGGAAAATGTCACCCTCTGACAGTAACTGCATAAGTATGATTAAGCAACGCTACTGAATGGCTTCCTAGAAGCCTGAGCTATAGAATGTGCTTAAGGCTCAGGAAGTGAGACAGTCTCACATTTCAGAATCTTGTAAAGCAAAATATTCTAATTTTTGATTGATAAGATGAGGTGGGAGGAGGATATTCTAGGAGCTTGTTTATCCAAATAGACTGGTGGCCATAGAATTTAGTTGAAGAAATGGAGGCTTTTCAGGGCATGTTATGGCTATCCAACATAAAATCCAATTTGAGATAAGGGAGAGAAAAGAGATGTTCGGAAAATAAGTAGTGAGTGTGTCTGTGTAGAAATGTAGTGTGCACAGAGCAGTTTCTCAAGCTATGCAAAGTCTATCTGAATCAACACCCACTTTCCTTTGTCTTTCTATGATATTCTCTAGTCCTTCTTACAAAAAAACTACCATGCTCTAACTGCTTTAATAATAGTTTCATAGAGTTCAAGGCCAGAAGGGATGACTCGATCATCTGGTCTGCTCTCCGACACCTTTCTGACCATTAATACCACCCAGCACCTGTACACCACACTCAGCAACTGAAACTAGAGCAAAATATCTCAGTCGAGCTACAAGCCGTGCTGCACTCTGCTGTTGCTTTCCTACATAAGAACATAAGAACGGCCATACTAGGTCAGACCAAAGATCCATCTAGCCCAATATCCTGTCTACCGACAGTGGCCAATGTCAGGTCAGGGCTGCCCGGGAGTGGGGGACAAGTGGGGCAATTTGCCCCAGGCCCCGGGCCCCACAGGGGCCCCCACGAGAATATAGTATTCTATAGTATTGCAACTTTTTTTTTTATGGAAGGGGGCCCTGAAATTGCTTTGCCCCAGGCCCCCTGAATCCTCTGGGTGGCCCTGTGCCAGGTGCCCCACAGGGAGTGAACCTAACAGGTAATGATCAAGTGATCTCTCTCCTGCCATCCATCTCCACCCTCTGACAGAGGCTAGGGACACTATTCCTTACCCATCCTGGCTAATAGCCATTGATGGACTTAACTTCCATGAATTTATCCAGTTGTCTTTTAAACACTGTGCACTGTGTGAAGAAGAACTTCCTTTTATTTGTTTTAAACCTGTGTTTAATCCTGCGTTCACTTCTTCTAATTTTGAGTTCAGATCCTCAGCTGGTATAAACTAACCAGGTTCCAGTGATTTCAGTGGAGATGTATCAGTTATCACCAACTGGGAATCTGACCCAATTTGATCTTTTTTATTACTATAGTGATTTCAAGCCCACTGTTTCTCCTTTGCTTTTCTCATTATTTGTTGCCTGACACCGTTTGTTAAATTCTGCTGTTTGCTCATAGCTGATGCAATGGACGTTACTGTATGGGGGTTTCACTTTCTGAGATCTATGTTCTGTCCTGACCAAGGCCACCAGGGATTGGCCTAAAAAGAGCCACAATTAGCTCACTGGAAACTTTGGATAAATATCCTACCCAGAGGCAATTCTAGTATCGTATGTGCTAAATTTTGCATCATCAATGAAAACAGAGCTATTTTCCCTACTACCATAGGAACTGGCAGAAAGGATCAGACACAGGGCCCATCTAATCCAGCACCTGTCTCTGACAGCAGCTTGTGCCATGTGCCACAGACCAATGTGCGTACAACTCCACAGTAGGCAGAGGTTGGATAATCTGCCCCCGCTCCCTCCGCCACCCATAGTTAAAGATTGGTTTAAAGCCTGAGGTTTTACAGGCCTTCCAAAATGTTTCTTAATGAACATCTGGAAAGGCCACATTTGGAGTATTGCATCCAGTTTTGGCCCTCCACTATATAAAGGATGTGGACAAACTGGAAAGAGTCCAGTGGAGGGCAACAAGTATGATTAGGGAGATCGGGTACATGACTTATGAGGAGAGGCTGAGGGAACTGGACTTATTTAGTCTTTAGAAGAGAAGAGTGAGGGGGGATTTGATAGCTGCTTTCAACTTCCTGAAGGGGAGTTCCCAAGAGGATGGAACTCGGCGGTTCTCAGTAGTGGCAGATGACAGAACAAGGAGTAATGATCTCAAATTGCAATGGGGGAGGTCTAGGTTGGATATGAGGAAACACTGTTTCATTAGAAGCGTGGTGAAGCACTGGAATGAGTTACCTAGGGAATTGGTGGAATCTCCATCCTTAGAGGTTTTTAAGGCTCGGCTTGACAAAGCCCTGGCTGGGATGATTTAGTTGGGGTTGGTCCTGCTTTGAGCAGAGGGTTGGACTAGATGACCTCCTGAGGTCTCTTCCAACCCTAATCTTGTATGATTCAGTGATTCTATGAACTATGGAAATAGATGCATTTACTGTGTCCACTACAAAATCTGAGTTACTTATGTCCCATTATCCCTGCAATCCCCAAATAACCCAAAGACCCATGCACAGTCGATTCCCTGGGAATAACACAGTGGTAGTTTTGTATAAGGGCCTGCAGTTTTGTTATGCTGATGTGCCTGAACATGATGACTATGCCTCCTAGCCCATTCATGTGTAATTTCTGGCAACTTCATGCTACTGGCACTTGTCTGTGCCAGTCTACAGCGGACGCTAATTGTTACAATTAAAGTATTACACAAGCTGGGCTCTTCAGCTCAAGCTGTAGTTGTTTGTTTGCTTTGCTCTAAACATCTCTGGTTCAGTCCCCAGTGTGTTGTCCAAGATGGCAGCCATCGCATGTTATACCATTCCACAACCATCAGAGCACCTTCTTAGCATGCTTTCAGACAAGCCTGGACTGAGGGAGTTATCCTCTGTCAGACAATGCTACAGTTTGTTTCTGTGTTGTTTGCACCCACATTCACAAGGCAAGTGAGAATTTAGCCCAATATTTTCTGTTGTCTTTATTTATTTATTTGTAATTACTAAGGAAACTTGCTAGCAAACAGGATCTCTGTTGCTTCACGAATGTATCTGCTCCTCCTCTCTCTTCCTTGCATAAAATCATCACTCTCATTTTCTGGCCTCCTAATTATCTCCACAGTAACTAATGGTGACTCACAAACAAAGGATTGTTATTTAAGTTGAAGAGTAAGCAGCAGGAGCAGAGGCATGAATCTAAGCAACAAAGATACTGTCTGGCCTGATGTGCAGTTCTCTTTCAGTTAGCCAGAAAAGACCAGGGGTGAAAGTAAGGGCCGTGGCAAAGGACCATACTTAAAGCGTTGCCGCTGCACCTCTTTAATGCCATCGGTCATTTGCCCTCTACTCAGCCGCTGATGAAGGGGGGTAAAAAGAGCAGCTGCCCAGGGTGGCCGGAGCCCAGGGCCCTTTAAATTGCGGCTGGAGCCCGGGAAGCACAGGCCAGGCAGCGTGGAAGGGCTGGTTGGGAAACACTGACCCTCCCAGCTCCACCCCTTCCTCTCCAGGCCCTGCCCCTTGAGCCAACCCCCATACTGGTAAGCCTTTGGTATTACTTTCACCCCTGGAAAAGACTCCAACTAACTTCAGTCAACAGGCTTGGGATCAGGCCTTCTCTTTTAAATATTCCTGTTAATAAAAAATAGACACAGCCCTGCACCAAAACCCCAAGATCCAAATGCTTTCTAACTTTGCATTTGGAGCTACATCTGAACTTCCTCTGTAATTAAAGCAAGAAGCAGGAGAAAGGAATAAAAAGACTGTTAATACCAATATCAGGCCTTTAAAAAATGTTATGTCAAAGTTCTCTGAAAGGTATCAGCAGGTTTTTAACCTGGCTGCTATTATACATATCTACCCAATTTATATTAGCAGACACCAAGTGGAAAACGCCTGACAAATCTTTTTGGAACTACAAGAGGGAAAAAAGCATCTGCAATATATAGTAAATAGATTTACATTGTTACCAACTCTTCAGATTTTTGTCACAAGTCTCCTGATGTTTTGGTGTTGTTTTTTTTTCTTAAAGCCCCAGCTGCTGGAGCCAAGGGTTTATGCGAGAATCTCAGCTTTCAGTTATAATAAAACCAACAGAACAACAAAAAGTTGCAGAAAGAAGCTTGGAAATGTGACCCGAGTGTAACTTAATGACTCAAAACAAAAGGCAAATAAAAGAACCCAAATTTCATGATCTTTAAGCCAATATCAGGACTTCTGGGACCTGATTCATGATTTTTGAATGGTCGAATTTGGTAAAACGTGTTTTAGCTGATATCAGCATGTCTCTTGGGATGAATGCTTTATGGACTTAAAACCAACAAAGATGTGCCAATAAGCATTTGTACCTGTTCTTCTGGTGTGTGTAGCATTTGGCATTCCTTTGACAGACAGTCAGATACTACAATGGGGTGGGTGATGGCATAGAAATAGAATTATATAGGGCAATGCAAGAAAGGAAAAGGGCCAAATTTTCTTTTGACAGTTATTTAATTTCTACTGCCAATTCACTGTGTCATGGAAATTCTTACTGAGCGGGAGTGTGTGTGGGAGGGAGGGGACATTTAGTACATTTTTGGGTGCCCAATGGATAAATAATATATAGTAGATGAGTATAATATACTATAGATGAACCAGAGAGCCTAATGGTTGGAGCACTGGACTGGCACTCAGGAGAGCTGGGTTTGAGTCCCAGCTATGCTGAAGACCTTGAAGTTTCCTCATATGTAAAATGGGAATCATGACACTTTCTTCCTTTGGATCTACCTGCTGGAAAAAACATTGCTATAAGGTTAGGTTACCCCTGTTCTGCAGGAGAATTGTGCCCCATTAATCTGTTAGTTCTCTGGGCCTCAATGAACTAGCTAAAAAAGATAGAGCTACATGCAGCCAATGAAATGAGTATTTGCCCATGAAAGCTCATGCTCCAATGCATCTGTTAGCCTATAAGGTGCCACAGGACTCTTTGCTGCTAACGAGAGCTAGAGTTTTGTGCTGCACAATGACTTCACCAGAGTACTCAGCATCCTGCAAGATTGGAGCCATTATGTAGCTAGACTTTCAAAGCCATTTGATAAAGTCCATTGCAAAGAAAACTGCTAAGGAAACACAATCAGTGCAGGAGTGAGTGCAGTTTGATTGTCCATTATGGGGTTTTATACCTTCCATCTGAGGCAGAAGTAGATTGAGTTGATTTGCCCAGCATCACTCAGGAGGAATTGAGGCCAAGTCCCAGGCAACGTCTGTCCTTCCTCCTCAAGTCAATGGGAGTTTCCTGAGTGAATCCCATTCAGCAGTTGACCAAAAAGCCCTGACATAAAACTGCAACTCACAGAATCTCTCAGAGGGGAGACAGGCTGTTTATTTGGCTCATTTCCTAGCTAGCAGAAACAACAGAGTTCCTAGCAGGAGAAGGGAGGACAGGAGAGGGGGGAATGTAACAGATATGGATCAGCTCTGTTTGCCAGGAAAAAGTTATTACTTGACGCAGGCCGGCTGGTAGGTCTCTGGCAGCAGCATCCAGTAATTAAATAAAATGTTGTTGAGATGCAGCCTATCTGGACAGTTGCCCAGGTTTGGAATTGCATGTGCAGTGACTTGGTGTGATCAGTACTTGTGCATGAGTTTAGGAAATATGAAGCAGGCTTGCAAATTGTAAGCTCTGTGGGGCAGGGACAGTGTTAATTGCTGCATATACCAGATCTAGCACAAGGAGGCCCCAGCCCTGATTGGGTCCTGGGAGTGCTATTATGTGTTCAGAGGAACTGACTTTAGGCATGTATCCTTGATGTAATCCAAAGCAGCATTTGGCCTTTACTCGTTGAAAATTGCCACAATTTGCTTAAAGGCCACACCGACACATGATGTTTCCAAAATGAAACATGATCTCTCCCTGGACCTTGTCAGCAGCTGACTGTGGCCCATCACTAACTAGGACCAATGAAACTGACAAAAATCATGTCAGTTTCAGTCAGCAGCTTCCAGATTCTGTGGCAGAGGGTGGGGCCCCAGAGTTGTGGATTTAGGTAGCCCAGGTGAGCTGGCAGGAAACAAGACAAGTTTCCTGTGGAAACCTATCAAAAGTTTGCTTGAACCAGATATGTTTCTGTGAATCAATATTTTCAAGGTTTCACCAGAAAATTCCCCAGCTTTACTGGTTCCTTTGTCACTCAGCCTTTGAACTAGTGGTTACAGAATCTTCTTCCCTTCCTTTTTTTCCATTACCCTCATGAGATTTTTTTTCCATGCTCCATGCCCATGCAAATGAAAACATCTATGAGTCGAAAAGTTCTTTGTTGATTCTTCTCCTTTGCCCTCTGTTTGGGTTTGGTTTGGGGATATATTTGCATGGCAGATTACACAACCTCCTCTACATTTGAAACTGTGTGCATTATTTATGCTTGTTTAAATTGAAAAGTACTAATGGCTGCCATCGGCTGAATCTTGATCCAAAGAAAATGACAGACCTAGTTAAGTCAAGGGGTGTTCCAAGCACTCTTTCAGACTCAGTGAAAGGAGCAGTTAAGCTCCTTCATGTAGTAGAGACACCTAAAAGCATGGATAGGACTGACCAAGACACCTGGCCAGTGAGAGCTAAGTTTGTGGCTGTGGGGTTTCCCTGATTGAAAGGCAGGGGCAAGGATATTGGTTTTGCAGCCTACCTGGGTTTGAGGTTTAGAGCAATAAGCCCAGCAGAGAGCCGAGAGAAGCAGTTGCAATCAGGACTTTGAGTGGAAGCAAAGAGACAGTTTCCTGAGCACAGAACCTGCTGGAGTGGCAGACCTGGGGATGTATGAACAAGGAAACTGCCTGCTGTTTGTTTCTACTGCTTTCAGGGAAGCAAGACTTTGTGGACATTATTTGTAAATAAAGAAAATTGCACATAAGAACGGCCACACTGTGTCAGACCAAAAGTCCATCTAGCCCAGTCTCCTGTCTTCTGACAGTGGCCAGTGCCAGGTGCCCCAGAGGGAATGAACAGAACAAGTAATGATCAAGTGATCCATCTCCTGTTGCCCATTCCCAGCTTCTAGTACCAAAGAATATATCTGACTCCTAACAAGAACAACTGCAGTTTTGGCTAAGCCTTTGAGCCAAAGGGACAGCAGTGCTCAAAGATGCACCTGCTGTTGCAGTCTAGAACTTGATTCATTGTCATGCTCATTATCAGTCTGTCTTTTGCATATTGCTGACAATATGCTTGGTGCTGTGGAGCACTTGGAAATACAGAGTGTCCCTAGCCCAAATTGTTTACGCTCTGAGAGAAAGAGGCAGAGAAGGAGGTAAAATGAGACTTCCAGACGTAGAAAGGATGTAAGATCTTAGACTATGCACATGGTTAAATGCTTTGCCGAATCAGGGCCTTAGAGAGATGGGTTTGTGTTTATTTATCTCCCTTCCTCATCTCCCTGCTTTTAAATTATAAACTCACTTCTTGTAGCCTTAATGGGAAATGTACAAATCAAAAGACTGCAGTGAAAGGAGGGTGAAGTGGGAAGGGCATTCCACACACACTTCAGTAGTTATCAGTTGCTATGGTAACCCATGTTACCCTGTGATGGGGTTTACAAACCCCACACTAGGCAAGGAGGGGTTAAGGGATTATTTTGGGCTCAGCCAGTCCCGCCCTGCCACACCTGCAGCAAAGGCTCCATCTACTGGGGGAGTTAAGACAGAATTAGGCAGTGGTGAGCTGGAGCTGGTTCCCACCGATTTGCGGGAACTGGTTGTTAAATTTAGAAGCCCTTTTAGAACTGGTTGTCCTGCAAGGGACAACGGGTTCGAAAAGGGCTTTTAAATTTAGCAAAAGCTCCAGCAGCCCCCTGCCCTTCCCCTGGCCCCAGTTCATCTCACTCCGACTCTGCCTCCTCCCCTGAATGCTCCCCAGGCTTCTCCTCCCCCTCCCTGGCTTCCTGTGAATCAGCTGTTCGCGAGGGAAGCCTGGGAGGGCTGAGAAGGAAGCAGTGGCTTCCCACAGGTGAGCTGGGGCAGCGGGGCGGGGGTGCAAGCGAGAGGAGGGCTCCAGGCCCCGCACGGCTCCGGCCTGGCCCCCGACCCCGGCCGGCACGTGTCCATCCCCAGCTCCGACCCCGGCCCACCGGGTGGCACAGCTCCGGCCTGGCCCCTGGACCCAGCCCCAAACTCGGCCAGGCGGTGCAGCTCCTTCCCGGCCCCAACCTCAGCCGGGCTGTGCAGCTCCAGCCCAGCCCCTGGGCCTGGGCCCAGCTGGTCAGGTGCCTTGGCTCCAGGCGCCCCGGCTCCGGGCCCTGGGCCTGGTCCCTGCCGAGCACCCTGGCTCCGGGCACCCCAGCTCCGGTCCCAACCCCATCTGAGCCAGCCTGGCCCAGCCCGGCCCTCACCTCCAGGCAGCGCGGTAAGGGGGCACAGAAGGAGTGTTGGATAGAAGGCAGAGGAGTTGGGGGGTAGATTAGTGTCGGGGCAGTCAGAGGGCAGGGAACAGGGGGATTGAATGGGGGCAAGGTTCCCAGGGGGGCAGTCAAGAAGGAGCAGGGGTTGGATGGGGCGGTGGGGGGCAGTCAGGGGTAGGGATTCCAGGGACCGTCAGGGGACAGAGAGAAGGGGTGGTTGGATGGGGGAAGGGTCCTGGGGTGCCATCAGGAATGAGAGGAGGGGTTGGATGGGGCAGCAGGGGGCAGTCAGGGGACAGGGAAGGGGGTGGATGGGGCAGGGGTCCCAGAGGGGGGCTGTCAAGGAACGTGGGGGGTTGGATGGGGCAGGAGTCCTGGAGGGGGCCACAACCCCTCATGGGCTGCGGAGGAGGGAACCGGTTGTTAATAATTGGGCAGCTCATCACTGGAATTAGGTGATTTGGGTGGCAGAGCTGGAGGTGAACAGACTGGCAGCCCACAGCTCCAGCAGAGCAGAGCAAAGGGAAGCCTAAAGGCTCTGACACAGCTGCCCAAAGGGGCCCTCCCTGAGGGAAGGGATGACCCACCCCAGAGACAATCAGAGAGGGATGTAGCCCTCTTGCCCCCATCTGTGAACTCTGGACATTGCTAATTCCCACTTACTTATTTTGGTTTGGACTTCCCCACCAGTGGAAAACTGTGGACTAGGCTCTCTAGTGGGGAGGGAGGGAGGAAGGAAGGGATAGGGATAGCTCAGTGGATTGAGCATTGGCCTGCTAAACCCATGGTTGTGAGCTCAATTATTGAGGGGGCCCCATTTAAGGGATCTAGGGGGAAAATAAAGTTGGCGATTGATCCCCCTTTGAGCAGGGATTGGACTAGATGACCTTCTGTGGTTCCTTCCAACCCTGATATTTTATGCCCAACCCCTGGGGGTGGGAGGGCATGAGAAGACAAGGCCCAGGGAGGGCAGTCTTGGTTGCCAAACCACTGGTAGCCTAAAGGGCCCTGGGTCAGAGCCTGATGGAGTGGGAGTGCCTGGGCTTCCCTCCCCACAAGCCCCTTGGCAGTCAGGGGGTGTGTCTCTGACCACTTGGCCATGCTCCCCAACCAGATCCAGACTGAAGGCCATTACATGCACCACTGGCAGGTCTGCATAGGAGATTCATGAGTCTTCTACAACTGCCAGGGACAGATCTGTACAGGCTTTCAGGTGTCTAAAAATGCAGAAGCAACTCCCTGGGGAATGTATACTGCAAGCCCCCCTCTGTTACCAGTCTGCAGACACACTCACTGGGGATTAACAGACAAGTGTCTAGTAGAATTTTCAACAAAAAAAAAATTGGAAAGAGTCCAGCAGAGGGCAACAAAAGTGCTTAGGGGGGCTGGAGCACATGACTTAAGAGGAGAGGAGAGGGCTGAGGGAACTGGATTGTTTACTCGGCAGAAGAGAAGAATAGGGGTGATTTGATAGCTGCTTTCAACTACCTGAAAGGGGGTTTCAAGAGAATGGATCTAGACTGTTTTCAGTGGTAGCAGATGAGAGAACAAGGAGTAATGGTCTTAAGTTGCAGTGGGGGAGGTTTAGGTTTAGTGTCTAGGGTCTCTTCCAGCCCGGAGTATTCTATGAACACAGACACCATACTCCTACTGAAATCAATCTGCTAAAATTTTGACTTCAAGGGGAGTTAGGTGCCTCGATGCTTTTGAAAAGCCCAGTAATTGTGTAGCTGCACCTCTAGATGCCTAAATACCTGGAAAAATCTGTCACCACCAATACCGCTTCAGTTCCTTAGCTCAAGTAAGGAGCTGGCTCATGCATTCGTCTGAACAGTTCTGCTTTCAGTCCTGGTTGATATTCATGGAGGAGAGTTATCACTGAGAGGCAACTGAACCAGGCAGGAAACTACTAGATTCTAAACTCTTTGTGGGTGGGGGGACTTTTTTTGTTGGTGTTTGTACAACTCCTGGTACAGTGGGGGTCCATGTCATGGCTGGGGCACCTAGGCCCTATTACATTTTAATAATAATGGGCAAGTGTAGCCGCCCCTATTCAAAATGCAGAGGACATCATTTAAATATTGCATTAAGTACAGGCAGTATTTATTTGAAGGCTTTTTAGATTTTATTTGTGAAATTTCTCTTTAAAACTGGAAAAAAGCCAGTTAATCAGATAATTGGCTTCTCCACCAGATTGTCCCAGTTTAAGAAGATTCAACTTTATTTGGGCTGCATTTCACACCTGCCAAAAATAGCATTAAACGACTTTTTCTTTGTCATTTTAAGGGTCAGTTGAAGATTCTCTCAATCTGGCATCTTTGTTATAAGCAAAAATCCCTTTTTCACCCATTACAAAAAATTGCTCCTAGTGGGTTGAAACCATGCTCTGTTCAGCAGAGTGGAGGTGAGTGTGAAGATCACCAATGAATATCTTTTCTTGTCTCCTCTCTCTGTGTGACCCAAGTTCACTGTCAAAATATAAAACACTTGTCAGAATGGGGAATGGGCTGGACAAGTGTCCAAAGAGGAATCAGCACCTAATATGAAATATACTTGTAAATCACTTAGACAACAAAGGAGATGGTTTGAGTTTCTAGCATTATTGGTTTTGTATTATGGTAGGACCTGAAGTCTGCAAACAAGATCAAGGTCCATTCTTTAAGTCACTGTACCAACACCTACTAAAAGACAGTCTCTGGCTTAGAGTGATTGTAGTCTGTATAGACAGAACGTGGGCAGGGATACAGTGGCAAATGACTTGTTCAAGTCACACCTGAAGTCAGTGAAAGAGCTAGGAATAGCACTCAGGTACTCAGATTTCCCATCCTATGCCCTGGCCACTGATCACAGGACATATCTAATTAGCTGCTGTGACAAGGATGGCCAATGTAGTATGGGGGTCTTGCACTTTCTTGGTGGGAGGGCTAAGATGCCACCTCTTGCCCCTGCTCTTGGGGCACCAAGGGCCCCACTAGTGGCCCAGAAAGGTGATAAAGGGAGAGGGAAAGCAGGGGAGGGGTTTGGGTTTTCTCCTTACTCTGAGTCCCAGCCCCTCTCAACCCCTGCAGGTTTTTACCCTCTTCCCTCTTGGGTGGGGTACCTTCAGTCCTTAGACACTGGGGCAGGGTCTCCCTTACTCCAGTGTTCTGATCTTCTAAGTCTCACAGCACCCCCCAACAAACTTACTTACTTTTTCCTTCCTTCTAACTGCCTGAAGCAGTGGGTTTTATTAGGTTGCTAACAGGGTCTTAATTCGCTACAGGTGCTCCTATTAACCTGTAGCAACCCTCCCTAGTCTTCAGGGAACCACACCTTAATTAGCCTAGGGCTTATATACTTCCCCTCTACCACTATCCCACTGTTCCCTGGCCCTTCTGTATCACACTGCATAATATAAGCATTGCTTTCATTTAAAGCAGGTTCTTTGGTCTACAACCTATTACTTCAGCTGTAATGTCACAGGATTAGTAGAGCTTGTATTAAATAGTACGTGCAGGGCTCAACTCTCTGTGCTAGGTGAGAGCATACACGCTACATAAACAGGACAAAGAGAGAGAGAAAGGGAGTAGTAATATCCCCATTTTAAAGATGGGGAAACTGAGGCACAGAACAGCAACTTGACTTCTCAAGCCCCACAAGAAGTCTATGATAGATTTCCTATGTCTCAGGGCCTTTCTCCTTCAGTCTTAGGAAAGAGAGATGCTCTTGTTCTTCCCGTGTCCCCTTTCTCTTTGAATCAGTCATTGTAATTAGTACAAATAGCTGCAGCTGAAGCATACAATATCCAGCATTTTCCAATTAATTTTCTATTGAAAACATTTATTGTGTTTGTATTTTTTTTTCCTGCCCCATACCAATTTTAATGCAATCCAGATGGAAGAAAAAATGGTGTGTGGCAAACCATGTGTTTCTTTCAGGGCGCTAAAGTACAGCAGTGAGAACAGACTGGCATCTCATTTACCAAGATGAAGGCAAACTTCACTTGTCTATCCTGCCCCTGCCATTGGGCATTAAGTCATACAGTTTAACCAAAGGTGGATAACATAGATTGTGAGATCCTTTGCTCGGGGACCAAATTCTCTGCTTGATGCAGCAGAGACAAAGTCTATCCAGGAGATGTTATTGCTCCCTACTTCTCAGGGCAGATCTGAGCATGGGTAGAGCTAGGGCAATCCCCAGAAACTGTGCTAACTTCCATCAATTGACTGTGGTCCCTAAGAATAGCGGGAGCACAGTGAATTCTGGATACTCCTCCTCCTCAGTCTCACATGTTTCTTCCAATGTGGCCAACTGGGGTAATAGGGACAACCTACTCTGCACCAACTGAGGGCTCCTTCATGCCAATCTCAGCTAGATCGATTTTAACATTCTCCTATCCTTCTGTGCCACTAAAACAACATAAAAGTGCTGGGAGGGATAGCTTGGTGGTTTGAGCATTGGCCTGCTAAACCCAGCATTCTGAGTTCAATCCTGGAGGGGGCCATTTAGGGATCTAGGGTGAAAATCTGTCTGGGGAATGGTCCTGCTTTGAGCAGGGGGTTGGACTAGATGGTCCCTTCCAATCCTGATGTTCTATGATCAAGAATGAAAAACAATTATCTGGCCCCACATCTTCATTTTATGTTTTGTACAGCACCAAGCACACTTGGTATCATTCAGTCTACAACAGGAGCAGCATTATGCAGACAGATACCACATAGGCTGATCCATCTCCAATTTAGGCTTCCCTCTTCATTTCTGCCCCAAGTGGCTAAACTAAGATTCCTGGGGTGTTTTGTTTTTTTGGGGGGAGGGAAGGGAGAGCATTGGGTGTTTTTTTAAGAAACATTTTAAATCTCTAAATCCGCACTGTGTGCAATGAACTAAATGGGACTCTGGCTCAGTGGCCTTCTCTGATATTTTTAGTAAAGCAGGTCAACATTTTTCAAACAAGTGTTTTTCATTGAAAAATGGCATTTTTAACCGAACACTTGTGTGGAAAATTGTCAAGTTTTGATATTTTAAATCAAATGTGACAATTTTTTAATCACAATTTTATTTGTTTTTCCCTCTTCTCCCCCTTCATCTCCCCCATCACTCATTTTTGACAATCAAATATTTTTTCTTCAACATTTTTCATTAACCACCTGCCCACCCTAAAATACCAATACAAAAGGAAAACTGGAGCCCATCATACCAAAGGGAGCATTGACATTTTGAACTGATCTGCAAAATATTTTTTTCATTTTTCAGTCTATATTTTAATATATTCAGTCATCCTCACTTGATTCCATGAGAGACTGCTGTCTCTCTCATGGACATGAGATTTATAGGGTATTTCACAAAGCTATTCCATAGAGCAAATCTTGAGAAGATAGAGAATTCATAGATTTCAGAGCAGCAGCCGTGTTAATCTGTATCCGCAAAAAGAACAGGAGTACTTGTGGCACCTTAGAGATTAACACATTTATTTGAGCATAAGCTTTCGTGGGCTACAGCCCACTTCATCGGATGCATAGAATGGAACATATAGTAAGGAGATATATATACACATACAGAGAGCATGAAAAGGTGGGAGTTGTCTTACCAATTCTGAAAGGCCAATTAAGTAAGAAAAAAAACTTTTGAAGTGATGATCAAGATAGAAATCATATTGTACTGAACCCATTGGGAAAATCTGGCATGAAGGCATTAAAGCAGTTTCTAAATTGTAAACCCTTTTGGGTAGGTACAGTCTTTTTATTCTGTGTAGCAACTAGTGCAATGGGGTGATCAAGGCTGATTCCCACTCTGGCACTTTGAGTGCAGAAAGTGGGGGCCTGCAAGGATTCTAAAAATTAATACTGGCCACTTCAGGCTGGTATTAAACCCCCAAGGTTACAGCTTCTCTCTGACCTTGGCTTGGTAAATGCTGCCACCACTCAAATGCAAAACCCCTTAGACCCAGAAACATGCGTTTGGGCACATTATTTCCTGTGGGGTTCCCTCAAGCCCTTTCGCCCTCCTCTTTGGGGAAGAGCTGATAAAGGAAAACAAAGAAATCAGCTGTTGCCACCAGCTAACTAAAAAACAAGTGCACAAACCTCTTAAGATGCAGAGATCCAAATTCTGTTAGTAAAAAAGGTAAATTTTATTAAAAACAAAAAGAAAGAAAAGACATCTGGAACTTAGGCTTTTGCTAGGTTTAAAAAACCCACTTACAAAAATTAAACATCAAGAATAACCTTCTTGAGGTCCAGCTTAAACATTACAAGCAACACAAAAGCATTTGGGGTTAGCACAGAGGAGTCCATGTGCCATAAGGAAATAAAAGAAATAACCCTAATTGTGTCTTTCTAGACTTTTCCTAATCTACCTACACATCTGGATAGTTCTAGGTATGATCTGATGATTTCTATACCTTACAAAAAGCGTTTTACAGCATAGTCCCAGCCCTGACTGTGCTCTGTCCCCTCTTTCCAGAGAACAACAACAGACAAAGGGAAGGGTGTTTTTTTTTTTCCATTTTAAAAAGTTCTAGCCTTCCCATTGGCTCTTTTGGTCAGATGCCCACTCCCTTTCCTTTACCTGGAGACTTTTTTAACCCTTTACAGGTAAAGCAAGTAGAGAACAGCCACCAAGAGGGATTTTACAGCTAACTGGCTGGCTGGGTGTCCATAAAAGGAGCTACCCCCTCTCCCCTTCATTTATCACAGGGGTCCTGGTCCATGACTAGGGCTTATAAGTGCTACCGCAATACAAATAATTCATAATAATAATTCACTGAGAAATTAGCTCTTGTGCCAAATTTTGCTCTAGGAAGCCTTATGGCATTTACAGACCATAGTATTAATGAAAATGAGACTTTCTTTTGCTCCTATAAGGCAGTACTATAATCATACACTTCTGTGAAGTAGGACAGCTCAAAACCCACACATCATTCACAGTGTAAGGCCTGGTCTCCACATACTATTTGTTCCTGTATAACTATTTCAGTCAGGGGTGTGATTTCTTTTTGCTGAAATATTTGATACAGGTACCACCTCTAGGGTGAAATCAGTTAGACCAGTATAAAGCTACCTCATACCAACATCACTTATTCCCTCGTCCCATACAGGAATAGCTATACTGGTGTGTAAGCACCTGTATACTGGTATAGTTAGTATGTATAGAAGCCCCAAGAACTTGTTTTTAAACTCCTTGCAGCTGAGTTCTGTCTCTTCTCTACCATGAGAGTCGCTCAGGACCAACCTCAGGCATACCTCACATCCGAAACACCCAAATATCATTGGAAGTTAATGGGTGGTCCTACCCCTCCACCCATCCCAGCACCACTACCATCTGCCACTTTGCTGAGCCTCATTACGCCATGTAATCCTCTAATCTGCTCTCTTCTACAATGACACATTTCAGTCTTGTCAGTTCTACCGCAAATACCACAACAAAGCTCTTTCTCACCGTCGTTTCTAATGATCGCTAGGCTGGATATTCTACTTTTTTTTATAGACTAAAATTCTAACATTTTTGGCCTGGCAATGGCTCTTCACTCATGCACATTTGAACCAATGCCAGCGAAGGGATTACGGGTGTAGCTTGGTATGCATTTCAACTCGGTCTGCGTTCATTCTATTTCCAGGCTGCTGCCGGTAAAAATAGGACCCTTTCTCGAAAAGAATCTGACTGGGGAAGGGGATGATTCAGAGAAATGGGAAGGGGAGGCAGAGTCTTTCTCCTGAAGATTGCCAATGGACATCCAGCCTGGGATCATCACTGCTCTTTGATGGCTGCTTGCTCACCTATGTGAAATGAGTTAGTGGGCTGGGTCCCATTCAAATAAAGCAGGTGCCCGTATCACAGAGGCACTCTCACAATTAGTGCTCAACTGAGAGGCCAAAGACTGAAGATAGGCACAAAGACTAAACTACCCTCTTGCCATTATTCTACTCCGGTTCTCCTGTGGCACTCCTCACCCTGCTCGCTGAGTGCCTTCCAGCAGTGCATTCAGCAATGTGCCTAGCATCTGTTGCTTGGTGTTTGGTATCTCATCCTTTCCACCTAGGGTGACCAGACGTCCCAATAAAATTGGGACTGTCCCAATTTTGAGCAATTTATTCCACATCCCGACCAGAGAACGGTCAGGATGCCATTTGTCCCAATATTTTGTTTCCTGGTCTTTGGTGGCAATTCAGCGGAGAGTCCTTCAGTCGTGGATGGTCTTCGGTGGTATTTCGGTGATGGGTGCTTCTGTCTTTGGTGGCAAAATTTATTACCCTCCGCCTAAATACCGCCAAAAACTGTCTGCGGCTGAAGGGCTCTCCACCAAATTGCCACCAAACTCCTGGATGAGTGAGTGTAAAAAAAAACAAAAAAACCCTGCCTTCCCCCTCCCTCCTGCGGTGGTCCCGATATTTTCCCCTTAACATCTGGTCACTCTATTTCCACTAGAAGTTGTACCACTGGCTCAGGGTTGAGATACACGAGCAGGGCAGCATTCAGAGGTTCATGCCACAGCTGTCTCTGCTTTGAACAAACACAGAACTCCAGGCATCTATAAATATACATTTTGTTCCACTACCAGCCAGCTCCACTAGACAATCAGGAGGATGTGGCCTGATAAAGCCGGGAAGTAACACCAATCTTGTTCTTCTTCAGACATCTATCAACTTGCCATGTACTCATTACCCTTTAGTTTACAAGCCTTTGGCTAATTCTCAGTCCATTCAACGGTGGTACTATCCAAACCTGCTGGAATTAGGTTTGTATGTGAGGTTTGGTGAGAGTCTTTAATAAATGACTTACTAAAATCCATTAGATAGATATATACCTATCTCACAGAGCTGGAAGGGACCCTGAAAGGTCATTGAGTCTAGCCCCCGGCTTTCACTAGCAGGAGCAAGTACTGATTTTTGCTCTAGATCCCTAAGTGGCCCCCTCAAGGATTTAAATCACAACCCTGGGTTTAGCAGGCCAATAGCTCAAACCACTGAGCTATCCCTCCCATTACAAAAATACATCAATGGAAGGCAGAATATTACATAGACTCTGTTCCTGTAATTGTTTTTTGTAACTGTAAAAAGCATGTATTACTATTTGTATTGCACTAGTGCTTAGCATGGCTACTCATGGCCCAGGACCCCATTGTGCTAGGCTCTGTACAAAACAGCCCCAGCCCCAAAGATATAACTAAACAAACATAAGATAAGAGACAACAGATGGATGCAGACAGATGAGGGAGCACAAGGAAACAATGAGACAATATTGGTTAGCATGGCAGGCAATAGACTTGACACACCAGCTGCCTAATGCTGCCAAGTTTTGGGAAGAGATTGCAGATATTGCAGCAAAGGAGAATTTTGGGAGGGGATTTGCAGGAGGCCAATGAGGTAGCTTTGTGGATGTTTACTGGGAGCTGCTCCCAAGGGTGAGGGGCACATGGGTGAAAGCACATGGGTGCTTGTTTGAAAATGTAACAAGTGGACAATGAAATGGAAGGTTTAATTTGTTTCTGCTGCATGTTCTCCCCTCATTTATCCCTAACACTCCCTCATCTGTGGAACTGGGAGATGCCCCAATGTCACTGAATGCTCCAGGATTTGGCCTTGTCCTTCACTTCAGGCCACTAGATTTTCCGCTGCTGGAGGCAGAACAAGTTGATCAGTCAGTTTCTCCCAACTACTCGGTTTTATAACTTTAATTTGTATTTGTTTTCATTCAGTCATGACTTTCATCTCATTCTTCTCTCTCCTTTTCACCCCTCCCCCAATAATGGTTTTGTGAGTAAACAGAATTTTGTGAGACAATGTCTGTTTTCCATCCAAATTTTTCAGGTATCTGTGGGCAGCTGAAAACTTTCAGGTTTTGATTATCAAACACCAAGTTATTTTGGTGGTATTCAGGCTTTTGGTTTTTCAAAACAAATTGAAACAATTTAACGTGTGACATTTTTTGAAATGTTTTGTGGAAAATGATGTGCATATTCTGACCAATTCTACGGCTGCAGGACTGAGATCCAGCTAAAAAAGGGATGAAAATCTCACCCAGAAGTGAGTGATTTTTGCCTGTCTCCAGGCATCTTTGTAATGAATGTTTACATTTTTCAGTGTCTGTGTGTGTCTGTGTATATATACATGCACTGGTGCAGAATTCTACAGTGTGGCAGAGTTCTTTAGGCACTTTTCAATTTTTTAATCATTTAGCAAGTTCACTAAGAAAGAGGAAGACTCACTGTGTACCACGCCTCAAAACTGTGCAACTTAAATGAGTGATTCCTTGCTTGTGGACTTGTTATGAACTTAGCAGCCTATTAACATTGCAGATGTCAGGTCCAGTTAGCGACTTCGTATCAATCTTGCAGCTTTACTAGTTCCATGCTGTTGAATAGTCACTGAATGGGAAGAGATTGTCTAGGAAGGAGTACGGCAGAAGGGGATCTTGGGGTTATAATGGACCACAAGCTAAATATGAGTCAACAGTGTGATGCTGTTGCAAAAAAAGCAAACATGATTCTGGGATGCATTAATAGGTGTGTTGTGAGCAAGATACGAGAAATCATTCTTCCACTCTACTCTGTGCTAGTTAGGCCTGAGCTGGAGTATTGTGTCCACTTCTGGGCACCACATTTCAAGAAAGATGTGGAGAAATTGGAGAGGGTCCAGAGAAGAGCAACAAGAATGATTAAAGGTCTTGAGAACATGACCTACGAAGGAAGGCTGAAAGAATTGGGTTTGTTTAGTTTGGAAAAGAGAAGACTGAGAGGGGACATGATAGCAGTTTTCAAGTATCTAAAAGGGTGTCATAAAGAGGAGGGAGAAAACGTGTTCATCTTAGCCTCCAAGGATAGAACAAGAAGCAATGGGCTTAAACTGCAGCAAGGAAGGTTTAGGTTGGACATTAGGAAAAAGTTCCAAATTGTAAGGGTGGTTAAATACTGGAATAAACTGCCTAGGGAGGTTGTGGAATCTCCATCTCTGGAAATATTTAAGAGTAGGTTAGATAAATGTCTATCAGGGATGGTCTAGACAGTATTTGGTCCTGCCATGAGGGCAGGGGACTAGACTTGATGACCTCTCAAGGTCCCTTCTAGCCCTAGAATCTATGAATCTATGAACCTATGTCTGACTTAATGAGAGCTGAAACTGACCTGATGGCTGATCTTTCAGCCACACTTAAGCCCAAGTCTTGGCAGTCAAAAGCAGCATCTTGCTTTCGTTGTTGCCCTGCCGCTTTTGCAAGTGAAATTCCTTACACAGAAGCAAAGTGGGAAATAGAAAAAAAAACAAAAACAGATACATATGCTGGCACAAATGGAAGACACATGTGATCAAGGGGAATGGGATTTCATCTTTAACATATTTCCTTTGCCTTCTGTTGTGTGGGTTTTTAGTGATATTTTGACAGCATTAGGTATACCTTGGTTGGGAGCTGGTGCTTTATAAAGAACATTTTTATTAAAAGTATATTTTTAATTCACTCCATTTTGTATAATCATCATCAAAGTTTATTTGTGTTTAACATCTGCCTTCTGGCAATCCTTTACTCCACTGCCTTCCCTGCAATGCCTTTATCTCATCTCCCTGTGCCTTTTGCAGCCAACATCCTAGGATGAATCCTGGTCCCATTGAAGTTGATGGAAGTTCTGCCATTGACTGCAACAGGGCCAGGATTTCACCCCTGGTGCTTTTACTCCTTCTTTATAGACTTCTTCCTCATCACTCTGTTCTTGTTCCTTTGCCTTTTGCCCTTCCTTCCTCCAAATTTGCCCTCGCCAAGATATCCACTAAGGCCTTGTCTACATTCAGGAACAGCCCCGGATCAGCTATTGGTAGCAGATGATTGGTGTGGCTGCATTGCTGTTGACCACTAAAATGGAGACGAGAGAAACCAATAGTTTTCACAAATTGAGCACATTTCACAAATCCATGTTTACTTCTACACTTTGCCCTGGCCACTTTCCTGCTGCCAAGGAAACTGACAATAGCAATGGAGGATTAAAATAGCAAAGAGGGAATGTTGTACTGCAAATAGAAGAGGAGATTCTGTAGTGAGGGCTCTAGACTGGGAGGCAAGACCCAGATTTTTAAAGGTACTTAGGTGCCAACAGATGCATATAGGAGACAAGTAGGATTTTTTAAAATGACTTATGTGCCTAACACCCATTGAACTCAAACAGGAGTGGCCACTAATTTTGTATTATTATTATTTTTTTACTGCCTTCTTTTTTTTCTATATTTTGGGTAACCAGTCTGATATTTAGGGACCATGATTTCCAGAAATTCTGGAAGTCCCACAATTTCAACTGAAGTCAATGGAAGCTCTTTGGTGCTTGACATTTTCTGAAAATCAGGCCTCAAGTTGAGCACTCAAAATCTTTGGAAATTTAGCATCATGGTTGAAACACCCAGCATCTACAACTGCTTATTTCTTCAAGGTCGTTAGGATAGGTTTAACGGTCCTTATCAGCAAAGAAATGAACTAAATTACAATCTCAGGCTTGGTCAGCAATCTTTTTGAATATAATGTTGTGGTGCTGAGATGGATAATGGGCATAAGCACCTATCCCGAGGTTGATGGGTTTGACAAAATGTCAAAAGTCCTGTCAAACACAAGGTTGTTTTCCTATAATTAACAAATTATAACATAATTAAAACCACATGTTTGGATGGCAACTGAGACCTTTTGGCTATTAATAATTTACAAGGTCGTGATAGTGATCCAAATACAGATGCAGTAGGCAGGACATTTAATACTGCTGGTCGGTTGCATCATCCCTTTCTTCTGAGCTTTTCAAAAGTAAGACATTATGGGAGACCAAGGCCTGGAGAGGTTCATAGGTGACTTGCAAAAAGTTTAGGAATAGAACCCAGATGGCCTGTTTCCAAACCTACACTCAACACACTAGATAAAGATGCCTCCTGGTGATGGGCTGAAACCCCAACACAGGCCAGAGAGGGTTAAAAGTGAGTTAGTGATATTTGCAACCCTAGTGCTGTAATTAATTAGTTGCATCTCAGCCAAAGGGATTGGGACTAAGAGGGTCAAAGGAAAACTCTGTGGCTGCTGGGGCATCATAAAAGATTGTGTTCAGTATGGGGAAGAAACTACACTGCTCCTATGAAGGTCCCAGATCAAGGATTCGGTGGCGACCAACCACTGGAGCTGGAGAGAAGATTCCAGGCTGATTTGTTGGGACTTTGGACTTCAGTTAACCTTTTGTTACCCCAAAAGAGGTTTGAACTACACCCTTCTGAGCCAGGGGGCTGGAGTGTATGTAGCACCGACAGACCCAGGTCATTGGTGTGTGCGATTGAACCTGGGGCCTCTGGAGTTCAATGCATAAGCCTCTACCACATGAGCTAAAAGCCACATGGCCTTTAGATAAGGCTGTAGCAGACTCATTAATTTCTCTCAGTAGTCTTGGTGCCACTAGCGGGGACAGAACACAGCGGGGATTGGTCCTGCTTTGAGCAGGGGGTTGGACTAGATGACCTCCTGAGGTCCCTTCCAGCCTTGATATTCTATATTCTATAACACCATACCTAGGAGGTGTGTGGGTTATATACTTCCCCTAGCTGAGGAAGCACATCCTGAGCTTCAGAGACTTCCCAGTTGAAATCCTGCAGAAGCCCCCACTTGTAACATTGACAGACCTTGGTCGTTGTCAGGCAGGATTGATCCAGGAAATCTCTGGAGTTAAATGCATTAGTCTCTACTGCATGAATGAAAAGCCACATGCCCCTTAACTAAGGCTGTAGCGGACTCATTAATCTCTCTCTTGGTCTTGGTGCCACTAGACGGGACAGTGTGTGGGTGTGATGGTTACATGTGCATAAATGTAAACTGTCTGCTAGGGAGGTCATTGGAAGAACTCCTGTAACTCAACACCCTAGCAAGAAGGTGTGCTCTGGAGGTGAGTGAGCTCCACACCACACCCCCACTACATGATTTTTTAAAACAATCAAAAGCCAACCATGACTCTTGTGTTACAGGCTGAGAGACTTGGTGACAGAGGTTAAATGTTTTATCTAGTAACTCAAAGTCCTGTCCTGTAACCACTACATCATGTTTGCTTATTTCCCATATATCTCTGCAAGTGTGCAGGGCCAGCAAAAGGAAGATCCTAAGGGCAATAAAGAAAAGAACATAAGAACTCATTCTATGCAGTCAATACAAAGTGCAGTTTAGGGTGGCGCATGGCTTCCTGCAGCGTGCTCTTATTACTTGTGTTTCCAAGTGTGCCGTTCATAATTTGTTTCACTGTGAGTTTAAAAGAAGGGGTCACAGAGTTCTTTATGGCTGGTTTAGCCCCTGATTCAGGAAAGCACGAATCCGGGCCTTATTTGCTATTTGCCTCCACTTCATGCAAAGTGGAGGGGTTTTATTGATGAACAGCAACAATGCTTGAGGATCTGAAAGGGAAAGGCTGAAAGAAGTAATTAGGCTGCGGCTGGCCAAACAAACACATGGGAACTAATCATCCCAAAGGAATCCAAATCTCCCATTCCCAGCCCAGTGCCAGAAACACAAGGCCGGCCTTTGTCTAAGTGTACCCGATTCTGATAACCTTAGTCCCATGACAACTGCCTTGCTCAATGAGTAATGCCAGTGAAATGGATGGGCTGGTATGTGGAATAAAAGGGAATGGAGGAAAATCCATTGCTTGGTCCATTTAAAAGTAGGTTGAATGAAATACTAAGGGGAACAGTCCTACAACGGCAAAGGAATGCTAAGATAAACTAATAGGTCTTTCCATTGCTAATTGCTGCACTATGAATCTGTGATTGACTGTGTCTCTGTGACTTGACGCTTGCTAGATAAAACAGTAGCAATCTCTTTATAACAGTCATCCAGAAGGGAATTATGTGAGAGCTGTCAAGTGACAGATTTGCGAATTAAACTTTAAATGGAGTTTGGATAGGCAATTAGTATTTCTGACATGTTACCCACTTTTCTCTTTCCTCTGCAGCTAAAGTCTTGGGCCAGATCCTCAGCAGGTATAAAGTGGTGTAGCTGCATTGCCTCCAGTGGAGCTACGCCAACACACACCAGTGGAGGATCTGGCCCTCAGCGTCTAGTGTAATCTTTTTAACTGGTTTTAGAGTAAGCAGTCGTGTTAGTCTGTATCCACAAGAAAGAACAGGAGTACTTGTGGCACCTTAGAGACTAACAACGAGACTCCAAAGAGAAACTGCTGAACTGGAATTAATATGCAAACTAGATACCGTTAACTTGGGCTTGAATAGAGACTGGGAGTGGCTGGATCATTACACACATTGAATCTTTTTCCCCATGTTAAGTATCCTCACACCTTCTTGTCAACTGTCTGGAATGGGCCATCTTGATTATCACTAGAAAAGGTTTTTTTCTCTCTTGCTGATAAAAGCTCATCTTAATTAATTAACCTCTTAGAGTTCATATGGCAACTTCTACCCTTTCATGTTCTCTGTATGTATATATATCTTCTTACTATAGGTTCCATTCTATGAATCTGCTGAAGTGGGCTGTAGCCCACGAAAGCTTATGCTCAGATAAATTTGTTAGTCTCTAAAGTGCCACAAGTACTCCTGTTCCTTTTAACTGGGTATAATCTCAAAGGATCCACTTGGAGGGTCTCCTCTGGGCATGGTTTCCCCCTCATGCTATGGGCATGAGCACATACGATTCTGGGGGATCAGGCATAGTATTACCCCCACCCATTCTCAAAGATGGAAGAAAACAGCGATCTTAACAAATGTTAATTAATAAGGGCATGATTTGTGAGGAGCAGAATCCAGTTGTAGCTGGATGGCAACCGAGATATTTTGGATATTATTTTATAAGGTAGTGATGTATATCCAGAGGTAACAGACGACTGGAGATTTAGTAATGCTGTGCAGTTACAAAATCGCCCCTCTTCCAATCTTTCCAAAAGATTCTCTGAGTATTGTGGGAAACTGAGGCATGGAGGTTACTGTAAATATTTGTAAATCTAATATTTTTCTATATTTTGATTATTACCAACTAATTCACATTGTTCAGAGCCAGCCCGGGAACACAACAGCTACAAATGTAGATCTTACTCCATGCCTTGGTTTGACAGGTTTGGTGCAGGCAGGGTTAGATACAAGCATGTCATTGAATACCAGGGCATAGCACCCCATAGCCCATTTATTTTCAAAGTTCTGGGTGTGACCCCATACTGAGTCGTGACTTGAAAGGCCCTGGGTCACCTTGCTCAGTGACCCAGTGGCTCTGGTCAGCACTGCTGACTGGGATATTAAAGTCCCATTGGCGGTGCTGCCCAGCTAAGGCAGACTAGTGCCTACCTGCTCCGACACTGTGCTGTGCCCCAGATATGGCCAGCAGTGGATCCGGCTTCTAGGCAGGGGTGCCACAAGTGAGGGGGTGGGCAGTGCCTGCGAGTGAGAACTGCGCAGAGCCGCTTGTGTACCTCTGCCTAGGAGCCGAACCTGCTGCTAGCCGCTTCCAGGGCACAGCATGGCCCTTGGTGCCAGGAGAGGTGGGAAGCCTGCCTCTGCACCCCGCCTGCACTGCAGACAGGCAGCTGCTGCAGGTAAGTCCGCACCCCAACCCCACACCCCAAACCCCTGCCCAAGCCCTCAGCCCCCCAAACCTGAAACCCCTTCCTGCACCCCAAACTCCTCATCCCCAGCCCCACCACAGAGCCTGCACCAGAAGCCCAGAGGCCTGACCTCCTCCCACACCCCAACACCCTGCCCCAACCCTTAGCCTGCCCTCAAACCTGGAACTACTTCCTGCACCCCAACCTCCTCATTCCTGGCCCTCCCCAGAGCCTGCACCCCCAGCCCAGATCCCTGACCCCCTCCCGCATCCCAACCCCCTACCCCAGCCCTGAGCCCCCTCAAACTCAGAGAACTTTGCACTTACCTTAATTGAATTACATCATGTTGAATTCAGACAAATTCTCCAATTTGTCAAGATCATTTGAACTCTAATATAGGTTCCCAAAGTGCTAGCAACCCCTCCCAGCTTTGTATAAACTGCAGATTTGTAATATGAGTATTCTCCACTCCATTATCCAAGTCATTAATGAAAATATTGACTAGTACCAGATACAGGCCTGGCCTGACCCTTGCGGAATCCCATTAGATATGCCCTCCCAGTTTGACAATGAACTATCAAAAACTATTCTTTGAGTACAATCTTTCAATCAGTCATGCACCAAACTTATGGTAACTTCATCTAGATCATGTTTCCCTAACTTGCTTACGAGAATATCATGTGTTACTGGGTGAAAAGCCTTACTAAACGTAAGATATCACATCTGCTGCTTCCCCCCTCTCCACTACAGAGGTACTCCTGTTGAAGAAGGAAATTAGGTTGGTTTGGCATGATTTGTACTTATAAAGTGTTTTCCAGATGATAGCAAACTGATTTGTTTGAGTATCTTTACAGGTATCAAAGTTAGGCTGACAGGGCTATAATTTCCCAGGGTCATCTTTGTTCAACTTTTTAAAGATAGGTGTGATGCTGGCATTTCTGCAGTATCCTGGGATTTTGCCTGTTCTCCAGGTGTTCTCAAAGATCATTGCTAATGGCTCTGAGATTGCTTAAATACCCCATATGAATTTCATCAGGCCCTGCTGAAATCAATACATCTAACTTATCTAAATATTCTTTAACCTGCTCTTTCCCTGTTTTGGCTTGTGTTCTTTCCCCCTTGTTGTTAATATGAATTGTCTTGAGTATCTGGTTACCATTAAGCTTTTTAGTGAAGACTGAAACAAAATGAGAGGGGTAGCCATGTTAGTCTGTATCCACAAAATCAACAAGGAGTCTGGTGGCACCTTAAAGACTAACACATTTATTTGGGCATACTTTTTTTGTGAAGTGGGGTTTTTACCCACGAAAACTTATGCCCAAATAAATGTGTTAGTCTTTAAGGTGCCACTGGACTCCTCACTGATTTTCTGAAACAAAATAGGCATTAAACACCTCCACTTTCTTGAGGTCATCAGTTATTAGCTCTCCTTCCCCGCTAAATGAAGAGCCTATGTTTGCCTTCTTCTTTCTCTTGCTTCTAAGGTATTTAAAGAATCTCTTATTGCCTTTTTTGTCCCCTGCAAGATGTAGCTCATATTGTGTCTTAGCCTTTCTGATTTCTTTCCCACATGCTTGTGACATTCTTCTGTATTCCTCCTTAGCAGTTTGTCCATGCCTTGCACTTTTTGTAGGATTCCTTTTTTGATTTTCAGGTCAGTAAAGAGCTCGTGATAGGGCTATATTGACCTCTTACTATTCTTCCTATCTTTCCTTCTCATCAGAACAGTTTGCAGTGGTGCCTTTAATACTGTCTCCCTGAGAAACTTCAAGCTCTCCTGAACTGTTTTTTCCTTTTGATTTTTTGCTCATGTGACCTTACTTACCAATTCTCTGAGTTTGCTAAAGTCTGCTTTTTTCAAGTCCATTGTCCTTAGTCTGCTGCTCTCCTTCCTTTCCTTAGAATCATGAAATCGATCATTTCATCATCACTTTCACCCATATTGCCTCCTATCTTCAGATTCGCTCCCAATTCCTCCTGGTTGGTCAGAATCAATTCTAAACTGGCTTTTTCCGCCTGTCACTGCCTCTGCTTTCTGAGACAAAAAGTTGTCCCTGGTACATTCCAAGAACTTACTGGAAATTTTGTTGGCTGTATTTAAACCACCCATTATTATCTGCTTTTGTGTTTTGGATATTTCGGTTTGTTATAGATATGCCTCATCCACTTCCTCTTCCTGATTTGTGATCTATGGTAGACCCCTCTCATGATGACATCACTGTTTTTACCCTTTTTACATTTACCCAGAAACTGTCAACTGGTGTGCCTGCCACCTCCTTCTGGTCCTCAGAAAAAGTATATATATATATTTTTGATGTAGAATGCAACACCACCTCTCTTTTTACCCTTCCTCTCCTTCCTGAACAAGTTATACCCCTCTGCACTTATTCCCCCCATGTCTCTGCGGTGCCAGTTAAGTCATAATTTAGCTTATGTGCTAATACTTCCACTGCTTTCTGTTTATTCCCCAAAGCCAATACATTTGGGTATAGATGTCTAAGATGTTGACCAAATTTCTGATTTCTCTCTTGTTATTCCTGTGACCCAGCTGTAATTTTCCATGTCCCCCTCAAACCCTCTATTAAGGTCACCTTTTTTTTTCACACTTGCCTGTGGGCTTTTTGTCGTCTGCCCTCTTTGAACCTAGCTTAACGCTCTCCTTCCTAGGCTGGCAAGTCAGTGTACAATAATACTCTTCCCCTGCTTTGCATGTGAGCTCACCAGCAGACTTTCTTCCTCGGTATGCAGCTACCTGCTCTAATTAATGCTTTTGTTTGAGGCAATATTTCATTGCGTCTCCAAATCAAATCAGCTTTACTCTTATCTACAACAAGCTGGCTAGAAATCCCATAATCAGCCCCTGCCTATCTTCTTAAAACCCTTAAATCTGGCAGCTGTGAGCTGAAATGGCTTCCACATCTTTAATCTCCTTTAATGTTTAAGTCTACACGTGCTAGACTGTTACCAATTAGGGATCTTGAGCAGTTATATTTTAATAGTCTCTTTTACAGTGTTTAAATAAAGCTTCCCCGTTTCCCTCTCATGTGAAAGGTGTGAGTGATCCCTATAGCTTACACTGTTGCAGGGAAATGAGATCCATGTCTGAGAGGAATCCTTGCTGCCAATTGTGAGTGATGTTTGACGTTCAAAACACCAAGCCCTGTGCTTGGGGAACTCAGGCAGTGCTGCTGTGTAACCATTGCTCTGCTCGGCTGTGGCCTTCTCTGCACCGGCATGTAATACTCAGACACGGCCACATATGAATGGAAAATCAAAACATTGAAACACATGCCTCACTACCTGGGATATCACAGTATCCCTAGTTCTGAACCTCAAGGCCATTTAGAACTTCATGACAACAGCAGAGATAACACCCAGGTCCTTTTCCAAAGCACTCCCCGCCCGCAGCTTTTTGAACTAAATGAGAATCTCCATCAACTGTCAACGTGATACACATACAGTTGAGCATTCCAGGTTCCATCCAGCAGAGGCCAATTGTTTACATTCACACCAGCCAGGTTATTCCAGAGCTATGTGTGACAGATCAGCTATTGTCTGTCAAGAAAGAATTCTTCATATAGATGGATTTTATTGGGAAATAAGGAATTATTGAGAAGATGGAAGCTTTACAGGTTAAGGCTGAAAGAGACTGGCATGTTAACTCAGAAAAACAGGCACCAACTCCTAGGGAAAAATCCTTTAACATGCAAATGAATTTTACTCTGACAAAGGTTTATGCGAGGAAAGCTTATAAATTATTGCCTATGCAAGATCAAACACATTTTGGCAATGCTGGAAGGCAACTGGAAAAGTAACTATGCTCTAGGGAAGGGGACTTTCATAAAATATGGTCTACAGTAGCTACTGTACCAGAGAGATTGTTTTAGCTCCCTAGATATTGCACCTAAGCAGATATCATATGAATACAAGTCCTTTCCCCAAGGCAAAGGAAGCCTTTGTATTTAAAAGATCTCTTAAGGCAAGAAGCCTGTCTCCTCCAGCCTTTCTACCAGAACTACTTCAAACACTTAGGGCTGGTCTACACAGGGGGGTGGTGGTATCGATCTAAGATATGCAACTTCAGCTATGTGAATAGCGTAACTGAAGTCAAAGTATCTTAGATCTATTTACCTCGGGTCCTAATGGTGCGGGATTGACGTCCGCTGCTCCTCCATCAACTCCGCTACCGCCGCTCGCTCCGGTGGAGTTCCAGAGTCGACAGGAGCGCGTTCGGGGATCGATATATCGTGTCTCGATGAGACGCGATATATCGATCCCCAAAAAATCAGTCACTACCCGCAGATACGGTGGGTAGTCTGGACGAACCCTTAGAGGAAAAGTAGCAGTTTGAATTGGTTGTGGTTTTTTTTTAATATCCATATTGCATTAGCACTCACAGAAAACCACACCCAGCTGCAGAGCAGGGCTGAGGCTCCATTGTGCTAGGTACTGTACAAACACTTGCCAGTGTGGCCCCTGCCCTGATGAGCCCCACAAATGCAACAGGGCATTTTTTACTCCGGGGGAAATTTGGCGCAACTGCAGCGCAGCATAAAACTGCCCTCACTGTGCCCCATGCCCCTCGCAGATTCCCTTTGCTTCTTTGCAGAAAATGGTTCCTGTGGGGAAGCAAAGCGTCATTGCACCAGTACTCACTCACCCCTCCCCAGCAGCTTGGCACTCAGACTTTGTTCAGGCAGTGGAGGAGGGGAGGGGGAAGAGAGGTAAATCACTGGGGGAGGGGGAGGGGGTTGCCCAGGCCGCCCAGGCATTCTAGTCCCAGCTGGGCGGAGGGGGTGAGGAGGAGGATGGAGATGGAGTTCCCTCTCCCCCTCCCCTTCCCCGCAAGGAGCAGCCAGGGCTGGGTCAGATCAAGCCCCAGAAACTTCCCCTGGCTGCAAGAAGCTCTGCACTGCAGGAGGGGAGGCTGGGGGTGGGGGTGAGCCTCGGGAGAGGGATTGGGGGCGGGAGGGTCCAGATGCACGGGGAATGGGCAGACAGGGGCAGCAGCTTCCTCCCTGTACAGTGACTCCACCGCGTATCCAGAACCCCCCCTTCCATTGAGCTGCCTCTGCATCAGAAAACCCCCCACTGAGTCCCCCAAATTCCCATCCTGCTCAGCCTTACCCCCTTCATCATGAGCCCCCCACACCCGGACACCCACCCCACTGAGCCCCAACCAGCTGCACCCTGATCCCTCACCCCACCAAGCCCCACTCCCCCAGGTCCCACACACTGAGGCCTAACCACCTTCACCTGGACTCCCCTGCAGGGTCCCATTCTCCCTATACCCAGAACCTTGGCCCCTGTGCATCAGGATTCCCCCCACCGAGCTGCCTGCACCCAGATTGTGCCCCACAGAAACCTGCTACTCTTGAGTGAATTCTGCACCAATTTTTTTTTAATTAAAATTGCAAAGATCTGCCTATTTTAATTGTCACAGAAACAATTCGGTAATTTATTTCAAAATATTTGTCAGCAAACAACTGAAAATGGTGTGATTATATTGTGTTATTCTGACAACTAAAATATGCAGAATTTTAAAATACTGTGCGAAGAATATTTACTTTTTTGGTGCAGAATTCCCTCTGGAGTAGCATTTTTCACACTCAGACACTGGTGTGGCTGTTCAGGATCAGCTCCAGTAGATGTCACTCTTCCCTCTGAGTCAGCGCTCTGAGTGAGTTCTCCGGATGTTGCTCTGCTGGAGGTGACTTGAAACTGAGGCCCCCGCCTACCTATGTATTTATAACATGGTATCTGAGGGCTGAGCTCTCCTGGTTATTAAAGAGCTTATCATACTATTTGGCCAAATTTCAATGAACAGTTATGTTCAGTCTCCCTAAATGCTCCATGCAGTTTCAACAAGACACAATGGCCTTCTCCAATTCCTGTCCCATTCTGCCATGTAAGTTTCCAGTGGGTCATTCAATAGCTGCTATAGTCCACCACAGAGAACTACATTTCAGTGGTGCATGAAAAAGATTCTTCTGTGTATTAGGCTGAATTCTAATCTGTTACTCTGGTGTGAATTTGGAGAGATTGCTTTGACATGCACTAGTTTTTGTGGCCACTGGATCCTACTTTCCTCTCTAACTAATGTTTCAGTGGAGCAGAAGGAAATAAATCCAAGTAAACTCCTAGTTACGCTGGTAGAACTGAGAAAAGAAATTGGCAAACAGCTTGCTCTCAGTCTGTAGCCTCTGCCTGGATGAATGGCATTATATGTATGTCAGAGACTATAATTACTGGAAACGTTATGAAGAACTCCCATCACAGAAGGAGGCATTACTTCAGGAAGGGAAAGTCTTGACTAAAAAGTTAACCAGCCTGTAACAAGGTCAGTTCAGGCAGAGGGGTAAGGCAAAGTATTCAATAAGTTCTCAGCAAGTGATTGACTCTCTTGCCATAAACTGAAGTCTTGTCTTCTAAACAAGATTTGGACTGGATATTATTTGGATGGAGACCTCCAAAAAATAATCTAGGTATTGTAGGCAGGGATGATCTGGTAGATGATGCCCTTTTATTGAGACAGTACTGCGTCTGTGTCTCCATTTTATGGCAATAGGGGGCATGCTGTTGTTCAAACTGCAGTATTTTGAAACAAATAAAAAGCTAAGACCTTATGTGCATGAGGCCACTTAAAAATGCCATAGTATTCCTCATAAAAGTTGGGTGTTAACCCTGGCATCCTAGCCAAAATCTAGCTTTGCTTATTGCTTTTGTCCTCCTTCAAATTCTCACTGCAGCTTCAGTTGGACATGAGATCTTCACTTGCTTGTCTATATAGTCTTGGAAAGGCAGGATGGTTTAGTGGAGGAAGGTTGATCTTGTGGTTAAGACAGTGGAGCGGGACTCACAGGATTTTCATATTAGGGATGGCTGGGAAAAGGTTTTCCCATGGGAATTTTTGAACTTATCTTTCCCATCCAAATTTGAGATGAAAAGTCTATTTCAATTTTTTGGCGAACAGAAAATCTGAAAACTATTTCAGTTTGGATCCATTGAAACATTTTCTCACTGCAGACCTTTTTAATCCAGGTATGTATGTGCGTGTGCACCAATTTACTATAATTTTAAAACAGAACTGTTTAGACTTAAACACAAAATTTTCCAGTTTGACAATCTCAAAATTTTTTGTTTACCAAAAATGTTTTGACTTGAGTATTTCACTCGAATGTTTATGTGCCAACAGATTCAGTTTCAATGAATTGGCATTCGGGGGCAAAACAAAGGTAAATTGAAAAATTCTCAACTGGGATACTTTTTATGTGACTCCAGATTAGAATGTAGATTCTTTCTGTGACCTGGGGTAAATCACTTCTGGCCAGATTCTCATATTCTTTCTGATGCTGAACAGCACCTCACTCCAAAAATGGTCCTATTGATTTTACTAGGACTATTCCCAGAGTAAGCCTCACTTGCATTGACATAACCTTAGTCCCAGATTTGGACCTTAGCGTCCAAAATATGGGGGTTAGCATGAAAACCTCCAAGTTTAGTCACCAGCTTGGACCTGGTACCTGCTGCCACCACCCAAAAAATTAGAGTGTTTTGGGGCACTCTGGTCCCACTGAAAAACCTTCCCTGGGGACCCCAAGACCCAAATCCCTTGAGTCTCACAACAAAGGGAAATAATCCTTTTTCCCTCCCCCCCTCCAGGTGCTCCTGGAGAGATACACAGACACAAGCTCTGTGAATCCAAACAGAGTGACTCCCCCTCTCCGTTCCTGGTCCTGGAACAAAAAGGACTTTCCTATTCCCCCAGAGGGAATGCAAAATCAGGCTAGCCAATTCAACACACACCGATCTCCCCTGATTTCTTCCTCCCACCAATTCCCTGGTGAGTACAGACTCAATTTCCCTGAAGTAAAGAAAAACTCCAACAGGTCTTAAAAGAAAGCTTTATATAAAAAAGAAAGAAAAAATACAAATGGTCTCTCTGTATTAAGATGATACAATACAGGGTCAATTGCTTAAAAGAATATTGAATAAACAGCCTTATTCAAAAAGAATACAAATCAAAGCACTCCAGCACTTATATTCATGCAAATACCAAAGAAAAGAAACCATATAACTTACTATCTGATCTCTTTGTCCTTACACTTAGAAACAAAAGATTAGAAAGCAGAACTACTTCTCCAAAGCTCAGAGAAAGCAGGCAGCCAGAAAAACAAAGACCCCAGACACACAATTCCCTCCACCCAAAGTTGAAAAAATCCGGTTTCCTGATTGGTCCTCTGGTCAGGTGCTCCAGGTGAAAGAGACATTAACCCTTAGCTATCTGTTTATGACATGCATTGAGTAATCTCCATCAGAATCTCTCTCTTAATCTTATAGGGTTTGTCTACACTGCACCCTCCCAGCCTGGCTAGACAGACTAGAGCATTAAAAATACCACTATGGATGATGTGGCTTGGGATCTCACGCCTTAGGGGGGAGCGGGAGGAGTATTGTACAGTGTAGACGGACCCATAGTACTTCCATTTATCAGCCTTTGTCTTGTCTAGTTAGATTTTAAACTGTTCTGGGCACAGACTCTCTCTTTCTTTCTTTGTGTTTGGATGGTGTGTAGTGTGTAAGGGGGTCCTTATCTTGGTTATTGCCTGGATGCACTTCTATAACTCAAATGGCTAATTCGCCAATGGTTGCTTTCACAGATTTCATAGAATATATCAGGGTTGGAAGGGACCTCAGGAGGTCATCTAGTCCAACCTCCTGCTCAAAGCAGGACCAAGCCCCAGACAGATTTTTACCCCAGTTCCCTAAATGACCCCCTCAAGGATTGAAATCACAACCCTGTTAAACAGCTTCTATGTTTTGCCCCAGAGGTGGAAGCATTTCAGTGGTGGGGGATGTGAACCCTCTGTTTTTCGGTTTATGCAGTGCTTTACAATCCTTTGAGATGAAAGCTGCTACAAACAAAAAAGGTAATTATTAGTAATAAATCCTCACTTTAATCAATCTACTAGTGTCCCTGTCTTACTTGAAATATGAATTGGGAGTGGGCTAACGTGGGATCCAAAGTGCCATTTGCCACTTTCTAACGGTTGATGATTAAATGTTCGGCGAGAGAATGCTCTCTAGTTCAAAATGATTCTGTTAAATAAACTTACCCTTTATGACAATGTGTGAAGCTCTTTCAAAAATTAAAGAGATGCCTGGAGAAAGAATCGTTTCAGAATTCACAACATGTACCCTGTCACTGATGATACTTCGTTTTTCCAGCTTTCCAACTTGTGCTCATTTAAAGCCTTTCATTATAGTACGAACGGTAAAGCCATGAAAGGGAGACTTGACAGAACAATGTGCTTTATTGCTCATAAAGAAACTCGAGATGAGTAAAAGGAACATTGAGAGTTCAGAAAGATTGGCGCTAGAGTCTATTTTATTGCCAAAACCTGAGTAATACTGCAATGTTATTGCCTGTTTGGGTCCTTGAAATATTAAGCAGCAGACTTTATCCCTAACCATTGTTGTAACAGATTCTCATGCACACAGAACCCCTCCACCCCCACCTCAGTGATACAGCCTTAATGGAATGTGTATTATTGCAGACAAAAGCTTCTCGAAAGGCATCGTTCAAAGGTCTACTTCCCTAACCCACAGGAAAACAACATACATTTTTCATGAATTATTTCACGCTGTATGTTTGCTGGTGTGTGTTTGTATGAGAGTAAACATCCAAATAACTGGTTGGAGCTTGATTCTTTATGCACTGATTGCTAGAACGTACATTTTAGTCACAGAAGTGGTTCATGGCTAGATAAAGTCTTTTGGAAATATTGCAAAATTCACCATCTTTCATTAAAAGAAATATTCTATGAGACTGTGGACTGACTTGGTGACAGTTCACTGAAATCAATGGAGTTATCTCAGGGATGAATTTGTCCCAATATATTAAATGTGCTCAAATATGGCTTCTGAAATTATATTTATATTATAAAGCACGAGACCTAGTGGGCCCATTTTACTAGGCTTACGTACGGAAAGACTGTCCCTGCTCTAAAGAACTTACACCCTAAATAGGCCAGGCACTCAAAGGATAGGGGAAAGGAAGTATTACTGTTATCCTCTTTATAGAGATGAGGAACTGAGGCACAGAGAAAGGAAGTTGCAGCCATATGGGACGACTCTGGCATAGCTGGAAACCGAGGCTAGATTTCCTAGTTCCAGCCCAGTGCTTTAACCATGAAACCATGCTTCCATCCTTGCAGTATAATTAAATCATTGCTTCCTTTGTGTGCCCATATTGAATGTGATCCAAGCTTCAGGGACTGGAGCACTTGCATGTAAAAGAATATATCTTCCGTTAAAGTAGGTAATTGGGATTAATTGAACCAGTAGCCATAGAAACTTGCCGTAGATGAAAAGGATGAACACTGAGATTGGAACTGAAATGCAAGAAAACTTAGTCCAAGGAAAATCTATGGAAACATTAGGAGACAGCTACAACAAAGAGCAAGGGGAACAACCTTCTAAAAGAGAGGAAGGATGTCCTTTTGGTTTAGGGGCTGGACTGGGAGAAGTGGGATAATATGTCCATCACATCAGGGTATCATCCTGATCTCTAATAGTTAGAAGCTGCTTCAATCCACAAGCCACAAGGTTTAATAAACTCACCAAAGTTTTTGTTGTCATGAATTCTGGATACTCTTGATATCTATATAAATGTCTAATCACTTTTTGAATCTTAAATCCTTGGCCACAATGATTTTCTGTGGCAACAAATTCCACAGTTTAATTACACATTGTGTGAAAAAGAATTCTAAGTAGTTATTAATTCCCCACCTGTTATTCATAGATGCATAGAGTTTAAGTCCAACAGGGACCATTAGATCACCTAGTCTGACCTCCTTTATATCCATTACTCCTTCATTGAGCTCAATAACGTGTGTTTGGCTAGAGCATATGTTTCAGAAAGGCAGCCAGTCTTGATCTGAAGACATCGAGATGGAGAATTCACCTGTTCCCTTGGTAATTTCTTCCAATGGTTAATTCCCCCTCACTGTTAATTTGTTAACTGTGTGCCTAATTTCCAATTTGAATTTGTCTGACTTTAACTTCTAGCCATTGGTTCTTGTTATGCCTTTCTTGTTAAATTAAAGAGTCTTTAGTACCCAGTCTATTCCCCCCATCAAAGCATTTTTTAAAATTTTACAAGTCTCCTTGTTCTTGTGTTACACAACCAGGAGAACAAAAGTTCCCAATCTACCTTCTATGAGCTTCTCAAATTAAGAATATGAACAGAGAAAGAAAATGGCCAAAGATATTGCTAAGATTCTTAACAGTGACCATTGGCAGTGTCACTGGAGTATCCTCAACTGTTAAGATTCTTAAGTGACCAATGGAAGATCCTCAACAGTGGGAGAAGGCAGTAGAAAAGAGGAAAGAGCTAGGAGAGGTGTATGGATAAAATAATATTTGTCTGGATTGTATTAAATTGGCTTTTAGCCAAGAGGAGATGGAGCTGACTCAGATAGAAAGAAAATTGCAGAGGTATAATAAAACAGGAACATATAAGACCATTATTAGCATATATAACACACTGACAAAGCTTGCCTCCCCTTTCGGAGCTGGACTGCTAGAGGATAACAATGTACTCCTGAGAATATCTAATGGGAGTTTTCCCTTTAGTTAAGCAGCAGAGGAATCTGTTGTGGTGCTTATGGTCTCAGGTTTGAACCCTGCTGATTATCCAGATAGCAAATGCTATTAGAGGCTCTCAGATAAGTAGGGCCCTACTAAATTCATGGCCATAAAAAATGTGGCATGGACTGTGAAATCTGGTCTTTTGTGTGTTTTACTCTATACTGTACAGATTTCACAGGGGAGATCAATGTTTCTCAAATCGGGGGTCCTCATCCAAAAGGGAGTTGCAGGGGGGCTGCAAGGTTATTTTAGGAGGGGGTCACAGTATCGTTACCCTTACGTCTGCACGGCCTTCAGAACTGGGTGACTGGCAAGAGGCAGTTGGCCAGAAGCCCAGCTCTGAAGGCAGCACCCCACCACCACCACCAGCAGCACAGAAGTAAGGATGGCAATACCATACCAGGCCATCCTTACTTCTCCGCTGCTGCTGGCGATGGCTCTGCCTTCAGAGCTGGGCTCCCAGCCAGCAGCCACCGCTCTCCAGATGCCCTGCTCTGAAGGCAGCGCCGCTGCCAGTACCAGTGCAGAAGTAAGGGTAGCAGTACCGCAACCCACCCTATAATAACCTTGCGACCCCTCTCCCAACCACACACACACGACTCCTTTTTGGGTCAGAATCCCTATAATTACAGCACTGTGAAATTTCAGATTTAAATAGCTGAAATTATGAAATTTACAATTTTTTTAATCCTATGACCTGTGAAATTGACTGTGAATTTGGTAGGGCTCTACAGATGAGATAGCATGATGAAGAGGACAAGTATTTCTATAGGAGAGAAGAATAGGGGACTATGGTGGTAAAGATCTTTTGGGAGTCCATTCTCCAGGTGCAAGATGATTGATTAGTGCCAAACAAAAAGTATAGGAGGAAAAATGACATATATACATCAAATTCATATGAGAATACAGTTGTGAATGGAGCTGTGCTTTGCTTACACAAATACCTTTTCTCATGGCCCAGACAATGTGTATTCTTCACTGAAACTCACTCTTAGAGCTGGGCAGGGAATAGTTTTCCCATCCTGTGAAAATTTTTGAGACTTTGAAAATTTTTCCCATCCTGAATCAGGACAAAATGTAAATGTCAAATTTCTGCAAACTGAAAAACAATACAAAAAACAAAACAAAGCAAAAAAAACCCCAAAAACATTGTTTGGGTCAATCAAAACATTTTGTTTCAATAATTTCCAAATGTTTCCCTTCAATTTTAATCTTTATTTCTTAACTCTTATCAGCTTAAATTTCAAAAAGAAACGTAGTTCTGAACTAGAATTTTTTATTTAAAAAATGTTGAAATGAGAGGTTTTGACAATTTCAAAGTCTTTTTTCCAATTTTTTTTTAGGGGAGAAATTTGTAGAAGCAGATGCTTTCCCACAAAAAGTGTTGGTTTTGACAAATCAGCACTTTTTTTTTTACCAAAAAAAAGTTGAATCAAAAAATTCCTGACCAGCTGTATTCACCCAATATTACCTTGACACTGCCCCTTTGCCAAGTGCCCTCATCCTTCTGGAGTTCCACTCCTTATAGGGATGGATTTTTCCTCCAATTTCACTTCTTAGCAATCCTACATTAAGGAAGAATAGACTGCATCCCTGCTCCTAGAGAAATCTCTCCTAGCTGTGCTACTGCATTAGCAGAGATCAGAATCCCCTTCCCAAGGAAACCTTCACACACCAGGTAAGATACAACTTTGGAGTAACTCTTTATAGAGGTTAGTAATCAGAACTGACTCTCTGACATAGGGATCAAGAGCATAGCCCTGGGTGACACAAACACTCACCTAAATGGATGAGAGTAGCAAAGAATATTACCCCAGAACACCCCGAGTGATCTGCCGTATAAGTTGGGAGAAAAATGTTTGAATGCAGAGTCAGAAGAGACTATGCCAGGGAGATCAAGGAGGGGAGAGTGATCCAGAGTGACAACAGCATCTGATAAATCAATAAGGATCGGACTGGAAGTGAGACCTTTAGATTTAGCCACAAGCTGGTCATTAATAACTAGAGACATGTGTCTAGGCGGAATGTAATGAGTCTTCCAGACGATGCGAAGGAAGCCTGTCAGCAAGGTGATGGAAGTGCTATGCCAATCAAGTCTGGAAGTCAAATAGATCAATGTTTTGCCCCCAGTCACTGCTTCTCCAACTTCTTATTCATGCTCTAATCAACTGCAAATGATCTAGATTAAGGCTCAGGCTTTGAGAACATCTCTGCTCCACCTCCGCAAAGCAGAAAGTACGTGATGCATGATGCTCTGGTCTTCCTGCACATGCTGAGCAGGTGCCAACTTTATGGACTGGGTCTCTTGTAAGGAACCTCCTTCTGCTGTGGCTTAATGAGGAGTCTGGAATTACTGACCCCTCCCCTTGTCAGGCCCCTAGAGGAGCCTTCTCCTTGTTAATTAAATGCTAATGATGGCTTGTGAGGGTGGGTTGCATTCTGAGTGGACAAGGAACTCTTCTAGGGTTGAAGGGAAAAGGTGAATCATTGGCAGTGTTCAATCTTCAGTACACACACATTTCCAACACCTGCCTGGTTGCTGTAAGTTTCCTTCATGCCCAGGACTAGCAGCAGGGGAACTGGATGGCAGCCGGAGAGCACCACCAACTATGCCCTGTTTCCTTTCAGAGAGGAGAGTGGCACACACCAGCTCTATGCCATTCTATGCTGAGTTGCTCATCGCTGGGCTGGCTATGTGGCATTGCTGCAGCACCTCTGCTGTAAACTCCCTTTAGTTTTGCCCTAGCCCTAACTGGGATCACATCCTAACAGAGGTTGTCCTGTGGACCATGTCTTACACCTAATTGCACAGACAACCAGTGATTAAAATAAGTGTGTGTATGCGGGGGGGAGTCACTGGGGGGTCACGGACCTATGTTAAAATAAAAACAAAATTTAACTGGATTGTTGAGAGGTGCAGGGTCTTACCAAAGCTGTTGCTCCAAAATATGATACCCTCCTCCGCAAAAAGAAACCATTTTCTTCACCTGACTTGAAGCACTGCAGACAACCTTCCCTCCCATCCATGATCACGTAACATCCCTTCAGTAACATGCTTATTGTTTACTAGGGAAATTGCTATTAGTGAAGTATTTGTGTATTTTTAGTTTCTGATTAGTCAATTTAGCGGGTGGAAATGACGAAGAGTAAGCAGACAATTCTCTCCAGGCCACGAGCAAATGCTCCAGGGATCACCATTTCAGAGTCAGCAATTTACTCGTTGTGCTTTGTTGTAATTAATGTTGGTTTGTCTGATTCTTTCTAGAGCTGAGAGCTTTTTTCTTCTATTTCCCCCTGCCCCACAAAAAAAACCCCAACCCTAATTTTAAAGGAAAAATCTTGTGGAACATTTTTTGTTTGAAACTCTGTTTTGAGAGAACAAAAAAAAAAGTCTCCATTTTTTCTGGAAAACCAAAAATGTTTTTCTGAAAAGCTATTGACTGTTTTGGGTTTTAGTAAAAACAAAAAGGCACAGCCCCTAAAACAAATAAATCCCCACAACACCCTGGAAAAATTATCTGGAAAAACTACATTTTCCCCTTTCATTTTTTCATTGAAAAAAATTTCCAATTTTCGAACAACTCTGGGGGCCCACATTATCAAAGCTATTTAGACGCTAATGATGCACATAGGCACCCAGTGGAATTTTCAAATCAATGGGAGTTAGGCACCAATCTGCATCTTTAAGTGCCTAAATATCCCCGAAAAACTGGCCCTATTTATTTTTCTAAGCAATTGGAGGTAATATTGTGGTTAAATTATCATCTATAACAAAGCTTCTAATTTTCACAGCTGTATATAAATATGGATCTAGGCCCTAATCACGCAAACTCTTAAGCATGTGTTTCCTTTCATTTCTGTGAATAGTCCTATTGGCATAAGTGGAAGGATCATGGTAGCCAAATTAAGCCCAAGTGTAAATGATTGCAGGCCTGGGACCCAACTGAATGCCTGTATTAGCCATTGTGGTCAGTGGCTTCTTTCTCTTGCCAAATAATACTTATTGTGCCATAGTCCAGCTGCTATATTTATGTCTCTGTCTTCGCACAGCATAGAGCCAATGAAGCAGAATTTGTCGCTTCCTCAACCGCATCTGTTTTTCATTCTTTTGTTCCTTTCAGAGGAGCAGCTTCTTAAGTGCTGTCACTGTTGCCACCTATTTAAGGTAACATGTTAGTTCTGGTCTCTGAAGCTGTCCCTCATGCTTGCTGATAAGGATAATTACATTGCCATAACAGAACATCTGTTTTCCCACTGATATGACTGCTGCTCCCTAACCAACCTGAGCCAAGAGTATTAGTATTTTTACTAAAAGGTTGAATAGACTTGATGATGCAATGTAACCCTGGCTGGGTCTTTTTTATGATGCCAGTTCTACCAGAATCTGGGTCACAGATCGACTTGCAGTAGGTTAATCAAGTGCATAGGAAAATTGTAGGGATCGGTCCTGGCTGGCAGGCCACCAGAAACCGCCCCCTGCAAAACCCCCTTTTTGCCACGGAATGCTGACTCCATATTATCATAAGATTAGAAGAGCACAGCACGTTCTGCCTACATGCAGCGGGTGAGGGGAAAAGGGGAAGAAAGAGTCCTCCACCAATGCGAAACAAGTAAACAAGGCTGTAAGTTATGCATGACACTGTAACCAAAAGAATAAAAAGGCTGCCACGCCTTGCAACGGGGCGCCTTCCTGAGCAAACAAGCTGTCTGTGTCTGGTTCCTTCCCGCAGAAAATCCTTTCCTCATGGAGCAACTCTGAGTTGTACAACAGAAAGTGTTCTGTAGAACCTGATCCTGCAACTTATTTTAGGGCTTGTCTACACTTACCAGAGGATCAACATTGTGGCGATCAATGCATCAGCGGTCGATTTTGCGGGTCTAGTGAAGACACGCTTAATGGACCACTGATTGTTCTCCTGTTGATTCCTGTACTCCATCGGATCAAGAAGAGTAAGGGGAGTCAAAGGGAGAGCATCTTCCACCGACATCACGTAGTGTGTACCTTGAGGTAAGTAGATCTAAGCTATTCACATAATTCAAATTGCGTAGTTTAGATCAACTTTTCTCTTTCGTATAGACAAGGGAGTGTTCTCAAATCCTGTGGACACCAATGGAAGTTGAGAGCAATTCTGCTCAGTGCCTCAGAGGATTTGTCTTTTTTTGTCACTTGTTTGTTCTAATTTAAAATTTGGGTTAAAGATTTTGCCTTGTATTTCCCTGAGGCTTAATGACGTATATAGTTATGCTACTCATGTTTAAATTTCCCCTTCTTCAGTCATTCCAAGATGGCCAGCAATGTTTTGCTCTTCCAGGAAATGAACAAAACTAGCTGAGAGGGGTGGTGTGGGGAAAAATTTTACAAATACTTCCTGGAATTTTCAATGAATTTGCTTTCTGTGTGTGCATTTTACGTTCTCCAAACTTTTGACAGATAAAGCTTCAAATTCACATTTGCAAGTAATCATGGAAGTTGAATTTTAAATCCACAAGCATGAACGTTTTCTCTTCCAATCATGGAAGAGAAACAACATAGTGTAAGTTTATCTGACCAATTACAACCAAAGCCAACTTCCATTTTGAATATCAACTAAATACTCTCAGCAATCTGTTTGCAATGAAACTGCAGATTAAAAAAAATGGGGTGGGGGAATTACTTGAATAAATTCAAATAACTAAAACATTGAGGAAATTGAGATCAGATGATGGATATTCCAGGAGCTAAATTAACCAGATACATTATATTTGCAACATATTTGCTCAGGTCTAGGATTGAGAACCTTCTGTAAGGCTCATTCACTAAAGATCTTTTTATCTTTGGTAATAATGTCTTAGATCTGCATAGAACTTTTTACCTCAAAGCACTGAACAAATGACAGCACCAGGAGGAGTATAAGTACAACCAATTGATATACAGCACTGGAAACAACGGCTAGGAGAAGAGAAACCTGGACTAAGGGCTGTGGACTCCACACTTACAAAAAATGCCATGATCTTTGATAGCCATATAGAACCTGAAAGTGGAAGGTCTCATCTAAATCATAAGAACAGAAGCACTTCCATACTGGGTCAGACCACGGTCCATTGTGCCCATGGATCCACAGGATCGGTGCTACACCCTCAGCTTTGGAACAGTCTTTAAGAGGAACCCCTGAAGTATGCCAGACTTCTAAGGGGTCTCACTCTTCATGCACAGGGTAGGTCCCACAGCCTCACCACCTCCTTAGATTGAACATCTGGGGCTTCAGCACTCCTGCATCATGCCATTAGCTCTGTTCAGAGAGTCCAACTGAGAAAGACTCCTGGTAGACACTTGATCACCCTACATGGATTAATGCACCTCACCAAGGATTTGCGGTGACAATCAAACAGTGTTGTCAAAATTGTAGGGTTTGTTAGTCTGCTCAGCTGGAACACAGCACAGGAAGTCCTTAGGTTAGCATGGAGAAATGAAGGTTAAAGCATACACCATTCTGATTAGCACAGAGCCCAGCAAAGCTGTATTTGGTCCCCATTGTTCAAGCTCTGTCTGGCTCATTGTGGCCAGTGTTAAATCTCTCTTCAGGTGTAGCAACTGTGACAGATATTCCAGGGTTCTCAAACTTCATGGCACTATGATCCCCTTCTGATAACAAAGATTATAACATGACCCCAGGAGCAGGGGAACAAAGCCTGAGCGCACCTGAGCCCTCCTGCCCTGGGCGGTTGGAGTGCAAAGCTAAATGGAAGCTGAAGCTTAATAGAAGCCGAAGCTCAGGCTTCAGCGTCAGTCCCGGGCCCCAGCAAGTCTAATGCCAGTCCTGGCAACCCCACTGAAACAGTTTGGGGTCCCAACCCACAGTTTGAGAACCGCTGTGTTAACCCAATAACCGACCTGTGTCTGATACTTTCATAATTTACATTCCCAAAATCAGTTTTCAACCAATATATGCAGAGCTCTTGTAAAACATTCATCATTTCCCCTTGTTTTGAATTGTCTGGTGGAAACAAGCTCTTTCATAAACCACATTTCCCTGAGGTATAAAGTATGCATCAAACATAGCCAGAGCCTTTTCATAGTCATCTTTGTGACTGTCTTCAGTAAAGTCAAAGGATTTAAAGATATGCTCTACTTGCTTCCCCACAGCACAAATTAAAGATACTTGTATATCATCGGTTTCCTTGTGGAGCTCGGTAGCAATGCAAAACCTTGCAAAATATTGTTTTCAGTCAGTTCATTGTGAAAGTTTGTGAAAGCTGAAGTTTTCTGGAGCATAGAAGAGTGCCATGTTGATGAGCTCCTGCAACTTTTGTGGCTGTTTTCCTTCTGTTTCTGTTCCTAGTTTACTCCTTATAGACTCATAGACTCTAGGACTGGAAGGGACCTCGAGAGGTCATCGAGTCCAGTCTCCTGCCCTCATGGCAGGACCAAATACTGTCTAGACCATCCCTAATAGACATTTATCTAACCTACTCTTAAATATCTCCAGAGGTGGAGATTCCACAACTTCCCTAGGCAATCTATTCCAGTGTTTAACTACTCTGACAGTTAGGAACTTTTTCCTAATGTCCAACCTTAATCTCCCTTGCTGCAGTTTAAGCTCTTGTGAGCTTGTGAGAACTTTTTGTAATTCTTTATAGTCAGCTTTGGACTTAACTATCTTGAGTAATTTTATATTATCTACAAACTTTGCCACCCCACTGTGTAACCTTTTTTCCAGATCATGTATGACAGGGCCGGCTCCAGGCCCCAGCGCGCCAAGCACGTGCTTGGGGTGGCATGCCACTGGGGGCGCTCTGCCAGTTGCTGGGAGGGCGGCAGGCGGCTAAGGTGGACCTCCCACAGGCATCCCTGCGGAGGGTCCGCTGGTCCCGCGGCTCCGGTGGAGCACCTACAGGCACGCCTGCGGAAGGTCCTCCGGAGCTGTGGGACCAGCGAACCCTCCGCAGGGACGCCTGCGGGAGGTCCACTGGAGCCGCGGGACCGGCGGACCCTCCGCAGGGATGCCTGTGGGAGGTCCACTGGAGCTGCAGGACCAGCGAGCGGCAGAGCGCCCCCTGCGGCGTGCTGCCGTGCCTGGGGCGTCGAAATGGCTAGAGCCGGCCCTGATGTATGAATATGTTGAACACCACTGGTTCCCTATCTTTGAACCAGTTACTAATTCGTGGGAGGACCTTCCCTCTTATCCCATGGCTATATAGTTTTCTTGAGAGCCTTTGATAAGGTCCCTCATCAAAGGCTCTCAAGAAAACTATATAGCCATGGGATAAGAGGTCCCTCATCAAAGGCTTTTTGAAAATCCAAGTACAGTATATTGAACTGGATCACCATTATTCATATGCTTGTTGATTCCCTCAAAAAATTTTAATAAATTTGTAAGGCATAACTTCCCTTTACGAAAGTCCGGTTGACTCTTCCCCAGCAAATCATGTCTATCTGTGTGTCCTGATAATTCTGTTCTTTACTATAGTTTCTACCAATTTGCCTGGTACTAAAGTTAGGCTCACTGACCTGTAATCATCAGGATTTCCTTTGGAGCCTGTAGCCAATTATTTTAGTTTATTGTTCATTTATTTTGTGTTGTTATGATTAACTAACATGTTATGTCATATTTAATCATTGTATGCTGAATAGGGTTAAATTGTAGGTTTATAGAAGTATAAGATTGATAAGTAGTTAGGAGGGATAATTATTTATTAGTTATCTAAGTAAGTAGGCCTGAAACTCAGGGCCTACAGGCTGAGGATTGTAAGATTTTAGTTTAGCTATTCTAGGCCATGTACTAAAGAAATGCTTGACATAAGTAAATGACCGAAGAATGTTCCTATGCAACAAGATTATGGGAAAAGATATGCTAATGGGTGATACTGAGAAAAATTAACAGAGTAATTTTTTGCTTACAAGATATCTGGCAGTCACATTTTTCTGACACATCGTAACCACAGGGTGCATGATGTGCTAATGAGATACAGTTAGATACAGTTAGTCACATTATAAAAAGTGGGTGCCCAGATTAGGAAAACTGAGCTCCCTATGGGAAATTCCATCAGGAGCCATCCCTCTACTGATGATCAATCCATAAGGGACCCATCAGACCCTAACACTATCTAGGAGGATGTGAGTATATCTGTATTTTTAACTTGTGACTAGGTCTCTATAGAATTTCAATATACTTAGGTAATCATAACCTTAACTGTAACTTGAATAAAATTTGTAAAATAGACGAGACCTTGTACTGGTGAATGTATGTACGGACACTACCTTTGGTCTTTATGGGATCCTAGAGACTATAAATCTGACACAAGTAGCAGAGGTGACTTTTGCTCTGATAAGCTTGAAACTGTAGCCACTGAAGAGCTGAACCCACGATGGTGTCATGCCACATTACAAAATTCACTTTAAATAAAAGAAAAGGCTACAAGCCCTTTTTAAAAATTGGCATTACATTAGCTACCTTCCAGTCATCTGGTACAGAGGCTGATTTCTGTGATAGGTTACTTACCACAGTTAGTAGTTCTGCAATTTTATGTTTGAGTTCCTGCAGAATTCTTGGGTGAATTCTATCCGGTCCTGGTGACTTCGTACTGTTTAGTTCATCAATTTGTTGTAAAACCTCCTCTCTTGACTTCACCACTAAAAAGATGTCTGTTCATTTTACCCCTGGGTAGCTATTGCACGCAAGCTATCCTGATGTGAAAAAACAGTAAAGGGAAGGCACTTAAATTTTATTCTGAGGTAAACTAGGTGAGGTGAACACTATATGCCCCTGCCTGCTTGTGGCTGATCTTGCCTCATGTAATTTACCTTTCAATAAAAGTAAAATGCCTTGTCTTCACTGTGATTTTTACCCCAGGATAGCTCATGCATGCTAGTTACCTTGAGGGAAAACAACCATACCTGGTCTTAGCAGTAAATACAAGGCCTAAAAGTAAACTGCATGATACTCAGTTGATTTATATCAGAAGAGTGATGGGCTGAGACTCCTCTCCTGTGACTTGAATGTGTGTTGCCAGAAGAGATTTCAAAAGTGAGGTGAAATCCTTGACCTCACTGATTTCAATTTTGCTGCTGAATCTAGCGAGGCCAGGATTTTATGCCTGGTGTTTATCCCCTTCAGATGGTGAAGGAATGAGGGTACGTCTACACTATGGGATTATTCCGATTTTACATAAACCGGTTTTGTAAAACAGATTGTATAAAGTCGAGTGCACACGGCCACACTAGGCACATTAATTCGGCAGTGTGCGTCCATGGTCCGAGGCTAGCATCGATTTCTGGAGCGTTGCACTGTGGGTAGCTATCCCGTAGCTATCCCATAGTTCCCGCAGTCTCCCCCGCCCCTTGGAATTCTGGGTTGAGATCCCAGTGCCTGATGGGGCAAAAATCATTGTCATGGGTGGTTCTGGGTACAGCCTTACCCCTCCCTCCCTGAAAGCAGCAGATAACTGTTTCGCACCTTTTTTCCTGGGTGAACTGTGCAGACGCCATACCATGGCAAGTATGGACCCTGCTCAGATCAATACCGCAATAGTGGACGTTGTAAACACCTCGCACATTCTCGTGCAGTCTATGCTGAACCGGGACCTGCAAAGCCAGGCGAGGAGGAGGAGGCGGCTACGGCAGCACGGCGACGAGAGTGATGAGGACATGGACACAGAATTCTCTCAAACCGCGGGCCCCTGAGCTTTGGAGATCCTGCTGGTAATGGGGCAGGTTCTAGCTATTGAATGCCAATTTTGGGCCTGGGAAACAAGCACAGACTGGTGGGACCGCATAGTTTTGCAGGTGTGGGACGATTCGCAGTGACTGCGAAACTTTCGCATGCGTAAGGGCACTTTCATGGAACTTTGTGACTTGCTTTCCCCTGCCCTGAAACACCATAATACCAAGATGAGAGCAGCCCTCACAGTTGAGAAGCGAGTGGCAATAGCCCTCTGGCAGCTTGCAACGCCAGACAGCTACCGGTCAGTCGGGAATCAATTTGGAGTGGGCAAATCTACTGTGGGGGCTGCTGTGATGCAAGTAGCCAAAGCAATCATTAAGCTGCTGCTATGAAAGGTTGTGACTCTGGGAAACGTGCAGGTCATAGTGGATGGCTTTGCTGGAATGGGATTCCCTAACAGTGGGGGGGCGATAGATGGAACCCATATCCCTATCTTGGCACCGGAGCACCAGGGCACCCAGTACAAAAACCGCAAGGGGTACTTTTCAATGGTGCTGCAAGCACTGGTGGATCACAAGGGATGTTTCACCAACATCCACATGGGATGGCCAGGAAGAGTTCATGACGCTTGCGTCTTCAGGAATATTACTCTGTTTAATCGGCTGCAGCAAGGGAATTACTTCCCAGACTAGAAAATAACAGTTGAGGATGTTGAAATGCCTGTAGTTATCCTGGGGGACCCAGCCCACCCCTTGATGCCATAGCTCATGAAGCCATACACAGTCAGCCTGGACAGTAGTCAGGAGCTGTTCAACTACAGGCTGAGCAAGTGCAGAATGGTAGTAGAATGTGCATTTGACTGTTTAAAGGCGCGCTGGCGCACATTACTGACTCACTCATACCTCAGCCAAACCAATGTCCCCATTGATATTGCTGCTTGCTGTGTGCTCCACAATCTCTGTGAGAGTAAGGGGGAGACCTTTATGGTGGGGTGGGAGGCTGAGGCAAATCACCTGGCCGCTGATTATGCGCAACCAGACACCAGGGCGATTAAAAGAGCACACCAGGAAGCGGTGCGCATCAGAGAAGCTTTGAAAATGAGTTTCATCACGGGCCAGGATACGGTGTAACTGTTGTGTTTGTTTCCCCTTGATGAACCGCCCCCCTTGATTGACTCATTCCCTGTAAGCAACCCACCCTCCCCCTTCGATTACAGCTTGCTTAAGGAAATAAAGTCACTACCGTTTAAAAATCATGTATTCTATATTAAAAAGTCATTATAAAAAGAGGGAGAGAACTGACAAGGTATCCCGGGTGTGGTTTGGGAGGAGGATAGGAAGAAGGAAAAGGCTGCTAAAAACATTTCAATGTAATGACAGCCTTTCGGTTGGGCTATCCACGGGGGTGGAGTGCGCGGGTGCATGAAGCCTTCCCCCACGTGTTCTTACACGTCTGGGTGAGGAAGACATGGAACATGGTGAGTGGTGAAGGTGGTTACACAGGGGCTGCAGCATCACTCTGTGACCCCGCTGCTCTTCCTGAAGCTCCACCAGACATCGGAGGATGTCAGTCTGATCACGCAGCAGCCCCAGGGTTGCATCCCGCCACCGCTGATCTTCCTGCCAGCACCTCTGATCTTCCTGCCGCCACCTCTCACCTCGAGCCCATCTGGTCCCATCTGTCCTCACGTTCACTGGCATCTTTCCGGTAATTTGATACCACGTCCTTCCACTCATTCAGATGAGATCTTTCATTGTGGGTCACTTCCATGATTTTCGAGAACATTTCATCTTGCGTCTTCTTTTTCCTCCGCCTTATCTGGAATAGCCTTCAGGATGGAGTAGGGAGACTTGAAAAATGTGCAGCTGCATGAGGGAGGGAAAAAAGGGAGAGAAGTATTTAAAAAGATACATTTTACAGAACAATGCTTATACTCTTTCACAGTGAACAACACTATTCACCTTACATAGCACATGTGATTTCACTACAAGGTCGCATTTTGCATCTTAATATTGAGTGCCTGCGGCTCGGGTGTTACAGATCTCACAGACGCAGGTCCGGGCAGCAGAGTTCAGCTTGCATGCGGCCATGGTAAGCCATTGTCTTTCGGCTTCTGCAGCCTTCATATACACAGTGCCCTCCTTTCCCAAATACTAAGCAAATCCCGTTCAGTGATGCTTCTTTCCTGTTAACATGCAGCAGCAGAAGTCACCCCCCCCTCCAATTCTGTGGGATGATCGCTTTACCCCTCCTCCCACTGCATGGCTGGTATCATGGAAGATCACTGCTAATCACCCCTTTCCCCTCCCCGCCCCCGCGTAGCTGGTAGCAGGGAAGATCTCTGATAGCCAAACACAAAAAAGCTCAGTGCTATTCCCCTCCCCCCGCTTGGCTACATGCAAGGAAGGATTTCTTTTCAGCAACAGGCGAACAGCCCAGCAGGAATGGCCATCTCTGTCACCTTACTTAAATTCCTGAATTTCAACCAGATTACCATGAACGATATCACTCTCCTGAGGATAACACAGCGAGATAAAGAACGGATGTTTCTTGAATGCCAGCAATCACCGGGACCATATGGAGCTAGGCTTTGCCATGCAATGATACCTGATTACTTGCTACATGCATGGCATGGTAAAGTGTCCTACCATGGTGGACGGAATAAGGCTGCCTTGCTCAGAAATCTTCTGCAAAGGCTTTTGGAGTACCTCCAGGAGCACTTCATGGAGATGTCCCTGGGGGATTTCCGCTCCATCCCCAGGCATGTTAACAAACTTTTCCAATAACTGTACTGCCGTGAATGCATCCCAAGTCCTCAGGGCAAATCAATCATTAAAAAACGCTTGCTTTTAAACCATGTTTTATATTTACAAAGGTACACTCAGCAGAGGTCGCTTCCATGACTTCACTGTCTGTGCTAGTGGCTTGGGAGGGCTGGGAGGGTAATTCTGTCTGGGTGAGAAAAAGCTCCTGGCTGTTGGGGCTAACGGAGTGCTGTGTGCTCTCTGCAAGCTCGTCCTCCTCTTCCTCCTCCTCATCTTCCCCGTCCACAGAATCCTCAGCTATGGCTGAGATTACCACCCCCACCTCGGAATCCAGGGACAGGGGTGGGGAACTGGTGGCGGACCCCCCTAGAATTGCATGCAGCTCAGCGTAGAAGCGGCATGTTTTCCACCCTGCCCCGGACCTTCTGTTTGCTTCTTTGGTTTTCTGGCAGGCTTGTCTGAGCTCCTTCACTTTCACTCTGCACTGCACTGAGTCCCTGGTGTGGCCTTTCTCCATCATGGCCTTGGAAATTTTTTCAAATATTTTTTCATTTCGTCTTTTGGAACCTAGTTCTGTTAGCACAGAATCCTCTCCCCATATAGCGATCAGATCCAGTACCTCCCGTGCGGTCCATGATGGAGCTCTTTTTCGATTCTCAGGAGACTGCATTGTTACCTGCGCTGATGAGCTCTGCGTGGTCACCTGTGCTGATCAGAGCTCCACGCTGGCCAAACAGGAAATGCAATTCAAAAGTTCGTGGGGCTTTTCCTGTCTACCAGGCCAGTGCATCCGAGTTCAGATTGCTGTCCAGAGCAGTCACAATGGTGCACTGCGGGATACCGCCCGGAGGCCAATACCGTCGATTTGCGGCCACACTAACCCTAATCCGATATGGTAATACCGATTTTAGCGCTATTCCTCTCGTTGGGGAGGAGTACAGAAACCAATTTAAAGAGCCCTTTATATCGATATAAAGGGCCTCGTTGTGTGGACGGGTACAGCGTTAAATCGGTTTAATGCTGCTAAAATCGGTTTAAACGCGTAGTGTATACCAGGCCTGAATGTCACCTTCTGTGAGTTATCTGAACATTATCTTGTTTCACCAGTTGTCTTAAAAGGCTTAGGCCAAAGCCAGCTTCCTTTGAAACCAGTGAGGATTTTGCCATTAGTGTCAATGGGACTAGGCCCAAAGACAGATGTGTTCAATACCTTTCCCACTGGCCCTTCTGATTCCTTCCTACTGGTATAACTATGTTGGTAAAAATCACAAATTTAATCAAAATAGGTATACTTGTACAAAGTCTGTTTAGAGAGAAGAGAAAAATAGACAAGGCAGGTATTTGCAGCTTCTTTTTACTGGGCCCACATGAGCCATGCAGTCTGTTGATTTTTCTCTCGCTGCAGAGCTGTGTGCTTGTCAACATAATTGAGTAAGGCTATGTGTAGGAAGGACCTGACAATCCAACAGTCCTTTATTCCAGTCCACATAGTTCAGTAAAGAAATCGAGCATTTTGCTTCTTTTTCCCCTCTCTTTTTTTCTTTTCAATATCACTCCATTAGGACCCTTCATTTTCAGTTTTTATTTTAATTTTTCCTGGGAATTTATCTGTGTTTATTATTACAAAAACAAAAACAGTTGCAATTTAGTGCAAAAACTATTAATAATTTTTCTGGGTAAATATTGGGGTTTATTCTGGTGGAAAGAAGGACAGATTTTCATTTTCTTCCCATCTAATTGTGTGTCAGATCTTTAAACCATTATCTGCTAGCAGCTTGAAATGTTTATGTGGTAGGCGTGAGATTCATCAGTATGTTCAGATGGGCATGCACTTCAGAGCTTGCATGCATGTCTGTGTATTGTGTATATCTTCTAGACTAATCCATGGCCTTACTTCAACAGGCAGTTTTGCATATACACACAGATTAATGTATTATCATAATACATATATTTCATGCAATGTATAGCATTTTCCTAATAAAACATGTTATTTTTATATAGCTGAATGTTATAAAAGGAGGGTGAAAATTGGAAAAAAACAAATAATACTTTTTGTAAAACCTAGGATTTTTTCCGGAAATTGTTTTAAACTGAAAATGAAGGGGTTTATATATAAGATACATACTGTCCCATAAGGCCTTCCCTAGAGAGCTATTCATTATTATTATGAGCATTAATTACTATTTATTTTATCATTACTATTATTACAGCTAGTTGTAAAATAGCAAACCTTTTTTGCAAAACCCCTGCATAATCTTGAAATTTTGAATATTTTCAACCAGCTGTAATAATCCTTGTTATTCTATTATTTATGTTGCACTAGGTGGGTTCGAAGCATTTAAAAGAAGTAAAAGGCAAGGTCCTTCCACCAAAGTACCTACAATCTAAGGTTTGGGAACACTTCTGTAACCCACTGGTCAGTGTGCCCTTCTGTGTCTGATACATTTATGATGAGATATTGCTACAGGCCGTGTATCCAGAGCCTGGCTCTTTAGCTGAAGGAGTTCATGCTCTTAGCTCTGAAAGCCTCAGTTAAATCCCCAGTGTATGCCAAAATAACAGTTTTTGCGTGGGTTTAATTTATGTTTGTGAGTAGGTCCACACGTAGGTAGTCCCATGTGCATAAACTGAAGCACATGACCTGTGTAATGGTTTGCTTGATCTGGGCCTAACAGTTTTGTTAAGAAAAATGTCTTCTCTGAGGACAGAACTTTTGAATTACAAGACTGGCCTGTGGTTTATTCAGGGCCAGCTCCAGGCACCAGCCAACCAAGTACATGCTTGGGGCGGCACCTTGGGGTGAGGCAGCGCTTGTTTTTTTTTGTTTTTGGTTTTTGGTTTGGCTAGGCGGCATTGGAGGGGGGGGTTGTTTGTTTGTTTGTTTTTGTTTCGGCTGGGCTGCACTCGGGGGGGTGTTTCGGTGGTGCGGCGCTCGGAAGGGGGAAAGAGGCTTGGGCGGTGCGGCGCTTGGGGGCGGGGTTGGTGGTGCTCGGGAGGGGGGGTTGTTACAGCTGGGTGGTGCTCTTTTTTTTTTTTTGCTTAGGGTGGCAAAAAGTTAGAGCCGGCCCTGAGTCTGTTATGTTAAGAAAGCTCTAAAACTACTTTCAACTGAGAGCCTCTAGAAAGCCTGAGGTGACCCTACCTAGATTTGTATATCCAGAGGCCAGACATTCTCAGTGAAAGACACTGCTCTGGAATTTTCTCTTCCCTTGATCCAACAGGGCATGAGTCTGTTGGCCTTCAGAACTCACTAAAATAGCATGCCCGTCTGATTTCCTAATACTTTTTCGGTGTGATTTGAGTGGGTGGCGTGAGGGGAACTGGTAAAGCTTGTGAATACAGGCCTGATTTTCTGCTTCATTACACTGGAGTAAAATGGATGTAACTCCAGTCTTGAAGCTTTCTTCTGATGGACTGTAACATACAAGTAAATGATCATGGAGGTGTTTGTCACACATGGTGAGTTACAGGTTTTGTTACTGGTTTGGCTTTTATATTTTTTGAAGGAAGGGCAAAGTGAGGGGGGTGGCAGGAGGGGGTTTGTTGAGATGAATAGGGTGAGAGAGGGGGCATATTGGGCTTACAGTGAAGGGGAGAAGGGATGGGGCAAACAGCCCAGGCTCAAAATGTGGAATTCAGATGACAGCACTGCTGTCCAAGGGGCTGTGAAGATCTGGGGTGGTGAAGACACCCCATCTGGATCTCACCACCCCACTTGTGTTAATGCTGTGGATGCCATTGCCTCCTGCAGGTGCCAAGTAGCTGCTGTTCATGCCCCAGAAATCCTTCCTCCATTGAGTGTAGACGGGGCCCACATGGGGGCATTTGTCCCAGGGCATTCATTGGCTCTTTCCAGTTCCTGATGGGTGAATCTCTGCTTGTGCTGAACTGTGATCTGATTCTTTACTGGAGCCTGCCTGGCTAGGGGGATGGGGGAGACAGTTGGGGGGTTGTTGCAGGGGTCCCTATCAGCTTCAGAGCTGGGAGTGGACCTCCCCTCAGGCTGCAGGCCAGCTGCTTCTGACTCCTGCAAGGGGTGATTCTCTGGTTCTGGGCAAGGCTTTCTCCCCTGTGCCCATGTGCCTGAGGTGGGTCACCTCCTGTGAGTAGCGGGTTCCATCTGCTTTCATCCAGGGATGGGGGCAAAGTATCCAGATGGGCATCCCCTCTCTGGGCACCGGCTACTTCCATCCTTTGCCCAATCCCACCCTCTCTCCAGCGGCGTGTTTCCCTACACCCAAGAAGCTGTGTAGCCACAAGTCCGGTCTGGCGGCGGCTGTGTTCATGCAGTCCCCTCCCTCCCAGGGTGGCTGAAGGAATCAGAGGATGCTGCATCCCCTCCCTGAGCCCGCTGCCCCCCCATGAAACCCTCTGCAGGGCCCTGTGCAATGCACAGCCCCACATTTCCTGCTAAACTCCTACGCCTCTGCACTCCCCCCTGGTCCCACCCTTGCAGCGATGCCAAGCTGCATCCGCGGACACCAGCGCCTTGTTGCTCGCTTGCAGAATCCGTGGAGCAGCGGAGAGGGGGCTTGGGAAAAGGCGGGGTGGGGGGAGAAGAATTTGATTTAAGGAACCTGATTTGGATAAATCCCTCCCATCCTTCTTTCTCATTCGCTTCCCTCCTCTTTCCATATTAATGAGGCAAGCCCAGGGGAGGGGATTGGCTCAGTGCCCTCCCCCCTGTTCTTGGGCACTTGTCTGGAGCTGGGGGGTTGTGTGTGTCCGGGGGGGAGTGTTTGCATTTCTCCGCAGGACCGGCTCTCCTCTTTGCAGCGCATTGTCTGGGCATGAGACTCACACCCAGGGGAGCGCAGGCTGGCTGGGGCTCGCGGGCTGTGCATCTGACCCAGCCCCCTCGCCCTCCCCTTCTCCCCGCTCCTCTAAGCGCAAATTAATTACGTGATTAAAAAAAATAAATACAAAAAAAAAAAGTTTGCAGCCCCTCCCTCTCCCCGCCCCCGGCGATGTAGCAATGGGAAATTCCTGCATGGCCCAAACCGCGCCAATGCCTCGTGCAGGGGCCGCCTGCAGACGCGAGGCAGCGAAGGGAAAACTAGGGAGGGATTTTTAATTCCTTTGGGAGCAATCAGACCGTGTGTGTAGGGGCAGCCTAGCTCCCTCTGGTCCATTGCATCTCTTGGATTGCTCCCCACCTCCTGGATTCAAGCAGATCGCGACTGCAGTTGCCTTCAGCCTTCTCCCCCAGCTCCCCCCCCCCACTCCTGCCTTGCTCACCTGGGAAGGTGAAGAATGCATCTCCACTATTGGGACGGATCCTTGCGGCAATGGTAAGCTCTGCTCCCTCTCCCTGCCGGCGCGCGTTGCCCTTGCTTGCCGTGCGTGTTCTCCCCTCGCGTGTTGGGGCTCACGGCTTAGCTGCAGACTGCTGAGAGCTAACCGTGCCAGGCTTTAGTTGAACCCTGACTTGACCGAGTCGGTGCCTTTACTGTAGTGCGTGAAGGGCAACAGGGAAGCGGTAAAAGAATCGATCATATGAATTGTGTTGTGTTGCAGGAGTGACACTGGTTTGCTCGCTTTCCCCAGCTCCTGGGTGGGAATCACACACAAGCGTCTTTCTGCTGCCAGCCACCACTGCATACAGCTGTGTGGTGGTGGTGGTGGCGGCGGCTTTTTTTTTTCTTTAAAAACAAACAACGGGGACCAGGCTAACGGGTTGTTGGTATGGGGATCACGTCTGGCTTTAAGGCAATATGGCTGGTAAATAAAACCTGATTGCTAACAGACCCAGAGCTGCGATTGGGATTTTTCTGGCTCAGCTACTCCCTTGCCCAGTTCTGCATCTTCGGTCACCTGCCGCAGCAACTCTGAGTCGCCCTTCTGCCAATGCGCCAAAAGGGTTAGCGAGACTTCTCTGGTTTTACTATGAAGTAGTAGCGAAAATCTCAGTTCTTGTATCGTAGTGTGTGTGTGCGCGCGGGGGGGCTTTCTCTTATCCGTATTTGAACAGCTTGTTCCAATATTTCCATCTCTATGCAGAGCACATTAAAGGGACTCAGAGCTAACAAACAGGACTTCTCTAATTGCTCTGCTGTGCTGTGTACCTGTCATGTGCAGTGTTTGGGGCTGTGGTTGTAGTGGAATCTTACGGTTTACATCAATAGCAGAGAATACTTAATATCTGGAGATATAGCTATCCTATTAGGAGAGGTGTGCAAATTTCTTTTTTAGTTATATGTTGATATTTGTAGGCAGATGCACATCTCGCTAGGGTGTGGACATGTGAAGGAACTCCTGAAAACAGTGGATTTCCTCTGGGTTTAAGCTGGAGTGAGAACAAAATCTGGCCCTTCACTTGCAAAACATATGGGGGGTATCATTGCAGATACAACCACCAGACAAAAATCAATCCAAGCACAGTCAGATTGTAAATGCCTTTATAATATTTTAATATCCTTTGTGGTTGCTTATACAAGGCGTATGTTGTACAGTTGTATCCATCTATAAATTTATTGAAGCGGGTTATTTTAAATCTGACAAAGTACACATACATGGCTTTTTGTGTGTGTTACTGTGTTTAGATACGCCTCAGTCTCCCTTCTGCATTCCTATACCTCATAGGCTGGATAAAATTGGGGAAACAATTGATGGGAACATAATTTTTTTAAAATTAAATAGATGCTTGCTGTATATTATTACTATCAGCTGGATTGGGAAGGTGAACTCCTTAACCTGATATAGCTATAAATACACAGAGAGACTACTTTTGGCAGGCTTTCGTGTTCATATAATGCAGAAATTCACTCCTGGAAGCTTTGTGCTTCAGAGAAGTTTCCCAGTGGATGGACATAACAAAACAGTTACATTCTGATCAAGAACTGAAGAACATCATTTGATGTAATGATTTGTAGATTCCAAGGCCATAAGAGGCCATTGTGATACTGACCACTTGTACAACACAGGCTGTATAACGTCCCCAAAATAATTCCTAGGGCAGATCTTTTAGAAAAACAGCCCATCTTGATTTAAAAATGATCAGTGATGGAGAATCCACCAGGACCCTTGGTAATCTGTTCCAATGCTTAATTACTCTCGCCATTAAAAATGGATAACTTATTTCAGATTGAGTTTGTCTAGCTTCAACTTCCAGCCATTGGACTGTGTTATTCTTTTCTGTGATAGTCTGAAGAGCCTATTATTAAATATTTGTTCCCTGTGTAGGTTCTTACAGACTATAATCAAATCACCCTTTACATATCTCTTTGTTAAGCTAAATAGATAGACTCAGAAGAACTCAATCATTATAAAGCATTTTTTTCCCTAATCATATAATCATTCTCGTGGCTCTTCTCTGAACCTTCTCCCACTGACCAACATCCTTCTTGAATTAGGGGCATAATGATAAGACATGGACTGAAATTTTTCTGTCCATATCTTAGCTACTGTTCAGTTTTTTGTCTCTGTTTGGCTGAGGGCTTCAGTTGTTGATGTATTGAAACTGAAGCTCAAATAGAATTGATCTGTTTTCACAGGCAATCACTTTTGAGGATATTACATAGAAGGCTTTTTGTTCTGTTTATTAATGTGAACGTGTGCATGCTTTAAATGTGTTGCAGTGAGCAGGATTGCTGCTTGAACTGAATCGACATTTAGATCACTGATCGGTTCTCTTGGCTAAGCAGAAGGAAAGCCTGTTGGTCCAGTTGATTTCTCTTTGAGTAGGGCTGCTCTGTCAATAACGGAATACACAGTGGATAATCAGGCTCTGATGTTCCATCGTTCCTTGACAACACAACACCTAGACCAGGAGTCGGCAACCTGTCAGAAGTGGTGTGCCGAATCTTCATTTATTCACTCTAATTTAAGATTTCGCGTGTTGGTAATAAATTTTAATGTTTTTAGAAGGTCTCTTTCTATAAGTCTATAATATATAACTAAACTATTGTTGTATGTAAAGCAAATAAAGTTTTTAAAATGTTTAAGAAGCTTCATTTAAAATTAAATTAAAATGCAGAGCCCCCCGAACCGGTGGCCAGGACCCTGGCAGTGTGAGTGTCACTGAAAATCAGCTTGTATGCCGCCTTTGGCACGCATGCCATAGGTTGCCTACCCCTGACCTAGAGTGTACCTTTTCCCTCATGCATTTGATATCTGCCGTTTGCACTACAGATTTACAGCCGCACGTAGCCATCTAGAAGTGCTCTACTCTGCACATATCTGGAGGGTGTAAACACCAAGACAGGAGAGGAATAGTTCAGGATGCTACCAGGATGAATAATTGGAAGGGTTGGGGTGACATTAAAATTAGGAACAATTACATGAAAAGTGAAGGGGAACCTTCCAGACAGCAATATCTCTGAGATTGTGGAATACTCTACTGGCCACTTTCAACCACTGGTTCCTGACTGCTCTCTGGCTTTTCTCATGGCAGCCAGCATTCTGGGAACAGTGTTTTGGGGATGGTTTTCCTGTGCCTCTGCCTGTGACTATTTGTTCTAGCAAGGGACCTGATACCGCCTCATTTGAATACAGAGGATTGGATTATTTTTTAAATTCCCTCTGAGCACTTTGCACAACGTAAGTGTAACTCCAAAGTTATCTTTTCATAAAACCCAGTTCTTAAAGTTGAGGAACAGAGAAAAGTCAAAGCAAATCCAAAGCAGGTAATGTACTGTAATTCTTATCTGATCTACAGTCTAGGTGGAAGTCTTCCTAGAACAGGTCAGATTTTACAGTTACTACTGATTTAAACCGAAGTGCATTCAGTGGGGTAGATCCTCAGGTGGTATAAATCGATGTAGCTCCTTGGACTTCTCTTACTTGGATTTATCCCAGCTGAAGATATGGCCCCTAGAGTTCATGTGTGACAAGTCATTTCTGTTAGCATATCAGTCTGACCTTAAAGTCAGCAAAGAGTATTCTCCCAACAGCTAATGCCCTCTTGTTTTTACTGCCTGTGCCCCGTTGATGTTTAAATCTGAACATCCTGTATTACCATTTTAGGCATGAAGGGTGTGATTTTCCTCTCCGTTAGGGCCTGATCCAATGCCCATTGACATCTCACTAGGAATGGAGTGACCTTTTACCCCAGTGCAAATCTGGAGCAACCACGCCACTGAAGTCAGTGACGTCACACATGTGAGGGTCTGTTTCTCCTTGTCCTTACCCCACTTTTAAAGTCATCCTTTGTGGCAAAATACAGGCGTAGGTGCTGGAACTAGGAGTGTTGGGGATGCTGACACACCCCGCGGCTTGAAGTCTTAATAACAATCCGAATACATGGTTTCCACCTTCAGCACCCCACTGCAAAAATTGTTCCTGCAACCCTGCATATAGGCAAGCACAGTTGCCACACCACTGACTAAACTTATGACTCTGAGTTTCTTAATTCCCCCTGACCTTTATTCTGATATTTAATGAAGCTCAGCATCGTTTGAGAGAGCTTTACAATTCCCTCTTACTTTAACATGCAGCACTTCAAAGGAATTCTTTGAACCTGAGTGTGTTTGGTAGCTGTACGCAACATGTACTAGACATGGGCAGTCACTCATCTGCTGTGACTGGCTGCAAAACTGCGTGTCCCTTTGGATGCCAGTTGTTAGAGCCGATTGGAGAAATGAGGGGGGTAAGGCATTCATACATTTTTGGCAGAATTTTCACCTTTTTCTGTTTTCTTGTTTGTTTTTTGTTTGGTCATTTTCCGATTAGCTCTCATAAATTATGCTATCTCGCTTTATGAAATCTTCTAGCAAGCTGTCCTTGCTTGGACATTTACATAATGACAAAATTTAAACCTTCAAGAAACATTTTTAAAGTTACTAGGGGCCAGATTCCCAAGCCCTTATTCATGTGCTATAATACCTTAAATATGTATGTGGGTGAAGCTACATGGAGAGACAAGACGATCGGAATCAGCACCATATGTTTTTAATAATTCCAATGTATATCTCATGATCAGGGGTTTTGTTGTCCCATCTCCCAAAGGATGGTGTGGAAGCCCTTTGTTCAAGACAGTTGAAACGAGAATGGATAATGTGCTGGAGAATATAATGTGGGAAACAATCATGCACGGTTACAGGGATGGAGCTAATAGTACCCTTCCAGCGTTTTGCTGCTCTGAGTCTGTGATAATAATACTATCCATCTGAGTTATTCTAATACAGTTGCCTTATCAGGGTGAGCTACTCAGCCTTTAGAACCTTAGTTTCTTCACTCAGAAGCCAGATTATTGCTTTGCAAATCAATGTGAAAACCATATTACCACTTCATTTCAGTGATACCGTTTGCTCCACCGTGGGTAAGTAAGTGTGTGACAATTTTTCCATTATAATTCTTTTTTTTAGAGCATATATTATGAATCTCAGTTGAAACTATTCAGACATGATGTTACTTTACAAAATACATTTTTTAAAAAAATGTTTGACATGATATTACTTTAGGGTGCATTAAAAAAAATTTTAGAAAGTGTGAAAACTTCTATTTAAAACAGATGATTTTATAAATGTTTGTTTAAAAAAATCCTAACAAATCTAGATTGTTCATGTAACTCTTAAACTTTTTCCTTACGACAGAAATGACATTGCTTAATTGTTTTTTGGTATGTATTTAAATTAATCACTTTGGAAATATGAAGGTTTAAAAGTTTCCCATTGCACAGTACTATTTCTGACACAGATATTTAAGATTTATCTATCCATTGTTAATAATACCTGGCTCTTATATGAGGCTTTTGATCAATAGGTCTGTAATGACTTTAAAAAGGAGGTCAATAGCATTATCCCCATTTTACAGATGGGGAAACTAAAGGCAGGGGAGGTGACATGACTTACCCAAGGTCAACCAACTGGCCAATGACAGAGCTGGGACTAGAACTGAGGTCTCCTGAGGTCCAATCCAGTGCTCTAATCTTTATGAAATGACAATCACAGTAGCATTTTGGTACCACTTTGGGATCTTTGGATGAAAGGTGCTCAGTCCCTGGAAATTAATTAGTCATTATAATTTACTGACTGTTATTTATAGTCTCCGGTAAATGTTGAATGGGACTGATGGATAGTGAGAAAAGTCCACCCGTTTTATTTACATACTGTCAAGTGATTGAAAAATAAAACATGAAATGGATTTTTATTTTTCAATTCTCTGATACAGGACCCAGTTCTGCCACGCATCCTCTCCCAGAGGAGTACGTGACTCTGCAAGCTGTCTTATTGATATGAAGAGGAAGAAGGTACTACTCAGTATGAGTAAAGGTGCCAGAGTAGCGCTCCGGTTCATGGAGTCTGAGCTAGATTATGTCATTAGGTACAACCCTGAACGAGGGGAGGTGCTTAAGTTGCCCCAGTCCAGAGGTGAAATCTTGGCCCCGTTGACTTCAGTGGGGTCCTGATTTCAGCACGGGAGCTGCAGCGGAGGCATTGTGCCTTGGCGACACCTCTCTGGGCCACATTCCATTGCTTCCCCTTTGCCCCAGAGTGGGGTAGTAACTTGCTGGTGCCTATACCAGCAGTAAATCACAAGCCATATTTAGGCTAGCTGAGTTGTGTTAGCCAGCACAGTGGGGTGGGGGAGAGAGCTCTGCCTTTTCCCCACCCTGCTCCTCAGATTAGCCAATAAGAAGCAGAATAAATCCCTTGTTTTATAGGAGGGTTGGTGCCATCTCTCTTGACCATCATGTTACACCTCTATACTGAGGCAGTTTTATTATTGGTTGCATTAGTTTTTAAGTGTTGGGAGTTTAGTGTTGATAGAGCTGGACATCGGTCATGGACCCTCAATGGCTTTCTGATCAGATGACCACTTCCAGTCCCTGAAATGTGTCCAGCCACTGCGGTGGATTTGCCAGCTGGAATTGGTGTGTGTTATTTTGTGACTGGGTGGGCATGTGTTACTTCTGTCAGTGTGGGAGCACATTCCTGCATGTCCTCCACAAATGGCTTATTTGTCCTGTGTTTTTGTTTATGTGTCGTCTTGTAGAACTGACTCTTCAGCATGGTTACAACACCTGAATTTGGTGTGGATGGTCCATCCTATTCCTTTGCCAGGTTGTCGTCTACTTTGTGTTAGAAATCTAACGTTCTCTCCCACCGGTAGCTGGTGGTAACTGGGCCATTGCTTCTATAGTATTTCTTCTGTTCTACTTTTCTGGCATACAATTCATATGCAAATACTTCAGGATTAGCTCCAAAGCTTGTTAAATGTTGGGCAAGTATATATTAGTCCACAGTGAAGCTCATAAAAATTGGTTCAGGTATCTGCTCTTTTAACCCAAATGCAGAATGGTTATTATTTGTATTACTGTAGCACACAGGCACCATGGTCATGGGGTAAGTGCTATACAAACACAAAACAAAAAGACAGTCCCTGGCTCAAAAAGCTTTGAATCTAATTACCCGTCTTTATAAAGTGCTTTGAGATCTGAAGATGGAACAGCACGATGTGAGTAGAAAGCATGATTGATAGCCAAATATTTTTTTCTGGTGGGGTACCCATGGCACAGTGAAGTTCAGTGACTTGGCTGGAAGGTAGCATTTCCTACTGGTTTTAGACACAGGTTACAGAACCAGGTAACCTAAATTCTAGTCTTGAGTTTGATATTTAATTTGCAATGACTTCTCCTCACTTTTTCACCAGCGTTCGGAGTGAAGGTAAGCTGTGTTATGAATGTAGGGATATGATGGCCTAGGAACATGTAGGTCTTGTTCAATGTGCACAAAATGAGGCAGGGCTTCACGGAAGCCGTTGTTGGCTTTTTTAAATAATCTGGAGACTTAACTGCATTTATTTAACATTTTAGAACTTTTCCTACACAAAATAAAAAAAAATGATTAACGAAACCTGTTAAATTCCAAAACCAAAAAACCTTAATGTAATAAAAAAGAGAAGGGTGGGAGGTGACAATAATGGACATACCTTATTTACTGTCAAATAGGTTTTTTTTTTAGTATGGTTGGGTTTTGAAATTTCAAAATTAAGCCATAACGCAACCCTCATTTTCATATTTTCCAGGTCATACACACATTGAACACCTTCTAGTGCAAACCCATGCATACAGGGTTAATCTCCTCAGTGTAAATCAGTAGTCATACACGTTCTCATAAAATACACCCAGCATCTAACATACTGAACGGAAACAATGTTACTGTCAGTTGATCATTATATTTAACTAATAATGCTTCCCATTTAATATTATGCCTTGGAAAAAATATTTACTGAAATCACAATGATAAAGATACATAAACCTTCCTCGGCAATCTATATGTCAGAGCTGAAGTTACTGTGTTGTGATGGAAAAAATGCTTTTCTATAAACTAGATAAGAATGATGTTTGTTTTTATTTGGGCAGTGTAAGACTTGCAATGTCCTTAACAGCTAGTTTGCTTTCTTTAAACATTTGGGTTTTGCAAATGATGTGATAAATAACAACGGTTGTCACTTAGTTAGCAGCCTTTACTGTTTTTATTTTTAGACAAAGTTTTAAATTTAGGAACATATACAAAATGAGGCATTCAAGTCTATAGTTAAATGCCTAGTTTATTTTTTATTGCCCTTTACTAAACCAAAATTAAGAGAATACTTACAGAATATATTGTGTTAAATGTTTACAGCTTCTGCGGTATGAACCAGATGAAGATCTAGCAGCTGTAGTTGCTGTGTTTTTCCTCTTGCACACTAGTACACTCACCTCTCTCTGTCTTGGTTTAGAGAAGAAGTTTATAAAGAAGCTAGAAGTAGCACATTATGTAAAGACCTGGGTTAAAGTAAATAGAAATTACTCATTTCCTGTGTGGGGATAATCAGACCCTTGGAATCTTACCAGGAGTTTTGTAGTTAGCTTAAGATGGAGAGGAGAAGAGAGAGTATCAGAAATATCACAGATGCTTAAGCTCCTAATGACTAATTAATGTGCCACAGTTGTCAAAGAAGCCTGGGCTTCCATAGTTTGAATTCATTTACTTGAGTTGCATTAAGTTTGGCATTTGGGGAGTATTTTATGCTAGTGAATGAGCTAGTTAGTGGAGATGAGTTTATACCCTGGGCGAGCAGCTGGAGGAAAAGTCATTGGTGAGAACAGCACTGAATAATTGCATAAGAGAGAGCAGGATGGAAGGTCGTCATTGACTATGCTGAAGATGCTACTCTGCACCACTGGCGCTGGATAGCTCTGCCTCACCTATAACTGCTTGTCCTCTCTTTCTCCTGGTCTTGCTCCCCACACTCTTCCCCAGTTTCATCCCCGTCCACTCTCCTTGTGCTCTTCTACCCTGTTGCCATCTTCTGTATAGAAGGCCAAATATCATAGGTGCCGACTACATGGCTGCTCTGGGGCTGAAGCACTGACCTTTGGTAGGTCTTGGCACCCGAACTGTGGCCCTGACCTCCGCTCCACTCTGAGGCCCTATCCCGTCTTGGCCTCTTCCTCCCCTGAGACCCCGCATCGAGGTCCCGTCCCAACTCAGCCTCTTCCCCCCAAGGCCTTACCCACACTGTGCCTCGAGGCTCCACCCCTGCTTGGCCTCCTTCCCATGAGGCCTCACCTGCAGCTCATGGGGTGGGGGAGAAGGGGCCTAGAAGACCACCCACCAGCAAAAACCAAAAATCAGTGCGTGTGCCAAACACATACCATTTCCTTCCACCAATGCCGTCATTGTGGAAATGGTAGAGCTCCAAAAGGGGGCAGATTTAGCAAAATAAAAGCACTGTCATTGTTTCGATAACAGTAGCACCTCGCAGCCCCCAATCAGATCAGGGCGCTATTGTGCTAGGCACTGTATATGCACATAAGAAGAAACAGCCTCTGCCCCAGAAACATTATGTTCCAAAGAGACAGGGCAGATACACAGGCAGAAAAAGGAATGATTACTATCCCCATTTTATGTGTGAGGAACTGAGGCTCAGAACGTGTACACAACTTGCCTCGGGTCATACAGAGAGTCTGTGGCAGTGCTAAAATGAACTTGGATCTTTTAAGGCCCAGTTCCATGCATTGCCCATAAGACTGTCCTTTCTCTCATTCTATTCCTTCCCCCATGTTTGTTACATGCTACCTTTGTTTTCAAGTTGTAGCCAATTATTTTAGTTATTATCGTGTGATGTTATGATTAATCAATATGTTATGTCATTCATATTCATTGTATGTTAATTTGTAGGATTATGAAAGTATAAGACTGACCAGTATTTAGAGGGACCAAGTATTAGACATAATTAAGACAAGCTGAAACACAAGTTCCAGGTTGAAACCTGCAAGACGTGTCTTGGAGACAAGAAATTATGACATAAGTGACTGGAAAATAACCCGATGCCCTAAGATTATGGAGAAAGAGGTGCCATCTGGTAAGATTACAAAAAATTACCCAGAAGATTAATATTAGATCATAAAAATATCATAAAGGCGCATCTGTCTCCATGTGTCTTCACTACAGGATACAAGTTGTGCATCAGTGCTAATGAGAATAAAGGGAATGTACACAGCTTATAGAAAATTGGGGTCCCTTAAATTTCCAGGGAACACAGACCAATAAGAGAAAAGAGGGTTGACACTTTTATGGACATGCACAGAATGTAGGTTTAGACAGAATCACATTATAAAAAGGGGAAGCTCAGATTAGGAAAATTGAACTCCTTATAGGAGACTTCAGCAGGAACCATCCCTCTACTGATGATCATGCCATTAGAGACCCATCAGACCCTAACACTATGGTTAAGGATGTGAGTATAACTACATTTGTACCTTGTGGATAGGTCTGTATAGAATTTCTGTATACTTGGGTAATCATAATTTTAACTGTAACTTTAATAAAACTTGTAAAAGAGACTACACCTTGTACTTGTGAATGTCTGTGTTTAAGTGAGGGTTGCTCTGCATTTGAGGAATGAGCTCAGAAATCATCCATACCTCTTCTCTTCGGAATGGTTCATTCTGTAACACAATGGCTCATCTGACTATGCATGGAACCAAATCAAGCACATGGTCTGAACTGTACATCACCACTGGGAGTTTCCAGCTGATCAATATCTATTACTTACCCACATATGGATAAATAGTATGAGAATATAGCAAGGTGGTGGCTTACCCATAAAACTTCAAGTCAGTCCATTTTATAATACATGGCTATTTTGTTCAGAGGCAAAAAGGGAAATCTTTTGAGCTATCTCGCTATTTCTAAGGCATCTATTGCTTTGCTATCTTAGCACGGATGCTTTCAGATGCAGTCCATTTCATCCACTGATGTGCTCAGCTAAATCTTGTTTCTATTCCATGCACAACAAGGAAACCATGTACACTTTTTTTTAATAACAGAAAAATCTAATTCCAGATTTTACAGGTGATCCTAATATATGAATGTTAAAATACCTTGGCACCGTTTTCTCCAACAACTTTGCTTTGCAATATAAACTGATCCTATGTTTGGGTTTTCTGCTTTAAACTGAACAGAGTCACAAATGTCAAGACACATTTGTCTATCCTAGGTACATATATGCCCCTCATTACTGTAGTAACTAAGCAGCTCGCAATCTGTAATGTATTTATTCTCTCAGCACCCCGGTGAGGTAGGGCAGTGCTATTATCCTCATATTACCAATAGGGAACTGACACACACAGAGACAAAGTGACTTAGCTAAGGTCACTCAGGACACCTGGGGCAGAATAGGGTCTTGAAGCTATAGCTCTTGAGTCCCAGGCTAGCACCTTAAGCAGTGGGGCATCCTTCTTCTCTAAGCGCTGCATTACTCTTCATGTTAAGAATGTATAAGGCCTACATTAAAAAAAACCCAACAACAACCCTCTTTAGTGACATCTCAATTTGGACATGCAATGCTTTTTAAAGTGGTTTCATTTTTGGAAAGGGCTCAGCAACCACTCTGAAAAAACAAGCCCCTTTAGCATGCTACAAGTTGGGCATCATAAATCATTAGACCAGGGTTTGTCCAACAGGGGTCGCTGCTTGTGTAGGGAAAGCCCCTGGCAGGCCGGGCCGGTGGGTTTACCTGCCCCGTCCGCAGGTCCAGCCGATCGCAGCTCCCACTGGCCGCGGATCGCTGCTCTGGGCCAGTGGGAGCTGCGATCAGCTGGATCTGTAGATGAGGCAGGTAAACACAATGGCCCGGCCTGCCAGGGGCTTTCCCCACACAAGCGGTGACCCCTATTTGAGAAACCCTGCATTAGACAGTTCTGAGGATTTAGACTAGAGCCTAAGAATTTGCAATCCATGAGCAGGATACTATTTGCATTGGAACTGAGACGGATGAAGCAGCAAGGGTCATATAGGACGAAACTTGTGTTGGTATTAATGTTCCCTGCAACTGTGCAGTTCTTCTGTACTTATTGATATGCATCTCTCCTCCGAGCAGATGCATTTGAGGTTTTGTTTCAACTTCTGTCGGTGGCTGAAAGACGGAATAGCTGCTGCTGAGCAAGAAGAGCGACCTGCTTCCCAGCTTCACCTCCTGTATCTCCTCCCTTGATGTCCCCTATTTGTAACCGGGATATCGCCCTGACTTCAAACACTTTTTCTCCAAGATCAAGACGTTTGAGGCAAATGATAGAATTAACAGATGACAAAACATGGAATTGTGTGAACTGATCTAAATTCTGTTAGTATTAGCACTGTCTTCTGGTGCTGCATGGTTCTGCCCCTCTCATCTGTGTGTATCAGTGTACAGACATTACTCTTCTCACACAATATCTTCTCTGCTGGTTCTCTGTTGCTGGTTCATTCTTTTCACATATCAGTATTCAGTGCTGGACTTGAGGGAGAAATATCTGGCTTTCTCTCCTCACAGCAGGAAAGAAAACATATAATCATAAAAATATTTCCTTTCTGAAATGTCACCTGCCTTTGTGCGATTTTCAGATTTGCCAGTAGTCAATGAGCATGGCAAATCATTTTCAGTGTTGCTGCTGAAAGCTCCTTAGAAGAGCCCTCCCCAACACACCCCAGCAAAGTATTGATATCTCATCCTTTCATTTCATGCACCAAGCTTTCTGCACCACTTTCGACAGTGTCCCCAAATAACCTTCCACTGTTTCTTGTTTGCATGCATTTTTTCTGTAGCATTTTTAATTTGTGTTCTCTTCATTCAATGTGATTTAGCACTTTTTTGCCAGCACCATGGCTTTGGCCAACCTTGAGATAAACAGCTACATGCTTGACTGCCATCTATTTTCATCCCACGATTTACAAAAGGCTCGTTAAGTTTCCAGAACCCTTTCTTCATCTTTTAAGTCATTAATGTGGGTGAGGGAGAAATGATTTACAGGAACTTCACTAATTATTGTAGCTCATCCATGCTAAGATACTATGGCTTCAGCTAGAGCTGTTCTTTTGTTCTTGCTGTACATCTCCGCAAGCGTTCTATCAATGTCCTTTGATTTTTTTGTATGCGGTCTTTCTAATTGATCTGCCCATATAACTTATTATTTGTTATTACAGTAGCACCTAGAGGCTCCAATTGATATGTGTTAGGCACTGTATACCCATAGTAAGAGACAGCCGGAGAGCCTACAATCTAATTCATTGGTCCCCAAACTTTTTTCCTCATACCCCCACTTACCCCATCCATGCACCCTTCTTCCCCCTGGGGCCAGGAGCAGTGTTGCAGCTCCGGGAGAGGAGACGTGGACAGGGATAAGGAAGCTGAGGTTGGGGCCAAAGCTGGGGTGGGGACCGATCTGGGAGCCAGGGGCTGAGACCGGCAGCCGGGGTCCCGGGCCAGGAGCAGAACTGAGTGGCACTCCCTCCCTGCCCCCTATGGGGGCTGGCCTGGGCCCCAGTCCTGGCCCCCCAAGCCTTCCTCCGCCCCCAGGTATGTATGCCCCACAGTTTGGGGACCTCTGATCTAAATGGATAAGACTGACAGTGGGAGGTTGAAAATGAAGTAGTATCATTCCCATTTTACAGAGGGGGAAGTGAGACACAGAGAGATGAAATGGCTTGCCCAAGGGGAGTCAGGAAGTTGGCAGCTGAGCTGAGAATTAAGCGCATCTCTCCTGAGACCCAATCCAGAGTCTTTACCACAACACAGCCTTCCTCTCGCGAGTAGACCTTTATCAAATACATATTTTTAAAATCCAGAGTAGGAGTTGCACATCTTAGGCTAACTAAATACAAGCAAAGATTTGATTTTTTTTATTTAAATTTATAAAAGCAATTAGCCAAACACTTAGGGCTTTCCCACCTCCCACCACCCAAGCAGATGTCTATCAACATGACATTGTCATCATCATCACCATGAAGAGACATGAAGCTTAGCTGCTGAACAGTCCAAACGCAGAACTTTGTGTGCTTTGAAAACCAGCATGTCACTTGCAAACCTTTGTCATTTGCTAATGTTTGCAATGTGCTTGCCTGTTTTTTTGTTTTTTTGTTATGACAGTGAGGAAGAATTATGTTGGCTTTTGCAGGCAAAAAGCATCTCCCTTGAGGTGAAGACTCTTTCCTTTCAGCGGGATCTATTAAATAATTGGTGCCCATGCTTAACTCCCCCACGAAACGGATGGTAATTAGACTAGTGTGTAGTCAGCAGAATAGATAATCATTTTCATTAGATGCTGTAATCTTGAAGGATTTCCTTTCCAAATGGGTTTCCATATATATAACTTAGTAATTATGATTGTATGAAGGGTCTTCTGTGAACTTCTCGTGACTTCTTAGCCAAGTCTTATGTCCATGGAAGGTAATTTTCTCCAGTACCAGCAATAATGGTTCAGTTCTCCTCCCATAAAGCTAATGGGATTTTTCCTCATTGATGTCAATGGGTGTAGGTTCTGGTCTTCAATTCTTGGGGTGAAATACTAATCCTGAAATCAGTCCGTGCTGATATCAATGCTTGAACTCCCATTGACTTCAGTAGCATCAGGATTTCATCTTGGATTTCACTTCAGCCTTCAATATCACCATAATCTGAGCATTCTTAATATATCCATTCATCAGATGATTACTTTCACTGGTATTAAACATTTACCTTCAGTAAACTGGTGTCTGTCATGGGTTTGCATTAGGAAGAGGGACCTCTAGCGATGCGCTTATACTCTAGAACACTACCAAGACATTTCCATCTAGATTTATCTGTTCCTGGTCCTTCTGGCATGAATCTTTTCCTCCACTCTGGGTATTTTTTGTATGTTTGAATTTAGTACTTGGAAAAGGTGCCAGATTCATTGCCCTGGGGAAATCATGTCCCTCTCTTTATCCATAGGAACAGCAGAAGCAACAGCAGCACAAGCTTCCCATGCACTGCCTTCCTCGTGTACTTCAGCCTTACCAAGGGGGACCAATGTCAGACCTTGGAGGGGCAGTTCAGTTTCTAGCCTGTTTCAGGTCTTGGCTTCTTGGCTGAGATGGAGTGCCATTCTGGAGGCTTCTCCCTTGCCACTACGAATGAATTGAGATGAATCACTCTTGCTCACAGTCCTTGAAAGAGGCGCAGGTGGCAGCTTCTTCTTGGGCCCACAGAGACAGTCTGTGGGCAAACTGATGAGTGTAGCTATACTGCCTGATTGGTTGGTAGAGGCAGCAGATTGGGTCCTAAGCCCAGTAGCAGCAGCCTTTCAGCAGCTGCTCAAAGCATTTGCCTGTGGCTCTGGTAGGTCCTGTCGTGGCCCCTGTCTTGCCTCAGTGCATGTAACACAGTTCTAACCCTCAACTCTGATTCCTGACCTCTGACCTTTACTCTGACCTTTAGTTCTGGCATATGGCTTCTGACTCCAGCTCTAAAACTGGCCTGCAGCTCCTGGCTCCTGACTTGGGCTGTGGTCCTTGACTCTGGCAACTGGCTGCTGTCTCCTGCTCTGACCATGAGATCTGACTGCCCACTTCCTGGTCACATGACATTTCCCATCTGAGTTGGATACAAGCTACATAGAGCTTGGCTACATAGAGAGGAAAATTGAGCCATCCATCCTCTTAGGTCTGTTTTTTATGTCTTAACTGCCTGTGTTTCAATTTATAGCCTTTCCCTGAAGTTTTTGACAACCCAGATTTCTCTTTATGCTCTTAGTTTGAAGCTCTGGGAGTGCTGGGGTGTTGGCATCTTCCAGAGAAGGTTTATTAGCTTGTTCATTCCCAATTACCATTTATAATGCATCCCTTTTCAAGTTGCTGTTGAGAGAATGACTGGATTATAGTGACCTAGGTTGACCAAGGTTTTTTGGGGGAGAAGGGGAGATATCCATACATGCCTGCATAGGTACCAGTGTGCACACATACATAAGGAGACACACCATCCAGGTTTGGAATGCCTAGAGTTTAAAACAATTTGATTGTTTTTTCTTGACCACTTTTGTGAAGTCTTCGTTGATGGTGATTGTTGGTTTATTTTGCTTCCTCTAGCTCCCTTTTATTCCAGTTCTTTGTACAAGTGGGGAATTGTTGGAAGGTGCTGCAGTGCTGTGGCGGTGATCACAGTATAAGAGCAAATGATTGCTGACTGGATAGATAGATGTTGCATTCGTAGATGGGCTGCTTGATGGTTATCGGTTTTTAGCAATTGACAGTGTGATCTGGTTGGGTACTTGGAGTGATTAGCTTTGGTTTTACAGCCAATTTAATATAAATCTGCAGTGTTATTGTAGCTGAGTTGATCCCTGGATATGAGAGAGACAAGGTGGGTGAGGTAATAGCTTTTATTGGACCAGATTCTGCAAACTTCTGCAAGCAAACTTCCAAGCTACGCAGAGCTCTTCTTCGGGTACTCCATAACCCTTGGACCAGGCCCCAAATGTGGGCCATTGCCTCAAAGGTACGATGGAGCCTAAGTAGTAAAACATTTTTTTTAACAGCCTCGTCCTCTCTGCTGTGTGTTGGATGTTAAAGAGTCCATCTTCCTTTCCGTAAGAGTTGAGTGCCGATGTATGTGGCTAATATTCTGAGTCTGCCTCTCTACAGCAAAATGTGTGCTGATTCATTGACACCCTCTGCCTACTAGCTGACTGCATTGCCGTGAGGTGAATAATTGGTGAAGTCTAGGGATGAAAAGTGCCATATGAATGTGAAATACTCTTATGTCAGAAAGTTACAGGCTAGAATACCATGGATGACTCCTTTTTCTTAGCGCATGCGCAACGTGCCTCAGGTGGCACGTAACTAGGATTCATCATGGAATTTTGTCTGCTGATTGGATCATTAGCTTCCCCGGCTCTGGCTGGGTATTGACAGGGAGTGCAATGTGAACTCTGATCCATGCACCCCATGGACAATATAAATATAGGATACAATAGTGTAAATACTCAGATTTCCCTCTTCCTTAATCTCCCAGGATTTGTGCATGCTGCTCTTTTGCTCTGGCAAAACAATCTGTTTCAACACTTCCTCTCTAACTCTGTGTAATGCTGCTCATTGGGTATATTACTTCCACGTGCCATGGTTTTGGGCTTAGGTCTAGTGTGCCCTGAGAGGGGATTCTTAGGCATATGTCTTACAAACACCAACACGGAATAAGGCCGTTAGTGGATACAGTAGAAGAATTCTCCCAAGGTGGGAAATATACAGCTGAAAAGTGTATTTGAAGGGAAGGCTGGCTGAATGTCTGAGAGCCTGTATACTGAACTTGTGGATCCCTAGACAGTGATTTCCTTAGGGACAATAATTACATGGAAGATTTTAGACTTTATTCCTGTCTCTTTTTAGTGGCTCTGAGGACGTGTTCAGAAGGCAACTAAATGGATAACTTAGGCATTTCTCAGAAGGAAATGTATCATCCTTCTCTTTTCTATAGCTCAGAGATATATTTTAGTCATAAACAAGCTATCTTCTTTAATGTTCCGAGCATTTCCCATGTATGGCCCAAATCTGCAAATTTAGGAGCTTTGGGGCCTCTCGGAAAGGTACCAAGTACCATCTCACAGGCTGCATCTACACTCTGAGCTAGGGGTGTACGTCTCCTGCTCAGGTAGACCCATTCAGAGTAGCTCGAGGAGAGCTGGTGCAAGGATAAATAACAATGTTGTATTGATAGCATGGGCAGTGCCATTGGAGGTGTGGCCGAGCTGTCTCGAGTACCAACCCACCTGAGAACAGTGTGTACTGCCTCGGCTGTCACTGCCTGTATGACTCTAGCATCACCATTGGTGCTCCAGGGCTGGAGAACCCACAGGGAAAAAATGATAGCTGCTGAGCACCCACCAACAGCCCCCCATCAGCTCCCTCCCACCCCCCAATGCCTCACACGTGCCAGTGGGCCCTACTGATCAATGCCTCCCCCTTCCTCCCCGTGACTCCCATCCACCACAAAAAGCTGTTTCACGGCGTTCAGAAGGCTCTGGGGGGAAGAGGAGAGGAGTGAAGATGCAGTGTGCTTGGGGGAGGGGGCAGAACTGAGCGGGAAGAGGCAGGGTGGGGGTGGAAAGGGGGCAGGAAGAGGCAGGGCGTGGGTGGAGTGTTGGGGATAGGGGTAGAGTGGGGGCGGGGTCTGAGGCAGAACTGGGGGATCAAGCCCGCCCTGGCACTTTGGAAGGTCGATGCCTGTGAGCATCACTATCCTAACTGTCAGGGTGGTTAAATGCTGGAATAAATTGCCTAGGGAGGTTGTGGACTCTCCATATCTGGAGATATTTAAGAGTAGGTTAGATAAATGTCTGACCGGGATGTTCTAGACAGTATTTGGTCCTGCTATGAGGGCAGGGGACTGGACTCGATGACCTCTCGAGGTCCCTTCCAGTCTTAGAGTCTATGAATCTATGAATCACAGGCAAAAATGAATGTATTTCAGACTGCCTGTTTCCATAGGTCAGTGGTTTTCATTCCAGTTCTCTCTGCTATATCTGCCCTGTGACTGGGCTGTTGCTACCATGCTGCCTGTGAGAACTGGGAGCTTCCTGTGAGCATTGTACATCCCTGTGTCAATCAGTAACAGCCTTTATGCTGATCAGATTAATCTCTGTGCGCTGCTCAGGCTTGAGAACTGACACTGCCAGCCCTAATGTTCAGAAGTTAAAAACACAAGTAACTTTCCAGGAGGTCAGGTTCTAATTCAGTTTCTACTGAAGTCAATGAATGTTATTCAACCATTCAATGCTCAAAAAATTTACTGACAAATTATGTGAAGGAAAAATCCTCAGGTTTGCTGAACAAACCTTTCAGCTTGTAATGCCAGATCTGGTCCAAAGAGAGGGCTGGGGAGTACCCCTCAAAATGCAGCCTCCACATCTTTTGAATCTTTGATCCCTGGCTAACAAGGCAACTAGGGGTGTGTGTGTGTGTCTGTGTGTGTGTGTGTGTGTGTGTGTGTGTGTGTGTGTGTGTGTGTGTGTGTGTGTTGGTTTTTTAATATATATAAACTGAAGTACCATTCTTGAACCACTTCTGTTGAGATAAAAATGTCAGGTCAACCCAGTTTAAGGACCAGATTTCAGAACTCTGTTATGCTGGTTAGCAGTTACTCACTTAAGTAGGATTACTCTTGTTAATAATTGCTCACCAGTATGAGCAAGTAACTCCCAATCTGGCCAGTAATCTTTATCCTTACATCAGAAAGCTGGTCCAGAGAAGGCCAATTAAACCCTGAGATGAATGGATGATAAACTCCAAGGTTACAGACCATGCAGTTCATGTAGTTTACATTTAAACCACTGCGCAGTGTCTAAGAAAATGAAAGTGATTTTTTTTCTTAGCTTCAGTCTTCCGGGCTCTATCATGGATGAATGTATCAGAGCTGAATACAAGATTGAGAATTAAAAGCTTTACCAGGTTAAATCACGGAAACCCTGCATGGGATGCAAAATGTATGATTATGTACGATGAGAAGTGGAAAAGTCTAAAATAAAACTGCATGGAATAAACTGGCAATACACATGATAAAATATCTAGAGTAATTCACAATTGAAACAGCAAGAGAAGATTTACTGCATTTTCTCTTACCTGTAAATCTGGGTTCTCTTCATAAATATTGAGTGTTCTAGCCACTAATGACTGGATTATCATGCCCCTGCCATCCGTGATAGGATAATCTAGCAGTTGATGGCTAGAACAATGAACAGCTACAACGAGGAATAAGTTTTACAAAAAAAAAATGTCATATTGAGGTTTCTTTGCAAGTCCGCTCAAGAGGCTACAGTAAATATAAGCAATACCAATCATTTCACCATGGCCACTAGTCACCAGCTAGACTAATACTGAATGTTATCAATGATAGTGGCAATTGTTGGAGGGTTTACATGGGATGTTGGGCATATAATTTGTAGAGTGGGTTGCGGGGGGGAAATGTCAACACTTATTTTTTCATGGAACAAAATCTCCTTCATTTTTGAATTTTGAATAAAATGTTAGTCAACTCTATAGAATAGATGGAAAAACAGACCAAAAATATCGCTGCAATTTTTTTTTTGAAATAGCAATAAATTTTTCTGACACTTCAAAAATTCAAAGAATTTAATTCTTGGCCGTACAATGCAATCGTTATATAACAAATGTTATTCAAAGAACAGCAAAGGACATCTAGCCAAATTCAACAGCTGGCAGAAGAGGTGCTCGATTCCTTCGACTTCAGAGGGGTTGTGTCTATGTGTGCCTGTGGTAAATTAGACCAATGTGGTATAGTAATACCTAAATCAAATGCCGAACTCAATCATGAGAAGAGCCGAGTGCCCTCAACTCTAAAAGCTCTTCACGGGAACAGATCTTTACTTTGCTATGTGCTTGCATTAATATGACAAAAGTGAGTAGAATCCCAAGGGAAAAAAATGGATAGCATCATTAGTGTTATGTATATGGCTTTGTAGCTGGACAAGTCACTGAAAGAGTAGGAGTGTGTGTGTGTGTGTGTGTGTTTACTTGGAAAATTAGCTTGTTTTGAAGAACTGTTACAAAAATGTTTTCCAATTTTGGAGAAATTCAGGATTGTTTCAACTGTGTATTAGAATAAAAGGATGATTAAGGCTGAATGGTTTGAGTTAGGTCAGTGGTCCCCAACCTTTTTCGCCTGGCAGGCACCAGACGACGAGCCATGGAGGACCATGGCGGTGGACAAGCATCTGCCGAAATTCCGCTGACAAGCGGCAACGTTTCAGTGGTGACGCCTCTGGATGATGCAGCTTGTCGGTGGCATTTCGGCGGATGCTCGTCCGCCAGCCAGTATGCGGGTGCACTTAGAGGCCCTGGAGGGCGCCATGGCACCCACAGGCGCTACATTGGAGACCCCTGAGTTAAATGATAAAATGTTGTATAACAAGGTGATGGGTTGGGGATTCAGTAGTCTACATATTTATTACCAGTTATTCTTTATCTCCTATCATTGTTTATTGTTATTTTATTGTTCTACTCTATTGCTTTTCTGACTAGCTTGCTCCCTCACAGGAAAATGAGCCAAAATTGTTTCTACCAACCTCCCTGATCCCAGCTGATTAAGGATCCAGAAACAATAATTTTGTGACCAATCACAACCAACCCACTCCAGAGGGGGAAGGTAACTAAAATGTGTCACAAAATTCTAGCTTCGTCTTAATAATGGTGGGGAAGGGGGGAACAAGCAAAGTGTTCTCAGAAAACTTTTTCATTCTAATCTCCTGACTTTTTGTTTCGTGGCTGTTTCCTGAACAGGCAATCTTTGCTAAAATACTTAAGTCTTTGGACAGATCTAATTACATCCAAACTATATGCAAGGCAGAATCCTGCCATTGGTTGTACAACTTATGTGTACTATCATATCAAATATCTACCACGCAGTTTACTCCGTTTGCCTGAAACAGCATTATGCAATTTTCCTTTGGGGCCACTAGATGTTCATTCTTATCTAGTGAGACAAAGGGATTATTTTCCCCCATGAGTGACACATCTCAAGCTGGTATAAAAGCAAGTCTTATGCCTCATTCACTCCAGCTGGCCACAGACACTTGGGACAGAGGTGAACACTGAGACTCAATGAAAAAGAACGATTCTAAATATGCACCCACGACTCAGTGTGTGTTTTTGTTTGCCGGGTGGTCATAAAAAGCTGCTGACTGACTTGATGCAATTTACGCTGCCAGCTGGGGATTCTGAGCCAGCCACTCAGCAGATCCCCTGCCGAGCAGGGGGACTGAGGGCAAAGAGTTTGTCACAGGCTTTGCATGCATTAGTGTGTATTTCCTGAAGTGCCTTTAGCACTTGACCTTGCAGTCCCACATGCCTCAAAGGCTCTTCAGTGTTGACATATAAACAGGTCAGCCTTTGGAATGTGTGTTGTCAGCTAAGTATTCACAGAGAACTGGTGATCTCCTCCTCCTTGGAGATGGGTGATGTCCCAGATCCCCAGCCCCAGTGTTACCCTCGCGATGGGAGACTCTTTCCTCAGCTCCTACCATCTGCAGGCTGCAAGAGCCATTAATAATGGAGCAAGTGGAAATGAGGGCTTCGGGACTTGTATATTTCTCATCTTAATAAATTGCATCCTTTGGAGAGGACTAAAGTAGATCGCCTAGTGCTGGCAATCAATAATGTTTTGCTTTGCATTTGGGTTTTTTTTTCTCTATCTCTCAAGCACTGAATAGGACTAGTTGTTCCTCTGTCATGTGAGAACGGTCGCTGCCCTGTGAAAACAGGCATGTTGACAGCAGTTACCCTCGTAAATGTGTTCGGAAGACATTCAAAGAAATTTGGTTTTGGAGAAGATATGGGGGCAGGGAGGAGGGGGAAAGGAGTTATTCCTGGAAAACTAATAATAGGGCCATCTCTGTGCTACAGCCTTCCCAATGACAGAGCTCTGGCTGTAGTTGTGTTAGTGTTAACGTCATAGTGTAGATGCTTCCTGTGTTGAAGGAAGTTATTTTTCCATCAGTGTGGTTAATCCACCTCTCTGAGAGGCGGTAGCTAGGCGGATGGAAGAATCCTTCTGTCAGCCTGGCTGCGTCTGCCCCGGGGGTTAGGTTGACCTAACTACAGCATTGAGGGTGCAAAATTTTTCACAGCCATGTGTGCTGTAGCAATGTCAATCTAATTTTTAAGGGTAGACCGGGCCTCCAGGTGAGATCCTGCTCCCCTGGAGGTCAATGGAGTTTTGCCACTGATTTCAATGGCACCAGGATTTTACCTCAAGAGTATTTGACAAGTGCAGAGCAAGGAACCACTTGTTCATGCCAGATTTTCTTCAGCAGCTATTCAAAACATGGAAGAGATGGAGACTGTTTTGGTTAAAGTATCTCTGCATAGTAACATAAATACATAGGAATTGCCAGACTGGATCAGATGCCGGGGCTCTCTAGTCCACTATCTTGACTCCAATAGCGGCCGGTGCCAGAGGCTTCAGAGGAAAGTGCAAGAAACCCTACAGTAGGCAGATGTGGGATAATTCTCACCTCCCCCACACCCTCATGTAGGTTTAATCCTGGTCCCTACTAACGAGAGATCAGTTTAAATTCTGGTTTTATAGCCCTGTTTTAAGATCTGCCCAATACCTTATTCCAGTGCTTCTGCAGCTGTGGTCCATGGAGCCATTTCTGTCCATTGGAGAAGCATCTGTCCATTTGCAAGCAGCAGTGCTACTGACCAGAAGCTGGGACTGGACAATGTAATCTGGCTTTAAGATTAAGCTTGATAAGTTTATGGAAGGGATGGTATGATGGGAGAGCCTAATTTTGGCAATTGATCTTTGATTATCGCTAGATAAGTATGCCCAGTGGTTGGTGATGGGATGTTGGATGGGATGGGATCTGAGTTACTGCAGAGAATTCTTTTCTGAGTGCTGGCTGGTGAGTCTTGCCCACATGCTCAGGGTTTAGCTGATCGCCATATTTGGGGTCGGGAGGGAATTTTCCTCTAGGGCAGATTGGCAGAGGCCCTGGAGGTTTTTCGCCTTCTCCTGCAGCGTGGGGCATGGGTCACCTGCTGGTGGATTCTCTGCAGCTTGAGGTCTTCAAACCACAATTTGAAGACTTCAATAACTCAGGCATAGGTTAGGGGTTTGTTATAGAAGTGGATGGGTAGTGTTCTGTGGCCTGCTTTGTGCAGGGGGTCGGACTAGATGATCACATTGGTCCCTTCTGACCCTAGAATCTATGAATCTATGAGTCTATGAATAGGGTCTGGATTACTGAAAAATTTCCCTGTTCTGTTCATTCCCTCTGAAACAACTGGCACCAGCCACTATCGGAAGACATAAACTGGGCTACACGGACCATTGGTCTGGCCCTAGTATGGCCATTTTTATGTTATGTTGTGGCCAGGCCACGTGATAGATCCATGCCAAGACTGAGGATTTATGTAGGCTTTTTTTACCAGCTAAACTAAATAATCTCTCTGCATCTTGCATGGCTGCTTCATGTCATTAGGGGAGCACGGGCTATAATGGCAGAGAGGAAGGAGGGTCAGGGCAAAGCTGGGAGGCAAGATCAAACCAGTATCTTAGATGCCTATATACAAATGCAAGAAGGATGGGTAATAAGCAGGAAGAACTGGAAGTGCTAATAAATAAATACAACTATGACATTATTGGCATTACTGAAACTTGATGGGATAATACACACGACTGGAATGTTGGTGTGGATGGGTATAGTTTGCTCAGGAAGGATAGACAGGGGAAAAAGGGAGGAGGTGTTGCCTTATATATTAAAAATGTACACAGTTGGACTGAGGTGGAGATGGACATAGGAGACGGAAGTGTGGAGAGTCTCTGGGTTAGGCTAAAAGGGGTAAAAAACACGGGTGATGTCGTGCTGGGAGTCTGCTACAGGCCACCTAATCAGGTGGAAGAGGTGGATGAGGCTTTTTTCAAACAACTAACAAAATCATCCAAAGCCCAAGATTTGGTGGTGATGGGGGACTTCAACTATCCAGATATGTGTTGGGAAAATAACACTGCGGGGCACAGACTATCTAATAAGTTCCTGGACTGCATTGCAGACAACTTTTTATTTCAGAAAGTTGAAAAAGCTACTAGGGGGGAAGCTGTTCTAGACTTGATTTTAACCAATAGGGAGGAACTTGTTGAGAATTTGAAAGTAGAAGAAAGCTTGGGTGAAAGTGATCATGAAATCATAGAATTTGCAATTCTAAGGAAGGGTAGAAGGGAGTACAGCAGAATAGAGAGAATGGATTTCAGGAAGGCGGATTTTGGTAAGCTCAGAGAGCTGATAGGTAAGGTCCCATGGGAATTAAGACTGAGGGGAAAAAACAACTGAGGAAAGTTGGCAGTTTTTCAAAGGGACACTATTAAGGGCCCAAAAGCAAGTTATTCCGATGGTTAGGAAAGATAGAAAATATGGCAAAAGACCACCTTGGCTTAACCACGAGATCTTGCGTGACCTACAAAATAAAAAGGCGTCATATAAAAAATGGAAAGTAGGTCAGATCACGAAGGATGAATATAGGCAAATAACACAGGAATGCAGAGGCAAGATTAGAAAAGCAAAGGCACAAAATGAACTCAAACTAGCTATGGGAATAAAGGGAAACAAGAAGACTTTTTATCAATACATTAGAAGCAAGAAGAAGACTAAGGACAGGGTAGGCCCACTGCTCAATGAGGAGGGGGAAACAGTAACGGGAGACTTGGAAATGGCAGAGATGCTTAATGACTTCTTTGTTTCAGTCTTCACTGAGAAGTCTGGAGGAATGTCTAACATAGTGAATGCTTACGGGAAGAGGGTAGGTTTAGAAGAGAAAATAAGGAAAGAGCAAGTAAAAAATCACTTAGAAAAGTTAGATGCCTGCAAGTCACCAGGGCCTGATGAAATGCATCCTAGAATACTCAAGGAGTTAATAGAAGAGGTATCTGAGCCTCTAGCTATTATCTTTGGGAAATCATGGGAGATGGGGGAGATTCCAGAAGACTGGAAGGGGGCAAATATAGTGCCCATCTATAAAAAGGGAAATAAAAACAACCCAGGAAACTACAGACCAGTTAGTTTAACTTCTGTGCCAGGGAAGATAATGGAGCAGGTAATTAAAGAAATCATCTGCAAACACTTGGAAGGTGGTAAGGTGATAGGGAATAGCCAGCATGGATTTGTAAAGAACAAATCGTGTCAAACTAATCTGATAGCGTTCTTTGATAGGATAACGAGCCTTGTGGATAAGGGAAAAGCGGTGGATGTGATATACCTAGACTTTAGTAAGGCATTTGATACAGTCTCGCATGATATTCTTATAGATAAACTAGGAAAGTACAATTTAGATGGGGCTACTATAAGGTGGATGCATAACTGGCTGGATAACCATACTCAGAGAGTAGTTGTTAATGGCTCCCAATCCTGCTGGAAAGGTATAACAAGTGGGGTTCCGCAGGGGTCTGTTTTGGGACCGGTTCTGTTCAATATCTTCATCAACGATTTAGATGTTGGCATAGAAAGTACGCTTATTAAGTTTGCGGACGATACCAAACTGGGAGGGATTGCAACTGCTTTGGAGGACAGGGTCAAAATTCAAAATGATCTGGACAAATTGGAGAAATGGTCTGAGGTAAACAGGATGAAGTTCAATAAAGATAAATGCAAAGTGCTCCACCTAGGAAGGAACAATCAGTTTCACACATACAGAATGGGAAGAGACTGTCTAGGAAGGAGTATGGCAGAAAGAGATCTAGGGGTCATAGTAGACCACAAGCTTAATATGAGTCAACAGCGTGATACTGTTGCAAAAAAAGCAAACGTGATTCTGGGATGCATTAACAGGTGTGTTGTAAACAAGACACGAGAAGTCATTCTTCCGCTTTATTCTGCGCTGGTTAGGCCTGAACTGGAGTATTGTGTCCAGTTCTCGGCACCGCATTTCAGGAAAGATGTGGAGAAATTGGAGAGAGTCCAGAGAAGAGCAACAAGAATGATTAAAGGTCTTGAGAACATGACCTGTGAAGGAAGGGTGAAGGAATTGGGTTTGTTTAGTTTGGAAAAGAGAAGACTGAGAGGGGACATGATAGCAGTTTTCAGGTATCTAAAAGGGTGTCATCAGGAGGAGGGAGAAAACTTGTTCACCTTAGCCTCTAAAGATAGAACAAGAAGCAATGGGCTTAAACTGCAGCAAGGGATATTTAGGTTGGACATTAGGAAAAAGTTCCTAACTGTCAGGGTAGTTAAACACTGGAATAAATTGCCTAGGGAGGTTGTGGAATCTCCATCTCTGGAGATATTTAAGAGTAGGTTAGATAAATGTCTATCAGGGATAGTCTAAACAGTATTTGGTCCTGCCATGAGGGCAGGGGACTGGACTCGATGACCTCTCAAGGTCCCTTCCAGTCCTAGAGTCTATGAGTCTATGAGTCTATGACCTCCTCTGTTGGGTGTTTCGTTGATGTCATTTCCACTGTGATCAAATTTGTACAACACGCCAAAATTGGAGGGTAAGTCAATGCACCGCAGGATAGAACAGAATTGCATAGCAAAGAGAGATGAGAGGAGTGTAGTATCTACATATACTAAGAGACAGATCCTGCCACACAGCATTTACAATTTAGATGGAGAAGAGAGAGCGAGGAAGGGAATATTATCATTCCCATTTTACAGATGAGGAATGGAGTCACACAGATTGTGCCTTGCCCAAGGACATACATGCAGTCTGTGGCAAAGCTGGAAATTGAACCTAGATCTTCCTGAATCTCTGACTAGTGTCTTAACTCTCATTTATTTATCCTGTTGTGGTAACACTTAGAAACCTCACCCATGGGTCAGGTGCCCATTGTGTTAGGTGGTGTAAACACAAAGAAAAAAATGGTGACCCCTTCCCCAAAAAGCTTACAACCAGCCTTTCTCATCAATGTGTTTTGTGACTGGAGATCTTACTGGTTTCCAGGCATCTTTCTTGCATAGCTTGTCTTCCCACCCCCACCCCGTTCTCTGTCCTTCTAAAACAACAGCACGTAAAATCTCAGAAAGATGGAAGCAACTGAATTGCAGTACCAGTCCTGTTCTGAGATGCATCTCCCTGGTGATGGAGTTCTTTAGGTTTTCAGGTCTCATAAATGGGAATAACTTTCTTTACCAAGCAAGGCAACAGAAAAGGAAATATTCACCAAAGTCTGGTGAGGTTTAGCCCGAGCATGCTTGCCCATTGTGGCACAGATTTGCGGGAGAGACTGACAGATCCTCATCTGGGATATCACCGTAGACTTGCTGAGTCAGTGCTCACTGAAGACGAGGCAATTAGTTTCAGAAAGTCAGAAAATAATAAAGAATCCAATATTCAATTACATCATGTAATGAGAGTCAGCTAAAAAGTGACAGGTTTTTAAATTGCTTATGTACCAATGCTAGAAGTCTAAATAATAAGATGGGTGAAGTAGAGTGCCTCGTATTGAATGAGGATATTGATATAATAGGCATCACAGAAACTTGGTGGAATGAGGATTATCAGTGGAACACAGTAATACCAGGGTACAAAATATATCAGAAGGACAGAACAGGTCGTGCTGGTGGGGGAATGGTACTGCATGTGAAAGAAAACATCGAATCAAATGAAATAAAAATCTTAAATAAACCAAACTGTAACATAGACTCTCTATGGATAATATTTCTAGCTCGAATAATAAGAAATATAGCAGTAGGAATACATTATGGACCACCTGACCAGTATGGTGATAGTGACTGTGAAATGCTCAGGGAGATTTGAGAGGGTATTAAAATAAAAAAACCTATCCCCATATTGACTGGATACATGTCACCTCAGGACGGGATGCAGAGATAAAGTTTCTTGACACCTTAAATGACTGCTTCTGGGAGCAGCTAGTCCTGAAACCCACAAGAGGAGAGACAATTCTGGATTTAGTCATAAGTGGAGCACAGGATCAGGTCCAAGAGGTGAATGTAGCTGGACCACTTGGTAATAATGACCATAATATAATGAAATTTAACATCCTTGTGGCAGGAAAAACACCACAGTGGCCCAAAACTGTAGTATTTAATTTCAGAAAGGGGAATTACACAAAATTGAGGAGGTTAGTTAAACAGAAATTAAAGGGTACAGCACCAAAAGTAAAATCCCTGCAAGCTGCATGAAAACTTTTTAAAGACACCATTATAGAGGCTCAACTTAAATGTATACCCCAAATTAAAAACAAAAACAAAACCATAGTAAGAGAACCAAAAAAGAGCCGCCGTGCTAAACAACAAAGTAAAAGAAACAGTGAGAGGCAAAAAGGCATCCTTTAAAAAGTGGAAGTGAAATCCTAATGAAGAAAATAGAAAGGAGCATAAACTCTGGCAAATTAAGTGTAAAAATATAATTAGGAAGGCCAAAAAAGAATTTGAAGTACAGCTAGTCAAAGACTCCAAAAGTAATAGCAATTTTTTTAAGTGCATCAGAAGCAGGAAGCCTGCTAAAAAAACAATGGGGCCACTGGATGATCAAGATGCTAAAGGAGCACTTAAGGACGATAAGGCCATTGCGGAGAAACTAAATGAATTCATTGCATTGACTTTACAGTTGAGGATGTGAGGGATATTCCCAAACCTGAGCCATTCGCTTTAAGTGACAAATCTGAGGAACTGTCCCCAGACTGAGGTGTCATTAGAGGAGGTTTTGGAACAAACTGATAAACTAAACAGTAATAAGTCACCAGGACCAGATGGTGTTCACTCGAGTTCTGAAGGAACTCAAATGTGAAATTGCAGTACTATTAAGTGTAGTCTGTAACCTATCATTTACATCAGCTTCTGTACCAAATAGACTGGAGGATAGCTAATGTGGCGCCAATTTTTGAAAAGGGCTCCAGAGGTGACTGTGGCAATTACAGGCCGGTAATCCTGACTTCATTACCAGGCAAATTGGTTCAAACTGTAGTGAAGAACAAAATTTTCAGATACCTAGATGGACATAATTTGTTGGGGAATAGTCAACATGGTTTTTGTGAAGTGAAATCATGCCTCACCAATCTACTAGAATTCTTTGAGGGGGGTTAACAAGCATGTGGACAAGGGGGATCCAATGAATATAATGTATTTAGATTTTCAGAAAGTCTTTGACAAGCAGGGGTGCTGGAACAATTTTTATAGTGGGGATGCTGAGAGCCATTGAACCAAACTGTAAACCCTGTATATGATGGAAACCACTTGAAGCAAGAGGGTGCTGCAGCACCCCCCACACCCTAGTTCCAGCACCTATGTTGACAAGATCCCTCACCAAAGGCTCTTAAGCAAAATAAGCAGTCATGGGATGAGAGGGAAGGTGCTCTCATGGATTGGTAACCAGTTAAAAGATAGGAAACAAAGGGTCAGTTTTCAGAATGGAGAGAGGTAAATAGTGGTGTCCCCCAGAGTCTGTACTGGGCCCAGTCCTATTCAACATATTCATAAATGATCAGGAAAAAGGGGTAAACAGTGAAGTGGCAAAATTTGCAGATGATACAAAACTGCTTAAGGTAGTTAAGTCCCAGTCAGACTGCGAAGAGCTACAAAAGGATGTCTCAAAACTGTGTGACTGGGCAGCAAAATGGCAGATGAAATTCAGTGTTGATAAATGCACAGTAATGCACATTAGAAAACATAATCTCAACTATACATATAAAATGGTGGGGTCTAAATTAGCTGTTACCACTCAAGAAATAGATCTTGGAGTTATTGTGGAGAGTTCTCTGAAAACATCCACTCAAAATGTGCACTGGCTGTCAAAAAAGCAAATAATGTTGGGAATCATTAAGAAAGGGATAGATAATAAGACAGAAAATATCATATTGCTTCAGAAAAGGGCAACACAAATTATTAGGGGTATGGAATGGCTGCCATATTAGGAGAGATGAAAAGTCCCAGTTTGACAGAGTTCCCCAGAGTCCCCCAGGTTGACTGTGCATTGAGTGAAGAAATACTTCCTTTTGTTTGGTTTAAACCTTCTGCCTATTAATTTCCTTTGGTGACGGCTAGTTCTTGTGTTATGAGAAGGAGTAAATAACACTTCCTCATTTACTATTTTCACATCAATCATAATTTTATAGACCTCTTTCATATTCGGTCTCTTTTTCAAGCTGAAATGTCCCAGTCTTATTAATCTCTCCTCATATGGAAGCCATTCCATACCCCTAATCATTTGTGTTGCCCTTTTCTAAACCTTTTCCAATTCCATATATATTTTTTGAGCTGGGGCGACCACATCTGCATGCAGTATTCAAGCTGTGGGCATAGCATGGATTTGTAATATATATTTGTAATAGGTGGTGAAAAGGCCTTTATTCCCTGCTGAAGGGAAAACACACTGTTCCGGCTTCCTCTAGGTTCTGTTTCATTTCTCACTGTATCAAGTAAAGGAAGGATGCTGCTCTTTATGCAGCTGGGGGCCCAATGCTATGAGGGGCTGAATGCTTCCTATCTGTCTAACCGTCCAAGTTATTATACTGCATTCATCATCGAGGTGTTTAGCTGCCGCAGCTCCCACTAAAGTCATGCATGGCTCTGGGAAAGGCACATAACAAGGAAGAGAATGAATTACTGTGTAAACAATAATTTGGTACCATGCGTTTATTATGCCCTCCTGCTGTAGGTAGCGCTACCTGCTGTGGCCTTCACAGCTCTCCAGAGAGGGCAGAGCTGATCAAAGGGATCTGCACTTCAAAGGTTTGCTTTAGTGGTTTTCAGAAACCAGGGACTTCATTTGCTGTACTCCTTATGGCCATGCTTCCAAAGCCCTATGGGGCAGAGGAGGTTGAGCTGTCACTTTCTCTCAGGCCTGGCATCCCATCTGAAGCAGCTGGATTTGTTTCCTAGAATCCACGAGGCCTTGTTTGAACAAGAATTGCTCTTCAAAGCCACGCTCCAGGTGTGGTAGCTATTTCGGTCGGTGGCTCCATGGAATGGGCAAAGTGTTGTCGTTGAACTCCAGTGGATCTTAGGGTACTGGGGTCTCAGCCTGGTACTGCAGGGAGCAGCGCCATTCGTGCCTCTTGCCTGGCTGACTTGAATATTTAAGCAAACGCTGGTGAGACGCTGGTCCCTTCCATTGCTAAGTATCTGTGCGCTTGATTAACCCCCATGGGTTCAAGGAGTGTGGCTTGTACTCAAGAGAAAATTCACTCCTAGAGGAGAGCAGGGGGCAGTACTACTGCTAACCTACCATAGAAGTCATGGTAAGACAGCTTTATGTTCGGCCCAGAGGTTCCTAGGAACCAATCTTAGGGACATGTAGGTTGGACTGAACATCTCCCAAGCAGCCTGTCCCTCTACCCTTCTCTGGTCAGTCCTATGTACTTTCTAAGCGCTCTAACTATCTGCAATTCCCTAATGGGGTTTTCCGATCTACTGCAATCTGCTACTGGAGTGGAGGTTGCATGTAGCCCCTTCTTTCCTCCAAATCTGGGCAGAGTTTCTGTCACTGATGGGGAGTGGATGTAATCATGGGTTTTCCCGGCAAAAGTGATATGAGCTGCCTGAATCCATGGGCTTATGGGCTGTATTCTCTTCTCACACCAGTGTTACCCCAGTGTAACTCCATTGGCATCAGTGAAGCTACACTTGAGAAAAGAAGAGTGAGTGGACATGTAGCAGTTTTCAAGTCTATAAAAGGTTGTTACAAGGAGGCGGGAGAAAAATTGTTCGTCGTTACCTCTTAGGACAGGACAAGAAGCAATGGGCTTAAATTGCAGCAAGGGCGGTTTAGGTTGGACATTAGGAAAATCTTCCTAACTGTCAGGGTTGTCAAGCACTGAAATAAATTACCTACGCAGGTTGTGGAATCTCCATCATTGGAGATTTTTAAGCAGGTTAGACCAACACCTGTCAAGGATGGTCTAGATCAGTGATGGGTAGCCTGTGGTCCACAGGCCGCAGGCAGCCCATCAGAGTAATCCGCTGGCTGTCAGACAGTTTGTTTACATTTGCACGGCCAATGGTTGCTGCGGGATTGGCAAATTGCAGCCACTGGGAGCTGTGAGTGGCCGTTCAAATGTAAATGCAGATTGCCCACCAAAGATCTAGATAATACTCAGTCCCGCCTTGAGTGCAGGACTGGACTAGATAACCTCTTGAGGTCCCTTCCAGTACTACAACTCTGTGATTCTATGTAATTAATCCTGATTTATACCTGGCCTGGCAAAAGGAGAATCAGGCCCATGGGCTTCTCCTTTCAGGTGTGATCTGGGAGGGAAATAGCATTTTAGATTAGAGATGTGGAAGGGGCAAAAGTCTGTTTTGTGGAATTTTGTATGAAAGAGTTTGCTGGTTGAATACATTTCCACATCCCCTTTCCCCTACCATTGGGGCTTTCTTTGTTGTTTAATTGGCTGTAGGGGTGAAAGTGGGTCCGTACGGGCTGGCATGCCGTACCAGTAAGAAGTGGCCGCTGGTACCGACCTGTATGCAGCTGATGTTAAAGCGCTGCTGTGGCAGCGCTTTAAGGACCCTTTAATGTCACTGCCCCTTTTGCCTCCTAGGGACCCTACCAGCAGTACTGCCGCCAATTGGGGGGGGGGCTAAAAGGGGCAGTTGCCCCGTGGCCCAGTCAGGCAGTGGCGTAGACAGCTGCAGCGGCACAGCAGCCAGCAAACAGAGCTGTAAACAGGGGAGTTTCAGAGGGAGTTCTCTTGGAGGAGCAGGTTTTTGTATTTGTGTATTTGTGTATATGGAGGCTGCTAGGAGCTGTGTGCTGGGAGAGAAGCTGAGCCCTGTTTAGGGGGGCAGGGCTTGTCTGCTTAGGAGTCCTATAAAAGTAGCCAGCCAGTCAGGCAGCGGCATAGACAGCTGCAGAGGCACAGCAGCCAGCAAACAGAGCTGTAAACAGCAGAGTTTCACTGGGAGTCTACAGGGGGAGGTTGCGGGGGAGACTAAGAGACCTAGGCAGAGGAACCGACAGGCTAGTGAAGGGAGTGGGTGGTGGTCTGCCAGTGTTCTGGTGCCTGTTGGGGGTTTGTTTTGTTTCTTGGACTAAGAGGTTTTTGGTGGGAAGGCTATGACCGATACAGAGGCAGCAGTGAAAGACACAATGAGGATGACTGGATGTGGAAGCTGAGGCATGTACAAGATCCTGGAGGGGGTACCTGAAAAGAGTTTTGTCTGCATGAAGTGCCGCCTGATAGAGCTGATGGAAGAGAAGATCTGAGGACTGGAGATGCAGGTGGAAACTCTGGTTGAGTTTAGAAGGGGGTTTGAGCAGATGGTGGAGCAAAGACATGAAGAGGCTGAAGGGATAAGCTCAGACTTGCAGATGGAAGCAGGACCAAAGAATTCTGAGGAGAGGCTGCTGGGTGAAGAAAGTGGATGGTGGAAGCATGTGACTAAGAGAACCAGGCAGAGGAAAAGACAGGCCAGTGAAGAAGAAATAGAGCTCAGGAACAGGTTTGCAAAGTTGGAAAATGAAGAAGGGGCACAGCAGGTGGTCACTGAAGGAGAGAGGGCAAGGAAAAAGAGAAGAGCTGCTAGTCCTACAGGAAGAGGGGAGGAGTCAGTGGAGACAACACCAAATATGAGCCCCAGGAGGATACAGGAAGGGTTGCGGAGGATTGCAAAGGTGAATAGGAATCGAGAGAACTTGCAGCCAGTGGGAGCAGGGGATAGACCAGAGAATCACATTGTCACCAGGAAAAGGCAGGTCTACGTGATTGGGGAGTCCTGACTGAGAAGAATAGACAGTCCTGTAACTAGAGCTGATCTGGAGAACAGAAGGTGTGCTGTCTGCCGAGTGCTAAGATACGGGATGTGGACCTGAGGCTGAAAAGGATCCTAACGGGAGCGGGGAAGAATCCGTTGATTGTCCTTCATGTGGGAACGAATGATACGACTAGATTCTCGCTGGAACGTATCAAGGGAGACTATGCCAGACTGGGGAAGATGCTTAAGGAAATCGAGGCTCAGGTGATCTTCAGTGGGATTCTGACGGTTCCTAGAGAAGGACAACAAAGGTGTGACAAGATTATGGCGATCAACAGATGGCTCAGGCAGTGCAGCTATGAGGAGGGCTTTGGGATGTACGGCCACTGGGAAGCATTTATGGACAGAAGACTGTTCTCTCTGGATGGACTTCACCTGAGTAAGGAGGGAAATAGACTTCTAGGATGGAGGCTTGCCCAACTGATTAAGAGCGCTTTAAACTAGGAATTTGGGGGAGATGGTTGGGAGATGTCCAGGTATTCTCCACGCCGGAACTTCACCTTGAGAGGGAAAAAAACAAAGTAAGAGAGGATACAGCTGTGGACAGAAGAATTGACATAAGGAGGAAGGGTAGTGTAGATACCAATCTAATAGGTGATGCTGGTGGTACAATGTCTGTGCCTAACCGGGTAAAGAATGTCAGTGAAGCCAAACAGCAAAAATTAAGCTGTCTGTACACTAATGTGAGGAGCCTAGGTAACAAAATGGAGGAACTAAGGACTGGTGCAAGAAGTGAAACCAGATATTATAGGGATAACAGAAACATGGTGGAAAAGAAGTCATGATTGGTGTACGGGTATTGAAGGCTATGTGCTGTTTAGGAACGACAGAAATAAAGGCAAAGGTGGTGGAGTAGCATTGTACATCAGTGATGAAGTTAACTGTAAAGAAATAAGAAGTGATGGAATGGATAAGACAGAGTCTGTCTGGGCAAAAATCACACTGGGAAAGAAAGCTACTAGAGCCTCCCCTGAGATAGTACTTGGGGTGTGCTACAGACCGCCGGGATCTGATTTGGATATGGATAGAGACCTCTTTAATGTTTTTAATGAAGTAAACACTAATGGGAATTGTGTGATCATGGGAGACTTTAACTTCCCAGATATAGACTGGAGGACAAGTGCTAGTAACAATAATAGGGCTCAGATTTTTCTGGATGTGATAGCTGATGGATTTCTTCACCAAGCAGTTGAAGAACCAACAAGAGGGGATGCCATTTTAGATTTGGTTTTGGTGAGTAGTGAGGACCTCATAGAAGAAATGGTTGTAGGGGACAACCTTGGTTCGAGTGATCATGAGCTAATTCAGTTCAAACTAGATGGAAGGATAAACAAAAATAGATCTGGGATTAGGGTTTTGACTTCAAAAGGGCTAACGTTAAAGAATTAAGGTAATTAGTTAGGGAAGTGGATTGGACTGAAGAACTTGTGGATCTAAGGGCGGAGGAGGCCTGGAATTACTTTAAATCGAAGCTGCAGAAACTATCAGAAGCCTGCATCCCAAGAAAAGGGAAAAAAACTATAGGCAGGAGTTGCAGACCAAGCTGGATGAGCAAGCATCTCAGAGAGGTGATTAAGAAAAAGCAGAAAGTCTACAAGGAGTGGAAGATGGGCGGGATTAGCAAGGAAAGCTACCTTAGTGAGGTCAGAACGTGTAGGGATAAAGTGAGAAAGGCTGAAAGCCATGTAGAGTTGGACTTGCAAAGGGAATTAAAACCAATAGTAAAAGGTACTATAGCCATATAAATAAGAAGAAAACAAAAAAAGAAGAAGTGGGACTGCTAAACACTGAGGATGGAAAGGAGGTTAAGGATAACCTAGGCATGGCCCAATATCTAAATAAATACTTTGCCTCAGTCTTTAATGAGGCTAATGAGGAGCTTAGGGATAATGGAAGGATGACAAATGGGAATGAGGATATGGAGGTAGATATTACCACATCTGAGGTAGAAGCCAAACTTGAACAGCTTAATGGGACAAAATCAGAGGGCCCAGATAATCTTAACCCAAGAATATTAAAGGAACTGGCACATGAAATTGCAAGCCCATTAGCAAGAATTTTTAATGAATCAGTAAACTCAGGGGTTGTACCATACGACTGGAGAATTGCTAACATAGTTCCTATTTTTAAGAAAGGGAGAAAGAGTGATCCGAGTAACTATAGACCTGTTAGTTTGACATCTGTAGTATGTAAGGTCTTGGAAAAATTTTTGAAGGAGAAAGTAGTTAAGGACATTGAGGTCAATGGTAATTGGGACAAAATACAACATGGTTTTACAAAAGGTAGATTGTGCCAAACCAACCTGATCTCCTTCTTTGAGAAGGTAACAGACTATTTAGACAAAGGAAATGCAGTAGATTTAATTTACCTTGATTTCAGTAAGGCATTTGACACAGTTCCACATGGGGAATTATTAGTTAAATTGGAAAAGGTGGGGATCAATATGAAAATTGAAAGATGGATAAGGAACTGGTTAAAGGGGAGACTACAATGGGTCGTACTGAAGGGTGAACTGTCAGGCTTGAAGGTTACTAGTGGAGTTCCTCAGGGATCAGTTTTGGGACCAATCTTATTTAACCTTTTTATTACTGGCCTTGGCACAAAAAGCGAGAATGTGCCAATAAAGTTTGCGGATGACACAAAGCTGGAAGGTATTGCTAACACAGAGAAGGACCGAGATATCATACAGGAAGATCTGGATGACCTTGTAAACTGGAGTAATAGTAATAGGATGAAATTTAATAGTGAAAAGTGCAAGGTAATGCATTTAGGGATTAATAATAAGAATTTTAGTTATGAATTGAGGACACATCAGTTGGAAGTAACAGAGGAGGAGAAGGACCTTGGAGTATTGGTTGATCACAGGATGACTATGAGCAGCCAATGTGATATGATCATTAAAAAAGCTAATGCAGTTTTAGGATGCATCAGGCGAGGTATTTCCAGCAAAGATAAGGAGGTGTTAGTACCGTTATATAATGCACTGGTAAGACCTCATCTGGAATACTGTGTGCAGTTCTGGTCTCCCATGTTTAAGAAGGATGAATTCAAACTGGAACAGGTTCAGAAACGGGCTACTAGGATGATCTGAGGAATGGAAAACCTATCCTATGAAAGGAGACTCAAAGAGCTTGGCTTGTTTAGCCTAACCAAAAGAAGGTTGAGGGGGGATATGCTTGCTCTTTATAAATATATCAGAGGGATTAATATTAGGGAGGGAGAGGAATTATTTAAGCTTAGTACCAATGTAGATACAAGAACAAATGGGTATAAACTGGACACTAGGAAGTTTATACTTGAAATTAGATGAAGGTTTCTAACCATTAGAGAAGTGAAGTTCTGGAACAGCCTTCCAAGGGGAGTAGTGGGGGCGAAAGACATATCTGGCTTTAAGACTATGCTTGATAAGTTTATGGAAGGGATGGTATGATGGGATAGCTTAATTTTGGCAATTGATCTTTGATTATCAGCCGGTAAGTATGCCCAGTGGTCTGTGATGGGATGTTGGATGGGATGGGATCTGAGTTACTGCAGAGAATTCTTTCCTGGGTGCTGGCTGGTGAGTCTTGCTCACATGCTTAGGGTTTAGCTGATCGCCATATTTGGGGTCGAGAAGGAATTTTCCTCCGGGGCAGATTGGCAGAGGCCCTGGAGGTTTTTCGCCTTCCTCTGTAGCGTGGGGCATGTGTCACTTGCTGGAGAATTCTCTGTAGCTTGAGGTCTTCAAACCACAATTTGAAGACTTCAATAACTCAGACATAGGTTAGGGGTTTGCTATAGAAGTGGATGGGTAGGATTCTGTGGCCTGCTTTGTGCAGGAGGTCAGACTAGATGATCATAATGGTCCCTTCAGACCTTAAAGTCTATGAGTCTATAATTTAAAAGGGCCCAGGGCTCCTAACCACTGCTACCACAGCAGTGGCCGGAGCCCCTTTTAAATTGCCAGCAGAGCCCTGGGTGGTGCGGGCCAGGCAGCACGGATGGGCTGGCTGGGGGAGGCTGACCCCCAACCCCACCCCGTGCGCCCAAGCCCCTGCCTCTTCCGCCTCTGGCCTAGTCCCTTCCGGAGGCCTGGAGCCAAGCTTCTGTATCAATAAGTCCTCTATGTTACTTTCACCCCGACTGGCTGTCTGTTTATATTATTTGTATTACGGTGGCAACTGGGGACCCCAATGAAATCAGTCTGTGTTGTTCTAGTACCTATATGTACTAAGAGATGGACCTTGCCCCACAGAACTTGCAATCTAGATGGAGACAAGAGTGAGAAGAAAGGAATATTATCATTCCCATTTTACAGATGGAGAATCGACTGACAGAGACTGTGACTTGCCCAAGGACATACATTCAGTCTGTGGCAAAGCTGGGAACTGAACCTAGATCTCCTGAGTCTCAGACTAGTGTCTTAACTCCTATTTATTAATCCTATTGTGGTAACACCGAGCAACTCCACCCGTGGATCAAGTCCCCGTTGTGCTAGGTGTTGTACACACAAAGTACAAAAAGTTGGCCCCTTTCCCAAAAAGCTTACAATCTAAGTATTGGACCATCCTTTCTCACCAATGTGTTTTGTGACCGGAGATCTTGTCTCAAAATCCAGTATCTTTCTTGCATAGCTTGTTTCCCCCCTGTTCTCCCTCCTTCTAAAACAACAGCACGTAATATCTCAGAAGGATGTAAGCAACTAAATTTCAGCACCAGGCCTGTTCTGAGATGCATCTCTCTGATGCTGGAGCTCTCTAGGTTTCCAGGTCTCATGGATGGGAATAATTTTCTTTACCAAGCAAGGCAACAGAAAAGGAAATATTCACCCAAGTCTGGTGAGTTTTAGCCTGTGCAAGCTTGCTTATTGTGGCACAGATTTTTTGGAGAGACTAACAGATCCTCATCTGGGACATCACTGTAGACTTGCCGAGTCTGCGCACTGAAGAAGAGGCAATTAGTTTCAGAAAGACAGTGCAGATTGCATGGGAAAATAATAAGGACTCCAACATAGATGGCTAGCAAAGATCACTTGGCTCATCCAGTCTGCATCCCCTCTTCAATTTTGCTGCAATTCTGATCATCTCTCTTGCTGGTTGCCAAAGTTACACGAGACTCTTTTATTTTTATATCAAATTCATGTGTGTTTTTTCTCCTCTTCAGCTTCAAGCAGTTGTTACTGATTTCCACTTTCTCAGACAACAGATAACTCCCTTCCTTTGTTCATTTTGTTACCTTGATTTTATTGAAAGAGGGGAAGTTTTGGGAAAGGCATGGCCATTTGTGTCTACACTACGGGATTATTCCGATTTTACATGTTACCATATGTGTACTGGATGCCGCTGACAGAGGCGGTACTGCAGCGCTACACAGCAGGATTAATTTGCCTTTGCAAGATAGCAGAGACGGTTATCATTTGTTCTGTACCATCTGCCATGCCATTGTAAATTGGCAATGAGATGATGGTTATCAGTCGTTCTGTACTGTCTGCTGCTGTCATGGGTGCTCCTGGCTGAGGTTGGCCGGGGGCGCAAAGACAAAAATGGGAATGACCCCCTGGGTCATTCCCTCCTTTATGTTGTATCTAAAAATAGAGTCAGTCCTGTCTGGAATATGAGGCAAGTGTGCTAGAGAACCAGTGTACTTGAAAGCACAGCCGCTCTGTGTCAGATCCCGCAGAAATGATGAGCTGTATGCCATTCTAGGGGTTGCCCCTGCAACAACCCCACCCGTTGCTCCCCTGCTCCCCCAACCCTCCTCGTCTACCGTTGCAGTGTTCCCCCATTTGTGTGATGAAGTAATAAAGAATGCAGGAATAAGAAACACTGACTTTTTAGTGAAATAAAATGAGGGGGAGGAAGCCTCCAGCTGCTATGATAGTCCAGGCAGGACATTAAATGGTAGGGGGGAGAGGAGCCCAGCATCCCGCTGCTATGATAGTCCAGGCAGTACAGAATCTTTTCTTTAGACATGAAAGGAGTGGGCTGATGGAGCTCAGCCCCTAGTTGCTATGATGCAGACGTTCTGTACCATCTACTAGGAATGACCAGGAGTGATTCCTATTTTTACCCAGGCGCCCCGGACGACCTCACCTGAGGCCAGCCAGGAGCACTTATGGGCTGATGATGACCATGGATAGCAGTCATATTGTACCATCTGCCACCGGGGAGGGGAGGGGAGAGGGTGCTGCTGTTCAGTGCCGCAGCATCGTGTCTACCAGCAGCATGCAGTAGACATAGGGTGACATATAAAAAAGTCTAGAAACGATTTTTTTCCCTTTTCATTCACGGGGGGAGGAGGGGGGTAAATTGACGACCTATACTCTGAATTACCCTGGACAATGTTTTTGACCCTACAGGCATTGGAAGCTCTGCCAAGAATGCAAATACTTTTCGGAGACTGCGGGGACTGTGGGATAGCTGGAGTCCTCAGTACCCCCTCCCTCCCTCCCTCCCTCCATGATCGTCCATTTGATTCTTTGGCTTTCCGTTACGCTTCTCACGCAGCACTGTGCTGTGGACTCTATATCATAGCCTGGAGATTTTTTTCAAATGCTTTGGCATTTCGTCTTCTGTAACGGAGCTCTGATAGAACAGATTTGTCTCCCCATACAGCGGTCAGATCCAGTATCTCCCGTACGGTACATGCTGGAGCTCTTTTTGGATTTGGGACTGCATCACCACCTGTGCTGATCAGAGCTCCACGCTGGGCAAACAGGAAATGAAATTTAAAAGTTTGCGGGGCTTTTCCTGTTTACCTGGCCAGTGCATCTGAGTTCGGATTGCTGTCCAGAGCAGTCACAGTGGTGCACTGTGGGATGCCGCCCGGAGGCAATACCGTCGATTTGTGGCCACACTAACCCTAATCTGATATGGTAATACCGATTTCAGCACTGCTCCTTTCATCGAGGAGGAGTACAGAAACCGGTTTAAAGAGCCCTTTATATCGATATAAAGGGCCTCATTGTGTGGACGGGTGCAGTGTTAAATCGGTTTAACGCTGCTAAAATCGATATTAATGCGTAGTGTAGACCAGGCCTAAGAGGCAGAATGCTCTGGTGTTGGGAGACATGGGTTTTATTTCCAGTCTGTTACTCAATGCTGAATGAGTCCCTTAGGGCATATTCTTCAGAGGTGTTCCCCCCTTTGGTCTCAGTTGGCGTCGTTGATAGGTGATAAAGTTGTTAGTGTGTTTTGAAAGCACTTCTGAAAATCAGATCCTTAACTTCTCAGCACCTCAATTTGCACCTTTGGTTCATGGCACAGTGATACTTTGATGAGATGCTCTAGGTAAGCATTTTTCTACCATATGTAAATCCAGGTTACTTAGTGCCTCCTCGTTATTTTTTCCTCCTAATCTATAGTTCTAATTTTCTGTGCTCATTCTTTTCCTCTAGCTTTTTTTTTCGGTATTCTTCCTACGTTTTAGGAATCAGAGTTATGCTCGACATTCCAGGTATGTTGACAAGTGAATGAGCCCCTTTTGATGGTACCACAAAAGAAACACAGATTTGTCTTGCAAATGTACTACTTCCCAGATAGCCTGTGCATGCAGCTTGCTTACAGCTCAGTATCCTGACCCTCAGGCACCATTTGTGCATACAGAAGGATAATCAGGTCTAATTGCATTCTTAAGGGATCCTCAACCACTCAGAGCCTATAAAAAGAACAGGAGTACTTGTGGCACCTTAGAGACTAACTAACAAACTTATTTCAGCATGAGCTTTCATGATCTACAGCTCACTTCTTCGGATGCATAGAATGGAACACACAGACAGGAGATATTTATACATACAGAGAACATGAAAAGGTGGAAGTATGCATACCAACAGGAAGAGTCTAATCAATTGAGATGAGCTATCATCAGCAGGAGAAAAAAAAATTTGAAGTGATAATTAAGATGACCCATAGAAGGTGTGAGGAGAACTTAACATAGGGAAATAGATTCAATTAGTGTAATGACCCAACCATTCCCAGTCTCCATTTAGGCCTGAGTTAATTGTATCTAATTTGCATATTAATTCGAGTTCAGCAGTCTCTCTTTGGAGTCTGTTTTTGAAGTTTTTTTGTTGCAGAATTGCCACCGTCAAGTCTGTCACTGAGTGGTTAGAGAGGTTGAAGTGTTCTCCCACTGGTTTTTGAATGTTATGATTCCTGATGTCAGATTTGTGTCCATTTATTCTTTTGCATAGAGACTGTCCGGTTTGGCCAATGTACATGGCAGAGGGGCATTACTGGCACATGATGGCATATATCACGTTGGTAGATGTGCAGGTGAATGAGCCCCTGATGACATGGCTGATGTGATTACGTCCTATGATGGTGTCACTTGAATAGATATGTGGACAGAGCTGGCATCGGGCTTTGTTGCAAGGATAAGTTCCTGGGTTAGTGTTTATGTTGTATGGAGTGCGGTTGCTGGTGAGTATTTGCTTCAGGTTACAGCACTACTGGGAACCTTACTGCCTAGCCGCCAGCAATAGACTCCACCATCCAACTGTGGTTTGTGAATGCTCCGTAAAATGCTGCTAAAGGAGAAGTACATTATTCTCTCTTAAAGGGGCCTTATGCAACTGTGTGACTATTATGTAAGGTTGCTTCAGGACCATGAAGAGTGGCACTCTCACTACCTGGGTTTTGCATTTGATTTCTCTGTATAGTAATATTGGCTCTTTCATTATGGTGGCACATTGTAGCTTATGTTTTCTTTGCACCTTATGAACTGCGTGTTTCTGGTTCTAGAAGCTATGCAAGCAGAACACTTGCTCATAAAAACAACTGCCCACAGATAATGTATCATTAATTCTTTAGTTAGTTAACACATGTATGTCATGCCGGTAGGTGTGCATGGAGCTTTGCATAGCCATTAAAGAGACAGGTTTCAATTGTTACAAGTGACTGGTAATTTTTGGGTGCCTGAGTCGAGACACTGCAGGGACCTGCTTTTCAGAGGGTAAGTGCTGAGCACTTTTTGAAAATTCAGGCCCCTGGAAGCTGTTTTAGGGTGGGCTCCTGAAAACTGAGGTTCCCAAAATCACTAGCCTGGTAACTTAGAGAATGGTCCTGGTCTAGAGGAGTTTACAATGGCAAGGCTTTGAGAGGCTGGGGAAATACCCTAGGGCAAAGGGAGGCCTGGTAGCAGAGGGACATGAAATAAGGTAATGAGGATGCTATGTATTGTGTTACACATTGTGTTCCTTTCTTCTAAGCATTATTTTCATATAGAGGTGGTTCATGAATTTAGGATTTATCCTGTCCTGGGCCAGAGCAGTGGCCAGGACCAGCTGCTTCAGAGGAAGGGGCAAGAGATTTGAGGGTAAAGCAGTAATAACTACATCACAATATTGACATAGGTCACTCCCATAAGGCTATGGTTCCTGGCCTTTTGGAGTAGCTGTATCAATGAACCAGGCCACTACTGTATTTCTTGTCCTGCCTCTACCTTCCTCACCTCACTAATGATGAACTTGGGGCTTGGTATCTGTACAATGGATCTTGCTTGCATGTTGCTCAGTTAAGCATGCTCCGGACTATGCATCTTAGACTCCTTCAGATTTGCACATACTCAGAGGGCTTGGGCCCTAAGTTCTCTTACAGAGTGAACATGCGTAGCTGAAAAAAGGAATGAGTAGCACTGGAGTCCAGCTTAGAGTTCATGAACATGGGCCAAAAGGTGCCTAAAGTGCCGACTCAAGGATGCTTCCCGACTCATTACGCTTCTCCAGGTTCAGCCAGGCACAACTGCAATCCCTGCTAGCACACCTAGGATAACTGAAAGGGGGTGGAAGGAGACAGATCTGTGACCCCACTAATCTCTTCCCTGACCAGCAGGTGTGGCCCTGAGGGGGTGTAGCAGTGAATATGAAACCCCCTTCAGGCCAGTTTACCAAAGTTGCCTCTAGATTCACCTGGGTCTACACCACCCCTAGCATGGGTCAGAGTGTGATTTAAAACGAAAGGGTCCTGAGAGGATCTTGGCTCTGGAGCAAGCTATGCCCTGGTCAGAAATAACTCTTGTCTGTTGACTTTTAGGGTACACATCTATTTGCATTGGGTGTTAAAGAGGGTGGGACGTGGTGAGGTTTACATCTGTGGAAGATTGCGTGTCTTGTAGGGGGCTTCACTCTGTTGGCTGTGGGATATAGATGGTTGAAATATTTTGAATCTTTTCATCAAAATTTTGAATTTCAACAATTTTCATGAAAAACTTGATCTATTTTCTGACATCTCCACTGTCTGAGGGAGTGGAAGAAGGGCTTCTAGAGTCTGTGATAGCTGCTCCTTCTTACAGAAATACAAAATAGGCACACTGCAGAACTAAGGAGAAAACAGAAATTCAGTCAAACAGCAGTTGCAAAACTTGGACGTACCAGCTCTAGAACACACCTCACTGGCTGGAAAAGAGTTCTTTACAGTTTCCTTTTGTACTCCTAATACAGTACAGCAACTGAGTGTATTCTTACCTTTGTGATCTCATCAGGCTTATTAGTTAGAAAAGGACAACTACATCACACATACTGCAAAAGGGTAATTAACCCATCTGTAAGGACAAAAGGAAAAGTCTCATTCTATTTTTACTTGGCCTACTAAGGCACCTTAACAGTTTTATAAATATTTCCTTGCAATTGACTGTTCACGTGCATTAGTTAAGAAAGTCGTGCCATTCCAACTGACTGAAGTTTTTTGAGGGTTGTTGACAGAATAATGGCATAAAAGAGAACTGATAGGCGGTGTAGTAGAAAAATTTCCTCTACACAGGAATTACTGAGTGGATATTATGCAGCAAATCAGATAGACTAGTGTTTCCCAAGGTGCAGAGTATGCCTCTTGCAGGCAGGGTATATGGATAAGCCTATTAATTATTCTTCTGTGACTTAGCTTTCATAAAACTCTCTAGATGTTATGGTTGTGAGGAAACACATGAAAACCTGACCCGCCTATAATCAATGCATCTGTGTCCGTCTGAGTTTACAGAGTGCCTGAAGCACTGACTCTGAGAGATATGAAGTGCTCCATTGAGTATAATGGGTGCTAACTCAGATGTCAGTGATGATATTTTAAATGTCAACATTGTTAGCTATTTGACTGCTTATCCAAGCATGTAAGAAAGGAGAGGAAGTATCATATTATAAAGATCTATGGTCTCCACTCATCTTAGATAGACTTAACAAGAGATGGGTGGGGATAAAAGGGTGGGATTTTAAATTTTAAAATTTTTAAATTTTGGGAAATGTTGGGCTGGATGATCACAATAGTCCTAGATTTACAGGTCTCTGAGATATAGCGGATTTGGACTTTATAAAAGCTTTGGATAAAGTCCTTTCTGAGAGTCTTCTAAGGAATCTTGTCATGAGATGAGATGGAGTTTTGTTATGGGTTAGAAACTCTTTTTGAAACAAAGTGTTGGGAATAAATAGTGAATATTAAGCATGGCAAGCGGTTAATAGTGAGTGTTTTGAGGAGCCAAAGTAGGTCTGCTATTGTTTATACTATTGAAAATCTGAAAGAAGGGGTGGATGGTCAGAAAATTGAGCCAGATTTTCAGTTGATGAAAACTCGGGGAGCACCATCAAAGTCAGTAGTCAGTTCAAGATCTGGCCCATTTAGAATAGTTATGTCTAGAGAGGATTTCTTGGAATATCTGAATAATTGTATAAATCGAGGGGACTAGGAAACACAACAGCTATTGTAGAGGAACACTAGGTAATGTGCATTTGAAGGAACAATTTGGACTACCCCTGCACTTTTTGGGTTCCTAAATAACTGTAACCACTCAGGAAAAAGACCCACAGTAAGCATAATTGCAGACAGTTGAGTGAAAACATATTATAATGCCATTGCACAAAATGGAATGCAACGTTCAGTTTTGGTCACCATATCTCATGAAAAGGTATGGCACACGACCTGCCATTTGTCTGCACAAAATGCCTCTCAACAGATATCCTAAAGCATGTACAGGAGTGCAGGTCCTATTGAAAGTCAATTGGATTTGTGCTCTTCACTCACTTAGGTGCTTTTGAAAACCCTGCTGAAACCTTGGCTATTTGACTAGAACTCCCGTGCAGTAACCCTTCCATCTCTGTGCTTCTGTAGCTAACGAAAGACATTGCCATCAGAAAATTTCATTCAAGGGCTTTGCTATTTAGGGATGTGTTACCGAAATGTTGGGTCCGCCTAGCTGAGAGCCAGTGACAGCCAGACAGGGATAAGGAAAGGTTGCTTTATTCTGCAGAAGAAAGGAGAGTTCTATACCTTAGTACAAAAAACCCTCTATTCCATACAGAAACCAAGAATCTTTTATACACACTCTCACACAGGCTTCGGTCGTGCTAGCATTTGATTGGTGGTTAGCAAACCCTGCACTTCTGCAATCTGCTCAGCAAAAAACGGATTAGGACCAGCTTCAACTGCCTCAAGACCGATAAGGGAAGACCGTTCAAAAGTTCAGGCTATGTGTCCGTGAGGTGTCCAATTTCCCCTAATGGTTGCCAGCTATTAAAGGCTACTAGCTGTTCGGAGGTCGCTGCTGACTGTCACAGATGGAATAAACAAAGGTGAATAAACAAACTGCATTTGTTTCATTTTTAAAAAAAGGCTGAGGGCTAAGTCCTCCACTAGCGTAAATCAGTCTAGCTCCATCAGTCCAGCAGATCGAGGGACGTGATCATTCCCCTCTATTCAACATTGGTGAGGCCTCATCTGGAGTACTGTGTCCAGTTTTGTGCCCCACAGAACAAGAAGGATGTGGAAAATTGGAAAGAGTCCAGCGGAGGTGTCATGGTATAACCCCCACTCTGAACCTTAGTGTCCAATAGATGGGGTACCAGCATGAATCCCCCTAAGCTTAATTACCAGCTTAGATCTTGTAGTACTGCCACCAACCAGGACTTGCAGTGCCTGGTACACTCTGGTCCCGCCAAAACCTTCTCAGAGGACCCCAAGACCCAGACCCTCTGGATCTTACACAAGGAAAGTAAACCCTTTCCCCCAGCCTCTCCTAGGCTTTCCCTCCCTGGGTTACCCTGGAAGACCACTGTCATTCAAACTCCTTGAATCTTAAAACAGAGAGGAATGCACCTTCCCCCCTCCTCTTTTCCCCTCTCCAAGAGGTAATACAGATTCAAGCTCCATGAATCTAAAAAAACAGAGGAATTCCACCTTCCCCCTCCCCTTCTCTCTCCCTGTCTCCCACCAATTCCCTGGTGAGTACAGACTCAATTCCCTTGAGCCTCAACAAGGGGAAAAAATCAATCAGGTCTTAAAAAAGAAAAGCTTTTAATAAAAGAAAGAAAAAAGTAAAAGTTGTCTCTGTAATTAAGATGGTAAAGGTTACAGGGTCTTTCAGCTTATAGACACTAGAGAGAAGCCTTCCCCCCAGCACAAGTACAAATTAAAATCCTTCCAGCAAAATACACATTTGCAAATAAAGAAAACAATCAAAAAGACTAAACCACCTTTCTACTTGTACTTACTATTTGAACAGAAAATTAGAGAGCCTGTTAGGTAAGTCTGGTCACTCTCAGAACCCAGAGAGAACAACAGACAAACAAACACAAAACAAAGACTTCCCTCCACCAAGATTTGAAAGTATCTTGTCTTCTGATTGGTCCTCTGGTCAGGTGGTCCAGGTTCAGTGCTTGTAACCCTTTACAGGTAAAAAGACATTAACCCTTAACTATCTGTTTATGACAGGAGGGCAACAAAATGATTAGGGGGCTGGAGCACATGACTTATGAGGAGAGGCCGAGGGAACTGGGGTTATTTAGTCTGCAGAAGAGAAGAATGAGGGGGGATTTGATAGCTGCTTTCAACTACCTGAAGGGGGGTTCCAAAGAGGATGTATCTAAGCTGTTCTCAGTGGTGGCTGATGACAGAACAAGGAGTAATGGTCTCAAGTTGCAGTGGGGGAGGTTTAGGTTGGATATTAGGAAATACTATTTCACTAGGAGGATGGTGAAGCACTGGAATGGGTTACCTAGGGAGGTGGTGGAATCTCCTTCCTTAGAGGTTTTTAAGTCCAGGCTTGACAAAGCCCTGGCTGGGATGATTTAGTTGGGGATTGGTCCTGCTTTGAGCAGGGGGTTGGACTAGATGACCTCCTGAGGTCCCTTCCAACCCTGATATTCTATGATTCATTTACTTCAGTAGAGCTAGGCTGATTTACACCTGCTGAGGATCTGGCTCCAGACTTAAAACCCCACCAAGTAAATGCTGATAGAGATGAAAAAATCTATTATGTTGTCCTTCCCTGCTGCCTTACAAGATTGTCCCCTATTCTATATTTTCTAGTGTCCAGTCTAGTTTACTAAGCAATTAGTCATCTACCACTTTCCCACTGGGTAACTCTTGTATAATATAGCTGTTCTTGATATCAAGGCCTACTTGACGTTCAGTCTAAATACCCCAGTACCACCCATCACTGGAATAAGTTTCTGGAACAGCCGTCCAGTAGCAAGAGTGGAGGTTAACAACCTAAATGGTTTTAAGATGAAGCTTGATACATTTATTAATGGGATTATATGACACAGTTGCCTGAGATAGTACCAGGAGGCCCCTTCCTGTCCTATATTCCTCAATACTCTTGTATTGCATTATAGCCACTTCTAACCAATTCTCTTCCTTCTCCTACACTTGTAGGTGATTTCTTTAGTTGTTGCTGAGCTAAGCTGCACATACTTGGTCACTCTTTTAAAGATGTTCTCACCATAGGTGAGTTCCTGCCGCCCTCGCTTGACCTAAGAGGGAGTCTGGAAGGAATTCCTGAAGCTGCAGACAACATACTTGTGTGCTATGAATTAGGAACCTCACCTCTGCTAGCCCCGATGATGGGATTGGTGTGGTTATACGCAGTGTATTTTAGTAGGGAACTAAGAAAAGCCACTGGGAGAACCAATGGGTTTTCTTAGTTTCCCACTAAAACATCCTGGTTATAACCATATCAATCCCATCATCAGGGCTAGCAGAGGTGGGTTCCTAATATTATTTATTTATATATATATATATATAAAGAGAAAGGGAGGGAAGAGCGGGGGGAGAGAGAGTGTGTGTTGAAGGTGAATAATTGAAACCCAGTCAATAACATATGCAGCCCCAGCTACCTCTTATACTATAAGTCATAAAAAAGCAGATTGAAATACTTCCATAATTAGGAACCACAGGTTCAAATCTCAGCAGTAAATAAACTGAGAGCCATGCAGGTGAGTTTGCTTTTGTTACTCGGATGAGACCTAGATAACAGTTTGTGTCTGCGGGACATGGACATGGAAAAATCCCATTAACTCATGGTCTTGTCAGAGTAGGATTGTTCCAGGTAATGTATTAGAATTCCCTCCATTGCTTTGTCCAGTGCATTTTTCACTGGTTTAAGCTTTCACAGGTGCTTTCACAGGTTATCTTGGAGGAAATGATTCCAATCTCAATAGACCTCATTTGGATTTGTTTTTCCTGGTATCCATCCCACTGCTTTAGCTAAACAATCCCTCTCACTCTTTAGTTTTTACCCCTGGCAATACTTCTAGACTATCACCAAATATGAGCCCCTCTAGTCATGATTTGGCCAAACTAAGCTTTTTTAAGTTGCTCCTTGTGCATTAGTCACTCCACCCTCTGTTGTTGTTTCTCTTCCATGAATTTCTTCTGCTTAATCAATGAGATTGAGTTGCCCAGACATTCACATGATATTCGTTTCACCAGGATTTACTTGATGTGCTCTTTGTATCTGTAACTTTACAATGTTATTAATACTATTTGTAGAGCTGTTATTTTATTTATCTATTTGTTTTATAGTAGAAACTAGACCCTCCAATTTTGATCAGGGCCCAGCTGTGCCAGGTACCATACATGACCTGTCATAAACAGATAGCTAACGGTTAATGTCTCTTTCACCTGGAAAGGAGTAACCTGAAACACCTGACCAGAGGACCAATCAGGAAACAAGACTTTTTCAAATCTGGGTAGAGGGTAGTTTTGGGTGTGAGTTCTTTGTTCTTTGTCTTGTGTCTGTGCACTCTCGGCTCTGAGAGTGATCTTTCTGTCTTCTGGCTTTCTAATCTTCTGTTTCCAAGTTGTAAGTACAAAGATAGTAAGACAATAAGGTTTATATTGTTTTCTTTTGTATTTACATGTGTGTAGTTGCTGGAATGTGTTAAATTGTATTCATTTTGGATAAGGCTGTTTATTCATTTTTTTCTTTTAAGCAAATGACCCTGTATTTATCACCTTAATACAGAGAGACCATTTTTATGTCCTTTTCTTTCTTTTTATATAAAGTTTTCTTTTTAAGACCTGTTGGAGTTTTTCTTTAGTGGGGACTCCAGGGAATTGAGTCTGCAGCTCACCAGGGAATTGGTGGGAGGAAGAAGTCGGGGGAAAATCTCTTTGTGTTAGATTTACTAGCCTGACTTTGCATACCCTCTGGGTGAGGGGGGAGGAGGAGGAGAGATTAGCTCTCTCGGTACTTGTGTTTTCCAGGACTGGAAACAGGGAGGGCGGAGTCCCTCTGTTTAGATTCACGGAGCTTGCTTCTGTATATCTCTCCAGGAACCCAGGGAGGGAACACCTGGAGGGGAGGAGGGGGAAGGGAAATGGTTTATTCCCCTTTGTTGTGAGACTCAAGGAATCTGAGTCTTGGGTCCCCCAGGGAAGGTTTTGGGGAGACCACAGTGAGCTAGGCACTGTATAAAATACCTGGCTGGTGGCAGCGTTATCAGGTCCAAGCTGGTAACTAAGCTTGGAGGTTTTCATGCTAACACCCATATTTCGGACGCTAAGGTCCAGATCTGGGAAAAATGTTATGACATGACCCGAGTAAGAAATATTCCTTGCCTTGAAGAGTTTACAAGAGTAGGCAAGACAGACAGATGGTGGGAGAAAGATGGGGAACCGAAGCAAATTGAGATTAAATGACACAGGAAATTTACAGCAAAACTGAGAATTGAACCAACATGTCCCAAGTCTGTTAGTGCCTTAATCACAAGACCATCCTCCTCTTTGTCTCACTCTGATCCTGTTTGTCCCAATCCAGCCAAGAAAGGCAAATATTGCTTTGGTATCAATCCAACAACCTGTCCACCCTAAAAATGACACTCCCAACACTGACACTCCTTCTACTGATCATAAATCATTTAAATAAATCAAAACCCCGAAATCCTACCCCAAGCGGAGTTCTGACCCTGTAAAGGGAGACGTTCCAGACACTCTATAATGTCCACTAAGGTAAGGTCTTCACTAGTTCTCGGGATTTTACAGGAAGGGTGCATTAGGACTGTGGTGAGGGGTGTCATTAGAAAACTTAAGGTAGATAAATGGATTTCTATGTGTCTATGAGGCTGCCCATCACCGTGATATCTGAGTGCCAGTCTAAATGCTGATCCTGGTCACTATAGTTATGGTATCACTGTCATCCCTATATTTTTCTACATGATTGTTTTGCAGATGTCCTTCTTTCCATCATATTGGTTTCTCATTTTTGAAACAGAGATACTCAATATATATTTCCAAGAAGGGGAATGAAAACATCCATTTCTCTTATAAATGGAGTGTGCATTATGGAAATGTTTGAGTTGAATGTCTTCCGGAGATTAAATTAAGCGTGTGCTGCTATGTTGTTTTCCTTCCTACCATGGGTTCCCTATGGAAAAACGTGAGCAGAGATCAGTTCTAGCCATTAACCGAGGTTTCAAACAGGAGGCCTTTACAAAGAGTGACTGGTGTGCAGTTTTTCTGCTTGCCTTGTTGTAGACTCCTACTGCATATTAAAAAAAAAAGTCAAAGGCAGGGGAAAAATAGACAATTAAATAAAGCTGAAAAATGGTCATGTGTAGAGATGTGAAAATAGATTTTTTTTGGCTCACTGACTGTATCAAAAAATCAAAAAACATTGTTTCAGGTCACTGAACAAAATATTTTGTTTAACCCAAAACAAAATGTTTCATTTAGCTTTAGAGGTTTAACCTTTAAAATAAATAAATAAATAAAACTGAAGAAAAATTTCGAAAAGAAATCATTTTGAATTAAAAAAAAGAGTTCATTCTGAAAAAGTCAAAATGAAACTTCAGTTGTTCTGGAAAAATGTTTATAGATTTTTCGTATCAAAACAACTTGATGAATTTTACACCAATTTGTGTATTTCTGTCAACACGGTTTGCATTTTCAGTGACTTCTTATTGAATTTAACATGTGTGAGCTTCCACCCATGTGGATTCAGTTGCAGAATCGGGGCCCTGGGTCATGAGAAACTGAAAGTTGTCCTTGTCTAATGCCTAGGTGATTAGATTTGGAAGTCTCGTTGCAGTTTGAGATGGGCAGGTTTCCATGTCTTGCTGGCACAAAAACCTAGCCCCTTTGTTGGCCTTCTCTGCAGAGAGGCCGGGGAATGGAGAACAAACACTGCTACCATAGGACTGTAGGGAAATTTCCCACTGTCTGTGAGAAACATGGTGTGGCGCTACATAGAGGGCTCCAGTCTCTAGCAGTGTTGGTTCATCATCTCTTTTAAATAATTACAATAATAGAGTCCTGATGGCAATTATTTTAACACAGAGCGTCCATCCATCCATCATGTAACTAGCATATTTCTAATGCATGCATTACCATGGTGACTAAATGCCAGGCAGGTGAGTAAGTCATCAACTGGTCTTCAATCTTCTCCCACACTTTCCTCCTAATATCCCTCATGTCTTGCAGTAAGAGGGTAGAGATCCATCTCTATACCCTTCTCTGGGCTTCTCTGCCGAGGCTGCCCACAGGAGAACCAATTACCAGCTAACAATCTGAAATCCAGTCGGAGCCATTGTCTCTGCCTGGCTCCCATGTACACAGGGTCCTTTTAATGGAGTGACTCTTATTTTCCACCTCCTCACCGCTAAATGTCAGGATGGACTTTTTCTGTCCTCCTCGGCTCAGGTCTTATCTCTCTTTTATTATTTGATAAAAATCAGGAAGACAGTGCAGAAGTAATTAAATTCAGAACCTGAGCAGAGAGCGAGGTGAAGGCGGGAGGGAAGAAAGGGAGGGTGAGTATGGAGAGGTTTTTGTGAATCATTTTTCCTCCTCCATTTAGTGGAGGCCTGGACTGAGATGACTAATGTAGAAGGAGAGGGTTTTTTTTTTTTTAAATGAAAGGCTCTCAGCTTCCTGAATGCTGATATCTTGCCAGCAAGCTGCAGTCAAGGTTGAAATTGGAAGGAATATTGAACATCCCTCGATTGGAGAGTTATTTCATATTTGTCTTTGTCATTTATTTATTTATCTTGTTGCTTGCAACCCGTCTCCCTCCCTGTCTTCCTTTTATTTCTCCGTTTACTAGACTTTGCCCACACTTTTTTCTGCATTCTTTTCTTTTGTAACAATAACTGTTTCTTTCCCCACAACATGTATGATTCTGGTATTCATTTTTGAATTCTCTTTCCTTTTTTCGCCCATCATATATATGGTTTTTGTAAAAGCATCAAAGAATCCTGTGGCACCTTATAGACTAACACGTTTTGGAGCATAAGCTTTCGTGGGTGAATACCCACTTCATCAGATGCATGTAATGGAAATTTCCAGGGACAGGTATATATATGCAAGCATATACCTGCCTCTGGAAATTTCCACTAAATGCATCTGATGAAGTGGGTATTCACCCACGAAAGCTCATTCTCCAAAACGTCTGTTAGTCTATAAGGTGCCACAGGATTCTTTGCTGCTTTTACAGATCCAGAATAACATGGCTACCCCTCTGATATATGGTTTTTGTGTTATCTTTGATCCCTCTGTTAGATTTTCCCTTTTTTCCCCCTCTTTTTTTGGTCATGTTAGTGAACGGTATGCCAAACTGAGAGCCCGGGGAAATTGTGTCTCCCATATATCTCCAGAGAACTAGGGCCAGATTCCCAGCTGCTGTCAATTGACATGGCTGGTGATGACTTCACTGGATCTAAGAGTCCAGCCCCTTGATTCAGCTCAAGAAGTGAAAGTTCCCCAGTACGTCCATTGGGGGACTCAGTCTAGTCCTGGGGTAGTTCAGTGTTCATGCCCCTTCAATCCCTGGCCTTGTGCCAATTGTTACATTCAGTCCCTTTACTTTTCTTTGGAGGTGTTTAGCTTTTATCATTTATATTGTTTCAATAGTGCCTTTGTTCCAGATTATCGATAGCACAATAGTGTCCATGCCCCCTCCCTCATTCAAGGATCAGGACCCTGTTGTACTAGGAGCTGTACGCACAAGTAACATGAGGTTGGCTCTTGACTTACTCAGCTCACAATCTAGGTAGTATAACCTCTGTTCCAGGCCTGTTCCTTTTTCTCACAACTCCCCTTCTTATTTCTCATTATTTATAATTCTCGTACTGTTTCGTTGCAGAGACCTGAGCTGAGTCTTGAAGAAAGCAACACTGGGATCGGCAGATGGTGTGTGCTTGAGCCAGTAGACCAGCTCTAAGTTGCTACCAATTGGCTACATATCTATTAGGAGAAGATGGCCATCTCCTTGGAGATCTGCTTCTTCACTCTTGTGCTCCTGCCTCTGGTATGGAATCCCAGGAACAATGGGTGCATGTCTCTGTAATGGCGTACTGCGGGTGCATGTTTTTTAAATGCATGGGGTTGTCAGCCCACACTAGGAGAAGGGCCTGTTGCTGACAATGATTGATGGTGCTCCAGCTTCCCCCTTAGCTGCTATTAAACCACTTTCAGTGCCTAGGGCAGATGGGGGTAGAATGATGCTCACCGCCCTTTTTGAAATGGGAAGAAGGCAGGGTCATAAAGGAACATGGTCAGGGTTAAAACAGCAGCCAAGATTGCCAAGTGCCACTCGCGTTTTTGGAGGCCTCCGTTTTTGGATGCCCAACTTGAGACAACCTAAAAAGGGGCCTGCTTTTTAGAAAGTGCTGAAAACCATGACTTTAAGATGTGTCAAGCTGGGCACCCAAAGGCACTAGTCACTTTTTTAAGACTCTTGAGCTGTATTCAAGAATTATAGGTATCACAAGATCTGTAGGCGAAAGATGCTTGGTAAGGATGTAGCTGCAGCAGATTATTTACAGCTGTATCTGTAGCGAATTACTTACAGATACTGCCACACTGCTTCATGCATTTCAGTTCAGCTCTTTACTAGAGTAGTGACTTCTCGGGGTTTCTCAGAAAACATTACATAGAGCGAGTCCCTGGGATATATTGTGTTTAAACCCTGAATCCCAGCCTTATTAATAGCTCCCAGTAACTTTTGAATACAGAATGCTACACAATTGCTTAGATATTTACATTTTAATGCACCCAGACAAGCTAAGCATTGTAAAAGGCTACTTAAAATAAGATTATGTAATGCATTAAACAATAGCTATTTGATCCAGGTGTTTGACTATTTTTCGTATAGACATTTTGCTGCTATACGATGAATTTACAACATCTGGATCACAAGGTACAGCACACAGCATACCATTTATACTCCTTTATTTAAACACATGTAGATGTACATTCTTTCGCCTCAGGTCTTCTTCAGAGATTACTTTCACACTCCAAAATGTGGAGTTTATCAGCTGGAATGAGGCAGGCGTCATTTGGACAATCCCGGTTTCTGGTTTGGGAAACAGGAAAGCCATGCCAATGGCATCCATCAGATACTGAAACAACACATTTCACTTTCTGTTCCAGTGTGAATTGACTTGGATGCTCCAAAGTCCAACTGGCTGGGATAGATAATAGGTGAAACAAGATAGCACACTAGAAGAACATCAGATTATGGGGACATGGGAAGGAGATTGTTAATGTACAATGAGGCTACCAAAACAGAAGAAAACAGTGAAAAAGAAAGCTCCAATGATCTAGAAACTCACCACTCTCTCCTCCCATGCTGTTATCATGGGCATTGGACTGGATATGAACCACAATTTTAAAGATGAAAGGATCTATATTCAACTGCAAAGCTCCAGAGCAAGGCAAATTTCACTTTGATTCCTTGTTAGTGTGGGTACAGGAATCACGTGGGCCCTGAAAGGTTCAAAAGAGTGATTAAATGGTGAGCATGCTGTTGTCTCTTAATGCTCTCTTACACCTTACCTCTCTTTCTCTAAGAAAGTAGGGTCAATTCCCATTCACTTCAGCGGAGGTCAGGATTTATCCCCAGGTTCTCAAAAACTGAGCATTAGTCACTTTTTGAACCTGTCCCAATAGTAGTCGTATTTTTAAAATAATTAATTATTAAGGGCTTTTCCACACCAGCGTTTTTCAACCTTTTTTTCATTTGTAGGCCGCTAAAAAATTTCAGATGGAGGCACGGACCCCTTTGGATATCTTAGACATAGTCTGTGGATCCCAGGGGTCTGCAGACCTCAAGTTGAAAACCGCAGTTCTATGGTAACAACAACCTTTTTCAGGCCCCTTAGACATATTCTGTAGACCCCCAGAGGTCCACAGACCCCAGGTTGAAAACCACTGGTCTACATGGTATGTTAGTGCTCACTAGCTGGGCTGTAAATTCAAGAGCACACCAGCGGGTCATGCACTAACTGGCCCATATGTACCCTGTTGACATGTGCTAAAAGTTCCCTACGTTAGCACGTGCCAGCAGTGTCCACATGGGCCAGCTGATGTGCAACATCCCATGTGGTGTGCACAAATACATCATGTCACTTGAACGAAAAGAAAATGACCTCTCTTTCCTGCATGTTTTCTCGAGTGTGGAAATCAGCACGGTAACTTTAAAAAAAAAAAAAAGGAAAATTAACAGCAAGAAGAATGGAATGAGATCCAATACATGCTATTACAATGCCACCGTGGAACACTGCACCGTTAGCTTAATGACTTCGCATGACAAAAAAATCCCTGTCACGGGTTAGTGTCTGTAACCAGAAAAGGAGTTTCACATATTTAAAAGTAAAGAGATAAACTCCCTGGCTTGAGATTCAGCCAAGCACTGTGACCCCAGGTGTGGGGCTCTGTCCTGCCTAAAGGCATTTTTGGTGAAATCTTGGCTCCATTGAAGTCAATGAGAGTTCTGCTCTTCACTTCAGTGGGGCCAGGATTTCACACGCAGCGCTGGAATTGCTCTCCTGGCCAGATGCTCACCAGGCTGCTGTTTGGGTCCCAATGCACTGGACCTGTGTGCTCTCAAGCATTCCTTCCACACAGCAGGCAGCAGCCCTGTATTTCCCTTTGGCCTTCCTGGCATGAATCCTTGGTACAGTTGGGGCTCTACAGCTCAGCTGCCCCATGCCCCTAGGACCAGTGCTGAAGCCCCAAGATATGCCAGTCATTTTTTCAGAGCTCGAATCTTGTGGGAACTCTGGGTTTGCAGTTCCCCTTTTAGGGACGTGGGATAGTGGAAAAAGCACAAATAAACAGGGTTTGTAAGGGTTTCCAAATGCAATTACTTTTTACTTCGATATCCTGAGAAATACACATTCTAGGCAAAACAATGAAACTACCAATATACATTTCCCAGCTTCAGGTTTTTGAACATTCCTGAGTGCTCTCTGGGTTTAGCTCAGAGGCCTCTAGACTGTCCTCTGGGGTGTCCTGGATCCTTTCTCTCCTCTTGCACATGGCTTCCTCTCCAGATCATGGAGTCTCTCTGGTCCCTTCTCGCTCTCTCTAAAATATTAAGTGAAAGACCATCTCTTTGTCAGGTAACCCCCACTCAGCCTTACCTGGTTATCAAAGCCCTTCACCAGGTGATCGATTGCTTACATATCTCCCCACTTGAATTCAGATTTGGTGGTTTGACTTATGTGGCAATTATCTCTTTTTGTCCTAGGATGCTCCCTTTAAAAAGGGCAATCATCAATATTTAACAACCCTCTGTCGTTAGCCCTTTGCCACCCAGGGCCGCCCAGAGGATTCCAGGGACCTGGGGTTTTCGGTGACGGGAGACCCTTCTGTTCCGGGACCTGCTGCCGAAGTGCCCCGAAGACCCACGGTGGGATTCCCTGCCACCGAATTACTGCCAAAACGGGACTGCCGCTGAAGTGCAACCAGGCGCGGGAGGGCCCCCGCCGTTGGTCTTCGGGTCACTTTGGCGGTGGGTCCCGGAAGGGAAGGGCCCCCCATTGCCGAATTACCACCAAAGACCCTCGGCGGCGGGTCCCGCTTTGGCGGTAATTCGCCGGCAGGGGTCCTTCCGCCCCGGAGAGGGAGGACCCTTTGCTGGCGAAGACTGGGAGCGGAAGAAGCTCCGGGGCTGGGACCCACGAAAGTTTTCCGGGGCCCTCGGAGAGAGTGAAGGACCCTGCTCCAGGGGCCCCGAAAAACTCTTGTGGGGGCCTCTGTGGGGCCCGGGGCAAATTGCCCCTCTTGCCCCGCCCCCCCCCGGCGACCCTGTTGCCACCACTGTTAGTCCAAGACAGAGATAAAAAGAGGTAAAAAGACATCAGGACAGCATAGACCAGCCTTACAATCAAATTGGAGTTTCCAGTCTGACAGAGAGATAAAGTCCCTAAAATCAGACAAAGTCCAAAAGCTGTACGTAGGCAGTGCTCTAACCCTGTCTCTTCAAACAGGCAGCTGCTGAACTGACGAGATACAGGAGGCATTTAAGATGGCAGGACAAGGTGGCAAAGAAAAAGCCTCTTGCCCTTGTGCTAGTGAGGCTGGAAGAGGGAACTGAGGGGAGGCTGATGCTAGATAAGATGAGGAATTGGGAATGACAAGCTCAATGAGATTTGTAGACTCAGATTTTCAAGGCAAGAAGGGATCATTATGATCATCTAATCCAATCTCCTTCACAACATAGGTCATATAACAGCGGTTCCACAACTTTTTGTAAGCATGACCCTATTTTAATTAATTATTTCTGTCTGGGACCCCAGATAGCATGGGGGACACCCGGGGCGGCTCCAGGCACCAGCACACCAAGCGCATGCCTGGGGTGGCAAGCCATGGGGGGCGCTCTGCCGGTTGCCACGAGGGTGGCAGGGAGGTGGCCTTCGGCGGCATGCCTGCGGTGGGTCTGCTGGTCCCATGGCTTCGGCGGACCTCCCACAGGTGTACCGCTGAATCGGCGGGACCGGGGACCTCCCGCAGGCAAGCCACCGAAGGCAGCCTGCCTGCCGTGCTTGGGGTGGCAAAATACCTAGAGCCGCCCCTGAGGACACCATTTTGTAGAGCAATATGGAGTCCCCCACACAGCGTAACTTTGCACGCACAGTACATATCATGTCACACTGTGCAGATGATGGCACTTTGTAGAGCAAAATAGTGCCCACCATGTGATGTGACCTTTCCCACACTGTGCGTGCGAGCTCACGCTTTGCAGAGCAAAAGGGTGTCCTTAGCACACTAGGGATTGGTACAAACCCATCTGCTGACGGCACGACCCCATTCAGTGTTGCAACCCACACTGTAGAATTTCATCCAGTGATTCTGCATCCAGCCAAATGACTTGTGGTTGAATTAGACCATAACTTCTTTAAATCATTCCATTTGCTAGAGAAATTCTCCACAGACCTTGATACAGAGGCGTGTCTAGAGGAATCCCAGAAAAGGTTTTAGGAAGGAGCCATCCAAGGGCCCCTGAAGTGGGAATCTTCTGACAAGATTTTCAAAAACCTGACTCTCAATATTGAACGTCCAGCAAAGGACACATTTAAAGTGGCCTGATTTCCAGAGGGTTGCTGCTCAGAAATTGAGGCCCATTTCACATGTCTCAGATTGGGCACCCAGAGATTGAAACACCCGAAATTACTAGTCACTTTAAAACAAAAATCTTGTCCCTCATTTTTAAAGGTGAATTGTGTTGTTCTTGTAACTATATAATAGCTCTCTTGAGCTTCCAGGTGAATGGACTTCCTGGTAAGTGTCAAAAGGCAAGAAGCCACTGCTTACTATCTCTTGCATTACAGTAAGTTGCTATGATCGCAGTTATGGATAATTTAATGATTGACTGTGGCTTCTGTAATGAGCGGCACTCATTTGGTCACAATCAACGACCAGAAGGCAAACCAGGGTTAATAGAGTAGAATATTCGTCTTTCATGCATATTATTTTTCAGTGGCTCTGTACTGGTTGACAGTGCAGGATTTTGCTATAGTCTCCTGGAGGGTTCCAGAGAGGAACATCACTGATTCCACCCCCCCCTCGTTATTGGAAAGACTTATGCCCCAGGTAGAGTTTTTATTATAATTTCTTTGTGTGTTAATTATTCATTCATTCTTCCTCCCTCGAGTTTCCTCTCTCAAGCTGGAGCCTGTGCATATTGCACTAATGTTATTTACACTGTGTGCCTTGTTGTGGCCGCAAATTGCATTGCAGTATCTGTACTAGTGGGTTTGCTCTGCTTTGACTCTCTGATCAAAAGTGACATGGATCCCCTTCACTCCTGGATCTCCCTGCTCTGTACAGTATCGATGTCTGGAAGCCAATCACATTCTCTTGCTGAATTTTATCAGGTTCCTTTCTTAGGTCAGTTGCAGATATCACTGCAAAGTTTTAGAGCAAACTAATTTCCTTCTTACTTGCCACAGACTAAGAGGCCCCCTCTAAAATGCTTTCTTTCCCACACCCTGCTGCTTTGTTTTGCCTTTCCACCCACACCACTGATGTTTGATAAATCTGTATGGTACTTGCATGACTCCCATCAACGTAGTATCTGAGCACTTCGCAAGCTTCAATGTCTTTATTCTCACAACCCCCTTGTGAGGCAGAGCTGTTATTCCCAATTTACAGATGTGGAACCGAGGCACATAGAGATTAAGTGACTTGCCCAAGGTCACACAGGAAGTCTGTGGCAAAGCAGGGAATCAAACCCAGGTCTCCTGAATCCCAGACTAGCACTCTAATTAGTGGTAAAGTCACTTAGTGCCTCAGTACCCTATCTGTAAAATGGGAATAATAGCCCTGCTTCACAGGAGTGTTGGCATCTCTTGGCATGACGTAAATTCCATAAGGCAGTGGGATGAACTGGATTCATAGTCCTCTTTTATACTTAGAATAAAGCCAGCACTGGGAGAAACCAATGTAGCCACACCACTGCAAACCCCAAATTATAGACAAAGAAAGCCATGACTTGCACTGGTTGAACATTCCTTGTTTCAAGTCAGGGTGAACTCAACCAGTGCAAGTCATGCCTTTTCTTGTCTACACTTGGAGATTGCACCTGTTCAGCTCATTGACTGAATGCTCATGATGGTCCCTTCTGGCCTTAAAGTCTATTTTCTGCATATTGCAGGCTACAGAACCTCACATCTCCTGTAATAAGCCCATAACCTCTTTGAGTTACTGATGTCTGGTCCCTGATTGCAGAATCAAGGCTAATACCAATTATAGACAAGGCCATGTGATCCCCTTCCAGTGAGGAGAGGATGAAAGGGGAAAAAATATCCAAAAATCCTCTGCTTATTTCCTCCCATGGAAATCCGTAAGAGTAGAGCTCATCAGAACAAACGCCTCCAGGGACTAAGGGCCACCACAGACCTCACTACCTTCCACTTCAAGTGCAAGGTGCCTTTCTTTGACCTCCCTTCCGTAACATAAACCCAGAGTAGTGTATCCATTAACCCCCAAACCCTACCCAAATCTTCTACTGCATTCACAATTGTCACCTGTGTGGGGTGGGAACGAGCGAGAGAGAACAAGCCGCATGTGACAGATGTTAGGCATTAATGTGATGCGCTACTGGAAGGTGCTCAGATACTACAGTGTTGAGGGGGGTAGAAGAGTCTCTATAGAATAGAGTCCTATCACTTTGTCCTTCACTCATGGGAGGCAGTAGAAGAGACAAAGAAAGGGCAGAGGATGCGCTCTTTTCACCACATGGAGCATGAATGTCTGGGAACTCCTGGACAGCAGTGCCATGAATTTTGGAAGAGCTGAGCATATCCCTGCTTTTCTAGACTGCCCTTGCTCCTGGCAACTTCCCTGATTGCAGCAATGCCTCCCCGTCTCTTTCGGAGGAGGAAGTCAATATCGCTTTGAGAAGCATCATCCGTGGCATGAATTCTACAGCTCATCCGTGGCCATGGAATACATCTCTAATGGTGTGTGTATGTGTGTGTACAGTACCTGCACAATGGGGCCCTGATCCCGGAGTTAGGATGGATACTGAAAAAGTTGTTATTAAACCTCATGCTTCTGAGCGTAAGCCCATTTCTAACGAGTGGTGTATGTCTATACTGCAGTCATGGAGTGTGACTGCAGTTTGAGTAGACCTACCTGAGCTAGCTTCACTGCTCCCACTACCCAAGCTAGCTAGATTAAAGCAGGTGAGCTTGTACAGCCTGGGCTGAAGCCTGGGCTGCCACAGTTTCACTGCTCTGCTACCTGAACGAGCTAGATTAAAGCTAAAGCTAACACAAGCTGCAATCACACCCCGGCTGCAGTGTAGACCTACTACCCTTAGAGACCAGGAGCAGATCTATCGTGGAGGGCAGATTATCCCATATTCGCCTTCTGTGGGGTTCTTGCACTTTTCTCTGAAGCATCTGCTACTAGTGGCTCTCAGAGACAGGATACTGAGCTAGGTGGATCTCAGGTCTGATCCAGGCACTACTGGACATTCCTAGGCACTATAGTAACGCAAACAATAGAGGCATTATTACTAATGGGGTTAAAGTGCTTTTAACATAAATGGATCTGATTTTTATCTGTGTCCTCAGCAAGGTCAGAGCTGATGAGGTATCATGGATGCCGTCACTTTATCAGATTTATATTCAACCTCTCTCTCATTCCTTTCTCTGTCCTGCCTACATGTGCCTTGTTTTCATTTGTCCAACATTTCCCTGCACCCTTTTCTCTCTGCTGTCACTTTCCTTGTCATTTGACTAAGTTTATTTAAGCACATATCTGCAAATGCAGTAGGGGTGTTTTTACTGGAAACGTTAACAAAGTCATCATAAAATTATTGAGAAAATGGTGTCTTAAAACATGGCTCCTTTGTCTGGTACAAAAAGCACTCGAGAAACAAAGAAATTCATGAGTCACAAAGTTGCATTTGGATTTGAACTGAATCTTAAATGCGACTGCAATGCAGGTATTTTAACTGTCTGTAATAATTCAGTCAGATGTATTTCTTGAGCTAATGCTTGGAGTTTTCTGTGGATGCACTCTGAATGCCACATGGCTTGAAAGTCCAGATGGTAAAATATTCCATCCGATGGTTGATTAGTTGGATTACTGAGATGTGCCTTGAAGTCCCTGACAAAGGAAGGTGTAATTGATTCTCCTTGTATACTAATAGTGAGGTGTGCAAGACAGCAAGGTAAATATAAGCTGGGGGAGGCAGAGAACCTCTACGAGATCAGAGCTCTGTAGCTGTATCTGACAGCGTCAAACCTCCATTTACTAAGGCGAGGAAAGGACCCAGACATATTTTCTCCAATCCTATTGGCTGAGAGGAGATAGATTGCTAGATCTTTTTAAGGGCATCTTGTCCCCTGACCTTCTTGCTGCTCTCCATAATCCACTTACAGCTCTGCTCTGTCCTTTTATTACACTGGGATAAATTCAGACGGGATCATATAAACTTGGGCCTCTTGTGATTTAAGATGAGGCAGTTCTTTTTAGAGGCATTCTTGGTTGCTTCATTTGCCTAGTTCCTCTTCCTCCCTGCTGATGCATCTTTGAGGACACGCAATTTCCTCTTCTTCCCAACTGTGATGAGTGCAAATAAAGGCACTTGTTCTCTTCCCCTCTCCTCCGACTACCTTTGTTTCCTTGCTTGGCTATTACCAAGTAGCTTTTGTCGGAGAAAAACTCAGTTCTCATGTTTTGTTTGGGTGCAGCAGAGTCAGATACTTTATTCTGTTTAGCAGCTACAACAGGGAGAGAGTGCACTAGGACATAGGGTCTCACCCTTCCTAGACAGGTCTCTCAATAGGTAAACAATTACAACAAGCATTTATACTTTTGTTACAGACAATAACATTATACATAGGTCATCCTGATATCTTGTTTTTCTCACTTCTGAGAGACACCAGTCTATCTACACATTATCTACACAAGGTCAAAACCACTTCTCACACAGTTCTTTTCTGCTCGCCTCACACAATCCTCGCTTCTACAAATCTCGCGTTATTAGGGTTACAGTTAGCCTCACTCTGGCTAACAGAGACTGTCAGGCATTAAGTTCCCCTACAAATCCCTGTCAGTTCTTTCTGTACTTCCACACCGTGAACCAGTTCTTCTTCCTTTTCTCCATTCAGATGTTTTTGATCTCAAGATCTTGTATTCCCATTAGAAAGGTCGAGGACTCCAAGTGGGGTGGGATATTGTCTGCCACAGGAACCCCTAACACAGATGTGCCTGGGACCCAACCATTTCATATAAATACACTTATATATCTCCAAGGTCCCCTGTTCAAATAAGAACCAGGGTTGAGCCAGAAGCATATGCATTGCACAGCGGAAAACCTCAGGGAACTAAGTATTATTACTGCTCCTACTTATTGCTACTACCACTGCCATTATATGTAACACATATAGATAGTGCTATAGGTGTACCGAGGAGTAAGAGGCAATCAACAAGACACTGGCTGGGCCCACACACATATGCCATTGTGGCTAATAATCGGTCTGGGCACACAACGCAAGCAAGGTGGTTCACAGGAAGAAGATTGAGCAATTTCTGGTGAGACCTGTTCTGATCGGAGAGTCATGGTCCAAGAGTCTAGAATAACACAAGCTGAACTGTGCCAAAGTTCACTGCAGGCTTGTGAATAATATCAGGTTGCCTAGGAGAGGCCAGTGTTTAAATAAAGTTCAAACAAGACCATGCTAGAAACCACATGGGGATACTTTGCAGAGGTCGTGTAAAGCAGAGTTTCGCTCTCTGTGCACGTATGCGGCATCTTTCATCCGAAGATCTCAAATCTGTATTAATTAATACATAGTATTAGAAGATCATCTTGAGGATTAGAGCACTGGACAGGGCCTCAAAAGATGTAGGTTCAGTTCCAAGGACTGCCACGGTGTCCCCTGTGTGACCTTGGGAAAGTCAGATTTCCTGTGTTCTCCATCTGTACAAGGATGCTAATAATACTATCTTGTCTACTTAGACTATAAACTCTTTGGGTCGAGATGATTTTTTACTGTCTGTTTATGCAACAATTGGCAGCTGGGCCTGCAGGTGACTGAGCTGCTATGCCGATAAAAGCAATAGACATATAGATATAGATAGAATGTCAGACACGATTAAGATAAAAGTTGTTATATAAGATAATGTTGTTTTTTCTGTACATCCATAATTGCAAAACATCTAGATCTGAACCCATTTCATAAGCTTCTGGTTATGCGCACACATAGCTATCTAAACATTGATACTTTTTTATTTAGGCTTAACAGATATCTGCGTCTTAAAAATGTTTGTTTGGTAGCAGATAACAAAGCACAAAATGGTTGCCTTACATTAAAACCTTCCCCCCAGTCTGGTAGTAGCCATAATGATATCTGTGACAAGCAAACAGCGTGGGGCCTACAGAGATTTAGGGTCTTTTATTATGATTTTTCCCTCTTGTTTTGTATTTGTAAATTTGGAGGACTATTGGATGAACAGTTAAATAAAAATAAAATATTAGATTCTCTGGGAAAGAGCATGTAAAATAAAATGTCAGATTCAGTGATTTTTTTTTGATGTTGTTCAGTTATTAATATCCAGCTCCTGGAGGGAAATTATTCAAGTCTGTAACAAAAGTGTTGCTGGGCTTTGCTTCCTTTCTATTGCTGAATCAGCAGCCTGTGCAGATTTACTGTACAGTTAGCTCTCAGAGAGACAGCCTCAGTGCAGACTGCTAGTTGTGTTAATAAAGACACAGGAGTGCAAGCCAAAGGGTAGAAAGGAAGGGTCTGAGCAAAAAAAGGAAATTTTCTTTGTATTGCTTACCTGTCATTTACTACAGCTCTGTGGCATTAGTCAGGAACTCAGGTATTCTAAGACTGGCTCTCTCATTGGTTCAATCCACGGCCTTTGATAGGCATCTATACATTATGGGCCTCAGTTTCCCCATCTCAAGCACAACACTTGTTTGCTTGACTGGGATGTTGTATGGGATGCATTAGTCAAACTCTGTAAAGCCCATCAAGAAATATATTGCTGCCATATGTAATTGCCCAGCGTAGTTACAACTGCAGGCCCCAAGAGTAAATAGCCCAATTCAACAAAGCCCTCTATTTGTTTCTCTGGACAGGAGGTGAACAGCTTCACTTTAATCCCACTTTGTCCCCAATTTCGTAACAGGAAGCAACACTTCTCTCACAAAATACATATCTGGGAACTGCTGAGGCCCAGTCTACACTACAGAGTTAGGTGAATGCAAGGCAGCTTACGTCAACCTAACTCTGTAAGTTCTACACTACAATGTCACTCCTGCCAATATAACTTGCCCGCTACACTGCCTGAATACCTCCAGCTCCACAAGAGGTGTAGCACTTAGGTTGATGTAGTTCGGTTGTCGCGGTGCCAGTGTAGACACTGAGTTGCTTACATTGACTGTTGCTGGCTTTCAGACTTCCCACAATGCCCAGCACTGACAAAAAACTCTGCAAGCGCGCCTGGTGAGGGTGTGGTAGTGTGAACATGCTGGCCGCCGCTTCCCACAGCTCCCTTTGGCCAGGAACAGCAAACCACAGCCACTGGGAGCTGCGGGGAGCCGTGCCTGCGGACGGTCAACGTCAACAAAATGTCTCGCTGCCTGCCGGCAGATTACTCTGATGGGCCACATGCCGAAGGTTGCCGACCCCTGATCTAACGTATTGCAGCACATCATGAAGAAACAACCATCCCAGAAGTTTTCTAACATCGCTAAAGGCTAAAAAGAAGGCTAAAAAAATCTGACCTCATCTTTATGTTTACCTACCCTTTCCCTTCTCAATGCACATCAGCACGCTTGTTCTGTTCATCCAGTTTCTTCTGCAACTGCCTAGGAGATTCCTTTGGGATGTTTTTGTGAATAAAATGTCTACACTGAGGCCAATAATGTCTCTCCTGATAACATCCATGTTGCTATGGGCAGGTCTACACGACTGCTCAAGTTGATCTAACTTACATTGCTCAGAGGTGTGAAAAAACACCCTTTTGAGCAACACAAATGACTGTAACCTACACGCTGTCCACACTGGCGTTGTGTCGGTGGAAGATGCTCTCTGGCTGGCAAAGCTTCTTCCTCTCACCGAGGTGGAGGAATCATGATGACGGGAGAGCTCTCTCCTGTCAGCATCTTCACCAGATGTGGCTCTTCTAGTGTAGACCTGCCCTGTTGTTTACCAACCACTGACTATTGATTAGTTTCTGTTGTTTTTTTTGCTGCAGCCGCAGCCTACTGCCTGCTCCCTCAGTCCCTGTATGATGAAGCTATTAATATGCAGATAAAACCAATAGCTTAAGACCAATTTCCACTGATATATTTAATCAGCGGGAACAAGGACTGATTCTTGTCCTGGGTGCATGAATGCTCCTCCTACCCTGGCTAGAACCAGGGACAATCTGGATCTGTATATTTGATACCATGGTGATGCGTTATAGGGATCACAATGAATAATGATTAATATAAAGAAATCTCTATCTTCAGTATTATTGCTTCATTCCTTATTTTTTGTACAGTGTTTACTTTTATACCCTGCTTGTTTTGGGATTTTTTTAATATACCTATAAAATTGCACTGGTAAAAGCTTACTGCGTATAATTTAAATACAATAACCTTGAAAAGCTGATAGAAGACAGTCAAAAATGTATTAACGTCACCTAGGACCAACCCATGAGGATTAATATAAAATATCGTACATCCCCGCTCATGCTTTAAATTCTTTCTTTAGCTGCAATATTATCTCTCTGGTCACAGAGGGATCCACCTTATTTATCTCCATAACTTAGTTGGCATCCAGAATTCAGGTGGCCGAATGTGCATTATTGTTAATTTGTTATTGTTGCCCCTAAGAGCCCCAAGCACAGACCTGGCCCCTATAGTGTTAGATGCTGCACAGGAAAGGAAAAGACTGTCCCTGCTCCAAAGGGCTTACAATCTAAGTATAAGAGAAGAGACAACAGATGGTCCTAGGCAGGTAGGGGAGTGCAGGCAAACAATGAGACAATATTAGTCAGGATGACAGCATGGCAGGAGATTACCCATGGCAGGAGATTAGTAAATTTGTAGGCTTCATAGAAGGGGACATTTTTAAGGAAGGGCCAAAGATGGCCAATGAGCTGGTTCAGGGGTGCTGGGACAATTTGCAATGAGAGCACAAGAGTCATTGAACCAAACGGTAAACTCTGTATACAATGGAAGCCATTTTGAGCTGGGGGTGGGGAGGCGGCAGCACCCAGGACCCCTGGTTTCATCACCTATGAGTGGCTTTGTAGATTTTTTCAGTGAGTCCCTCCCAAGCGTGAAGGGCAGCATGGGAGAAAGCACCAAGATGGAACATTTAACAAGTGTGCTATGGAAGTCGGCATACTGGGCTGATTGGAGGAACGAGACGTCATCTCAATAGGTAACGAGAGATGACAGGTAAGGTGGGGACAGGTTGCACAGCTGGCATAAGGAATGGGTGAACCAAGTAGATTAAAATGCATGCTCCCTTCCACCCCTTCCCTCTCGCTGCCATCCTGCATCTTCTTGCTATATAACTAAGCTGCAGCCCAGAGAGAAATGAGGATGGAGGACTGTGACTGTAGCCCTCACCTTCTAAATTTTGTTATCACATAAAGCAGGGAGGATGAAGGTCCTGGATCTCCCCCTAGAAACAATGTCTTGGAGGAAGGAAAGAGATCCCAGACTTCTCCTTAGAAACTACCCAGAGGGAGGAGAAGTGTTTTACACGTCTTCATCTCCCGGAATGCAGGGGGAGGGACAGAAAAGTATGGTAGCTGACTATTGTCCCCATAACCAAGAAGGCAACAAGAGCAGAGGTGAACCGGGTCGTAGAATCATAGATTCGTAGAAGATATGGGTTGGAAGAGACCTCAGGAGATCATCTAGTCCAATGCCATGCTTCAAAGTCATTTGTAAGGAAGGGATACGAATAGGGAGTTGGAGGCGGGGTGGCATCTCAGATGTTTTGGATAATTCAGGTTCTTGGCAAGCATCCATGCTTTGGCGACTTTAGCTGAACCTGAACTCCAAACTTTCTGAGGTTCTTTCATCACTTACTTCAGCCTCCAAGAGGAAGTGCTCTGTATCAATGCCTAGTTGGCATGAAAAGAAAGATCAGTCAAACAGAGCATGCTGCATGGTGCTAATGCAGCGACTGTCAAGGTTAGATATAGAAACAAAACTTGGCTTGTCCTGCTGGGATTTGTAATGCAGCAGGACTGCAGGGATCGTGGATTGCAGCAGATATCAGAAGCTGAGCATCTGTGAAGATATAAGATCACCAGTGACATTTATAGGAAGCCAGACCAAAATTTTCAAACCTGGGGAGCTAAAGCTAGGCTCTTGAATCTATATTTATCTTCCCAAATAAATGTGGCCTGATTTTTTCGAAGATGCTAAGCAACTGCAGTTTGAGCAGCCTAAATTTAAGAAGCCAGGTTGACAATTTTGGCCCAAGTCGTCTATGGTTAATGTAGATTAATGGCTTTGCATACTTGGGGTGTTGGGGTATTTTCCCCTCTGACACTGAAAAAGTGTCTCTTGTATAAATAAGCAGAAGATCATCAGGCCGAAATGTCTGTACATTGCAGTCAATCAGACATCTGCTTGGCAAACAGTGCCAGTTGCCCTCTCTGTTCTCCTTGGGGAAAGCCCCATGCCACTATATTCTGTATTGAGACCTCCAAGTCTCGATGGCAGGCTTAACGCTTAGCTGTATCTTCCATTTTGTTTTCACTGAGACTTAAAACAGCAGGAGAGCATAACATGGGAGAAATAGGATTTATCATGAATCCTTCTCAACTGGGTAAGATCTTCACTGGTGTAACTGAGCAGATGTCATTGTACAAGAGAGTATCTTCCTGTGTGCATGATGGGATTCATGAAGTGAAACCTGGGCCTTGGTTCTTGAGAATTTACCTGTTAACTCTCATGTTGTAACTGAGACAATTGTGCATCACTGAACGTGGCATTTTATGGGATGATTTAGTTGGGGATTGGTCCTGCTTTGAGCAGGGCGTTGGACTAGATACCTCCTGAGGTCCCTTCCAACCCTGATATTCTATGATTCTGTGATTCAACTTTGTGTTGAGTCAGTTCCACATTAAACTGCATTTCCATATGGGCGCTTCACGGGAACTGTAACCTGTGTAGTTAGCACAAACAACCAGGTGGCTCCCATGGTGCACCATGCCAGAGCATAGACTATGTTACATCATGGAAAATGGAATCTTGGCCAGGGAGCCCAGCCCATAGGAGAATGGGGAAATGTGGGACCCTGAACTTCATCGCCCATAAGGCAATCAGCCACCACAGGAAAATGCAATTCAATGTTTAAGTGACTTGAAAAGATAACTCCTGACCAGCTCTGCTAGTGAGCATTTTTGGCCCCACCTGAGCAACCTTGAAGGGGGCTGACTTTCTGAAAATACTAAGCATCCAACTCACTGAAAAATAGGCCACTTTAAAGCATCTCAAGACAAGCAGCTAAAATAACTAGTCCCTTTGGTATATTTAGACTCATCAGTCAGCTAAGGCTACGTTGTGTCATGGAAGCAGCCCAAAAACTAGCCAGGGGAGGCCAGGAGAGAATTCCCATCTGCACAGAGGAAATCACTGCCAGCAGAAAGCTGATGTAGGCAGCTCAACCAGCCACACCTCTTCTCCTCCCCTGGTTTATGGGGAAGAAGAGATGTGTAGGGGATAGAAGGTTGGGTTAGGGAGTGGGCATGAGGAGACAGAACTATGCCCTGTTCTCCACCGCCTAAGTTATGGCTGCACAGGGCAGCTCTAACTGGCACCCGGTCTGGGCACTGGGGCAACTGTACCCCCTACTGTGTGCTCCACCCAAACAGTACTTGAGCAGGGTAGAGAAACAAGATTTCCATCCCCATGTGCTTTTTCCAGACCAATATTAAACATCTCCAGAGGTGGGGGCCACCCTTTCCTCGAAGCATTATTATTATTCTGCATTCTAACTGTTCATCATTGGGAAGCTTTTCCAGATCTTCACCCTCTACTTTTCCCTCGGTTAGTCTCCAAGCTGGTCAGTTTTATTGTGTTGTTACTCTGACACACCATTCAGCCTCCTCCTCCACAAGCTTCTGAATAGGTTTGTTCCTCTCACCCCAAGTATGTGCTGTGAGACAGAGGCAAATCTATGGAGAGAGATTTATTGAGAAGGCTGGTTTGCAGATTACTGGCCTCAGTCCTCCAAATAATGGATTCATTAAGAGATTAGCCTTTTCCCACTTTGACACAACACGGGAACCAGTATCTTCTGGCTCTGAAATGAACTCACATGAATTTTACAATGGTAGCATTAAAAAGTTCTGCCATTATGAATGGCCACCATTATAGCAAACGCTATGACCCTACTCTTAAGCACCCTTCTTTCTAATCACAATTCGATATATTCTCCTAAATGTTGAAGCCCCTTCGGAGAACATAAGAGCATTAGCAGGACGCTGGGTCAGAACCGGGTAAGGATATCTGGTAAAGTTGAGGGCAAATAACTTTAATTTAATTTAATTAAAGCTTTTTTCCCTGGATGGGTTTCTACAGGCTCATCTAGTGGTAGTTGTTGCTCACCTCTGTTAATTGTGACTCAGATCAATGGTTCTCAATCAGGGGTACACGTACCCCTGGGGGTACCCAGTGGTCTTCCAGGGGGTACATCAACTCATCTAGAGATTTTCCTAGTTTTACAACAGGCTACATAAACCCCTTGGCAAAGTCAGTACAAACTAAAATTCCACACAATGACTTGTTTATCCTGCTCTATACACTGAAATGTAAATACAATATTTATATTCCTGTTGATTTATTTTATAATTATACCATCAAAGTGAGAAAGGCAGCAATTTTTCAGTACTAGTGAGCTGTGATGCTTTAGTATTTTTATATCTGATTTTGTAAGCAAGTAGTTTTCAAGTGAGGTGAAACTTGGGGGTACAGAAGACAAATCAGACTCCTGATAGGGGTTCTGTACCCTGGCAAGCTTGAGAGCGAGTCATGACCCCACTGAATGGTGAGTTCTTGCTGAGATTCTAAACAAAGGGCATTTCCCACCTGAAATATTTCCATTGGGTTTTATTTAAGTTTAATTAAGTGTAAATGGTCACATATATAATGGGTAAGAACAGTACTTTGCTTTGCAAACAAATGAAGAGTTGAGCAAAGCCACAAGTCGAAAGTCTCAAGAGACACGTTATTTCCAAATGTACGTCTGGAGAATTAGGTTTGCACACGGGTGGATTTGCTCTGCTTTAGAATGCTAATATCCTTCAAGGTTATTTTGGCATGGTTCCCACATTCAGCCACTCATGAGCTCTGCCAGAGTTCAGGGGCTACACAGGCAGCAAACTGGCCGCTTGGGGATCTGAAAGGGGATCCCCAGTGATGCTGCCGCAGTGTCACTGCTTCAGCACCAGTGCTAGCTAGATGAAAGCTACCGTGGGTATGTTTCCATGAGCTGTAATCATACCCCATAATTCCAGTGCAGACAGACCCCCAGAGGCACTAGCACAGAACGTGCAGACCATGGGGAGGAGGAGCTAAGGGGGTTTTAAACGACATTCCTGCATCCCCTGATCAGCCACTGAGTTAATTTAAACAGCCTTGGTGGCCTGATGACATTACAGCAGCCTCCCTGGACTGCCCTACTGGTGGCAACACCATCCAAGTTCTTCACAGATCCATGGTCCAACCCTCCACATGTTCCAGGGTGCTCCCTACAACAAGGTTAGCAAGGGCTTGTTCGAAAGCAACCTGCATTTGTCTCTACAATGCCTGCGCTGGAGGAATCTTTCCCCACCCCTTCAGCCCAAATCAGGGGGTTAGTAGTTTTTTACCTGGCATAAAGGACCAGAGTAGGGGTAGGGTCACAGCAGAATGGGTTTAACTGGATTTAGGAAGGGCTAGATATTGAAATGGATAATGAGATCCACAGTAATACAGAATAAGATTAAAAATGAGAGAGTTGAACAGATGGCCTCGTGTTTTAGGGTATACATCACAACCTCGAAGAGCCGAGGTTAGTAAGACACATCCCCGGATAGCAGGTACACCGATACCTCGATATAACGCCACCTGATATAACACGAATTTGGATATAAAGCAGTGCTCTGGGGGGGTGGGGTTGCGCAGCCTGGTGGATCAAAGCAAGTTCAATATAACGCGGTTTCACCTATATCGCGATAAGATTTTTTGGCTCCCAAGGACAGCGTTATATCGAGGTAGAGGTGTAATTGCATAGTCATTGAAGACAGGGATTCAAGAACCTTCCTCTAAAGCAGCTGGTATTGGCTGCTATTGCAGCCAGGGGACCCCCAAAGATGTACCCTGGGTCTAATTTGGAATGGTAATTCCTATGTACCCCAGAGATGGCACAGAGAATACCTGCCTCATGTCACTCACGCTCACAGACAGATTTGATAATTGTCTTCTCCAGAAAAGGAAAGGCTGCATATGCCAAACTCAAGAAATAGAAGGTACTGCTGGTTGCATAATTCGCCTCTTTATCCAGAGTTACTGCTTCAGAAGGCATCCATTAAGTGAATTATGCGTGATTATACTGCAGCTGTTTTCTAGTGTGCAGATAGACATGCATCTCCCAGGGAGTCATTCAGCTTCAGAAGGTAACCACATCTTACATACACATTAACCCATTGAAAGGGATCAATGATCTGTCTTGCCAGCTGGCTCTGTCATTTTGGTGCAATTTCTTTTAAACCGAGTGTCAAAAAATATTCCATCAATTGTGTTCTTGTGACTTGCTTTGAATAGCTTTCTAACGACTTTCCTCTTTAACTTTGTGTGAAGTGTTTTGAAATTACAGTCGTTTGGTCTCCATTTAGGCCAACTGACAAAAGCACAATCAAATGACAACGTGTGGCCTTTATGGAGCAAACAATGTATTGAGTTGTCAGGCCAATGTTGTAGGAAGCAGTAATGGCATAAATCAGCACCAAGAAAATCTATCTGATCAGAGATAATTCCTGAGCATCCCCACAAGTAGGCTGAGAAATGATCGACAACTCCAGGCTTTGGCTGGACCAATTGCTGCTTGTTAGAAATGGGGATGAAAGCTAGTAACATTGTTTCCATTGCAAACAAGCTTCCTTTCTGTAATTCCCTCATGCGTATTCATCGTTTTGGTGAGTTGGCTTTTTAAAAAATGAGAATCAGAATAGAGATAGTAAAAAAATGTAATTCAGTATGACGTCAATGATAAAATAAACCGAATGGATTAAACTCATCCCTAGTGTAACATCACTGAAGATGATAGCCTTGTACCAGAGATGAATCAGACTCCATTTCATCTTTATAGTTTTTTGATGTAGATGACTTTGTTTCCAAAGGGCTCAACTATGTTCATATACACAGTCTCTGTCTCTCCCTCACTGCCTGATCTAAATACTATTGAAGTAGGTGGAAAGGTTCCAATTCGATTCAGTAATCTTTGACTCAGGCCCTTATAGATAGGAAATACAGAGATCAAAGGGGAAAGAAAGCTAATGCTATTGTATAACTGTTTTTAAATCATTCCTTTGTTGCAATGAACGTACCAAGGGTATTGTACCAATTCCTGTTACATCGGGACTTTGCTTTTACAAATATAAGTCCTGATCCAGCAAACTCTTAAGCACGTGAGTAACTTTTACTTACTCGGGTAGTCACATTCAATTTACTCATGTGAATAAAATTCTTAAGTGTTTGCGGGATCGACCCATAGAATGTCCATTGAAAGGAATATTCTATTTTTATACCAGCATTTCTAGCCATAAATTCTATACTTTGGGGGGAAATCCTCATTGTTTTTTGTCTCTGAACCAGTTCTTCAGTGGGGGCACACTGAGACTTCTGAAATCCATTAATACGCTATGAAGAGCTTTTTTGATTTCTACTTGTGATCGGCAAAATTATTATTATTGCTTTCCATTCATCTTTTTTTCTAAAATAAGTGTTGATCAATGGCTACAAATGTGGCACTGGGTCATTTTAATTTCTAGAGTTCTTCAGTGTTCTAGAGTTCTTCACCCTGATGAGTGGGATTGGATATCTTTTGCTACCAGTCTCCACCTGATTCCGTAGCTAGATTGGTCCATGGACATCTCACTGGCTCAGGGGTACCCTCCTTACACCTGTGCATGGGCTAGCTAGACCTTGGGGCCCCAGTGTGCAGAAGTAAACAATGATGGGTATCTGCTACTCCATATCCACTATTACACCCTCCGGAGCTGGGGAGGGTTGATGTGCAGAAGCCATGGCACCATTCCCCCCAGAGCATTGGCTGATGCAGCTAACCTAGAGCAGGAGGAGAGGAGGTGTCATAATTTGTTTGTGGAATAAGCCAGCAACAAAGCATCAGCTCCCTTGAGCAAAGGGGTTTAGTGAGCGGATTGTTACTGACTGAGCCGCAGTTCCTTCACCGGGATCCTTTCGAGCAGCTCAGCAATGTACTGCCCCTGACTACAGGCCATGTCTTTGTGGCACAAGCCCGCCTTACATTTGCTTATTTGATGCCATTTAGCAATGCTGATGATTTAATTTGTAATACCTTGGGACCTATGAAGAGCAGGGCTTCTTCCTGTGCTAGGCACTATAGAAACACAGAGGAGTACCCAGAACTTATCACTTATCTTTACAAATGAAGGCTCAAAAATAGCATGAATGTGTTCCATGTCTCTAAAGTGCTTTTAATAATTCCTATATCTCTCATCGTGCTTTATGAAGGAAAGTCAATATGACTATCTATTAGTTAGGGAAACTGAGGAGTAGAGACAAAGTGACTTGCCAAAGGTTGCCCAGTATGCAGCTACCAGAATTGGGGATAGAGCCCAGATTACCAGAGTCAGGATTCAATACACTATCCACTGGGCCATTTTGCCATCGTAGCAACATGTGTCTTTTATCTTATTTCTTCAAAGTTAAATAGCCAGCATCTGTTTTTAAAGCCATCAGTCTACATTTATTTGTCTTCAGCATCACCAGTTCAGGTTTCATACTCCTTTTACTTGATTAATTTTTAGTTCATTGCATACTAAACAAAAATTTGCCTGCCTCCCTAGAAGCTTGAGGAGTCCCAGTTGCTTGGTTCTCTGGGATTTCTGGGTTTTGGTTCTAAAAATTCATTTATCTTTCTCGTGCTGCCTGCCTGGCTTCTAGGTTTCGTGATATCCATCAGTGTGTGCCAGAACTGCAGGTATCACTGGTGTTTTCAGGGAAACTGCAACCAGTCTGTCTGGGAGCACAAATAACCTCAAGGCAAAAGAGATGAGATCAGAGAAGGTTGTGACCCTTGTGTCACATTTTGGGTGTTCGACCCTCAGCAGTGCAGCGGTGTATCACTGCCTGTAGCCCTATGTGCCTTAAATGCTCACAGATTGGAAACCAACAGCCAGTGGACAAAAACAGTTCCCTGAGCATCTGGTTCAGAGCTCTGCAGCCCTGGTTCAGCGTTCTGACCCCAGCAGCCTGCCAACAACACAGGAGCCTCACCAGGGTCTCCATCAACTGAGGTTACTACTTGCAGGGTGACCCCAACACACTCCCCACCCTGGATTTTTGCCAAACTTCTGCCCTGAAGTGCCCAGCCCTCTCATGGAACACTCAGAGAATCCATAAGGTTTGTTGCACCTTGAAAGAGACCGAAGTTACACCTGGGAAACTCATGCACATTTTGTGGTGCTGCTTGGTCATTCTTGGGAGGCTAGGGACATAGCATCCCTATGCATTAGTGGCATACGGTGATCTGAGAAATGTCATGCATGCTGGCCTTAATCTGTGATTTCCAGGGACCTGCCGGGAAATTCTCAGCCTGGAAACAGGATTAGATGATATAGCCCATCTCAGTATAACTCATTTAAACACGGACACCTCTTTTGAAGTGCATCCCAAACACTGTTTAATTTTCTTAAAGTGAAGGCTGTGTTCCTTAGAAAGGCAGTGTGTTCTAGGGGATAGCGTACTGCACTGGGGCTCAGACATAAGAACATAAGAACAGTCATACTAGGTCAGACCAAAGGTCCATTCAACCCAGTATCCTGTATACCGACAGTGGCCAATGCCAGGTGTCCCAGAGGGAGTGAACCTAACAGGTAATGATCAAGTGATCTCTCTCCTGCTATCCATCTCCACCCTCTTACAAACAGAGGCTTGGGACACCATTCCTTACCCATCCTGGCTAATAGCCATTAATGGACTTAACCTCCATGAATTTATCTAGTTCTCTTTTAAGACCTGTTATAGTCCTAGCCTTCACAGCCTCCTCAGGCAAGGAGTTCCACAGGTTGACTGTGCGCTGTGTGAAGAAGAACTTCCTTTTATTTGGTTTAAACCTGCCGCCCATTCATTTCTTTTGGTGGCCCCTAGTTCTTATATTATGGGAACAAGTAAATAACTTTTCCTTATTCACTTTCTCCACATCACTCATGATTTTATATACTTCTATCATATCCTCTCTTAGTCTCCTCTTTTCCAAGCTGAAAAGTCCTAACCTCTTCAATCTCTCCTAGTATGGAACCGTTCCAACCCCCTCATCATTTTCATTGCCCTTCTCTGAACCTTTTCTTATGCCAGTATATCTCTTTTGAGATGAGGAGACCACATCTGTATGCAGTATTCGAGATGTGGGCGTAACATGGATTTATATAAGGGCAATAAGATATTCTCCATCGTATTCTCTATCCATTTTTGTATGATTCTGAACAAACTGTTTCCTTTTTTGACTGCCACTTCACACTGCCTTGCCGTCTTCAGAGAACTATCCACGATGACTCAAAAATCTCTTTCTTGATTAGTTGTAGCTAAATTAGCCCTCATCATATTGTATGTATAGTTGGGGTTATTTTTTCCAATGTGCATTACTTTACATTTATCCACATTCAATTTCATTTGCCATTTTGTTGCCCAATCATTTAGTTTTGTGAGATCTTTTTAAAGTTCTTCACAGTCTGCTTTGGTCTTAACTATCTTGAGCAGTTTAGTATCATCTGCAAACTTTGCCACCTCAGTGTTTACCCCTTTCTCAAGATCATTTATGAATAAGTTGAATAGGATTGGTTCTAGTCCTGACCCTTGGGGAACACCACTAGTTACCCCTCTCCATTCTGAACATTTACCATTTATTCCTACACTTTGTTCCCTGTTTTTTAACCAGTTCTCAATCCATGAAAGGATCTTCCCTCTTATCCCATGACAACTTAATTTACATAAGAGCCTTTGGTGAAGGACCTTGTCAAAGGCTTTCTGGAAATCTAAGTACACTGTGTCCACTGTATTCCCCTTGTCCACATGTTTGTTAACCCCTTCAAAGAACTCTAATAGCTTAGTAAGACATGATATCCCTTTACAGAAACCATGTTGACTTTTGCCCAACAATTTATATTCTTTTATGTGTCTGACAATTTTATTCTTTACTATTGTTTCAACTAATTTGCCCGGTGTTAGGCTTATTGGTCAGTAATTGCCAGGATCACCTCAAGAGCCCTTTTTAAATATTGACATTCCACTATCTATCTTCCAGTCATTGGGTACAGAAGCCTATTTAAAGGACAGGTTACAAACCATAGTTAATAGTTCCGCAATTTCAAATTTGAGTTCTTTTAGAACCCTTGGGTGAATGCCATCTGGTCCCAGTGACTTGTTACTGTTAAGTTTATCAGTTAATTCCAAAACCTTCTCTAGTGACACTTTAATCTGTGACAATTCCTCAGATTTGTCACCTACAAAGGACGGCTCAGGTTTGGGAATCTCCCTAACATCCTCGGACGTGAAGACTGAAGAAAAGAATTTGTTTAGTTTCTCCGCAATGACTTTATCGTCTTTAAGCCCTCCTTTTGTATCTCGGTCGTCCAGGGCCCCCACTGGTTGTTTAGCAGGCTTCTGCTTCTGATATACTTAAAAAACATTTTGTTATTACCTTTTGAGTTTTTGGCTAGCTGTTCTTCAAACTCCTTTTTGGCTTTTCTTATTACATTTTTACACTTAATTTGGCAGTGTTTATGCTCCTTTCTATTTACTTCACTAGGATTTGACTTCCACTTTTTAAAAGATGCTTTTTTATCTCTCCCTGCTTCTTTTAGATGAGTAAAAGAAAAAGAGACCTGGGTTCTCTGCTCAGCTTTGTCCCTGGTGTGCTGAGTGACCTTGGCAAGTCACCTCTCGGTCACTTACCACTGTTAAAACCTACTAGGGAACTTTTAGTTCTTACCAGCAGGGTCTACATGGACCTGTTAGCATATAAGCCTGTTTGTCAGCCTGGGATAGAATTTTGGGGTTGACCTTTGATACCCTTATATCCTTAGTAAGATGTGTGAACAAAGAACAAAGACACTGTGTGTGTTGCTTCTGCCTGGCCGATGGTTTGTGAGTACAATGGGAAGAGATAAGGGATAGAGCAGTTAAAGTGTTACAGGGCATGGTGGGAATGTAATATATATGAGCACACTTTAAGGCTGCCTCAACCCCATCTCAAGGCATGGTCAAGCAATCAGGCGGGAAGAGCAAAGAGGAATGGGGGCGGGAGGAAGGTATAAAACACTAAAAGACCAAAGAAATGCCTGTCCCTGACCGTAGCACAACCTCACTCCTCACCCCTCCCATGGGGTACAAAAGGCATGGGACTGGGCGCATGCTCTGCAGGTATATTTGGCCCTGCTAAGAAGGGGGAATTGGGACGCAGGCAAGGCTCTGCGGTATCAGAACTGGGAATGGGGGAAACAGGCAAGGCTGTGCGGCGTCAGAACTGGGAAAGGAACACTGGGAAACAGACTCTGCCAGCGTGTAGAGCTATGGACATGCTTGCTCGGAACTAACCCCAATAAACATCGCATTGCCTGCACTTCGGACTTCTGGTCTTCTGCTTTCTGTCTGCGTGACAAGAACCAGAGGAGGGGGTGAAGGGAAAGCCCTCTAACAGGACCAATTAATGCCCAACATGTTAATACGCTTTAGAAATCACACCCTTGTACTCTGCATTACCACCCTGCATATACAAACCACAGGTGACTTCCTTTTCTCTCTTCCTTTGGAGTGTGTCCTACCGTGGACTCCTGTAGAGATATAAAGACAGTGGCTAGTACCAGGAGAGATTTGATCAACACAGCTCAGTTTAGCTGGGATTGCATTTCATTTTGGCTGTAAAACCATCTTGTAGCCATGGGAGAAGAGAGGAAAGGAGGAAACATGGGCTGCACAGCCACAAAAGTGTAACCTTTCTGTCCCTCTGAGTTGGCAGCAACAAGGGCCGGGTTCAGTATCCAGGGGTTCCGTTTCAACAGCACAATGCAAAACTGGCTCGAGCCCCAACCCAGTGACCTGGGACAATTACATATCACCCCCCCTCCAGGCACCTCTGAGAGGCAATACTTCCCCTCTCGCAAGCACGGAGTCTGTGTGTAGCAAAATCCTTTTAATAAAGGAGGGAAACAATGCGGCATTACATTGGGGAAACACCACAAACAGGACTCCTAACACAAATCATGAGCAAAAGACCCAAGTATGTTTTGGCAACGTCCTTTTCCCCTTAGGGTAAGTCCAATCACCTCAAAGTCCAACAACTCAAAAGTCTCTGTCCCTGGTCAGTGCCACCCCAGAGTTCAAAAGTTTATCTGCAGAGTATTAACCCCCCCCACCCCCCCACCCAGCCTGGGCACACAGGGTGTTAAGGGGCACCTTACGTGGGCTGAGGCCGACTGCCCCGCCTCTCCATCGAGTTCTGCTGCAGCCTTCACCACGAATGGCTCCGCTCCACCAGCCGCTCCGTTCCTCCATCCATCCCGTGAGCCGCTCCAGACACCCCCACAAACTGCTCCACTCTGCTCCACTTGCTGTTCCGTGGGCCGCTCCAACCGTCCCACAAGCTGCTCTGCTCCGCCAGCTGCTCCACTCTACCAGCCGTCCCATGAACCACTCCCGCTGTCCCCGCAAACTGCTCCACTCCACTCCAACTGTCCCGCAAACTGCTGTGCTCTGCCAGGCACTTAGCAATATATCTTCAGGCTCCCCCACTAGTTAACACGGCACTCAGTGATCTCAGCTCAGTAATTTTAGCTCTTTTAGTGGTTTCAGCTCTTCATGATTTCACCTTGTGGTAGGGGAGCCCCAGTGCTGGTGCACCATTGGCCCAAAGTGAATTCAGCTCAGCAGCCTCTAGCAAGACTCCTAGTGGAATCAAATTTAGCTCTGCTATTCAAAAGTGGAGAGAGGAGAAGATGCTATTGGTATGCCAGGCCTTAAAAAGGGGCCCATACCATCAGATACACACATCTATCCCCAACCTCTCCCAATTCACTGGGTTTTGGAACCCCTGTCCCTTGTCTAGCAAGTGATACTTAGTTGATGGTGAGATCCTCTGTCATAAAACAGTCTCATAGTCCTTCAACATAATCAGGGTAGCAATACTTTATTCCTCCTACCTCAATAACCGAGAACTTGGGGATCTCACAGCTGTCAAAGTGACCATTTTGGGCTGCCGTGGGCTCATGCTAGGCAGAGTGGGTTTGCCTATGCAAACAAGATCAGCCCCCTAAGTTCTTTTCCACACTTGCCATAATTCACCACCAGATGTCAGGGTAGAGCTCATCCTGACTCTGCTTACAAAAGTGTTTACCTGGCTGAAAACTAGACGAAAGAGGTAGATTCAGTGACATGCCCAAGGTTACACAAGAGTAAATGGTAATACTAGGAACTGATCCTAGGGCTTCTGAGTCCCCATTCAATGATTTAACCACTTGATGATCCTTCTCCTATGGCTTCAGACTCCATAAAAGCAGTGTATTAGAAGTGGATAGCAGGAAAAATAAAACCAGTGATATTCCTTGCAATAATTAATCTCCATTGTAATCCTATTGTTTAGCTTTAGGTCTTGTGCACTGGACAGTGAGTTTACAGTGCATTTATTTCACCTTCCAGGGCTGTTTTCCCCCCAAGAGGATGATCACAAGATTTACTGGTTTTCCCATGAGTTCAATAGACTGCTGTATTTGTAATTGTTCTGCTTTCTGCCTTTCAGGTTGCAGCGACGCACTCAGACTGCATCATCAGAAAGGAGCAGGAGGCCTGTCTGGAGAAAATCAAGAGAGCAAGTGCCCTCAATCCATGGAATGAGTCTTCCCCAGGTAAGTTCCAGTCTGGGATGGATATGTATGTTGAATGAATGCCTTCCAGAGTTTCCCTCTTATTACATGTGTGATCTGCCATGTGACACACAGAATATTGATGCCAAAGGATTACTAGAATATGATTTAGCAATTAAATTTAAATTAGCTAGGATAAACATTATAAGAGCAATTAACTGTCATGCTTCAGGGCAAATGCTGATGACCAGCCAAGGTCAGGAATATACTTCCTTCCATAGTACAGGATGACACAATAAGGTATATTTATGGGACTGATCCAGAGCCCATAGAAGTCACTGGAAAGACTTTTCAATAGGCATTGACTGGGTCAGGCTCCATGGGGTTTTACACCTTCATTTGGAGCATCTGACATCAGCCACTGTTGGAAATTGTATACGGGAGCATCGGTGTGTTCTGGAATGGCAGTTCCTATGTTTCTGTCTTCATTTCAGTAATAATTTGCATCAGTGGAGCACCAGATCAAAGGACCTCAAAAGTGCTTTACAGACATTAATCATATGCTACTGTGATGAGTGCCAGATTGATAGACAGAATCCTCCCACTACCTCAGAGCCACAGACAGAAAAACTGAGGGTCAGAGAGATGCAGATCCTGCAATGCAGAGGTGCTGAGCACTGTCTCCTTCTCATTGACTTCAGTGGGAGCTGTGGATTCTCAGCACCTCTGAAAGTCAGGCCCTCCATGACTCATCTGAAGTTGTAAAGCAAGTCACCAGTGGAGCATTACTGGAAGCCAGGCATCAATTCTAGGGCTCCAGCCAAACTCCTGGTGGTGGAATTTGGGGTGGAGGAGTATAAAGGCAGCACAAAATTGGCCAAACTGGGGAACATGGTGAAATCCTGATTGTGCCGCCTCTGCCTGGCCATATTTTCCATCCTGGAAGCAAGCGGGAGGATGCAGGAGCCTCTGTGTCGACTCTGTTCCACCAGAGTATGCCCTAAAGTGAGGGTGCTCCTCCCATGGTCGGTTCAGATGGCTTTGTGGGCAGAAATCTGCCAGGAGCACAATGCAAAGTAACCACACTAGAGGCTTGCAAACTGGCTCACGAAGCAGCGGCTGGACCCTGCTGTCCAGCGCCTCGCGAATGAATCAAATGGTTTGATGGAACCAGGGAGAGTGCACAGGTCAGGCCTTTCCTTTTACTCACAGGCTTCTCTCGTTGTTTCTGAGGGCGGCCCCTTCGCTGGCAGATGAGCCTCTGAATCATTAATGTGGGCAAGGGGGAGAATCTTTTGCTCCCCTGCAGAGCTATAGCAGCAGCTGATTGTGACTCTTGTTACCTTTTATTAACAATGAGCCAATTGGCTGTTGTTTGGATTCAGGAATTCAGAGAGCTTAGGGGCCGTTGGATCAGCTGGTCTCACCTCCTGACCAGCACAGGCCAGATAATTTCATCCAGTTGCCCCTGGTTCCTGGATCCTGACTCTCAGATCCTTGAACGTACAGACCAGCATATCAGGCCGTGCCCCCAGGCAGAGTTACAACTGAAGCCAATGCCACAAACTCTACTTCTCCTGGACTTTGCATCTGGCGAATCCATCCCTGACATGGGAGGGAAGCAACCCCTGCCTGCATGGCCTTTCTCTCTGCCTTACAAGTGCCTTGGCAACGGGGCCCAACTCCCCCCTTTCTCCTTCCTTAAGCATCTTTCATGGAAATCACCACAGGTGAGATCCCCCCAGCTCATCCTCAGCAGCACTGGGGAGAATGAGATCTTTTGTTGTCCCCTGATTGGCCTTGCTCAGTTTGTGACTCCAATTAGGGGGCATAGGAAGAGCTGGAGCGACTCACCCGAACAACCTGAGTGCAGTGGGAGGAGGAAGGCAGTGAGTGGGAATGGCCACTGGCACCCAGTGTGGAGTAAATTCCTTCACGAACTCTGTGTGTGTGTGTGTGTAACTTACTTTGCCACCTTCCGTCTGCCCCATTTGGGAGCCAGGGGAGGAATTGTGACTCTAGGGGTCACAATTACGCTAGCCTGGCTCAAGCTGGCTCTCTGCAAATAGCAATGTAGGCACATGAGTCCATACCTGCCTGGACCCCCTGGGTCCTGGGTGACTAGCCTGAGCCACCACCCCGTAGCCCTCGCTACACTGCTATTTTTAGTATGCTTGTTCGAGGAGAGCTACCGTGGGTATGTCTACACAAGCTTGGCCTCACACCCTCAGTTCCACATGTAGGCCTGATCTCCACTGCAAATGATGCCAGGATTGTTTTATGCTCAGCATATCTGCACTCGCTTCTAATCTAGCTGGTGCAGGTAACAATAGCACCGAAGGCATGGTGAGCATGGCCCCTGGTGGTGGCTAGCAAGCTGAGTACATACCCAGAATCCCCAGCAGGCTTGTTCTTGGGTAGCTAGCCCACCACGGTTACCTGTGCCAGCTTGATTAATGCTGGGGGGGAGGGCAGTGTTTTCTTACTCTCCCTGCAGACACACCTGTGACGGGTTGGATCACAGAACCCCCCCTGGGAGCTGCCAACTGATGTGCCAAGACTACCTCTGCTCCTGTTTTCCCTGACAGCTCGGGACTCCAGCACCCTCTTTTGCTGAGCCAAACACTCCCGTCTGTTCCAAGAAAGACCCAGGGGCTGAATTACTTGCCCCAAAACTTCAGGTTTACCCGAAAGCAGCTAACGGAAGTGTGCTTGTCTTTAACTCCCAGATGCCCAACTCCCAATGGGATCTAAACCCAAATAAATCAATTTTACCCTGTATAAAACTTATGCAGAGTAAACTCATAATATTTCACCCTCTATAAAACTGATAGAGAGATACGCACAGCTGTTTGCCCACCCAGGTATTAACACATACTCTGAGTTACTTAATAAGTAAAGAGTGATTTTATTAAATACAGAAAGTAGGATTTAAGTGGAACAAAGTAAGTCACCAAGCAAAATAAAATAAAATGCGCAAATGTATGTCTAAACAAACTGAATATAGGTAATCTCACCCTCAGAGATGCTTCAGTAAGTTTTTTCCTCAGACTGGACACCTTCCAGGCCTGGGCACAATTCTCTCCCCTGGTACATCTCTTGTTCCAGCTCAGGTGGTAGCTAGGGGATTCTTCATGATGGCTCTTCTCTCTCTTTGTTCTCTACCACCCCTTTATATATCATTTGCATAGGGTGGGAATCCTTTGTCCCTCTGAGTTTCTACCGCTCCTTACTGGAAAAGCACCCGGTTAAAGATGTATTCCAGTTCATGTGACATGATCACATGTCACTATATGACCCCCAAGCCTTCATTCCTCCAGCCTGACTCAGAGGAAGGCTTGCCTGCAAACAGAGCCCCAGTCCATTGTCCTACTGATGGGAGCCATCAAGATTCCAAACCACCATTAATGGCCCACACTTTGCATAATCACAATAGTCCCTCAGAGTTATATTTCATATTTCTAGTTTCAGATACAAGAGTGATACATTTATACAAATAAGATGACCACATTCAGTAGACAATAAGCTTTGTAATGATACATTACAAGAGACCTTTTGCATGAAGCATATTCCAGTTACATTATATTCACTCATTATCAAATTTTTATAAATCATATAGACTGCAAGATCACAACACCTTCCTTTGCAGTGTCAATGAGTTTATTCTCATAGACTCATAGACTCTAGGACTGGAAGGGACCTCGAGAGGTCATCGAGTCCAGTCCCCTGCCCTCATGGCAGGACCAAATATTGTCTAGACCATCCCTAATAGACATTTATCTAACCTACTCTTAAATATCTCCAGAGATGGAGATTCCACAACTTCCCTAGGCAATCTATTCCAGTGTTTAACTACCCTGACAGTTAGGAACTTTTTCCTAATGTCCAACCTAAATCTCCCTTGCTGCAGTTTAAGCCCATTGCTTCTTGTTCTATCATTGGAGGCTAAGGTGAACAAGGTTTCTCCCTCCTCTTTATGACACCCTTTTAGATACCTGAAAACTGCTATCATGTCCCCTCTCAGTCTTCTCTTTTCCAACTAAACAAACCCAATTCCTTCAGCCTTCCTTCATAGGTCATGTTCTCAAGACCTTTAATCATTCTTGTTGCTCTTCTCTGGACTCTCTCCAATTTCTCCACATCTTTCTTGAAATGCGGTGCCCAGAACTGGACACAGTACTCCAGTTCAGGCCTAAGCAGCGCAGAGTAAAGCGGAAGAATGACTTCTCGTGTCTTGTTTACAACACACCTGTTAATGCATCCCAGAATCATATTTGCTTTTTTTGCAACAGTATCACACTGTTGACTCATATTAAGCTTGTGGTCTACTATGACCCCTAGATCTCTTTCTGCCATACTCCTTCCTAGACAGTCTCTTCCCATTCTGTATGTGTGAAACTGATTGTTCCTTCCTAGGTGGAGCACTTTGCATTTATCTTTATTGAACTTCATCCTGTTTACCTCAGACCATTTCTCTAATTTGTCCAGATCATTTTGAATTTTGACCCTGTCCTCCAAAGCAGTTGCAATCCCTCCCAGTTTGGTATCGTCTGCAAACTTAATAAGCGTACTTTCTATGCCAACATCTAAATCGTTGATGAAGATATTGAACAGAACCGGTCCCAAAAGAGACCCCTGCGGAACGCCACTTGTTATACCTTTCCAGCAGGATTGGGAGCCATTAACAACTACTCTCTGAGTATGGTTATCCAGCCAGTTATGCACCCACCTTATAGTAGCCCCATCTAAATTGTACTTTCCTAGTTTATCTATAAGAATATCATGCAAGACTGTATCAAATGCCTTACTAAAGTCTAGGTATATCACATCCACCGCTTCTCCCTTATCCACAAGGCTCGTTATCCTATCAAAGAACGCTATCAGATTAGTTTGACACGATTTGTTCTTTACAAATCCATGCTGGCTATTCCCTATCACCTTACCACTTTCCAAGTGTTTGCAGATGATTTCTTTGATTACCTGCTCCAGTCTCCCGTTACTGTTTCCCCCTCCTCATTGAGCAGTGGGCCTACCCTGTCCTTAGTCTTCTTCTTGCTTCTAATGTATTGATAAAAAGTCTTCTTGTTTCCCTTTATTCCCATAGCTAGTTTGAGTTCATTTTGTGCCTTTGCTTTTCTAATCTTGCCTCTGCATTTTTGTGTTATTTGCCTATATTCATCCTTCGTGATCTGACCTAGTTTCCATTTTTTATATGACGCCTTTTTATTTTGTAGGTCACGCAAGTTCTCAAGGGTAAGCCAAGGTGGTCTTTTGCCACATTTTCTATCTTTCCTAACCATCGGAATAACTTGCTTTTGGGCCCTTAATAGTGTCCCTTTGAAAAACTGCCAACTTTCCTCAGTTGTTTTTCCCCTCAGTCTTAATTCCCATGGGACCTTACCTATCAGCTCCCTGAGCTTACCAAAATCCGCTTTCCTGAAATCCATTGTTTCTATTCTGCTGTACTCCCTTCTACCCTTCCTTAGAATTGCAAATTCTATGATTTCATGATCACTTTCACCAAGCTTCCTTCTACTTTCAAATTATCAACAAGTTCCTCCCTATTTGTTAAAATCAAGTCTAGAACAGCTTCCCCCCAGTAGCTTTTTCAACTTTCTGAAATAAAAAGTTGTCTGCAATGCAGTCCAGGAACTTATTGGATAGTCTGTGCCCCGCGGTGTTATTTTCCCAACATATATCTGGATAGTTGAAGTCCCCAATCACCACCAAATCTTGGGCTTTGGATGATTTTGTTAGTTGTTTGAAAAAAGCCTCATCCACCTCTTCCACCTGATTAGGTGGCCTGTAGTAGATTCCCAGCACGACGTCACCTGTGTTTTTTACCCCTTTTAGCCTAACCCAGAGACTCTCCACACTTCCGTCTCCTATGTCCATCTCCACCTCAGTCCAAGTGTGTACATTTTTAATATATAAGGCAACACCTCCTCCCTTTTTTCCCTGTCTATCCTTCCTGAGCAAACTATACCCATCCACACCAGCATTCCAGTCGTGTGTATTATCCCACCAAGTTTCAGTAATGCCAATAATGTCATAGTTGTATTTATTTATTGGCACTTCCAGTTCTTCTTCGAGTGATTGCTCACATCCATTCCAGTTAGGTGTGCGCGCCGCGCGTGCACGTTTGTCGGAAACTTTTTACCCTAGCAACTCCAGTGGGCCGGCAGGTCGCCCCCTGGAGTGGCGCCGCCATGGCGCCCAATATATATCCCTGCCGGCCCGCCCGCTCCTCAGTTCCTTCTTACCGCCGTGTCGGTCGTTGGAACTGTGGAGCGCGGCATAGCTGTCCTCCACGTCCCTAGCTCTCCTAGTTATCTATCGTTATCTATTGTTATTCTCTAGTTCTATTACAGTTGTTAAATAGTTTGTTAAGTTGATAGTTAAGTTAATTAGTTGTAAAGTACTTCTTCGCCGGGGGCTTAGCCCTTCCCGGCACCCGGCACCGGGCTCATGCCTGGTTCGCCGGGCTTCAAGCAGTGTGCGGCCTGCAAGAAGCCCATGCCTACCAGCGATCCCCACGAAGCGTGCCTGAAGTGCCTCGGGGAATCGCACAGATCTGACAAGTGCCGCATCTGTAAGGCCTTTAAGCCGAGGACAAAGAAGGAGAGGGATCAAAGGCTCCGAACTCTCCTGATGGAGGCGGCACTTGACCCGACGGCTTCGCAGGCCGTGGTATCGGCACCGGCACCGGATCGCTCCGGCACCGAGAAGACTCCTCGGCACCGACCCTCTCCGGCACTGGAGCCAGAGCCAAGGCCGTCGAAGTCTAATACTCCGGCCAGGCAGACCCGGCTAGAGCGCCCGGCCTCGACATCGGCCGCGGCGCCGCCGGCACCGTCAGCACCGTTGACTCCGGGCCCGGCGGGTCCGTTGAGTCCGGTGCCGCCGAGCTCCCCCATGAGACCTGGGGTTGAGATAGTGGTCCCATCCACACCGGAGACCTTCGCCTCGGCTCGGGACCTTATTGCCCTGACGGAGCCTACTCGGCTGCCACCCCCGGTACCTCCGGTGCGGGTCGCGTCCAGAGGCAAGCCCATGATGTCGGCACCGCCCGCAGACAGTCGTTCCCGATCCAGGTCCCGACGTCTTGGGCGCTCCAGATCCCGACGCCGCTCGCAGTCCCGACACCGCTCCCCTCAGCGGTACCGGTCGCACTCGCGGCACCGGTCGGCATCGAGACGGTCGCGGTCAGGCTCCAGTCGACACCGGCACCGCGACTCCAGGAGCAGGTCCCGACGCTACTCGCCGCACCGGTCGACCTCCCGGCACCGAGCTGGTGGCAGGTCCCGGTCCCGGTCTCGCTCGACCTCCCGGCACCGAGCTGGTGGCAGGTCCCGGTCGACCTCCCGGCACCGAGCTGGTGGCAGGTCCCGGTCCCGGTCGATCTCCCGGCACCGAGCTGGTAGTAGGTCCCGGCACCGAAGCGGCGCCCGGCACCGAAGCGGCGCCCGGCACCTTGACAGATCCCGGTCCCGGTCCCGATCCCGGCACCGATATGACTCCCGGCACCGGTCCCCGGCACCGAGACGATCCTCCGTGCCGGCCCGCGCAGACCCGTACTATCCAGGGTCGGCCCCACCGTGGCCCTCGAGGCAGCCGTCCGTATCCTCCCAGACGGACAGCGGCTATGCGCTGGGCACCGACCGGCAGGCGGCGCTGTTTGCTGATCCGCCGCTGCAGGACCAAGGCCCACAACAGTGGGGATTCTGGACACCCTGGGCGTACCATCAGGCCCAGGGCCCCCAGCAGCTCCCTGCTAGGCCGGCGACTGCGGAGCGTAGGGCCCCTGAAGCCTCCTTGTCTCGCCCCCCTCCCTCCCCGGAAGGGGACGAAGGGTCCAAACAGCAGGACTCCGCTGTGGCTCCGGAGACAGAGGCGAGGGCTGAGGAAGACCCTCAGTTGGACACTATTGTGCCTGGGGTCTCATCATCCTCCTCCGCGGATGAGGCGGTGGCGGGTACCTCCTCCAACAGTCCCCCCCCGCTGGATCTTAGGGCGCACCAGGACCTCCTCAGGCGATTGGCTCAAAACCTGAATCTGCAGGCAGAGGAGGTCTCGGAGATAGAGGACCCAATTGTTACCATCCTCTCTTCTGATGCTCCCACCAGGGTCGCCCTGCCCTTCATACGGACCATCCAGGCCAATGCCAATACTATCTGGCAGTCCCCGGCCTCAATCCCTCCGACAGCGAAAGGAGTCGAGAGAAAGTACATGGCCCCTTCTAGGGGCTATGAATATCTACATGTTCACCCCACTCCCGGTTCACTGGTAGTGCAATCGGTGAACGATAGGGAGCGTCACGGCCAGGAGGCTCCGGCCCCCAAGTCCAGAGAGGCCAGGCGGATGGACCTCCTTGGCCGTAAGGTGTATTCGGCTGGGGCGCTGCAGCTCAGGGTCTCCAACCAGCAGGCCCTGCTGAGCAGATATGCCTTTGATTCCTGGGTGGCAGTGGACAAATTTAAGGAGCTGCTGCCACAGGATGCTCGCCAAGAGTTCACGGCCATCTTGGACGAAGGCAAGAAGGTCGCACGCACGGCCTTGCAAGCCTCCTTGGACGCTGCGGACTCGGCTGCCCGTACCCTTGCGTCAGGAGTTACGATGCGTCGCATCTCCTGGCTGCAGGTTTCCGGCCTTCCGCCGGAACTCCAGCATACTATTCAAGACCTTCCTTTCGAAGGCCAGGGCCTGTTTTCTGACAAAACAGACCCCAGACTCAAGAGTCTGAAAGACAACCGAGTCGTTATGCGGTCCCTCGGGATGCACACTCCCGTGACGCAGCGTAGACCCTTCCGGCCACAACAACAACAACAACAGCAACGCAGGCCGTTTTCCCAGTTCCGCCAGCGGCAGGACCTTTACAGGCGCCGTGGCAGGAACGGGAGGCGCAGGCAGTCGGGGAACCAAGGGGGGCAGAACCAAGGCTCCTCAAAACCCCCGCCTGGTCCTAAGCCTTCATTTTGAAGGGGCGCTCGAGGGCGCAGTAACAGTTTCCCCTATGGATCCTTCCCCCCCCGTTTTCCAACCGCCTTTCGTTTTTCCTCCCGGCGTGGTCCCAAATAACATCGGACCGCTGGGTCTTAAGCGTGGTGCAGACGGGGTACCGCCTGCAGTTTGTTTCGTTTCCTCCTTCCCGCCCTCCTTCCTCGTCCCTCTTCAGGGACCCCTCTCACGAGCAATTCCTTCGGCAGGAGGTGCAGACGCTCCTCAGCAAAGGAGCTATAGAGGCGGTTCCCGAAAACGAGAAAGGCAAGGGGTTTTATTCCCGCTACTTTCTGATCCCCAAGGCCAAGGGGGGCCTCAGGCCTATCCTCGACCTGCGAGAGCTCAACAAATACCTCGTGAAGTTGAAGTTCCGCATGGTATCCCTGGGGACCATTATTCCATCCCTGGATCCGGGAGACTGGTACGCCGCCCTCGACATGCAGGACGCGTATTTCCACATTGCCATTTGGCCGCGCCACAGACGCTTCCTCCGCTTCGTTGTGGGGGCTCGTCATTATCAATTTGCGGTCCTCCCGTTTGGCCTGTCCACGGCCCCGAGGGTGTTTACAAAATGCATGGCAGTTGTCGTGGCGCATCTTCGGCGCAACCGTGTCCACGTGTTCCCTTATCTGGACGATTGGTTGATTCGGGGCACGTCGGAACAGCAGGTGAACAGCCATGTCCGCGTGATCACCGGCATGTTTGCGAGTCTGGGCCTCTTGATAAACACAGACAAGTCCACCCTGAGGCCCACTCAGAAGGTGGAATTTATCGGGACCGTCCTGGACGCCACTGTGGGCAGGGCCTCGCTGCCTCGGCAGCGGTTCCAGACCATGGCGGCGATCGTTCAACGCTTGCGGTCAGCCCCGTTGACGTCAGTGAGGACATGTCTAACCCTGTTAGGCCACATGGCGGCGTGCACTTTTGTGACCGACTACGCTCGGCTCCGCATGAGGCCTCTCCAGCTGTGGCTTATCAGTCATTACAGGCCAAGGCAACCGTTAGACATGTTAATCACAATCCCCCAGAAGGTCTTAGATTCCCTCGGCTGGTGGTTGGACCAGTCCGTATTGTGTGCGGGTCTTCCCTTTCACCCGTCTCAGCCCTCGGTATCCCTGACAACGGATGCCTCAGATCTAGGCTGGGGGGCCCACCTAAGGACCCTGCGGACGCAGGGCTTATGGTCCCAGGAGGAGGTGGGGTTACACATCAACATGAGGGAGTTGAGAGCGGTCCGCCTTGCTTGCCAAACGTTTTGTCATCAGCTTCAGGGTCGTTGTGTAGCCGTGTTCACGGACAACACGACGACCATGTATTATATCAACAAGCAGGGCGGCACCAGGTCCTCCTCCCTGTGCCTCGAGGCGATACGACTCTGGGACTTTTGCGTAGCCCACTCCATTCACCTCAGGGCTTCCTTCCTTCCCGGAGTACGGAACACGCTGGTGGATCGATTGAGCAGATCCTTCCTGTCACACGAGTGGTCCCTTCGCCCGGACGTCGCTCTCTCCATTTTCCGGAGGTGGGGTTATCCCCGGGTGGACCTCTTTGCGTCCAAGGGGAACAGGAAGTGCCAAGCGTTCTGCTCCTTTCAGGGCAGGGAGCCGGGGTCGATAGCGGATGCCTTCCTCATCCAGTGGTCGACCCACCTGTACTATGCGTTTCCTCCGTTCCCTCTGGTTCACAAGGTCCTCCTGAAGGTGCGCAGAGACAGGGCTCGTGTGATCATGGTGGCCCCGGCGTGGCCCAGACAGCACTGGTACACCATGCTGCTAGACTTGGCCGTAGCCGACCCAGTTCCCCTGCCCCTTCATCCGGACCTGATTACCCAGGACCACGGGTCCCTCTGTCACCCAGACCTGCAGTCGCTGCACCTAGCGGCGTGGCTCCTGCGTGGCTAACTGGTTCCGAGCTGCGCTGCTCCACGCCTGTGAGAGAGGTGCTCTTGAGCAGCAGGAAACCGTCCACAAGAGCCACATATTCGGCAAAATGGAAACGCTTCTCCTGTTGGTGCGTAGAGAGAAATCTCCGCCCTATGGAAGTTTCGGTATCCGAAATCTTAGACTATGTTTGGTCCCTCAAAGAACATGGTCTGGCCTTATCGTCGTTGCGAGTCCATCTGGCAGCTATCTCCACCTTTCACCCGGGTGCGGACGGTCGCTCCGTTTTTTCTCACCCGACGGTGTCGAGATTTCTTAAAGGGCTGGAACGGTTATTCCCTAACGTCCGTCCCCCTGCTCCAACCTGGGATCTTAACCTGGTGTTGTCCCGGCTCATGGGGCCCCCCTTTGAGCCGTTAGCTACTTGCTCCCTGCTTTACCTCTCTTGGAAGGCTGCCTTTCTAGTAGCTATCACCTCAGCTAGACGGGTGTCGGAACTCCGAGCCCTTGTGGTAGACCCCCCATATACGGTCTTCCACAAAGACAAGGTACAGCTTAGACCACACCCTGCCTTTCTACCCAAGGTGGTCTCAGCCTTCCACGTCAACCAAGAGATTTTCCTCCCGTTTTTTTTCCCAAAACCTCACTCCTCAGGCAGGGAGCAGCAGCTCCACTCGCTGGATGTCCGTAGAGCTCTCGCGTTCTACATAGAGAGGACCAAACCCTTCCGCAAATCCCCCCAGCTTTTCGTGGCGGTAGCGGACCGTATGAAAGGGCTTCCTATCTCCTCCCAGAGGTTATCCTCGTGGGTTACGTCCTGTATCAGGACCTGTTATGACTTGGCCCATGTCCCTACGGGCCGTGTGACTGCGCATTCTACCAGGGCGCAGGCGTCGTCGCTGGCTTTCCTTGCCCGTGTGCCCATCCAGGAAATCTGTCGGGCAGCGACCTGGTCATCGGTCCACACCTTTGCTTCCCACTACGCCCTGGTACAGCAGTCGAGAGAGGATGCGGCCTTCGGAACTGCAGTGCTCCATGCCGCGACTTCTCACTCCGACCCCACCGCCTAGGTATGGCTTGGGATTCACCTAACTGGAATGGATGTGAGCAATCACTCGAAGAAGAAAAGACGGTTACTCACCTTTGTAACTGTTGTTCTTCGAGATGTGTTGCTCACATCCATTCCACACCCGCCCTCCTTCCCCACTGTCGGAGTAGCCGGCAAGAAGGAACTGAGGAGCGGGCGGGCCGGCAGGGATATATATTGGGCGCCATGGCGGCGCCACTCCAGGGGGCGACCTGCCGGCCCACTGGAGTTGCTAGGGTAAAAAGTTTCCGACGAACGTGCACGCGCGGCGCGCACACCTAACTGGAATGGATGTGAGCAACACATCTCGAAGAACAACAGTTACAAAGGTGAGTAACCGTCTTTTCTTCCTGCCTATTACCCATACTTCTTGCATTTGTATATAGGCATCTAAGATACTGGTTTGATCTTGTCTCCCAGCTTTGCCCTGACCCTCCTTCCTCTCTGCCATTATAGCCTGTGCTCCCTCCTGTTTCCAACCCATCTCCCAGGTCTTGTTCCCCACTTACCTGTGGGCTTTGTCCCCATTGAACCTAGTTTAAAGCCCTCCTTACTAGGTTAGCCAGTCTGTGCGCAAATAAGGCCTTTCCCCTCTTCGAAAGGTGAACGCCATCTGTTCCTAGCAGTCCTTCCTCGAATAGCTCTGCTGCCTGCTAGCCCATATTTGGGGCAGATTATAAAGCCATAATCTAGGCCTATCTGATTCATCCAGCCCTGTGTGGTACATATTTCAGACCAGACTCTGCCACATTTATTCGTATTGAGTACTCCCTTATTCCACAACGATTCCTACTGCAATCAATAAGGCCGAAGGCGGCACATGAGCTGATTTTCAGTGGCACTCACACTGCCCAGGTCCTGGTCACCGGTCCGGGGGGCTCTGCATTTTAATTTAATTTTAAATGAAGCTTCTTAAACATTTTAAAAACTTTATTTACTTTACAAACAGCAGTAGTTTAGTTATATATTATAGACTTATAGAAAGAGATGTTCTAAAAAGGTTAAAATGTATTACCGGCCCTTGAAACCTTAAATTAGAGTGAATAAATGAAGACTCGGCACCCCACTTCTGAAAGGTTGCTGACCCTTGGGGTAAAGCAATATTCAGCATCACCAAACCTGGCCTTTTGTTCATAGTTATCAAGAGCCTCATATAAAAGACGAGCCCATTTCAGTTCTCGCTGCCCTGAAACTCCTCGTTTTGGGATACCTGCCTGCAGGTGGAGGCGGCCAGGGGCATTTGCAGTGCATTTTCATCTTTGATTGATTCCTTTTCCTTCCACTCACCTCAGCCAACCTGTTCTTCAGCTGGGAGAATGTGCTGCGCTCTCATTACTGGGCTAAAAAAATAAGGCTTATTAAAAGTGACAGCTGCTAGAGAAATGGACTGTTAGCTTGTTTCCTTTGGAAAACCGAGCAGCATAGAAAACACCTATGTGCATCTCAGAGGCAGATGGGAGAAAGAAGAAATGCGTTCTGACTGGTAAATAAACAGAGAGGGAGGCGAGGGGTAGAAACCTAGATATAGCCTTTGATTTCCCATCCAAACAAAGCCATGGAACAAAACCTACTTCACGAGTAATCCTCTATTGAAGGAAATCTCTCTTCCTGGAAGGGCTGAGTGTAAGGTCCTTGAGGCAGGGGCTGAGTTAGTGGGCATAGGGGCAGTTTATTTCATTAAGCCTTTGTTCTGTGTTTATACAGCACCTGGCGCAGTGGGGTTCTGGTCCATGACTGGGGCTGCGGTGATGCAAATAAATAATGGGGAGTTCTATGGAGCTGTTCCTTCCAGCCCATCCTCATGCTTTAAATCCTTCCCCCAAAGAAATTAATCCCATAGAAGTCAATGAGGGCTCTTTTTGCATGCTCCAGACCGCTCATATTAACTCAGTCCTCCCTCGCTTTGCCTCCCGCTGTGTTTGGCTCCTGCTTCCAGATTTGCAGAGGAGTTGGCTCCCCAGCCGGTCCTTAGGGCTCCCCGCAGCGAGCTGCAATATGTGCACAATGCTCACGCTGCAGCTGTCGCCACGGAGCCTTCAGATTAATGCTAACAATATCCTACCAAGCAGCCAGCCTGCGGATGCATTCATGCCTTGGCACAACAGATCTTCCCCCTCCTCTGGGTTATGTTTGCTGTTGTTTTGTTCTCCGCTGGGTTGTGTTTTTCTTCCCTCTGCTGCTTTGTGGTGTCTGTAAGTGCTTGGGAAACAATGGAGCTTTTCATGTTTATTTTACAGCCCCTCCATGATCGCTGCTTACTCTAAAGGGTTTTCAGTCTTTCAGGGGCTTTCATAAGAAAGAAAATAAGGCGAAATACTGACCCCGCCCCCTCATCCCTGCAGTCCTGGCCTCCCATGTGCAATGCCTGAATAAAAGGAGATGCATACACAGATTTTGAGTTAGGGCCAGAATCCTCCTTTAGTGGACTGTGGAGGGAGAGAAAATGTTACAGGGAAAAACAATGTAGGAGAATGAAGGGGAGGAGACAGGAGAGAAGGAAGGGCGGCCATGCACTGCAATGAGACCAAATGCTCTCCTACAATGATATCTCCCTGATTTCTGCCATGTTCCAGCCTCAATCCTAGAGCAGATTAGAGCAGCTTCCAGGCTGCTCTAACCTATGATAGCTGGCAACAGTCTACAGTCCACTGATCTCAGCCCATCACCCCTGCAGTACACTAGCTGAGAATTGGCAATGCACATCTGGACTCTGGCCAAACTCTCTCCTGCTCCCAGCATTCTCTATCCCATCTCCATCACCCGGGAGTTAGTGAGGATGGCGTGAGAGTTGCCTAGATTGTCTGTACAGCAACTGAAATGTTCCCCTTACTAGGGGAATACTCAGCAGGCCGGGTGCAGTTAGCATCTGACCTCTTTTTGCTGCCAGAATTGGAACAAATGGGCTAGAGCACACGACAGAGTCTGGCCCATGAGTCCGGCTGCAAGACATTTTAAAGTCTAAGGACCAAATCCTGCATCCTTTACTCACGTAGCTACAATGGAAACACTCATGTGAGTACGGGTTCCAATACAGATCCCTTAGGAGGTGATTTCAGTAGGGGCTGATGATGCTTAGCACTTTACTGGTTTGATCCCTTGGTTTAGTAATTACAGTTTCTGAAATAAAGTTCCTAGGTCTACCATGGCCATAATGCAGGTCTGTTCTGGGCCCACAGTGCACTGGATTCCATCTTTGTAGGGCAATGCCTGTCTCCCTGGACCTGCCATTCCAGGCAGGGGTCTACACTCTGCCTGTAGTACAACAGTCATGATACCTGCACTTCTTCAGTGTCCTTCATACCAAGATCTCAGAGGGTTTTATGACTGTTATATAGTAATACCTAGCTCTTACAGAGTGTTTTTCATCAGTAGATCTCAAAGCACTTCACAAAGAAAGTCCATATCATTATCCCCATTTTACAACTGGGGAAACTGAGGCACAAGGCAATAACTTGACCAAGGTCACCCAGCAGGCCCATGGAAGAGCTGAGAGTAAAACTCAGGCCTCCAGTCTAGTGCTTTATCCTCTAGGCCATACCGCCTCCTCACAGCCTTTCAGAGGTGTGTGTTGGGGACCGAGTGATCACATGACAAACAACCCTGAGCACAGCAGGTATACATCCGTGCATAGCAACACTCCACAACAGTTTAGCACAGGGACTGACTAGGAATACCCTAGCCAGTTGAAACTGCAGGGTGTATTTTAGTAGCCGTAATATTTGGAGAACACACCAGAGCTTATACTCCTTCCTTATCCGAAGTGCCCTGGGATCTTTCATGACCACAAAAAAGAGACACACATGACAGATGTTTTAATGCACTTCTGGGCTGCATCCAGGCACCATAGTGGCAGGCACGGTCTAAGAAGCTGAATGGAATAGGAAGTGGTCAGGGCTCTGGTTTTATGTCTCATTGTAAAATCACTCTTTAATTCTGGCTGCCCCAGTAAACTCTTCTAGCATGTGGCATGCTTTCCATCCCACCCTCACCTCCTGGTGAAATATTTAAAGGGACAGCTGCACATTTCCAGCCCCATCAGGTATTATCAACAGCTCTTTACTGGGCTATACATGTGCAGCAATCTTCCCCCGCAGGAGCATCACGCAAGCCAGAGCCCTGTTGTCATTTTAACGTAATAGAGTAAAATGAAAGGTGTGGGGCGGGGAAGAGAGAGTTGATCAGGTTGCACTTTCCCAAATGCAGCGGGTGAGCGAGTTTCACAGATGTGCGCTTTGAAAAGGAGCCCGTCTGGATGGGAAGATGGAGCCGGACTGCTGTGTTGTGCTGGAGAGGGAGAGTTTGCTCTCGTTTTTTTTTCCTGAAATACCTCATCAGTCTCCCATTCTTTCAGAGCTTTTGAGTGAGCTGTTCTTATTGCCCTCGCCAGCACTGGAGGGAAGTTATTTCATTGTGCATGCGCCTCCCTCCTTGTTGCAGCCGTGTGTGGGAATAACGTGACTGGAGTTGTTCTCCTGGCTATTAGCTCTTCAGAAGTGCTTTGGTGGTGTTAGATTTCTCTCCACAGCAGGGCAGAGCATCCACTGACAATCTAATACCAGGTTCAGAAGCATGGGGCTAGAGACTTGGGGTAAAACTAGGTGCTACATGATGCCAGACTTGGCAGATTCACTCTTATTATTCATACTGGAAGGGGTATAAACTCACATGAAGAAACATTCCACATGGACAGGTTATCCCATAATTGCCACCTGGAGTTTTTACTGCACCTTCCTCTGAAGCATGTGATGCTGACCGCTGCTGGAGACAGGACGCTGGGCTAGATGGATCATAGATCTGAGCCAATGTGGCAGATCCTATGTTCCTGCGTATTGCATTAACACCTAGTGGCCTCACTTACTGTCAGAGCCTCATTTTGTGATGGACTGTAAGACCACTCCCACATCAAATTGCCTATAGTCTAAATAGACAAGACATGTAATATTATTATCCCCATTTTACAGCTGGAGGATGGAGGCATAGAGAAATGATGTGACTTGCCCAAGATCTCACAGAATGTCCTGGCAGTGAATGGGACTAAACCCAGATCTCATGAGTCCTATTCCCTAACCACAAGATGATCATCCTCTCGATTTCACTAACCACTTTGTTGCTCATCTTCCATGGCACCTGCAGTGCTTCCATTGTTCTAGCAAGATGCCATTACAAGCAAGTGGAATGTGTGGTCATGCTGGTACACTCTGGGTACGAGAGGAACATCCTACTTGCATATATTTAGTATGATCAGCCTCCGTGCTGATATATTCCGCATGGATGCATTAGGTGTGTTCCATAGGAATGTAGGAATTCCCCTACCAGGCCCTGAAGAGGGTTTGGCTGGATATTCAGTTTATGTCCATTGTTGGCAATCATCTCACACCACCGAAGCTTTTAGTGATGGTCTGATTGCCGACCATGTGATCCCCAGCCCTGGAGTGCGTTCGTCGGTAAACATGCTTTGTAATTCATTAGCCCTTCATCCTAATAATAACTGACAGCAAATACAAACCCAGGCCAACCCTAGATTTTACTTGTAAATCGAACCCCTTGGATGAAGAGTCCTGTGCCAGTAAGCTTTTTGGGAAGGGGACTGTCTTTTTTTCCTGGGTTCATACTGTCCCTACTACAATGGAGTCCTAGCCCTGGAGGGGAGGCTCCTAGGTGCTTCTGCAATGCAAGTGATTAATAATAATGTGTGAAAGCCACAATATTATTTTACAGAGTCTCTTCTGAGACGATTTCTGCACTTGAATGGGCCCTGGCAATGAATAACAGAGGCATTTTGGGATGGTTTTTAGCAAGGAAGGCGCACAATTACTCCAAGCCAAAATGTATTATTAGCTAGTTTTTTTGTTAGAAAGGATTACACAAGGGCAAGGAGAAGACCGTGCATTAGTGCAGATGTTATTTATTATCTCTGATTGAGTGAGCGTGTAAAAGCAAAAGGGCTAAGGAAAGGGGAGAAGACACCGATGTATATGCTAATGATTCATGAGGACAAGACAAGCGTTGACCTTTTCAGTAATACCTTGGGCACTTCCTTTTCTTCTGCATGCACAGTGTGCTAAGTGTAATGGAATTGTGCAGATACAGGAAGACAGGTACTGAGAGAGTCTTAGCCGTCGGTGAGGAGCTGTATTACAGTGGGTTTGGTTTCTCAACATGTTCCTATATAGGGCCAGATTCCCTAGTCTGTTATGATCCCTCTATGCCACTCTGGTGGCATGAAGGAGCTATACTCTGGCTGCAGATTTCCAGCTGAGAATTCTCCATGTAAAGACATTCCCTGTTGATTGTAACTGTTCTGTATATCTGTCCCTTTTCCCCACTACATAGGGAGTGTGTGTGGGGTAGGAGTGGGTGGGGAGGACTCATGGGCTCCATAGGGATCCTACATCAGTGCTGAAACTTAGATCCAGCACTAGATAGCTCTAGGTAAGCTCAGGGCTAGCATCTGCCCTGAGGATGAAGGAACTGTGACCAGCTGCCTGTGCTGGAGTTCTGGTTCAGGAGAGAAGTTGATTAATCAAGTTCACAGTGAGCAGAGAATGGTGTGAATAGTGAGCTGAACCGATGCCCAGAACCCGGAATCTAAGTAATTGGTTTTACTATCATGAGTTTGGGATGGGTGGCAAAGCGAATTATGGTATGTGGCTTATCCTAACATTATTGGCTGGATCACACAGCACAATGCAACCATTGCTTCAGTTGGTGTAAATGAGCATAGCTCTCTTGAAATCAATAAATCTACTCTGATTTACACCAGCTGAGGATCTGGCCTGTGTATTCTATATATGCCACAAGTTACAGAAAAAGAGTATTTTAGAATAGACCTGTTTTTGCATTCCTCCAGCTCCAAAGCCAGAGAAGGAAGGATACGAAAGTAACCCCAATGTTTTATACGTTATTTTAAAACATTTCTAAAGATATTTTCTGTAACATTACTGCAAATACAGAGACCTTTTTTCAACCATCAGTTCAAATGTCCACGATTAGTATTATCACACCTTGAAAGTCAGACCAGTGAAATTTTAAACCCCTGTTCTTAACTTTGGGAGGAAATAAGAAAACATTTATGTGACATCTGCTTTTCAGAGTAAAACTGGCAGCTGTTAATTGCTTCTGTTTGGAATACTAGAAGTCGTTCGAGTGAAGGTAGACTTGTGTGATGAGTGCATGATAGCAGGATCAAGCCTGAATCTGTTCAGTGTGTGTGTGGAGTTTCTCTTGTCTGCACTGGGGATGCTGTACAGGAAGGATCATGTCCTAAAATTGTGCAAAAAAGCAATTTGTTACTTGCTGAAAACGTCCTAGTTCATCATTCTGAACCATTCTGCATTTGCATGAATAGAGCTCTTTATCCATTGGTGTTGTCGGTGGATTAATGGCATGTTTTTGTGTGGGTGTATATATATATAACCTGTACGTTCTTGATAAAACAGCTTTAATTACTAGTCGCTATCTTGTCCATTTAAAGAGAAACACGGGTTTACATTCATTCTGCTACTTTATTTCAATACCAGGTGACAGAACCTCCTCTCAGTCGGCAGCGATACAAGACCCCAGTTCAGCAACATAGTGAATCATGGGGTTAGCTTTAAGCAGGTGCGTAAGTCCCATTGATTTCCATGGAACTTAAGCATGTTTTTAAACTTCCAGGGAGTTCAATGAGCTTTAAGCACATTCTTGAATTTAACCACGTGATTAGTGACTTTCCTGAATCGAGCCCAAAGCACCTGCCTCCCTATACATCAAGAGAACGGTATTACTCCTGCAAGATTTGTACGATGCAATTCATTGTGGTTCAATAACTGTTTTAATTGGCATGCCATCTCTGTCAATTTGTTATTAGACCTCAAAAGAAATGTTTTCATCAGTGGAAAGTACCTTGCTTGTCCATACTTCTTTTGGAGAACCTGGGGATAAAACCTCATTATTAAAATCTCAATTTTTGTCTGAAGAATATCTCTGGACAATACAAGCAAAGTGAATATGGTCCTATACGGAAGTTGAAGTTGGACTTAAATAATCCAAAGATATTGTGCTTTGAGCAGTGGGTTGGACTAGATGACGTCCTGAGGTCCCTTCCAACCCTGATATTCTATGATTCTATTATTCCATGTGCTGGCTCTCTGCACAGGGCTGCATTTCCCCCAAAGTGAACACAGATAATGAAAGGGCAAACATGCTACATCACCAAATGCACCATGTCCATTTTATTAGGATCATTACCGTTAACTTTTGATTATGTACGACAATGACAATATAGTAGTAAACATTCAGTTACACTTTTTTAGAAATGACACGATTATCACATTAGACTTTGCTAATTATTATTAATTTGTATTACCGTAGCCTAGAGGACCCAGTGATGGACCAGGGCCCCGTTAGGCTAGGTGCTGTACAAGCAACAGCCCACCCTGAGCAATTTACACAATCGAAGGGTGACTTCACAGTACAGTTTTGCCGGTATAGTTTTATTGGCAAAACCCTCCTAGTGTAGAGGCAGCATGTTCCAGCCAAAAAAATGCATTTGCTAAGATAGCTTATCACAGTTCAGTGAGCAAACTAAACTATATCAGCAAAAGGGCTTCTATACCAATGTAACTTCAGCTACACCAGGGCTTTTGCCAGTATAGAGTTGTTTGGGGAGGGGATGTGTTGGGGGAGAGGGGGACTTGCACTGTTAACAGACATTGCTATAACAGCAAAAACTTCTAGAGTGCACCTGGCCTAAGTATAAGGGCTTGTCTACACTACCCACCAAACTGGCAGGCAGCGATCGATCCACCGGGGGCCGATTTATCCGTCTATACTAGACGCGATAAATTGATCGCTGAGCGCTTGCGTGTCGATTCTGATACTCCACCAGTGAAGATCCTGCGGTAAGTGGATCTAAGTACGTCAACTTCAGCTACGCTATTCATGTAGCTGAAGTTGCGTATCTTAGATCGACCCTGCGCAGTAGTGTAGACAAGCCCTCAGAAAACACGTGACCACAGAAGATGGGGAAGCACAAGGAAGCAATGAAATTATACCAGTCAGCATAGTCAACAGTGGTCACAGCACACCAGCTGCCTAAGCATTGTCCATGTTTTGAGGACTTCGATAACTCAGGCATAGGTTAGGGGTTTGTTACAGGAGTGGGTGGGTGACCTGCATTGTGCAGGAGGTCAGACTAGATGATCATAATGGTCACTTCTGACCTTAAAGTCTATGAGTCTATTAGTATGCTGTAGACATCACGGCAGAGGAGAGTTTAAAGGTGATACAGCCCTTGCCATGGTATCTTTGCTGATGACAAAGTAAAGGGTGATAATTTTTGCATACAAATTATAAACCATGTGGGATAGTGAGATCCTAGTGTAGTCACTTCTCCAGCTGAGTGATCTGACACTGGTGTAACTCTCTGGTTTAGAGTAGAGTGTGTGACCTCAAAGGATGATTTGTATTACCACAGAGCCTGGGGGTCCCAGTGAGGACCAGGAGTCCACTGAGGTAGGTGCTCTGCAAACACAGAACAGAAAGGCCATCCCTGCCCCAAAGAGTTTCCAATCTATGTAGTAAACAAGAGGCCATAGAAGCATAGAGGCAGATGGATGGGGGAAGAGAAGGAAACAGAGACAGTACTGATCAGGATGATAGGCAGTCATCTGGGCACATCAGCCATCTGACTGTTGTCAAGATGTTTTTTGTAGGCATCCCAGCAAATGACTGTTTTAAGGAGGGGTTTGAAGATGGGCAATGAGTGGTTTTGTGAAAGTTTATGCGGAGGGCCTCTTGAGCATGCGGGACAGCATAGGAGAAAGCTCAAAGCTGCTTGTTGGAAAATTTAACAAGTGAATGACGAAGGCTGGTATCCTGGGTCAGTCAGAGGTGGAAGCCAACATTTTGTTAAAGAATTTCACTATGATAGTGGAGGTGGGGAAAGGCTGTGAAGGACCTTGAAAGTGAAGACAAATATGATTCCTTGAGGGTTTTTTTCCTCCAAATTTGGGTCTAGTTTTCAGAACACCAGACGCACACAGCACACTCAGATGCCTGTGACTGTGTGCATGAGTTGTGTGAATTATTACAGTGACAGCACATCCAGGAGCAGTTTGACACCACTCTTCATTTGTATGAGCAAATCCTGCATCTGTGCAACAGCTGTGCATGAGAATTAGACATGCAAGGGTGGCCCTTTTCCATTTGGTGTTGGTAGAATCAGGCTTAATGTGCTGATGATTTCACTCTTGTCGACGTTATTGTTTTATCTCTTGTTTAGGCGGGCTGTGGCTAAAACTGCCTTATTTTATACTTTTGTTTCTTGTTCGGAGCTCCAGCTGCCACTTCTTAATATAACTCCTTTAAAACGTTAAGCCAAGATCTTCATTCTATTCAATTACATAATCAGTAATAGTATATGTTGTTGACTGCGTATAATAATTTGGACTCATGGCAGACTTTGCATATTTTTTCTTCAGCAAAATTGACTTCTCAGAGCAAGAACGATATTGAGGTGGGTTTTTTTTTTGTTTTTATTTGTTTGTTTACTTTCTGCCTTCTTCTTTCTCTCCTTCATTGGAGTGTTAAGCGATCATTTTCCTGCTGGAAATAACTAAGTGTCAAATTGTGGTCTGGCCTATTTGGTTGTACAGGAGCCTGAAAGGGAGAGAACATCCCCATGGCTCTGTGGAGAATGGTAAGGATAGGGGAGCAGGGACTGCATGCCTAGCACTCATGCTCCGTCCTCCGCCCACCAACTCCAGCGGGATGGCAGAGGAGGATGGGGAGTCGGTGGGTCCTTGGCTCTATCCACAGATTGCTAGCTAGCACAGCTGAGCCAACGTGATTGATGCTTGGTTTGATGGCTTGATAAATAGATTGGTACTTTAGATATTTAATGGTGGTTCAAGGCAGTTACCTGCATCCTGCATTGTAATGAAAATTTGTGGCTTAGGGGCCAACTGAAAGCACAGGAGCTTTGCTTTTGAGGCAGGTATTTGGGAGGCCCAGGCAACATGTAAGAGTTCAAGCAGATTCTCCACCTTCTCATTTATTCCAGCCGATACGGCATCCATAATTATAGCTGACTTGGTTTCCCCTCCCCAGCATCTGTAACAAATTACAGACTTGAAATGTTTTATAGCATTTAAAGAGATACAAACAGTTTATGAGAAAGGTTCTGGAAAAGGGAAATGGATCCTACGAGGGCTTTGCCGTCAGCACCATGAACAGTACCAGCCATTTTCATGCTCAATTTCACTCTTTATCTACATGGAAGACCCACTGATTCAGCAGGAGGTGTGTGTGTGTATGAATCACTGGATCTGGCCCTATTGTTACAAGAAGACGCACTGTTTAAGAGCAGATTGTTGAACCGTGGAAGACAGTCACGTCGAGATGCTGTGCCAGTTCCAATCTGGTGACATTCTCCTGTCTTGTTGGCTATGTGCACGTCTTGCTCTGTAATGGTGCTGAATTCCCCCAGCTCCCGTTCAGCACCTTTGAAAATCAAGCTATGTGTCTGGTGCATACGTGGTCCTTGGACTTGCAGGAATGGATTGAAGAGCAGAGCACAGCAAAGCAGACATAGAGCACCAGACAAACAAAAATCAAGGAAAGAACAATTCTGAATTTGGGAAGTAAGGGTGGGGGGGAAGGGACATGGGAATAATTTAAATGACTTTCACCATAGATTCAATGGCTCAAATGTTAACAGGAGCAGGATGTGGAAGTCAATACTGACTTGAGGGATGTGTAACTTGAGACTGATCATACAACTGCCCAAAGGATGCGCCAACAGTAAAGCTAATATGGGGATAACAGCAAACAGTTCATTAAAAATGCAATGGAGAATTATACATTTTGAGAATAAGCATTATCTTTGGGTCCTAGACTTTAAGGCTTTTGAACTAGCTCTCGCTTTCTGGTCATACAGCCGAAAGACTAATGTAATTCTACCCCTTCTCTGTGAACCTGCAAACTACTTAAAACACAAGCTATTGTTATACTAATGTAATAAGTGAGAGCAAAATTAAATACAGCACTCCCAGTCTGTACTACTTTATCATAATATCCCTCATACAGGATACACCATAAGCTCTCTGTTTATTTTCCATTACCCTTTCAAATTGAAGAAGTTAAAAAGAGAGATTCAAGTGCTTCAAAGTACAAGAGCCGTTCACCTCTGTACATCTGAATGGAAGTTCTTGCTCAGGTCTCAAATGAAGGATGTGTTGGTGGGTTTCTAATTATTTTGCACTTACCTTCACGTGGCATATTCTACTAGGATGGAGTTCACCCCTGCGCAGAAGGCTGACACAAGGTTTGTGTACCACTTAAGTCTTATTTGGAGGTGCAACTGGGTTTTAAGTGCTCCATGGTTCTCACGCAAGGATGGACTTCATCCTTATGTTCTACTGGATATCTGTGCACATCAACACTGTGATGCCATTTGGCATAATTTATATCTGATTATGAGGCATGCAAGGATGAACTGGCAGCGATGTTGCAAGTCAGAATGTCAGCAAATGAACACAGAAGCTACAGATGGAAAAGAAATATTTAGCCATTTGCTCCATCCCATGCTGATGCAGGATTATTCCCAGATCAAGGTTCCTGTACCTTGTCTGGTGTATTTTTACATGGCTCAACTAATGGGACTTCCACCACCTCTCTTGGTATATTATTCCATAGTCTCATAGATCTCACTGGTAGGAGGGTATTCATAATATTCACCCTAAAGTTCATACCGCTATTCTTAGTTATACCTGCTTTTGCCAGCACCAAGCAATTTCTCTCTCTCCTTGATGTTCATATCCTACAAATATATGTGGCCCAGTAGTATGTTGAGCAATCCTGACTTCCTTTCAGATTTCCATGGCAGTCCGCCTCTCCAGCACTGTCATGTTTTTTTTTCTTGCTGTACTCTAAATTCTCTAGGCTTCAATCTGCTCTCACTTACACTAGCCTTACCACCATCTAGACACACTGGCTTCAGTGGAGTGACTCCTGATTTACTGGAATAAGGGGGAGGAAAATCAGGGCCTCTGAATTAGTCTCTGACTATGCGTAAAATATACTCTCTCACCATTCCAAAAGACAGAACCATTCTCCTGGTGGTTTGATGCGTACATGGGAAGCCAAATATGCTATATACTGAACACTGCATTTTCTCCCCTACGTGTTCCATCAGCGATAGCAGCCTGGGTGGCCCCTCTGTCTCCTTTTCCCATTCTCACCTCAGTGCTTCCTTCCATGCTAACCCATATGTGATGAGAGCTGCAGCCACCAAACTTGTTCACCAGGGACCTGATCCAAACCCTGACAAAGTCAATGAAAGTTTCCCCATTGATTCCAGTGGCTCAGTCTCCTAGCCACTACCCTCACCTCCTTCAACCGCCTTCTAAAAAAACAACTTCTCCCTTTTTGCCTATGAAGCATGAAATTAACATAAAAAACAAACCAACTGTGGCCCCCACGTTAGTGAAACAATTGAGAGGCACACATGCCTTATTTGTGTCACCATATAATTTTCCTTATCTTTCACTCACACTCCAATTTTTCTGCCTTAATGAACCTCATTTTGGGTCATGTTCCAGTTAGATGACAAGGTGTTCAGGGCAGGAAGTGAGGGTTTATTTTTGTTTGTGTGGCACTTACCACACTCTTGAGCAGTTGTTAAAGAAAATGAGAGGTTTTTGTCTGTATCATACTGATCAAAATCCCCTGGGCATGTACATATCCATGTAGGTCCAGATTGTTTGTTTGTTCTTTGAATAGTCCAAAGTGGGCTGAATCAGGGAAGCTCAATCCAAAGCAAGATGCACAGACTCTGTAATTTTAATTGAATCAAACCTTTGTCTTCAGGTTTCTCACTCCATCACTGACAGCTTTTTAAGTGGTTTGAATGTATCACTGTGTCCGCCTTCCTGTTCAGGTGTATGAAATGGGTTATGTTAAAATGCCTGTTATCAGACCCTATGAACTGGCTTTTTAACTGTGTTGATCTCTTTTGTCTTCCTCCACTGAAACATCCTGTCCTGAGGGTTCTAATAAGGAATTGCTTGACTCACCAGTAAAGCAATTATGGAGTTTTCTCAGAGAAAAAAAAAGGTTATTTAATTCACTCATTTCTCAGACTTGTAATATTTGGGGGAGTAAACACAAGGAGCTAGATGCATCCCTGGTATCACTCTTTTGACATCAGTGGGGTTACATCAAGGATAAACTTGACCCAAGATCTACTAACAATTCTCTTCTGCTCAGAGATACATGTCATTTCAGTATGGATAATTCTATTTTTAAACAAAAGAGCAGGAAAATGGAGAAAGAGATGGTCTTGTGAATGGAAATAAAGGACTTAGGAATCCAGCTATTATTAAAACATTTTTTAGAAATATGGCACTGCCCTACTATCTCCACACTTGGGGTTAGTTTTGATGTTCTTCAAGGAGGGCCGCCATTTTAATATGACTTCCCCACAGTCCTGTTGGCTGACAGAGGGCCCAGTCCTACAGTCCTCAGTTAAGTTTATGGTAAAAATTATCTCCAGGTAAAATTCACTTGCAGGAATTCTGCCTCAGTAATATCTGACAAATGCTGAGCAAATAGTTTATGAAAAGAGATATGTTGCTGAGCAGATGAATGTCATTCTGCATCTCTCTCTCTCTGCTTTGTCTTGCTTTCTTTCTGTAACCCCTGGTGTCTGTCTAATCCGCTCCAGGTAATTTTTACCATGCCCTTTACTGTAGAATCTGAGGTGGGCTAGGACCTGATATGAATACACATATTACTACTTATATTACTCCTGGAATACTCAAGGAGGTGACTGAGGAGATCTCTGAGCCATTAGCAATTATCTTTGAGAAGTAATGGAAGACGGGAGAGATTCCAGAGGACTGGAAAAGGGCAAATATTTTGCCAATCTATAAAAAGGGAATTGACAACCCAGGGAATTACAGACAAGTCATCTTAATTTCAGTACCCAGAAGGATAATGGAATAAATAATTAAGCAATGGATTTGCAAACACCTAGAAGATAAAAAGGTGATAAGTAACAGTCAGTATGGATTTGCCAAGAACAGATCATGTCAGACCAACCTGATAGCTTTCTTTGACAGGGTAACAAGCTTTATGGGGCGGGGGAAAGCAGTAGATGTGGTATAGCTTGACTTTAGTAAAGTTTTTGATACTGTCTTGCCTGACCTTCTTATAAACAAACTAGGGAAATAAAGCCTAGATGGTGCTATTATAAGGTGAGTGCATAACTGGTTGGAAAACCATTCCCAGAGTGTAGTTATCAGTGGTTCACAGTCAAGCTGGAAGGGCATATCCAGCAGGGTATTGCAGCGATCAGTCCTGAATCTGGTTCTGTTCAATATCTTAATCAATGATTTAGATAATGGCATAGAGAGTACATTTATAAAGTTTGTGGATGATACCAAGCTGAGAGGGGTTGCAGGTGCTTTGGAAGATAGGATTAAAATTCAAAATGATCTGGACAAACTGGAGAAATGGTCTGAAGTGAATAGGATGAAATTCAATAAAGAGAAATGCAAAGTACTCGGTTGAGGAAGGAAGAATCAGTTGCACATGTACAAAATAGGAAATGACTGCCTAGGAAGGAGCACTGCGGAAAAAGTTCTAGGGGTCTTAGTGGATCACAAGCTAAATATGAGTCAACAGTGTAACACTGTTGCAAAAAAAGCAAATATCATTCTGGGATGTATTAGCAGGAGTGTTGTAAGCAAGACACAAGAAATAACTCTTCCACTCTACTCCATGCTGATTAGGCCTCAGCTGGAGTATTGTGTCAAATTCTGGGTGCAGCAATTCAGGAAAGATGTGGACAAATTGGAGAAAGTCCACAGGAGAGCAACAAAAATGACTCAAGGTCTAGAAAACATGACCTAGCAGGAAAGATTGAAAAAATGTGGTTTGTTTAGTCTGGAGAAGAGAAGGCCGAGGGCAGGTCTACACTAGAAGTGCTACATTAGCGCAGCTTCACCAGTACAGCTGCACCACTGTAGCACATCTGGTGAAGACGCTCTGTGCTGACAGGAGAGCGCTCTCTCGTCGGCATGATTACTCCACCTCTGCGAGAGGCAGAAGCTATGCAGCGGTGCGGACAGCCCTTAGGTCGCTGTAACTTGCATTGCTCGGGTTGTGTGTGTCTTTTTCACATCCCCAAGGGATGTAGGTTAGAACAACTTAAGGGATAGTGTAGACCTGCCCTGAGAGGGGACATGAGAACAGTTTTCAAGTACATAAAAAGTTGTTAAAAGGAAGAGGGTGAAAATTGTTCTCGTTAACCTCTGAGGATAGGACAAGAAGCAGTGGGCTTAAATTGCAGGAAGGGAGTTTTCAGCTGGCCATTAGGAAAAACTTCCTAATTGTCTGGGTGATTAAGCACTGGAATAAATTGCCTAGGGAGGCTGTGGAATCTCCATCATTGGAGATTTTTAAGAGCAGGTTAAACAAACACCTGTCAGGGATGGTCTAGTTATTACATAGCCCTGCTTTGAATGCAGGGGACTGGACTAGATGACCTCCTGAGGTCCCTTCCAGTCCTACACTCTTATGATTCTAGCAGTAAGGGTGTCGGATGTGAGAAAAGGCTTGCAGCAACAGGCCCTATGCCTCCAGACCAGTAATAGCTGACTTCCTCTGATGAGAATAATTCACTTTTATTATATTTAAAAAAAAACTCCTTTTAAAAACAACGCTGCCCAGATTTATTGGTGTCTTACTTTTCTATGTAATTAGATGAAGGAATGGTTCCAGAATCTTTGTCCAAATTGCCGTTTCCCTTTTAAGCTCTCCAAAATGCACCTACTGCCAATTAGTTGGCAGGACTTAAAGGATTCCGGAGCTTTTCTTGGACAAGATTTTCTTGGCAGGTGAGATTGCAACTGCAGTGCTGAGCATGAGCTCAGAATAAATATCCAACGGTTGTAAAGAATTTAAACAATGTTAAAAGAATACAAGGTTTGTGCCTCTCTCCTGACAGATAACAGCTCCTGTCCTTTAAAAAACTGCATTTCTCATGTGCAAAATAGTCTAGCACATAAATAAAAACCTAGCCTCCTTATTTTATTTATTGGGTATGAAAGATTAACATGATAAACAAACAAGGGATGAAACACAAGCCTTTCAGCCTACGGAGGAAGGATGCTCCTCTGGTTAATGGTAGATGAGAGACCTGCTGATGGAAGACCTTCTATTAAGGGAGAAGGCTGCTGTTTTATTAATAATTATGTATTAAATGTTGTGTGCTGAGAATTTGTTTGACCTTTTGCGTGTGTGTGATGGTGTTTTTTTTGTTTGCTTGCTTTTTGCTTGAGTTTCCCCACCTATGAAATGGGAATGAAGACACATGCCTACTTCACAGAAATGTTGGGAGGAGAAATCTCTGAATAGTACCTGAGTGCTTTGATGATGGGGAGCCATTAAGAACTTGGAGAACTCAATTCCCTTGAACTTTGATTTGAATAAAATAGGGCCCTGCTCCAACATAGATGTGCTTTAAGTCTGGCAAAACCCAAACCTTCTCCATCTTCAGACTGTCTCCAAAGGACGCCCTTTTTTATTTCATGTGTCTTAAAATACATTTCCACAAAATAGCAAACCAAACTCAGTTTTGTCCTTTTCTCCTCCCCTCAATCTCCCTCAAATAGTCAAGTGTTAACGATGGCACATTTTTCAGATAAAAAACAAACATCTTGAATCACTTTTTTGTGATGTTCTATTTTCTACTTAAACAAAACTGTTTATTTTAATTGTTTTGTTTTAAAAAAAAACAACCTGTGCTTAGCTTGGTGAAAATGATGTCCTCTGAATTATAACCGCCTCCCTCAGAAAGAAGATTGAATTGAAAATGCTGCCACAGACTTAACTATAGTTGCATAAATGATACATTTTAAGTCATTTCAATATATGCTAGAAAATATATTTCCATACCAATGGACCTGTGAAAGCTGGCTGACCCCCCTTAATAGATTACAAGCGGCCAGTAGGTGGGGAGGAGTAAGTACTGCTCATGGACACAGTAGCTTGCATTTTTTCACTATCTCTTTTCCTCTGCCTCAAGGCAGGAAGATCCTGCTCCTAACCAGTTAGTTCTACTTAGATAAGGGAAACATGAGACTTTACACTTACCAATCAAGTATTAACACGCAAGGGTCTTTGTCTGAATGTGTATAAAAGGTTTGTGAAATTTGTGTAAGACAGAGTCTTTTCTACCAAGGTACAGGCTCTCCTTTTTCTGCAGAATAAAGCATTTTTCCTTATCCCTGTCAGGCTGTTAATTGGCTGTCAGCTAGGCAGACCCGATATTTCATTAACAGACCACTACAGTATGAAGAAATGCAGTGGAAAGCGATAGAAGGGCCAGATTCTGATCCTCTTGCTCAGGTTTTAGATGACCTAACTTCAGAATGAGTAGTGTACATTGCAATTAAATGCCTATGGCTGGCCCTTGTTAGCTGGCTCAGGCTTATGGGGCTGTTTAGATGTGTTGTAGACATTCAGGCTCGGGCTGGAGCCCAGGCTCTTGGGACCCAGAACCCAGGCTCCAGCTCGAGTCCAAATGTCTATACCGTAATTTTTAGCCCTGCAGCCCAATACTAAGTCATCTGATTTGAGCCAGCTAAGACCATTCTGCGGGCCTCTGAGTTCAGGTAGATGTATTCATAAGAGTACAACTCAAGTCAATGGGAGTAAGGGTGACAGAATATGGACGTAAGGGGCAAGATCACTGGCTGCTGTAAATTGTCACAGCTACATTGATGTCAAAGGAGCTATGACAATTTGCACCAGCTGGGATCTGCTCTAATGCCTTTAAAGGTTGGGTAATGAAGGGCATGAGCATTTGGCCTTTGTAAATAAAATTGTTCTACTTTGGAACCGAGTCATATGTTCATAGTTACAGACCTACGACTAGATGGATTGGTATGACATTCCTTGACCACGGAAGTTCTGGAAGTACTGGGCGAGCTTCAGGCTCTGACCTCTGAGTCAAACTCTTGTTCTTCTTGATTGCTGAAATCCAGCACTAAAGTATCAGGTCAGTTACTGGAGGAGATTGTCTCCCTTCAGCAGAGCAAGTCCTATCAAGCATAATGAGGTGAGGACTAATAAGCAGTTCTTGATATGGAGAAAAACTCTATTCAGAGCTCACTTTGGGGGAGCAGACTGTGAAGAAGATTTTGGTAAGATAGTTCTGGCAATGATTGGAGCAGTTAAATGTCCTAGACCTCTGTCAATCCAATTGTAGGCCTGGCTATCGTACATGGATAATGCACTGGGGAATATTCTGCTTCTGGCTGAGTTAAGAGTTTGGAAGTGAGCTGGCTGAGACTCAGCCCAGATAAGACAGAGCGTGCAGAATGAGGCAGGGATCATTTCAAGTTCCTCAACTCAGACTCATATCTAGGAGGTGGGTATTATTGACTGCTACTGGCTAGCCAGGTAGCATCAGTGCCCACCAGTGTTCGTTACCTTCTGCCCATGGCAAGATGTTTGCTTATGTTTTTTCTTCTGCATGTAACCTCTCAATTCTTATCCACACTTTTGTCACATCAAATATTAGATTACTACAATGCATTTGGCCAAGGACAATACCTAAAGGCCGTGTGGAAACTTAGCTAGTGCAGAAGGTGCTTTAGGTATGGGTTTATCTATTGGAGGTGGTCCTTAGTTCAGGTTCACTATATTAATTATATATTGACAAAGCCCTGACAAAGCCCTGGCTGGGATGATTTAGTTGGGGATTGGTCCTGCTTTGAGCATGGGCACTGCACTAGAAGTCCTCCTGAGGTCCCTTCCAACCCTGATAATCTATGAATGATACTTGATGCATCCCATGAACTTCTGAAAACCATGCCCTAGATTGTTCACTTTTTCTTCTTTAACTTTTTCTTTCTAAGGGACATTCACATGATGGATATATCCATGCCCTTCAGGCCATTTGCATTTCCTGATCTGGCAGCTCAACAGTTCATCGGCTCCTGCTTTTTGTCCCTCAAGTCATAATCCTCCTTCTGTTCATAACTTATTTCCACCTCCTTTCAGACTAGAAGATCATAATGGTCCCTTCTGACCTTAAAGTCTATGAGTCTATGTCCTAAAGAGAGGATTAGTTCAGGAATAGATTGATTCCAAATAAACAGTGATACCTTTTTCTTTCAAATGCTTGTATTACTAAAAAATGGAGGGGTATAGAAGTTAAGATATCTGGAATGACCAATGTATTCTGGGCCACCAACCAGTCACCATTCAAATCCATCCAAAAGATTCATGTTTTCATTAATGCCCATAAGAAGTAAATAAAAAAAATGATGATAAATTTAAGAAAAATGTCCCAGTCATTCTCCTCTGAGCCTCCCATGGTGCCCTAATGCCTATGGCTATCCTGTACGTGCCGTAAGATCGTTGCTTCTTGCAAGAGGTCAAACAAATTCTCAGCACACAACATTTAATACCCAACCTGAAAGACCTGCAAGAGGCCTGATCATCAGAAAGCGTGGACCCCCATCTCTGTAAATCAGGCCCCTTTTTAGGTGTCTCAATTTGACCACCAAAACTCACTTATAACTTTAAAAAATTTAGGACCCCTGCTCACATACTCATGTATGTCTTTGACTACTGAAATAATGTGATCTATATTTCAGTGTGGGAAGCCCCAAGATCACATTCACCCTACCTATAAAAGGCTTTATTCTCAAGATGCCCTTTAAAAGTTATTGTGCATGGCTGAATTGAGTTTAAATATGCTAGCTCTCAACATTACATTTCCTTTGATATTATTTTTCTGAAGCAACTTGACTTTGAAGATGGTATTTTAAAGCAATGAATGAGGAGAGAAGTAAAATCACAGAGCATTGTAGAACAAACTGGGTGAGTTTCATCTCTGGTCTGTAATTTAAATGTATTTTTCATTTAAGGAAATAATACAGTTATTGTAACTGGTTAAAAAATATAGGCCAGATCCTTGATATCACTCCAGTGAAGTCAGTGGAATTATACTGACTTTCACCAGCTGAGAATCTGGGTCTATATTTGCCGTGTATCAAAAATTTAGGATTTTGAGACAGCAGCGGGAGAAGAGAGCGTGCTTAAATGTCATGGCTGTTTCCCTGGCCAGTGCTTGTGTGAAGAGTAGGGTTAGCACTGTGGCGAAAGAGGTCTTTGTCATTGCTGTTCAGCCTGAGCTCTGAGTCGTTTTCTCTCAAGTACTGGTTCAGATATGAAGGGAGTCGTTCTGCTGCCAGGAATAGCAGAGCAAAAAGAAAGCACATCGCTCGGAGAGAGGCTTCATTCAAAGCTAGACATGGGAACAAAGCTTGTGAGAGCCCTGGCGGGGAATTGGAAGGCTTTTGGTGCTGTCTCCTTGGTTTTAATTTCTTCTTTGGACAGAAGACATTAAAAAGATACATTTCCATAGTTTTCAACTTGTAGTGAAGTCTTGCATCTCTAGACTCATGTTGTCTCTTTAGTCAGCAGTTTGCAAGACAATTTCATCCTTGGCGTAACCCCCATGCTTGATTTTACTGGAATTAAACCAAAGTTGAATTTGTCTCTAATATAGGGAATTTGGTCTAATATAGAATTGCCATAATAATTATACTACAGTTGTGTCAAAGGTGCCCAGCTGAGATCAGGGCTCCATTGTTTTAAGCACTGCACATACACACACGGAAGAGCTTTCAGTCTAAACAAAGAAAGAATGGCAGACAGAAAGTGTTATGATCTTAGTTTTACAGAGTGGGAACTGAGGGAGAGAGAAATTCTTGGTAGATCTACACTGCTGACACAGAGTGTGATTGCAGCTTGTGTAGAGGTATCTGAGATAGCTTTAATCTAGCTCACTCAAGTCCCAGACCAGTTAAGCTATGGGAGCATGGGCTGTAAAAATTGCCGCAAACCCTTAGTTATTATTCGGTCAGCTAGCCTACATTGAAACCCATGCCAGGTCTTCACTGCTCTGCTACTTCAGCGAGCTAGATTAAAGCTCTCTCAGGTATGTCTACACAACCTGCAAATCGCACCCTGTGATTGCTGTCTACCCATATCCTAAGTGATTTGCTTGAGGTCATCCTAGGAGACTTTAGCAGAGCTGGAAATGGAGCACAGATTTCCCAAGACTCACATGGTGCCTTTAACCACAAGAACATCCTTCTGAATGCAGCGTGTGCTTCTCTTCTCTCTTTTCATCTGGGCCAGGCTTCTGTTGTTGTTGTTTTTTGGTTCTTGGTTGATCATCCAGCACTGAGAGCAGTCAGTGTCAAATAATAAACAATCAGGATTCAAGTGTAGGGTCTTTCTATAAAACACACACCCTGCAGTGAAATAATACACTTCTCCAAGATGTTCAAAACCAGGAAGTGGAGATTCTTGGAGGCAGCATTGTCATAAATGTTTCAGCCCATGACTTCCAGAAACCGACTCAATTTCTTGCTAAACGTTTCCTTTGTACAATGCACCTCTTGCCTTCTTTCCGTTTCCCAGAAATGCTGAATTAAAAACATGCCCAATTGTGTCCGGAGGGCCCACAAGGAAGTTTTTATTCGGTTTTGACATGGGGGAGCCGAACAATCTGCCACAGATGTGCAGCACAAGGACCCTGACAGCGGTGGAGCGTTTCAAGAGCGGGATTTAAAAAGAGGTGCTGCCTTTTACATTGGAATGTGAAGAGGCTGTCGTAGGTGTTCTCCTGATGGAGGCACTGGAAACTGCTCACACAAAGGCTACACCGATGAGCTTGATTGTGTAAAATTAAGCTCCAGACTTGCCATGTTTTGTGTGAGAGTTCATGGGTTCAAATCCCAGATGAGTCCACACTTCTGTGACAGCTGCTGTTTTGGCCAAAACTGTGGGACTTGAACTGTAGACTCCGGAGCTCAAACCATGAGTTTGAGCTGAAATACCAAGCTTCCTGATTGAGGACTATAAAAGAATCATATCCTCTATGGATCAGGCACAGGAGGGAGGACTGTAACATACACTCACCCTGTGGGTTATGGACACACTTAACTTTAAGCTCATGAGTATTGCCACTGAAGTCAAGGGAGCTACTCAGTTCTTTAAAGTTAAGCATGCAGATAAATCTTTGCTGTATCGGGGCCTTCAGCTGTAAGGAGGGGCAGGGATGGAGTCTTTCTCTATGCTTATATAACACCTACCACAATGGATCCCCAGACTTGATTGGACCCTTTCAATGATATTGTAATACAATTATTCTCTGGTAATATAGGGTTGGACAGTATTTTCACAGGATATCATGGTCACTACTGAGTTTATTTGCCTCGAGCCTGATGACAAAGTTAAGAACTAAAGCAATGAAAGAATCAGAGCTGAACACCAATGTTGCAAAAACCAAGGTTTGGGAAAACAGAAGCCTGTTGGCCTGTAGGAGATGATGGGGTTGTGGGAGGATAAGTAGAGCATATCTGCTTTTGAGATGCCCTTTACAAGGACAATGCTGGTCATTAGTTGGAAGTATAAGAGGAAACCTGACTTTTACTATATCAACGATGAGACAAGACTTCATCTGGTGTTAATCAGCATAGATTCATTGACTTCAGTGGATCTGTGCCAAAGCACACCAGCTGTGGATCTGATCTTAAATCTTTACCCAAGAGTTGTTTGACTGATCGGATCGACAACCAGGCTGCCAGTAGAGAGTGGGTAGTGGTATTTTGCTACTTTTCTATCTCTTCGGGTCTCTGGTCAATATTTCAGCAGGAATCTAGAACATAAGAATGGCCCTACTGGGTCAGACCAAGCGTCCATCTAGCCCAGTATCCTGTCTTCTGACAGTGGCTAGTGCCAGGTGCCCCAGAGGGAGTGAACAGAACAGGTAATCATCAAGTGATCCATCCTCTGATACTCATTCCCAGCTCCTGGCAAACAGAGTCTAGGGACACCATTCCTGGCCAATCTAAGTTTATTTTTTAATGTAGCAGATCTATGTAACTCCAGCTGGCACCCATTCATCTCTCCCTATGCCCTCGCTGGCCTATGCCATGGTTTGGGAAAGAGATCCCGACCCATCCGAGTTTTGACGTATTTAGGCACCAGATTCTGTTCTTAGTGTTCATACTCACTTTTCTCCCTCTGAAGGTCAGATGGAATATTCCTTCCCTCAGAGGCATCAGCCACCGTTTGCTCATCTGATTATCTTAAATAGAGGAAACATTTATTTGTATAGGCTAGAAAACAAAGAGAAACAAACCAATAATGGTAAAGAAACATATATAGCGTGATCCTAGTAGCATATGTACAGCGGCTGTAAAGCCTGTGTCCCAGAGTATGAACATATTACAGAGAGCATCTGTGAACAAAGTTTTTCTGGGCTTCTCCTGGCTTGGCAGCTTAGAGCCTCAGCACATGTCTTTTCTTAGTGCAAAATCATGAACCCCTTACTTACATTGGTGAGCAGTTACTCACCCAGGTGGTCCTCTTGATGGGATTACTAGGGTGAGTGACAGGTCACTTATGTGAGTAAAAGATTCACACAATCTGGCCCTGAGCAATGTGTGCGTCCTCTCTCTGCTGCTACCGTATTCTTCTTCATTTATCGCACTCCCTGTGATCTGGCAGCAAAGAGTTTATCCCATTAAGATATTCTTTTCACGGTATGGGGCAGTATTAGGGTTTACTGGGTACAGTGAAGTAGACACAGGAGGCCTATGTCCTATTCCTGGCTCCAGGGGCGCTGGAATAATGTGTGTAGTGGGGCTGCTGAGAGCTATTGAACCAAACTGTAAATCTTGTCTATAATAGAAACCACTTCAAGCCAGAGCAGGGGTGGGCAAACTTTTTGGCCCGAGGGCCACATTGGGGTTGCAAAACTGGATGGAGGGCCAGGTAGGGAAGGTTGTGCCTCCCCAAACAGCCTGGCCACAGCCCTCTATCTGCCCCCTCCCACTTCCTGCTCCCTGACTGCCCCCCACAGAACCCCTGACCCATCCAACCCCTGCCCCCACTCCTTGTCCCCCAACGCCCCCCCCAGACCCCTCGCCCCAATTGCCCCCCTCAGAACCCCTGACTCATCCAATCTCCCCTGCTTCTTGTCCTGGGACTGCTCTCTCCTGGGATCCCCTTCCCCTAACCACCACCACCCCCGGGTTCCCATTCCCTATCCAACTCCCCTGCTCCCAGTCCCTTGACTGCCCCGACCCCTATCCACACCCCCACCCCCTGACAGGTCCCCTGGGACCCCACACCTATCCAACCCCACCTTTTCCCCATCCCCTGACCACCTCCCCATCCTCCACCCCATCCAACCGCCCCCCCTGCCCCTTATCCAACCACCCTGCTCCCTGTCCCCTGACTCCCCCTCTCCAGAACCCCCTGTCCCTTACCCAACCTCCCGGCCCCGGCCCGCTTACCATGCCACTCAGAGCAGCATGTCTGGCAGCCGTGCCGCCCGGCCGGAGCTAGACACGCTGCTGCTCTGCTTGGCAGGAGTGTGCCGCTCCGCCACCCAGAGTGCTGCCCATGTAGCAATGTGGCTGCAGGGAAGGGGGGACAGCAGGGGAGGAGCTGAGAACTAGCCTCCCTGGCCGGGAGCTCAGGGGCCGGGCAGGACGGTCCCCAAGGGCATAGTTTGCCCACCTCTGAGCTAGGGGTTGCAGCAGCACCCCTACTTCCAGCACCTATGTCTGGCTTTTACCGATCTTCTATGTCAACTTGAGCCAATCACATCACCTCACTCTCCCTTTGTTTTCCCTTTATCTGTCTTTGCCCCTGCCTGGAAGCTAACCAGGCATTTCTTGCTGTGTGTTTGTACAGTGCCTGTATAACGGAGCTTGGACTGCTGTTGTGCTGAGTGCTATCATAATATAAATAATAATGGCAGAGATTCATTAGCATTGAATTTCAAACACAGTATTAGAATCATAGAATCATAGGACTGGAAGGGACCTCGAGAGATCATCTAGTCCAGTCCCCTGCACTCATGGCAGGACTAAGTATTACAATGCATTTATCCCCTATTCATTTTTTTGCCAAACACATGTGGTTCTCATGGTGTATATGGTCTCTATTACAAGAATACTAATCAGAAGAGAGGAAAAAGTTTACCTCATTTCTACCAAAGGTGTTTGATTTAGGGGGGAAATGGAGCAGGTGGTTTGCATAAAACCTCATTAGTCTTTTTGATTGTTTCAGACATCTCTTGGAAGAAAATGTCTCATTATCATGCATATTTACGTAGCCCCTGGTATTGTATTGACTGTCATATAGCACCACATTATAGAGCATATTATTTAATGACTTTAAGATTTATATGACAAATACCATTCCTAGTGGGTGAGCAGACAGTGGGCATCCCAGCCTACCAAAGCTAACAATGTATAATTTGATCTGGATTTCCATCTTCATCATCCTGATTATATAATTAACCTTTGCAAGTTGATGTCTTTGAGCCTTCTGGAGAATGAGGTTTGCGTTTCTCAATAGCAGACAACAGCATTCTTAGAGGAAAGCCTCCATCTGGCAAATGGACTGACACAGGCAGACAGGTGGCCTCAATTAGCAATTTCTTCAAACCCCAGAAAAGATTTAGAGAGACGATTTGCAGCAACATTGGAGTATGCTGTGGTCAGCAAATCTGAATAAAGTTTCAAATGCCATTCCAGCATTATTTAGTGATGATTTCAGTTTGCTATTTGACACTTTTTTAAGTATATTAGGAACAAAAAGAATCCTGACATTGGTAGTGGTCCATTACTAGATGGCATTTGACTTGATGCAGCATCATATTTTGATTTAAAAGGTTAATTTTGTATCAATCATGAACTAGATTAAAAACTGGCTAACTGACAAGCCTCAAAATAGAATTGTAAATGGAATGATCATGGATTTGGTATGTTTCTCACAGGTGGCCCAGGGATTGGTTCTTGGTCCTCTGCTATTTAATATTTTTTATCGGTGATCTGGAGGAGAACATAATATCAGAATTAACAAAGTTTGCAGATAACCCAATAATTTGGGGAGTGGTAAATAAGAGGACAGGTTTCTGGTACAAAGTGAACTGGATTGTTTGGTGAACTGGGTGCAAGCAACATTATGTGTTTTTAATATGGCCAAATATAAAAGTGTACTGTCATGTTGTCTGGAATGGCAACAACTGGGACTGTCTATCTCAGGGCGGGCTGCCATAAAACAGGGCAGACACCCCAAATTGGTTGTATGTTGTATAATTAAATTTCACCAAGCCAGTAACAAATGTGAACTCCTGGATCACTGTACCAGTCTTACCATAGAGTCCAGACAGTCCCCTCAGACTCTCCAGCCTATTTTGCCACCAGACAAAATGGACTTTGTGATAAAAGGTCACTTATACCAAAAATCACAGCACATCAGGTTGCTCCCAGTCCCAAAAGACCAGTCTCTTACCCCAGATCAATTTGTGCTTTATATCTTACACCAAAGACAATGCTGGTGGCCAATTCTATAGTAAATTAACTAAAGATGTATTAGCTAAGAAAATGAAATGAAAGTTATTGAGAGGTTAAAGCAGGTAAAATATATGCACAGGTGAGTCACAGTTTGTAAGTCCCAATGGTGGCAGAGATGTAATAAACTGCTAGTTTCACAAAAGTCTTTTCATGGTACCCAGATTGTCTCTGGAAATCTCTGCTGTTACATTTCCCTGTACGAATCCAAACAATCCAGTGATGAAGGATCTCTCCTTGAATCCATTCTTATAGCTTCTTCTCAGAAAACAAGCTGAAGGTGTCACTACTGACGTGGGCTTTTTCCTTTGAGGACAGAACGTGAGGAATGCGTTTTGAGTCTTTGACCTCTGATGCTCACCCACAATGACCACTGGCTTTGAAATGAGCACTTTTCTGTTCAAGTTCTTCATTTGCATTCCACAAGGCTTCTTTCTCCTTTGATGGGTTATTTGGTTACAGGGGTATACCCAACGTAAATGTTTGCTGTTACATAACGGGACATAGACAAGTAACATGCTTAATTTTCATTAAGTTTAAATACCAAATATGCTTGAACAATTACTTTGATCTATACTAATACACCAGAGAATTGACCTGGGGTTTCGGCATGAGCTGGCACTTGATCTGCCAGCGTCACATGTACATCCTAGGAACAAAGTGCAGGCTGTCCTGATAGGATGGGGTCTCTAGCCTGGGAAGCAGTGAGTCTGAAAAAGACTTGGGGGTTATGGTGGATAATCAGCTGAATGTGAGCTTGTAGTGTGTTGCTGTGGCCAAAAGAGCTAATTTGATCCATGGATGTATAAGGAGGGGAATGTTGAGTAGGAGTAAGATGGTGATATTTTCTCTGCTGCTGCCAGTGGCGTGACCCCTTCTGGAATATTGTGTCTAGTTCTAAGGCCCACAAGTCAAGAAGAATGTTGATAAATTGGAGAGAGTTCAGAGAAGAGTCACAGGAATGATATAAAGGATTGGATAACACGCTGTATCATGACAGACTCAAGCAGTTTGATCTATTTAGCTTAACAAAGGGAAGGATAAAGGGTGATTTGATCACAGTTTATAAGTTTAAAATTTGTTAATGGGCTCTTTGATCTAGCAAACAAAGGTCTAACATGATCCAATGGCTGGAAGTTGAAACTAGAGTAATTCAGGCTGGAAATACTCCACACATAATTGAGGTTGATTAACCATTGGAACAACATACCAAGGGTTGAGGTGGATTCTCCATCACTGGCAATTTTAAAATCAAGACTGAGTGTTTTTCTAAAAGATCTTCTCTAATTCAAATAGCAATTAATTCAGGAAAGTCCAATGGCCTGTGCTAAGCAGGAGATCAGATTGGCTTTATAATCTATGAATCAGTGTGACCCATACCATTCAAACACCTGACCCAAACACTCATGAAAGCAATCTTTACTAACCCGTCAGCCATTATATGTTTTAGGATCTGCCCTTTATTCAGTAAGAAAACATAAGGCTTGATCCCACTACCATTGAAGTGAGTGGAAAAACCCACTGAGCAACTCCAGTCCTGTGGACATATTTTCTCAGCTGATGTAAATTAACATAGCTCAATAGAACTTTGTTTATTTACTCCAGCCAGTGATCTGCCCTGTATTGTATCTGTACCCAAATGGCAATGTAGCGGGGTGCTTACCCCGCTCCTGCCCTGAAGGGCTTAAAACAGTCCTGGGGGAAGGTTGTGGCTGGGAGCTGCTAAGCCGCGCTGATTGGGAAGTGGCTGCAGCTGGGCCACAACCCAGTCAGGCCCAGCTGGTCCCTATAAAAGTCAATGAGCCAGTGACAGTCTCTCTCTGCATTCAGAGAGAGAAGGGCCTGGCTGCAGGGAGCTAGAGACAGGGTACCTGAGTGGAGCAGGCCTGGGGACAGGCTGAGGAGCTGGGGAGCTCCAGCCTGGAAAGCCCCAGGCTGTGGCCTAGCAGAAGGCCAAGGGGTACTAAGGGTTGCTTAGGGCAGCAGGTCCAAACCCTCTTTGCCAGTGATGAGTAGGCTGATACTGCAATCTGCCCCAGGGCATGGGGCTAGACAATGACTGACAGTAGCCTGATACTGAGGCAAGGTGGGGATAGTGGGTAGGGGGTTCCCTGGGGAGGGGAGACACTAAGACTGAGGGGTTTCTGCCCCACAGGTAAAGGACACCTGGGTCCAGGGAGGGAAACGGGGGCTAGAGGACAGGCAGCTCATCTGCCTGCAGAGGGCGCTCTGGAGCTGGAATGAGCTAATTCCTGGAAGTTACCAGCAGGAGGCGCCGCAGGGGTGCATCCACTCATCTACACGCAACAATGGCATTCTAAAGAATTGTCTCCTTTTACTGAAGGTCTTTCTTTCACTCACAGCGTGAGAGGGAATTTAGCAGCAGAGCCATTCAGATAAGTACAGTGCTCCCTTTAAAATTTGATAAGATTATGTACTCAGATTCAACATCAAACGCAAAGAACCAGAAAGCAATCCTGCAGTAGCAGAGAGGGTTAGATTTTCTGTCCCCTTCTTTTCACACAGAGGCAGAGCACAATTCCAATTTGAGGGCCTCTTGCACAATCATTTTGTGGATATTAATGGGGAATTTGAGGGATTTCTCTGAACTCTTCTGCAAACTGGCAAGCCTTTCAGGCTTACAACCCTGAAAGTTGGGGACTTTACATTTAACGAATTTCATTGGCGGTCATGCTAAAGAATTTCCTTGCCAGTGAGATGCTCCTTGAAAAATGTTCAGAGCTTGTCGGGTTCCTGACAGAAGTGCTCAGAAAGGGACAGGAGCTGAGCTGTTTTACCTTATCTCCAGCAGCTAATAAGAATGAGCCTTTTTTTCTATCTTCTCAGGGGGTTATGTTGCTGCCCATAATCCTAAACAAACAAGCAAACAAAGTTTGTTTTACTTGAATAATAAGAAAAAGATGCTGGTCCAGATTGTCATCTTCATGCTATGGGGCAGATGGATTGAAATCAATGGAGTTAGGATGAATTACATAAGCTGAGGATCCAACCATCTATCTGCTAAGCACAGCTGAAGATGGTGGGCAGAAGTAATAGGTTATGGTATCCCAGTTCTGTAGCCAGTTTTCTGCCTGTCCAATCCTTACCATAGTTTAGAGCAGCCTCAAGGATGCTTTAAACCACAGTGGTTGGCTCTGGCTCTGACACACTGGCAAAGGACCCCCTGGGGGTGGGGGTTATGGCTGGAGCACCACCAACTTGAAAACAGGGGAATGTGGAGTAGAAATCCTGAGGTGATGTTACCATTGTATACAGCATTAGGGAGACCATTGCTGGAATCCTGTCTTGTTCGGATGTCAGCACTTTAAAAAGGATGTTGACAAACTGGAAATGCGTTCAGAAAAGAGCTAAAGGTTGAATCGAGGTCTGGAACACATGCCTTTGAGTGACTGCCTTCTGAAGCTCAATCAATGTTGTTTATCTGAGAGAAGGTTAAATGGTGACTTGATCACAGCCTGTAAGGCCCAGATTTTTAAAGGGTATTTAGGCATTGTTGCATTCAGTGTAGCAAGGCCTATGTAATTAGATGGTGAGTCCCATTTTCATAAGTGACTTAGGAGCTTTTTTTTATTGAAAGTCAATGAGACTTATTCTCCTAAATACCTTTGAGGATCTGGGTGTTAGGAATCTAACACCTATTGAAATCAGTGGGAGTTATGCACCTAAATACTTTTAAAGACCTGGCCCTACCTGCCTAAATCACTTTTCAAATTGGGATTTAGCCATCTAAATCCCTTATACCTTGCAATGCTAAGCAAAGCAATGGCTAAATGCCTTTAAAAATCTAAATACCTACACATGGAGATTTCTGATCATGATCTGATCTTTAATCCAGCAGATGAAGGTATAATAAGATCCATTGACTGGCTGGATGTTGAAGCTAGAGCAATTCAGATTGGAAATAAGGTGCATATTTGTTAACATTGCAGCACTTTACCTGGAGAGGAGTATATTCTCCATCCCTAAAGGATATCTACCTTAACCAGAAATAATGTGCTGGATGCAGGGGAAATATAGGGTGAGGTTCTCTGGCTATTGCTATGCAGGAGGTTGGACTAGATGCCCATAATAGTCTCTTCTGGCCTTAATATATATGAATCTATACTACCTGCATGGGAGCTGGGGGACGGGGAGTACGGCTTGCTCCCAGGGAGACCACCTGGTCAGTATTTGACTGGCCTGTCTGATTTTTTTATGGATTGGCCAGTTGCCAGAAAAAAATTTAATCCGCTGCATTTTTTGTTACCTGGGTCTAAAGATTTGCATTATTTCTGTGTCCAGCTAAAGATGCTGCAGTGTTCCCACTTCTGCAGTTTAAGTGATAACAGATCAACACTGTTAAAAAGACAGCAGCTGTCTACCCACCAACACGCGAGTGCACTGCTCGTGTGCGTGTGACAGGGTTTGAGTCACACGAGTGAGGAGAGGAGTGATGTCATCAATCTTATTTCTACGTGTTCTTTCTCTAGATATTATAAGTGGCTGTTGAGGGGGTGGAGGGGAGCGTTGCGGAGTTGCCCTCGGGTTGGGGTTGCAGCGGGCTTACCTTGGGTGGAGGAGAGGCTGGGTTTTTTTGCATTTCAAAGGTGGTACCCCTTGCTGCCTCCTTGCTATCCCTAATCGGTGCCTTGCCCTTACGCAGGGAGCACAAGGTGAAAGAGAAAAGGCTCTTGGGCCTAGACCATCAAAAGGTATTTAGACTCCTATTGTCCCTTAAAATCAGTGGGAGGTAGGTGCCTAAATACTTTTGGGGAACTGAGCCCTGCACTCCCACTCCCAGACCTCACCCTCATTTTTCATGTAGTCCTTAGGCAACCTCCTGCTGGAGTGACTGGACCAAATCCTGAGAGGTGCTGATCTCTTGGAGTGTTTCTGTTCTTCAGGACCTCTCAGATTTTATTTGCCTGAGGGGAAAACTGATGAAAGGCCTCTGGATTTGGCCCATAGTGTTCACTGACAGCTACATCAGAGCAGAATGCCATATCTGGGGGCCAGACTCTCCGTTGGAATAAATTGGTGCAGCTGGATTGGCACAGCTTAATTGGCTTCAGTTTCTGCCCGCAGAGAGTATGGCGCCATTATCGCTGTTCCGGTACCAGAATAATGCCTCCTGTTTAATACTGTTGTAGTCAGTACAAAATAACCCCACCTATTTTAAGCCTGTATGAAAGAGTTACACTCCTTTAGAGTAATGGACAGTATGTTTATGGGTGTGAGATGAAGGTAACTATAAAGCACTACCGCAAATTGAAAGGGGATTGGATTTAATTGCAACTCTTTCTATATTTCTCTCTTTCTCTTCTCTAGGATGCCCTGGGATGTGGGATAATATTACATGCTGGAAGTCAGCGAGTGTGGGCGAAATCGTCTTTGTCAAGTGTCCTGCTCTGTTCCGAATTATTAACTCTGAAGACGGTAAAATGCTCTTCTCCTTTCTTCATTTGTTCCATGTGGTTGCTGGATTCAGCAGCCTCTTGCTGCTTGCAGTCACGCTGATCATACAGCCAAGCAATTGATACTATGAAAGGGGATGAAAAGCCCTTTAGTGGACTGGGGCTGCTGGAGGCAGAGTGGGTAAACAATACATCAGGCTTCCAGAATTTATGTGTGTGTGGAGGAAAACTTCACATAATGTACAAGATGAGAGAATCACTACACTGATTACAAAATAGAAAGCTGTGCCTTTAGATAACCATTGAAGCTAATGGGAATTGTGATTGCTGTCTAAGGGCCTTGTATTATTAATACAAAATTAAAATAAAAATAAAAAGAGAGTGAGAGAGACAGGTCTTGAAGTCAAAACTCAGGGTCAGATTCTGGTTGGCCTCATGCATGTGTGTAGTGGGGAGGGGGAGAGGGTAGAAGGAACCTCCTCGCTTGTGTAGCCCATGAAAAGGTCAGGAAGAATTCCAGGGCCTTCAGTCACCCAAGGGTGGGGTTGGCTCTATTTATGCTTCCTATAAAAGGTAGAAATGGGAGGGGCCATGGTCCTACTACCCCAGACATCTGTTGGTGTAGCTGGCTGGTGGCGCATAGGTGAATCAAGAGTTGCAGTAGCAGTGAATATGCAGCCTGAGGCATTCAGGAGACTGATACCTCTTGGTGTTCCCTCTGGGGCAGTACAGCTGTACATCATCTTCAATGAAGGGTTGTGCCTAACTATCCCAATCAAGCCCTCAGTCCTTCCTCATGCAAAACTCCCAATGAAATCAATGGGAATTTTGCCTGAGTAAAATCTTCAGGACTTGAGCAAGTTATAATAAACTGTTAAACTATTTAGTCTGATTACTGATATTAACGCACAGGAAATGAGGTTCCCATCTGAATGCATGAGAGCGGCAGGCTTTCAAATTTGATTGGCAAGTTTTGTTTTTAATAATAATCCATTAATCACATTTTTGCTGCTGTTAAATAGCCCAATTTTGGACAATTCCTCCCAGCACTACTCCTTATCCAATGACATATCCATTAAATGGCAGCTCCTACTGAGAGGAGTGCTAACAAAACTCGATCCTGATCCCAACTGCTATTTTGCAAATTTTTCACATACATTCTTCTATAGTAAAGTCCACATTTGCACCTGGAAACACTGTACAGAAAAAGCTTTGTATATCTGAGCAAGTAAGGACTTCATGCACAAATACATGTGTGTGCTAAACCCCATTACCTTGTTGTGATTGCTTCAGTGTCCTGGTCATTTATTCTTGTAAAAACTCTACACAGGATTTTATATGTCTAAATGTTATCACAAAGACCTTGTTTTTGATGTCCGATAATATATGAGACCAGCTGCAGCAGCCTCAATAGTGCTGAGGAATTGGTTCTGTAGTGACTCAGAGATGCACTTCATAAATCATCACAGGCTAGTGATGATAGCAAAACAACATGCCAGAGTTTTATGGAGATAACACAGGCAAGAAAATTCTTGCTCTCGCCGTGGATTTCTGACCAGCCTGAGACACGGATACCCATCTGCATCACACACACACACACACACACACACACACACACACACACACACAGTCAATCTGATGGCCAAACTAGTTCATTCAGTTCATCTCCAGAGCAGCAGTTACACTCAACCAACAGTTTTTCCAGTACAATAATCATGGGGTGCTTGCGCTATGAAGGCAGAGTGCTTTTATGATGTTTATTGTGCACCAACTGGCGGCTGATTTATCATTTTCTTCTGATATAATTATAGCAGCCCGGCTTTCAATAGAGGTTCTTGTCAGAAGATTTTCCATTAGAAGCCCCGATTTTGGAGTGGTTTGTAATGACATTCTTTAAATATCCTTGAGCTGGAGCTTGGCAACGTAGAAGATCTTTTCTTATTTTATGCCAGTGCACTGCTCATGGATGTTGCTGGTTTGGCAATGCAGAGTGATGTCATGTTTATCTACAGGACAGTCAAGATTTCTCTATATTAAACATGCTTCAACCCCAAACCTACCAACTATCCCTCACCATTATGAACCTCAGTCCTGCCTTTATTAACATTCCACCCAAATTTGGTGCTCTCTCTGCTTTGGAAATAAACAGCCGTGGAACTGCACTTACAGACAGAGCTATGTACCACAAAGGGATGAATCCAGCAGTACTTTTAAATCTTCTGCATAAATACTTTTGTGTCCTGCATTTAGGATTTTTGTCACATGGTGCCTTCTGCAGTTGGTCCTTGGCTGATTGAGCTCTCAACCTTGACCTGGAAGGGTGAGAAGAAATGCAGTGTAAAAACCCATTCAGCTCTCTTGGTCTCCATATCAAAATCGCTAACAGGTGCCAAGTGGCATCACTTGCAGTTATTATGTGTAAACCTGTCCAACAGAAGCAAGTCGAAGACCTACCAAATCATCAAGTAACCAAACAGTTATTAGACTGTTAACAATTTGAGGCCACTACTAACTCAGACTGGCTTTGTACTAGTGACCCAAAGGTGGAAGAATCTACATCCATTTCAGATCCCCATAATCTTTTGGTATCATCCTTATACCTTGTTTATTTTTATTTGTCCAGTATTTTTGTTTCAGTAGGAGCAGAGTGGAGAAATAGTCATGTTTACATGACTGTTCCATTTATAAAGGGTTGGTTAATCACCAGACATAACAGGATATGACATTTCACATGACATGAAAACAGTAACCAAAATGATGAGGAATCCAGTGGTACCTTAAAGACTAACAGGTTTATTTGGGCATAAGCTTTCATAGGTAAAAAAACCCATTTCTTTGTTTTTTTACTCACAAAAGCTTATGCCCAAATAAATCTGTTAGTCTTTAAGGTGCCACCGGACTCCTCGTTGTTTTTGTGGATACAGACTAACACAGCTACCCTTCTGATACTAGTAACCAAAATGATATTTCAAGATCCATCTGGCTGAGAATTATGCAATCACTCCTAAATCTCTTCTAGTCTAGTATGTTAAGGACAGATCAAGTTTTTTGAGCTGTCACTCTCCTGGGATTCCAGGATGCAACATTTCTTTCTTGAAAATATGTTTGTGACCTCAATCCATCAAGAGACCTTAATTTCATTTTAGTCTTCTAGGGGAGGTTATAAATCAGAGAATTGTAGGACTGGAAGCAATCTCAAGAAGTCGTCTAGTCCAGTCCCTTGCACTCATGGACAAACTGGAGAAATAGTCTGAAGTAAATAGGATAAATTCAACAAGGACAAATGCAAAGTACTTCACTTAGGAAGGAACAATCAGTTGCACACATACAAAATAGGAAATGACTGCCTAGGAAGGAGTGCTGTGGAAAGGGATCTGAGGGTCATAGTGGATCACAAGCTAAATATGAGTCAACAGTGTGACACTGTTGCAAAAAAAAAAAGCAAATCTCATTCTGGGATGTAGTAGCAGGAGTGTTGAAAGCAAGACACAAAGTAATTCTTCTGTTCTATACCACGCTGATTAGGCCTCAGCCAGAGTATTGTGTCCAGTTCTGGGTGCCACATTTCAGGAAAGATATGGACAAATTGGAAAAGTCCAGAGAAGAGCAACAAAAATGACTAAAGGTCTAGAAAACATGACCTATGAGGGAAGATTGAAAAGAACTGGGTTTGTTTAGTCTGGAGAAGCGAGGACTGAGCGGGGGGATGATAACAGTTTCCAAGTACCTATAAGGTTGTTACAAAGAGGAGGGAGGTAAATTGTACTCATTAACCTCTGAGGATAGGACAAGAAGACTGGGCTTAAATTGAAGCAAGGGAGGTTTAAGCTGGACATTTAGGTTTAGGCATAAAGTTGCCGTTTGTCATGATTTTTGTAGTACAGTGCCAGTGTTGACTCTGCTGCTGACATGTCCTAGTTTATAGGCCATTCAAAGCATCCCAGCTCATCTTTGGTAAATAAATTGTGGTGTTGTGTGACAAAGCTATGATGTTGCACTGCTGTGTAACAAAGGAGGTCAAGGCACTACAGTGAAGCATCTTGGTCCCTCTGGATGTAATTTAAGGAGCTGTGATACTCAATAGTAATGTCGACCTATTTCTTATTTTCCATTTTTTTCCCCCAGTGAAAATGCTGGTTTTCAAAAGAAGTCCGTTGAAGTCCAGAAAGCACCCACAATTCTGTTTGGCATGACTGAGAAGTTTTGGAGCAATTAATTCTGTTGGTCCAGATTAGTAGATCAGAGTTGAGTAAAAACTAGTACAGATGACAGACTGCAGTGTTCAGGGATTGCCATCTGCTAGACATTGTGACATTTATTTATTTTGCGTGTGCATCATCGTCTAGCCAATGATGGCATCTTCAGTTCTTCTAGGCCACTGCTGAACCTAGTCAGCAGGCATTCCTCAACAATGTGCATCATCGTCTGTGTTGTGCCACAGCTGCACAAAGGGCTGTCACAAAAGCCCCAGCGATGCTAGATGGCTGCACAGAGACCAAAAGATAGCTATGACTGGCTCTTGCTGGGTCTTCTCTCTAGTCAGAATGAATTCCCCTCCCCCTACAAGTGCTCAACCTAGGAAGCTATACACTGCATTAAAAAGAGCATGATTATGATACATTTATTTACTGTATATAAAAACAGAGAAAATAATAGTTTAGATAGATTAGATAGATAGAGTGTAGTGTGTACCACCCATAAGAAACTCTCTAGTTAGAAGTTAGAGTTCTATAGCAATTACTCTAAAATACTATGGAATTCAATGGCAAATGATATCCTTTCCCTAGGTGTTTTGAACCATCATATCGGGTTCCATGGCTGGGATAGAACTAATTCCGTTGGATGGCTAAAATATTATTTGGGAACCGTTTCCTTCACTATTAAATTTATATAAGACCTTTTCATCAGGACAAGGCCAATTCCATCTCATGAAATGGGTGGGGAAAGAAGTACTAATGGTCTGCTCAAGGCTTTCACCTCACTTCTACAATCCGCTGTAACCCCAGACTTGTCTCCCATGTGTCCTGCCCAAGTTTTATTATACTAGTGAGCTAGAAACCACCGAAACTGCACTCCCACTACAGGATGTGAATAAGTTTCCATTAAAACCAATGGGAGTTACACATATTCTGCCATAAGAGAATCAGGCTGCAAGTCATTCCCACATCTACTGCATTATAGTTACAATAGGCACTGCTGCTTCCTAGGCAGTGGGCTTAGCTGTGGCAACTAAATCTGTTGGATTCAGGAAATAGTCTGCCGTCTTCCTCATTTTGAAATACATCATTCTTTTGGGAAAACTGAAGATTTCAGAAAAAATGGAAAAGAAAGGTAGGTAGGTAGGGGTGTGTGTGTGTGTGTGTGTGTGTGTGTGTGTGTGTGTGTGTGTGTGTGTGTGTGTGTGTGTGTGTGTGTGTGTGTGTGTGTGTGTGTGTGTGTGTGTGTGTGTGAGAGAGAGAGAGCGAGAGCAAGCAAGCTATGCTATCCCTATATCTTTCTCAGGATGAGTTGTGTATGGAAAAGGGCCCACTGCTTATTCAGATACTGTGACATATCTATCTATCTGATCATATGTAGATAGACCTTACGTACTTCGTCTTGCCCAATTTGAAAATTGCTCAGAACATTTGCCAGCGACAGTATCTCTTACTTTGGCTGCTTTATTATTGTATTACTAGCTGAACACCCATCTTCTCACGAGGGTGTGAGAGTCTCCTGCATGCAACCAATGAAACTGTTGCATGTAAATTAGCTGTAGAGTGAAAGTGGTGATGGGCTCAGTTACCTCTGAGATTACAGTGGTTTGGACTCTTGGCATTGCATAGATACATGTCTTGCTGTCTCACCGTGTAATTCATGAAGTCAAAATGGCTGAAAATGTTAAAATTGCATAGTAACAGACCACAGATCTCAATGGTGATTGAACTTGGTGATGTTCTGAACAAAAAGAGCTCTCCACCATGCTTGTAGCTGTTTCAATTGCTTCACACTGACTCAGGAGACATTTTAGGCTTCAGAGTGACATAGACAGTTGACAGTCCTGGAATGTTATTGATAGAGAGAGGCAGTAAAGCTGACTATTTAAGATCAGAGACTTTACAAGCAATAAAATGTAGCTAGAGAAAATACGCATTTCTACTGAGCCCGGAGAAGCAAGCTTTCTCTGTTACCAGCCGAAATTAATGTCAGCATTGCGGCAGTCAAGCACCCCTGGCAAATTAGTGTGGCTGAAGAATCAGGTAGCTGGGTCTGACTTTTCAGTCCAAATTTCTCTCTTGGTGGATTTGTCAGACTCCTGTGAGGGAAACTGACATGGGAAGCAAACTCCAAAAACAAGGAATCTCCACTGGAAAAATAAAGTTCCCCAGTCCACTATAGTTCAAATGTACAGACCACTAAAAAAATACTGCAATTGAGTGCAACTAGCATCAGGATACACAGGGAAAGAGGTGGCCTCTTTAGATATCCAGAATGTAGGTCACACAGGGCTTCATACTAAGCTTGACACCAGCATCTTGCATGGCACTCAGAAGCAAAATCCAGACTAAAGCAAGCTGTTGCTTTTTACTGAAACTTTTGGGTGTTTTTTGAAGATAATCCCAGACAGAATGCCCTTCAGTAGTCCTGGCTAGAGTTAATCAAATGCCAAAAAAACCCACCTGTGATGATCTGTACCAGGCCCTTTGATGCCCCTGCTGGAGACCTCAGGGTTCTGCCACACCCTGCCCCGGGAAAAGGAGCAGGGAAGGTGGGTTCTCCAGGCCTGCCTAGAAAGGCTTCAGAGAAGCAGCCAATCCAACCCCAGCAAGCTCAATTAAAAGGCACTGCAGGGCTTGAGACATTCAGTTGCTGGCTGGGACCAGAAGAGCAAAAAAGGAAGGACTGGAAGGCTGTGAAACTCTCCAGGCGAGATGGCCTGAGAGAGACCCTGCTCAAGCAGGGAACAGACAGAGAACCCTGAGGTAAGGGTGAAGAGGAAGGAGCTATATGGAAAGTGGCCCAGCGAATAGCAGCAGTGATGGAGTTAATTGAAGCAGCACATGGCTACTATTTGTATGGTCTCTGGGTTGGGACCTGGAGTAGTGAGTGGGTCTGGGTTGCCTAAAACCAGAGAACGGGGATAAGGCTTGTTTAGAGGCCCAAGTGAAGGGCAGGAGAAAGCCCTGGAGGCACTGCACTGTACCAGGATACAGACTTAAAACTAGCCCAGAAGGGGCTGAGATCTGAGCCCAGAGACAGGGCTGCAGACACAAACCAGGGCACTCTGATAGGTCCAAGTTGGACTTTTATTACCCCAGAAGAGGTTTGTTTGTTCATGCATAGAGACTGTGTTGGCCAGAGGGCTGGCCACTGAGGACCCACCTGATGCAGTTAACAGCAAGCCCAAAGGTGGCGCTGGAGGAGAGAGAATGTGGTCAAGTTTGCACCTGACCAACAGAAGGCACTCCTGAGAGGACAGTATCCCCAGTCACACCACCCTTACTTGAGAAAGAAGGTTACAAATTCCTGACCATTGGGGGTGTTAAAGAATATATTTGGTCACTGCTAACTGTCTGAGATTCCAGATCTCGGTGTAAACTCAAAAGCCTGTCTCTTCCACCAACAGAAGTTGGTCCACTAAAAGAGATTACCTCACCCACTTTGTCTCTCTGAGATTCCAGGAGCATTTCTAATTGGGGTCTTGATGACTTTTTCTTTGAGGGAAGCCAGGCGCCTGCATTCTTGCAGGAGGACATCAACAATTGCTATTAACAGGGGAACACTTCTTTTGGGCTGGTCTTTCATTACCAGTGAGTTCGCAGATGGAGACTATAACTCTCCCAGCTCCTCTTAACAAGCAGGAGGGATTGAAACTCACTATGACCCTGCTCCCACATCACCAGGCAGTCCAGTTGGGGAGGGGGATGAGAATTCACAGCAAGGAAGGATCACCTCTGTATCCAAGAAAAACTATCCAAACTTCTATACAGTGCCCTTGGTCTAGCCTTGGCAGATGCTGTGTTAGAGGACAAGAACATTTTGCTGGCCTTCCCCACTACCCTGGCATGGGAATGTAAGAGGTCTCTATGCTACCAGTGATCAAACACAAAGTGTGATCACCACCACCAGTGCTCCCGCCTCTTCTCCCTGCTTCATCAATACACCAGCGTGTGAAAGGTCTCTCGCAATACCCTATCCGAGCACAAAGGATAATCATAATGTGCTACCAGATCTCAGCAAAGTGCCCAGCCATTGAATAGTGTCTGCCCCTCAGAGAATTCCAGGCAGAAATAGCAATCTAAACCAATGCCTTCTCTAACCTTGCTGAGCTGCTGCTTTGCATAGAAACTGTAAATGAGACAATAAGGAATCGCCATCTGAATTGCTTTCAGAAAAGATGGAAGGTGAGGGAGCTGGAGTACTTACTGTGTGGGGATGGACTTAGGGCAGTGGAATCAGCAAGGAGAGGGGCAGGTACAGTGTGCAAGAAGGTGAGCTTAGCCATGGGAAAAGCTCAAGAATAAGACCCCAGAAAAGCTGCTGTCTAACTGGACTGTTGTTCCCTGATGTAGCTTCGCAAGCTGGCTGAACAGATTGCTGCAAGATCTCGTGCACAGCACAATAGGTGAGGGAGGAAAAGGGCATCTTGCAGCAGAACCTAAAAGAAGTTAGCTCTGATATTTATTAGCAAGGTGTTAACAGTACAATCAGTGCTGTACAAGACACAGAAGATATGGTCCCTGTCCAAGAAGCTCACCCCCTACCTAGGTGGAGAACACAACAGAGAACGTCTAGAGAAAAATTTAGAGTGGTAGCTGTGTTAGTCTGTATCAGCAAAAAGAATGAGGAGTACATGTGGCACCTTAGAGACTAACACATTTATTTGGGCATAAGCTTTTGTGGGCTATAACCCACGTTGCCACAAGAACTCCTTGTTCTTTTTTCTAGAGAAAGTGTTATCCATATTCTGTCCCTCTCTCTCTCTCTCTCCTTCCTCCCCCCTTACATTTATATAGGGCTGATCTTGCACCCTCTGAAATCAATGTGGGCTTTCCCATTGATTCCAGTTGGCTCAGGATCATATCCATTTGAGAGTTACCTTTTGTGAGCTGACCCTTTAACCAAAATACTTACTGAGGGAGAATGAGAATTATCGAAGTGCTTTGGAACAACATGAGCTCTGACTGCCTCTGTTCCCTCTAGCCATACTTGCTGCGCCATGAGCAAAGGGTTAAATAGAAGTTATCCCCAGATAAACATGTACACGAGGTAAACCAATCCCTATGCCAGCCAACATAGAGAGCAGGGGGGAGAAAGTCAATTTGTAGAAGACAATTTAAAAGAATGTACTGAGGCTTTAATTCGTATTCTATACTATTTCTTGGCCTTCTGTTCCATTCTGCCTGAGAAGCAGTTAGAAGTTACTTGAGAATTATGATTCACACACATCAAGATGGTAGCGAGGAGGTAGTTGTGATTGTCTATCTGCAATAGATAATGGCATTTCTCATTTGTGAAAACTCTATTACATAAATGACCAACAAAGAGGAAGAATGTTCTTGTGGCCAATACAGGAGACTGAGATTCAGGAGATCTGGGTCCAATCTCTGCTGTACACTCCATGTGACCTTGAGCAAGTCACTTCATCTATATGCTTTGGTTCTCCCGTCTATAAAATTATGATAAGCAATACTTCCTTTGTCTGTCTTGTCAACTTAGAGTGTAAGTCTGTGTCCCAAAGTATTATCTCTTACCATGTGTTTGTAGAGCTCCTAGCACAATGGGACCCTGAAGTGTGTTTAGGGTCTCTAGGGGGTATTGTGATACTAGTAATTATAAATAGTTATAGTGGTGATGAAAGATTTTCTGTAATTTTGAAAAAGTGGCACTTCGTAAGTATCAGAGTTGGCCATAGATTGTTAGGCCAAAATGCTGTTCATGTGCAGAGAACATGCCTTTCAGGCTGACTAATATTGTCTCAACGATTCCTTGTACCCCCCGCGTTGGTCTGCCAGTATCCATCTGTTGTCATTTGTCTTATGCTTGGTTTGTAAACTCCTTGGGACAGGGACTGTCTCTTTTTGTTCTATTCATACAGTGCCTAGCACAATGGTCCATGACTAGGGCGCCTGTTAGCCACAGTAATACGAATAATAAATAATAGTAATAACAATAGAAGGGACCACCTGATCATCTACTCTGAGCTGCTTCACATCACAGGCCACTAAACCCAACCCAATTATCCCTGCAGGGTTTGGCCAAAATATCATGGCCCTCTGGAGACTATAAACTATTGTGTCAAACACTAGACAGAATTATCCAACAAACAATATAATAGACAAGTAACACTTTGCTGAATGTATGATTGGATGGAGATTATTAGACCCACTATAGATCTTATTGACGTGTGTAAGCAATTACTGACTGAATAATAAATGTTCAAATACATTATTTGATGGATACTGTTCATCAAGTCTTGTGCTGTTACTTACTACACTTATAGAACCGACTTCAATGTGAACCATGACTGTAAGACTTTAATTGAAATCTCTAATGAAGAGGAAGTGCTATTGATTCACTGATTTCGTTTTTGAAAATGTGTTTTCTCTGTAGTGCCTTTGATGAATCTAGCCCATTTTAATCATCTCAAGTGTTTCCTTTGATTTATTTGAAAAGTCTAGTGCATCAGAGCCCTCATTGTCCATGTGCTGAGAATAATATAATAGGAGGACTCGGGTGGGAGCCAGGAGAGCGAAATGTTCTACAAAAAGGCAGCACATCAGCTGCAGAATGGTCATTGTCTGGGTCTTCAATGCAGTTCTTCTTTTTAGCCTGTGAGTTTCAAAGTCAAGCTGTGCTTCATTGGGACATGGCGTGGATGCTTCAGGACTAATTCTGCTCGACCTTACACCATTAAACCCCAGTGTCAATCCATTGATCTCCATGGAGTTCCAAAGGCCTACCGCTGAAACAAAGCAGTGGTAAATCAGTCTCTCTGTGAATGCTCACTGGGACATGGAGTACTGCACCCATTCTTTGTGCACTGTGCAGCCAGGAAGAGGAGGAGAAAGCCAAAGAATGTTGTGGTTGTAACTCTGGGTTTCTTGTTGAAAAGGAAACTCTGTTCTTGTTTTAACAGGGCTTTGAGAATTTGAGTCAGATTGAATGTGTACTGCTGATATGGTGATGGGAGTCCATATAACTACATACTATTGAGAGCATACATATTAAGGGCTTGTCTACATTACCTGCTGGATCGATGAGCAGCGATC